>NW_026636431.1:920000-2338213 GCF_028554395.1 Pezoporus wallicus | reverse complement strand
AAGTGGCTGGGCATGGACGGGGCGGAAGTGGGCTGGGTGGAGGGCAGCCTGCGGTCACGTGAGGGGGGCGGGCAAGTGACGCGCTGCCTGCCGGGGGCGCGGTGGAGAGGCGGGAGAGCGTGTGGCGCGAGGGTGGTGAGTAACGCGGCCGCTGCCTCAGGTGAGGCGAGGCACGACACGGCACGGCACGGCACGGCACGGCACGGCACGCTGCTCCCCGCCTCGCCGGGCGGCTCTGGGGCGGAGAGTGCAGGGCAGAGGGGGAGGCGCCCTTCTTTTTCCGTCCTCGAGCTCTGGCAATGTCGCCGGTCCTGGGGGGGTTTGGCTTGCGAGGGCGGCAGCTGCTGCTGCTGCTGCTGCTGCTGCTGCTGCTGCTGCTGCTGCTGCTGCTGCTGCTGCTGCTGCTGCTGCTGCTGCTGCTGCTGCTGCTGCTGCTGCTGCTGCTGCTGCTGCTGCTGCTCCACTGCCGTAGGCCAACGTTGCTGGGCCGCCCCACCAGGAACTCTGCGGAGGCCGCGGAGGCGGGAGCGCGCGTCTCTCGGGTGTGGGTGCTAGGCGGGAGCGGCGCCGCCCGCTGGGCATGCACGAGCAGCTCGGCCCGGGCGCGGGGAGGTTTCGGTGGGATGCGGCGGCTCGGTATCTGGGTAAAAGACGGAAAGGAGTATGCTCCTCGACCGGTAGCCTTGTTTCTGTTGCAGTCCGATTCATCTAAGTGGTTCAGTTCAGTCTCTGCTTTGTGATTTCGTGCCCTGCGCTCCTTCGTGTCTGATTCCGCAGTAAGGACTTCATTTGTGTGGGTTTTTTAGCAGCTGGTCTTGTCCTTTTGAGGCATAGCTTCCGCGCTAGGGGCGGAACGGTGCTGGCTTTACAACAGAAGGAGCAAAACTGAGAGAAGCGGCTGTGCTAAAATAAGCATAAATTGTTGTGGAGAAAGTCTTGGAAGCTTTCTCTTAGCACGGAGAAGGACGATTGGCTTCTGCTTATCTTTTTTAGGGAGATACTAGTTATTATAAGCTGCACCAGTTTAAGCATGGGTAGCCGATTGGTAATGTCAAAACTTAAATGTTGTGACCTAACACGTTACCATGTGCCTGTGGCTTGTTCCAGCTACAGAAGCATACAGTTTTGAACTACCTGAAACACATTTAAAACATATGAATTACGTTTGGTGGTTGGTCGGATGATGTACAAATGTACTAGGAGAGTAATCGATGTGGCGGTTCACAGTGATGTGCCTAAAGCGTAAATGCTGCAAATGCCACTCCCGCTTCTGTGATAGATCAGTTTGCGTGTGCCACCGTAGTGAACCTTGGCATGCCTGCTGAGAATAATCATCGCCATTAGGAACTTGATGGCAGACCTTGACTTCTGGCCTGTCAGTTACCTTAGGCACTGTTTGTGTTGCACTGAAAAGCATCCTAAAGCAGATGCTTTCAGAAGTTGCACGAAAACATGGATTTAGTATAAGCAGAAGTGAATTAAAAAACCTTTAAATGTTTTGGGTCTTTTTCACTGGTAAGGTGAATTTACCACATCTTTATCAGTTAAGAAAACATGTTTATTGCAACATTAAGTTCTTTGAAACTAGGAACTAACTAGGTTTTGTTGGTTATACTAAATTTGGTTTACTAACATTGAAATACAACTTCTGATTAACATTATTTAGAAAGACGTATTCTTTAGTATAACCTTTATGTTCTTTTTCTTATTTAAAGATCAGGCCTTCTGCAATGAGTAAGCGTAAGGCAAAGGAGAGTGGTGGAGCAAATGGAGAATGCATTTCACAGGTTAGTAACATCTTATTGGTTGACTTTAAGTTCTGAAACTTTTCCATCCTCTGCCATCCATGTCATTCTGTAACTTTTTACTAGAGCAGTTAAAGAGACATATACAGATGCACAATATAATTTCTAGGGCTCTAAATGTTTTTTTGTATTTACGTTCTGTATTTCAGCTTCTCACCTGATGTTTGCTTCAAGTGCTACATAAATGATTTAACAGTAAAGGATGGTCTTGAGCTTTTGCTGTGATTTGTAGCAGCAGATTTGCATAAATCTATTTTTACCTAATCAGATTCTGTATCTCCCAGTTTGCAGGGTGAATCAGGATCTAGGTGGCTTGTTTTTAACAGCTTATGTGAGGCAGGACAGCAGCTGCCAAATTAGTTTTCAGTTCATTTGTTGTTTTTTTTTTTTAACCTTTATTCTTCTGTTTCCTCAAAGTGACTGCTTAAAAACCGTGATGAATTTTGTAGTGAATTACTTCTGGTTTAGTGATTTCTGATATTTTAATCTTTTCTTCATTTACTTATAAAATCCCTTTACAGGTGGAAAACTTTTTCACTTGTGAACGGGCAATGCTGACTGCTTGTATTATTCACTAAACAGAATAAATTTGGAAATTAAATCAGTAAAGCTTTAGTAGAAGAAGAAGTAACTGAAAAATCAGACAAGTACAGCTCATACTAAAAATTCATTCCATAAAGTGGAATTATTAGTGAAACAGATTTCCATCTTCTGTCCATTATTTAGACTTGCTGAGGAGTACTTCACGGAGGTGCATCGACGTGTATTTATTTTTAAACCAAAACTGCTGAAAGCTGATGGTAATAGTTCCATTGTAAATTACAAATTAGCCAAGTGTTAGAAGGTAGCTGAACTGAATCTTCAAAGTAACTGTAAATTTGATACCAATATTTTACTCTGATAGGCTGCGGTGGTGTTGTGAGCGATGCAAAAAACGTATTCATTGAGGATTTTGGGGAATAATGAAGTGGGTTATGTGTTCTTTCAGTCAGCTGGTAAATGTTTGTTTGCCCATATTACACAGGAAGTTAGAACTACAAATTAGACGAACTACTGGCATCATTCCGGTGGCAAGTGTAACATCCCTTTGGGTGGTGAAGGAAAGGAACTGTAGCAGAAGAGACAAAGGCACACACTGCTATCATTTAGCTGAATTTTCTGTGCTATAGGAGTCCGTAAAATATTGCTGCCTGCTGCAGTGTTATTCTTGCTTTCAAGACCCCTGTGTCAGTGATGACAATTAAAATTTCCATGCTCTTCCTATGGGTTTATTGCTGTAGTTACATTATTGGTACATCCCAAGCACTCTTTCTTGTGTTGTATCTGTAGGCGCAGAAAATCTTACGTGAAAGATTCTGTCACCATTGTGCTGCTGGAAAACTGTTCGGGATTGAACATCAGTACCGGTGAGTGAGCAGACTAAGTAATTTTGACTTTAACAACAGTAGAAAAATAATGAGATGAAGTTAGAATTTTCTGCTGCCTCTGTTTTTCTAAATTACATAGGCTTAAATGGCTTACAGCACAGTGCTTCTAAAAATTGCCTCGGATTTTGAGTTAATACAACTATTGCTCTGATTTTTGTATTTCTTGTCCTTGTTTCAAATCTGTAATTCCTGAAATGTTATTTTTGAGCCTGGAAAATACTTCTAGTGCATATTCTAAGGCTATATTTAATGACCTGAACAAGCAAAAATTTTAATTCTCGTTGTGAATCTTTATTTTTACTTTAGATTTCTGCCTGTTTATTGGTAAGCTGTGTTAAAAGTTAATCTTAAACATTAGAGGCAAACATCGTGTTTCTTGAAGTAGGGATCCATGTTCAAAACTTCTTGGGGTCATCCAGATGTGGAGGTTAAAGTTAGGAAAAAGGGACCTATTGTGACATTAATGCTATCTTAATACTAAACCTTTTACAGGTGCAGGTCAAATTTTGAAAAAATGTATTTCTAAAGAACTTGCATCAATTTTTCCAAGAGTAACTTTATGCAAGTTGAATCACCTGATGGGAGCATTAGTTTCCTTTCTGTTAGAAAAAGGAAAATAACATTTCTGCTGTTAGTGTATTAAGTGTGGTGTCATATGTAGGCAGAGCTCACGTAGGCATGTTGTGAGAAAATGTATTTCTGTGATGTTAGTATTCTACACAGTGAGCCTCCCCTCTTCATATTGGAATTCGGAACAACAGTTTAGAGACTGTCCTCTGCTTAATACACCACCGTTGGTGAATTGAACTGGAGAAAAACCATAATGAACTTCCCAACTCTTATTTTCTTTCTCAAGATGTATCTGGGCTCTTTGCTATAGGTAGCTCCCAAACAGTGAGCAAACCCACACACATTTTCTACAACTGTTACATGATGGCTTTATCACTCCTTTAGAAGCAATTGCATAATGTCAATATTGTAAGTAAAAAAACTAACCAAACAAACAAAAAAACACCAAAAAACCCCCCCACAAAAAGCCCCAGCATTTGTAAGCATTTGGCAATTGGGAGTGTCAGTAGTTTTTATAAGTACTTTAAATGTGGTACTGTGCAATAAGTCTATCTGAAGATAACTTAGAGTTGTTTTTTGTTCTTTTAGATGGGAATAGAATATGAATTTGAAGCTCAGTATTGCTGTTACCATTCACAAGCTTTGAATACCTGAATTTAGCGTATAATCAGTTTTGTGAAGATTGTCAAAATGAATATATTCCACTAGAATATTAATTTTTGCTGGTGTCAAGGCTTTCCTTCAATCTGTCTGCCAATCTTGTTTTTTTTTTTTTTGTGAACTGTAGTAGTATCACAGAAAGCAATCTTCCATTTTTAATTTTTTTTTTAAGGAAGAAATAGTTATTGAAATCTGCCCTTTCATGGGGAAGAATGACAGAATTTTAGTGATGCTCCCGACTTCTGCATGTTTTAATATTTTAAACTGTTTTAAGAGATGTGGTCGCTCAGCCTTTTGTACTTTATTGTCTTCCGTTTTGCATGCCCTGAGTGTTAGCTCTGAGAGCAAGTTGAAAAGCATCAAGTTTTCTCATGTTCTAAGGAGTCTTTGAATTTTCCATAGTTTCAGTAAATGTTGTTTGCTTTGAAGTTTTTAACCTATTGCTGTTGTCAACACAGACATCTGCTGGATCTGCTGAAACGGACTACAGTTCATGGAGAAAGTAATTCTGCCCTCATTATTGGACCCCGAGGATCAGGAAAGACTGCGGTATAAACATGTATTAAAAGTTTACATGAGGTCAAATTAAGCACAAGTTAGATGGCCCCAATGAAGTCTTGGGAGGTTTTGGAGCTAGATTTTCATCTCTACCTGTTTGTAAAGAGAGAATTGCTAATTTTTTACATGCAATTTCAGATTAATCTAGGACTTCTTGTGAGCTAATTCTGTTGAATAACAAATGGAGAAATTGGTTTCTTAACAATCTTCTGAAATTTTTCAAATGCTGAGTTTCTACTGATTCTGTAAAATAGAACAGCTTCATGTGCTGCTGACAAAAACACGTACTGGTCCATCCTCGCAGTGACTTGCAGAAGTATGCCTGGGTTTGGAATTCTTTTTGTGTCTTCACCAGCTTTTGTGACACACCACAGGTACCCAAAACATGTAAAATGGGAATAATTTTATCAGAACAAGTTGCATTTGTCTTTCTGTGATCTGACAACATCATGGATTCTGCCTCCTTTCAGCATTTCTCCTATTGCAATCTCTGTAGTTCTTGGCACGAAGGAGTTGCCTTCATCTTTGCAATTAAAGCCATGTTTTGCATACTCTTTACAAGTTAAACTGCTATTGCTGTTGGGCCTCTGCTGTAAAAATGACTGAAAAGGCATCCAAAAACCGAAAGGAGTAGATTGAGGACGGGTACAACTATAGCTGTTTGTATCTAGAGAATGGTGAAGTATCTTAATCCTGGTTTAAACATGTTGAAGAACATTGTTACCTTAATTGCTTGGAGGTAGAATAATGTATAGCAGTTCTAGTTTACAAGTGTAGGTTTTGTATTTTAAAGAAACTCTTTTTAGTTGAGGTGTGTGAAGGGTTGACATCTAAGGGTTATATACTTTAATATTGTGCAAACAGTAAAGTCTTTTATGAGCATATAATTTGATGAATAGGTTGGCTGTTACTGCAAAAAGTATTGAAGATTGAAAAATTACAAAAATTACTTCAGAGATCTCCCCAGGTGCGAAAGCAAGTGGCCTTCAATCTTTTAAATATAGTTGAGTAGTAATGAATTAATAGGTGGTAAACATATCCATGCAGAGCTGACCCCAGTCATTCTGCCAATTTATTGGTAGCTTTTTTATTTTACATTTTGGAAGGATTCAGTATTGTTACCTTCTGTTACACATGGCACTTCAGAAGTATAATTGCCAAAATACTATGGTGTGGTGGTGTGGAAGGAGTTGATAAACTCATGGCAAATAAGGATTCCTCCACCTATGTACTTCCTGCTCTTGAACTGGGGTTTAGTTTTTCTTTATTAGACTTACAGATTTGTAAGTAAGCAACACATCCTTTTACAGTGCAGAAAATAGTTTTTAGATTGTTATTATTTACAGTGTAGACATTCAAGGTACTATTGAGATTGTTGCCCAAGGGGCTAACCTGAATGAATGGCATCCTCTTATTGGGCATAAACTTGAGAAATCAAGTGCATATGCTTTTTTGTTTAACATTTCCGTATAGTAAATATTGGCATCTGTAGTAGGAGTCTAACTATATCTGCTTTTAAATACAGTATCAGTAGAAAAGTAGGGATGAGCTCTATACTGCAAGCAAATTGGAGTACATGATAAAGATTTTTAAAAACCCACAACAGAATGATCCATCTAACACCACATGCCCCCTGATCACTAGAACTATTACTTAAAATAATACTTTAATGATTTTTATTATTTAAACTATTTTTGTTACTTAAAGTGTTTTTTTTTTCCCCCAAACCTTTTACATAAGACTGGTGAAGATCAAAATTTGTGATCCTTCCTTCCTGAATATAAATAAACAAATCACACATGCAAAATGAATTATTTTCTTATTTTATATCAAGTGAAAATCTTAGTTTTCAAAAAAGACTGCTAGAGACAAGCAAATTGTATGTGTGTATATAACTAAATATGTATGTATGTATACATACATGTACATGGGAGCTGTAAATTCTTAGCTGAGGAAGCAAAAGCAAAGCGTAGCAAGTGCATAAGAAGTTAACATTTCATCTCTCTATATGTATTTTAATACAAGTTTCTGAAAAGTTTTGCCAAGAACAAGTTCTTGATAGACTGTATATTTGGGACCCCTAACTTTTATAAGCAATAGTTGATGTAATTATGTGCTGTTTCGTGCTTCCTTACTTAAAGAGGAAAGGCAAAAGCATAGTGTCTTTAAAGATTTAAACAAAGGTTTTTGTTCTGCAGCATCTAATGGAGCAGTGAAACTGAATACTATACTAACTCGAGACAAATTCTCTCACATCTCAAACTCATAAAGATTCTTTGGATTAAGGCAAAAGCCCTAGATACTAGTCCCCAGAATGAGTGACTAAAATACTGTAGTAATTTTTACATTTCTTTCTTTACTAATTCAGCAGAATGAATAAATGTAATTGCTACAGTCATGACAGTGAATGTGAAATTTTCATTTTAGTATTTTAGTCTTGAAAGTACTCAAAAACATTATTACTTAATGAAACTGCATGTACTGTTTCTTATCTGCTAATAATCAATTTGTACACTTGTTACAACATAAATCTCCTTCTAAAGAAATAATGGTGGCGTTTTTTTGTTTTGTTTCTTTTTTGTTTCCCTAGTTATTAAATCGTGTCTTAAAAGAGCTTAAGGAAATGAAACAAGTTAGAGGGAACCTCTTGGAAGTTCGTCTGAATGGTCAGTAATACAACATTATTCAGATGTCACGTTGCATTCGGTTGCTTCTATTGTATGTACTAAACAAAAATTATTACTGTTTAGTCTTAATTTATAAAAAGACATAGCTTTGTAAGGCTGGAAATTGAGAGAAACATCTGGATAAGGTTCCAGTGGCAGTAGATGTGGTCTCTTGGAGTGAAGAACTGCCAGTTCTTCATGAAAAAATGTATTCTTTCAGGGCTTCTGCAGACTAATGATAAAGTGGCCCTGAAGGAAATCACCAGACAGTTGAACCTGGAAAATGTAGTTGGGGATAAAGTTTTTGTAAGTATCAACTTTATTATACTCTTTGCTTATATATCTCAAAAATCTTTGCCTAGAAAACTGGCTTTATAGTCTGCAGCTGTTGAGACTGAATGGGCCTTGACTCATTTACGTCAGTACTGAAGTCAGTAGTAAAGAGAATAGCGGAAGTGCTTCAGATTGTATTTAATGAGTATTTTTGAGAGGCCATCTTCTGATGTGACAGAAGGTCCTTTTAAGCTCCTTGATAGGGCCTGTGAGGTTGACGGAGTTTATGTATTTGAGAGTCGTGTATAATACCAATCCAGGTGGCTAAAGCAGAATTAGGAGGGGAGTGAAAGGTGAAATTGCAATAGATTAGGTTTATTTTCATCACTTGTGTTTGGAAAGCTACAGAGAGATGTTACTGCTTCAGTTAATAAAAACCAGAGAACTAGGTTGGAAGCAGTGCAGAATACAAGATTGTAGTTACTAGGCTTTATTATCTTTTGGAAATACTTGTTTCTTGGGCTGTGCTTTGGTTTCTTACTTATCCCAAATGATTTTAGATACAGAGAATGGAGAACCCTTTCTAATCATAAGCTAAAATTTTCCCAAATACAGCAGCAGTAGTAAAAGGAGACGGCAAGTATTTAATTTCAGCATAGTCATTTGAATGGGTTGTCCTTTCAACAGAGAACTAGAGCAACCTTTCAAAGTCCACAGTTCCACCTCCAAAAATGCTGGATGCAAAACTGGACTTAAATATGCTTAATTCTCCTGTAATTTTCTCCATTGCGTTACTGTGGAGTACTCCTTTAAACTCTTAACTTTTGGTTGCACATGGGCAGAGAAACATACTGATTTGTAGGAATGTCTGTCCCCTCGTCAACTTCCTATCTTAGCTTATGCAATTTACAATTGGACAGTTAATTGGCTTTTCTACCTTCTTTGATTGGGCTTGTGGTCTTCAGATGTAGTTACTTCCCATCTTGCACCCTGTGTACTTCAGAGGGTGTAAATGTGTGTAACTGAAGCAGGGTGGTCATAGCAATCCATTGTCGTCTGTCATGAATGTTTGATGCTTTGACCTGTCTAACAAGGTTGCAGATTAAAAAGCTGCATACTGATGTTTCTCAGTGGAACACTCAGTTTTTGTGTGCGTGTAGAGGGAAAATGCATGTGCATTAGCTATTTAAGGAAAAATAATGGTACTTACAAATTTAGCTTATTGTAGACATTCTTCTGCTTGCTAATTTTGGCCTGTCTGAGGCAATTAGTTTGGGGTTTTCAGACTGGAAAGAGGTGGATCAGTGTAGGGTTAACTCCCCGTTTTCTTGTCCTGTAGAGGTGGTGATTATACAACATGAAGTAACATTTTAAGTTTTTGAGAGCAGGGGTTTAGAAGGAGATGGCCTTTGTTATATGCCTGAACTGGGCATTGCTAGACAGTTCTGAGAATGACATTGAAAATCTCTTGTGAAACATTTTTCTTCTCTGTATAGGGCAGTTTTGCTGAAAATCTTGCGTTCCTTCTTGAAGCTTTAAGGAAGGGTAGGTACTAGTAGCCCCTGTTCTGAAATAGTGTGTATGCATGTTTGTCATTTAAATGAAAAGTTAGCATATATGTGTGTGTTCATCTACGTGTATAAGTGTTATGAAGAAACCTAGCCCAAGAACGTGTTATGGTTACAAAATAATGTAAAACATACAGAACCCCAAGCAAACACATATTTAACATAACTGAGGCTGTAAAGGCTTGCATGTGATGATCACAGATTCTTTTATCCAGATTGAAGCTATTGAAAATAGTGCTTTAAAAAAAAAAAAGAACATAGAAGTCTGCCTTCCCTTGCAACCAGAAATAATGCTTGGCAGAATAATACAAAACCTTATCAATTTTTCCATGTGTTTTTGTTTCTACTGCCGTAGCAGTACTTAAATGAAAGGAGGGCTTAATGACAAGCTGAAAGAAAATAATGTAAGTTGTTAAACTGGGAGTTTGTGAGAGCTGCAGAGATGGAAGCCCAACGATGAAGTTACCAGACTAACTTTTCAAATTGCTGTCTCAGGAGATCGAGCTAGCAGTTGTCCAGTCTTGTTTATACTGGATGAATTTGACTTGTTTGTTCATCACAAGAATCAGACGCTGCTCTATAACCTCTTTGATATATCACAGTCAGCCCAGACTCCAGTAACAGTTATTGGACTTACATGTAGGCAGGTAAGAAACAGCACTTTATCATTCATTGTTTTCAGCTGTTTTAAAGAGACTGTTGCCTTAGTTGGGATGTTTTCTGCTCTCCTGGAGCCTTGCTTAGTTTACTAAGAGACTGTTATTATGCATTTTTCTGACTTTAGAATTGGGGAGTAAGGGTGATTAAAAAAAAAAATACAGTAATTAGTGCTGAGAGCAAACTTGGATAACCAAAACACTGCAAAGCCTTCCTTTGCACTGCTAGGTGGGCAGGTTTACACGTCTAAGGAGACACAAGGCTGTGGTCCGGTATTACCACAGGAGAGCTGTATTTTTATCCATGTGGCTTGTTCATATTAGCAGGGACTGTTGTTCCCTCTTTGGAGAGGCTCCTGGGCATTGCAGTTTCTTGGTCAGCAGTTGGTAAGAAGAGAATGATATTAATCTACCGTGTTTAAAACATTGTTCTGGGGACAAGGAATTTTTTTAAGCAAACACTTCACTAGGGCACTATTGCTATAAAATGACCATGTTCAAAATGGGTTTAGGATCCATCTTAAACTTGCTATGATATTTACAGTAACATTGCAGGGAGCTGTGGACAGATTTTGCATATACTGTGAAATGACATTTTTGACACTATGAAAGTTGATGTTTTATAAAAAAAATATACTGTTTTTCTCAGTAAACTGGATTAGTGATAAAGATAGCTAGGTTATGACAAGAAGAATGATTAGAATCTTCCATTGCAGCCTAAATCTTGGGTTGGTTGGGCTTCGGTGATGTTTAGCTGGGCACATTGCTGAAAGTTAATAGAGTAGTTAATAATTGATTTAGTAAATTCCGATTTTTCTTTTGTGATAGGGCTTTGAGCAACTTCGTCTATTAGGTGCCCTTGCCTGTGGCAGAGGGCTTGGAACTATATGAGCTTTAAGGTCCCTTCCAACCCAAATGCTTCTGTGATTCTGTGATTACTGTCCTGAGCCTGGTATCCTCATCACGCATTGTTTAGATCCCTGTATTGCTCTGCTTTGGAATGTAGTCAGGGTGGTGTCTTCAGAGGCCATACCATGGTGATAGCTGTTGCTTCTCGTCTCTGTTGCTTGTGATTTCTAAATCCAAAGGTGTCTTTGTATTTTGCATTGTTGGTTGTCTATTTACACTTACTGCTCTGTATTGGTGAGGAGCTTCAGTATTCTTAAAGATTTTTTTTTTTTTTTTAGTGGAAATAAAACCACTGAAACCAATGCACATTAAACCCTTAAAAAACAAAAGGGACCACCCAAAATTCCTAGTAACTAGGAGTGCAATCCTTCTGTGCCAATATCAGGTAGGGTAATAGTACTGGGTTTCTCAGAATGAACCCCACAGCTTGTTTTTGATGCCATCTATTACCATATGTTCTGAGAAAAGTAAGCTGTTCTCCCTTACACTGACAACCTGATGGCAGACCTGCTTAGTTCTGTGTGGCAATCCTGGAAGATAAATACTAGCTCTTAAGTGTTTTGGGGTACTTTTAAGCTGGATTCTTTTGGTCTGATAAAAGGCATGTGAACTGACAGCTGCCAACCTCCCTATCTACTAACTAGACAACTGATCTAGAGCCACAGTGGCTAAAATATCTTCAATGCAGACTTAAGTAACTGAAATATTTACATAATCAATGGAGAAATTTTGCTGGGTATCCTAGCAACTAATTAGCCCGTGTGATGTAGTGCAACACGTGATTCGGGTGAATGGCCAATCATTGGGCATTTTGGGGCACATGGATTATAATAATTAGCAAAGGTCTTGCTGGAACATTTCAAGCCTGAGAATTTAATAATTCCTTTTTTTTTTCAACAGGATTTACTTTGGTGTTTTGTAGTTTTCATTCTAGCAAAGAATGCATTAAATGCAGCTACTCTTTTTAATTATTATTTGTACTTTTTTTTTTTACCAAGGATATTCTGGAGCTCTTGGAGAAGAGAGTAAAGTCAAGGTTCTCTCACCGACAGATATATTTGATGAATTCTTTTGATTTTAAACAATACATTAAGATATTCAAGGAACAGCTTGCTCTTCCTGCTGAATTTCCTGATGAGTCTTTTGCACAGAAATGGAATACTAATGTTCAGGTATTTAAAGCTCTTTATACTTGGTTTTAGTAAAACTTCTAAAGTAAAGCCAGTTAATAAGTGCAAAGCCTTTACCTCAGATTAGTATTGCCTTTCACTATTTGAGTTTGATACAGAGTGGTAAATTGTGATAGGGAATCTTTGCTTATTCAAGTCCAGAGGTAAAATTAGAAGACCAGAAAGTTAAGGTTAGACACAAAGAACTGCGTTGTCGCATGTAATCTGAGCTCTTCCTGAAAGTCAGCTGACTGTATTTTTTTCAGGTGAATAGGAAGTATTTGCTGAGACAATTAAAGTAGTGCTTTTTTTTTACTTTTTTTTTTTTAATTATTAATTAGCATCTCTCAGAGGATAAAACTGTGCAGGACGTGCTGCAGAACCTTTTTCGCTACAGTAAAGACCTGCGCTCACTTCACTTGCTCTTGGTATGTATTTTGATGTGTGTATAGTATTGTCCTGCTTTTCAGTAACTCGCAAACAGCACTTGTGTCTTTCAAGCCAGTCTACTGGCATTGAAAATAATTTTTTCCAGGCCTTTCCATGTATAAAACAAAATTGTGGGTGAAATACTTTCAAATTATTTTTTCCTTTCTGAGATTCTTTTTGGTTGCTGGTGAATCCTGAGAACTGCTTGTACTGAAACCTGCTTTTGCTATGTTGAAGTCTGTTGTTGCACCTAAATATTCCTCCTTTCCCTAAATCTGTCCCTGTACTGAACCTGCTGCTGTTCATCAATGTGTTCTCTTCAAAGATCAATAAATTTTGGTGCTTTTTTTTTTATTACTGTGGCTTAACTGTGTTTTTGCATCACCTTCTGCTCTCCGCTTTGTCATCCTGCTGGCGCTGTTAGGGTGTGTCGGTGTTCCTTGCCTGTTCCTTGAGCTGCTCTAGCATAATTCTGTGTGGGTATCTGCACTTCCAACATAAAAGCACACAGTGCTTTTATGGAACTGCTTTTAGTTGAATAACTCTCACTTAAAGCCAAAATACTTGTTGTTGTCATCCCTTTTTTTCACTCCTCCTTCTTCCTAAGCCATCGCCCCTGCTGCGATACCAGGTTCCTTGCCTTTATGGACTGGTTGCTCCTGGGTACCTCTTCAGTAAGAGTGTTCTCATATGCCTAAAGTCTTGTTCTTCACACATCAGAAATGCTTTTGTTTTCTTTTATCACTTCCAATTTCTTCTTGTGCAGAGTATCAGATAAAATCACTTTGTGAACTGTTTGATTAGGTGCCACTTTGTTTTCCAGAGCTGGTTTGATACGTGGAGCAATTTAGGTAGCCTAGATGCTGTCCTGAATTTGTCCGTTACCGTGACGCTACTCTGGGAAATGTGATCTTAATCTTTTAAATCTTGAGATGCTGGAAGCTTGAGGCTACTAATCCCTAGAAAATACTGAGACAGAAGTTAATGCTTGTCTTCCAAGTGATCACATTATCTGGCATCAAGGGCCTGAGGAAGCTTTCAAAACTGCACTTGGTAGCTCCAACCTTTCCCAGTTATGTTAGGGGTAGAAGGAAAGCCACCTCCACTGTGTGGGGAAAAATTAGACTGCTCCTCCCCTATTAGAGAGAATAATTCTGTGTTCAGTAAGTAGGAGGCAATTCTGATGGTCAACTTCGTGATGTCAGGACAAATGAGCTGAAGCTTAACACATGGTCAGGCTCTCTCAGATGGTTATTTCTCTCAAAACTTGCCTTCCCTCACTTACGTTTTTTAGTACAATTAATATAAATGCACTAACATTGATTACCAAAGAGATTTTTTTTCTTTTTTAACCATCTTAAAATCTGTGTTTTTGTCAGGTGTGAAAACCCCACTGAATGTACCTGTGTATCCTATGTGGTGCAAGGATTCAGATTTTAACCTTCTGCTCGGCGGTGGGCTCTTCTTGGAGTCTTCAGTGCTGACAGCTTTACCCAGTGCTGGGCTTACAGTCACTCCAAAAACTAGATCATAGACTTTCTGCTTTAGTTTTGAAACAGAGAGCATGATCCAAGCCCTCTTTTTGATAGTCTTCTCTTTACTGGAGTTTGTTACAAGATTGCAGATTATTCTGAAGTTAAGGGCACCCAGTTCTGTCTCTTTGGCTTGAGTGAATGCCAGAAAAAAGCCAATGGCTGCCTGTCTGAACAGCCTCTTCTTGAGCCCTGTGTGTAAGGAGAGAAAGAGGATGGAGAAGGACTGGTGGTAGATAGCATTGGATGTTCATGGTAAAAGACCTCAGTGAAAATAAGCTTTTCATCACACAGACCTGCAAAAGTAGGAAATAGTCACTAAAAACATCTGTTTTTCATTTTGTCCACAAAGTATTTACAAGGCAGATAGTTAAGGTCCTGAAGAGCAAGTGAAGGTCACTGCAGTGTGCCTGCTGCTGCAGAAAGCCTTGGGGCTAATCCAGAGCTTTGGAGGGTGGTGGTAGAAGAGGTCAGTTACCTATCTATTAACTTACACTTGTTCAAAACTCACTTCCTGTGGCAGGTAACTGAATGTTGTTAAGGATTCATATTGCAAGAAGGTGAGACTTTAGCAAATGCTCTGAAGGGGTCACTCCCATTCTGTAAACTGAGTGGTGCCTTCAGGCACTTCCTTGGCTCCCTGTCACAAAGGTGTGTTTAAACCAGTTGTGAGTCAGCAATCACTAAAGTATGCTAATGCACTGAAATTAATATAAACAAGGTAATGAGTGTTTATGTCCTCCAGTGAGAAGGCTTTAAAGTTCTAAGCCTGGAAAACCTTCCTGGCAAAATGTAGTTGTAGCTACCAGCTATTTACAAGGTTTTCAGTATGAGCTTACTGTGTATGGGGGTTTATTCATTAATGTTTCCAGTAGGTGACTCCAGGGGAAATGTATTCTTTTGCATCTCACCCCCAAGCAGAAAGTATGTCCGGTAATTAGTAATTAAGTGAAGTGAAAAATGTCTGCTGCTTTATTTTTAGATGCTCGCTGTAAGTAATGTTACTGTGCATCACCCACTTGTCACTGCATCAGATCTCCATGAAGCAAGCAAGCAGTATCGAACGGACTCAAGAGCAAATATTGTACATGGTAAAGCTCAGCTTCCCCTCTCTCCCCCCCCCCCCCCCCCCCCAAATGTTTCTTGGGAGTATGAAACTCAAGTCCCTCCCTGAACTTCTGATGTAAGAGATACTGTCTAGGGCAGTGTGCCTGTTGGTATGAGCTGCACAGGGAATACTGCTCCCACAGAATGCTCCTGGGCATTCGTATGCGTGTGTGGGTGTAACGGTGCTGAATAAACTAGAGATGGAGTTACAGATTAGTAAAGAGCTTGGCCAGTGCACCACTATGATGTGGGCTTACAGCTGGCAGTGCCAGATGGCTAGTTTGCTGCTTCAGTGCTAGCCAGAAAAAGCACTGGTAGCCTGGGCAAAGGAACTAGCCTTGACTGTGTGTCAGTCCTGCTGACATGGTGGAGGAAGGGAAGATGCTGACCCCTTCCTGCATCACCAGCAGGTTCAGGAAGGTGATTCTGCTCTGCTCTCACGAGGCTCTACCTGGAGTGCTGCATTCAGCTCTGGGGTCTTCTGAGACCAGGGCTTGTTCAGCCTGCAGAAAAGAAGGCTCCAGGGAGACCTTAGAGCAGCTCCTAGTGCCTAAAGGAGCTGACATGAAAGCTGTAGAGAGGCTTTTTACAATGGCAGTAATGACAGGACACGGGGGAATGGCTTTAAACTGACAGAGGGAAGATTTAGATTATATATCGGGAAGAAGCTCTTCCCTGTGAGGGTGGTGAGGCCCTGGCACAGGTTGCCCAGAGAAGCTGTGGTTGCCCCATTCCTGGCAGTGTTCAAGGGCAGGTTGGCCGGGGCTTGGAGCAATCTGGGCTAGTGGAAGGTGTCCCGCCTGTGGCGGCAGGCTTGGAACTAGGTGAGTTTTAAGGTCCCTTCCAACCCAAACCAGTCTGTGATTCTTGCGGTGCTGGTAGCTGGGGGTACAGGAGGTACTTTAGCTGTTGCAGTAAACCCTCTTGTGGCTTGCAACAGTCTGTGCTTGGGTAGATACAGAACTGAAGCTTGAACTTGAATTCTGTACTCTGGGAGCTCAGCTGTATGCGCTTACCTGCCATTAGTTGAGCTGCTGTACAGGCCCTTCTGGCATGTTTCTGTGAGCTGCTGCCACCTTCGCACCACCTGGGGGTTCTCCCTTTCTAAACCATGTCAGAGGGGATGTACCGAGCACTACACTAGAAAACTAAGCTTTTCTCTGAAAAGCATTCTGGAACCTGCACAAACGTGAGAGAGATACAGATCTCCTGATGATGTGATACTAAGTCTAAGTAAAGAGGGAATTGCTTCCCTGATCAGGAAAGGTTAACTCAGCCCATGGCTTCCTCATGGCTCCCAGGTTTTACAGGGTTTGATTTGTCTTGGTCCTGTGCTTCCCAGAGTCTCCTCAGGACCATGGAGCTGATTTGCTGTGTCACTTCTTCAGCTTCAGGTAACAAATAACCTTTTCAGAGTCTCACTTCATGACATGCTGTCCAGTACCAGTGAGATCGTCTTGGTGTTCCTGAACATCTGTGTCACTGAACAGTTGCAATATTGGCTTTTCTTTGTATTTATATTTACATTACTTGCTTTTTGACAGAAACAGCCCATTTCTTTGAATACCTGGGGAAAAAAGTGTTCTTTTACCTAGCCTCTCAGATTTTGGATTTTTAATTTTTTTTTACATTAAGAACATGTATTACACAAATAGGTGAGGCCTACAGCATATAAAAATAGTATGAGAACTGCTTGCATTTCTGAGATGAAGTATTTAGAGCTCTTGTCTTTCCCTCTAGGTTTGTCTGTCCTGGAAATCTGCCTAATTATAGCTATGAAACACTTGAATGATGTTTATGAAGGAGAACCCTTTAACTTCCAGATGGTTTACAATGGTGAGAGAAATGCCTGAACCTTACCAACCCTACATCAGTTACTTCCCCTAAGTAACTCACTTTTTTTTTCCTGTTACTGCTACAGAATTCCAGAAGTTCATACAGAGGAAGGCACACTGTATGTACAACTTTGAAAAGCCTGTTGTCATGAAGGTAAGCCTGAAATGTCTTTTTTATTTTTTTGAATTGTAAAGTATTGAGATGCCTTTTATTTCTTAGGGCAGAGAGGCTGAGTAGTCAAATGGAGCTCTTGATGCAAGACAGGGCCCTTCAAGGGGGTAGAGCTTAAACCAAGCACCTCAGGTGGGAACTCAAGGTGGTGCCCAGCTGGGAAATAGCCACTTGGAAGAGTTTAGTACCAGTGTGAAGCCTTTCTTAAGGAAGCTTAACTTACTTGGGATAAGGGTTCAGTGAGACTATCAGAGATGGCTTCCTAAGGAGAGCTTTGTGTATGTGCATAGGTGTCTTCAGTGAGCAAGTTCACTTCTGCTCTCCAAAACTTCAGTTAACTTTACCCCATCAAAAATGGGCTTTTCTTAATCCAGTAGGTCTGACTGGTGTATGGAATCAGTCTGCAGTCTGATATGGCTGGCTTGCTCAGACAACTACAGTCTGAGGTGCAAGTTGGGAACTGTGTTTTAGTCACAAACCATCAGGTGCTGCCTTTTCTGTTGATGAATTAATCCAGTTGTGTGGTCAAAGCTGCCTTCCCCTCTTCCAACTGAGCACACTTGGTTTCCAATAGTGTCATTCAGCTGGAAATTATGTAATGCTGTGTGTGTGCTTGGCACAGACCTTCCCATTGGTTTCCCTAAATAACAGCATCATTCCCAGTTACCTGTACACTGGATTTCAAATATGGTTTCTCTAAGAGGGAAAGTGAATTCTACATCAGCCAGCATAGCTGACATGCTTTGCTATATGTGCAAAGGATATGAAGCAGACCGGAGCTGTTGTCAAACAGCTGATTGGCTAGCACATCACAGGCTTCCAGCAGGAGTGTCTCTGGTCATCCAAAATGAGCAATGTCATCTTCCCTCTGTTATTTTTTGTTTTTAGGCATTTGAACACTTATTACAGCTGGAATTAGTAAGGCCAATAGAAAGACCAAATATACGTGCTCAGCGCGAGTACCTCCTGATGAAGCTGCTGTTGGACAGTACTCAGATCATGGATGCCCTGCAGGCGTACCCCAACTGCCCTGTGGATGTGAAGCAGTGGGCAGCCTCATCACTCAGCTGGCTCTGAACTTTCTGGAACTTGCAGCATCACTTTCTGCATCCAAGCTTTTTGAGTTGAGTATGAGCTGCAGCAGAGGGCACATCTTTCCACAGGAGGTAACTTTTTGGAAGAAGCTTTACTGATTGATGGGGGAGAACTGCTCCAATGTTATGTTCTGATGGCCGTAACAGTGATGAAGGGGAATGCTCTGGCTGTTTACCTCAGCTCGGTGCCAGCTTTTCCTCTGGTGCAGAGTTTCCACTTCATATAAATCTTGACTTCCTTGGTCTGGGATTGACTGTGTCAGGTGCTGCCTTGGGGCGCACCACCCCGAATGCCTGTGGGTCTGGCTTAAACCCCAAGGCACAGTTATCTCTCAAATGCTGTTTGAAGCTCATACTTGGTGTACTTTTTCTTCTCAAATTTGACTTGATGCAGAAAACTTATTAATTATCCTTTAATGACAACAAATGGTGTTCTGGGGTGAAGTACAACCTGCCTTATCCAGGTTACTCAGCTGTTTCTGCAGGGTACAGCCTGCAGGGCCTGTGTCCCCCTGTGGTGGGGCAGCTCTGAAACACCAGCAGATCCCCCCAGAGAGCTCCTGCAGGCTCTGTGGCTCATTGCTGGGGAGAGAAATCTGTCTGGCAGCAGGGGGAGGGAAGGCTTTGCCTGGAAGGTACGTGCTACTGCATATGTACTTGAGTGATACCTGTCAGAAGTACACTTCCTCCCCGGTAAGAGCTACCATTGGTTTGGTACCACAACATGTCATGAAAAGCCTTGCTGCAAGGATAGCACAAACTGTAAATAAAAAAGTTGCCACAAGATGTTGTTCAGAAGTACTTACCCAGGCAGGAAAGTGGGTGTTGAGCCAACATGTACCTCCTCACAGCGTGGTTTGGCTCATGCATTTCAAGGTGCACCTCTGAAATGGGGATGAAGGGGGAATATGGCTGCTTGTAGAGTAGAGAGCAGAGGTGGGAAAAGGTGATGCCAGTGTTAAAGAGTTATTTTTATGGAAACACTTGGCTGTGGGGCTGGAGACAAACCAACAGGTGCCTTACGTACAACTGCAGAGGGGGCAGAGCTGCTGACATTGGTTGGCCCTGCCTCTGCTCACACCCGGGGTCCTGCTGCTGTGTTTGTTTACGGATGGGACACTGCTGAGGGTTTTCCCCACCCTGTGGTGCGAAACAGACACCTGCAGGTGTGGTATGGGAATATCACATCCCCTGGCAGAGCAACTCACTCAACAGCCTGAGTCCCTTGTACCCACAGGTACATTGATTGGTGAAATTGAACATGCTCAGAAGGGATAATGGGGACTGGCTTTAATTCAGGATAAAGGCTTGGGAGGAAGCCCCACCCTTTTAGGGGCAGGAGGCTACAGGGGCAGTTCTGCAGCAGGTGGCTGCCCTGCTGTCCAGGGAGAAGGGAAGGGTGGTGGCAAGGCCTTGGGACAGGAATGGTAGAAGGGACCGTGGAATTACAGGAGCATCGCTGGAGCCTTCCCATGGCTGCCTCCTGCAGGAGGGAGCCCACCCTGGAGCTCATCTCAGAGACTGTGTCCTGCCCTGTGTGCTGCACTGCTGGTTAAAACTCCTGAGCTGGAAAGTGCCCCTCCTGAGAGGGCAGGGTGGGTTCTCCCATCTCCAAGGCCAGGCATGATGTGGATTGTGCCTTCACTTCCCTGCCAACATTTTAACTGCAGGATTTTTCCATTCTCTTTGGGTGTTACTTTTGGCCAAGTATGCTCTGTCCTCCCTGTGTCACAATATGAGAAAAGGCATATGCAAGTCATAGTAGTCACATTTTTTATTTTAACTTTTTGGGGGAGTGGGGGAGAAAGAGTATACATTTCTATTTGTACAATATTTAACAATCACTTTATTGAGGGGCAAGGGGGGGTTGGTTTGTTTTTAGTACTTGCAGAAAAACAGCAAGTACCTTTTGACAGTAGTACAACAACCTGTGCCCAAAACACTGACAAATACAAAGAGTAAAGTTAAAATAATTGCTTACCAAAATCTCGAGAGGTAACGAATAGTATATGGACTGAAACGGCATTAAAAAAATAAAAACAAACAAAAACCCCAAAAAGAAGTACTGCTGGTTGAGTATCTGAGGTAAATGATGTTCCATCAAGGATGCTACGTCAATCATTTTGCCCAGGAACATATATTGCAGCTTTCTGCACTTTGTACCAAATGTTCCTAATGAAAGGAAATCCATTAAGAAAAGATTAAAGAGAAGCTGGAGAAAGAGCAAACTAGCAACCCTGGCTGTCCTGTTAAACGCCAGTCAGACCAGGAGAAGGCTGGTGACTGGCCACAATTTAGTGTTAGCGCACCCAACATTGGCGTTTAAAAACCACACTAACCTTCTAAAATCTCAACTGGCAGGAGCACAGTGGTGGATTCCAGTCCTCAAGGTGTAGTTTGGAATATCGTCACCAACAACAGCTCTACTTCAACAGCAACTGGGGCATGGGCTCTGCTCTGAAACGCTATAGTACAAATTCATGCAGGGTGCAGTACAGAAGCATCTTGCCCTGTAATGTTACGCGTGGAGTTGTGTACGGTTGAAGCTTCTGGGTAGGCCCGGATGGCAGCAGGTCTGGGTCGGGGTTTCAGGAGATGTGGCTTAATGCTATGCACAAGGCACAAGCTGCTCCTCACCAGCCACAGGACCTGGTGACCCTCAGGAGCTCATGGCCACAGGACCTCAAGGGACAATGGCCACCACCTGCTGGTATATCACAGCAGACACTCCACTGGCACCAGCCTTACCAAACCCTGCCCTCTACCCCTGCACAGTGCCATGAGCTCCTGTGCAAGCAGCTGCACACAGCAGCTCTGAGGACATGGATTATTTTTAGCAATCATGTTAAAAGCACTTACTTACACTATGAACACCCTTTTCATATTGACACTTACTTAAAACCCAGGAACCTGGGAGCAGCACAGCATTTAACTAGGGAGAACCAAAGGCAGCTTTAAAATGCAAAGACAAGTTGTCTCAGTTCTCCTGCTGCCTTGTTTGCCACGTGAGGGAGCACAGACCAGTCCCCACCATGTCTGCTGCAGGCACCTGCAGCTGCTGAAGTTTGAAGGGTGACATCACAATGATGTGTATTCTATACCCAACCAATTTTTCCATTGCATCTTGAGTAACACATTATTAAACAATCTGCATTGACTCCAGTTTTGCTACTGAAGGGTTACAACTCATTAGGAGCACCAGCAATGTATGAATGGGTTCTTACTTGTTCAGAACTCAGCAGCTACGTTCACCTCCTACTGTGTGCATAAAGTAACACCCCTGAATTAAAAATGGAAGCTAAAGGAAAGCATCAATCTAAGAACTGGCCACAAACTAAGTTTCTTTCTTTTTATAGCCAAGCCGAGCACCACCAAGTTGCACCAGAGCATGTTTCCCCTGCTGCAGGACAGCACAGGCCAGGCAGGCAGCACTGCACACACAGGCAGGTGTCACTGCTGCACCCTTCTCCCCTCCCTGCCACCAGCCAACAGTACCTTAGGTCCTTTTCACCCATAAGGTTTCTTACTGTTCCTAGAAGGTCAGTTTGTGTACTTGTAAAACAAAGAACCTGTGGCTGCATGGATCAGTTTTCACACAGCATTCCCAGTGAGCTCCTCACTGCAGCATTAGCAGCTTCTTTCAAAAGACGCTGAACACACGATGTAAAAACAAAGAAAACACTGAGGGAGCACACAGCACGCTATCAGCTCTTGTAGGTTCTGCGCTCTAGAGGTTTATAAAGCTTCTTTTACTTGGAAGTTTGTGTAAGGGATCAAATAGGTGTAAGTCAAACAGAACTTCTGAGAAGCGCTTTGGCACCTACCAACCTACCAGTCGCTTTGCAATTTAAATAAGGCCCAACTTCCTAAACTCAAAAAGAAAGTTAGAGTTGTAAAAGCAATTTCACTGGGTTTTCCTCAGTTTTTGAGAGTCTATGCTATGGACACTGGTATTCGTTACCTCTAAACAGTCACTGTATATTTTAAGTTATAGCTAAATTTTCCCTGAAATTTGTAAGCATTCATAATCTGAAACCTGTGGCTAGCATTTTTCACGTGACTCCAGGACAAACCTGCACCTGCAAATGACATCAAGTCTCACTGATAAGATGGCACCAAGTGTTAAGTAGATCTCAAAGCAGAGGGGTAAAGAATTTGGGGTAACTGAGCTTCCTGAGGTGATCCTGAAACAGCGATACAGAACCCACTGCATACTGTTTAGTGAAACAGAAAACATGCTATGCAGACCTTGTCACAAACATAAATAGGAAAAAGACTTTAAAAAAAAAAGAACAAGAATTCAGAGCTTTCCAGTGTCACAGCTCACAGAAAATTAAAAAAGTCATGCTTAAGTTTTCAAATATTCCTCAGACACAGCAAACCTAAATAGTATTCAGTTAAATAAATGCATGAGATACTCTGGGAAGCGGAGGTAAGAGAAAAGCTTTAAACTAAAAGAGGAAGGAAAATTTTGTTTCAATAAACAGCACTTTTTTTTTTTTTTATACACAACAAGCTAGTACAAGGAAAGGCTAAAACACTGCTTTAGGAATGGCCATTTACTATCGGCACAAAGCATAGCTTACCCTTTTTAAATAACACAGTGAATTTGCAATACATCATTTACAAAACACGGATCGATTTATTCAAATTTTGTTAGTGTTGTCAATCTCATAATTTAGCAGAGGTGGAACTGAGGTATACCTTGTTGAGGGAGGTTAAGTAATACTTGGAAGCCTCTTTGCTATAACCCACTTGATTACTTTTGTTTATGTACACAGAACAGCAGCACACTAAACATTCACAAGCTGTGTCATAGTCGCATTACAATAGTCATTTTTATAAACAACGGCAAATGCAATAAAAACAAGTTACCCTTTTTTTTTTAAATCTGAAATGAAATGTTTGATTTAAAAAAAATAACAGTAGTTCATTTAAGGAATTAGTCTCTTCTGACAGGTATTAAGAAATTGGGCGTCAGTTTTTAAAATGCTTGATTAGCCAGAACAGGTCTGTATTCTTCATGTAAGTTCCTTAACTGCATGTCACCGTTTCTCAGTCACGTGTCCTTCAGGTGTACACAGGGAATGCAGAAAGTCTCAGGGATCCGTGTTTGGGAGGAGGAAGGGAAAAATAAAGGAAAAACACCTCTTAATGCTGTTCCAGAGAGACTTACCATTCTTCTCACGCAGCAAACAGTAATGACGTGAGCAGTCCCCTTAGCTTTAGCAGCTCCAGTGAAGAGTCCGGTGGTCAGTTCCGTGACCAGTGCAACTATCTATCATAGACTGGATTCTTTGGGAGGAAAGTCAACATTTGTCACCATTGTGACCACAGTCACAATATCCTCTGTTGTTATAATGTTAGTTAATTTTTGCATCTGAATAATACGTTCTTCTACGCAGCCTGCTGACAACCTGGCTTCCGCATCATGATCCCAGCATTCCTCTATGGTTTCACAAAGCATTGCCATTCCCTGTGGGCAAACAAAGCGAAGTAAAAAAAGAATGGTATACACAGCTAGCAGCAAGTTTTAAGAAGTGATCAGAATCTAGCAATTTAATAGAAAATTGCATTTCCACAGAACAGTTTCAGTTGGAAGTGACCTTAAATCTCATCTAGTTCCAAACCCTGTCCCATGGGCAGGGACACCTTCCACTGGGCCAGGTTGCTCAGAGCCCCGTTCAGCCTGGCTTTGAACACTGCCAGGGATGGGGCAGCCACAGCTTCGCTGGGCAACCTGTGCCAGGGCCTCACCACCCTCACAGGGAAGAACTTCCTCATACTGAGTTTAAACCACTCCTCTCCAGCTTTCTTGTCGCCCCCTTCAGGCACTGGAAGCTGCTCTAAGGTCTCACTGGAGCCTTCTCTTCTCCAGGCTGAACCAGCCCAGCTCTCTCAGCCTGCCTCCATAGGAGAGGTGCTCCAGCCCTCAGAACATCTTCGTGGCTTCCTCTGGACTTGCTCCAACAGGTCCGCATTCCTCCTGCTCCCCTTGAAGAGTGCTAGGAATCAGCAGTGGTGTTACTGCAAGTCTCCAGCCATGAAGCAGACCTGGGAATCATAGAATTCCTCCCTAACTAATCCCAGATATTTCTCATACAACACTGCTTATCCTATATAGCAGTGTTCAGTTTATAGCATTCCTGTAGTAATCAAGGCTATTAGCTCTTAAATATACTAACTTGTGCATTCAAAAGTAAACCTCAAAAATCTTTCATCAAAATAGTGAAAGATAAGTAAAATTACAAAAAAAAAAAAAAAAAAAATCACTCTTTAATCACTCAGAATATTTTAAGATTAAGAACATCCCAGTTTACAGTCCATTTAATTCTTTTACTGGAATTACTAAACTTACATTCTTCCTTAAAGGCAGCAGTATGAACAGAACACCGGATTAACAAAATCTGAAATTCAAATCCTGACAGAACACTGCAGAATGTGGTTGTGTAACGACTTACAGCATGTTTTTGCCAGCATTCTCTTAAAACAGGTCTCTTCTTTTTATGAACTACAACTTCCTGCATGTCTTCGAGGGAGGGATGCTGGCCAATTTCTTCCTCAAATGGCAACATGTACTCATCTACTGGGCCTAAAGACAAAAAAAAAAGAATTTAACCCACAAATTTTGCTTGAAAAAAGAACAACAACAAAAAACCAAAAACCTGATATCCGAGCAGTGCAGTCCGCAGTGAGACTCTTCGGGAGCAGTTTGCTTCCCACTGCCATTCAAGGCTCGTCCTGTGGCAGATTAGCAGCAAGCAGTGACTAGGATTCTAAGTAAGCACATTTTCAGGAGCCACCAGCCTCTGCTCCCCGGCGTGTGGCAGCCGAGTGCAGCTCCCGGCCCGGCTCCCCTGCAGCTGAAACCTTGGGAGCACACGGGCGGAGGGGGGCGCTCGGATCCGCGGCTTCTCCCCCACCTCCGCCAACAAACCCCAGCCGGGAGAAGAGACATCTTCGTCCCTCATTCAAGCGCGGGCTCCCGCGGTGTCTCATTACCAAGCAGGCGCCCGATCGCCGCTTTTGAGTGTCACCAATACCACAGATGCTACAAAAGACAAGTTTGCAACAGCAACTGCTGCATCCCTCTGCAAAAGAAGCATGCTGCCGCCTCCTTCAATCCACACAGGCCAGGACGTAACTGCTATTGTTGCAAGCTAAGCCTAACGGTCATCATTAACTGGATGAGAGGGACAAGGTTTACAGGCTTTACAGATTTTACGCACTCAGATAAATGTCTGAAAAAAACCTAAAGTGAAGAGAGAAGAAATGAATGTACACTATGGATGAGGCCAGTGAAACAAACCAGGCACCTTCTGAAAAAGACAACAAACCCCAAACACATTTGAAGAGTGAAAACAGCAGCTGCGACTGCAGAGCTACACCAGGCTGTGTTTCAGGAAGGCTGCTCTCCTTAACTGCAGTCTCCTTTACCTTCTGGAGTAATAACTACAATGCCAGAAACCTCTGACACATCTCTAATAGGAGGTATGTACGTATGTTTTACAGTACAGGAAAAAAATCAATACAGAATGTGGGCAGCCTGAGAGATGTGTGCAAGATTGTGTCAATCCTGTTAGTAAACAGGTTAACATTTTAAAAAGGGTAAAATCTCCCCAGTGGCATTTCCTCTCCACGAGGAAATGTCTGAAGCAGAAAAGCACTGCTTGGAGCAGAAAAACACAGTATGGCCATGTACTGATCTGCTGAGGTCTCCAACCCATCTTGGATTTTCACACAGACAGCTGTCAGCTTCACTGGGCTCCATCAAGGGAGCTTATGACAACCATCATAAGCTTGTCTCACTAGCCCAACTGAGTCAGTCACCTTTACTCGGTTGAATTTAGCTGCTTCAGACTGTACTGAAAATGCAACTTTCTCCCAAACAAAAAATGGTTTTGAGCCCTGTCTTTTACCTTGTTCTTGATTAACCCCAACTTATTCTGGGCACCCAAAAAAGATCTCCATTCACAAAATTTAAAGACTATGCATACTTGAAAAGGGTTTCTTTTCTTGGTAGTGCAAAAACTGGATCCAGCAGTCTGCTTTATGAGAAAAACACCTGTGATGGATCCATAGCTAACAAGTATCAGCTGTGGATTTGTCAGACCTTGCTGAATTTTCAATCTTTAAGCTATTGACAATTATCGAGAAGTTCTGACATCATATGAGCTGAACCAATGTTACATCAGTGACAATGAAGACAAAGGGAGGGCAGGGAAGCTCTGAACCTACATGAAACAGGCTCACTCAGGCACCTACGGTTAAACCAGACACAGCAACTTTTCTATGTCCTGCTGCTGACAGCTGACCTCCTGATGCACTGAGGAGCAGTTTCCTAAGATGAAGGGCCAAGGAGGAATCTTGCATATGCTGATGAACAGCTAGAAAATGGTTAACCTCATCAATGCTCTCTGCAATAAAATATATGCCAACCTATGAAAAATGCTTCATGTCTTTCAGCCTTGTAATTCCCTCACTGACAATCTTTGACATTAGGAAGTGTTTATGCCTGTCTTCCACAGGCAGCACTACGAGGTTGTTCTCCAGACGCTAAGGTATACAGCAGGAGACATCAGTTTTTCAGCAGGTGCTGGTGGGATATCTCAGTTACTAAGGTTAATCTCATCTGAGCTTTCGTTTATGAAAAGAAGCAATAATAAACTAACTGGCACTAAAACTGTCAGGCTGAACTTGTAAGAAATCAAACATACTAGGTGGGGCACTCCACAGTAAATCTCCCTCTCCCTTACCATGACCAGCTGGAGAAATGCAACAGGTATCCATGTATCAAGGGACACCAAGTACAGAAGAGACTAAATTATGAAGTGACTACATGATGTCAGTGTTGCCTTAATTTCCCCACAAAACTACCACCCTTATGAAATTTTATTACATACATCTAATCCATCTGCCAGTTTCCTGCTTTAAATACACCTCTCACAAGTTACACAAAATATTTACACAAATTGAATATGTTCCTTACCATCTGAGGCGGTACAGCGTGATGCCAATTCCCAGAGGACTAATCCCATGGCATACATATCTATTCTCAAAAACGCATCCCTTTGGAAGTTTATAGCCCCTTCGAGTACCTCAGGAGCCATATACCTTCGTGTACCAACCTTGAAAGACAATAAAGCACAAAAACTTGTACACCAAGAAATCAAACAAGACCACTACCGCCACACTACCTAGTACTGTTGTAATAATGCTGGTGACCAGCACCATTTTTTGGTCCAAGATTAGAAAACAGCCATGGTTATCCTCACTTAGGACTAAATCTTGGCAGTTCCTTGTATTCTTATATCCAAGTGTAAGTAAAAGGAATTAGAAAAAATCGTACAGAATGGGCCCTATAAAGGATACAAAGCAGGAAAATCTGAACAGATTTAAAAATAAGACATCTGTGTAACAATTCAACGTATTTGCCACTGCCATTCTACAGTTGATCTACTTGAAGATGTGCTTTCTTACTGAAGGCGGGCTGGGCTACACAATCTTTAACGGTCCCTTCTAACCCAAACCATTCTATGGTTCTGTGATTTTTTCATGTCATAAGGACATGAAATGTGCTTATGTTCCTCCTTGTGACAGGAGCAGTAATAAAAGGAAAAGGAAAACTAGCTACTAGAGTGCAATTTATACTGAGAAAGTTACATGAAGTCACTTGCACAAAACTGGCTATTATATTAAAACTTCAGGGATATCCATTCTCTGTGGCTACAGTCAATGATGAAATTATGTCCTCCAAATAAATCAGAACTTGTCTGGTGCCAAAACAGGATTTTCTTCACTATTTAAACCTTTGCAGTAATAGCTATGTTTCTCTTCAGCAGTTTTACTGAGGTTTTATAATCTTACTGTATGGCTTTTTTGTCACTCAACAATGAATTGTGGCCTTCTCCCTAAAATTAAACATACTTTGTTTTCCAGAAACTATAATGCTCTAAGCTCAAGTCTGTTATTTTAAAGGTACATGGTACAAAACCAGCTTCCTTGCATGACCAGTGCTTGATTAGTAGTACTGTTGTCATTTTAGCGAAGTGACTGTTGCTACGTCAGAAAGTTAGAAACTGGCTGCCAGTGTCATTCCTCAGTTTCTGCACAGTGTTTCAGAACAATGAATAAAACATGGCAAATAGACCAAATCCTCTACTAAGAGCCAAAACAAGGGGAAAGACAGAGGCCATGTAATAAGATGGGGGGAAGGCTCTGATCTGTAATTATCTAAACTGTTTCATTTGTAGCTTGTGAGAAGAAAACATAAATTACCAGATTCCTTAAAGGTCAACAAAGACAAGGTTGATGATACAGTATCCTGTGCATGAAGAACACCTGAACTACTGATTTCCATTCACATGCAGTTAACGGTTGTAACATTTATGTAAATAAATCAGTGTTTACCTGTCCATGTGTATCCCCTGCAGATTTTCCAGCCTCAAACTTTAAAGCTAGACCGAAATCAGCAATACAAGCTGTAAGATTATTTTTCAGCAGCACATTCTTGCTTTTGATGTCCCTTTCAAGTTAAGGAAAAAAAAATATAAATATTGAGCTCTAGAGCATAAAATACATAAAGTTCTAAGAAAAAAGTAAAACAATAAACCCCAAAAATGTTATAATGCAAAAGGCAATAAAGTTATAGATAAGCATTCCATTTAAACAACAAAATAATAATAACAGAATAATAATAAAACCTAGGAGTACATTTGCACAACTTTATTCTTACGGAAATATATGAGACAGCAACTATCACTTAATGCTTAAAATACACACAGATTTGTAAGCATGTTATAGAACAGAAACAGAATAAAGAGTTACTGCAGGCTTCTATTACAACTACATTTTGTTTGTTTAAATAACACAAGACAAAACACTTTGGAAAAAAAAAAGAATTGTCATTGTTTCTAGCAAGGAGATACATCATCTCCTGAAGAAAGAAAAGGCAATGGACAGATTGCCATCTGTCCTGTGTGTACCGCTGCCTTCCCTTTTACACCTCCCCCCCCCCCCCCATTCCTTTACCATCAGTACCATCAGTCAAGCAGTTTTGCCATGACATTACAAATTCTGCAAAATCTGTATTTCTCTTACTCTGTATCTCCATCTTTTCATTTGGTTACCACTATCATTTCAGCTCTAGTGTTCTATATTTACCTCATTTAAAAAAAAACAACTAGCAATTACAATCAACAATAGGCATAACATGCTTACAGTAACAGTTTCTGTTTGAAGCATTCAGTATCATCTAAAGTTATGTATGTTAAGTGTTTCAGTTGTTTCAGATAGCTATAATGCTAATTATTTCATATACCACATAGGGTACTTAATTAACTGTATAGAAAATGAAATTGTGGCATTATCACAATCACCACATCAAGGTCTATAAACCATCAGCTAGATTTCTGTTTAGGCTGAGCAGGCTTTTCTTACGAGGCTCTCAACAATTCCGGAAGGAAGGTATCAGGGAGTAATCATGTAAATACTTCCTCTCTATCCATCTTTCACATCCTTTAGCTCAAAGTTGAATACTAACAATCACCTGAAAACATTTTACATATACTATACCTATGTGAGATGGCAGGCTTATGTCCATCTTTTAGCCCTGGTATATCCTCATGAAGATAAGCCAAGCCTCTAGCCATAGTCTGAGCTATGTGACAGAGCTCATTCCAAGAAACCACATTAGCCTTGAGAAAGTCTGTTAATGAACCCTGCATGGAAAAAAAACAGCAAAACCAGAATATCAACAATTACAGGACCAATTTCATTCTCATCTACTCATAAACAAAAATTCTAGTTGGCCTCCATCACTGAGGAACACAATGCACCTGGCTGCCTTTCTCTGTTTTCTGATAAATCATGTAATTATACACATACATACACAAACAACTGCTAGTTTAAACAACAAAAAAATAACATTTGCATTGTCTCTAGTCCATGAATGGAATCAAGGTGGCTCTACACATCACCTCTACAAGCAAAAAGTGCAGTGAGCTCAAGTACAGTGGCACACTTGACAATGAACTGCACTCAGCTGTGTCAGAAATGGGAGCTAGACTTTAGACATTTTAACTCTTTATAAAGAGAACCCTTTTTACAAGCATGATTTATCATCTTCCAGGAACAGGAAATTACAGGTTAGATTCACCTTCAAGAATCTTACTGGACTGTGTACAACCATTCTTTAGGAGCTTTAATAGCCTGTCTTTTCTTGTGGATCAACAACAGAAACTCCAGTTTCACAACATAGTTTCAGAGTGAAACATACACTCTGAATAAAGTGATAATATAAAGTAAAATATATTCAATGTAAAGCTCTTCTCTTCAGAGTCACTTCTATAGCGCACTCTATACACACGTTTTCACAGATTTACATATTATCCAGATTGTGAGATGTCACTGTGTCACATGTTGCTGTGTGAAAAGCCAAAAGGGAAAAATTAACAAAGAGCTGTCAAAGTGTAGAGGCTATACTTCAAAAATAAAACTAAAAATCCTATTTTCCATCAGTTATCTCAGATGCCATCTTTCCAACAGAAACAGCATTTTCTTTTAAACTCTTACAGACCTTTCAGAAAGGCAAATTAGTTTATTATCTACTTATCATGGAGATCTGTCAAAAAACGTAAATGGTTGCATAGTTCTAGTCTTCTAAATTATTAGAGCAGAGGCATAAGTGGGACAAAAATGAGAGGATGAAGAATTTAACATTCAGTACTAAAAATATGATCTATGACCTAACCGTAATGCACTAAAATGTCCCTATTTTCTCCAATCTGCTACAGGTAACATCGTCCTAAAGCGTCCCTGCTGTGCCACTGCTAAGTTTAAGTTAGGGTGTCTTGGCTTCCCACCTCTTTTTGTACTTAAAACTCTGTGACAGTTATATGCATTTAAAAAAAAAATCTAGGTGGCTAATATATATTAAATATATTAAGAATATGTTCACTGTTTTATATTTATTAATGTTTCTTACCATGATTATAACGATAGAATGGATACATATTACTTCACTCTTACAGACTCAAATCAACTAACACAAGTAAAATAAAAATAAAAAAACAAAGTCTCTGCAAGATGCAGTTTATTGAATTTATATATAATTAGACGGGAAATATTAAAAAATACATGTTCTAAAAAGCAAAAAGGTAGAATGATTTGTTTCAATAACATTGCCTCTTAAATCCAGCATCTCCTCATAGCCAATGAAAAGAGACAAGCTAAGAGTAAGCAAAAACTCTTTTAAATTTTATTTCTTAACTGTCTCAAGTTCACATTCGTAAGAAATTTCTAAGGCCATAATCACAAAATAAAAGAGCTATTATGCTGAGAATTAAACATACCTTCTCATGAAATGCTGTAATTAACCAGAGATCAACATCAATGCTAGTGCCTCGCTTCTCTGCGCCAATGAACTGCAAAATATTGTCATGTTTCATCCCAGGTAAACTGTAAATTTCATATTCGTTCTGCCATGACTGTTTGTCCTTTAAACAAAGAACACAAACCACATTAATACCACAATAATGAGTACAAGAGGTACTTGAGGTACTTTCCCTGACAGACATTACCATCCACAATTTACCATGCATTTGTAAGTGACCTGTCAAAATAACTAAAACCTTTTTTTTGGGGGGGGGGGGGGGGGGGGGGGGGGGGGGGGCAAAGACAGGCTTTACAGGGCAAAGAAAGCAAGCATGCTGTATGGTATTAACAATTACAAATGTTTAGACTAATAACTATGCTACAAACTACTGATCTAACATATAAAGAAATGATAAAAAACTGTCTTAACATGTATTACATATTCACATTTAGTGGAAAACTGTCTGAAAAAAACTTAACTCGTTGTAAACAAATCATCAGCTGCTGAAAACAACCTTAGCTATCACAGGTATGAACCATGGCAACACAGAAATCTGTAGATCAAGACTGGAGTCTACATAAGGCAAATCATTACAGTATCTTTCATCTTAAGAGCATAGTTCAATTTTTGTATTTTATAAATCTGTAACAACCCCATAAAGAATTAGAAACAGGTTTTCCTTAGTCTTCAATATAGCTTATATTGTTCTGATGGCCAAAACCAGCATAAATACATGCCTTTTCTCCTAGAAGGATAAGAAACTGCAGATGTATTTATTCAGCAAGTCACACTTGGTTAATCATCAGAAAACACAAGCACATTTTTTTCACCTCAAACAGCAGTGAGTATTTTAAGTTGATTTAAAATCTATCCTAATGTAATTGCATATGATCACTTTGTGTTCTTTAACTAGACTGGACCTGAAAATTATGAGCAAAATCTATTCTAAACATAGCTTTTAGAGGGTACTTGCTGGGAAGCAAGTATTTCAATTATATTTAATTTGAGCAATCACCTTATAGGCTTGCATTTCAGGGCAATCCTTCTAAGTACAATTTAATTTGAAAAATATTGTCTAGTTTTTCTCATCTGATGAAAAGATGTGTGAGACTTACTTAAAACTCTTCACACCAAGTAAGTATTTTTATGACTAGAAGTATGAAAGTTCCACTGAGCTTACTTCAGTAATATGCTTGTTGCATTAAAATACTTATTTTAATTCAATAAAGCTCTACCTGCCCATTTTTCAGCTCAACATTTCCATCTAGATTTACATTATATATTGAAAAATGTCTAAAAAGCCTCTTATTGTGACTAAAAAAGCTGTTTAACATTATGATATTACAAGCAACACAGGACATTAAGAACTTCTGCTTACCTGAATAGGGAATATTTTGACTGCAACATACTCGTTTAGTAGTTGAGCTTTCCATACGCAACCAAATCTTCCCCTAGCTTTGATCTCTAGTAACTGCAATGGCTTCAAACCCATCAATGGTGAAGGTGGTGGTGGTCCAGGATCCTGAAATCAGGTTAAACTCATTAATGAATTTAGTTATTATATGTGCTATCTATGATGACAGCCCTAAAAATAAATGCTTGTAAACTGCAAGAGATTTGTATTAGGTACTCAACCCCCTTACATCAAATTATCTCAAAACAAACCAGAAACAACCCAGCAGCCCTTCTCCGCAGGAAAGTAAAATGAAATTGTAAAACATGCTCAGAATTAATGTGTGACAGCATACCAACAGTTACAGTATGAATCTAACCATGTGAAAAAGCAGAGCAGAAATGAAGGAAAAAAGATAATCAAGCTTTACTTGTTACTTTTTTCAAGACAATCAAAATAAGCACCTTTGATACATTTAAGGCTTGGGTTTTTGGTTTGTTTATTGGACATACACATGATCCTTTCAAACCTTCAGTTCAATGATCTGGTGACTTAACTCTACAAAGCCATTAACTCCATTTCTGAGTGACTGACTCTGCAACCCTCAGATATCATCTGGGAAGCAGATGAGGTCTACATCAGCAGATTGGATGGGGGCAGCAGTGCAGAGCTGGAGTGTATCCCCTCACTGTCTGCAGTGACCACATACTGGTTGAGTTCTCACAAGCCATCTGAGCTGACACCAGCACAGCTCTCTAATTCAGTAATTCTACTGTTTATGGGAGACATGAGGTTGCAAACCAAGATGAGGGCAGGCCATGCTACTAACAAGGTCCTCCAGTACATCGCAATTTTTTTTCATTCAGGCCCCACTGAACCACATGCATAGAGCAGGTATTTGGCACAGGAAACCAAGTATCATCACCTCCAGTCAGCCCTCCAAGCTACACTAATGGTGGTGTGAAGAACGACAGCATCAATGCTGCAACCTACCAATCCATTTTAACTGCTCCCAACTTTTGCTAATGTAGATAGCTAATAACTTACTGAAATACAAGTACTTGGCTGTACCCCAGAAACAGAACTAGAATTAAATTTAAGAGATCCCCTTGTCATATCTCACAGTGTTTGTACTCTATTGAGGGGCCAGCCCACCAGTTGCTTTTCAAATATGACAGCACAGGCTAGGAAGCACAACTGCAAGTGAGGCAGAGCTTCCACACAGCTATCCATATAACCACCAATATTTCTTCAGATCTAAACAATTTCCCTTTCTGGGAAAGAAAACGTGAAGGCTTAAGGAATACCCTGTATTTTGTATTTTATACATCTCTTACATATCCTGTACCATGCACATCATCTGACTGTAAGAAGTAGATTTTTTAACTTTCTTGCCAAAGGCATGCTTCTATCTGGGCTGTCCTCTTTTCTCCAGCCTTTCATGGTGGATTAGCTGTACTTACGTAAGCTTCTTCCCTACCATGAACAAATGCATCAGACCCATATACAAATGCTTTTGCATGGAAGAATGTCACTCTATGCACAGAACATGATTGTCTTCTGTACGATCCCTGTTTTTTGCAGGAAGGTAAGTCAAGTTCTAGTGTATAGTGGTCACCAAGCAGAATTACCAACACTGTCAACACAAGACACGGCTCCACTTTCCTTTTGCAGTCCCCCAGATACGTTTAAACCACAATTTGTTCTTCAGTCCCAATTTCTACAGAGAACTGTCGATGTCAGTGGCAGGGGTGATAGCTTGGGAGTACACTGCCAGATCACACAGATGGGAAGAGGGTGAATGACTGCTTTTACTGGCAGTGCACGACTATGGAGACCAGAAAACTGCACCACAACTCTCAGTATCACGCATGAAAGAAACAAACATACAAATGAAAGTTAGGTGTTGCTTTTAAATGATATTCCCCCCTGCAAAATACAATTAAAAAAAAAACCAAAAGTCTACTGTTCAAAAAAGTCTCTATAATATATGTTTGGCTTCTCAACTTTTTCCCAAAGCAGTCCCAGCTGTAATACTGGTTTAAAGAGAGAGAATGAAAAAACACTGGAGGAGCTGCTTCCACAAAACAAATGAGAGTACTCTAAAGTTAAGTATTAGAGCACTTCAGTGAACAACAAAAAATCTTGTGCATGTTAAAGACACATCTTCTGAAGAACGTGGTTTTAAGTATACTTTACTATTCTGAGAATGGAGACAAGTACTTCTGTATTGAACATAGAATTTTGAGTAGTTTAAGTGCAGGAATAAAATAACCATTCACTTGTTTCTTATTAAGCAACAAATATATCCTTAAAGAATAACAAGCTTTGAGGACAGAGTTATAGCAATTTAAAGAAGCTGTAACCTAATTCCACAAATTAGTAACTGTAAAAGAAACTATAATGTTTTAAATTCAAATTAATAGACACATTACAATACTGCCTTCAAACAAATATGAAATCCTTTTGCAAATTTGACAGCAACAGATGCTTAAATCTGTTACATCAAAATTGCTGAGTTTAAAGTGGGCAAGTGAAAATATAGAAAATGAAGTTTCAGAGTTAAGTTTTCCCTCCAATGCTGACTTTCATTCAGTACCAAAGCCCTTTATATGAATATTCCACACACCAGGGAAATCACTGTCCTTAATTTGTAATAGTTACAGTTCCAAGGGAAACTGGAAACAAGATGCCCAAATCTACTCACAAAAGCCAACTAACTCTTAACTGTTATTTTAAAGAATCCTGAGCACTGTGCAGCATCTGGGGATTTAACATCCGTTAATTAAACAAGCTTTTAAAGTTCTGAACCTAGCAACTTGCCTAAATTGAGAGAACGATTTATGGGAAGTAACACCTTTGCTTTAGTAGCTAGAACCTCCATTCCTTTCTATATCCTCCACCAAAACATCTGCTGACATTCTGAAGCACACTAGATGATTCTTTATTTCTTGACAATCCAGCAAATGATCACTTAATAGTTCTCAAATATTTGGTGGAAAAAATTGCACTATCATGAGAGAAGGCACTAACTCCTCAATAAGAAGAGGCCAGCAATAACTGGTGCTTTTTACTTTCACATTAGACCATGATACTTTTCATATACCTGAATTTCTTATTTCCTAAAAAATGCTGGCATTTCAAAGTATTTTTCCACTACCTTATACAGCAACCTCCTGTGGTTCCCTGCACATTTCCCTTTTGTGTTGAAACACTTCTATGAAGTCAGAACTTTTGGTGTGCTTATGAAGCAGCAACACACACCCACACACATAAATCAAAACAAACCCAGACTTAAAATGTAAAGTGTAATTGCCTTCTGTTAACATAACTAAAAAGAATAGTTTTCCAGTTTATTATTTTAACAACTTTGTTAAAATCAACAGGCATTTACTCTAAATCTATAGGTACTATTTTTGTATAGCAACATTCTTTCACAATATTTTAAACTTGCTCTACTTCTAAGCAAAAATGTTTAATATGCCATAGGCATAATTATTTTTGTATGGCTTTTTAAAATCATCTCTGTGTTGCCAAGGATGATGATATAATGTGAGTATAGCTATAATGTGCACATATTAGTCTAACAGCCCGCCACAGCTGTCAAAAAATCAGCACCCAATTTTCCATTCCTGAACCTTCCCTGCCCCTTTCCTTGGACCGATTCTGGCATTGGTTTGACGATACCACAAATCAAGGCGATACACTATACTGCCAGAAAGCTTTTCTTTTGGGGGGTTTGTTTGTTTGTGTGTGTGTGTGTGTTTTCTGTTTGGGGTTTTGTTGTTTGGTTGGTTTTTTTTGTTTGTTTGTTTTGGTTTTGTTTTTAAAATCAGGTAGTTTGGCAAATTGAATCAGTTTGCAGCAACATCCAGGTTAAGGCAAAAAGCACTGCAAGGCAGAGGGAAGAGGGGCTCCCTCTTTTGGTAGCAGTGAGTCACTGGCCCATCTCACTTCGTCCACACTATACCTTCTCAAAGCCACTCTGTCCTAACCCCAGGGCAGTTCACAAAGGCAACAGGAGCAGAAACACTCCTGCCACACAATCATCTACTGCTAGGGGGAAAATGAGAAGCAGCTATGTCTGCAAAAAGTACTTCAACTAACAAAGTCATATGATGCATTCTACTTGGACAACTTTGGACAACTCTTCCTATAGGTCAATGCCGTCAATCCTTAACACCATAAGTTCATGTTGCATGTTCATCTCAAAATCATGGACATCTAGTTATGTTGTACACTCCAAGCTTTTCAAATCTCAAACAAGACTTTTTTGGTTCTGATTTTTATAGCTGGGAATTCCAGTCAGCTGCCAGGTAGTGCATACTAGTCATACCAGAAAAAGAACAGAGGGAAAATATATTCATGGAAGAATGGTAACTTACAGAAATAGGTTTCCTTAAGTGCCTTCAAGAATAGATCTTAAGATCAAAGAGAAGCTTAACAAACATAAAACTACAAATCCCTTCCAAATATGACCAACTAAACAGATTGTTTAAGGACCTGCCCCAACACAGTCTGTCAGCACTTGGGTTTATCTCCAGTTATGTCTTTCATATGGCAACTGAATCAGGTGACTCACCATGTACAACAAAGAGAAAAAAAAAAAAAGACCAATTAGCCAAACAGGGTTGTACACAGACACATTTCCCTTTCCTGGCTCCAAAATATAAACAAGTTCTCAAAATTCCTGACCACACACAATTTTTGTTAAATGGTGCAGTATTTTCCCTTGGTTATATTTATTTTACAGCTTATATTGTGAATAACTTACTGGTTTAAAGCCATGCCCCCCTGTCCTATCCCTACAGGCCCTTGTAAAAAGTCTCCAGCTTTCTTCCCAGCCCACTTAGGTACTAGAAGGGAATAGGGTCAAAAAGTTCTCACTGAAAAACTCTGATGACTGTCTTGGCTGCTTTCTCCCTTTCTCATTTGGGTCTGGTTCATTTTCACCAGCTGATCTGTGAAGTTAAGATCCAAATACTGTAAAAGCAGTCAGAATTCTTAAATTTGTAGTTATTCTAAAATTTACTACAATTTGTATCAAACTACATTTCTTTTAAATAGCATCAATTTTTCTCCTTTCACTCCAAAAAATCCTCTCTTTTATCACAGATTGCAAACATATTCCTTACAGTAATATAAACAAGGTAGTTATTTGTAGTGAAGATACTTCAGCTTCACCCCTAACAAAAATTATGCCAACTGAAGAAAAACAGTAACACAAACAGAAGGAACTCAGCTAACTCTTTACAGATGCAAGATACTCGGGAAAATATCATTTCCATTATATTTTCTTCTAAGTTACAAGACATTACAGCTTTTAGAGAACTAAAGAGACAATGGAAACTGAGCACTCGCATTACAACTCAAATCTCGACTTTTTCAATATCCAATTTAGAAGTCTAGCAATAACGACCAGATTTCTGAATTAACAGTTTTCAGTTACTTGCATTTTCATATAAAGTGTCAGTAGTTTAACACAAGTAAAAATAACTTCTGGGCACTGAGAAAGACGAAGCAGAGACTTAATAGTGAAAGAGTATTTTTCTTCAGGTAATCTATTCCTTCAAGCTCCTGAATCAAAAAAAAAAAACATCACTCAAATCACAACACAAAGACCACACACCTCAAACAGCTGTTGGCATTTCACAGGTGGGAGATGACAACAGACACCCAAAGACAGGACAGGAGTGGGCAGGATGTGCCATGTACTTTCAGGGCAGCCTACCACAACACAATGTGCAGTCTGTACTGGCTGAACTGCTCCCACAGCCCAAGACTGAGGTTATCAGCACATGCTGGCCCAGTGGAGCCCTCACCGCCACTCATACGAAGTGGCACCAGGGTGGAAGTGACACAAAGGCAAGTGGGTAGCTGAAGAACACAAACTGACTACGCTTCGTGTGTTTCATTATCAGTTCCTGAAGGTGTTTAACTTGATAGCCTGAGACACTACAGTAAATTTTAAGAAAGCTATGAACAGCAGACTAAATCTGTTTTTAAACCATGCATGCTTACAAATTTCTTCTCCAAAACACTGACTGGTGAAAAAAGTAATTAATACCAAAACAACTTCTTACATGTCCACAGAAAGTTCCATAACCATGAACAAATATCAATGCATCTTACCTCAATCATTATATGAAAGGCGTGCTTGTAGAGGGGAAAAAACACAGGCAAAAGAAATTACTATATATACCAATAATGGAATGAAAAACAGCTCATAAGAGACAAAATCAATTGTTTGTGAATTAACAACAAAAATATCCCTGGGGATAGCAATACTTCCTTGCACTAATAATGGACAATTTATATATATATATATATATATATACACACACACATAAAAATCCATCATTGATATGTTAGCAAAGTGGGCAGTTAAAGTTATTATTCAAACCCTTTGCTGAATTGATCTTGTAATTAAAACTACAGTTGTCCATTTTAGGTTTATAAACGTTCATGTTTCTACCAAACAGTATATAAAGACATGCAGAAAGTTCATACAAACACAAGTTACACAAGCTTATTTCTTGTTTCCTCACAAGTGTACAGTAGAGGGCAGGGTTGTACTTTTTAAATTCACTGTAATTAGTCACTAGCTGTGGAAAATGAAAACTTTTTAATGTCTGTGTTATAACTAAACCTTTGAAATAAAGAGGTCATCATATACTAGGTCTGTATTACTAAACTTAATCAACAAATCTGGCATGCTAGAGCTGTAACTAGAACAAGTGAACTTGAAAAAACTATATCCAACATCTATAAAGGGAGATTACAGTATTAAAGATTCTTTCAAACAAGTCACACGAGTTCACAGACTGTGGAATGAAATCCATTATAAAAACCTAAGTCCCAGAGCACTGTTGCTGAGACTTAAAACCACATTTTAATGACACACGCTTGTTTGTGTTACTTTCATCTCTTTTTTATTGAACAATTTCATTGCCACTCAAGCAGAGAAGCGCTGAAACACCTTTTTTCCTCCTCCTGTACATCTGCCTCAGCCATTTTCTTTGTCCTTTATAATTTGATCAGATAGATGTTGCAAGAGCATGAAATTCAACACTTGAAGTATTCACCTGCTACGTAACAGCTTTTTCTTCACCCTTTGTCTTTACATTCTTAAGATGCTACAGAGTGGAGGGCCAACAAAAAACTTTTCTCTGCACTTTGAAAACTGTCTAGCACACATTTAAGAATTATCTAAATAATTAATAATAGAAGGGCTGAAGTATTTCTTGAAGGCTAGTTTAGTTGTGAGTCAGATTTATAAATACTATCATAGAGCTTGCAGTCACTGACAGAGAGAGCACTGAAGAACACCAGAGCTAAACAGGACCACTCCATCATTCAGCAGACCACTGGAGATGAGGGTAACACCCACACCAAGAGGATGAAGCAGATTCTTGCAGGACCTGTACAGCCTCTGTAAATACTTTGGGGCATTTCATAAGTGAAAAAAAACCCATACTAAACAAAACCACCCAAATTTTTTTCAGAGAACCTGATGATCTTCACCTTCAAATCTCTCAGAGCTGGTGGTTCCAGTAGAATGACAGCTATTCCACACTTGTTTAGGAGAACTACAAGTAAGATTCTGCAACACTAAGTCCACAAACCACAAGCACAAGTTCCTCCTCCAAGCCCCCCCATATTTCTTTGCCAGAAGCAGCAGCCAAGCAAAATAAAAGTATTAATCTGTGAATGGGATAGGGAATAGCTACTGTATCAGAGTAATAGATCTCTGTGTACTCCTATTTCTCCTAACTCAAGTAAGTCAAAGGACAGACAACTGTTAAAAAAAATGTAAAAAGCATTGCTTGTATGAAATAGTTATTCAATAAATGTCTGGTTTGTGGCTGTAAAAAAAAAAAAAAAAAAAAATTATTTTCCAGGCTTATTTACTATTAAAGTTCTCCAGCTTCTGAGAATTTTTAATTCCTCAGAAATAAGGAAAAGATACACAAAGCCCACCTTTTTGCTCTTACCATAAGGAGGAACTGCAAATATGAAATTGAGAAATGAGTTCTTTTACTGCTCTCTTAAGGGGCTCAACGGCCCCCAAACACTAATAAATTAGACACACATGGAAATTTTGAAAAACGCACATCATAAGCCTCCTGGTTTGAAAATCATTGTCCTTCCCTTTAGACTACAGACCACTGCCTCAGGCTTTTCATCAGAAACGCAAGCATCACCAGTTTAAGCAGTACCAGGTTATTACAGAAACGCAAATAGGTGCAACAACTCTTATAAATTGGCGGTAATCTCCCTCTCCCATTTGTGTAGCTACTATCTATACAAATGTATATAAACACACTAACTTCCTATTTATACCGACTGAAAAATACTTCTAAAGGTTTTATCATGGATTAGGGAAAGTATTATGATATTTATAACCAACTAGAAAAAAAAAACACAAAAAAACAACCCAGCCAAACAAAATGCCCCAAAACCATAAATACCCCAAGCAAAAACACCATCCCAAATAAAAACAAACTCCACAAAAAAATCCAAGCAACGTGGTCTTCTCCAAAGTCTGGGCTACCCACAAATATATCGTGAACTTCAAAAATGTTACAAAAATATTTATAAACATGTGGAATTCTAAAGAAACGCAACTTACTGTATTATAAATTTATTACACTGATTACTTCAGGTGTTCTTAACTACTACCCTAAATATGACATCTGCATCCTCATCCCTCAATCTCTTTGGAGAATACAAGGGTAAAATTAATTATTTTTTTTAGAACTTCTGAAATGTGTAGTTCTCATCCATTTAGTGATATAAAACATTACCTGAAAGACATCAATCTGAAATATTCAGGAAAACGGACTTTATTATGGAAAATTATTAAAAACCTTCTGAAGATAAGAGTACCTGACTGCAGACTTCATCGAGACCAGTACTTTAGCCTTCCTATGATTGTTCCAAAGCACTGTTTTAAGACTATAATCTACATGTGGTCTAATGTAGATTTTGAATATTACTGTTTACAATGAATGAACAGAAGAGAAATCTTCAAGGTAAATTGTATGTAGCACTGTAAAAGCTTCCAGTGTCTTGTCAGTTGTTAAATGCGCATATGCTAAGTCAACATTTACGAGACTAAAACACAAAGTACATAGAGCCTTACCAGATGGATACACATCTTCATGCACCAGTCTCTCAGACCCACTCCATACAGGCCTAATTCTAAAGCTAAACCACCTTTATAATAAGCCAAGAATAAGATACAGTGTAGAAAGCTAAGGTATAGTATTGCAAGTATAGCATACAGGTTAGAATTATTTAGAATTCTGCTTAAATTAATGCAGAAGTAACTTGAAGCTCACACTATAGAAAGACATTTTAAAGCCTCTTTTTTTAACTGTACTTTAGAGTTCCCTTTAGGTTGCTATTCAGGATAAGTCACCTTACACCTGGATTTGTATTTTCTTACCTCTTGAGAAAATAAGAATTTATGGTTTACTTAAATGGAGACAGCTCATTCTGAAGGTGAATGGAAAACACAGGGAAGTAGTTGGGTGGGGTTTTTGGGGGGTTGGGTTTCTGGTTTTTTTTTAACGGATTTTAAAGCTATCAAAGCTTAGAATCAAAGGTCTGGATCTGGTCATACACAGAACATTTAAAAAGCAACACTATAAACTTGGTTTTCAATTGTTTGTCATACAAATTATTCCCCCTGTTAAAAGATTTTAAGGAGCTGCCTGTATTGTAAGAGCCCATAAATTAAACAAAGAAAAAGGGAAAAAGACACAGTTACAAGCTATTTACCTACTACACATTAAGGTCTCTTCATCTATAACAACTTTACTTCTGTATTCTTACGGTGTCCCTATATTTATGGTTTTTTTTTTGGTTTTGGGGTTTCTTTTTTTTTTCCTTTCCTTTATACAACCATATCATGGTTATGCCTCTTGGACCAAAACCAAAGGATAATGCCAGACCTTCCTCCTGTGTCAGTCCAGCTGTTGTTAGCAACTATAAAAGAAATTCTTATTAGCCCTCAAGATACGAAATGCAAAATTAGAGAACGTGAAATCATTCGCAGATCTAACAGTTCAAATCCAGAGGTCATTCAGCTATTCCTTTTAATACTAACACTTTATATGTTAATCATTCATTAACCACCGATATGTACCCAAAAAACAAATCCCTCCTAGCTAGCCACAAGCTCTCAGTCTTTTTTTTTAATTTTTACTCTAAGCTCCAGCTTTTCTTTGTTGATCAATCTTTTTCCCATTTCATGTAAGCATTTGGCTTCTCCTTCATGCATTTTTCAAGTAGCTATTAATCTTCCCAGGTTTGGAATAAGTCCTAAAAACACCTCTCCCTTTCTTATTCTTCATTTTTCAAGTATTATTTTATTAAAATATCTGTAACAACAAGAAAAATAGTATGGCTGGAAAACAAAATCCGGAAAAAATCCCTAACAATTTAATTTCTTCATCCTTTTTCAGCAGCCAACTGTGTGACAAAGGGATAAAGGTTATCTCGGAAATTTTAAGCATACCAGGTATTTGATGTGCTGAAAGTCAATTTAGAGAATGGAAACAACAAATGAAAACCTTTTTCCTATACCAACTACAAAAAATTTACTGTTACTAATTACTTTTTTTTTGAAAACAAACCTCAAGTTACACACACTCACCAAACTTGACACAGGTCTGGTGCCCTAGACCAGATGTATGAGGTTACAAACTACAGCTAAGAGCAGTGCTTGTTCTGTTATTTTGTTCTCATCCTTTTCATTTCCAACACAGAATTTAGTTTTCCACTCCTACATATGCTGTCGGACCTGCAGTCAGTTCAGAATCTGTCTTGCTTCTATTGCTACTAGAGATTTTTCTTCATCATTACTCCCCTTGCACTATGTGATGCCGTTTTCAATTCTAATTTCTTACAGCTTAAACCGAAATACCAAAACCATGACATAGCTACAGAAACCTACTCATACTTGGGTGTCTTCAGAAAGAGATACACTAAAGAAAGACTATCATGGTATAGTAGTGAAGGGAGCCATACCAAAATGGCATCAACTAAAATTAGAAGGGGTTTTTATGTTCAAATAACCCCTCTTCCCCCACAGAAAAAAAATGAGACCTCTTTATATATCTTTTATATATATCTCTTTATACAGATCTCTTTACATTTCACACATGTGCTTCTATACTATTCTTAATTCTTGGTTCATATAGCACGACATTGAAGACCAGGGACATTTTCCATCTATATAGGACCAGTGAGGTTCATCCTCATGGAGGAAGGGAGAAGCAACACATAAAAGATCATTGTACTTAATATTGGGAATGATAGGTGAAAAGCTTAAATGAAGTGATACATAGGGGTTAAAAGCAGAAGACATAGTTGTATTTAACTATGCAATCCTCCACTCTGAGGAGAGAAAGAAATGGTAATTCCTAGCAACTAACCCTGCTTTTATAGGCATGCTAATAGACAGGATCTGTCCATTCTGAGTTTTTAAATTTCTGGTAACACCAAACAGGCCTAGACCAGGGCTTTTTTGTGATTAGTGATTAAAAACATGAAGTATCTTTAACCCAAGTAATTTCAAATGTTCCAGAAGAAAGCACAAAAATAGGTTATGAAGACATTATGTGAATCTGTAAAGCTTTTTTCAACCCTCTCAACATATGACTCTTACTTTAAAAACAACACAAAACAAAAAAAGCAACTCTGTGATCCAGTAAGATATTCATAACTTGAGCACTCAACAGAAAGTACAAGAGGTTAATCTCTCTTTGTACAGTAGGGATGTAAAATGTTGGAAGCCACAGCTCTGTGAACTGATAAAACCCAGAAGTGTTAACTTGTGTCAGTTACACTATAAAATAGGTTAAGGCCCTATCTATCAGTTGACAAAGTGGTAACACCACAGTTGTAATTAGCATTGACTGACAACTCTGGCCCAAGCTCAAGAGATGTAAAAAAATAAATGAGCATAACATATCAACTCCTTGCCATCCACATTTGTATTTCTACCAGGAATATTAGTAGGATGCTGTGGAGATATCCAAACTAATTTAAGAGTGAAAGCCTTTGTCTGCAAAGACAATACTGCTTCATTTTCAGTGTATCTGGAATTCATGAGTGAAAATTAACTGGGTGAGAGTCTTTTTATATGAAAAAACACAAATTCAAATATTTAAAATACTCATCTATTTTTGGTAAGTTTATCAGACATATGAATAGATGTTTGCAGCACGATTAAATCAAATATAAATAAGAAAATGAAATGGTTCTTTCAAACCACTTGACGTATGTATTTAGCAAATTTACACTTGTTAATAACTCATTTAAGGACTGAGAGTGACAGATTTTCTACATTTTGACAGATTTAACTGGATAGCACCCCACACGATAAAGTGAAGCATACAGTTAACAGCACAAACAAGAGAGAGAGTAGTATGGAAGCAAAGACTAATGGGAGCAACAGGAGCAAGGACAGGTCCCTGCACCAACACCTCGAAGCAGTTCTGCTGTGGCTGCTCCTGAAACATGCCTCCGGACCCGGCGAGCGCTCCAGGCTCAGGCACCGGCAAGGAGCATCTCAGCAGTTACCTGCTCTCATAGCCCCCTTGGACTCTCTACCCAAATAACTGAAGGAAAGCAGGACTGAAACATGTAAGGAGCAAACAAAAATATCTGCTGCTTTCCAGTCTGAAACCGAACATATAAACTAACTCTTCCGTATGAAATTTTAAAGTAAGTATGTAGATTCAAAGGGAATATAAAGTTAACGTAAACCACGAGGCTGTGAACTCAGCTCAGTTTGTGTAGGTAATGCCTGTCTGATACATGCATCTACCATGAATTACATTCAAAGGAAAATGAATGTTGTTTGCCTTTACTCAGATGTTTGTCCTTTATATTTCACTACAGGTTCAAAAATAAAATTTCTCCTAGCATTTTTTTTTAACCATTCCAAACCATTTCTTTCCCTTTTGCACACTGATTATTTTCATTTACTTACACCTTGTCTTAATTCTTCAAAAATGTCTTTCTTCAATGCTTCCTCATTTTTATCTTTCACTTACTCATCTATCCTTTAATTTTTACTGAAAGAAAGATTAGTACCAGGGCTTGCTGTACCTAAGTACTCCCACCACCCCACCTTCTGGGAAGAGCGTAGAAGATAACCTTTATCTGCATCTCATACAGAGAAATCCCCATTTTCTAGCAAGTATCTGTTACACATGTGATCTAGCCATTTGCTACAGAAAGATTTAAAAAATAAATCATTTGCCTACAAACTCTAATCATGTCCTAATTATTGATATAATATTATTTTTAATATATTAATCACAAAAATATTTAAATGTTTGTTTCATAGTTATAAAATTACTAACACTTTTCCCTCTCTTCCTGCTTCCTCTGCCTCCTGTTCAAATCAGCTCTAATCAAATTTAAAGTGGGAAATACTGCTCTGCTGCATATAGAAGAATATTTATATAATCTATTTGCATAATAATTTAGTTTTTCAGGCAGAAGCAGCTTTTCCTGACGTTCCACATCAAACCTTAATGCCTATTTACCACAAGATAAGAAAAATGTTATTATACCATAACTAGCTCAAGCACCAACATATACTTATCCCAACAGATACAATCTGAGTATTTTGTTAACAAAACAGGTTATTACCCTATTTATTAAAAATCTATGATGTGTCCACTCCTGTACCAAACAAACCATGCAAGAAAAGAATTGCTGCTGAAAGAAGGAAGATGAAAAAAAATCCAGTTCTTGATCTCTCACACATATTAACATTTGTTTGCTTTTCTATCACTTTATCCTTTACTTATTGAAGTCTAGAAAGGAAACCACCTGCTGAATTTTTCACAGAACTAGCAGTTATGAAGTTATGAATTTGTTCTTACAGTGAAGTTTACCAGGTTGTTATCAAGTCCTGAATACATAAAAACTGAGATGGATGAAGTGATTATGCTAACAGATTGCATGAAGTTTGAGGATTTGCAATACTTTCGCAAGGACAGGAAACATACTTTTTTCCTCTAAATTATGTTCTTTTCATTTGGCAAGAACATATGCGCACTGCTTCCCCCCAAATTTTCCTTATCACTACTAAACTGAAATCAAACCAATTTTATGTATCAACGACATGCAACACTTCTTCCCAAACAACCTGAAATCAAGCAGTTAACACTGAAAATATCACAGAAACCGGGGGTACAGAGCAGATACATATTAATCCTTTTTAAATGCAATCCTACAAAAAAACAGCAAATGTTTTGATTTTATTTATCCCAAATAGCATCACTGTATGAGAGACAATGTATTATAAGTGGTCACTGCCCTGAGCTAGGAAGCTCAAGTTCAAGTCCTGCTGCAAAAACCCAAGTCGTGTGGGATCCTGGGTAAGTTGTTTACCTGTTTCCACTACCACATTTTGTTCATCTTTCCTACTTCGGTCTGAACAATTTACTGCCTTAATTCTTTTCATAAAAGTCTTCTAATCTCAACTGAATCTCTAGACATAACTGAAGGGAGAGGAATTCTGGCATTAATACTAATTACACCTCCAGAATAAGCTGGAGCCATACAACAGCAGGAACTATGCACACACAGCCATAAAGTGTTTGTTTTGATGCTTCAAATTTGGAGACCAGAATCGTAATATTTTCTAAGTAGAACACAAACACTGCTAAAGCTAAAAAATTTAGGACAAAACAGAAAATACATAAACAAGAGGAAAAAGACTATATGAATCACAGTGAGGCCATGAGCTGAGCTAAGCCCTAGAACTATGCTTCAACTGAAGTTTTCCTTTTAGCTGATACCTGTATCCCAGTCATTTGATTTTTAAAAAAATTGCTAAGCTTTTACTAGTTGCTATTTTCTGTTCACTGCAACTTGCCATTATGAATTACCATCTCTCCTTCACTTTTGTTTTAAGCTAGACATTAAATAAAGCTCAACCCTAAGTACCTGAGTGCAGCTGTACACAACTTTAAGACAAGGAGTCCTTTTAACTATGTGGGCGCACAAACTTCCTACATCTCCTGGATCTTTGCCATCTGAAGTTTTGTGTTTAGTTTTTATCCTCCCAAATACACAGATGTGTAAAAACATTTAGTTTCTCAGACATTCAAAGACCAATTAATTAAAGAGATAGGGCTATTTAAGTAAAGCTTAATTTTCTGCTTTTGTGGATAGCAAGCATTAGCACCTTTAAACCAGGAAAGTAACAGAAGACTTCAGCCACGTGGCAGATGCACACCCCTTTCTCCCCTTTTCAGAAAATGGTTTTACTGTTCAAAAAACCAAAATAATGCAGTGACTTACTTGGGTTGGAACGAGTACTGGAGGATATGCCAGCTTGTGATGTCTATACATCCAAAATGAAAAGAGCACAATCACTGCAATTCCCATTATAGGCACCAATGAATAAAGCAAGGTATTGAACAGAGGTGGCTTAGGTGTAACAGGATTGGAAGTTGCTGAAGAAAAAAAACAACACAAAAGGACACAGCTTTTAAGGAACAAAAATCATCCACTGTTTGAGATGTCCAGCGTCCTGATCTTATAAAAATTTTTGCAATCAGCACAACAGGATAACAATACTTGATTAAATACTCTAATAGAAACAGACTCATATTTATTAAAAAGTAGCATCTTGGAAAGAAATAATTTAGGTCCCCAGTACACATCAGCCCATCTAACTCTTCTTGTGCTTTTAAGCTCTGCGTATCTACAGTGTGTAAGAGATGTCTGTATTTTTAAAAGACTGCAAGAATGCCATTGCCTAATGAATAAAAAAAGAACCAATACAGAGGTTTAATCTTTGGAATGTATACAATAATATGGCATTAATAAGAAGAGGCCAGAAGTAATCTGCCAACATCCCTACATGCTACTGACTTGCTGACAGTAAAAGTTCTCTAGCTGAAGACACTTCCATGCAGCCCTGAGAAAGGCTCCAGAGAAACCCTGCCTCAGAGGCAGCTGGGGCAGGGGCAGCCACAGGCAGACCCCTGGGGCAAAAGAGCTTTCATGACAGTGAAGAAGAATGTCAATTATTGCCTTTGCAGTATTACTGACAAAAATGACAAAAATATCTCTTGGGTCAACAAAGGCCATTTTAATCTCACAGACATTTAATTTCAGAAACAACTTCCTCTATTTGGTACACAAGACATCTGCTGTTTTCAGTTCACTTATTAACATTATTCAGTTTTCCAGTAAAGATTAGATTATTGAGTGAGATATGCAAGAATAATCAAATAATTTTTATTTTTTTTTTTAAACAATTATTTTTTAAGTCTGGATATCTGATTTTCTTCATAACCTGGGAGGAAATCCTTTCTCCCTTTCTAAAGGTTATTGTGTCAATTCACAGAGGAACTCAAAGGTCCAATTAGTTCAAAGAAATAGAGCACTGTTTCAAGAAGAAGAGCATTCATAGGCTGGTACATGCATTTAAGGAAGATACAGCTTTTAGCCCAATGATTTATGGGCACTTACAGAAGCTTAACTATACAATTAAAGTAAGATTTGACAGTAACTTCTGTATCATAAAACAGCCAGTAATTTCAGATTATCCTTCCTTCTCACCCTCAGAAAAGAGCTAAAGTATCTTTTATCAATATAAATTACTTCTAGTACAGAGACCATTAAAAATAGAAGACACAAACTGGCAATTTTCTAGGTTCTTTATGTGAATGCACATGGTACTATCATGCAGGAATCGGAAACCTTCTGGCAGGAAAAGAAACATCACAACGGAAAATTCTTATCTCCTCAACATACATGCTATTAAATATTTCTGAACTCAGAAAAGCCGTTCCTTCAAAAATGCATCAAACTAACTTACGTTGTGTGACCTCCATTTCTGGAAAATAGAAAAAGCGTTCATTACACATGTTGCCTTCACAACAACAGAAAAACACTTCAGGGCTGTCTTTCTTCTCTATGCAATCATTCCTATAAAAGATAATAATAAAAATCTTACTAATTTTAATTTGGGAGGGAGGGTAGTGTTTAAGAGAAAACATACACTCGTATTTAAAATTTAAAGAGAACTTCATTAAATAATCCTGGACAACATACTACCCAATTAAGAGTAAAACCTGAAGAAACAGATTAAAATTTTGTTATTTTGTATTGCAGTGAAATATCATTGAAACTGAAATAGCACATTTTTGTAATTCTTAAGATAAAAGTAAAGAAAACCACCAACAGGATACTGAAGAACAGTCTGCAGTCTAGATTTAAATAGGACAAATGATCAAACGGCTAATGCTTAAACATAATCTCACAGTACTGGGTTGTAAGGGCTGGAGATGAGTGAGGAGGAGAATTTTTTAATTTTAGGGGAAAAAAAAAAGATAACAAAATTTCTAAATTTCTACAATTTCCCCTGCCTACATTATGCACAGGGATAGGGCTTATTCCATCCCATCAGTTAAATGCAGGAAAGGAGTTCTATTAACAAATAAGCTGAAACTATTCAAGTCAGGAAAGAAAAACAGGCATCATGCAGGAGACAACTTGACAGCAGAAAGAAAAGAATCTGAAAATCCTGCAGAAATAATTGAGGATTGTAAATGCAGCTGAAGACTGTCAAAAAAGTTTTCGGTTCAGCTTCAAAAATTAGGGTTATTTTATAGAACCAGCTATTACAATTACACTCTACTGTAACTTCTATGAAACATTTATTCTTTGATGTTCTTAATCTGCAGTTGTTTGGAGTTCATCACACTGTAACTCGCTGTTCACTAAACCACTCTTCACTCCCAGAGATAAGATCTTGTTTATTAATGGATATTTTAGATGAACACTGCAGTATGCATTCCTACAAGATACAGCTAATGATGTCTTAAAGCCAAACAAATTTTTACTCAATTTTTAACTATTTCCTTCCCATCCTTCCTGCATTTTATTTCTTTTTCCATTGTTTTTTAGTTTGCTCAAGGAAGAATTTAATATAATGTGAAACTAATTGGATAACAATAGTACAGAACCAAATTCTTTTTCCAAATAAAAAAATTCTATTTCCATCCTGAAAGTTTTACATTTAGCAGAAATTAACTTAGTTCAGAAACTGTAACATCCCCACTTCTTCTGCAAAGCCACAACTAAGAATGGAATTTTTTATTTTTTTTTAAAAAGAAGGACCCCCAGAAAAAAAAAAGGAACACAAAACCCATGCAAACCAAGAACAAACCAATACTTTCCCATTCTCAGTGTCTTACAGTTACTAGATATTAGTAGCAATGAATAAGGTTTCTTTAAAATTGTCCTTCGCCTTCCAGCATAGCTGAATTTCAATTATGCTGTGCAAGCAAGCTTGCAGATGCTTTACTACTTCTCTGAGAAACGTATAAATCAGTACCACTGTTCAATTTAGCTTTAAACTGTCATTAAAGGACAAAACATCCTAGTGCGTGGTGAAATTTTATTTGGTTGAAATTACTATAATGATTTCTTCTACTCATTCAACATTAAAGAAACACAAGAAGAGAATTTTCTAAAATATTGCTAAAAAACAAATTCTAGGTACATTTTAATGAAGATGCTTTATGCATTTATTTTCTTCTCTCCCTTTCCAAGCAACTATTTTTTGGTCAAATAAAACTTACTACAGTACTTCAGAGAACTATAATACCACTTCTTAAGAGAGTCACGACCTTTTTTCAGCCCCTATCTAACAAACCTCAAGTCCTGCTGTTACTGCTCACGGGTACTTGCTACACCATCTGCTATTAAAAAAAAAAGAAAAGACAAAAAAGACCGGAATTCTAGAATATTCAGTGTCTCCCAGTTGCCACTGAGGTGAGCTTTTTAATAAAATCAGCAAAATACTTTATGTAAAGAGCAGACACAAAGCACTGACTTTCCTACGCCAAAGATGTTGGAAAAGTGAACTACAGAATTCTGCATTCTGGTTCAGGAACTACATTTGCACTGTTGGCAATAACAGGCAATAACAAGTCATTAGAAAATCTATTATTAATGGCCAAAAAAAATAAATTAAATACGTGGATTTTAATATTTATTAAGTCAATAAGAAAAGGTAAAGCATGCTATTATGCAAACAAGACAAAGCACTTCAATAAGGTTGGGCCCCTAAACACAGGTATGCAAGGAGAGAAAAAAAAAAAATGTGCATGCATGTATCTAAAAAGGAAACTATTCAAAATCTACTGTATTATGTCTCAAGTACTGATGGCAGAGAGGAGGATTTAAAAATTACAGACAGGTATAATAGTTTAAAATGAAAAATAAATTTAAAATTTATAGGAAAACTTACTTACCTATCATAACAATTGATGTCATCTAGCCAGCAACCCTGCTTCACAATTTCAATTGATCCAGAAATATTCTTCCATGTAGCAAAACAGTGTCGTCTTTTATCTTTATCACCATAACAAGGTTCAATACCACTGCGATTTGTCTTATCTTTTTCCCAATTAGCATTGTAGTAGATACACTCTTGTGTTTCTGATCTGCCAAGTATGGCACCTTTTAGGAATGAAAAGTAAATCACAATTAAACGGCATTCTGAAGGATAAGCCATATGAACAGTCAAAACCAGGATGTACTAAAATATACAATATGCTTTCTCCCCTCCTTTTTTTTTTTTAATAAAGAAAGAAAATATTTAGCTTTGACAAGCATTCCAAGTAAGTGTTGAAACATAAAACAAAGATCTTCTGTTAAGTCAAACAGTGACTTGGATAACTTAACAAAATTTGAAGAAATAAAGAACAAGTTATGGCAAGATTTTTCCCTGAATAGCAACAGCAGAGAAAATTTAAAATACTCAATTTAGTTATATTAGCTGAACAAGAAATTTTAGCAAGTAGACTTTACCAAAAGGCATTTTTATCTCTTATTACAAGCGCAAAAAAAGCAGGTTGTACATCTTAGAAACCTAAACCTAACCAATGAATTCAGTTTTAAACCATCAACATCTTTTCCCCTAGCTTTCATCTGTGATGTGGTTTCTTAACACAAAGCACTGAAGAATAAGACACACTATGCTAAAACAGTATTTTTTATGCCTTTCTGATTTGCCAAGTGAGCAACTGGATTGAGACTGATAGGTGTGAGGCAACAGCCCCACACTGCCAAGGACAGTGCTGGGTTTCTGTTCCCACCCAGTGAATCAGCTACAACATAAAGACATTAGATCTTGGTCATAACTCAATAACCAAACAAGTGCTGCTGCTCTCAGAAAGCTCAGGCCGTGTCTCCTCTTCCATAGTGTACACCAAACATACATGTAGTGGGATCATGCATGATGGCCAATGTGCATGATTCAGGTAGCAGAAGCACAGTGGTGTTTGGAGACCAAAGCGCTGATGCAGTCTCTATTCAACATGCTGGTGAACCACAATGGAATAGCAGACTAAGCTAACCTATCCTGCTATATCCTGATATAAAAATCACATGATTTTTATTTTTTGTCATCCCAGAATTCTTAAAAGTTTCTGAATTTCTGAAATTAATTTTGTCTTTTAAATTACAAACATAATTGAGTAATTGATGCCTATTGACAACCTACAGCAAAACCCAGCGAACAGTAACATACTGTGGCTCCCCCAGGTAGAGCCAAGTTCATAGTTCTAGCGTAGTATGAAGCACCAGTCTGTTTTTTGCAAAGGTAAACGGTTGTTAGGATGCAAAACTGTTAACAAAATACTGGGTGTAATAACTGGCTTTTATTTCTATTTACTGACAAGAGTATGTCATTAATCTTCATGCAAGCTTCATCATTTAACATGTACTAAATCTATGAAAAAACAGAGAGGGAGATCAAACTCCGAGGACTTATGTCAAAATTGGGGGTCAGGAGGACAACAATGCGCATTTACTTTGTGTACCCTTCTAATATTTTCAAGACAGTTCCATTACACATCTATACTGAAGACTAAACAAGAGGTCTTCCATAGCAGTCAATTCATACATACTTATTCTTATCACTCATTACCTCCTTTATTCACATACTTCCACAGTAATTTTGATACATCAATATTGTCTTCTTGCCATACCTGTACTTCCCTTTCTACACAAGGTTGTAACAAGCAGAGTGACTGTAACCCTGGCTTCCTTTGGGGGATGAAATCATTGTCCACCTCCATGTGGTAGAAGGTGGGGGCTGGGGTGACTGGCACAGTGGTAGAGGCTTCCATCATGTAACACCTCCTCAAACACACACAGCTGACAATAAGGTAATTTTTTCCTCAGTAAAGAGACCTATACTCTACATGGACCAAAAAAGCTGCACCTCTCCGGGTGATGAGAATCGTTTCAAACTGACAAGTGCTGCACCCCTCCTGAAGTGCAGCACACGGCACTGGAGTCGACTGCAGTGCTGACCATACTGGGCATCCCACATAACCACCTTCTGTAACTTTTGACTTTCACACATTCCCAAAATAGGCTGAGGATGCTGCTTACGCTTTTTGGGAAAGAGCCTGGATGTTCAATGGGTGAAATGCACTAGCCAGCTGGTAACACTGCAAGATGCAGCATGTTAACTATTATATTCTTTGTGCTGTGATGGCCTGACCTTTACAACTCCCAGCTATGGCAAGAAACAGATGAGACAACAGATTGAACAATTTGGTTCTGTCAGTGCAATAAAGCAGAAGTCCTGGATTTATCTCATGCGTGCCATTCCTTTCCTCCTGCTGCCAAGCCTAGCTTTGAAGGACCATAGGCAAGCTGAATCTGATAAAATTCAGAAACCACAGTAAAATTAACTTTGCACAAATATACATATCTTCTCTGTAGTCAGGTCTTCTTAACCACAAATGCTCTGAATCAGTTCAGCCTATCAGCTCGCCAGCAATCACACTGTTGGTTTAGTGACTTTGGATCTGACTGGAGCATCTACCTTAAGACCTTCTCTAGGGGTTGAGCAGACACTTGCAATAGGTCTTGCCAGACTAAAGAGATGTATGAACATACTGGGGCAATGCTGGATCAGTCTTCTCAAGCAATAAAACGGGAACCTAGTGGATGCAAGGGAAGAACAGAAGGAACCACACAAAGAAGCAGCCCTTAACCCACTGCACAAAGGCAGCATCTTCTAACCAGCTCTGCCACCCCCTCCACAGGAATCAAACTTTTAGAGAAGGGCAAGCTAGCATTTTCAGTGAAAGCAAATATTACTGGGTGCCAGTTTAGGCATAGTATGTCTATAATGAAACTCCTGTACCAATCTGGAGTGCTGACAAATTGCTTTCATATGCAATTGTCACGTCCTTGGGATACCTATCACTGAATCTCAAAAGACAAAACGCTATTGAAAGAAGCCATGAGCAAAGCACCAGCAGTATCCTATGGATGGAACTTAAAGTCTGAAAGATTCAAGAGGAAAACACGTTAAGAAAGCAAAGAATATTCCAGCACAGAGTTGAGTTTCAGCATGTTAAGACAGATCACATTTAGTATGTGCTGTTATCATATTGCAGTGAGCATGCTGCTGTATCACTATACACTTGTGTTCATCCGCAACAGCTGCAGTAAGAAAACCAACATCTGCTAGTGAACTTCTGCACTGCTGTTAATACGCTGTAATTGTCAGCAGTTACAGAAAGCAACTTACAAGCGTACATGTGCAGTCTGGAAAACCTCACCTTAGTAGGTATTTGAAGAACTGGCTACCATTTTTTTCAAGCAGAAAGACTGTATGAATTCCTGGAAATAAAATCTAGCCTTTATTATTATTAAAAATAAATGTGTCAAACAAGGAAATCGCTGCATAGCTAATAAGAAGGGCAATACCAACATAGCTCTAATTTAGAAAGGGACTACTGGAAAAAAGAAAGACAAATTTTCTATTACAGACACCACCACATTACACTCAGATGCGAAAAAAGAGAACTATAAATTCCTGGGAGTTTATTATCTGGCTTGATTTAGTAGACCTGAAACTGAGGAACACAACCCCGCTGGTTTCTACTGCAGGAATGTTTTTCTGACATTTTAAATAAAATGTCTGAAACATGATCATCTCCCTCATTTGTTGTAAGACCTTAAAACCGACACATCCTCCCCCAATCCCATGCCCTATTCCCATCCCCAAATGCCGCTTTTGCAGCATCCTTGGTTGGGGACACCACATAAAGGCAGACACAAAGGCTTTCAGTCAAAGGGAAGAGGAATCTGTCATTCTTTGCTGGGTTATGAAATCTATGAAAATTTTTAAGCTGAAGTCATAAAACCTTGTCAAAATGCTGCAGAGGTTAGTCTGATGGCACAGAGACCTAAAACTGGAGAAAACAAAACAAAACAAAACAAATCAAAAAAACCCCTCAGGCCTCCTGAAAGCCAGCCTATATATAGGTAGACTGCTCTGTAGGGCACTCCCAACATGCACCCAACACATTCTTAACCGGAAGGGAACCAAAAATAAAATACCAATCTTATTTCTGCATGTCTTCCAGCATTAGACAGAACTACAGACTTTATTTCCATGTGATATGTTTCTGAGATGCAAACAGCAACACTGAAGTCTGGAAATAGTAATCACATCTGTACTTCTTGGCTGCACAACCTACCCAAACAAGTTCACTATGCTACACTTGAACCTCATTGTATTATAAGCACTGACAACAGTATTGGTAAGAATTTATATGCAGAGATACCCATGTGATAGAAAAGGACATTTTATTTTTTTTTTTTTGCTGTTTCCTAGAAAACAGTATATAAAGACTGAAAGGGTTAAGTTCAGTGTGGCAGCTACATCTGTAAGAGTAGAAAGCTTACTTAAATTCTGTTACCTCTGGGATTAACATGAACTCATTCAGAGCACCAAGATTCACCAACACAAGGGATGGAGTAGTTTATTAGAATAAACTTGCTGAGCAGGACAGCCCAAAGCACCACAGGCACTAGACATAGTGACAGAACGGCCTGTTCACTAGAGATCTCAATTGTAACACACTGTCCTAGAGGAACAAAAAGAAAAAAAAAAAGGCAACCCAAACCAACAAAAAAAACAAAAAAAAAAAACCAAACCAACCAACCATTAAAAAAAAAACCAAACACCAAAAAACCAGAAAATCTGGCAAAAACAGAAGCAGCATCTTGCCCATAAACATACATTTGTTTCTGCAGTGGTCTCATACATACTTTTTAGACTCAAATATATCTAAAACCAGACTACAAATATGTACTCTAAAGGCCTAGGTTTGAAGTTCCAACAAGCAGGAAGCAGGTTGTTATAATTTATATACTTTTCCTAACACCCAGGAGAATGTTAGTCAAAGGAAAAATAAAGAGGCTATTTTCAACCTAATACAGAAAACTGAGTTACAACAGAACACCTATTCTGTCCTCTTTATACACACCAGTATGTCCCAGAACGTATTCTTTTGATCTTTAGACAAGTATTAATCCCATTATCACTGTCCCCTATGATGGCAGGCTGAACAAGGACTGCATAAAACAAGCAACAGTGCACTCATTAAATCCAAACACTACCGCAATTAACTTAAGCAATGCAAGAATCAAGAAAAAGATAAAATAGGAAAGTAACAGATCACCTGAACTGCAGTCACACTGCCTTATACAAAAGACGCATATCTTTTCAGACTAGCTTCTCATTATCATTCTCCGTTTCAGCGTGGTCTACCAAGTCTGTATTGCACTTAATCAAAAGTCACTGGGGAAGAACAGCAAAATGCCACCAAAGTGCTGCACCTCTGCACAGAGATCTGTGAGACTCAATATTTTTAATAGGGTAAAAGATTAAATATTTAAAGACCGACTTGATGTTTCAAAAGGTTCTTTTCCTAAAATAATATTTATAAATAAATGAGTTTGCAACTCAACAGGGGTCTTACAGTAAACCTGGAAGCTCTAGTGTAGCTTTTTGTATAACAATGGCTATATTAAACTTTAGTTCTCCGGGATTATAGTATGAAGGGGAGGCAGATATCAGGAAACCTGTATTTGCTTAGATATCTCATCATATACTTAAAAAAGATTTCAGTTTTTTTGCAGTTCACGCCTTGCCGAGATGAAAAACTTGTATGGATGCGCCTGCCATGGAAGTATGAAATTCTCTAGCTAAAATGACACTTCTGAGAAAGAGCTTTCCACAGGAAGAATCCAGTGCTGAAAAACTGAAGAACAATCTACTACACTAAGTCTTAAGAGCATAAGTTCCTAAATATGGTGGAAACTACAGAGGATCATGTCATCTACATGAGAAAGAAATACAATGCCCGGGAGAGGAGGGGGAGGGAGGGAAGAATAATATCACCCCACTACTATACTGTTAAAAGCTCCTTGCAACCACCGTTTGTTTGCTACGCAGACAGCAACAAGAAAACAAACACTTTTCTACCAGGAATGTCTCCTCTGGATTTACAGAATGGAAAGTTATCTAAAAATAGTAATCTGCTATAATTACTTGATGCTACTCTTTTATATAGATCTGTATATATTTGGTTTTCATTAAAAAAATTATAGTGAGTGTGAATACAGATTCTGCTCAGCACAGGCAATATAACAACCTATTCATCTGCTTCTGAAGTTAGGCTACTCAAGAACTGTTAGGTATTGCTCCTGGATCCAAGAGAGCTTCTAGAACAGTGTCAGATAAATACATTTTACTTTTGAAACAAATCATCAGATAGCACACATGGTATTTGATTTCTCTTTCTGTCACAGATCCAAAAGCTGGTGCTCTGGCAATGGATGGTGGAGCTGGACCATTCATTAGCTTTTTTCTGACATTAAACAGCCAACTCACAATGCATCAGTCTCTGAGGTGAGCCACAGCATTAATACATACTTGAAGAACTCTGGATACCACTTGAGTAGATCACTTTTTCTCTTCAGGGTGCAAGCAATGGGCCACTCTGACATTCTTAATCTCATCAACGTCTAGTATTTCCAGTAAGAGAGATTTAGCAGATTTAGGCATCATGCAACTTGTACAATTTTGTGAACAAAACATCACTTTACAGTACAAAATGCTACCTATACCTGACCTGCAACAGGACATTAGATACAATCAAGTGAAAGAACCAGAATTTTGGAATCTGTAGAAAAGGTGTTCTTAAAACTTTAACATCCAAGATAGAAGAAACTCTCTACCTGTGAATCCATATGCAAATTGGCCACTTGACCTTTCAAAGTTCAAGCTTCAGTAATCAGCCATGTTGAAGAAACCTGTGCATCTATAAAACTGTAAACTCATTCTGACAAGTTCTCCAGAAGAATATTTGATCGTAGAATTTAAGAGAGACTATTAAACTTTTTATTAATTTAAACAAAGAGCTACAGTACTCAGAAATGTGAGATTTTAGAAAGGGTGGTGGCAGAACTAATGAAAAGCATCTTTAAAGGCTAAGGCCACAATTCAAAGAAAAGGATGGAAGTAAAGATAAGTCTGATTGTTAGGTTGAAACTATGGTACCACCTAAAGTAACGTCTCTGAGTGTTTAAAGCAGATGGAATCAAGGGGGACAACTGTAAGTCATGGAGTACTCAGAAAGAGGCCACTGCAGGAGGCATAACAGTGGCATCTAAATCTCACTGAATTCTTGCTCAAGGAAAAAAAGATGCTGAAATTGCTTTTGCAACACATGTTCCTCTCTGTATTTTTTCCAAGCAGTTTGTCTTCTTGTTAGAAGAAATCAATAATGTCATAATAAGATTTTGCAGACAACTACCATTTTCTGCCTTGTACTTCCAGATATCTTATTTAAGACTGGATTTAAGGAAGTCGGAAAAAAATATTCCAGGCCTCTGGTCCAAATTTTCCAAAATAATTTCAGAGCAAAGCAAGTGGCAGAAAATGGACAAAAAGGGGCATACAGCAGCTACATTCTCTGGGTAGAAATTAAGATACCATTAATGGCACAACTGGCATCTACAGCATCAGCTACCTACCTCTGAAATAAAAATTGTCATCCTCTGGGAATCTCTAGAAATATAAAGTTAAGTGCTATTTTTCACACATCTTGACTTCAAGGGAACACACAAAAACACAGGCTGATGTTTTCAAGTTCAAACATGCCATTCCTGTCACCGCAAGGTGTGAACAGCACAAAACGGAAATTTTTTCATCTACCATCTAATAATTTCGTAGGGGAAAAGAAGCTTGAAAGATTCTGTCAGTTGTTTGGGATTTTTGAAGCATAGCCTTGGGACTATACTCACCTCATACAGGCTGGTAGCTTTTATAGACATTACTGGTGAAATGTTCTGGCCGCAACAAAACAGAGAATATTATGAGATGGTAAAAATCTACCACAAGGAACACAGGGCTAAATACTCACCGGGAAAGTTTAAATTCTACAGGATTTAAAGGCTGAAAAAATAGACCAAAGCAAAACAGGCACTAATGCTAGAAACAGTTTCCAATCTGGATTACCCTCCTCTCCCCAGCACAAAACCCCAAACACCAACAAAAGGGGGAATAAAAAATTAAAGAAAATAATTCACTATAGAGAACAACCACAGTAGCTGACCTCAAAGGTATAGCCGGTTCAAGTCAGCTAAAATTTAAAAAGGTAAGAGAAAAAAGGGACACACCACAGATGAAAGTGACAACTGCTCACCTTTACATATCCCTTCCCATCACTTCCCCCAGGAATACTGGCCCTCAATACCATATGCAGGTTTAAATGTATAAATAAAAAATAACCAAAACACAAACCTCAAATGAAAACTTAATTCAGTTTCTGAAATGAAAAACTTGGTAACTGGAGTTCTACTGTACCCTGACTAGGTGGTATCCCACTGCACATATGCAAATAATACCAGTTCCACGCAGTCTCAGAATGCTGTTATTAAACTGAAGTAGTAATATACCAGTAGGCATATTCCCAGACTAAAGCCTAAATAAACTACCTAAGGGTATAAAAACTAGATAAGGAAGATATGAACCCTTTTGAAGGATGACTATCATGCTGGTGGTAGCAACTAGGATTTCTATTTTGAGGCCTGACAGTGAATTTTCCAGCAATGATCTCAGATACCCATCATAGCTGCTCATCTGATTTGAAAGATCAGTGGTAAGTGGAATCCTGCAGTGCTTCACTGCCAGCGCATGTGCTGCAAGCACACCAGATACAAGATACCTTTCATTGTAGGGGCCTGCATATCCAGTCAAAGCCTCTGTACAAGCACTCGCCTAATGTAGAGGGCAGCTCTACATTAGATGAGGCTCTTCTTCATACCCTTCTCTATCATGCTAGATTTTCCAAAGATAAGTTGGTGTCAAGGCTGGTATTTGCACAAGTTCTTCTCAGAGCTATGAAACCTTGTAAGAACTTTTGAACCATGAACTATGAAATATTTTTTACAACCTTCTAAAATCAAAGTTTGAAATGCCTGCAACCTCATGAAGATGGGAACAGCTAACATACTGTTCACTTAAACAAAAAAACACACAAAAAACCACACCATCCACAAAACCAAAAGAAACCCCCTAAAAAATAAAACAAAAAACCACCCACCAAAAAAACCCTACCACAAAACAAACAAACAAGTCATCGAAATTCTATTCATCTTTAAATTTCCTCATCTGATTAGACTACATGCCAGACAAGAACAGTCAATGAAATGTTCTCCAACTCTTTTCCTGTACTGTTTCATATATCTTCCCAAATCCTGTTGGGATACAATCAGCATCAACATTTCCCTAGTATATATAATGAGAAATAAGGAGTCTCTCCTCTTCTCTGCAAGGAAAATCCCTTCACATAAGAGTTGAGTAAAGGTAATCACCAAAAAAAAAAAAAAAAATATACCTTTTGCCTAGTGAACTTAGTGAAGTTCAGTGTGCATTTTTTAACAGTCTGACTGCAGAAAAACAGAACCACACAGCCAAGCAAAAACATAGTCAAGGCATATATGAGGCAAACATCCAACTTCACATTTCATGTTTCCTCCATGTGATGCATCCTACCCCCACTTCTTTTTCTATCTTTCAGGACCTTATATAACTAAAAGACAACAGGACCAGCGTGATTCTGCCTTAAACTCAGAATCTTAAGCAAGTCTCTCTGTGGGTGTTGTGTCCCACTCTGTGCTATTGCAAGCAAAAACACTACAGTTATCCTTCACATGCTGATCAAGCTTCTTATTTAAAGTAAAATTATCTTGCCTTCACTATGCTTCACTTTTTTCTGTGGTTTACAACCACAGAATCTTTAAGTTACCAGCCTAAAGATTCTCACAATCACTTTTAACTTAAAAAAAAAAACACCCACCCAAAGAAAAAACTCACCTCTGCAAAAAAAACACCAAAAAAAACCCCAACCCAACCACATCAGCTATATTCTTTTGCTTAAAAGTGGCCCAGAAAACTTCTAAACTGCTAAGCTATTTGCCTGGCCTGGCTCAGCCAGCAGCTGACTGGCAGTAGTAGCTGTCTGGCTGTGAGCAGACATACACTGACCAGCAAATCCAGACAAGATACAGCTGCTCTTGTCCAGATGGCAGCTAAACAGTATGAAAGACAGGTTCCAGATTTGTGTAAGCAGGGAGAGGGATTACTTTGGACAAACAGAATAACATGATGAGGAAAAAGCAGGATCAAGTACTGGCCTTTACAGGTTCCCCTATTCAACTGGGCTGAAAACCCTTCTTTACCCCTCCCTTATTTTAACTCTCCAACATGCTCACAGAGAACTATCAAGTTTCGCTTCAATCTTGACTCCACACAGTCAGCGATCCAGGGGCATTTTCATATTTTCATTTTCATTCCCCTTTTCATTTCACTACCTCTTCACAACAGTAGGCCTTTCCAGGTTCAGCCAGAACTATGTTCAGTACTTAAGATATGTCCAAAGATTTGTCTGGTATCAACACTGGGTTTGTTCACCAACCATATTCTCGGCTGCATCAAAAGAAGCGTGACCAGCAGGTCAAAGGAGGTGTTTCTATCCCTCTGCTCTCATGAAACACCATTTGGGGAACCATGTACAGTGCTGGTGTCCCCAACATAAGGAGGATACAGAACTGTTGGAGCAAGTCCAGAGGACGGCCATGAAGATGATAAAGGGGCTGGAGCACCTCCCATACAAAGACAGGCTGAGAAAATGGGGGCTGCGTGGCAACCTCAGCAGCTTTCCAGTATCTGAATGGGGCCTACAAGAATGCTGGAAAGGGACTTTTCATTAGGGACTGTAGTGACAGGACAAGCGGTAATTAGTTCAAACTTAAAACAGGTGGGGAGACTTAGGTTAAACATAAGGAAGAAATTCTTCACTGTGAGAGTGGTGAGGCACTGGAACAGGTATCCCAATGAAGCTGTGAATGCTCCATCCCTGGCAGTATTCAAGCTCAGGTTTGACAGGGCCTTGAACAACCTGGTCTAGTGGGAAGCGTTCCTTGCCCATGGCAGGGAGATTGGAACTAGGTCACCTTTAAGATCCCTTCCAACCCAAACCATTCTATGATTCTACGAAAATACTCCTTCAGAAGCATTTTAGGATTAGATGCATCACAGCCAAATCACATTAGTAGCTCATGGTATCTGTCACAACGCAAGACCACATTTTGAAATACATTTTTAAGTTCTAGTGCAATCAAAAAAGCAGACTCTGCTATACAGCCTCACAAACAGCTGAACTGGCACAAATGGGTGGAAGTAATTCCTTCCTTCAGCCACTAAACTTAAATAAATGTCAGACTGCAGCATTACACATCCGAGTAAATACATATCATCATAAAAATGCTAATATGTTTCACTGCTGAACCCTCTTCCTAATGCAAAAACCAAAAACACAACACAAAAACAAAAACCTGAAACTTTACTGTATTATTTAAGTCCATTTCTACTGCCCAGTCCTATTTATATAAAATTCCAAACATTTTCTACATTGGAAAAAATTTAAAACTTGTGTCTTTATGCTTTGAAATCAGTACTGATTGTATTAAAAAAAAAAAAAAATCCTGCAAAAACTGCTTCTCTACCTCTAGCTACTTGAAATGATTTTCTGTTTGTCCCTTCTCAGGCTGCTTTATTTTGCCCACTGCATCAGACTGAAATCTGAAGATGAGGATAAAAATCCCATTTACACAGCTTGAAACAACCCACACTTTTAAGGACAAGAACACCATTGGTACTGCAAACACATATTCTATTCCTGCTTTCCAGCTCCTAAGTCAACTTGCTAAGTTTCAAGCTCCAACTCAGTAACAGAGGCAGCTCCAGCCACACTACACCACAGCTCAATTCTCTGTCAGCCCCAAGACTCATCTTCAACGGTGATGATCTGGGAACTGACCAAAGGATGGAAGAGTACAAGAATTTTTTTAAGTACGTAGTTCTGGACTTACTTTCTAGAGAAGATCAGGGAAATCCAGAGTCCAGCTCTTATGGAATCAACATTAAACAAATGTTTTCACCATATATAGAATCACAGAAAGGTTGGAAAGGAACTTAAGATCATCTAGTTCCAATCCCCTGCCATAGCAGGTATGTCATGCTTGTGATTTCAATACTTACTTACTTACTTTCAACCCCCATCATCACCTTTTCATGCTCTAAAGATACTACATCAAAGTAAGCTTTCCCTCAGGAAGTGAGAGCTGACAGAATTTCATCAGAAATCATTAATATGCCAGTTTTCATGCAGAATAAATTCTGATATAAATGACTAGCAAACTGTCAGAAACTTCAGTTATTTTGATTCACAAGATAAAAAAATGGAACAAAGCAATCTCCTAACACAGCTCAATATTAGATTATTCCGCCCTTTTGGGGGGGGGGGGGGGGCGGTTTGGGATTGAGGTGTGGTGTGGTTTTGTTTTTTTTTTTTGTCTTTCTGGATTCTCATGAAACAGATTTTGCTATTCACTGGTCACTTTATTGATATTATTACTGATTCACCCAGAAGAGCAAGAACAACCACCAGAAGAACAAATCCAAAAAGAAAGTATCTCAAAACCAAAATGAGATCATTAAAGTCAAGATACTACCTTCTCAAACTTAATTCTATATTTGTGGTCAGAGCTTTAAGAATAACTGAATGGAAAAAGAAGCAATTTCATAGTAAGTGCATAACGCTCTTAACAGTGCTCTACAGCTTAATTCTATTGTAGTGACTTTATGAAAATGCTACATACTGGACAACTTAAACAACAGTTAAATGCAACAACTGCTGCAACAGCTGCCTTAAATAAATAAGCACTGATCTAATGTGAGAATCAAATCAATACAAAAGCAACCCAAGATAGTGGCTTTTATTTCTTTTACCTGCCTACAAGCACTTGCAAATAGTTTATGTTTTCACGTTGGGTGCTTTTCTTAAGAGGAAAAAAAAATAGCCTTTTCTAAGGATGTTTCATGTTCAGTTTGAAGCAAGGCAAACACGTATTTGAAATATCACCAGAGCTCAGCGATACATGAGCCAACTCCCAATAAATACAACAGCACTTCATGTACAACAAGGTAACTGTGCACAGGCTTCTGAAGTTCGCCCCTGATAAAATGGCAAAAGAAACAGTAATATCTCCAGAAAGTTTTCTCAAAAGAAATTTCAAAGTGGATGAAAATTACTGATATTATTCCACTAAAAAAATACTTCTGAGTTGCTGTGTCTTAACCTATACACTGGGAGTAACAGTATGGAAACACCCTTCTCCTTTACTAGAGTAAATAGCAGATCTGTTCTAGTAATATGTAAATCATCTCCCTATTTCCCAAAATGCATAAATAAAATATTTGGAAGATTATGTATATAACCTACCAACATCAAGGTTTTGTGGGGTTTTTTTTGGGGGGGAGGGAGGGAGGGGAATACAGAAGTATTCTTATTTGTGATTGTGTATGAATATCTAAAATCTGATGTAAATCTACAATGTCTGACTTAAAAAAAAAAGTACCAATTATCCTTTAGAAACTCAAGATCATTGCTAGACTTACCTCTAAACACAAAGATACTGAAGGCATGTTTTAAAGGCTTCAAACACCTAAACATTTAACACTTAATATATCTAATTAGATTCTCATTTAAGAACAAAGCACATATGCTTCGTAAAACTCAATTCAACAGGATCACACTCCCTGCGTGTTTGTTATTAAAAGTATTCAAAACCACACTAAAAACTTACTGCTACTGGATTTCTTTCGTTTTAGTAACTCACATTTGGTAACACGTGATAAAGCTATTGCGGTACTGCATACCCTGACTGCATAGCCCGTATCTGAAATAGCTATCCTGAACTATTTAAAGTTTATAGCATGCAAATCAATGGAAAAAAAAATGCCTTAAGGTGATCAATTAAGCCAGTTTTGCTTCATTTAACTTTGCAAGGAAGCCTTAAAAATCCATTTGTTACAAGATGTATAGAATTTTTAGGGTTAAGTTTTCAATATGCAACTTCAAAGTATTATGATAATTTACCAGAATTTTATTAATAAATTACTCTCAGGAAGCCCAGATCTATATAAGAGAACCCTACACAGTTCTCAACTTCGGAGATAGCTACATTTAGAAAGGCAACTCCGGTTCAGCCAGTACATGAATTAGGTTCTCGGTAATGCTTTTAAAACAGGGAGAATTGCAAATTTGCTGTGTGAGACTTATATTAAAATATTTCAATTAATTTCCTCTGATCACTATGTATATATTCAGACCAGATTACAGATCTCCATAATGAGAACAAAATTACTTATTTTTATATAATACTATGGTTATGGAATTATGGAATTAAAAAAAAAAAACAAACCACCACCCCACACGTCATTGAAAGACAAAACAAAACCAAAAGTTTCAGCACTGTAGTGTTAAAGATCAGAAAAAAGAATAATTAGGTAATAGCAAAGTACAGAGCACACACAAATTGCTGTTTCCTACAATAAATTTACAAGTGTTTTATGACATTCAAATACTATTTTAACTTTTTATCTAGTTATTTCTCCACCTGTTTTGCATACTTGACAAGTACATGGAACCATGTTCCCAAACTTTAAGACAGTACTGCAGTCTGAAAACTATGAATGTTTCATAAACAACTCTAACAGACTTGCACAAAGCACTCAGTTGCAGGAACAACAAAAGTCACAACAGAAAATAAACCCTATCTGCTTTAATACTTAATGCAGCTTCCCAAAATATTTTACTGACTGACCATCAAATCATTTATTAATATTAAAAGGATTACCTTGACTTAAAACTTTCCCATAAAATATATCAAATTCTCAAATCACTCATATACAACTTTCAAGTGATAAATAAGCAAATAAACAGAAAATCTGACTATTTCAAATCTTGAGAAGTTGTACTTAGCGCACACAACTGAGGAACTGATCAACTCCCAAAGTAATGAAAGATTTAATCCAAAGCCAAAGACTTGAGAAACACTATGCTTTTAGATCTCTTCCTCTGCCATACAGTGGGCACATACCAGTTCCTGATAGATTTTATTCAGTTCAGGTATTCTGTGTGTCACTGCTGTGCTTGACCCTTTTTCACAGCTTAAAGCAGTATGGCTCAATCACCCTGAGCTGCGACAGTGGTGGTCCGGAAGAACAAAACCTTTGTTTAGTAGAAGGAAACAAATATGAACAGATCATTAATATCAGACCTGACAGAAATACAGATGACTGCATCAATAAGATCAAAGAAGCCACCACCTATCTTCAGATGTATATTCAAGGGGGGGGGGGGGGAACCAAAACCTAGCCAACCCTTAATGTTAACCTGATGCACTCCCTATGAATTTAACTCGCATTTTGAATAACATTTGCTGTATCTGAAATAAGCCAAATGATAGGCTTCCAACACAGAAAATACCAATTTTTGCTACCTGTAGAACATACAAAAATGTGTAATTTTTGCAGTACTTGAAGAAGACACTTAGTATCTTAGTATATACACATTCAAAATACTAGTTAAGATAATTTTTGGCATTCAAGAAAGGAAGATAAATGTAATACAACCAGTTTTAATCAAGATCAAAGCCGTAGGAGAATGCAGACAGACAGTCTAGACTGCTTTACTTCTGAAAGCCTAAGCATATAAAGCAACATCTGCAAAGAACATTAATCATAGTCTACAATCTTATCACCTCCTAAGCAAGCAAAAAAAACTTTTACTTAAAAATTATATGCATATATATGACAAGCATTTTTAATTACCTTTAACTTAGATATTTATCATTGATTACAAAGCTATTATATTGACTTCAAAATAAGCTAATATAATTTTAAATACACTTGCATAGTTCCCTGGATAAAGGATTTGGGGACACTCAGGACAGAAGAAATTACTCATATGGAAACCTACTGAACAACAATAGAATTACTTCTGAACTGCTGGTATAAAATGCAAAGTCTCTAAATAGTGAATTAAATTCTGATCTGCTCTTCTGCATTTAAGACTAACTCAGCAAGCAGCAATAAAATGTAAGATATTTTCTACACACAGCTTTCTTATACTAACTTTGGAAATTACTTGGGTATATATACACTTATATTCCTTTAGATGTTCTTCCTATAAAATAATTATCTTGCTCCTGCTTTGTTAAGGGGAATTAAAAATTGAAAAGGTGGTGCATATATACAAATAGAGTATTTATGTGATTTAATGTACCTCCTTCAATATAAAAATAATCTATTCCTGTGTACATTTGTCTATTCTCCTGGTCCATTCTCACTTATGATTTTGTCTACCTACTAGCAATCACAATTTCTTTCATTAAAAGTGTCTTGCATTAAAGTTAGCCCTTCTGCAAAAGTTTTCATATGATCTAATCTTCAACAAGACCCTGAGAGAGACATAACCACAAAAAAAACCATCACCTCATAAACCTTAGACAACGACTGTGAAAAATTACATTTTAAACCCATAGGAGCGAAGAACTCCAACCAGTAACTTCTGCACCAAGCTCAAACCTTTTTACACAACCCCACAGCCCCCAGGAAATATTTAATATTCTAACACATTTAAAGTCAGAAATCCCTTTTCACTGTAGATAATTGCCAGCCATTATGCTTTTTCTTAAACTGAACTGGCTGAGATTTCTCAGTCCCTCAGTAACACAGGATTTGCAGACAAAAAGATTCTTGAAAGTTTTTCTGAATCCTTTCCCATTTGTCAACTTCACTTTTAGAAGTCAAAGCTTCAAACCAGACATTTTCAGCAATAATCTCACCTAGCAATATTATCTCTAACTAAAGCTTTCAACACTTCATTGATATATGGCAAGCACCTATGTTTTATTCTTCTTGCACATGCAGCAGTAGCATCTTAAAGCCCTGCAGCATTCCTGTAGTTCATTTGCCTATGAACTATTTAAGGAATTAACCCATCTTTAAACCTACCGACAACAGCTTTTAATTCTTTTTAGGCTAACTTTAACCTCCTAAACCACAGTTTAACAAAGGGATATTCTGCACACTTTTTGAGACCTGTGGGGTGCTCTAAGAAATATCCTAACATACTATGGTTTAAGTTTGTTGCTTCGCAGGAAGACAGAAGTTCACATGCATGTTCTGCAAAGCTGCCAAGGCAGTAGGCTGGCAGCAGAAAGCATCAAACAAAAGCACACTGGACTGGCACATGCAATGAGTGTACGATAACAAAAAGCACGGTGCTGTTATTTAACTGGGCCACCTCATAGTGCCACACCAAGACAATCTGTTTTTTGGCCAACTGTTCAATTTGCTTATCTGATGCATTCCACTACAATATCATAAGTTAAAAAAAAAAAAAAAAAAATCAAACAAACAAAACCCAAACCAAAAACCACCAAAAACTCCCCTTCAAAACCATGGGATTGGTTTTGGCTGCAGAAGTTTTTACTGCGCTTGATTTTAATTAGGTAAATTTGACAGGATAATTAAAACTAGAAAGGCTACTTTAGATTTGTAAAGAAAATTCAATTTCTATCATATTGCAGCTACAGAGATGTAAATTCTTACTATCTGGCCTTTTTTTTTCTTCATGTCAGAATGAATATATGGCTATACTATCCCCAGAAATCTCAAGAACATTCTAACCTTTGAAAGTTTCTGAAAAGAAAGAAAAGCTCACACTTTAAGAGGGCAACTGCATGGCTATTTACTGAAGAATTTATCAACTCAAGTGTATTTGGTAGTAATTCTACCCAACAGCCCACTACCACTACCAACCAGCCTGCCTCTGTAAAACTCATAGATATCCCTCTCTCAGTCATGCCATATTCCAGGCTGTCATTCTGGCTTCTTCCCAGAGACCTACATGACCCCTCTGCTACAGGAACTGCTGCTGCCTTCAGAAGACAAGCTTTGCTGTTTGGAAACTCTAAAGAGTCTACAGACATCTAACACAGAGTACCTGCCCATTTCATCTAAGGAGCCTGACATGAAAAGAACTACCGTTCAGTAGAAGAATCTCATGAGTGCACATTCTGTATCACAAATTTACCTAGCAAAGCTACCCTTGCGAATAAAGGATCAGCCACATAGCCTAGAAGAAATAATACTGCGGCTATATAAAGACAACTCAGGTTCTGACAGTTCACATCAAGTTGTGAGTGGAAAACAGAAATCTGGAAGTCTATGGATGAATCAAGGATGTATGCAATAGAAGAAACACCACCACAAACAAAAGCTTTCACATAAAAGTACTGCACTTGCTACTAGAAGTTAATTTGTCTTCTAAATTTACACGACAATTAAGGAAATCTATTGACCTGAAATCCTGAAGGTGCTTTCAGATTTTGACCTCCTCCTCCTCATTCAAGAACACAGTGAAAGCCAGAACATGCATGCTGTTACTACATTGAACAGTCTCTCCACACTTTAACAGAATAACAGTCTGAAATTTGATTATTAGAACTTGGTAAGCTCCATGCAATAAAACACATTTTCCATTAGCACTCCCCCTGCCCAGAGGCAACAGTACCCATCCCTCCTTACTATCAAAGGTAAGAGGACAAAGACCACTAAACTGACACTCCACTAGTTTCTTCCTGAGGGTACATGCCAGACAGGTTCTCTGCTGTCTTCAACAACACCCACAAGAAATTACAAGAATACAACACATTTTCAGTAGGAGAGGAAAAAGACAATTTTTCAGTTATACTGCACAAAAGATTACAAAAAGAAGTTATAATTCTGCCTATTAATGTCATTCTCTAAGAAGCACAAACTCACCAGAACTTCCCAATCTTAAACCATGTTAGAGGTTACATGGCTGTTTATAATAATGCCAATTTCTTACAGGATTCCTTAGAAATAGTATTCCACCTACTGTACATGAAGGCAGGTAAGTAAGAGGCAAAGAAACCTCTCTTCATAGACTGTACCACGGGCTAATACTAAGTAATTATCCTGAGTTTCTGGTTTCACAGCATTTTGGAAAATCAGACTGGCCTAGACTACTCTGTGTTGACTAAGACTCTGGGAAGGCTCAAAAGAGAACTCCTTGAATATCCACCTCAACAGCTGCACACAGTACAAAGAATAAGGAAACTTTTTAGACCATCAGCAACCCAGGTGGGGTAACTAGAAATCCAGAATTTTTAACCAAAAGTTATAAATGCCTGATTCTTCAGACCATGGAAAAGAAATCTATACTTGGGTACAGGAGCACAAGTCACAGGCTGTGCTACTACACATAAACTAGCTTTGATTATTTCACTCAAGCAACATCAGGTTGCTTGATGCAGAGGATTCAAAACATCAAAGCAACTTGAAAAGAACCCAGGATACTTATTTTGGATTAGCCTGTACCATTTGCAGTGTCTTTATTGCCAGCATGACTAAAGCCATCCAGAATAAGCAAGTTTAAAGCAAGCAGGATGTTATACTGAATATGCTTCAAACATGCAGAATGTGAAGAGAATTCAGACATTGACTAGAAACAGTAAGACAAACTCACAGAAAGAGATTAACTATCCAGTGCTTCCCATGAACCTATTACCACAGACTTAACTGTTCCCAACCTGCCTTATTTGCAATCTCTGATTCCCCTCCATGCCCTAAATACTCTTTTCAAGACTATGGAAACAAACACAGACTCACAACTACATGAGCTACAATTTAACTTTTCAAAAGCATATGGTAAGTGGAAGCAAAGTGAACTTTGCACAAGATTATAACTGCTGATTCAACACCCTCCCTCCTGCCACACAACTGCTGGGGCCAGCAGAAGGCAGGCTGTGCAAACCTGTCCTAGGGAGGGGAAGGACAGCTCCCTTTTCAGAAGGAGTCAGTAGTTACACAACAGACGCCTTAAGTGAAAGGGAATCTCAAGTGCAAGGAATAATCCTTTAATGTTGCCCTCTCAAAGACAGGTCTACACATATAAAAACTCTTAAATACAAACACAGAGGCTAGAACTTCACTCCTGTTTGCAAGAGATAAGAAAACAAATTTTTTCAAACTAGTTATCGTTCATGAACGGTCATAAAGCATTCTGCTATTAAGGTGCCAGCTCAATCTAAGTACACATGCAGGAAAACACAGATTTGCCTAATTTTCATAGAATAGTTACGGTTGGAAAGGACCTTAAGATCAACTAGTTCCAACTGCCCTGACATGGGCAGGGACACCGCACACCAAGGCTCTGTCCAGCCTGGCCTTGAACACCGCCAGGGATGGAGCATTCACAGCTTGCTTGAGCAACCCATTCCAATGCCTCACCACCCTTACAGGAAAGAACTTCTTCCTTATATCCAATCTAAACTTCCCCTGTTTAAGTTTTAACCCGTTACCCCTTGTCCTGTCACTATAGTCCCTAACAAAGAGTCCCTCCCCAGCATCCTTATAGGCTCTCTTCAGATACTGGAAGGCTGCTATGAGGTCTCCATGCAGCCTTCTCTTCTCCAGGCTGAACAGCCCCAACTTCCTCAGCCTGTCTTCATATGGGAGGTGCTCCAGTCCCCTGATCATCCTCGTGGCCCTTCTCTGGACTTGTTCCAACAGTTCCATGTCCTTTTTATGTTGAAGACACCAGAACTGCACACAATACTCCAAGTGAGGTCTCACGAGAGCAGAGGAGAGGGGCAGGATCACCTCCTTCAACCTGCTGGTCACACTCCTTTTGATGCAGCCCAGGATACGGTTGGCTTTCTGGGCTGCGAGTGCACACTGAAGCCAGCTCATGTTCATTTTCTCATCAACCAACATACCCAAGTCCTTCTCCACAGGGCTGCTCTGAATCTCTTCTCTGCCCAACCTGTAGCTGTGCCTGGGATTGCTCAGGCCCAGGTGTAGGACCTTGCACTTGGCATGGTTAAACTTCATGAGGTTGGCATCAGCCCAGGTCACAAGCATATCAAGGTCCCTCTGGATGGCATCCCTTCCCTCCAGCGTATCAACCAAATCACACAGCTTGGTGTCATCAGCAAACCTGCTGAGGGCGCACTCAATCCCACTGTCCATGTCACCAACAAACATGCTGAACAAGACCGGTCCCAACACCAATCCCTGAGGGACACCACTCGTTACTGGTCTCCAGCTGGATATTGAGCCATTGACCACAACTCTTTTGTGCGGCCATCCAGCCAGTTCTTTATTCACCGAGTGGTCCATCTATCAAATTGATGTCTCTCCAATTTAGAGACAAGGATGTCGTGTGGGACGTGGAGCACTTTACACAAGTCCAGGTAGATGACATCAACTGCTCTACCCCTGTCCATCAGTTCTGTAGCCCCATCACAGAAGGCCACCCAATTGGTCAGGCAGGATTTCCCCTTTGTGAAGCCATGCTGGCTGTCACCAAGCACCTTGTTGTTTTTCATGTGCCTTAGCATGCCTTTCAGGAGAATCTGCTCCAAGATTTTGCCAGGCACAGAAGTGAGACTGACTGGTCTGTAGTTCCCTCGATCATCCATTTTCCCCTCCTTGAAAATGGGGGTTGTATTTCCCTTTTTCCAGTCATCGGGAACTTCCCCTGACTGCCATGATTTTTCAAATATGAAGGACAGCGGCTTCACAACTTCATTTGCCAGCTCCTTCAGGACCCGTGGATGGATTTCATCAGGTTCCATGGACTTGTGCACATTCAGGTTCTTAAGATGGTCTCAAACCAGATCCTCTCCTACACTGGGCCTAAAGTCTTCTTTCTCACAGTCCCTGCATCTGCCTTCCAACACCTGGGTGGTGCGGTGAAAGCATTTGCCAGTGAAGACTGAGGCAAAGAAGCCATTAAGAACCTCAGCCTTCTCCAAATCCAGGGTAGACAGTTCTCCTGATAGCTTCTGGAGAGGGCCCATGTTGTCCCTAGCCCGTCTTTTATTTGCAGTGTAATTATAGAATCCCTTCCTGTGATCTTTCACATCCTTAGCCAAGTTTAATTCTAACTGGGCCTTAGTTTTCCTAACCTGGTCCCTAGCTCCCTGGACAACATCCCTGTATTCTTCCCAGGCCGCCTGTCCTTGCTTCCCCCTTTTATAAGGTTTTTTTTCCTCTGAATTTTCCTCAGATGCTCTTTATCCATCCAAGGTGGTCTCCTGGCCCTCCTGCTGCACTTCTTTCTAGTTGGGATGCAAGACTCCTGAGCTTGTAGCAGGTAATCCTTGAATATCAAACAACAGTCTTGCCCCCCCCTGCCCTCCAGGGCTTTATCATATGGAACCTTACTAAGTAGGCTCCTGAAGAAGCCAAAGTCTGCTCTCTTGAAGTCCAGGGCAGTGAGCGTGCTGCATGCTCTTCTCACTATCTTGAGGATCTCAAACTCGACTTTTTTCATCAGAAATATCTTTTGAGGATAATGTTGTCTGATGCTTTTGAAACATTAACTCAAGATTTAACTAAAAGCTTTTGGCAGGAGTATTGGCAGAAGTATTCAGCAATCAGGAATTACTTACCTAGAAGTTCTACCCAGACCAAATTTAAACCCCTTTGAAGAAGTTATCCTCCCCGATTTTGTCCATCAGGGAGACCATGTTTTATTTTTGCATGTTCCAAAACTGTAAGTTATACATTTACTCATGATGGATCACTGAATTGTACTTTTACTATTTAAAATACCTCATCAATCACTTCACTCAATTCCATGTGAAACAGCTGGCTGATCAAGAGCAAAGACAAATTAGAGGTGCTCAGCCCCAAAACCATGCCTGAAATGCATTTCTGTAGATATCAAGATGAAGGTAGTATGCCTGTGTGGATTGGGATGGAAAAATCATTGGTAAGTACTTGTATCTGGGGTATATCATTGAATTCCCAACCCGATTTAAAAGAGAATGATGCTTAAAAGCCAAATCTTCCAAAGTGATTTTTAGACTTCTCAGGACACTTACAAGAGAAAGAAAACAACTAAACAGATTTCAAGCTGTTTTCATTTAGTTTAGATTGAGTTATATACGTGACCGTATGTAACTTTCTACTCCTAGTTATTGAGAAAAAAAAATAAAAATCTACTACATCCAAGAGAATGCATTTCTTTAATAGTAAAATTAAAGGAAAACCTCTTTAGGTGTTTAGGTTATGAACAGAATGCTGATGTATTTCTAGTGCTGTATGTTCTTTCAGATAGCCAGCAATCCCCACTACACTGATGCTTAGTTTCTCAGGAGAACTTTCAAAGTTGTTTTTGGAGTATCTTACACAGAAAGGGACATCTACTCATAAACAGACATTTAAGGGCTTCTACTGCCAGATGTTGTATTTGATGGAGGAGTGCTTCTGGCTCAGGCAGAAACAGGTATTTCTCTTGTCACAAGTGAGGAATTTTTTCAGCAATACATTCTCTCAGCAGTACAGAAGAGCACCAAAGCTTCACAATTACAAATTTAAAAAAGAGAGAGAGAAAGAAGCTGTGGGAGAAATTTCATGTCTTGCCTGTTCCAAGTGTTTCTTCTGCAGCAGTCAATGAGCATTTAAATGATTACATAAAAAGCTGTATCACTAAAATCAACAGAACAGCCCTTTCAAATAAGAAAAATCGTTTGCTTTTTTGTTTTTGTTTTTTTTTTTGTTTTTCCTTTCAGGACAATGATTACCTATAGGTAGTCAACACAGCCAACACATTTGGTAATCAGTGGCCAAACAGCAACAGTGATTCAACTTTCCTGTGTAGCACTCTTAGGAGTGCTTTTTTTTTTTTTTGCTGTCCTATCAGGAGTGGCAAGACTGGTGTTTAAGAAACAATACAGGTAATCCCAGGCTAGTCTGAGCTACCTTTCCTACAACAAAAGCTTTCCTAAAAAACAAATGGAACCACAGACTGACACTTACCTTCATCCCAAATATACTTTAATGTTCTACAGTTAAAGTGGATGTAACATTCCAACTGCCTTTGTTTCTTCTCTTACGCTGTTTATTTGACTATAGCATTACTTATGCAGATAGACCAAGACAGGTAATGGCATGAACTTAAGTACCCAAGTTCCCTGTACAGCCAGTAAGAAAATACAGGACTCCTAACCACTGAGCAGAGAATTTCCCTAAACAAATCAGCACAGAACCCAGAACATGAACCAAAGTTAAAATTTGTAGACTTAATGCCTCCATCCAGTCATCCTTTCCAGGCTTAAGGCCATCCACTTAGATAACCAGCATATTTTTTTTGAAGGAAAACATGTACCAGAGGAGAGCTCACTCTTCAGAAGGCGGCAGTTACTGGAAATCCCATGTAAGAGCGTTTTGTGTAAAAGCTCATCAGTTCGGAAGAGAGGGCCCAGGCTTCAATTACCTTGTCAACCTCAGAGCAGTCAGACTCCACATGGGCTGAAGATCATCTGACCAGAGAATTTTAGTCATTTACTGCTATTTGCCTCAGCCTCTGTGGTTGCAGTTCAGTGGTAGCACACATCAATCCCACTGGGGTTCTTCTTTCTCGTACAAATAAGATGTTCCATAGTGCCAAGTAGGATGAAGACTAGTCTAACAAAAAGAGGTAATATGCTTTCCGCATGTAATGTTCTCAATCTGTTTGGAAAAGGATACGAAGAGTGTGAGAGCCGGAAGTCTCACTAGTGCTCTGTCTCTCTGCTTCCACTGCCACTTATCCTGTCCTTCCTCCAGACCTTACTAGATAGACTTCTCCGTAAGACGCTTTAGTTCCTAAAATTGTTTGCTGAAAGGTGTGTTAGCAAAGGCAAATACAAAAGGAACATTATGCTCCCTGAAGAAGGATGAATGGCCATACTAGAGGGAACACAGACAGAAAAGGAAACCAATGTATATTTAGACCTCTACTTTCTGGTGGCAGTAAGTCATTGTGCTAACCTAGATGACCTCAGCAGATGCCATCACCTCAGGGAACAAAGGGTTTAAAAATTCTGCTTTGTTTAAGCAGAAAGAAACTTAAATGTCATAGTTCATTGGAAGCAGCCTAAGGAACAGGAAACAGCAGCCTAGGCCTTGGAACATTAGCTTCTTTCTTCCTAAAGGGAAGGCAGGTTTTGGGCTGAGCTGGAAAAAAACATGGCTAGGAAGAAATAATGTAACACCTAAGATGAGAATCCTCTATGCTTCAAAACTAATCTGGATTTTTAGTCATGTATTTTTTGTGGATTCATCCCCTGCCCCAGAATTTCAAAATACTGCTACTAGAGACTAATATATCTCACTTTGGCTGCCCATGCTTGGACTTTAATACAGAAGTTCGCATGTAGAGTTCCAGGGAAGGTTAAAAGCAACATGATGTCTGATGAAAGCCTGAAGCTTACTTCACCCTACGGCATAACAAAAGGCTGAAGAGTTTAGGCAGTTGCCACAAAGACTTGGTTAGCAGCTGAACTGCAAGTGCCACAATCTCCTCACTTGTCAGAGCCACATCTCTCCTTTCGGGAAGTATGCTCTGCTGTTTATAAGGTTTCCCTGGTTTATGGCATTTGTAATTTCAATGAGTCTTTATAACTGCTCTGCATTCCCAACTGCACTGGTTCCACTGGCTTGTTCACCTGGCTTTTTAAATGTGATGACTGATGCTGTGTTGAGTGTTTTGAATTCACTACATTCAGGAATTACTAAGTGACATTCATTATCTTAAGTACCTCACCTACATTTCTTCTAGATCCTTGAGTGCTCTTTATTCTATGGATCTGAATTTTTCCAGAGTTTTTGCATAAAGTTTTATGCCTACCTGCTCAGAGTAAGCTTCTAGGGCAATTTAAGGTTAAAATCCAAGTACCACAAATCAGACACTACTAAAATTATGTTGCAAGTAGTCTTCCCAAGTTGCTTTCTTAAACGTGGGATGTAACTGGATTTTATAGCCCATCGTAGCAGTCTGAACCTCCTATTTAGTTCCTACCTCACTGTTACCAGCAAAGAGATAAAAATTAATTTTACCACCTATTCCTTTGCATCAGGTTCCACAGACGTAGGTTCAAGCCTCTGCCAGTTTGTGTCATCTCTCCATAAATATGGGAACTTCGTCACCTTCTACCTCTGAAATACCCTCAAGTGCAACAGAAGTTCCTCTTTAGTTAATGAGGACAATGAAAACTTTTCACTGCTAGATTCCTGCTCTCTCTCCTATGCGAGCCTCATACATCCATGCATAACAACAGCAGTTCTGTACCAGTGAAATGGAGGATGAGCAAAGGTACACCTCAAGCAATGTTGCTAGAGACAGTGGACTGCCCTTCTGCCTGCAAATGTTTAATCTAGGGCCCTTAGAGATGAATGTGATGTGAAAATATTTAGAAAGCAATGGAAGGGAAGAAATCCTGTGATACAGACATGCACTGAGGTCCTCTGAACAACTCTGAAAAGAGAAGTTATTTTTTAAGATTAAGGTTATTTAAAATGGTAATTAATTTTGTCATTTCCCCTTTCTTATCCAATATGTACACAGAACACCTCTATTCATCAACCTTGATGTGTCATTTTCCCTTGACAATTCGTTCCTAGCTCAATTCACGCAGACTCACTGCCAGCCTCTATTCCACCCATCTCTTTCCTTGCTCCTACCACCTTTTAATCCAACTCCTGTTGAGTTTGGTACTGCTCTCATCCTGTTTTTTCAAGTCACTTTTGCCGGTTCAGGCCAGCACAATGTCAGACAGCCACAAGGGCTGGTGTATGAGGACTGAATCAACAGTGAAGTGTAACTCCACGATACATAAACCTACAGGACACCAACAATGAAATAATGATTAATATTATATCATAGAATCATGTATAAATAGTAGGTTTTTTTTATACTACATCAAAGAAAGAAGCTCACTTAAAGTTAGAAATGCAATCTCAAATTGACATACAATAGAAATTTTAAGTAACGACACTTCAAAAATGCCTGGGAAAAGACTTAACTTCTTACCATTCGTACCTTTCTATCACACTGAGAAGCAACAAATTCTCAACAGAAGGAAACCCCTTTGGTTTTGATACCAGAAGGACATCACTGATTACATAAACCCAAGAAATATTCTTTGCTCACATATCATTAGAGTAATAGCAATACCATCATTTTTGGTACATTTTCTCATCACTGTTAAACTCAAGATTTAAAAACAACAACCACCACCAAACACAAAAACCAACCAACTAACAAATGAAAAACCCCCACAAAAACAACACCCCAAACAACAAGAACTGAATTTGTTTTATGGCTGAATCCTCATGACAGTTCCTTAAAAGATGGTCCTCCTTAGGATATGCCATAGATGAGACTACTTACAATCATACTTCTGCCTAATTTTAAGAGCTGGATTACCAGTTTATTTTGCAAATCATCTACTATATAGCCTGTGTAGGTGTTCTCAAAAGCACACGTGTGTATCAGTATATTAAAGGGATGCTAGAAAAGAACAAAAGCTTCTGCCCTCACAAAGCCTCGTGGGACACAACGGGGTAAGGGATTTCTTTTAAAAAGCAATAGTTTATAGAAATATTTGCACATCATATGAGAGAAACAAAAGGGGAATTTAAGTTCAATTTGTTAAAAGTACAGTTCCCGGATTCAGAAGGGTCAAAAGCCAACCGAAAGACATTCTGATGGATGGCAAATAAAGCAAAATTTTAAGCCCCTGGAAAAGTACAGCTGAATACAGGAGCAACAAGAATTTTTGTGAGAAATCCACTCCGTTTCCACTCGAGTAAAAAGTGGGACCTGAGCACCTCTGGCTTCTTTGAAGATCTCTGACATTTTTTTCAAGTGAACAGAAACAGAAGATTTCCACGAAACCACCAAGTTGTTTTTTTTTTCATGGGTGGTTTTCCAGTGTTGGTAAGCCACTTCTCACTGAGTCTGGGGCTGTTTTATTTAGGGAGGAGGGAATTTACTTGGCAGCAGGCATGGAGCAAAACAATCCCATTGTTTTAAATAACCTTCTCACAAATTACTCATTGTTCCACATCTTGCCCTTAGAACATACATGGCACATATGAGTTAGGATAAGATCTCATTACTGATTCATTTTACTCCAAATGGTTAGTCGAGGCCTAATTTGTTGCGGTCTGTCCCCTCCAAGTATGTGCCACAACGTGAAGTTAAACAAAATGCAATCAAATTGTAACATTTTAGAAGCCATTTAAGACAACTGTTTTGACAGTCTTTGTGTTAAATTTAACAAAATACAATTATCTCTAGGGGCAACTTGCAAAACAGACCCTTTCCAAAATTAAAGATCAGAGAATTAAAATGAATGTATTTAACCAGTGATCTTTCCTATGCTACTTTTAAAGTAGCTTTATAAAGATGATGATGAAAAATAGATCATATAATTTATTATTAGAAGTACAGTACGTCAAACAATTGTGTACAATTTACAATTTTTGCGACTTTAACGGCGTAAATATTTTTCAACCCTGAAACATGTAAATATTTTTTAAAAACTCCTCAGTTCTGTAATTACTATGAGCTGAAGAGAACTATATGTACCCTCCACTGACAAACATTATCAAAAATTCCTAAAATTAAGTTACTTACTGCAAAGTTTAATTTTGACTCATGCATTTAACACTGTAACTGAACAACAAAATTAAACCATTTTGTTCTTTATGTGGCTCCTCCCCAAAATTCCTAAAAGTAAACAGTTTTTCAGGTTAGAAGGCCTGATAAAATGATTACTCATATTTAAAAATAACTTTTAAAAGCAGATTAAATTTAAACTTACATATTGATATTGGAAATTCAAGTATTCAAAATATATCTGAGAGAATAAATATCACTGTGATCATTTAGGCAGTATTTAAAGACTAGAGATTAGCATTATCTAGATAAGAACTCTGAACCTGAAAAAAATAAAGGCCATGCTATTACAGATTCAGTTATGAAAAAAAATAAAAATTAGAATCACAAGTTTGTAAGCCACCAAAAGTAAGGAAGCTACTAAAATTAAGTTAAATCACTTATGTGAGCTAGCAAATAAAGCTTGAGATACAGCCAGCACATAATTGGAACAGACCTGCTCACACACAGAACACATCTACAGCAGGATGCAGAGTACCACCAGCAGAGTCTCCCAAGGGCCCACCCTAAGCCCCCTCTTGTTTTCTACGTCTTATCCATGGTTGGAGGAGGTGGTGTAACATACACAAGTGTGTGTGCAGACAAGGCCAGAGGCTGGGGTACTCAAGAGCAGAAGTGTCACTCAAAAGGACCTATACAGTCTAGAGGGGTGGGCCAAGAGGAATCTCACAAAACTCAACAAGGACAAACGTGATGCCCTGAAGCCTGGGAAGGTGCACCCTATGCATCAGTACAACCAGCAACTGTCAGACCTGGCCTGCTGAAAAGAACCTGGGGATTTAGTGGACAATACTCTGCTTTGAGCACAAAGCTGGAGAAGATCGTCTGATGACAAAATGAATTTCTGCTGCTATGATTTAAAAAATTTCAAATAGAAAAGCTACAATTTCTGTTGGGCCATTATTATGAAGTGACATTAGAAAAAGGGTAGAGTGCAAGATTACAGTAACCACCAACTGCAACATTCCTGCCTCAAAACTTTCAATATTAATCTAAAATATAAACAATCTTTAAACACAAAGCAGGCTTTCTTTTTTTTCTTCAAATCATGTAACTATACTGCAGATCACAACAGGTCCAAGAATACTGGAGAGGGACTCCTCATTAGGGACTGTAGTGATAGGACAAGGGGTAACGGGTGCAAACTTAAACCAGGGTAAGTTTAGAAGATAAGGAGGAAGTTCTTTACTGTGAGGATGGCAAGGCACTATAACAGATTGCCCAAGGAAGCTGTGGATGCTCCACCCCTGGCAGTGTTCAAGGCCAGGTTGGAAGGAGTCTTGGGTGAGATGGCTTAGTGTGAAGCGTCCCTGCCCATGGCAGGGGTGTTGGAACTAGATGATCTTAAGGTCCACTGCAACCCATACTGTTCTATGATTCTATGACTGTTCAACCCATACTGTTCTATGATTCTATGACTGTTCACTGGGCCATAGGCTACATCTCACAGACAGAGAACATCCATTCCATATAGCACCTGACTATGGACTTCCTCCTCATTGCTCCGTGTGATGTTGTTCTGGCCCCAAAGAGGTGAGCTGGTTGGTTTCGTTGTTTGGGGGTTTTTGGTTTGGTGTGTTTTGAAGGTTGTTTCTGTTGTTGTTTTGTTTGGGTGGGGGGGTGCCCCTCAACCCTCCCCTTTTTTCCTCTGCATTTTTTTCTATAAGTGCAACTTTTTTTTGTTTGAACATCCAAAGTACCATAAAAGCTATGCTGTAACCCAGTATAAACCATTATAATGTTTCCACAGTATACTGATGGGTATATACTCCATGCTCTCAAACATGAGATGAGGACATACTGACATGCTGAAGCTGCAGGAATTCTGGTAGTCTTGACTGTGCTGACTCTTGGCACTGACCCCCTTGCCTGCACTATCCCTGAAACCGTGCTTGCATGTCATCTCACTAGACACCAGTTGGCAAAAAACAGTATCAGGACTGCACTAATAGCAAAGCAGTATGTGCATTCACTCTGCAGATTAATTTCACTAAGAAAAAGAGACAAGCCACAGATCAAACATTCTTCAGGCCTACAGTCAATCCTATATATTATTAAAAAAAAAAAAGCCAACCAAAAAAACAACCACAACCAACAACAAGACACATAGAAATCACCAAGTTACCTTCCCCCTTTCCATTTTTTTACCCCAGAAAAAAACCTGCATATTGATTAACCCATAAAAAGTTTGGTATCTTCCAGAAAATACAGAAACAATATCCTCCATTTCTAGAAAGGATGGATATACCATCCAACTTCAGAAATTGATCTGTTACAAGAAACTTCTCAACTTCAGTTATAAAAACTCACTCTTTTCTGGTGAAATGACAATACATTGAATGCATCCCATTTAAGAATGGAAGCTGCAAGGAGTTAAAGCTACTGAAAAGCAACAAAACTGTAAGCAATATATTCTTATTCCCAGTTTCCAAGATAATTATACAATTTCTGAAAACAAAACCTTTGGATGAAATCAGATGTCTTATGTTCAGATATTAGCTTTAAATTGTGTAAAAGTTAATTAAGACAGTATAACACAACAGCACTAATTATAAAACAATACCTACGATTTGTAGATGCAAAATAGGCTGATTTTCTGAGTTTCAGCTTAGCTGATGACTATCGCAAGTTCAGAAAACAAACGAATCTGAGAAATAGTCTTGGTTTTCATTTTAGCCAAGATCCAGCATTTATAAAACGTTGATTCTTCTCTAGCATCTTGCCTTTCAGTCAGTTCAATTCTCCAACTACAGGCAATGTTTCCCTCGTGTAATTACAGAGTTATAAAGGCAAAAAAAGCATTTTGGCATTTCTTACATACCCATTGCATTTAAGACCATATAGGGGTTTGCTTTTAATTACATTCTGCTTTCAGCATTTTGAACTGAATTACCACCTAATTACAGCTTCATGTAAATCCTTAAAACCAGAAATTATACCTTAACAAAATGAAGAATCTCAAAAGGCAGTATCTCACTATTTAAATTACTTCAACACCACATAGCCATCTTGCCAATGAAAGGTACTCAACATCATACAAAGGCCAAGTCCATGGAGTTTAATAATTACTAACAAGACTTTTCGGTGGATAACAAGAATAACACTGAAATTATTATCATTCTGGATTGATTCTGCATCCTGATTGAAACAGATTATCTTGAACCAATTGATACCAGTAGAATACATGAATACCTGTACTTATACAAGGCAAGTTTTCAGAGTTCAGCAATACTTACTTTACCTTCCAAAAAAATCTCAGTGGAACAGAGATGGCAATATATACAAGTGTTCCTGTTCTTCCACTGCTACACTGTAAAGCCAGCAAGATTTTAGGCTATACAGCTGTCATCCAGACCTTCACTGGCATCTATACAATTCTAAATATGTCACTTGCTCATTTTCTCCATAACAAAGCTCCTGCCTGAAAGCAACAGCAGCACAGTTCATTAAGAGGACCATCAAAGAGAAAGTTCCAGAGACAGAAAGATGAAGACTGCCATCCTGCTCACCCGTCCTTGTCTGTAAGTTTGAAAAAGGGATTCATTTGGGAGAACTGTGGAACAGAAGGGAGGGGGGAAGATAAAAAGAGGTGTATTCTTTCACTGAACTACCTAAAAGGAATTCAGTTCTTTGTGACAGCAGCTAAATGAAGGTGGGTACAAGGAAGTATTTCACAACTCCAATACCCATCCTCCATAGATCCCAGCCTAACAATCCAGCTGCTTCTGACTGCAGGAACAGGTAGTCCTCCCACAAATGCTTCCCTCATTTCCAAGAGTTTTTCCAATACCTCTAACCACATAACCAAAGATTTATTCCTCCAGTTAGAACATGAATTGTCTATTTTTTTTTCCTAGCCAGACTGCTTGCTTCCAGTTACAGCTTTAATTAGGAAATTCAGAAGAAACCCATGAATGTTGACCTTATTCACAGAGGCTTACTTTACTGTGAAACTATTACAATAATTACAGCAGTAGATAAAACCTTCTCTGCTCTTTCCACCAGCAACTGAAGTATTTGATCTATCCAATGTATGTCTGGGTTCCTTAGCCACACAGATATGCAATGTAAACAATACGGCAGTAAATACTCATTTTCTGAGGGATTAATCCTAAATACACTCTGCTGCTTGGCACTGTAGTCAAAAACTGTTTCTAAGAAAACCTCCACCACACAGACATTGCAGAGGAGAGAAGATAAGAGATGCCACATAAAGTCACTGGCATCCAGTAGCACTTCAATTTCCATATGGAAATAACAGGAAATAAGATGTGCTGAATTTTAAGCACCAAGGCAACAAAAGCACATTAAGATTTCATCACACAAGAGCCTGGCTATAAAATTCGTAATTTTCTTGATCTTTTTTAATAGTTCTCATTTTCAGGAACATCAGATAGCTAACAGACCATGTATTCTTCCAACCAGCTAAGGCAGATATTTGCATTAATCTGCTTTCTGTTAATTAAGTGGTGGAAATGCATCTCTCCTTCACCAAGAAAGCTCTTCCACAACCAGATGCCTTGTCAACCTTTATTTTTTACAACCATATTATAATGATTATTCTCCAGATGATTTCCTAAGGATAAGCAGCCAGGAGTTGCAGTATCTTGGCTCAGAATCATGTGAATGATTCTGAACAGCTGAGGGAACTGGGGTTGTTTAGTCTGGAGAAGGCTGGGGGGGGACAGGACCTTATCACTTTCTTTAATTACCTGAAAGTTGTAGTGAGGTGGAGGTTGGTCTCTTCTCCCAGGTAACAAGCAATAGGACAAGAGGAAACAGCCTTAAGATGTGCCAGGGGAGGTTTAGATTTGGTACTAGGAAAAATTTCTTCACAGAAAGAGTGATCAGGTATTGGAACAGGCTTCCCAGGGAAGTAGTGGAATCACCATCCCTGGAAGTGTTCAAGAACTGTGTAGATGAAGCCGTTAGTAACATGGTTTAGTGATAGTCTTGGCAGTCCTGGGGTAATGGCTGGACTTGATGACCTTAAAGGTCTTTTCCAACCTAGCTGATTCTACGGTATCCCGAAACGACGACTTTTGCAGATTGTGTCCACCACATTTGTCTGTGAACAAAGACGACTACTTATCTCTCAAGAGATCCAGACAGCATACCTCTACAGTTAAACGGGGGGGGGGGAGGAGTTTATCCTCATTTGCAAATCTCCTGAAGCTATCACCTAAGGAATTTCATCCCCAAATTCAGGGGAGCAGGAGAGTTGAAGTGGGGGAGAAAAGAAGAAAGAAGGGGAAGAAATGGTAGTCAAATACTCTCCATTAAAACTAGCTGAAAACTTTTCATTCTTGATAGCAGTAATTACCTTCTTGCACCCCCATATAACAGAAAGCAGTTTTCCCCTCACAGAGGACACCTCCCCCTGCCAATTTACATAACATCCAGCATTTGAAGACAAATTTAAGCTTTTTCTCTAAGAAAAGAATTGTGACTGAAAATATGCAAATAAACCCATGACAGCAGCATCTCTCCAGAAGCATTTGTCAAGCAGAGTTATACTAGAAGTATGATTACCTGCTCTAGTACTACATTAGCACAAGTACAGCTGTTTTTCATTACCCAGATTTAGGGTTTTCAACTGCTGTTAATATTTAACAGATAACATAGTAGTAACAGAATTCTGATATGTAATCAAAGTTATAACATCAACCTTGAGCCATGATACTTTTGAACTATGTAACATTTACATCTATGTAAACTATCTATGCTTGAGAAAAGCATTAAGTAGGTTTACAAGTCCTGCTCTCAACAGCAACATCAAGAGTGCTGGGGCACTGCCTAATGGTAATACACATAAAAATTGTAGTCTTATAAAAAAGAAATCTTGAGCAGGGGTTTATTTTAACAGCAGTACCAAGTCTGAATAGCTTTACTGCTCTGCCTATGCAATAAAGTGATTAGAGTTCAACCACAATCACGGACAGCTACCAACAATTTCACAAACAATACTCCTAAACCTTTGGTAGGATTTTCAGGTGTTACCAAATTAATAATGAAATTACAGTCAAAAACACATTGCAGTAGTAGAATTAAATACTAACCCCTCACAATTCCTTTAGAACACCTACCTATTCAGCTTCTGAAACCATGGCAGTATCTTGGGCTTTACAGTTGAATCTAGAATTTTTTGTTTTGGGGGGTGGGGGAGGGAGAATTTTCAGTGAAAAAAAAATTAAAAAAAAAAAAAATCACATACTTCCTACTAATAATTGGAGATAGAAGGTTTAAAAAAAATTCAATCAAAGAAAATGTTCTCCATGTAGAGAAAGCTTCAACTACAAAGGTCTTTCTGATGTGCCATTTCCTTTAGCAAAACTACTTAAGACCTTCTGACTGGCTTGAGAATGATCCATCATTAGGAAAGAAAGAGGATTAACACTTTTCTGACGTGCAATCTTTCGCATAGATGATTTTTAGCATGAATTCAGCTTAAGTGAGTTTTAACAGATATAGGTCTCTCCACTGTAAGAGACTTTGAGCTGCAGAACTACTTTGACGATGGACCACCAGGTACCAAAGGCAAAGCAGGTAGCTCAGAAGAAATTATGGTTTGGAAAACATGGAGATTTAAGAGTAACAAAAGGAACCATGAGATGTTAAAAACTATACAGAATCCACAACGTAAGATTTTGGCTGAAAACAATCCACTCTTTCAAACATCTCCCCAATCAGCTGCATGAGGTATATATTCTGAAACATCACAGAAAAGTATGAAAGTATACATTCCCTGTTCCCAAAATTTCCAAGGTGTAACTCAGCAATCACAAAAGCAGAGGACAGAGAAGCACACTTCCTTGAGGAGAACGTAGATAATAGCTAAAGAGAAGTGTTCTTTGATGAACAAGCTATTTTATTTATGATTTTTATTTTTAAGCACCTACAATCTTACCTACAGAAGAGGCACAGGAAGCATATTCAATTGCTCCTAAGCATTCTATTACTGCTTCTGGATCTTCTGTTCTTTATTAAAGAAAGAATACCATGGGTTTACATAAAAAGTATATTAGAGGGCACAGGGAGAACACTGGCCTGGGTACAAGGTTTTAATGTTCAGTTAATACACATTCATCTCATTCTCTTGAATCAGTGCGAATGGGTGCAAACCTACACCCACTCTTATCCAAGCATCTACAAATATTTTAAAGCCTAATAACATAACACAGATGCTGTTTTTCAAATCTCTTAGTTAGAAAAGGGAAATAGCTTTCAATCTCTTAGCAAAAATTACCAGATTCACTGGAAATTCCTATCCATCTGAAGTACATTTACAGAATTTCATACAGCATTTACAGACAGTAAAATAAAATGTCTTCAACCTGAAGACCACTTCCACAACCACCAGGTATGAAAAAACCACAACATTTTCACCTCTTTAAGGAACACCAGTACTAATTGATTATGTAAACAACCGCAGAAAATAGTTCCCTATATAAATAAATTAATAAAGACAGAAAAACAAAACCCCCACTCCCCAACACACACACAGAGTAGTTGGAGACTGCATACTGGAGAAGGACGAACCAGATACTTTTACGCCTGAATTCTAGGATTTATTGAACCATTGGCAATACTTTTAAGTATACAGCCTGGGCAGACATTTTTCAGACTGAAGAGGGGAAAAGAAACTTCTCTTCCAACAACGATATTAGAATCAATTGATCAGATATGATTTTAAACCAAAACAAGTCACAGTTAAAAAAAGAAACACTGCTGTACTGCAAGCTAAAAGCTTACATCATCTTGCCATTATGAACATAAAACAAAAACTTACTGTTAAATTTATTTATTTTTAGACCTATACCAGGACTACAGATACTCTAAAATTTTAGGCAAGTAGAAAATAGTTTAGTAATTGTTAAATACCAGAACAATTCATGTGTACTACTGGAATAACCACCAAAACAATGTCATTAACATGAAAAGCAGTCCGAATTGCAGACAGTTTCCTGCTCGTTTAACAAAGATTAATTCCACCTTCCAAGCAAGAGAAACATTCGTTTTACCTCACCGAGAACAACCCGAGCAAGAAATAAAAAGACGGCCTTTGCTGCTTAACCGTTCTGTTTAATAAGTAGGCTAGGTAATGTCAACAAGATCACTACTCTGTGCTCTAGGCAAAAGGATCTTAATAGGAGGACGTGGAAGAGAGAGACAGACATGAAGAGCAGATGCCACCAAGTCTTTCAGAAACTGTCACTGGGGGGGGGGGGGAAATTTCCCTACAAAACATATTCCTGAATAAGAGGAATGTTGCTGGAATAACTCAAAAATAAGGCATGAGGAAAAGATGAAAGATGCATTTTCTACTGCAAGAAAAAACTGTTAGAAGAAAACATGTTATGTTTCAAGAGGAATAAATGGTATACCCTGATTAAAAAATAAAATAAAATTAAAAACCCCAACCACCAACCTTCTGCCTGTCCTTAACCTGCTCTGTTGTTTCTCTGGTTAAAACATAAAAGATTTTTTTCTGGTTTATTTCTGGTAGCGCTCGCCATTTCACAGCACATTTAGCATACACGGAATTGATCAATACAGCTACAGACATAAGACTAGACTATCCATTTACTAACCACAAGAAAACGTCCTGTTCAGCAAAATCCCGTACCTTATAACACTGAAATCTTAAAAGGCATTGTTATACGGATCTCAAGATTCCCTCACACCAGCTACACTGAAAAGCTGAGCGCTTGTCTGCTAAACAAGTGTACATTTGCACACGCTGCAAGAACATCAAAAAGTGTAGCTCAAGCTACACAGAGGACTGTACACACATTCCAAATAGAAAGTGCCTGGCTTGCCATGTAGCTACTACTACAGCCGTTAGATAACTCACAATACGGGTGTTTGGGGGGTTTGGTTTTTTTTTGTGAAACTGATGGGAGCTTCAAACAGAAACATACCAACAGTTCTCCCCAACCACTGGTTGCTGCCATAACAATTTTCCTCTTAAAGAAGCATGAGGAAGTCCTCACACACCCTAGTTCCTCAGGACGCTGCTGTTTGAAAAGTAGTAATGGGTTTTTCGCACTACAAGGCAGTGACCTCCTGAGTAGCAAAATACAAAGCGTTACAAATGATTGCTCAGAACCTGAAAGTCTTCCTTTTCAGCCCAATTTTTCGCATGCATCTACACATGCTCACAGCCCTCAACATCATTAAAAGACGAGCTAACACTGAGTATTCTAAACTAATAAGCATTAATTAAGGTTGCCATTTACCAATGAATGGTCCGGAATAAGAGATCTAATTGAAGTTAAGAGTACTTCAGTTGGGTTATTCTTATTTAAAGAAACACCACGAAACGCTAATAATTGCATTGCCGGATTACTGTGTGTGACACCAGGTGGTTATGTCTCCACATTTGTTCAACACAATTGATCTGAAATCCAAACGCTGCACGCGTTTGAAGTGCTCACATTATAAATTCTTAAGAGTAACAATGAAAATAGCTTCTGCCTTTACAGCCACTGACAAAAAAAGAAAAACAAAAAACAACAAACTTCTTCTCGTTTGTACTAATCGATGAGGTTACCTCAAGCTTTCAAGTGCTGACCCAAAACCTTACATATAAAGAGGTAAGACCGGGAACATTCACTTACCTGAAGAACAAGAGATAAGAAAAACAGCGAACGCCAACTTAGTAGCAGCTCCCATTTTCCAAAGCTGTTAAAACATTTAAGTGACACTAAGTATCCAGCTTCCTGGGTCCTGCAAGGTGGGGAGATCACCCTTCTTGCTGAACCGTTATAAAGCAATCTGTAGCAACATAATATTGCTATAACAGCAGATAATGTTCATAAAACGGTAAAATCAGATTTGTTTAGACACTGATGATTTCCCTCCGTTTCTTTCTGGCTAGAATCCGGCTTGAGGGATGGATATATTTGGAACTGTGTTTCAAAACACACGTGTCGTTTGGCTTCTGTACGAACAGTGGCAAAAAAATTCATAAAAGTATTTTACGAAACAACTTAAAAAAAAAGAAAAAATATCAACAGTTAAGCTCCGTGAAGCATCCCTCGTGGGTGCCAAGTGTCGGGAAGTCGTATCGAAGTCAGTAAACACGACGTTTTCGTCCTGGCTCCCCTTATACAACGCGTAGTGTTTGGGAGAAGAGTAGCTTCATCTCAGTTTCAAACCTCAAAAGCCTCCGGGTGAAGGGAAGAGTTTTTGTCAGTTTCTTGATGAAAACTACCTTTAAAACCAGAGAGCCACCAGCTACACCTGGGCAACACTTTGGTTTTCCTTAATAATGCTGAGGGATTTAGCGTAAACAAAAAGAGAAGAAAAGGAAAACCAGCAGTCTCATAACGAACCAACCTTCGGGCTTCCCGAGAAGAGGCAGATCTCCAGTCCTTCGCTAGTCAGTCAGAGCCGCACATCTCTTCTCTCCCCCGTCACCGCGGTCCTATCTCCTGGGCCGTGCAACAGCAGCACTCCCGAATCCCAGCAAGATTTCAGATTCTTCTAAGAGATTTCCATCCCCTCCCCCCACCCCCAACCCCCCCACCCCCCCCCACGAGGCTATATTTGGTATTTAAACACAGAAGAGCGACTGGAGAAGAAAAAAAAAAAAAAAAAAACAATTAAAATGCAGTATCCAGCCGCTGGGGAGAAGGATGGTATATTCTTTGTGGCAAATCCTTCCTTCCTTCCTTGCCGTGTTTCCAGGAGAATTCAGCTTCTTTGGAAGCGAGAAGGCGGCGAGTAAGACTGCGGGCACCAGAAGGAAGGATGCAGCGGGCAGCTCTGTGCTGGCCTGGCGGGCGGCGGGTTTCCTCCTCCCGGGAAGCAGGGCTGGGACTCGCCTCCTCTCTGAACTCCTCACGGACACATCGGTTCCTCGCCGCACGCCCGCCCGCACGGAGACCAGCGACGGTCCCGGCCGTCCTTGCAACTCAATCCAGTCCTTGCTTTTTCCTTTTTTTCCTTTTAGGAGAAAGGAATAAGAAATAGCAGGGGTGGGAAGGAAACGCCTGCGGGGCGCCTGCTGCCTCCTCCTCGTGCCTCCCACACGGCGAGCCCGGGCCAGAGGGCGGCGGGGGAAGGAGTCCCCTCGTCACTCTGTCCCCTAACTCTGACCCCGGCTCACTCCCAATTCCGAGGAAGCCACAGCCGAACGCAACTCTCTCGTCTCCCGGACGGCGGAGGCAGCGCGGCTGAGACCAACTTTGTCCCTCCAGGAGTGCAGTTTAGGGGTTGGCGAGGAGAAAAGGCCGAGCCCGGGGATTTTCTCTGGGTGACGGCGGCGGCAAGAGCCGTTTCTAGAGTCTCCCGAGTCCAGCTGGCAGCTCGGCACAGCCTTCCGTACCCTGCTGCTGTTGCTGCTCCCCTGTGGTAATTTCATATCTACCCATTCACTTGCGTGGCGTGGAGAACGGACCCAAGATGGCGGCACCCGGACGATTGTTCGGCGCGCGCTCCCTGCGCCCCTACCTGCCCGCGAGCGCGCCGCCGCGCAACGCACGCAACAAGCGCGCCCGTTCGTGCGCGCCTGCTCCCGCCTACCCTCCCGCCTCTGGGCGCGGCCCCTCTCGCGTCCTCGCTGGACACCGTCCGCTTGTGTCCTGCCCGCCGTGCGGAGCGAAGGGCGCTGTGGGCCGGTTTCTGTCGCCTCTCGCCTCGGTGACGCCCCGAGGCCACCGTCGTGCAGTGCCGTGAGGGCAGGTGTGAGGGACGGACACAGCCGCACAGTGCGCCGGCACCTGCTCGCTGCGCCTGGCCCTGTCGGCGCCGGAGGGGGAGAGCTGGCGCCTCCCGGTCCCACCCTCCCTGTATTATTAATCCACCTTTGCGGGGCTTGCTTTTGGTGTTCGGGAGCTTTTTTCCCTGAGCGCGGCCGGTCTCAGGTGTCAGATCACTGTGCAGGAAAAATCAAACCACTGTGAGAGCCGGTGTAAAGCTGTGAGTTGTTACCAGTGGTGCGACAGCTGCTTTCCCGGCCCTCCGTCTCCCACCCTCAGCCTGGAGCGGCTCTGGGGAGTCCTGGCGGGAGATGGGCATGTGGTGATCGTACCCGTGGCAGACGTGTTCCTCAGAGTAATGGCCACAACGTCCAGGGTGTGTTTTACAGCCTTGCCTTCAGATGCTGTCATGCCAAGGTTCAACGTTAATAGGTGGTTGTACCAAAGCGCCTCACGTGCAATTAACTATGTTCGCGCTGGTCACTAAGAAGCGCTGGGTGCTCAGCTCGCATGGTGGCCACGCCTCCGGCCTCTGGCACCTTGCCTCAGCCACCGGCCCGATCACAACAAACTTGTGTTTCCTATCATTGTCCTTTGGCTGCTGCGGACCAGTGGCTTGCAGTATTTATTTGCAGCGAGATAGCTTTTAGAAGTTACCCGGGCGGGCACAACACCGCATTGTTTTACGTGCTGTGCAAGAGCAGAGCAAACGGTTTGTACTCCAGAAAGGCAGCTATAAAGCAGCACATGTGCTGAGTTTGAAATAGAGGACTGAAGAGAGCAGGATGAATCATTTCCCAGTGTTTTCACCTTTTGGGTAAGATGTGTGTACTTGTGGTACCTCTAGCTAAAACTCTTCTGTACTAAATTACCTCCATTAAGGACAGAGATTCTGCTCCTGTCTGAGTTTGGTGGCACTCCCTACGCTTCTGTGTGTTTTTTTTTAAATGGATGCCATAAAATATTTAATTTGTTTCTGATCAAAAAGGAAGACATGCCTCTTAGAGCACGAGATCCATGCAGGAAAGCATAAGGCCATTAATGCTGGCCTTTAATTTCTGTATTTTATAAAGGCTTGTGTTGTACAAGCAAGAAGTACCAAGTTCTCTGAAAACTCGTTATGTTGTTCACTAGCACCAGATAGGTCTCAAGTGTTTCCAGGTACCTTCCTTTTCAGTCTACTTAATAGCAATGTCTTAGGGTTTTTTTTTGTGATGTGAATACTAGGTGGTACTAGATTGGAAGGAATAGTATGTATAAGATATTTCACATATGTGAATAAACAGCAGTCTGAGCTGTGCTAATTCATCAATTAATAGAGGCATTCAATTTCTAGACCTGAAGAACTAGCACTTGGATTCAGACATGAAGAAATGTAGGTATTTAAGTATATTTATATTGAGGTGGCTGCTCGAGTTCTTAATCAGGATTCGAGCATCCTTGGTGTTTCTCTGCTGTGTTCAAACACCAACACTTAATTCATCCAATGAGGATATTTTTGATGATTTGAACCATCCAGAAAAGCGAAATAAGATGGAAGGGATTGGACGCACCTTGAAGCATCAAGATGTGGCAACACTTTTTATGCCATCTTTTATCCAAGTATTTCAGAATGATTTATAAGCGTTAATTAATGTAAGTATTACAACACTCCTACTTAATCTGCAGGTTTTAATATTCTTCAATAGCAGAATATTTAAACATGACCTGTTCTGCAGGTTGTATTTCACTTGGCTCAGCTTCTTCAAAATGCTCGTCATGTTGCCACATGAGTAGGAAATTGTAGCTAAAAATATTGCTATTGTACATGTGTGTGATTATATATATATATACTTCCCATTGTAGGTATCTGGCTTTTTTTTTTAACTGACGGAATATAAGTTATGGTCCATACTCATGTTTTACCAATTATTTTTAATGAAAAATAGATTAAATATGTCACCTATGTAACATAATTTGCCTGAATGTCATAGTAAGGTGTCTCTTATTCAAATAGCTTATTATTCTTAAGCATGGGTGGTTTTTGGCTTGCAGGATTCTTTTAACAGAGTAAAGACTTGTGGCCATCCGGGAAATACTAGAAAGCCAGTAATAGTCTAAGGTTAGTCTTATCAATCACATGTTTATCAAGGCCACAAGAATCACAAATGAACCTATCCTTCTCTTTTTTTCCTTCCCAATTCTGAGGCTGAGTGGGAGCATAGCAAGTGGTATATGAATTAAGATGACTACTGGAAACTAGGATCAGGGACCCTGCTCAGACTTCCGTGCTGCTCCAAAAGCATCAGCCTCCTTTCAACCCCACTGGTGCTGCATATAAGCCTTGCATCCTTCGTAGACCTACATAATGTAGCATGTGAAAAGAAATAAGGAGAGGTACAAATATACTCAATTTTTATACGCAAATAATAGGAAACAGTTCTGGTGCATGGATGTAGCACCTTAATATTGTTTCAGTTATGTCATTATAGGTGCAATATCAATAGAGCTATCTATATCTGCATTAGGGATTTGCTCCTATTTAATTACATTAAAGTAAAACTAGGTAATTCAGTGCTAATGTTGTACAGGCCTCAGCAGAAATTGCCTACCATCTTTTTGTGAGGTACTTGATGCAAAATGCTTAAGGCTTTGGTCTTTCTCCAGGCTTTTGCTTTTATTGCTAGTAAAAGGATAAGTTTTATCCCAAGTAGGCATATTAAATGTCAACAGGGTTGTTGTCTCCTCTTTCTTTTAGCTATCTTTTTGCATGCCTTTCTCATGTGGCTTTTGGGGGTGTTTCCATTTTCTACCTTTTGGCTTCTCATTTCTATTTTCCTTTCGCCTTAAACTCCAGATCTTTTTTCCCTCTTCTCAGATCAATCTGTCTATGCATTTTTAATGAATCATTTACTGTGACATATGAGCACTGCAGCTACAGTGTCAGGGACTTAAGCATCTGCGGAGAGCTTCTGTGCTGGGGTAGCAGCAGCGAGATGAAATGGATGTGATCTTAGTTTCATCCTTTTTTGTTCACGTGGGATGGTACTTTGCCTAGAGGCAGCACAAATATAACTTTCCTTCTAGGGAAGAATAAGAAGAATCAAAACCCAGAGATGTCTCATTTTTCTCTTCAGAGCACTGCTATGAATAGAGGATTTAAACTGTGTCTCTGCTATTCCACACTTAACCACTGAGTCAATGCTCTTCTTGTAGAAACACCATTGTAGGTAAGAGGCTATTGTGCAGCACTCATTCATATTATCTATACGAGCATTTTTAAAATGTAGAATGGGAAACATGGGGTTTGTAATATCAGGAGTAACATTAACAGATATAATCCTTGTCATTATCTCATTTATCTTCCCTTATGGTCCAAGTAATTCTCGCTTTGAAGTTGTGAAGGAAAGAGGACGACCTTTAGACGCTATCTTTACATAACCAAAACAAAAATGACCAAAGAGGCAAGAAATGGATCTCTTTCAGGGATCTCTTCCTTACCAGTCAGCTGGTAGAAAGTGCAAATACTGGAGGGCAACCTAATTAAAAAAAAAAAAAAAAATAAGTAAATAAGTGAGTTAAAGTTATTTTTAATTTGACAAGAGTATGCATAATTTATGTGAAACTCATGATGTTTTAAAAGATTTTTAATATAAATTTTCAGTTTTATTGCTGTGGACAGATAATAAAATCACTTGCCTCTTTTATGCTTTTGGATTGGGTCAGTATATACGTCAGTCAAAGTTTTCTCCTTTTAAGTTTGTAATTAAACATAAATTTTGCTTGCAGCTGTTGGGTCTAGCTGATATCCACAAAGGCAAAGTAAAGTACATGCTGAAATCATAGCCTGATTTTGGATTTGGGTATTTTAGTGTTTGGCTAAAGTGCGCTCATTTTATTAATATATATTATGTATGTATATTATGTGAGCAGTACTAATAACTACAAATGAATAGGATTTGGCATGTATCATATTATGCAAAGCTATTTCTATAGCGAGTCTGTGTGTGTGACAAATTCCTTTTTAATATAATCACATGGACCTTGTAGACCCACACTAAGTTGAATATTTCCCTGCTTCAAGTTTAAAAACAAACACATAGATATAAAATTTTACAGAAGCTAACACTCAAATATAATCTCCATCAAGTAATTTCCTTTAAAGGCTACATTTATACCAATGATTATTTTTCTTTTTCTGACCTGCTATCCATTTTTTCTTAAAATACTTGTGCAGAGAAGCGAAAATATCTACCCTATTTTCTTGGAGGACAAAGTGATGTTTCTTTCTAGGATTTGCACTGTCTTGTCAGAAATGATCATCTAGCTAGAGCTTCCAGTTGCTTTCAGACACTACATTGTCTCTTAGAGGCAGTTTGTTGTGTCACAGTTTTTTATTACTATGGCATTTATCATGTATGATTTCATACATATTTCACAGTAAAATTAATTTTTCTAGATATTGAGCTATAGTCCTCATTCATACTGTACAATACTTTTTGTGAAGTGCCATGACAAGTCCAAGATGAATTCTTGAATCCCTAGTCTGTATTATCAAAACAAGGTCCATGTAGAGATTTTCCTTCTCAGAATATAGTGTGATAATTTATATACCCCTTTATAAATGTACTCTGTGTTCACAGAAAGCAAATGCTAAAACATTGTCATGTTTCCACCATTATTTTTGATGAATTCTTAAAATGTGGCATTTTCTTTTGCTATAGTGTCCTATCAACAATACTAGAATTTAAAGAATATATCTTTCCCACTTACTTAGAAAGTCTTTATACATGCATTTATTTGTTGATAAAGAATTACATACTTTAGACTGTCAATTTGTACTTAAATAGTCGTAAGAAATGGGCAAAGTGGTCAAGTGAGGAGAGATTTTCAGATATTTAAATTGTGCTCTCTTTAGAATTATGTTGTTAACATGACTTTTGATTCTTTTGAAACAAGGAAAATACATAGATGAAATTACTTACAATGCCATCCCAAGTATACTAGAAGCTTTCTATAGTGACTGAAGAGGGGGACCAAGAGAATTGGCTCATTTTCCAAGCTGTGATGTGTGGTTTAGCTTCAGAATTTAATTACAAATTGTGTGTTTATATATATAAAATATATATAATTATTTTTTGTTCTCTGTTTAGAGAAGCACAAGAAAGTCAAACACACTGTCACAGGTAATGCATATATGTTTTTCATAAGCCAAAAACATTTTATCAAAACTACCTGAAGTGTTCTGTTTCTTACTAGCAGAAACTTTTTATGGGAGCTGATGAAAAGCACAGTACTAGTGTCAGGTAGCCAACCTAGGTTCTAGAGAAAATTAGATCTGTTTTGCTCATTGAATCAAAATGAAACACATTGAAACGTGCCCTGGGGGGTGGGTGGAGAACTTTAAGAGAGTGGGCTAGTTACAGAGCTGTGATGTGCAGTTTGGGTTCAGGGTTTGGCAGAAAATTGCATACATGCATAGGAATTTTTAAAAGAACTGACAACAGATCTTGTCCTCTGACTTTTCAGTCCTGAATCTTAAAATGTTGAGTTCTTCTGTAGCAGTAAAATTCATAGGATGTTAATAGTCGACCAACTGAAATTAAAAAGAAGAAACAAAAGCTGAGGGAAAAGAAACTCTCAGACACTTGACCAGCTATTTGGAAGTCAGAAGGTGGGTGCCAGTGTGTCTGGTGTTTCAGTATCAAGGTGGATTAAGAGAATTAGGGAAGCTTAAACGCGCTCAGGAGAGAGATTCCCATGGTTTTGAAGGCTTATTCTACTGGAACAGTTGCTTGGCTGCAATTTGGGTTGAAAGAGCAGGGTTTTTTTCTCATGGAATTGTGCATAGCACTACCTAGTTTTACAATTTTTTTAAGCATACTCAGAGTTTGAATATTCAGATTACACTGTGTGCTTTGCATTTGAGAAAGCTCAGACAGCACTTCTTGCCAAGTTTCATGGACATTGCCAAGGAAGTCTTCAGGTACTGGCTAAGGCAAGTGAAAGGAAAGAGGCGGGGTTTGTTTTGGGTTTTTTATGCTTGTTTGGTTCATGTGTTTCTTTTCACAATGTTACAGCTAATAGTACCAATCTACTTTGGTTTACAAGCTTTACTGTCATTAAAATATCAGGCAATTCACTGAGTCGTGTAGCTCTTGGAGGGAAGGACTATGATGTGGTTGGATGTTTTCAGCTGTATTAGCTAGCATGGAAGAATTTTATCGAACCATGTTGTCTCTTGCAGTAGTGATGAGAGAAGCCAAATTAGAATGTAAGAACAGACTCTCTCCCTCTCATTTTCCAACTAAATAATATGGAAGCATTCAACTAATCACAGTTTCCGAAGCAGGTTTTATGTAGTTAATATAACTGAGCTGCAGTAACTTTGTGCAACTGCTGAGCATTTTTCCGCTCAGTGTGCAGTATGTAGTATGCTGTCAATTGATCAATTGCTGTGGTTTTTCATAATTACATAATGGAAATTATCCAGATATATGTAGGAGCTGGATAAATAACTGCTTTATTTGTAGAGCTTAGGATCATCAGCATTACACTGCATTATCATGCTGCTTAATATCAGTTATGTGTTTCAGTCTCAGGTGCAAGATTTGCTTTCTAGCATACTGACCATAGTGAACTTGTCAAATATTTAGCAAACAAGCTCCAACCATTTGAAAGAACCTTTTTTCAACTATTATTTTAAAATGATAGCGTGCTGTTATCTTTTTTAGCTGATTCCCACCTGAGAAAAACTTAGTGGAATATGCACACTATATAATATATGCCTGTTTACGTATGTTAGCAGGTGATTATTACTCATCTACATTATTGTTTTGCTTAAACTCTGCTTAAGATTTGTATCAGATAAAGATGTGCTTTTTTTTTGGTGAAGGTTTTTTTACTTATTTAAGTAGCATCTAATTACAACCATTTAATCAAAAGATTCTTAAAAACAGGTAGGTAAAAGAAAAATATGTAAAGCAGGTGACAAATGAGTCAGCATGAAATGTTTTTTTTTTTATGCCAGTTCTAATAGATAGCTCCTAATACCTGGAATAGCTGATACTTTTGGTAGAATTTCTATGTCCATATAGCAATGAAGATGAACTGTTCAGACTAGAATATACAGATGCAGTAAGCTTGTGGCTCCAGAAAAAGACAGCACTTACTGATATATATGCACATGTCCAGTCCGGTGTTCGTAAATCATACAAGAGCATCCAGTTTGTCTGTGGCTAGTGTTACAGTGAAGCAGTAATGGTAAAAGCGGAATGTCATTTCCATCTTGATTCTTTTGATGCGCGTGCTGTTACTTCAGTTTGATTCTCTGTAACCTGTGGAGCTTACTGGAAATTTTTAGCAGAGGCTGAAAGGCTTAAAAGTGGCTTTGTTACTGGGTTGGAAACTTGCAGACTCCAGGCAGTTTCAAAGAGGATCAAATGATGGCAGGACAGGTAAGGGTTAGGGATGTGGGAAGAATGCACTGTTTCATCAGCTTTCTCACAGAAACTGCGTTGTGAGAGGTCTGGTAAGTACATTTATCTTGTTCTCATCAATCACACTGTGATGCAAGTGACTTGGGAATCAGATTTTTGTCCTTGCTGTTGGAACATACAGTTACCTCAAAACTCACATATTTTTTCAAGTTGTTACAGCAATTTTTTAAGGTCTCCTCTGTTAGGTCTCTATGCGGAGCACATGGCAAGGCCATTTATGTGCTTTAACTATTCTTGTGTTCTGGAATGGCATTTGTGGATTATTAGCAGTGTTAGACTATAGCAGATCTATAGTTACACTCATGCTGCACTTCCACAAACACTTTAAGCCAGTATAAGCCAAGAGATGCTGCCCTGCCCTGCCCAAATGTTCATGCAGCTGCAGACTTCATTGCTGGGGAACTGATTTTTGTTAAAACTAGCCCAGTGAACAAACCAAACCAAACCAAACAAAAAAATTAGCTGTAAACTGGTTTCTGAACTCATTCATTCCTATTCTCTTATGTTGGCTGGAAGGTCTTCACTTTCCTGGTGTTAAGACCACAAGTCTTTTAGTGTGAGGTGTCCCTGCCCATGGCAGGGGGGTTGGAACTAGATGATCTTAAGGTCCCTTCCAACTCTATTCTATGATTCTAAGTGTGTGAAGAAATTCAGAAGCCACTCTTTGGATACAAAGGCTGGTTTAAAGGGCTCATGGAATTCTGGCTTAAATTGTGGCTCCTTGCTAACCAGCCAGACATTCCAAAGGAGTTTTGATGGTCATCTTCTTGCACCCTTACTCCCCAGATGCACTTTGGATACAACTCAGGGTGTGGCCTTGGACTTATTTTGTCTATATCACCTGCCTGCTTTAACCATTTTTCTCTAAAGAACTTCAAGTTATATCTACTGGGATCCAAACTGTGTCTATCCAAAACATGTTTCACACCCATTACAATATTTTTCTATCCTCTAACAACCTCTCGCAACAGATACTTTCTGTTAGGCAGTTATGTTTAGTATATATACAACAATTGGAGAAAAATGCGAGACTTGCATGAATTGTGCTTGTCAGTATTGCAATCTGTTTCTAAGTAGCTCATTCCTTTTCTCCAAAACTATGCTAAGATAATTTATATGTTTCATAAGTGTTTTATGAGTTCAGATTACAAAGAATTACAGAGTTTTATCCCAAATTACATACTTGAAAATGCATTTGTATCCCATTTATTACATTGTTGCACATCAGAATAAAATTATGGATGATGGTTGGTTGCAATGATTCCTTTCATTAGTTTTACAGGTCTCAGTAGTACTTTTGCATACACCACTATTGCTTGGAATTCCTGAGATAATTACAGCTAGTTCAATAAAAATTAAATGCCCTTTTTGGGGAGATAAATTCTCCTTAATTTAAATAACCTTTTAGTACAATGCAAATACTAGTTGTGTTATTTTCCCCCTCCATCTTTCCAGTATAAGCCTGCCAAATCTAATGAATTATGTGTAAGAGTTATTCATGTAAGTCCCAGTTTGTATTTGTCTCCTTGGAACTTTTATCTAGTGCATTGCGAGGCTGCACCACACCTGCTGTTTCTTTCTGACCTCAGATACTTGAAGTGATGGAAAGAGGCTGTGATGCTGCCTGAAGTCTGCTGCAGCTACAAAAGGCATCCCTTTGCTCAGTGGAGCTCCACTGGAAGAGTTTCTCTTCCCAGATGCATTTTCTCTTTGGAGGTCCCTTAAGGTGACCTCAGCAGCACAGATCTGTCTTTACAGGAGTTAGGCAGCAGTTCTGTCATAGGCAGCGCGTGGGCATGCTCACGGAAAAGTTTTACTGTGCCACTGATTGGAGGGTTGGTTTGTGGGGGCTTTTTTAACCGTTAACGTAAACATCTGGCCAAAGATTGAGACATTATTCTGAGTTGCATTGAGTAAAGCGTATCACCTCTGGAACTGCAAGGCCACTACAAAATCATTAATTTCTTCATCTAACATTGGAAGAATTAACTCCTACCATCTGCAAAGCAAAATTCAAGAATGTAGCTTGCCGTGTGATATCTAGAAGGTATGGAAAAGATAAGGATCTACTTATAAAGGTCGACTGCCAATTCTGTTTAAACTGTAAGTTTCCTCCTCTTCTGAAAAGTAGCTAGGACACTGTGTTATAAAAATAGGCTTACAAAATTCCATGGTGGAATGGATGTTAGTAAGCTCTTAACATGTTTCCTAGGTTATTGCTGTTTGTGTCAGTCACTGATTTATTTCTAATATCATTTTATATTTGAACAACCAAGTTATTTTTTAAATCTCCTTAAATGTTTTTTATTACAATGTAGTAGAAGATGAATAATAGTGAAAAGATTTTAATCTTGAAAATATTTGAAAGAAAAAAATGTTTTGAACTGTGTGAATTTCCAACTTATCCTGATTATTCAAGAGTTCTGGATTTTCTTTCACAAAGAGGTTACAACCCAATAGTCGTTTTCAGGTACGAAAGCCCCCCAAAATAACTGACTGGCTTACAGGTTTAATTCCTTAAAAAAAAAAAAACTAACTAAAAATATCCAGAAGGGTGCTGCTGAAAAAACAGTTCAGCAGACTTTGAGACAATACAGATTAATATTCTAACTTTTATTTCTTAGCCCTCTTCTCTGTAATTTTCTCTAGTCTGTTATAATATCTATGTTATTTTATCTTAAAGTTTAACAGGGATATTTAAATAAGAGATTAAAAAACAACTGACCTTTCCAGGTAAATACTGAAATCACTGTTTAACTGAAGCTCCTTAATCTAAATCAATTAAGAAAAATCCTCTTAAAATACAGAATAGAGTATTTCATGTTGAAATAGTGGAATTAACATACCTGAGAGGTCAGCAGTTTTCAGAAGGGAGGACTGTGTGCCATTGCTGTTGATATGTGGGACAGAACCTGTTAGTCTGGACCTGCCAGCCAAGATACTGTGAGCCTGGAAGCCTGGTCTCCTCTATAACAGTAGTCCTTTGACTAAGGGAAGGAAAAAAAAAGCCTTCTTACATTGAGTTATCTAATGGTATTTCATTTTCAAGGTGTGAAAAACTAGAGGAGCAGATAGGTTGCTAACAGAGTACTGGGCTGAGTCAAAATTATTGGAAAGAGTTAAGATTTACTTCTCCGTGCAACATCATATATGAAAACGGAAGTTGCAAACACACCATTCTGCACCATAAACATTATAGGCAATTCAAATAAGGTACAGGAGGCAGAAGGAGCCAGAGATACAAAAACTGTTTCTTTAGATAAGCTAGGAAAGTTCAAATGAAAATTTTATATCTGATATATGAAAAATTTCAGTGCAGACTAATTTCAGTTCGTTTCTAATGTAAAAATGTTCAGTACTGTGGACACACTGCATTCTGCACTTAAACAAACTTAAAGTCAAACATTATAGGGTATTTTGTGATGTAGTTCTTAATTATCAGAACCTACAGTTTCATTCAAAACTAGTATTCAAGTGATGTTTGGAAGCAGTACGTGGAGTTAAATGCTGATATTGGGTTTTAGTAACTTAGATACTACTTTGATGTAAGAGGCAGTCTATCACAGAAATTACTTTCTCTCCCGTGTTGCAATCTGTAGCTGTAGGTCTTTTTAAACTACTTGCTTTACCAGGATCTTGTATTATGGTTTTCTCAGAGTTGGCATTTTATCTTTGTAGATGCCCAAGAATTAATATCTCATAATGATCTGAAGTTTGCTACTTTGAGGTCAGAATTTTTAAACAGGAGACTTGGAAATAGATGTGATGTAGCTGCTCTTAACAGTTTAATTAATGCTGTGTTATTTATGCACTTTTTTTAACATATATTATTTTGAAACAGTACTTGATATATAGAATGAAAAAAGTGTGCATACTCCCTAAGTGATGCATGTTGTTGTGTCTGTGAACTCTGTACATGTGTAATGTTAAATTTGCCAAAGTTAATGTGTTGAAAAGTAACAAGTTACTTAAGTTAGTTAAATGTCTCTTTCTAGAGGAAAATTACCATAATGGTTACTTTTACTAAAATGCAATTACTGTCATTGTAACAATCAATCATATTTTCTTGTGGAAAGAACTTTACCTAGTTCTGAATGCATTAAAATGTGAGATTGCTCTTCTCAGTGTTAAAATTTGCTGCAGAGACAATATACTTTTGGGAGAATCTAGTGGAAGTTCCAGCCATATGGTTGTCTTTAAGAGTATTTAAAAATAGAAATTAACTTCTTAAATGAAATTGAGCCTGGTGTCTTGTAAAACACCAACTGAAGCATTATAAATTCTGAAAGGCTTTCAAAATAATTGAAAAAAGTTTTTTTACAGCTGAGCTTGATTAAGCCTTAAGCAACAAGTTCCCATATCTATTTACTGCTTGGCTGTCAAGAGCCTATGAGGTTCTCCCCAGCAATCTGTAGAACAGGGTTGGTTTGCCTACTATGGCATCCTCTTGCTTTCTTTGTGGCCTCTTCTCTTGGTCTTATTAAACCTGCAACTTGCACTTTTCATTTTCCTAGAATGTCTTTTCTCTAATCTTCTTCCCTTCCTGATTGTGTATTTCCACTATCTCTGCTCTCCTAACTCCCATGAAAAATTCCTGAGGAAATAAAATCTTCTGCCGAAAGTAGAAGCAAGATAAAGAAACTATGAATTTTCTACTAGATTGATTCCCAAACAGGTCTTTGAGAGGTTTGGGTGTACCAGAGGTGGTTGAGCTTCTTGACCTCTTATGGTGTGTATAGATGTAAGAGACAGGCCTTTAGCAAGAACTGACAAAATTGCCAGGAGGCCCATTGGAAATGGCTTGCTTTGATTTTCTGGTAGTACTGCAAGCAGCTGCTCCATATTCTCGTGACTTCTTATTTCTCACTGAAGTGTATGAGGACCAGTGCTAAGAGGGAAGGATTTCAATGCTTCTTTCTGCTTATTTATTACAGTACACCCCTTGTCTTGCGGTATTCATTTCCAAAACAACAAAGTAACTTTTTAAAGTATAGCACTATACTGTTGAATATGAAGTAGGAGAACCTCTACCAATCATTAAATAGAGAGGTGACACTGTAATGATACTTGATAATAATGTCTTTTGTAGTATTAGAATAAAGGAACCATATTACTGTCTTATGTTGCTAACTACAAATTTCTATTTTGGCTTTTTTTTTTCTGTTTGGGTTTTGTGGTTTTTTTTATTTTTAATTTTTTAATTTTTTATATTTTTTTAAGTAAAAATGTGTCAGGTATCCTTATGTTTTGTATAAACAATTGCATAGAAGAGTTGTTATTGTTATATAAATGAGTTTATGTTATAAAAGAAATTATATGGAAGACAAATGAGTTCATATAATACTCAAAGATATTTACATGACTTTTTTATAGGAAGTGTCATTCCAAAATACTGTAACTATTCTTTCTGCAAAGAATATACGTACTTAAATTCTCATAGGTGATAAATAATTTTGGTGCTCAGCTTGAGATGTTGCATGAAGAGTTTTTTATTTTTTCCAGACTATATTGATCACTACAAAATATGATTCAAACTGTACACTCGTAAGTTCAGGCACAATTAGTAATTTCTTGAAAGTTTCAACCTGTCATTTTAGCCATTTAGCTGATTTGTTGTGAGGTGATGGACCTAAAAGTTTTTTTATAATTTGTTGTGGTTTTTTTTGTCTGCCTTTATATAGATGCAAAAATAGCATATTAATTGAAAAACAACTGTTTTCACACTTCAAGATTCAAGTCAATATGATTCTGATGTGGTAAATGTATTACAAATACATTATGAATCCCATACATCCCTAGTTTTTGTTAGGTTTGTGTTAGGTTTATTTTACACGCAGAGTGACATAGGTATACATACCCATTGATAATACACATATTTAGGTAATTTTCTGTTTAAAATGTTATTTTAACTTCACTGGTTGTAGTTCAGTAAATCATAGAATCATAGAATAGTTAGGGTTGGAAAGGACCTTAAGATCATCTAGTTCCAACCCACCTGCCGTGGGCAGGGACATCTTTCAGTAGATGTGATAAATCGTATCAGTAGATGTGATAAATCACCCAAGGCCTCGTCCAACCTGGCCTTGAACACTGCCAGGGATGGAGCATTCACAGCTTGCCTGGGCAACCTATTCCAGTGCCTCACCACCCTAACAGGAAAGAATTTCCTCCTTACATCCAATCTAAACTTCCCCTGTTTAAGTTTTAACCCATTACCCCTTGTCCTATCACTACAGTCCCTAATGAAGAGTCCCTCCCCAGCATCCTTATACACCACTTCAGATACTGGAAGGCTGCTATGAGGTCTCCCCACAGACTTCTCTTCTCCAGGCTGAACAGCCCCAACTTTCTCAGCCTGTCTTCATATGGGAGGTGCTCCAGTCCCCTGATCATTCTCTGGACTTGTTTCAACAGTTCCATGTCCTTTTTATGTTGAGGACACCAGAACTACACACAATACTCCAAGTGAGGTCTCACGAGAGCAGAGTAGAGGGGCAGGATCACCTCCTTCAACCTGCTGGTCACACTCCTTTTGATGCAGCCCAGGATACGGTTGGCTTTCTGGGCTGCAAGCGCACACTGAAGCCAGCTCATGTTCAGTTTCTCATCGACCAACACCCCCAAGTCCTTCTCCACAGGGCTGCTCTGAATCTCTTCTCTGCCCAACCTGTAGCTGTGCCTGGGATTGCTCCGACCCAGGTGTAAGACCTTGCACTTGTCATGGTTAAACTTCATGAGGCTGGCATCATCATTGCTATAAGTGTATTTTTAATATTAATTTAAATGCATGTGTTTCAAGCTTTCTTCAGTCCAATAGTGTGATAATAGTATCAGTGATTTAAGTCACAGAATTTTGTCATTCCATAAAGGTATTGCATTTTTGCATTAAAATCCTGCTTGGTTTTGGTTTAAACATTTATTCTTTTATACGAATAGTGTTCTGGCTGGTATTCTGTAGGACTTTTTTTGATTTTGAAGAGATCACTCACCAAATAACATCCTTCTGCAAAATTTACCATTTACTAGAAATACTTAATGTCTCAGTGTTACGGTTCACAAGGTAATACAAAATATCCTTAGGTTCGACCAAATGCCAGAGTGGTCCCTTCCAAGACAAATTAATCGCAAACATATTGGGTAAGCAGTCTTAAAACAGCTTATAAGGCTAACACAGAAAGTACAATAGTGAAAACACAGGAGTGTGGAGAGGTGCATGTCAGGTATGAAGGAATCTGAATTGTGCAGAATAGTTGAGGTTGCAGGGGCCTCTGGAGACCTTCCCAGTAAAGGGGAAACAGAGGTTAGAGGAGGCGTCTTGACACCTAGGCTGATCCTGAAATGTTAGAAAAAGAGTACTTCATAGAATAACATGCAAAGTGACAGGAGAGAGTAGCATTGCCAGCCTTAGAACAGAGATTGTGTACTTGAGCTAATGAAAGGAAAGCACTTTTAAGCATTAAATGCATTTAGTTGGTAGCTAAACAGATTTTTGGGTTTTAGAGGATTTAGATACAACATATATCTAACAGACTTTCCATTTCTAGACTGTGTTTCTAATCTATGTATGTGTGGTTTTAATGAAAATGTTTTAAATTTTATTTTGTTAATGAAAGATGTTTAATGTCTTATTAAAACAAAATAAGACAAAATGTAAATTAAGTAACCTGATTCATACTAAAAATTGAATAATAATAATTAAAAAAAAATAATGATTGTCATTGTTAATTCAGAGCCTAAACCAAAATATTTTTCAAAGCTGGCTAAAAAAGCTACCTTCTCTTTAAAGTTAGTTATGCTACAGATGGTTAAGCTACTCAGAAAAGGTGAAAACAGCAATTCGTTGCCCAGCTAGGGAGATTTTTCACTAGATTAGGACAGTAATATTCTTGTATGTACTGTTATTTATCATAGTCTTTTTGACTATGAATGGTTGCCTTCGTATTGCATTTCTATTAAACATTTTTAGATTAATATATATTTTTCTGGAATAATTGCCTATTAATAACTTCCTACAGGTTGTTCTATTAGTATTACATTTAATTGTTTCTATTTTGTAATATATTCCTGGAATAGATAATTACTTCATTGACAGAATCATAGAAATAATACTATTGTCCTGAAGTTCGAAAATAGAGGTTAATACAAATTATGTTCTAATTAGAATTCAGGCGCCTGGTTGGCACAGTTGATTTTGTTGGCTCTCAGCCTAATCTTGTTACCTTGTTTTTAACTATGAAGAGAGTGGGTTTAAAGATCTCCAGGAGTGCAAATGAGATGAGGGAGTTATAAAATGCCTAAAGAATCACAAAAATATAACTCCCTAAAAAAAAAAAAAATCATGTATTAAATACAGTGCTTAAAAACTTGGCCTAAACATCCTTTCATTAATATGGACACTTGTGAAAATTCAAATTGCTGGTATCATTAAATGGAAAGAATCAAAGTCTCAAACTACTCAACTACTTACAGTACTACTCTCTAAATGTATAACTTTCTGTTTAGGTGTTTCTGTTTACAGGTGTAAAATGTTAGTAGTATGCTACGTTTTATTTTTAAGTATAATTGTACTTTAAGAACTAAAGAATCACTTTATTTTGATAAATACATGTAAAATTCATGTTACATGAACTTTCTAGCTCTTCTTCTTGGGACTGTTTATAGCATTAGTTTCCGTGAGTTCCAAGACATTTATGTCAAATTTTATTGATATGGTTGACTACTGACACACGTGATTCAGACCTTCTAGGTTGGGTTTTGTATTTCTTGGTTGGTGTAGTGTTTTTATTGTGTTGTTGGTGGTTTCTTGGTTTTTTTTTTGTTTGGGTTATTTGTTGTCTTGGGTTATTTTTTTGCATCTAATGTAAAATTTACTTTCAGATAAAACTAGACACAGATGAGCCTGTGAAGTTCCATTAACTTCAATGGAGGAAACCTGTACTGGGGTACTTGTAGGGCGAACCTATTGCAGTAGAATAGGACTTTGACACCCACCTCATGTATTCTATCAATACATAATGACACATACTTTATATAAAAAAAGATGCTTTTAGATAGGTCCTTTCTGTGAGCTGGCTCATCAAAGACCTTTTTAACTAGATTGCTACTGGCACATCTGAGACTTCTGACCCTCAGCTATGTTCTTTACCCACTGGCTTTGTGGCCATGTGTGGCCATGAGCCTTTACTTCAAAGATCTTTCAATTTTCTCTCACCCTGATGTTAAGAATAATGTTTTCTGATCTTATAGTAGATCTACTATTCCTTTAATTACAAGTTTTATTCAATATCTGTAGCTATGTTAAGAAGTAAGGAAGTTTTATAAAATAAGATCCCTCTGTGAAAATTCAGAAGGTAAACTGTGACCTACCCAGTGCACACATCTTTTATTCAGGTATTTCCCAGAAAGACCCCAGTAGACCTGCTTATCAAAATAAATAAGAGGGTTAATGATTCCCTATGTAGTTCTCCACTGTTATACCTATTAACTCATAAGATTTCAAGTCAGGTCAAATTAGCATAGGAAAATCAAAAACTGTAAAATGCTTCATCATCACTCTGTTTCTCCCTTTTTGTCTATTGGTGTGTATGAAACACATAGATATATATTTAGAACAGATATGTATTTAATATTTTCAGTAATGTTTTATTTAGAGATGTGATATAGTAAAGTTTCAACCACTTTACAATTGTTATGTGGTGGGTGGAGAATGGTGACTTTGTACACTCATTTTGTACTATTTGATGTAAAGAGGGAAAATCAATCCACTTGATGCAGATATCAACAAATGCTTTCTTTGTTTGAGGGTATCTTACAGTATTTTATATTCATGAGAAGTTGCAAGTGAGACAAAGATGAATGGCAGTGGTACAAACATAAGTGGGAGTTTGCAATGGTAACAATCCAGGTGCTTTAAAATGAATGCCCTATGAATATTGGTATATTAAGTTTAGGCCTAAGAAGCAGTGTTCTGTTCAGAAGTATTATGGCTCTTTTGACCATTAAAGATAAAAACTAGCCCAGCTAGCAGTGAGACCCAGTACTTTTTAGATGTATGTGCACTACAGGCAGTCTTGCGGAGAAGTAGCAGCATGGAAGGTGGGGTGTATTTTCTTAGCTTTAAGAAAAGCTGAAGGGCTGGACAGTTCACTTTTCAAGGTTTCATTTTGTTGAAATATGTAACTCTGAAGTATGAAGCTTCACTTCAGCCTGTATGCATATATATGCACTTTATCATTGTACCTCAAAGGATATACTGCCCCTCATATACAATAAAATGGTATATATAAAATAAAACATAGGGAAACAAATGGTAGTGAGGACTTTTCCCAGCTTTATGAAATCTAGTTCACATCTCTTTTGAATAACAGAAATTTTGCTTTTGTGAGTTACTAATTTCTGCATAGTAGGCTTTTTATGTATGTATGTGTGTGTGTGTTGAGGTGTATAAAATGTGAAAGTCATCAGCATTTTAAAATATTTTTTCCTCTGATTATATTGTATTTTTTGTCTTTAGGTTAGGTATGATTCATTACTAGATACAAAACTATATTTTTTATTTGATCCTTTTTGTTTTAAGACATATTCATATTAATGGTTTTATTTCAGTTCCAATCATTTATCTTGATTAAAAATGAAGGATAGAGCTCTGCTGCAGTTCTGCTTTTTTCCAATATAGTAAACCAGTTTTAATGCTGGAAAGCATGTTATTTCTATAGGCAGAATTCTGTTCTGTGTGGGGAAGGAAAAAAAAAAAAAGAAGAAAATGTTGCAATCAGTTCTGTTGCTATCTGCAGGAGTTTTGGTGATACTTTTTGTTCAACTCCTTGACTTTACATCTTAGAGTGTCTTTACTTTAAGTGGGAAGTAATGTTCAAGATAGATATTCTTTACTAGGTGTGATTATTTCACTCATAAACCCGAGCATCTAGATGGGGTCAGTTCTCTAGTCATATGATTGCCTTGGTGCTGGCTGTGTGACTTCCTGCCTGTAAGCTCTTTTGCCTTTTATTAAAGTGTTTTTATTTTGTAAGATTTTAGGCATTCCCACACATTGGTAAAACATCCTATTCTCCTTTTTTTTTTTTTTTTAATTCTCTTGAAGTTATTCCACCTTTCAGCAGTCACTCATTTGAATTACTTTGGTTCTTCTGATACAATTTTCACTTAATGCTGATTCTATGGTTATGTGCAATACTGTTGCCAATTCACTGAGCTAATTAAATTTGCCTTGCAACCAAACAAAACCATCTTATCATTACAAATTTTTCAGATTGCCATACACTATTTCTTTATATCTCTCTGGAAAGATCAACATTTCCTGGTACATATATTTAGAGAGGACTAAGTAAATCTATGTCCTTGAGTGGGCATGTATCTTTCTGGGAATTCCCTGCAGAATTACATCAAATACATCAGAGTAAGATACCATGAAACATGAGTTTCAAGAAGGAGGAAAACTAGGTCAATTGAAATGATCACTGAGACTGTTCAAGGAGGACTGTGAAGGAGTATTCTGATTTCATACCTGAGCACTTCAGAGTGGATAACCTTGGAAAATAAGCCAGGCAGGGTAAAAATACTTTTACTTGTGTGTTGCAGTTCAGGAGGCTGTGGTACTATTCCCATGAGCTAAGCAAAATGGGCTGAGCTCCTAAAATTTTAAACTTTGAAACAGTAGAATAAACCTATTTCCTCTTCATTGTTTAGTACAGATACTAATTCAGCATAGTGCAGATTATTTTCCATGTCACTACCTTTGGCAATTAGGAACTATTTTCTGCTGAATATACTTCTTTTTTTCACATGAGCAGTGTCTTGCAGTGCTGATGCTTTTGTTATCTAAGGAGACTGCCAAGAACGTGAGATCTGTTTGTTCATGCTGATGCTACTAGTATGTACAGGATGCACATACCCATTTCTCTATCAAAATACAGATCTTTTTCTCTGCCTGCTTTTTTACCTTTTCCTTCTGTCACTCCTACAGTTTATTTTAAACTTTAATTTATACTGAGCTTCTGCTTTCTCTATCAATATCACATCATTATTCTTATCTGATTCTCTTGATAATTTGTTTGCACTGGAATTCTTGGCAGTGAACTAAGAATTTCATTGTCTACCTACTCTCTTTTCTCTTGGAGGGTATAATAGAGTGGGAGGGAGAAGCCTCATGGTAATATTTTTGTATTTGAAATGTAGCCACATATATGCTCCTACACATTGTGCTACTTATAGATAGTGAAACAAGTCTCATCTTGTGGTCTACTGCTTTTCTATTTTGGACTATTGTGTGCTAATTCTACTTATTGAATTTCAAAAAATCTTATTAATGCCGCTTCTCTTTTCTTAACCTTCCTCTGGTATTATTTAGGAAGGGGGTATTATCACTAACTGGGAAAGCAGAGCCACAGTCCTTACCCCAAGAAATGAGAAAACGTCTCATGAAATTAATAGGATGGTGCCACAGATGTAGTCATCTCGGTCTCCCATTGAGTTAGAAACACAAATTACTTCTTCCATGCCCAAGTGTTTCAGGTATAAGGTGACACAGAACATCACTTTTTCCTCCTCTCCCATCATTTTGAAGGGCTCTTGTGACCTCACAGATCCCACGGTCTTTCCTGTAACAAATAAATAAAGTAATATAGCTGTATCTTGTTGAAGGTCAATGGTAAATTGAGGAAAAGAAAATGCAGTGCATCTACTGAACAAATACTGATTTAGTACTACAATGCTGTTTTTCTTGTTATGCATCTTTATAAGCTACTTCAAGTAAACGATAGAACTGTAGGAAGTAAATAGAATTTAGTTTAAAAATAGGTTATCATTGGCAGGACAGATAATTTTTAATCCCAGTTTCTTTTAAACCAGAAAAAAGTATTCCTACATATTTTTAACAGATACAGAATTTATTATAAGAAAGAGCTTTTCTAATGGCAGAACATCCTTTTTCGCATCCATAATCTCATGCATAAGAGGCTATTTGTTCTGCTAGATAGTTCCTATTTTGAAATAAGTTTATTATGCCCTTTTCTCTTGCAGGAATTCTTTTGGGTTATTTTTAGGTTGCTTAGATTTCAAATTGAACTGGGAGTGCTTTGATAACGTTTAAGGATTCAGCCTCACCTCAATTCAGAAGACACAGCAGCAAGAGACCCTGCTGTGCTGCTAATCTTTCTCAGTCATTTTTGATAGTTAACACCTGATATAAAAGATAATGTCATGTGATTCACGTAAATATTGAAAAATCAACTTGAAATTCAGAAGTCTAATTACACGGTACTTTATTATGAACATTTAGTTAAGCATTTAAAAACACTCATTACAGACCAAATAAAATATATGTGGAGGATCATTTCTTGTAGTTGATTTAGTTAATTTCAACTATGTTCTCTGCTCAGAATGAGTTAAAAGGAGAAGATAATTTCAGTTCTGAAATGTCATGCTGGTACACAAAAATTCTTAGTTTGATTTCCCCCCCCCCCCCCCCCCCATGTGTTAATACTTAACAGCCTTTTAGATGCATTAAAATATTTTTTAATGGCTGAACTAGAGAAGATTTTGAAATTTATTTAAGCTGATTCATTTGAATCCCTTTCCAAATTATAACTGCAAGTGAGTAAACTGTTTTTAAACATTTTATGTTCAATTTTAATGTTTATGTGACTCTACATGCTGTCTCAGAGACTCATTGAATACTTGATATTGCTTTGGAGAAATGTGGAAATCAATACTATTTTTGTGTTTAAATGTAGTTATGCTCATCATCAGATCAGTTCCAGTGCAACTGATTGAAACTTAATGGCCTTTTTAGATTATGTTAAATAGATGAAATAATGGCTATTTTTGCCTTAAATATTAGGATAATGTTTAATAAGGGAGGAGCATGTCTAGATGTGGATTAACAAAATAGGTGTCAGTTTATACTTTCGAGGGTGAAACTAAGCACTTTTTTTCTAAAACCACATGAACATTAATGCCATCCATGTTACTGTCTGTTGTTGTTCTTTCCTGGTGGTTCCACGGCATGCTTGTTCATGTTGATGATCAAACTTTGAGCACATCCCAAGCCTTACCAAGCATAGATGATGGGTTGAATATCAACTACTTTACTGTGTAGCTATGCTTTCTAGCAGGAAACATCTTTAAAACAGAAAAAATACATAAAGTAGTGAATGTGTGTCTCTCTTGAATTGTAGAGGTGAGACAATTGTAATAGTCAGCACAGTTCAGTTTCTGCCTCCTTTTGGGGACTGGTCCTAAGCCAGTTGTGTTACCAGTTTTTGTTAAGACACCTGCTTGTTCTTTCACACAGGCTGTAACACACCTAATTGACATGTAATGGCTCTTAAAGACTGTAGATCTCATTTGGGTTTGACTTGTCATGGACCAATCCAAGGATTTGTGTAGCATTAATTCTGCTAATGAAGAGGAGAATGATGGTGTTCAGCAGTACTTAGAATTTTTTGAGAATGATATCCAATACTAGTTAGATATTTTTCAGGGGAGTATTTTTGGTGGATTGTTTCCTACTGCAGATGGTGGCAGAGAAGACAGCATTCCTTTCTAACTTGAGTTTCTTTGTTTGTTGTTAATAAACAATTCTGGGAGCATAATGCCTGGGAGAGGCAATATTCTTCTTACGTGCCACAGAACTCTCATGTTTTAGTAAACATAGTCCTTAGTACTAAATTATTTTTCCCCCCCTTCTCTAGCTAATTTTTTCAGGACAAATGCTTGTCATATCGATTTCATTATTATGAATAAATCTTCATTTCCTGTAATGTATGCGCCAATCTGGATTAAATCCTCATGTACATTTTTGGAATTTAGATCGGTTTGTTAATTTGAACTGTTTGTTCAGGGTCTTTTGAGCCATGTCATGTCATGATTTAAAAACACCATTTTATATTTTTCTAACTTTTATATTTTCCCAAGCTTTCCAAGAAAGCTTTTGTTTCTTGGTAGATTTTCAGGAAAAATCTTCCTTGAAATAAAAAGTAATTCTAACTTAGCAAAAAATAATGACAGTTTGGGCCTTGTATGTGTATATGTAGGCGCACAGTAACCCTGTGTCATTAACAACTGAAAATTGCACAGTTAATTACAGTTTTTGAAATATACTATGTAGTATCTTGGCCATTTTTGTAGTAAGATCACAGAGGCTGTGATCTTTTAACCCAGTCATCTGGATCCAAAATATATCTTCTTATAGGCTGTGGATTTATACAGTTGGTCTGAATTAAGACTCCAGTTCTGCTTATTGCACAGTTCCAGACTGAATTTGCCAAGTGTTATGGGATGTGCACTGGCTGTGTTCAGCTAGTCACTCTGGTGGAAATGCCAGAATGTTCTGCTTCAGCATCTCTCACCTTTAAATTACCTGAAAAAGGACCGTTTTATCTATTTTATAGTACAGAAATTATTAAGAGGAAAGAATGTGTCATGGTGTGCTCATATTGTGCAATGCAGTGCCAAGCTGAGCTACCCAGATGGATGTTAAACTCCTCTCCAGTACTCAGAGCAGTGTAGCTGCATTAGGATTATCGTGTTTCTCATGAACTAGCTTGAGTTACACTGAGGCAGCTGTGCTACATTGAAGACCTGCTGGTGTCTGCACACAGCAATGCTCTTTGCCACATAAAAATACGACCTCATTCAGAGCTTGTCTTGTCTCTCAGAGTTGCACTGCACTGTTTAGTGTAAACAGAGCTACAGAAAGGCAGCTACTTTTGTCTTTGCTTTGACTGGTTAGTGCTGTGTAACGTAAGCTCGTGTGAAGCATCGCACCCAATTTTCTGTGTCTGATATCAGAGTTATCCTGTTAATGTTAGCCATCTGTATCTTCTGTTCTGAGCAAAATACAATGTTAAATACTAAAATAAAGTAGCGTTTTGCATATTTATGATTTGTTTATCAAATAAGTTGACTTACAGTTTCCAGTTTCCTTTATTTGCCCTGCTGTTCTTTACAGAGGTCTCAGGATCCCTGTAGTCAGGAGGTAGTAAATACATTCGTTCTGCTGTTTCCAGGAGCACAGCTGTTTCAGCTTGCTGTGTTTTTTTGCCTGTCTGAGATCTTCTTAGGGCCACTGGCTGATTTACTGCCCCATATGTTCTTTTTGGTATTTCTCCACAGTGTATCTCTACCCAGAGTGACAGTCTTATATTGCCAAGGGTTTACCTGTATATAACTGCTGCTTTTCTCTACAGATACGGTTAGCATCATTCTTATACAGTCTCTGTGTGATAGATAGAATATGTCTTTTTATAACTGTTAAATTATCTGTTCCTCTGTGGTGGTGGTAGTAAAAGTTTTCATTATGCTCCTCTTGGGTACTGCGAGAGGACCAGAGAAGAGATTTATGTGGCAGCCAGAACAGTATTTTTACTTTCTCTCTGTCATGCAGCAGGAAATCATCAGCTTCCAGTTCCAATGCTCCAATGCTGACTTTGGGCTAATGGGGTATTTTCATGGCGAGGTTGACTGCCACAAATTTGAAGTTGAAATCTTTGTATGTGCTATGAAACATTAATTATGATTTTTCATGTTAAGGCAATGCCCCAAGGTCTAAAACTTTTATATGAAAGATCTTTGGACTAATGTATAAGTGATATAGTGCTGTTAGTCACCTGTGAGTGCTCGTTTCCCCCCGTAATTATGAATGAGAGAACTTTTAGCTGTGTTTTTTTTAAACTGATTATGATTTGATTTTTAACTGTGACTGTGATTTTTTTAACTGTGACTAGCAAAACAAGGATTCATTTAAAATAGCACCATTGTCTTACAAAGACTAGACAGTAACTTGAGAAGGTACAGTAAGGAGATGTAGTGATCAAAATTATGAAACAACTGCTCTGTGAAGAGAGATTGAGTTGCTTAGGGTTTTATCACTTTGCAAAGAGAACACTAAATGGAGAGTAATAGAGGAGCCTATGAATTTCTGTATAGTGTGGGAAAGGTGCAAAGAATGTAATTTTTCAACATTTTTCATAATACAAGAAATAGGCAGTATAGAAATGTGTTCAGTATAGAAATGTGTTCTTAAATAGCACCAAATTAAATCTGGGAATGTGCTACTACAGAAGATTGTGGAGGCCAAAAGCATGAATAGATTTTTAAGTTGTCATCAGCAGCTATTGAAGTGAAACAAAAAGCTTAAAACCACACTCAAAAAACTGCTCAGGGTACAAACTTCTGTTCAGGAAGATCCTAAATAGCTGATTGCAGAAGGCAGAGGTGCTACAGGCCTTGGTGACACCCAGAGCCAGGAGAATGTATTAGATGAAAGTTATTCAGACCCAAGTAGTTGTTCCTCAGGGACATGATTTTATGGTTTATCTTTGCTGGCATCACTAGTACCATTAAAAAAAATATACTTTTTTTTTTTTTGATATAAGTCCATATTGTAAAAATCTACCCAAAGTCCTTGGTCTTCAGCTCAGTGTTTTTATTCTCCATTTAAGCTGTTCTTTGCCTACCAATAGCAAAAGGGAAATGACTACAGAGTAGCAGCAGAACTGGGAGAAATGAGAGAATACAAATAGTATGGGCGCACTGCAGAATTCACCCCACTGTTTACTTACTTTAGTGTTATACATCATCCTGAGAGGGAGTGTCATACCTGAGGCTTACGGCTTCAATTTTCCTGTGTTTTTTGTTTGTTTGTTTGTTTGTTTTTTATTGCACTTCACTTCGCTCTGACACCAGCATGGAGAACCCTGCTTGATTGAGTTTGCCAACAGGTTGAGCACTGTACTGTAGCTGTAGTGAAATCTACACTTAAACTGGACTCCTCCACCACTGTTGCCAGAAATAACAAAGATAACAGCTGTAAGTAGATATAGGATGTATAGCCAAACACTTGACAGTCATGCTTTGTTTTTTAAGTGAGTGGGAGTGGTTTTGTGCATGTAACCAATTTCAGTATTTGAACAATAGTGATAATATGAATGACTTGTACAGTACTTTTCATCCCAAGAGTTTTTCCGGTTGTGCAAACTGTGATTCACTCTCTCGCTGCTGAAATGCAGCCACCTTTGGCATTGAGTGCAGCAATTGTGTAATAGCCCATGACAGTTCAAATGGATGGTTTGCTGTATTTGAATTATTGGGTACTTTCTCAATATATGTGTTAATGCTGAAGTCTGCTGTTGCTTAGCTGGTGAGAATTTATTAACTCATAAACTCTCTAGAACCCCCAGTTACTATTTAGAAGTTACTATGCCTAAATATTATACAAAATTTATCAGTGTTTGTTTTAAACTTTTGTGGAAAACTTCATCTTTTTATGTCGGGTTTAATAGTGCTTCTGTTGTTGAGATTGACATCCTTCAGGCTAACGATAGATTGGCAGAAACGTTTGCATAGTGTCTGCATATGATCTGATTTCTTTCTTGTGTCTGAGTGTGACAGCAAACATATCAGTTGATGTAACATGTATTCTGTTCCTTGCAAATTCTGTCTAGCTTTGTTTTTTTAATGAGGAACCTAGAGTCCCTAAAATTGATACTTAGTAGATACAGGATACAAATAGTTAAATAAGAAAATGTCTTTGAATCATGGAGAATTAGCATAATTAATATGAATTATTATTTAATATAATTATTCGGAATTATTAAATAAGGGTTAAAAGTAGAATATGAAGTCAGCACTGTCTTATAGGAAGAAAACTTAAGTCCACAACATCTTTTTTTTTTTTTCTTTTATTAGATGTAAAGAAGAGTACTGTGGAAATCTACATTGTCAGTAAGCTTTAGAAGGCGGCAGATAAATTCTGTGATAACTATGTAACAAAGCTTTTCTCTTTGTCATAGCTTTTCCTGTTTTGATAGAGTTAACCTTCTGTGAGAACATTTTTCATGAGTCCACTATGCAGTGTTGTAGTTAGTGTAGAAATTAATCAGTATTCCACCTTTGCTGGGAAAGAAAGATCTGCCAAGGGAAAAGTGAAGTACTTGTACAGATGCTGCTGCCTGCTGAGTGTTTTACAAAAGTGTCACTTGATCTTGCATTTCATTTTCTGTTAGATATTGCAGATTTTTAAAAGACTATGTCTATAGGAAGGGTTCACTTTAAAAAAGGGTTGGGGGGAAAAGAGATTACATCAGGGTCACACAGCAGAGGAAGCTACCCTGTACCTTTTCCACTAGCAGACATTGTCAGTGTTGGCACAGGAAACAGTAGTGGAGAGGAGCAGCACTCGTGAGGTGTAGTGCATGCCAATCATCTGCTGTGCATTGAGTATGCCTGAAAGAAATGCACCTTGTGTTAATGACCAAGTGTTTTTATCTTATTGTTGTGACATTCCTTATGCGCTATTGAGTTAGTGAAGTATGACAGGTACTCACATTACGTTTCCAAAATGTATAGTTTGGAAAACCCATTATAGTCAACAAAAACTCTAGTTGTGGTCATGCAGCTATGAATATTTTCTGAGGTGTCAATTACAAAATAGGGGAAACTTTAGCTATGTGGACCCTGTTATGTAATTGATAGTATCTATAATCTGTTGGCAATATGGTAAACAAACAAACAAAAAGCAACAGGTTGCCAGAAGTAGGATTCTCTGAGATGCTTTGGGATAGTTCATTTTTCAAACATTCCTCTTATAAAACTAGATCATGATACAGGCAGTTTTCCCTTGTGTAGTGCAAAAGTTGCATTAACTCAGTAAGTACAAAAGGCCCCGTCCTCTGAGCTGTCTTAAGCATCATCAGCTGGCAGTTTCTTGTGTGCATCACAGCCAGAAGTGGGTTTTGAGGGGGAATTTTTGAATTAATAAAAGCTTTCAGGTTACAAATAAGGTGTTTTATCTGTGACAATGGGGGTATGGAACAAAGTGAGAAAACATTTATATGAATAATTGAGGAGCGGACACTATTGCCCTACAGAAATCTAGCAGAGAAGGAAGAATATGAAAAAATGAAAATGCAGGTGTTTGTCCCTTGTCTTCTTAAGTATGACTTAAATGTGAGAAACCAACTGAGCAGGTTTGCTATAACTCTGAAGTCTAGGCTTTGCATCAAACATTTAATTTTTTTTTATTTCATTTTAGAATTGTTCAGTCCTGTCTGAGGGTACAGCTGTAACTTGGGAACAGATATTATGACAATAAAAATAATACTTTACTGATGCTGTGCTGTTCGAGTTGTCTTTGAGGGATGATTTGTCAAAGTGTGAAAGGAGTTCCTGAGTGAGGGACACAGACCCAATTTCTATATCCTCATCCATCCTGTATGTAGGTGAAATGAAAGTAGGATAGAGGGTCTGTATCCCAAGGATCCCTGCAGGTGCATATAATAAATATTTTGTGTAACTTATGTATATTACAGTATACCTGAGTCAGTATTATGGTGGCATTTGCCTTGACCAGAGCAAGGGAGGTGTAAATTCCCTTACCTAGCTCCATACTGCTGAACTACAGCAAGCCCAGCTTAAGATACAGTTCACAATACATGTACAAATAAAATACTTGACAGTTTTTGTAATAAAAAATATTATTGTGAAGGCACTGCCTTGGTGAAAAATTTTAGCTAATGATACTTTAAAATGACAGATAGTGTGTTTGTATAGGAGGGACTGAGAACTATGAACATAGCTGCTCTTCAAAATATTTTGAAATCTTTCTGTGGTTTCATTGTAATGAGTTCCAGGTAAGAATGTTGTCAGTTGGCATGATCATCTGTCTGAAACTGGACTCCTGAATGAGTGCTTTTATTTGCTTGCCATGATACAGTTTCACTTCAAAAACTGTGTAGCCATTTTTAAAGAACAGTATTTCTCTTTAGACAGCTAACTGATCATCTGCGCATAGCTGAAGCCAAAATAGTCCTAATATTCCCTTTACTGCTACTACAGTATCTCTTAAAATGAGGGATGAGATCATAGTAGCATTTTGGTTATTGGTTCAGTTTCCTATTTCTTTCTAGATCTTTTTTAAGCTCACACTGTCCTTACAGAATGACCTCTTGAGCTGCTGTGTGTAGCCATGTGACCAGCTGTTTACTGTGCTTCCCTGTGCTAGTTTGAGTCATTCTGATAACCTAGGACAACATTTTTAGCTTTATAGTGAATCAGAAGGTTCAAGAGTGATTTGTTCACATCCTTGGGAGGAATCCAGTACTGCGATAAGAATGAAGTGTGGCAGAAAGCACTTCCATGAGGGTTGATTATCAACTAATAAACTAAAACCAGTACTGTTTGTTTTCCTTCTAGTGCTGTAAGTTTGCTCTAACGAAATACCATGGGTGAGTTCTTTTGTACTGCACCAGGAGCAAAATTTTATTTTATTTTGCACTGAGGAGCTAAACAATATCCTGCAATTAAGAGAGCTTGAAGTAGTTCACTGGCAGGTCTCAATAAAGAGCTAATGGAACAGTTTATTTACGCTGATGAATGCCTCATAGTGGTAAACAGTACACTTCATACTATGTTAATTGTCTGATAGTATGTTTTTATTTGCTACTATAAATCAACTTGTTGCAGTATGTTTAATATTTATAATCCCACATCATTGTAATGTGCTTCTTTGCTTACCAAGAATTTTGAGGAATATAAGGTGCATTTTGTTATGTTCAGTGGTGTGAGATTTCCAGCTGATTTTTCATGTCCTTGAGTTGCAAATGCCTGGGCGTCATGAGATCTTTTATTTAAAAAAGTGTAACACACTGTTCTTATGCCAGATATTCTTCTGGAAAGCTATTTTTGCTCCCACCCCCAATAGTAACAAGAAAATACTGCACTATGAGTTATTTTTAAGTGGATGGAAATAGCATCCATATTATTTCAAGCCATGATATATAAAATCTTTGTAAGAAAAGAAGTGACACTTGTTTATTGCATGGGGTTTTTTCCTCACACTTGTTTATTCTTAAATTTTAGAAAAGTGTCACATGAACAAAAATTACTATTCAAGATAATTTGTAAGCATCTAATTTGTAAGCATCATGCATTCTCATGTACCAAAAAGTTCTGATTGTGTACGTAGATGAGAATGACTACTATTCTTCCCTTCTATATTGTGATGAAACTAAACAACAAAGCTCTGCATCCTTGACTCTTGTGAGTTGTGAGTTGCCTGCTAGAACAGGGGAGTTCTCAAAACCCTGCAGAATTAATCCCGCAGAATAATGTGTTTAATAACAGAAAGAAACAAGGATGGTAGAACTCAGTGGAAGCAATGGAAATGTATGCACATTATTTTCTGTCCATTAAGATTTACAGGTGCATAAAATATTACATCAGAAAAGGTTTTGTTGATTGTGGAAAGTCAGAATGTGTAGATTGCATCACAGATAGCTCTTAAATAAAATGGGTCTGAATTTTCAACTACATCATAAGGGATCTAACATAATTTTTCCTAATATACAATTGTGATAGTTGTGTAGGAATTGAATCTGGTGTTTACAGAAGTAGTAGTTGAGAATTTTATTCCAGTGACACAATTAATTACTTATTTGCTGTTCAAACACATTAAATAGGTACGAATAAATAACTAAAGTCTAAGTAACCAGTATTTTCTAGTATTTTATGTAGACAGAACTAAAATTGAACTGAATTCTCTGTACACTTCCACTGTTATAGTCAGCTTATGACTTCAAAGACAGCATAATTTGTACCATATGTGTCAGTAGTAGCTTGAAAACTTGTCAGATAACATCTTGAATGCAGTCACTATGTGTATTTCACTTTTAAAAATTATATTCTTAAAAAGAAATTTTTGCTAGATGCTCTTATGCTCTTCATTTCAAGAGTAGATGCTTCTAAATAATTAAAAAGAAATGGTCAACTGCTTTTATAATGTTTTCTTGTAAATTTTAATCATTTTATAGGTAATTTTTGTATGTAATCAGCTTCTTTCCCTATTCTGTAGACAGAATTAGTTACTTCTGTAATAATTAGTGAAGTAGTTTTTGGAATTACCTGATTACATTTGAAATATAGGAAAGAAAAAGTGTTAGGCTGTACATAAAGAAGTTAACTTCTAAAATAGCAGGCTGTTTATTTGATGGGTAACATTTTTTCTTACCAAACTGTATCTAATCAAATCCTTACAAAGCAATGCCATGCATTCAATGCATGTCCCATAATTCTCTTTGGAGACAGTGCACAGCTGCTGTAGTTAGTATTAGCTGCTTCTTATGGCTTGGTATTTTCTTTCAATAAAAATCACAGATGGCAGGGTGTCTTTCACACCATGATTGTAAATATGAGCTTGGTTCAGGTGAAGAGGTGATGTAAGTACATGTAATTCTACTTTAAGTATAAAAATCCCACATTGAGCTCAACTGCTGTCTGTTTTTCTGTAGTCCCTGAAATGTCCAGACTTGATCCAATGACAGTAGTGGCATGAAACATGTCTCTGCATCTCAGAAGGGACATTGGTGTCCTATTCCTATAAAACTAATAACATAGCTCTGTGGGGTTTAGCTTCTTGAGAGTTTAGCTCTGGGTATGTTTGTAAGTGTAATTGTTACAGGTTTTGTTTTCTGTTCAGTTAAGTGCATGAGACTTCTTAAAACCTCCCACTTTTCTCAAGTTTCCTTTTGCAGATAGCTTATTTCCCTTCTACTCGCACTGACACATCCTCTTTTGAGTGGGAGGGGGAGACTTGTAAATTATTTTCATAGAGCTTATGGACTGCTGTTTTATGAGTTGTTTTTTTTGTTGCTAATTTTAGGGTGGTACCAAGCATCATCATAGATATCTCAGATTCTAATTTTGTTTCTGTGTTGGAAAAGAGTAATTAGAGCACATCTGCTCTGAAGAGTAGGGTATGCCGAGGACTTGAGTCCCACTTGAGTTAGTTCCAGAGGTGGAAACAAGGTACCTATGCCTTCTTGCCTTTGTAGCAAGAGCTTCTTGCAGAGCATGTTACCTTGAACACAACCCTGTCCTAGTAAAAGGCTGAGATTTTATAGAAGTCTGTTGCAGAACTAACAAGCATTTAAGAGTTTCCATCAGATTTTACCATGTGTTGCTGTCTAATACCAGCTCAATCTACATCCAAGTTAAGCAGGAGGATATAGAAACAGAATCTGATGGTGACTCAGAGTCAGAGGAATATAGAATAGGGACTGACACAAACACAGCCTATTATGGAACTATGATTATTATTAGAATTAGTGATGGTGGATACAAACTTTCTTTGTCTCTTGGCAGTCTCTCTGTTGACTTTTAAATTATTGCAGCAGTGTTGGTGAATTTGCAAGCCACAGAAATTTGCTGAGAACATTTAATTCAGTTGACAGTATAGAACTATACCTGATACGTGTTTTCCAGACTATTTTAAGAACCACATGTGAAGAAGTTTCCATCATTTTATGTAGCTTTCTCAGTTCAAAATACCCTACTTTCAACAAATTTAACGAGTCTAACTCGAAGGTATTTTCTGATTCCATCTTACATTTCTCTCTTCTACTTCTAAGTCAACTCGTTGCTCCCATAAAGACAATGGTAAGACTCCCATTGAGTTAATACATCAATTTCAGCACTGTATTTATACCATTTAAAAATGTGTAGGCAGTACTCATTTCCTCCCTTTTTTTTTTTATAATTGTGTTAAACTGTGGTGTCTATATCTGAGTTTTGTTTTTTTTTTTTCCCCAAAGTTCTAATGATTTTTCATTTGTCTCTGTTCACTTAAAATTTATATTATTCTTCCATGAATCTTCTGTCATTAATTTGCATCTTGCTGGTGGTGAAAAGCCTCAGTTGGAATCTCAGCACTGCAAGTGTGTATCACTTCAGCTTTTATTTTTACTGTCAAATTCAATTGCTAACTCATAAAGCTACTATTCACCGTCACCTTGCTAAATGCATTTTATTTTTTTTTCTACTGCAAAAGCATTTCAGATAATTTTCTCTGCTTTTGAATTTCTGCAAATTTTCTAAGCTGAAGGGTTTTTTTTGGCCTTTTTTTTAATCCTCTTCTGACAGTTTGCCTTCTCTCTGATTCCTTTAAAAAGTATTTTTATCATTCTTTCTTAAAACTGCAACATCTTCTGAGGGATTTTTTTCCTCAGTGTTCATTTTCTTGTTACTTACTTTTTATTCTAGGACACGTAATAAAAGAGCTAAAAATCCAGCCGATTGCCAGTCTTTGTGGAATAGTCTAGACGTAACAGTTCATTACATTTGCTTTTAATTACTGTATTTTTACATTCTGTTTATTAGCACCATGTATTTACTTTCAGTCTGTATGCCTGTGGACTTTTTAAGGATGTGCAGACTATGAACTTGGTATTGGTTGGGTATTCATCCAGTGGTATGGATGGGATTTCTCTAATGCAGCTGAGATTGGAGGTGTTTAACTGTGCGGCACTGGAGAGCTCTTCATTTCTATTCCGGGGTATAGAGGGGTTGTTGCATTTTAGTTATAAAGTTAGCAAAGATGATGCATGTCTGTGAGACTTTCTGTTCATCAGTGGAAAATTTTAATTCTTGGCAAATTTGTTGATTTGTTATCAAGCAAAGATGGTATCAAGGAAGTTTTCAAGTCTGCTCACTGCTTAGGAACAGGTAAGTACCCATTTATCAAATTGCTTTCTGTTCTCTACTGGCATATTAAACAGGTAGGCAGGATCCATCTGCTTATGCCTAGATGCGTGGTAAGCTGAACACCAGCAAGATGTGCTTTTTAATGAGAAAAACTGTCGCTGTGCATTTCCGACCTCTTATAAACATGTAAGTTTGTAACATCTCACAATCACGCTTAATGTTCTGGTGACACATAATCTACATGAGAAAGGTAACATAGATATTTTGATAAACATGTAATATTTGCTGCAGTATGCCAGAATGGTGCTTTAATTTCTTGCCTCAAAGTTACATTTTTTGTTTGTGGTAGGAAAATGGTTAGGGGAGGTTGAGGACATAGAAACTTCTTGGCCTATGCAGATGAACTGTTTTGTGTGCAGGGAGCCAGTGCTGATGTAGCGTATTCCTTGCTGACGCTTACAACAGTTACTGAAGAGAACTGTGGCCAGAGTTGTGATCTGGGTTTGTCTTGGAGAAATCTAGTTGGATTGCTTCAGAAGTAGATTTGGATGAGTATTAAGTGGTGTGGATGAACAAGGTACAGTGCTTGTACTTGCAGTCTGTAATATGGCAGTGCATGTAAATCCCTAAAACTATGTCTTATGTCAACAGTATGTATTTAATAAGATATAAAACACTTAATTGCAACTGCTGACTTTTCTTTAGCCCCTCTTTCTGCAATCCCATGGATGGCTTTTTGCATAAGACCATGGGTTGAACTTCAAGTGATAGCTCATCCTTGTTTGTGTAGATCCCTTAGCACCCATTAGAATGTTTATTTCAAAATCAACTGATGCAGCATCAAGTTTTATTGAATATCATCAATGGCCTTTCTAGCACATACATGCGAGGGAGGGCTTTGCCTGTGTGTTTTGTATTGTGGAAACTGACCTAGGAGGAAAGAGAGCAAGTGGAAGGTATCCTGTAACTCTGCATTTTTTGGCAACCTGTAGATGTCAGAATTCTTGTCCATCTTTGTTTTTTTAACCACAGCCCTCATTACTTGAAGGGAAATGTAGGCTGCAGAACCATAGTCTGCACTTAATAGCTCTGGAAGAGTAGATGTTTAAAGGAAAACCTCAGCTACATGATTAAATACCATCTTACAACTACATGATTAAATACCATCTTACATGGAAGATTCTCTTATTATGCATAATAGTAAGTTATGATACTAAATTTGATGGCTCAGTTATTGGCTTTTTCTGAATCACCTTCTCTTAGAAAATAATTTCTAATCCATTCTCCCATATTTTCATTCATATTCTTTCAAGATATTTACTATTTATATCATGGCTTAAGAGCTAAGCAAATAACTTTAAAATAAACCAAACCCAAACCCATGCATTAGTTCTCTCTTCTTGGAAGGAAATATTGATATTACCTGAGGGATGTAACAATAAGCCTTAAAATTAATTTTACAATTCAAAGAAGAATAAGCAGAAATATTCCATCAGTTCTGTGTATGGGGAGATTTAGATTTTGAATCTTCACTTTATATGTGGATGAAATTTAATCTACCACAACTTTTGTTTGGCTTGCTTTGTCAGTGCTATTGTTCTGTCATTTTGAACTGAAATTTAGAAATTAATAGTTGTAGACCTCTTTTAAAAATAAATTTACTTTTGAAACAAATCTTTATTTTGGGAAAATAAATGCATTGCTTGAATTTTTGAGGTTTTGTGCTATCTTAAGAGGTTTTTTTGTAAGTGTGATAATTTCACCTGAGTTTATAGTATGGGAAATCAGTTTGTCCATGTGATACTGGTCTGTTTTTCATATGCATTTTTCATTTTGATAAGCTAAACTCCTCTGCATCTGATAAATTTTCCAGGAAGATATTTCTTACTGGGGGATTTTTAGTATGGAGTTTTCCCTTTCTCTTTCCCTAAGCTCCATACATCTCTAAATAGGGTTGTTTATGAAAGAAGAAGTTTGGCAGATTCACTAGGGTGGAGTGCAGTTTAGATATCTGTCTTGTGAAACAGGAGTTTACATAAATCTTCCTTAGCTAAATTGCTGGGTAAGAGCCAATTATGTATAGTAGAACTGCTTTTTTTAAATCTTAAGCTGTATGCCTAAACTTGTCAGGCCTCATGGAAATTGTGTAATTCTCTTTCCTTTTCTTCCATGTTCATCATGCTTTTGCATATTCTCTGCAAAAATTCTGTTGTGCCTGTAAGCAGGAAACCTCTGACAAGTAAGATCACTTAAACTTCCAATCAACTAATGAATTTATGCTGCAGAGTAATTTTTCTCTGTAATGCTTTGGAGGATGCCTTCTTTGGTCAAATTTTGACCAAGTTCAATGAGTCTTTGTATAATGCAATGCAAATAGCTTTTTTTCAATTGTTTGTTTGCTTGGTTGGTTCCCCACCCCCTTGCCTCCCTTTACTTATGTCCACTCTAAATTTCCTTTATCTTTCCGGAGTCACGCATAGCTTTTTGTGTTTGTTCTGCACTGGCTTCTTAACAATTTTATTCTTTTTCACTTCCTGCTCTTTTTCATGTAAGCTACCTCAGGGAAAAAAAAAAACAACAACAAACCAACAACAGATTATTAGCAATCATTTTGCCAATTGCCAGTAAAATTGCCAATTCTTATGACTCTTGACAACTAGGTCTTAATTTTGGTGTCTACATAGAAATTTTGGGCTTCATACTTGCATGTGGTATTGTATACCACTGAAATCACAGTCTTGGAAGACTTTGATACCTGTTTCCTTCTTGGATGGTGTGAACAGTGGACAACATGCTAGGTTTGACTGTTACAAAATTTAGTGAGAAGGAGCCCCAGGTCTTTGATATATCCAAGAAGGAAGGCATGATCATAAAAAATAATTATCTAGTACCTGATACTTCTTACTTACTTATAAATTCATCATTTTCGACTATAGTCAATGTATATCCTGCCAGGAGAGTAGCCTACAGGTCCTGAATATAATTTTATTAGCTTATTTGAAGCAGTCTATTACCTATTTAAAAATACTTCAAAATGTAATTATTTTAATTATTTTTAATCCTACAGGTTATATTGCTAATTATTACTGATATTATAAATTTATTTTATTATATGGGATGGATTTTATCTGACTAGTTTTGGGGTTTTAATTAAAAGTTCTAATGGATTTATTATTAATAGCTTTGAGCTCTATTAACTGGAATGCTAATCACCTTTTCTCTCTGGTATTTTCTGTGGGAGACGTGGGTGATTAGAAGAATGATTCAGTCCCTCTCAGCTAGCTGTTGAAGTGGGATGATTTGCAGTCTTCCACAGAAGGCTGTGGCTTGTGCTGGCTGCTGCAAAAGAAAGTAACATTAAAAGTTGGACTTGATGATATCCTCCAACCTGGTATTATATGGTATTCTATGAAGTACTGTTTGACAATCAAGGCTGTCATACAGAAGGACTCGTCTAATAGTTCTACTAGTAGTTCTACTAGTACTAGTTCTACTAGTAGTTTTTCTACTACTTCTTCTAATAGTTCTACTATGCAGGGTATTGCAATCTGGTGTGACTTCACAAGCAATTATATTTATGAATATTATTTTACTCCAAAAGTAGCTAGACTTGCAGGCAAGCTCTGGCCAATGTAGAGTCTGGAAACAGAAGGAATGGAGAAGTCTGGAGTGCAGGCATAACCAGAAGGCAGCAGGGATCAGCTGCAGTGCAGAGCCCACTAATGATGCCCCAAAGCAAACCCAAGTGCTGTGTGTTTTTTGGACAGGAACAGCAGTTGATGTTCTGCATGGTTTGGAGTGTGGGAGGGAACAGCAGATAGCGGAGGAGTTATGGCTCTGGTAAGGCAGCAGCTCTCAGGCAGAGGGTCAGGCAGTTGTGAAACACTCCAGAACTGTTGACAGTGCATAACCCAGGGCTGCAGTGCACACCAGAAGGGACAGACCATTAGGACATTAGAGCATTGACTTCTTTGTAGGCCTGCCTGTGCATGTTGGACACCAAAAACTTTTCATATCTTACAGTATTATTTGATAGGCTGTTGTAATGGTCATAAAATGCCTTTGCTATGGGCCAGTTAATGACAAAGATTCCATGGTTTTAAGGCTGTACAAATCTTCTTTTTTTTTTTGAGTCCTTACATTGCTGTGCTACATTTCCATACAAGTAGACTAAGATGAAGCCTTAATTATGTGATTTTCTACTAGTAAAAATGTGCTCATTCTAGGGTTTATAATCAAGTGGGCAAAAGGCTTGAAACAGTGGTTGAGGTGTGAAGGGCAGAAAGTGATAACTATAAGGCTTACTTACAAAAGATTGGAAGCCACTGTGCAGCCTTGTTTAAGACAAAACTAGGGGGCACAGACTAAGCTGTATAATGCCTCTGAGAAAGGCTAGAGTTACTAAAATGTTATTTGTGCTGGAGTTGCGAACAGTTTGGCAACCTGCAGCCATCTGGTTAATAGTCAAAATGTCCACCACTGAGGCCTTTAGATTATACAATGACCAGAGATAGTACAGTTCTTTCCATTCTTTCACCTCTTAGGTACCCATGAAGAAAATACTTTGAAAGAAATACTGGGAAGTCTGGCATTTTGCCACATTGATTAAAAAAAAATAACCCACCCACCCCCCCACCCCCCCCAAATCCAGCTCCCCAACAACTTTACCTTATTAAGATATATTTTAAAGTCTTATAATTTTGTGATTTGAAGGAGCCCAAGGGAGATTTAGATGTCCAGATCATATTGGATATGTGTAGTAAAAAGATGCATAAGCACTCCCATTGCCTATTTTGAAAATTACCAAAGGGGTTGGACTGCCTGGTCTGGACACCTTCATGTGACACTATATGCTAGCCTGTCTCTTCACTGTTTAAATGCAGTTGTAGTGTTTTCTTATAACTTTGTATTTGAGATAAAGCCCAGAACATGGTCACCTATGTATCTGTATTCAGGGAAAAAGCCCAACCACAGTCCTACATAAGGTATATTCTTTATGAATAGAAAAAAAAATCTGTGGTAGAAGCATATTTGTTATATATTGTTTTAATGTTGAAAGCCATTTTAACAGAAAGTTTGCTTTTCTAAAACAATTTACTGATTAAAAATTGCATACTCCACCTGTCACCTACATTACAGTGTATTTAACTCCTTTCTTGATTTCTCTAGACAAATGCAAAGTGACATCTTAAAAGAAGAGCGGCTATAACTAGCACTCAGGACTTAATAATTGACCTGGTGTGCCCTCTGTGACCTGCAGCATAAGGCAGATTAGTAGTTCGATGCTTCTTTCTGTTCATGTTTATTTCATCAGAGGTAAAGATGTTGTGTTCACACACCTTGCAATCTGAAGTTAAATTTAAACAATTTGCCATCATGTCTTGCAGCAAGAAACTGAAAATCACACTTCTGTGTCTGTGTACCAGACAATGTTATGTCTTTGGTAAAAAGATATTAATAAGAAAGAGAAAGGTGCTATTTAAGAAGAGACTGAGTAAATGTGGGGAACTAAGTTTATATATTTTGAAACAACATGATCCTAAGTATCAAAGGAATTATTAGAAAATAAGGTAGTGTTCACATGACTTCGAAATCTCAGTACAAATATTTCTGAAACTCTTCACTGAAATGCTGCTGTACCATATAATGTTCTGATTGGAACAGTCTCCTGTGTGAGTCTCTTTCCAGTAATAAGTATAAATTTCTTTTAAAGCCAGTGGGAGAAGTGAATTTATAGTCATTCCCTGACAACCGCTTAAAAAGCTGCCAGCTAATCTGTTTCCCTTCTTTTTGTGTCAAAGTTGAAATCTATCTTGACTTGAGCCGAATTCTTTGTGTAATAGCATGATGATTGCTGGTGTTTTCCTGTTGTAAAAATGCCCTCAGCTGAAAACTTCTGAAACCAGTTTTTATAATTACATGATCTGTAGTGGAGCCTGAAAGTGTTAAAAGAGATACAGTAGGGCAATTTCTAAGAATTCAGGCTGTCAGGCCCAATAACTACTGTGTTTTGTTGATTTCAATGTAAAAAATTAATTTTTGTTTAATGGACTTTTGACCTGTACTGTTATACTTGGTATGTACTTGGTGTGTGTACAATATATATTGCCTATCTGTGAATGGGTAGGCAGATGCAGAATATGAATTCCAACAGTGGAGCTCTGTCAGTATTGCCTTTGCTTAATAATGTGATGATCTCTGCTTGCCAGAGAATTTCTTCCCTTCAGTCAGAGCTTTATTTAGGCTCTTGGTCCTTCTCTTTCACTTCTTGTACAACTTTGCCTGTATTTCTGCATGTTCTGGCCCACATTCTTGAATTTTCTTCTGTCCTCACGTTATTATCGTCGATTTTTTTATGAATCATGTTTTCTGTTATTGATCCAGCTATCTTGTGTGTCAGTCAGTCAATTTCTTCTTATTGCTTTTTAAGGTAGAAAAAATGAATGTGGGACAAATTAATAGAATCATAGAGTCATAGAATGGTTTGGGTTAGGAGGGCTCCTAACATCCATCTTGTTCCAGCCAAAGGTAGGGACACCTTCCTCTAGGTTGCTCCAAGCCCCATCCAACATAGCCTTGATCACTTCCAGTGATGGGGCAGCCACAGCTTCTCTGAGCCACCTGTGCCAGTGTCTCACCACCCTCACAGAGAACAACTTAATATCTAATACAAATTTCCCCTCCCTCAGTTTCAAATTCTGGATATATTGATACTTGACATATTCAGCAAATACCTATTATCTTTGCAGTTTTTCAAAGACTTTCTTTATAATTTAAGTAAAAGCTATGTTCTGGTATATAACAGAGAGAAATGTAAAGGTGTTTTTCATAGTACCTCTTAGAGTATTTAGGTTCAATTATTTCAGATATGTAAATAAAAGGAAGGCAAGAATGGTTAGAAGCCATGGCTTTATCTTTCATTCCAGTGAACAGCACTGGTAAGGAGTATTGCAAGAAAGGGTAAAGCATTGTGGCATAATAAATAATATCATAGCATAATATTTCTTCAACCTCCATAAATCCATCTGTTTTTTTCCTGTATGTTCTACACATCTGAACACCATTGCAATGAAAGGGCAGCTTGTATAGTTCCAGCCCTTGCAACTGATTGCTCCCCTGAGAGCACTCTTCGGTGTTGGTCTTGGCATAGGCTTATCCTAATGGGCATAATTTTCATCAGAATTTTTTTCAACATTCATTTTCAGTGTCTTTATCATTCACTAATATCTTCCTCCTAAAAATGTGTCTTTAAAAAATTAAGTTAAAATATCCCAGTCAAACTAATATTTCTCAAACATCTGTTCAAACTTTTGCCTCTACCTTTTTAAGCAAGTTTAACATAATACATGGTAAAGTCAATAGCAGGATCATAATCACTGTTTTAGTCTTTGCATTTGAAGTTCAAGATACAGAGTAATCCACACAGCATGTCTCAGGATCAGGTGTGTCTTCTTTTTGAGACTGTTACCTGAATACGTCAATGTTCCTACTTTTGAGAGAGATGTCAGTGTATCGATTCATCAGGGACTGTAGCAATAGGACAAGGAGTAATAAATTCAAACTTAAACGGGAGATTTAGGTTGGACTTAAGGAAGAAATTCTTTTCTGTTTGAGCCGTGAGGCACTGGATTAGGCTGCCCAAGGAAGCTGTGAATGCTCCATCCCTGGCCGTGTTCAAGGCCAGGTTTGACAGGCCCTTGAGTAACCTGGTCTAGTGGGAAACCGTCCCTGCCCATGGCAGGCGGGTTGGAACTGGATGATTTTTAAGGTCTCTTCCAATCCAAACCACTCTGTGATTCTGTGAATCACATGCAGGTGTACTGTGCTTACATGAACTACTGTCTGTAGGTGACATAATTTGGAGTAATGGTTGAAAGACTATTTTGAATTTGAGCTGAAAGAGGTAGTTCGGGAGGTTTGGTTTGCTCTGTATCTTAAAACCAGAAGACCAGTCTGCTTCTTATTTATGCAAAATCCTCTCAAAGAACTGTGCTCTGTTATTTCAAGAGTGTATTAGCAACCCTAATTTCTTCAAATATCAGTCCTCTTCACACAGTGCTGAACTAAATATGGACATAGTTTCACAAGTTATTAAACAGAAAATTTTAGAATTGTTAGTGTATGAAAAATGTGATTACCTTACCTGATAAATTGTGCCTGATGTGACTAATTTCAGTAACAAAACTTTATATTAAAAAATACTTTGATCATTGATTGCAGCATCCAGCAACACTCTATGGGGCAAAAGCCATTATTTGAATAACTGTTTAGAAACAATGGTGCTCAATATTTTGGAAATCTGTTCCCACCCACAAATACATCCTGATCTAACCTGTTGGTTATGATATCATAGTTTAGCCTTGGCTGAAGCATATTGTTCAACTTTTTGCTTCTAACAGTAAAGGAACTTAACCTTTCTCAACCTTTTCTGGCCAGCGAGTTTGCATATCCCATCACATACTTATCATTAATAACACACATTTATTCCTCAGCTGACAATTTTTCATAGCAGTCAAATTCTGAGTAGTAGCAGATGGTTTCAAGGCAGCATTCTTTTTGTTAAAAGCCTCAATCATATCTGGTGTTATTAGGATAATAATTACCTTTGGAGTGTTAGAATAGTGCTACTCTTTCAGAAATTTAAGGTGTGTTTTGCTACTTCATTTCTGATTTTATTGTTAGCTGTTTAGATTCAAGATGCAAGTGTGAAAGTGGGATTAAAGCTGTAGTGACCTAATTATAGTTTTGAGCTGTTAAGCACCAGTAATTTAAAGATAGGCATTTTTTATCTGGGAAAAGGAATAAAATCTTTTTGTTGACAATTCATCATTGCAATCTCCAGTGGTCTTCATAAAAATCAACATTTGTCAGTCTTTTAAAAACGCTTGAGATTGTTAATTTTCTGGTCGGCCAACCACTGCAGTTCTGTTTGCTGTGGATGCAATATTTCTCATTAATTGCTAAAGAATATGTGGAATCTTATTCTTGTTTATCTTGGCCATATGTACATGCCACAGACATCTCCTTCAATATTTTAATTTAATTGGCCTCTTGAATTTAAGTGGACATTTTGTAATCATACTGTATATGGATACAACCCAAAGTAATAAATGTTCCTGTGCTTCTCAATGGAGTGTTAGCTTTGTGAACACACTGTGGAGATTTAAATGTCAGCAGAGTTATTTTACTTCTGATCATTTTAGTAAAAGCATCCAGTTAATGTGCTTATCCAGCATGGTTGGATATCCCATTCATCTGAAAGGACATTCCAGTTGAATAAGGCCGCAAGTTTTAAATTGGGGATGGTTTCATCATCTAAGCAGCAAGTGGATTTCCTAGACTAATATCTAGACACTCTGGAACCACAGGTTCAAGTCCTGGCAGACAGCCCTGCCAAGTGTCACACTTGACACTTATTTGGTCCCCAGTGTGCTGCTCCCCAGTGTGACAGCTCTTTGTAATCTCATACATACCGCAGCAAATAAACAGTGTGTTTCATCCCCTTCTAGTGAGGTAGACATTGACAGCTACTTCGTAAGGCTGTGGAATTGCCCCTGTTCCTGGAAATAAACTCCTGGAATTGCCTCTCACTCTGTCCGAGAGACACGCTTGGCATGTTAGGGTGTGGGAAATGTGCATTCAGGAAATGCTGAACTTCCCTCCTCTTCCAAAAAATATGAAAAATGTTGAGAGAAAATAGAGATATCCAGAACTGAATATCTTTGGGTTTGGAAGAAGAATGTGAAAGTCCAGGTGCTCCCTGAACTCAGGCTAGTCATCAAGGTGACTGTTGACCTGCACCTTATTGTTTGGTGGTCTCTCTGATTATAGATGCCATATACAGAGGTTAAACAAAAAAATAACCATCCCAGTTGAAAAAGTGTTTGGAAATTGGAACAAAAATTTTGAACTATGCTGACACCTTTGCAGATGACCCTTTTTGGAGTAAACATTTTGACAGAGAAATTAAGTATCATCTTTGATGAATAAAGTGAAATTCCTAGACTGCCCAAGTGACATGTCATAAAGAGCTCATGTATTGATTATGATCTCGCTTGCCTCATAGTTTTGAAAGAAAATATGGGGAGCTGTGGAGAAGCATAAGGACAGTGTTGTTCTGCATACTTAAGTGAAAATGGGCAGTGTAGGCCAGGTATAAACATGCGTCTGCTGCTGTCTCATTACTCTTTAATTCCATTCATTCATAAGTTGATTGACATCCAGGAAGAATTTGACTATACTTATCAGTTCTGTGCTTGAGTGCTGAACAGACAGATTTCACATAAATATTTTAATGCTTCAGATATGTTAGTTTCAATGAGTATTTTGACAGACTAAAACAAGAAAATACTTTAACCTTGCCCCATCCCTGGTATTGTTGCTACTAAAATACTATTTAAGTAGGAACTGCAATATAAGAGCACTTTAAATCATCAAGCATCATCTGTCTAAGAATAAAGAAGATTGAAATATAGCTATCTTCAAGACTGGGGTCAATTATTAAGCATACTGGAGAACAGTGAGTGAAAAAAAGCCCCAGGCACTGAAGACTGCTTAATATTTCCACAGAAGAGATAGATAGAATTTACATTTTTTTTAGCTTTTGGGTTTTTTTTTTATCACAGAGCAGGTCCCTAATCATGCTGACGAGCAGAGTACTTTATGTATATACTAGAGACAGTTGAAGGGCTGAATGAACATTGATGAGTCCGAAACCGTGAACTTAATAACGAGACTAGGAAACCTCATACTATGTCTTCACATGGTTTGAAATAAGCAATGAGTAAAGGATTAAAAAAAATGCATGTGTGTGACAGCAGCAACTTTTTAGAGGAGCATCATTTTAAGAACCATTGTTCTTAACCATTTTAAGAACCATTGTTGTTATACATGTGGTATTAATTTCTCCTTAAAGTGCTCTCCAAGAGGTATGGCTGTTCTCCAAAAGGTTTGGGAAGGTCCTGCAGGTTTGCTCAATTTGGCCACTTCTTTTTCATTAGATTTCTGTTTGAATATTGGAAGGAAAATGACAGAAATCAGTTATGCTGTAGTTTGATTGTTGTTGGCTGGTGTGCTGTGAGGTTGTGACTCACCTCTGCAGCACTCTGAGCATGGAGCTGACATGATGTGGAAGCAAACCACTGCATACAGGGAGCACTGTGTCTGCTGCACAGTGCTTTGTGCAGGCCAGGATGAGCACACATCAGCTCTCAATGGAGCCTCTGCAACGAATAGGATCTTACAGTGCTGCAGTATCAACCTCCAGTGTGCATCCAACCTCTCCACAGCTGTGAAGACAAGTACCAGAGAGGGGCTGGTGTGGGAGGGAAATGAGCAGGGTATCTGGAGTTGGAATGTGGGCAAAGAGGTGAAGCAAGTACACATTTCTAGTTAAATAAACAATAGAATAAAAATAAGTCTGGAATAAAAGAATGGTCATATTCTATTGTAAGAGGTGTTTAGCAGTACAATGTAAGTCATTCCCAGACTTTGTGCTCTACGATAATGTTAGAAATTTAGCTGTGATACCCAGTTGTGCGTACCTGAGTGATCCTCACGCATAATCATGTATAAGTTCTTGCATGTCTTCTTGGATTCTGAAAAGTTTATTTTATTTCTATAGATACATTTTTGAGAGTTTCATGCTTGGGGAAAAAAGTAATTTTTTAGAAAAAGCAATTTTGTCTTTCTATTAATACAGCAATAATTCAGGCTTTTAGATTAGTGCTTCTGCACTTCACTAAAATGAAATTTAAACAAACTTCATCCTAACTGGAATCAGTTGCCACAAAAGTAAAAACCTAAGGAGAAGAAAAAGCTATTAAGAGATTTAAGCACACAACGAACAAGACCTTTTAGAGGAGATTAAAGTATGTGACAAGCATTAGTATTTCAAGGTGCTGCAATCTACTCATGGATTGATGTGCCTAAGAATGAGATGAGGCACATTGAAAGCTGAAATCATTCAAGCTGGCATGAGACTGAATATGAGCAATTACCAAATAGTTAGGCATTAAATAAAATGGACAATTTTGTGAACTTCCAGTACAGAAGACTTTTTTTTGTGTGATCAAGCACTCGATCTTTGAACCTTTCCCTTGAAAGACAAATTTTATGAGACAAACAGTTATTGTGGAAACTGGGGAGTTTGAAAGGAACAGTTCCAATTTTAACGTTGCCGTCTAGCACTTTGTGTGGTGAGAAAGTATTACTCACTAACTAAAAAAACATTAAAGTGTTTAACTTCAGCATTTCCGTACGCATTAACTGTTTTAAAAGTCACGGCCATTAGCATTTGCAGGTTAGGACTGACTGCTGGCATAAAAAATTGTCAGGTACCTCTGTTGTGCTGGTGTAGTGAAGACTTATATGCAGACTCCATTAGGAGGCTTTTTCTGCATTAAAGAGCCTTATTCCTTCTGCATATTAAAGCAGAATCCTCTTAGGTCCCATTCAAACAGTTTGTCTGGACTGTAAATCAGATATAGCAGTTTTACAAAGGGTTTTAGTCTAAAGCATGTATAACTGTGATTAAACAGCAAACACAGATTTCCACTTGTATGGCTGTAGCCTTAATTGGGATCCAGCCCTGGGGCAGCCTCCAAAATGGGATGATAGAGTGTTCAATTGAAAAGAAAAACAATAATTGAAAAGTACTTGTGAATAGTTGTAAATTAAGTACTAAGGAAGTGACAATGAGGGAAACAATTTTTCTTAGCTTTGTTTCTATGTTTTCTGCTAATCAAGGAGAAAGCAGATCCTTAGAAGTATGATTTTTCTTGTCAGTGGATTGATTTGCATTCACTGAATTCAGCCAAAGGTTTGACACTGACTAAGTAGAAGCAAGATTCAAACACCGTAAAATCCTATAAACTCATTAAAAAGATACAAATGTGCATGTGTATTGAAATGTTAAAAAGAATAATTTGTCTGATTAAAACTGCTTGAAACTTAACTTGTTAAATCAGAGTGAATGTTGTTCACCAAATTTGGTGAATATAACATTTATACAAGCTTTGAAACATCAAAACTGAATTCATAATTAATGGTTTGGTTTCAAAATGAAGTGTTTTCTGTAGTTTCAGTTTGTGTTTCAAAAGCAGGTAAGTTATGTAGTGAACTGAAGGATGGATGAAACTTCTTTCTTGAGTCTTTCCCCTTATAACTATCTGTGTGCCATTCACTGTGGGCAATGTGCCAAAGTTCCTTGTCTTGGTCATAATATTTGTGTGCTATTTGACCACCTGATGTGTTCACATTGCTGCTTCTCTGTATGTGTAGGGGCCTGAACTTTACTGCCTATTCTTTGGTTACTCAGACCTAGCTTCCAATTTTTAAGCAATCTGTTATAAACCTCCTCTATTTGAGGCCCTATTACCCTCATTCAAATCTGGCAGAAATTTGTTCAGCCAAGTGTGTTCTTTACTTGTTTCATCTGAATTAGTAACTTGTACATTAAAGTCCACAGCTAATCATGAATTCCTTTAGAAGCTAATGAGCAACTAAGAAAAGAAAAAAGAAAAAATAAAAATCCTTACAGACTTTTTGCTAGTTCAGACTCAGTAAAGTGATTATTTCTACTCATTATTATTAACCAATTCTAGTGTTTATTGGCATCCCCAAAATTAGATCTGCATGGCTGAATGGTGTTTGCTAAATAAATACCAGTTTTATTCTGAACTTCATAAATGTTTTAATTGCATTAGGTACCAGTTTGACCAGTTTGCAGCACTGAGACTTTATCAGATCAGTATGTTGTCTGTGCTGGTTGGTATGGGCTTTCTGTGTGAAAATCTCTCTTGGTCTTTCACATTAATTTTTTGGCAGGTCTTTGGACTTACCAAGTTGTACCTTTTTGTTCTAAAATCTGCTAACAAGTTACATGGTTTCTCCTAATGTATTTATTCAGTTGACATTCTACAGTTCACACATGCTCAACATACTTATAACCTGAAAAACAAAGTTCCATTGGTGGCTGCAGATCTTCAGCTTTCATGATCTTGATCTGGAAATTGAGGGCTAGTGTCATGTATTGACTGTGTTTTGTGAGCTAGACTAGGCGCAACAGCTGTTACTATGATGGAGAAAGCTAGAATAGCATAAAATTAACTATAACCATTGATTCTGATTTTACAAATAGCTCTTTGGGTGAGCCAAATAGAAAATTTAACTTGTGTATCTCATTGAACATTTATATATTTTTCTTGCTTACAGGGATGTGTAGTTAGGTTAGTGTAGTAGGTTGAATGCATATTTTTTGATTATTGCAGCCTGGTGTATTCCCTGGGGAGCCAAAATGAGTACAAGCTCTCAGTGACATCTTAGAGTTCACTGTATATCCTGTTAATGAGAATCATGCCCTACAACTATGTTAGTTTTGTGGCTAAAATTAAAAATACCGGAGTGGGTCTCGGGACGTTCATGTGGCTTTAATCTCAACATAATTATCATACTTGAGTAATCTCAGTGTAGTTTAGAAGCAATAAGAAATTCAGGGTTGCTCAGAGCCCACTCAGATCATCAGTTTTGCTAGAAATTACTTATTGTGCAACCAGACTTGAACGTATGAAAAATTTTGCTGCAAGGGCTTTCTGTTGTTTTTGAATACAGTTGATACATTGATTGTAGTCCATCAAGTTGGCCCAATAGCACATGGAATTATTGAACTTCCTGTTCTTTGGCAATAGTTTGAAAGTTATAAATTGTCATCCCTAAGACAAACAATTGATGAAGAAGATGCGCTTATGTTTTTGACACTGATTTTTAAAGGCTGTTTACAGAAACCCATGACAAAGTTTGTTTTGAAATTGAAAATTAAGAATTTGTATTTTTTAAATAATGCTGGTTTTACTAACCTTTTCTGAATAGTGTATTGATGCTAGGTTTGGCATTGTGTTAAAATCAAATCCAGATTCAAATGTTGATACTTTATTGGACAGGTGGCCCAGATTAATATTTTAGTTATATTTTCTTCTAGAAAGCATAGGAGATTTGTTCAGACTAAAATTTCTTGCTGGCATCTGTGCATTCCTATTTCTGCAGAACAGATGTTTAATATTTCGCTTGCAGAGTACCACTGCCAGGGGAAGGACATCCTTTAAGACTATAATCCATGGGGAAGATTTCAAAACATCAGAGATCGATTTTTAGCAAACTGATTTATGATAATTTCCTTTTTTATATTTTTATGAGATAACAAACTTAACAAACTTTAAAATTTTATGTTAAAAAGTTAACTCTTGCCATTTCCTCCTAGAGTACACATGCAATATTTTCAGTTGTTGCTTTCCTATTGCTGTCTCTTGGATAGGCCTTAATAAATAGGGGTGGGTCAAGGAGACCTACTGGTGTAGGTGGGTGTCAGTAGCTGTGAATTTTGGTGTTAGCAGAAAATATTTGCAATATGTAACTGTTTTTTTGATGAGCTGCTGGGTCAGACTCATGTAGATGAGTGCTATCCAGCCTTCAGTTTTGCTGATTATATTTCACTACCTTTATCAGACCATACAATCACAGAATGGTTTGGGTTGGAAGGGAACGTAAAGACCAACCAGTTCTGACCCCCTGCCACGGGCAGAGACACCTTCCACTAGACCAGCTTGCTCAAAGCCCCGTCCAACCTGGCCTTGAAGACTTCCAGGGATGGGGCAGCCACAGCTTCTCTGGGCAACCTGTGCCAGTGCCTCACCATCCCCAAAGAGAAGAACTTCTTAACATCTTATCTGCATCTCTCCTCTGTCAGTTTAAAGCCATTTCCTCTTGTCCTGTCCTTACAGGCCCTTGTAAAAAGTCCCTCTCCAGCCTTCTTGTCAGCTCCTTTAGGCAACAGAAGGCTGCTCTAAGGTGTCCCCAGAGCATCCTCTTCTCCAGGCTGAACAAGCCCAGCTCTCTCACCCTGGCTCCATAGGAGAGGTTCTCCAGCCCTCAGTGCATCTTTGATAGTTTTGAATGATATAGAACTTTATAGAATAGGTCTACAGTTACACTAAAAGCTTTTTTTTGCACACTAACCCCCCCCCCCCCTTTTTTTTTTGTATTATGTTGAAATACAGAAACTTACTTAAGTTATTTTGAAGTTCATGAAAATACTACTGCTGTACACTGGTAAGTGTCATTGCTGTGGAATTCAAGAGCAGATTGTTGTTGTATCTTTAGTCTTGTATTTTATGTAAAGATAAAGATAAAACATTAAAGATAAAACATTATTAATCATAGACAGAGAAGTTCTGATAGGTCCTACTTCCAAGCATCAGCATTACTTCTGGCAGTGTTGATATTTTCACATATGACCCTTTAAACAGGCAGGGTATTCTTGTTTGTTTTCTTGGAAGCTGACTTCTTTAAAAGCAAATATTACATTTTGATTATTCTGTGCCAGCAGGTTGTATTCTTTATACAGTATGGTATAGGAGCATTTAATAATATGATATTGATATATTAGTGCTTTATATTTCACAAATCAGCTTATTTGTAGATGGTATTAAAGTTTTGCACACCATTATAAAAAAAAAAAAAATAGACCTCTACGTGAGCTTCCATTGCAGCAGAAGTTAGAAGTGACAGAGTAGAAAAAGCTTTTTAAGTAAAAAAAAAAAAAATCCTGTACATTTATTCTGACTTATTTATTTATGGGTTCATTTCTGAACTCAAAAAGAAAGAAAAAGGGTGCTTGTTATTTGTGATCCAAATCATAATTTCTTTGGCAATTTCTATAGAATTCTTGAAAAGTGGAAATGAACATGTCTGAATTCTGTCTTGAAGCTTTGACCTAACATGAAGTTAATAGAAAAGCTCTTACAGACATTATGGAAGTAGGTTGAACCTGTTAAAGAAATATGAGAGAAAACCCGTTTTATAATATATTAACTCTAGAGGTGTTCCCAAAATTTATGGCATTCAAAGAGTAAATAAAAAGAAATAGGTAAAATTCCCATTGCCCCTCAGTTTGATCACATCATTTAAGTCGGTATTAACCTGACTGTTAAGTTCTTGACTTGAGAGAGAATACCTTTAAAGTTATAGGTACAATAATCTGAATTTTGAAAGTATACCTAAAAGTGACCAGTATAAAATGGATGTTTATGTTTAAAATACCATAATTATCTGAAAAGTTAAAGTGAAGACTTTTGTCTGTTTTGAGAGACTATAATGTTTAATTTAATTTTTATGGAAGTATGGCAATATCTTACACCAAGACTGTAACGGTACTTCATTAATATTTTTAAAAATTGTTGTTCCAGTATATTCTCACCTAGAAAGTGTCTGCTTTGAAACCAGAAGACTTCAAATGTAACATGGATTCTATACAATTGATTGTCTATAGTTAATAGTATCAATATACTATTGATTAATGACTTGGATTAGTTTTTTGGAAATCTCTGATGTTGCTGTTTGAGTGAAAATTTATTAATGGGCCCCTCTTGCTCCTGTTAAACCCCTCCTGATTTATGCACTAGATAGATAGTTTAAAACATAGTCACTGCTGAGCAGTCTAGCAAGGCTAATTAGGATTGTGTGAGCAAAGGAGTTCATCGGGTATTTCTAGTTAAAGCTGCATAGTTTGGAGGGTATTTTAAGGAGAAGAGGGAGGAAGCAGAAAGGAGCTGCAGACCCAGACACTTTGGTAGCGTGAGCAGCCTGGGAAGGGAACTGCAAGCAGAGAAACCAGCTCTGATGTTAAATTCTTTTTGTGCTCAGGAAAAAAGGTGTTCCTGTGTTCGTGTAAACAAACCAGGCTGCATCAAAGCAATACTTGCCTCCATCAGCAGCTTTCTCCCAGGATCAGAAAAAAACCTAAAGACTCATAAATCTTAGTGTAACCATTACAACTAAAAGGGTAAGAGTGACTTTCAGGTATGCTCATCTGATTTTGGATATTTATCCTTTACTAACATTATGATTTTTACTGTGCTGTATACGTCCAAAAAGGTTGCAGGGAGGGTCTTTCCCTGCTGCTGCTGCTAGTTCAAAAGCAATTAGAAAGCTGTGTTGTTCAGGAGCTGCACCTGAGAGAGTGATGCCTACTTCTCCTGGTACTCATGATCTGTTCTCGTTTTCGGGTAATGTTTGTTCTGGGTGTTTGCAGAAGCATTCTTTTCTGTGCTATTCAGGGATCCCAGAGGATTCTCTGGCCTGATCTCCACCCTTAGAGTGCAGGAGGGATGCAGGTGAAGCAGTCTGTGCTCTTGCTTCTGCAAAAGCTGGGAAGACCATGACAAAGCCCATCATGAGCACAGTTGGGCTCTTATCACCAGTGGATGCCATTGGGTTAACACTGACTTGTCTGTCTACGGAGCATAGGACTGTCCTGATAATCTGTTTAGCCAGGGAAAGTAGAGTGCTCCAGAGCTCCCCTTTGGTTATTTGCTCTGCCTGATGAGCTTATGTCATTCTACACAAGTGCTTCTGGAGTGCCAAAACCACCTTTGTCACTTGCTGAGATAGACTCACCAAGTACAGCAATATATTTTGGATGGAAACACACTTCTGCTTTTGAAACAAACACATTTTCCACATAATTTATTTTGGTTTTACTCAAGCTATTACTGAAATAATTTCCAGTTCAGTTAACTTGAATCAAACACTTGTTTGTGGTAAAGGGTCCAACTCTTTGTATCTGGTGGGGAGACTTGTTAGTGCAAGCACTTGCTTTTATAATTTGTTCCCGTAATGAACAGAGGTGGGTGCTCCTTTCATCTCTCAGCATCTGAAACTGTACACTAAATCAATGTTCCCTGCAAACTGACTGGCTTTATGTATCCAGCAGCTGCAGGAGGATCCAAACAGGATGATGACATGATGCCTTGGACGGGAAATGAAAACCACTGGACTTGTGCATGCTTAGCAGCTATTCACAGGGGTGGCCCCAGTCTGGTCCACATCTGAGGGCTCAGGACATCATCTTCCTGCTGTGTGACAGTACATTCTTAACACCTTAGAGGGGAGGACAAGAAGGTGCATAATGAACATCTGCAGGGAATTGTCTACTACTTCTCACTTCTGTCTGAAAGGGATTCAGACAGAAAGGCTCCAGAATATAGAAAAGCTATATGAATAGAAAAAAATCCATGTGAAAGCAGGATGTAGAAAGCTACAGAGTACAGAAAAGCTGTATTGTATGGAAGGCTCCAGAGTATAAATTTTAAAACTACACAAAATCTTTATTTATAAGTTTCAATTTTAGTCATCAAACTCTTTAACTCCACAGACAACAAGACAGATGAGATTGCTCTGGGAAAATGCATCTAACACCCAGTTCTTTATATATATAGCAGATAGCTCTAGAAACTTTATTTAGAAATTATTTTTGTTCGTCACAAATTGCTAAATATATCAGTAAGTCACTTTTTTTGAAGCCAGGTTTGCAATTGTTAACCTGAGCATGGTACAGTGAAGGTAGCATGGAAACATCTATATTTACTGAAGTTCCATCTGTAATTATTTTCTACTTTTAGATGTGCTTTTATCTTTAATACTGCCAAAATCAGAGTGGGAGCACAGGTACATTTTAGATATATAAGACCAGTGGATGGCTGAAAGTAGAAATTTGGTATTGTGTAACTTAAAGGTTCACCAGCATTTTATAACAGATCACACTTCCATTCGCCTGACGAGGAATCTGAATTTTTTACATTTTGCCTACTGGTTTAGCACATGTAAATGCTTGTTGTCTGAGTTTCTGGCTACTGTCCTTATTTGTGATGGTGAAAGATAATGTCTGATTCTGCTTGCAGTGAATATAGCCCTATGTGTCTGTGTATTTATTCTGTAGCTTTGGACATCCACACTGCTGTAATTTATAGGCAGTCCCAGTTTTTGTTTTAAGAGAAAGTCTTGAATATAGATCAGTATGTTTCAAATAAGATGTAAACATGCAAAATGTCTTTTCAAGTAACTGGGGCAGAAATAAATATGTGCTAACATAATTTTAAACATCTTTCAAGTCACTAGGACTATTTGTGTGTTTAGAATTAAGCATACTGTTTATATTAGGCATATATTCCTGAATACAGCCCTCACAGTAAAAAAACAAGTCTGTATTTCATCTGCATTGCCCCAAGTTCCTCTATGCCACTGAAGTGAAAGAAAATCCTGGCGATAAATATTCAAGGAGAAGGATGACAACTGTAATGAAGTTGTGGGTTATGACTAGAGAATTATGACATTTCTTGAAATGGCTGTATAAAAAAATAGGCAGAATGTGTCTCATTGTTGACAGACAACATAAAAGAGGAGAGCTTGAGACCAGTAATTTTTTAATATGTACAGCATAAGTATTTTATAACAAAATTACATTATACTAAGCATATACAATAAATACAAATATATTATCATATGGGAAAATTGATCTGATGCTTAAATATTTCTATATCTTTAAAAATTACAATTCTTCTCTGTCATACCTGATATTTTATGAGACTGAATTGCCCCCACAGAACAAAAATAAACAAAGGAAATGTATTATTTATAAAGGTTGTTCATTACAATGATTGTGGAAAAAAAACATTAACACAGTAAGAGGTCTTAAATGCACTGGATTAGGGAGAGGATAGGGTAAGTGGCAGAATGGCAATTCTGAATTTTGAAGAACAGTTCTCAAAAATTTCCATTTTCCCATAGCTGAAGCAAAAAGTACTGGAGTAGAAGAGAAAAAGTTTGTGTTATCTAGAAACTTTACCCTTCTTTGAAGCACTTTTTTCACTTTATACTTGCATTTGAGAACTATCTGCCATTTATATGCCAGGTCTTCCTCCTAGGGCAGGGGCAGGCAGCAGAGCTGCCTGGAAAAGGTGTGTCCGGGTGGAGGATTTCCTGTGGCAGTGGCTGAGCTGGAGGAGAGAGCTGATAATAAGAAGGTGAGGTGGCTGCATAACATCAGAGGGGCTGAGAAGGAATCAGATAGCTGGTTCCAAGTGCAGTCTGCAGTGAGCCCACAGACCACGGCCAAACAGCCAAAACCTCCCCAACTGGCACACAGAGGGGAAGGGTGCCAATAGTGCACGGGAATGGAAACTTGCAATAGCAAGGACCTGCAGGAGGAAGAGACTTCCCCTGAAGCCTGAGGTACCCTTGCAGAACCGTTTCTCCACTTTACAGACTGAAGAGGAAAGAACTGTTACATCAGGAGAGATTCTAGAGCTGAGCACAGCAGCCTGATCTGCTCCTTGCACAACTGAAAAAAGGCAATGGGTAATAGTAGTAGTATAGAAGCACCCATTTGCTGACCTGATGTGCTCTAAAGAAGTGTGCTGCCTACCAGGGGCTCATATCAGGAATGTCACTGGGAGACTACCAAACTGTGTGCAGTCTCTTTTACAGACTCTTACCTGCTGCTGTTGTTTCACGTGGGCACCAGCGGTACAGCCAGGAGCAGTCTGAGGAGTAACAAGCAGGATTACAGAGCCCTAGAACTGGCAGCATGGACTCTAGAAGACAGGCAGTTTTTTTCATCAATCTTCCTGGTCAAAGGAAGGGGGGTTGAAAGGGTCAGTCGAACCTGGCAAATCAACAAATGGTGATGGGACTGATGCCACAGCCAGGGGTTCAGCTACTTAGACCATGGGACTCACCTCGAGAAACCAGCTCTACTGGGGGCTGATGGGGTCCATCTGTCAGAGAAGGGGAAGAGCATCTTCAGTCATAGGCTTGGTCATGCTGGTGAAGAGGGCTTTAAAGTTGCCAGGGGAGGGGAATCTCAATCTATCCTACTACTGTCAGTTTGGTGCCGGTGCCAGAAAGAGATGCCCAGAGCCTGAAGAGGGACTGCAGGTCAGCTGGAGAGCACCTGAAGAGCAGCATAAAGGAATTCCAGCCCCAGCCAGTAAGTCAGCTTCATTGGGGGCCCAACTTAAATGCGACTGTGCAAGGACATGTAGCATAGGGAATAAACAAGAGGAGTTAGAGATGTGCATATGCCTGCAGGGGTACGATCTTACTGGCATCACAGAGACATGGTGAGATGTCTCCTATGGCTGGAGTGTTGGAACGGAAAGCTACAGGCTCTTCAGGAAGGTCAGGCAGAGGAGGTGAGGAGATGTTGCCTTCTATGTCAATGACCAGCTGGAGGGCATGGAGCTGTGCCTGGGAATGGATGAGGAGCTGACTTACGAGCCAGGATTAGAGAGGGCAGGGACAGAGGTCATTACAATAAGGGTCTATTACAGGACCTCTGACCAGGAAGATGGAGTGGACATAGACAGAGAAAAGCAGCCTCATATTCACAGGCCCTGTTCTCATGGGTGCCTTCAACCACACTGATATCTGTTGGAGGGACAACATAGCAAGTCATAAGCAATCAAAGAGGTTCCTGGAATGAGTTAATGATAATTTCCTTCTCCAAGTGACAGAGGAGCCAATGAGGAAAGGGGCTGTGCTGGACCTAGTTCTCAGTACTTAAAGGCTCTGACAAAAAAAGCCGGAGAGGGGCTGTTGTGGTTTAAGCCCAGCTGGCAACCCAGAACTACGCAGCTGCTCGGTCACTCCTCCTCCTTCCTCCCCCCACTCCTGGAGGGATGGGGAGGAGAATCAAAAGAATATAACTGCCACAGCTTATGTACTGGTCCAGTAACTAAGGCATAACACAAACCACTGCTGCTACCACCAATAATAATAATAAGGGAAATAACAAGGGAAGAGAATACAACCGCTCACCACTTGCCGACCAATTCCCAGCCCGACCTGAGCAGTGATCTAGCCCTTCTGGTTAACTGCCCCCAGTATGGAATACCTCTTTGGTTATTTTGGGTCAGGTGTCCTCTGTCTGCTTCCTCCCAGCTTCCCCTCCTCCCTGGCAGAGCATGAGACTCAGAAAGTCCTTGGTCAGAGTAATCATTACTGAGCAGCAACTAAAAACATTGGTGTTATCAGCGTTGTTCCCAGGCCAAAAGTCAAAGACACAGCACTGCAGCAGGTACTAAGAAGGAGAAAAATGACTGCTACTGCTGAATCTGGGACAGGGACTTTACAAGGGCAGGTAAGGATAGAACAAGGGGAAATGGCTTTATATTGAAAGAGGGGAGATTTAGATTAGATATTAGGAAGAAGTTCTTCCCTGTGAGGGTGGTGAGATGCTGGCACAGGTTGACAAGAGAAGCTGTGGCTGCCCCATCCCTGGCAGTGTTCAACGCCAGGTTGGACGGGGCTTTGAGCAACTTGGTCTATTGGAAGGTGTCCCTGCCTGTGGCAGCAGCTAAAATGTGTATTAAGAAGTTGAAAGATTCTCTTTTTTTGAAAACAGTTTGAAAACTGCTTTTGAAAGAAGTTTTTCTATTTTCAGGAGATTAGACTCTAGTTTGTCCCTTTGGGAAAGGTGTCATTTTCTTGTGTGCTTGTTTTTGTTTTTCATTCTTGCCAAACACTATGTCTGTAGTTCAGTATTTTTATTAAGAACTAGATTTAAAAGTAAATTTTTACTTTGGCAGTCTTAACTTACCTCTAAAGAATAGAACACTGGTGTTTGCTTTGTAAACAAAACCCTGGAGAAGCCTCCAAATATGACCTCAAAACCCTGCAACTCAAAAAAAATCTACCAGAAAGTCAGAGATTCCTTGCTTTCAGTGTTTTTACTAGATTCCCTTTTAAAAGCATAGATAGCATTAGATAAAAATTAGCTTAATGAGATCTGCATATCTTATCATAGTATTTTACCTTCTAGAAGCTGATAAGAGGTTTTCAAGAGTAAGCAGTGCATGGATCAAGGCTCCTGAAGTAAATGAGGTTTTTGTTTGTTGCTGTTTTATTTTAACTCAGTAGCATGAGGTCTGAACTTTCAATGACCATAACAGAAACAAAACTCTTCTGAACAGATGGAGATCTCTAAAATATCTAGGATGGTAGGAGTGCTAGCTTAAGCACCTACCATGTAGGAGCTTCAGGGTCTGAAGTATAGATGCATGGCTTTGGGAAGATCTCTTGATGTGTCCCACTTGGGTGCTTCAAGTGCAGTCAGCATGGAGAATTAGGTGTTGTCAGGGGATTTTCTAGAGACAGACAAGAGAAAACCCTTCACTGGGACTTGTGCTCCATTCCCTTGGGATGATTAACAGACTTGTAAATAAAGGCTGTGAAAGTTCTCCTTTTTAAAAGAGTGGTGTGCACCCAACAGAGCACTCACCTGTGAAGGGGTATGTTGAAGTATTCATCTCTCTTTAAAAACCAGAAAGGTTTCAAATACAAATCCATGAGCAACACTTCAGGAGCAGGGCTGTGAGGACTGACTGTGCTGAATTACAGAACCCATGTGCTGTCCAAACAGGAAGCTGTGATCCCGAAGTGTGGGGTGCAGGAAGGTTTTGTATTTTGCAACCTGGGAGATGGGGTGCTTAACTAGGACAGACTGGGGATCCAAGCTCAAATTACTATGTTATGCGTATCCATCTCTCAAAATGTAAAAATAAAAAAATTAATAAATTCACAGCTTTCAGATGAAGGGCCCATTTTTATGCTCTAAGAAAGCTGGTGGGACTGCACCTTTGAGTAAAACTCTGATACATACTTGTAGATCACAACTGAGTAAACAGATGTAAGTGAAACAATTTTATTCAACATTTCAGTTGAGTTTTGTAATGTTTATTCAGGCAAGTGGCTGTTTTTTTTTTAAACTTTATTGCCCCTTTTGCTGTCACTTAGGGAATTTGAAATTTCATCCCTTTTCACAATTTGAAAATAACACAGCAGAGTAAGAATGGAGATTTGAAGGAGGATTAGAGATGCAGACACCATGAACTGGCAAATTTATTGGCTATGATGGGGACAGGAGATTTTAGTATGTCATAAAGATAAAATAATATTACTCAGCATAAAGATGAAATGAATTTATATTTTATATTTCAGAGGCCTTTGGATCAGACCCTAAAATAGCAACGGATCAAAAAGAATTAGCAGGTAGCATGACAGGGAAAGCAAAAAGAAACAAAAAAAAAGAGATGCCAGAAGGGAAAGAGTTCTGCAGTGTTTTAATGGTAAAGATGAGGAATGAAATGCTGCTTTTCTGAAGGAAGATGGAAATTCCATTCTGATTTTAGCAAGACCAATCTTTCCCAAAGATGATCCAAACATTTTTCCATTACATTCCTTAACATTATATGTGTCTTGAAATTATAGCAAGATAATAGTTAAAAAGGCTAACTTTAAAGGTGTTAAAAGCTAACTTTTAAAGGTGTTATCCACGTAAAAGTAATTCTGTCCAAAGGCTGTGAAAGTGTCATTCTGTAAACTCTGACATGTTTTAGTGATAAGATGCCTGCCCATTTGCCATGGGATGTTTCTAATGACAGTTTAATTCTATCAGTTATTTGGTTACACATGGATTTTTACCATAATTTAAATGTGCTTATATTTTAATTGCTGGTGATTGACCATTACACTTTGTCGTGTTCATTTCTTTTCCTCAGTTATAGTGTTGAAACAGTCTTAGGTACAAAAAGACAGATTAGAGATGAATACACTTACATTGTTAAGGAAATTCATCTGTGGTGGAAAGTTTATTTTTCCACATGACATCACTGCTCTTCAGGTGCTGGTAATTGTAAACATCCCTTGTTTTCAATTCTTTGTCCCCTTAATCTCATTAGGAAAATATCAGTCGTTAAATCTTTTAAGTAGCATTAGGGTGTGTGCTCATCCATAACATATGAGAATGCCAGTCAGTTCTTATCACCTGCCTTTAAAAAGAATGTTTGCTCTTTTGCAAGTTACTGTGCTGAAAAATGAGATTTGATTTCATGAAGACTTTGCTGGTTGCTGTGACATGAAAAAAACCTACTATTAAAAATCAGACAGGAAGACAAGATGCACATGGGGGTGGGGTGGGGAAGAAGCCATCTCTCACTCTTAAGATTACCATCCTTCAGATAGAACACTTCAAAACAAGTGTGCAAGACTGTGATACAACTAGCATGATAGTTGCACACATTTTGTTATATGCGAGATCTTAGGATGGAGACAGTAAGTGTACAAGAGAAAGCCACAAATATACCAGCTTGTTTTTCTTCAGGAAATAACTAATTTCTTAGCCTTGTCAGGCTTTATTACTTGTAAGAAAAGATTTCTTGTATTGCCCTTCACTCTTATCTCTTCCTCCTTGCCTCCTCTTTTCCTTTTCTCTCAAACCTATTTACATGTCCATTCTTACTACCTTCCCTTACTCAGTCTTGCAGAAGAAATTTAATTAGCAACTTCTAAAATATGAAACAAATGATCTTTCCAGCTTTACTTTGCTGTTTGTGTGTCACTTTTTGCCTTTGAAAGACTGTAGGCAAGGCAAATGTCATAACTCAATAGAAAGGTAGACTTTTTGGTTCTACCATATGTAATTTTAAAGCTTCTGACTCTGAAACTTGCTGTATAGTTTGTTAGCAGGAAAAAAAACCCATCTCAAAATAAAACAAAAGCCAGCAATAAAACATATCTGTGTAATTCTGTCATGGAGCCAGTGATAACAACAGTAGGCCTAGTGGTGCTGTTCCTGGTAGCACTATGGCAGTGATGGTGAGGTTTGTGTTAAGCCTTCCTTCGCTAAACATGAAGAAATATGTTCTTGCTGGTTGTATAATTTTAAAAAGAGATATGAACTATGGTGGCTCCTGCAATTCTTTGAATGAAAAACTTGTGATTATGCTGCAAAGAATAATAGAGGGGGCAGAGATAGATAGAACCGTAAACAGTCCTGCTGAAGCTGCTGAACGGAAGTAAGGTTGCATGGGTGTTGCTGGTTCTTATTAGTAGATTGAGTGCATTCTGCACCATCTGAGCTTTCCTTAGGCAAAAAAATAAAGTTGGTTATTATAACATGGACTTTGATTCTACAAATATTATAATAGACCTTTGATCAAACAAAGGCTGAGGGTAAAAATTTTGTGCTCTGGCAAACCTGTTAAGTGCCTTGATGTGAATTTTGTTTTGCCCTCAAACCCTTGGTTTATGTTTATATAAAATCCAGTATATTTTCATAGAAAATGTGTAAAAATAGTTTGATATCGCAGCTGTTTTACAAAAGTAGCTTCAGATGAGAGTCAGTCTGTTTAAAATCACAGACCCTACTGTTGTTCAAAATATAAATAATTCAGGAACTGCATTCCGTGGACTAAAAAGCCAAAATTTCATCCTGTAAAGCCACCTGGCTGCAATTGATAGTAGAATCTATTGTTAACCCCTTTTCTGCAATCTAATTAAAATACTGCTGAATTATCTGTTTAGTGTGGCCTGTCTGCTCCCCAAAAGCATGCCCCTTTTTGTCTAATAATCCCAGCCTTTTTAGGTGACTGTCATAACAAGGTCTTTGAAACCTTGTTTAAAGATTTTAAGATCTTCTTAATCCCTTGCCTGATGAGACACCCATTGCTGAAAGCTGGGGGGGAAAGGTCCATCTGTCTTGCAACATATGTGTTTACACTGTAAAATCAGTAAATACAGCAGTGTGCTTACAGTGCCAAGAATTTCCTTTAGTCATAAATAGAGATACATTGTTTTGTTATTGTTAATTGAGTTTACACATCTGAGAGACCAGTTACTAATTACTGAAAGCAGAACAGACACGCAGCTCAGAATTGGAAGTGTAAATTTGTGCGTTCACCAAGAATATTTTCAGATTTGGGGGATGGTAATTTACAGTTGTGTGAGTGGGCATCTGGTTTCCACATCAAGGCCACTTTTATTTCTGCATTTGCACAGTTGCACACTGGAAGATTGGGTTTTTAAGCCATCTTACTTTTGTGCATATAATTTACATACCTAAGTGAGTTGCTGAGGCTCCCCATAAGTTATCAGAGAAGCAAGCTCCCAGCTAACTCCTATTTTAGACCCTTAAGTTAGGTGCCTAAAAGGGGATGCTGTAGCTGTCCTAGGAATAAATCTATCAAAACCAGGAGAAATACATGCAGAGCATTATCAAGAATCATAAATGAATTCTCTGGCGCATTGTGTGGCTGTCTGGTACTGAAAATCATTTAACTTCTTGTTGTATTTGTATTTCTGCTTAGAGAATTTATATTGCCCCCTCCCACACACACTTTTTATTGTTCACTGGTGTTTGTGTAACTGTGGTGCCTAGGGAGTGAAGTTCTGGAACATGGTCTGCTTTGCAACATTTTGTTCAGATTTTGGATTAAGTGTCCCCTAGATACAAAAATTAAGTTTTTAGAGACAATTTCAATATGAAGTCAGCAAAACAGGGAAGTCCCTGGCAATGCTGTGATGGAACAGATACATTTGGCAGGCAGTGATCTAAGCAAAACATAATACTTTTTAATAGGTAACATCCAAAGGACAGTCTTAAACTGGGATTTGAAAGAGGGCAACTGGGTAACTTTTTTGTGTTTACAGGGAAGAATTTCCATGCATGAGGAATACTAACAGAGAAAATATAAAATACACATTTGAAAACGTGAAAAGCAGATAGATTCTGGTTTATAGGCTGCTCTGAGTTGGAAGTCAGTCTTCTAACTACAGAATAAGAGATTTGGAGGGAGTGATGTTTGGTAACTTTTAGGAAAAGGCTCTTGGAAGAGCTGTGTGGACCAGATATCGCAGTCAAGGTGATGAGTAAGGGTGGCATAGGGAAAGCAGATAAGCAAAACCCCCAGGGCTGGAGCGCCTGTCCTATGGAGCCAGGGTGAGAGAGCTGGGCTTGTTCAGCCTGGAGAAGAGAAGGCTCTGGGGAGACCTTAGGGCAGCTTCCAGTGCCTAAAGGGGACAATAATAAAGTTGGAGAGGGACTATTTACAAGGACATATTAGGACAGGACAAGGTGGAATGGCTTTAAACTCACAGAGGAGAGATTCAGATTAGCTATTAGGAAGAAGTTCTTTACTATGAGGGTGATTAGACACTGGCATCGGTTTCCCAGAGAAGCTGTGGCTACCCCACTCCTGGAATTGTTCAAGTCCATATGGGATGGGGCTTTGAACAGCCTGGTCTGGTGGAAGGTGTCCCTGCATATGGCAGTGAATTTGGAACTAGGTGTACTTTAAGGTCCCTTCCAACTCAAAACATCCTATGGTTCTATGTTTGTTTTTTTTTCAGGGAATGTGTGTTGCAATAATAATATAGTAATTATGGGCTATAGAACAGAATAGGTTAAATTAGGTGAGAGATAACAAGAAGTGAACTGATTCATAAGAAGTTAGGTAAGTGCATGGAGATTGGATCACAGAAAACCGTGATCACATCTGCAGATGCACATTCCCTGGTGAAACAAAGAAGTCTGGGGAGGTTCAAACTGCAGAAGTCCATATGGCATATGGTGCTTGTTCTGTGGATGTAGCATATAAATCTGATGCTTGTCAAAAGCACTAAATATTTGTTCTGTATGCATGTTATATGTGCTCAGATACTCATCTTTCACAGTTGACCAAGTGAATTACAGCTGCTTGGAAGACTGTTTCTGAAACTTGGAAAATTATCTGCTTGTTGCTTCTCAGGAATTCCTTATTAAAGCAGTTTGCAGTTCTTCAGAATCTACCCCACATGAAAATCTCCTGTAATACAGAAAATTTTGATATCATCTACTGTTCTTAGATGGTTTCTATTGCCTAAAAGATATTTGGGGGAACAGCTCTTCTAAGCCATCCTCAAAGAAAGCAGTATAAAAATAGCAAAGTGAAGCTAGAAAAGCAGAGGTGGGAATGATCAGTTTTGGAGTAGGCTGGGACAAGATCTTGTGAGACATGATTTTCCTGGTTTATGATTGATTATACTGTTACATTAAAAACAACTCAAAAAGTTCATATATGCGTATTACCTCATGTCTGCAGAAATACTGACTAGGTGGTTAAAGAAAACACCTCACAGTTTGGTGGGTAGTGTTCCAACAGTCACCCAGATATTGTTGCTTGAAAAATATTGTGATAAAGAGGATCCAATCCATTATTTGAAACCAGAGGAAAGAAAATCAGATAATACATTACATTTGAGAAACAAGGCAAAACTTCTGGATAATTCTAAGAAATATTTTGTTTCTGGTATGAATTTCTTATATTCTTATTCCTTCTTAAGATACATTCTCATCATCAAGAGCTGTGGACATTACCTGGGCAGTTCCTGGTTTTGGTACCATGATTTTTTTCGAGCACAAAGCTTGAACAATTTGCTTCATGTACTATGTAGGAGAGAGGAGCAAGCAGATTGATAAAATAGACACCACTTTGCAAGAGGAAGTAGCAACAGTAATACTGCTAATAATTAATAATTTAGATTAAAATGAACAAGGAGCTGATTCTTGAATAAAGTAGTGTGCAGTGATCAGAGAAAGGCAACCTCAGCAGTTCGGAAGGATTTCCAGTTCTCTGTAACATGCATAGCAGCCCGCAATGGGTGGAAGGAAAGAAAATAAATCCACCGGAGAGCAACTGTTTCTTGTATTTAGAGACAGAAAGATGAGAACATCTGAACCAGTGGGTAGCAAAGAATGTCAGTTATATTCTAATCTAGATTGGTGAATAAAAAGGTAATCATCAATAAATTAGAAGAGGTGTTGAAAACTCAATTATAGGAAATGAGGAAATTAGAGTGCTGAGTCTGTTTCTGATTCACTTGTTAAAGTTAAAAAATTTGGGTTTTTTTGTGTTATCTGTACTTTTGGTTCAGGTGATGTATAGTGATTGTATAGGATGTAGGATATACAGTGATGCATAGGATTGTATAGGATGTAGGATTTTTCAATATTTTTTTAGTAACTCCTCAGATTAGGGTTTTGGTGTTCAGCTGGTCATCATCTGGAGCAGCATTCAAAGGCAGCAACAGGAACTCAAGTGTCCATACTTGAGCAAACAAGTGTTTGCTCTTGGCGTTTCACTTCCTTGTCTTGCTCTATGAAAACCATGAGGGTCTGTTTAAAAGTGAAGGACTTACTGAAACTCCGAATTTGTAGGTTTGCTTTAACAAATCTCAGCCTGAGTGAGGAAAGGAGGGGGGGTTACAAATTCTTTTATTGATTCTCATTTTTTTGCGTCTACCTGAATGTCATGAGTTGTTTTCAGTCACACAGAGTGTGAGTGATTGTTGCTGCTGACCATGAAGTGGCACACAGAAACTGTTGCCTGTAAAATTAGAATGTTGGTTTGTGTTTTTTTTTTTCCTGGTGATTTTAAGAAAAAATATAACCTGAGATTCTCCACATCTTATCTATAAATCATGATTAAATTCAGTGTGTGAGGGGGAGAAGTAGTTTGACCTTAGGAATATTACAAAATGTCCCTCACAGCTTTCAGTATAATTTTAAAGTTGCATGGATTTTGCAGTTTGAACAAACGCTTCATAGTTGAATGGTCCTTTAATCTTTACCATATTTGTGTGCAGATTTGATGGGCTGTTTATTCCAGGGGGAGGGGGAGGTAGTGATTGAAGGCTGGAGCTGAAGCTCCACAGAGTGTCTGTAACATTTTGGCAGAGGCATATATAACAGAGAGTTTTGAAACTCCTTGAGAGTGCACCCTTGATTAGAGATGTGACTTTGAGAAACAGGGTGGGTTAGGCCCTCCTCCTATGAAACCTCTCATGTTTCAGCCAAGTTTTCTTGTTATAGGGGCATAATTTATTTTTGTATTTATTACAGGAATTTTCTTTTTCCAGTCTTTTTTACACTTTGAGTACTTAGCTGGCAGGGGTATGCATTTAAATGGACTGCATCATTTCTGTCAGAGCTGAAAGAAGTACCTAGTTAACATTACCTATCAAGCTTCTGATTTTTCATGATTTTTCATGATTATTTTTGGAAGTAGCTTCTTTACATGAAAATAATAAATAATTCTTGATTTTTCATACTTGCTTATGTGATAGTTCTGAGTAAAATCACGTCTTCCCTATGTGCCTGTTGCAGTTTGGAAATCAGTTATGAAACCACACTGGAATTACTGGACAGTTTACAGAAAATGGAATATTGACTGTTGGCAAAGGAATTGGGTGAAATAGAAATTTAGCCCACCTCTGGGACTGGAAAATCAGCAGTAAAGGTTCCCAATAACTTAGAAAGATTGTTTTTTTTTTTTTAGGAGACCTAGGCATACATATAGCATTTCCTGAATTTACAGAGAGGTTCTTTATGTAGCAACTGTAACAATTGTTACACAAAAATAAATAATTCCAGATGTTACAGATATTGTAGTCCTACTTATATTTAAAAGGGTAACATTTCAAGGTCTCTGTACAAGTTTATAGACAGAATATTGTCAGTAACAGACTCATCTTCTTTTCTCTGTTGTCCTTTAATTCAACCCCTTTTTTCCTTCACAAATGCTCTTCTGTGGAGTAAATTTCATGCCTAAAGGATAATCGTAATAATTTGGCAATATAAATTCTGTATAGTCCTGGTACGTTTTGATTCTATGACGGTAAATGACAAAGGAAATATGCAGCAAATGTTTTCCTGCCTTTTTACCCTCTGTGAAGGTGTTCCTTAGTGCAGGCAAAAGGGGCTTAAGCAAGGATAGATCCTCTAGCAGCATTGTCTTTCAGCAGAAGGAGAGATGGGAGTGGGGCCATCTGCCTCACTCAGGCCTTCTGTGCAGAGTGATTATGGGGCACAGTATCATTCTGCTGGGCTGTGCCTTTAAACTCCAACCAACAAAAAAAGTGTTTGGAATTATGGCATGGTGATGACTTCAGTGGATAAAAATCTACCATAATTAGCCTGGAGGTTCTCATTACGCAGGGATAGGGAACAGTAAAAATCAAATCAGCAGAGATCAACTGCACAGATCATTTCTGCTGATCAATAACAGGCTTGTGCAAATAACCCTGCTGTATAGCAGCCCATCTTTCTCAGAGTCATCAGGGAGTGAAGATTACATGAACTGTAGGCCAGTGAGAGTTTTACAGAAGCTTAACGCATAGAAAATGTCCATCACTTCATGATTTGATCGTAACATAATGAACATTTGCTTTGTGCATGTGGGCCATATGAGTTTATTATGACTATCAAGTGTAACCAACTGTAATAAAAAATAAATTATATTGTCTGACATACTGTTTCCTAATGTGACATTTGCTACGTCTAAGATATGGCAAATATCAAGCTGTAGACTGAATCTTGAATTCCTGTGTTCCTGAAGCAATGGGGGCTTTGTTGCCATTCCTTGTGTGGAACACGTTTTTGCAGGATTAGTTAGAAATAGAAAACAGCATATTCCAAGTAATGCAGCAACTTGACTAAACATGGTAATGAATTGTTCTCACTGATAATGAGGTATCAGAGCTTGTTTCAAAATAAAAATTGTAAGGTAGAAATACTAATGCCATTTCAGTTCATCACATGCTTTTATGGTGTATGTTGTTCTCTGTTTTGTACCTTTGGGCTTGTGCCTCTGAAATCTTTGCACCAGGCAACGCTGTGAATTTCTCATTGTCATGATCCCAAATTGCTTGTTCTTTCATTTTAGATAGCACTAATGCTTAAAAAGTAAGCAAATGCATTGTTCTTTTTCTTTCTTTTTTTTTCCTTTTAAAGTTTTGTCTAGGAATTATGGAACCAGGATACTTTAATTGATGTACCAGTATTACTATACATTTTAGCTAAGGTTAATAAACCGGAAATTTAATAGATACATTAAAATGTCTGGGATAGCAGTTAAACATACTTGTGAGCTGGAACACTGACCTTACTCTGCACTTAAAGGCTGTGAGTCAGACTCCTGACGCCACAAGACGGAGTGAGAGGGGGAATGCATTTATGCATGTGTGTGTGTGTATGCATGTAATTTGGGAAGGTTTTCACTGCTCAGACTCTTCGGGCCTTCTGGTGCGCTGAGAGTTATTTCAGGCATTGCTTCAGCACATTCAGTAACAAACATAAGATCAAAAAAGATAGGTCTTTTCTAGTTTTAAGTTACTTAAATTTATTTCCCTTGCAGTTTTATTCATTAGTGGTTAAAATGTCAGTATCAATTGTTTTTAGCTGTTCACGTGTAGTCACCAATAAAAAGTATATCAGAGATGAGGAAGACAGTATCCCTGTAATAATTAATGTTGCTTCTTTCTCAAAAGAGTCCCTGGATTTTGTCCTCTACCCTGGTGCACATGGAAATATGTCTCTGCTGCCTTAGCAGTCAGAAGCGGTCAGAAGATGGTGAGTTTCTCAGAATGCTGCAGAGCCCCTGGTGTTCCCAAGGCACAAAGAGAGAGGATTGTGGCTGTTCTGGTCCTCACAATGTTTGGACCAGATCCTAACACCAAGCATTAATCTTGGCTTTGAAAGGTTTCTTCAGGAGGCCAATGTGTGTGTCTGCACTTCAATTGCAGTAATGGTTTTGTCTGTTAGGCTTGTTCTTCATTTTCAATTCAGGGTCATTATATAAAATGACCATGATAAATCAGTGATAGAAAGGTAATGCCTCAAAGCTTGTGTTCAATTTGGATCCACTGTCATTGATTCATATTTTTCTCAGGAGAAATTTCAAACCAAAAGCATGAGTTCAACACTGGAAGTTGCCTTTCTTCAAAAGGCTCTTTCAAGGACGCCCAGACTTCACCAGAATAGTAGTTCTGACCATAGCACTTGCTTCTTCTTGAGGAAATTTTTCTCCTTGAACTGCTGAGTGGGTTTTCATGACTGAAGGTGACTGCTTGCTCCGCTTTATAGCCTGATTGTGCCTTGTGGATCAGCAGGACCTGGGTATGGGAGCTAGTCAGATGGGGACCATGAGAATGTATGTAGGCATAAAGGCATTTAAAATCAATGGGAATTGATTCTAGGGACTACTGGTACTGCAGAATGTGTTTTAAATTATTTCATGAAACTCAAACACTCTGTATTGCATTGAACTCTCTAGTTAGACAAACTGTGGATTGTCCAGATCTCTTGGACTTGAGTGCAACAAGTCACATGCTTATAATTAAGCTTATGGTTAGAACCAAGATGCAGATGCATCTAGGGCTTGCAGAAAGTACAAAAGGTTGCTGCAATAATAATTTTCTTGCAGGAGGCCCTTTAGCCTTCTTGAATATTAGCTCTTCTAGTTAAAATGATACGTTAAGATGACATATTTACATACATGTTTATGTGTAGAAAAAGAAGATAAAAAAACCTCTGAAAAAAAGCGTATCTTCTGGTTTTCACATATCAGTTTGATTTTTTTTTTCTAAGAAGGAAAACTGGAAAAAACCAAAACCCAAGTCAACAGGAAAGGTGAGACATGATAGAATAAAACTTCAAGCTGGATTTGAAAGTGCATAAACAGTTTCAGTCAAATATCCTCTAAAAAGTTAAATTCAGAGGGCATTGCTGATGAAAAAGAATCCATGTAATTACTAAATATATTCCTTTGTTGCCTGCCTGAGGTGCTGAATCGTTCCCCAGATAATAGTGGAGCCAAAGCTAGCTGAGATTCTGTGTTGTTATTTTAGTCTGAGATATAATAACTATTTAAGAGGAAAATGCTTCAACTATTTGCTTGTTTCTGGCACTGTTACATGAGTTTCACAAGAAAAGCATCCAACATAACAGACTACTGTTTTTATAACATGGCTATCAGTAACAGGCTAAAAATATGTCTTGTGATTGAAGTGTTAAGTGCTGAATTGATTATTTTTATTAGCATTCACAGCTATTGGGAGTCGATTTATTAAAAGCTTCATTGCAGTAGCAATCCAGAAACATTTACAAGGATGCGCACTTTTAATGGAAGAGCTGAATTTCACTCAGGGCAAATGGTAGGGATTATTGAATGTTATTGATTATCTGCAGTTGTTCTTCGGTCTTTCAGAAAATACGGAAATCCAAAGCATATGTGCTCTTGAAAATAATGGGTCCTGTGCTCTTTATGCAGAGATTTTGAGGAGAGCAGAGGAAAAGATATATATTGTACAGCTGAAATTTGGTGTTTTGGTACAGAAATGGTCCAGATGTACTACTTACAGGTTGGTTAGTGCTGAAGTGTGTCCTGGCATGGCACGTGTGTGCCCCATAACTCCATCATACACTATCCAAACGGTTCTTTTAGCCTCCTTACAAGAACCTTTGCTTCTGTAAATCTCATTCCTCAAGCTCTTTCCGTGTAAGTTGTGGCCCTTGTGCTGCATTCTGCAGCTTGGCGGCAGCTCATTTCATTAGCTGGGCTTTAATACTGTAGTTGCATTGTCATGTGTGAGAGAATCTTGGCATGTCACTGTAGGATATCTCCATCTCTTTATGATCCCAGTGCAATGTTGAACAGCTTACATTTAACTCATAAGAGCTGGTATCAGCTGACTCTTCTCAGGTAGTCGTTAGTGGCTCCAGTGCTGGGAATGCTTTTAACTAACTTGTTTGACTTTGTCCTGACTAGAACCAATTATAAACTCAGTTACAAGGTCTTGTTCATAGACCAGTAATTAGTCCAGGAAAGGCAAGCAATTTCCTAAACTACTTTTTAGCTGTTAGCCTCCTCCTTAGCTGGGTTGTCAGCTAAAAGCATTCACATGGCATAATGGCAGGGGCTGGAGGGCTGGCAGGCTCTCTCCAGTGAGCTACTTAGAATGCATTCCAGTGAAGCATCACTCTGCATTAGGCTGCTCTTTCTATGGATGCTTGGAGTTGTGACATCTTCAGGCTGCACCAATGCAGCTGTAACTTGGCCTGTGTCAACACAGCAAAACAATGCTGTATATGAAACAGACCTTTTGCGTTTAATTTGGCTGCTGCTTAATTGAAGCAATTTCCAATTACTTCTTCTAGCAAGTGAATAATGAGAGTTTTGTGACTTCAGCACTCAGTTAGAAAATCATTGGTCTGTGAAATATTATTTAGAAAAAAAAGGTATGTGGGTGGTAAGGAGAAAGAAAAACCTCTTTTATCTCATGTTGTCTTCTGCACAAGTAAATAGTTTTTTGAAAGTCAGAGCACATATGAGACAGGAACAGGCTTTCTGTAACTATCCCTGAAAAATGCTTTCAGTAGGCATTCTGTACAACTAATAACATTGAGAAGATAATATAAATAAAGTAGGAAATTGCACAAATTAAAAGAAAAGCAGGAAAGAGGAAAATGAAGTCATTCAGTCATTGTAGACAAAAATTTATTAATTAATAAAAAGGGAAAAAATAGTGTAATACAGGTGGAATCTAGCTGCCAAAGAGACCCTTTTAAGCAAAGATAGGAAAATAAAAGTAAGCATAGAATATTTTATATGTGAAGCAAAATCATGCAGACAAAATATGGAAATAGTGTTGAACTTAAACATAAATGTGGGTGCTTAAAAAACAAACCGAAAGAAAACACAACAATAAATGGGATATGACTAATCTTTTCTTTCCTGCTAATGGAGTGGATGACCTTCTGGCTCTCATCTTGGGAGACAGTTAAGGAGCATTTCTTGCTGTCTCCAGTATGTAAAGGGTAGCTACAAAGAAGGGTCACACTGAAAAGATGAGGCCTAATGGGTACTAGTTACTCCTGAGGAGTGATGATGGTTTCTTAAATTTCACTAAAGTCTGCTGGCACTTGGGCCATTGAGCTGACTGGGACCTTCAAGTACTTGTACCTTCAAGTACTCTAGTGCTGCAGACTTTCATCACTCTGTGGGTGAGGACAAATGGGAAAGTCAAGAGTAACAAGGAAGCTGACCCCTTTTCAGCTGATGAAGGAGCTTTGATATGGTCAACAGAACAGCCGTCAGGCATGTGAAAAAAACAGCTTAGTTTTGCAGAGGAAGCAGATCAAAACCAAACAATGTTGTTTACAGTAAGTAAAAAAAAAAAGAGAGCATAGAGCAATACAATTACTGGTTTAGGACAGCATAAAAGGATAGGGACCACACCATGTCTGCAAACCCATCAGGATTTACTAATGTGGGAGGAAGATGACTTTGATGTATTTCTTTATTAGTCCAACAGATAATCTCATGACCTCTGACTTATCATGGAGACTTGTGGGGTTTTTTAATTCTTGTTTTGTAAGGCTTTTTTAAGCCCATCACACCTTACAAAACGAAGGTTTTGTACATCCAAATGTGGCTCAGAGAATTTTCCATGCTCAAAATCGTAAAATGATCTTTTATCACATTAATCTCAGTAGGATAACTCTGCAATGTTTTAAGCCAGTTAAGGACAGACAAGTGTTTACATTCACGTTATTTATATGATAGCAAATTATGCTACTCCACTTTCTAATAATTTTATATACAGCGGATTTGAATTCAGCGTACATAAATATGGTATTTTATTCACACCTGATTCATAAATACTCTGGTTTTACATTTATGAATCCTTCTTTCACGTATCTGTAGCATTGCCACATTTGAAAATATACTGTGGAAGCAGCACATGCAGAAGTGATAAGAGGAGACACTTCTTGTGCATTTCCTTGTTGCAGTTTATCAGTATGGAAGTAAGATATTTTCATTGCATTGGCTATACCAATTCAGCTGGATATCTATGCCATAGGCTGAGTAAATGAATAGATGAATAGCACAGGATGTTTCAGATGTAAAGTACATTTTCCATGCAGAGGCCAGAATTTAAAATAGTTTCAGTAATGTCCTGTGTTAATTTTTTACTGAACTGGTATTAGTTATAAAATTTCTCAGAAGAGGAACCCAGAGTCTGACCAGAATTTCTCTAGTACTTTTATATGCTGGAGGTTTTTAAAAATTATTTTTATTTCTTTATTTTTATTTTGATATGGTTTGGTTTTTTTTTAGCCCTGTATGAGCCCTGTGATGCTCCCTGTTCAGCACACCAGCTCCTAGGCATCCATTCCCAGATGATTCTCTTCTCTAGATGGTGAGGGAGCTGAGGACTGTAATGCAGGGCTGCGGATTTCATCCCTGGAGTAAGGCACCCTAAAATAGGCATGCATTTTAGCAGTCCCATATTACCACAGTTAAATTACTTTGTGGTTCAGCTAGAGTGTTGAAGCCCTGTTAGGAAATGGAACTTGGGGTCCTAATGCCTCTGTCTACCTTCAATATTTTGCTGAATTTTACAGCTGAGAACACGAATTAGACTGAACTGTAGGCAGTCCTGTCAGGTGTTCATGCGATTAAACCAAACTTCTAATAACTTTTCCGTGAAGATATATATTAAGAAATACTTGTGCAAAGGAAGCGAAGCGGTAAGAATATCTTAAGATTTGGATGAGATTCTAACCAGGGAATATTTCTAAGTTTACTACATTGTGCTTTTTCTTTATTTCAGCTAATAATAAGATTGTAAAAGCTGCTTCTCTGTGTCTCCTTGCCACAGCTAAGGTTTGCCTGGCCTATCCAGAGCTAGCAAGTTAAAATGCAATGAAAGTTAGGGTTGACCTGAAGCCTGGTTCCTTTTTCTGCAAATCTGTGTTTTTTTATTGTTGAACCCCTTGCACTCCCTTCTTTTGCTTTAAAATCCTGTATAGTATTTAAGCTTCCTAAGCACCCCACGGGGATATAATCAGAGAAAAGCAGCTTGGGAAAGAGCCAAGAGTGTTTGTCTTGCTGCTGTATCACAGCCTCGGCGCTCCATCAGCAGGGAATTCAGCTCAAGAGAGAAGCCTTTCATCCTTCTTTTACCTTTATGAGGACATCTATCAGTAATGATGCATGAGAAAAAAATTGACATAGGCAATAATTACTTCTTTAAAACTATGCAAGATAGGTTAAAAAAAAAAAGTGCGTTTCTGGCAAAGGTAATGCTTTTAATGAGGTTTACTGATATAGGGTTTTATTCAAATGTGACCTTTGCAGAAATCAAAGTCTAGGAAAAAAAAAAAAAAAAAGAAATCTTAAATGCCACTTAATTATAGTGACACCCACTGGTGTTGATATATGTTAGGGTCTGTCAGCATTTCCATTATTAAACTTCAGGAATTTTTAATTTAACTCTGCTATAAAATCTGTTCTGGATTTGAAACGTACCCTACATGGTCTGCATTTAGGATCGTGTTTCAGTTTAAAGAATAAATCTCCCTCTCTCTCTCTTTTCCTATTGCCCCTTAACCAGTATCTCTGATTGAATAATTATTTATATGCTAGAAATTATTACTGATTCTACTGCTGGACAAATAGTTTTGGAAAGAGTTCTGTGCCTTGAAAAAAATCAAGACCTGTACAGTCTATTTGTATTTAAAGTTGCTCTCTTTCTCTTAAGAAATAAAAATGCTGTCCTGCTTCTTTCCAGAATCTTATTCTTTGTATCTCTTCTGTTTGTGGCACCTCATAGAAGGAAGGGGTAATTTTATGCAGCTTCCTCATTATCATATAACCTTTGGACATGGCGTTCAAAACAGGTGTGACAATGTAGTTGCTGTGCTTACAATTCAACTCCTGGTAATCTTAGGATGACACATTTCACATAGCACTTACACTTATGGGCTTTTCGGATTATGAAAGATGAGCAAGTAATTCATAGAGAATCAGTATTTGCCAACTTTAGCTTTCTGTTCTGCTCAGGAATTACCCCAGAACAAGTTGTAGTTTGAATTGACCAAGTTTTTCTTTGTAGGCTTTCTATTCTTACAGTATGGTTTGTGCAAATTTTTTCTGTTCTCCATCTTTGTAATGTCTTTATCTGTATTATATAATGTGTATGCATATGTGAAGTACATATACACATACATACAGGCAGAATATTAATCTATTGTTTTCAGGATGATTATTTTATTTTCAGTGATGACATCATGACCTTCTTTCATTCTGTGGCTCCTGTGGATGCAACACCCTACAATAAGCTAATTACTATTAATTGGCATTATGATCCACTCTCAGCTGTGATCTTCCTTTACTTTTTAACATTGCTCAGGGTCTGTGGACTAATTTCTGAATCTCAGTTTTAAGAAGGAATATCACCATGGGTGTTTTTGTGGTGGTTTCCTTTCCTTTCCTTTCCTTTCCTTTCCTTTCCTTTCCTTTCCTTTCCTTTCCTTTCCTTTCCTTTCCTTTCCTTTCCTTTCCTTTCCTTTCCTTTCCTTTCCTTTCCTTTCCTTTCCTTTCCTTTCCTTTCCTTTCCTTTCCTTTCCTTCCTTCCTCCTTCCTCCTTTCCTTTCCTTCCTCTCCTTCCTCCTTTCCTCCTCTCCTTCCTCTCTCTCCTCCTTCCTCTCCTTTCCTTCCTCCTTCCTCCCTTTCCTTCCCCTCCTTTCCTTCCCCTCCTTCCCCTCCTTCCCCTCCTTCCCCTCCTTCCCCTCCTTCCCCTCCTCTTCCCCTCCCCTCCCCTCCCCTCTTTCCTCTTTCCTCTTTCCTCTCCTCTCCTCTTTCCTCTCCTCTCCTCTCCTCTCCTCTCCTTCCTCTCCTCCCTCTCTTCCTCTCCTCTCTTCCTCTCTCTCCTCTCTCTCCTCTCCTCTCTTCCTCTCCTTCCCCTTCCCCTCCCCTCCCCTTTCCCTTTCCTTTCCTTTTTCCTTTCCCTTTCATTTTCCGTTCCCCTTTCCTTTCCTTTCTTTTCATGTTGTCCTATCAGTGTTTAAAATAAAGGTAGCCAATGTTCTAGTTTGGTTGAACATTTGCCTGCCTTATGAGTGGTTCTGTAGTAACTATCAACTTCAAAAAATAAAAACGAATGTTAGCTCACACTAGACACTGCCACAAAGCACAGTTGTCTGTTTCAAGCTGTCTTGGTATGGTTTTTGAAAAAGACAGAAATTTATCCTACTTGAAAGAAAGGGAGCCATTCCAGAGGCATTATTATGTAATTTTCTTTATATTTCCTAAAATGAACTGGATTAATTTTCTTTCTCCTTCTGTTTTTCATGAATAAAATTTCTAAGTGATTTGTTAGCAAACAGGATATGTAATGCATGAAAAGATTCTTGTATGTTGCTGTATCATGTACTTTGAAATGTTAAGTACATCTATATATAGTGAGCAGGTGTATTTTAATGTGTGTATATATATGTATTTCTCCCCAATTTAGCTTTCCAGCAGCATGTGTTGATTAGAGAAATTATAGGAAAATCTGATGATTACTGGAAAAAAGTTTGTATGTAAAGAAATCATTTCAAGGGCAAGAGAAACTTCTAATGGCTTTCGTCATGAAGCCTTGAGTGCACAGGGGATTCAGTAGTGATTTTGTCTGAATAACAATCTTGGTGTGCAACTGATTGGCTTGTATTTACCACTATTATGTTTTGATAGTTGATAAAGGTGAGTAATCCTACTGTGATAAGTCACTTCTTAGTGTGTGTTTCTCTTTCAAAATGTGGATGTAGCTCCAATTAATACTAATTGGATTTATGGAAGAAAATACCCTTTAGTACTTTGATGCTAGGTTGGTGTGATGATGCTATAAGAGCTATATATTGTGGATCATGCATGATCAGTACTTACAGCATAGTCAGTAATAGTGCCATAAAAACTACCTGGTTTTCTCCTTTTTTTCACTGTTTATTAAATATATACAGAGCAAAAATAATGTTTTGTAAACCAGTCTTCTATTAAACTGAATATAGGGCCTGGTCTATCTTAGCCTTATAACTGTGTGATGAACTATATTAGAATATATATAAAAAAAGAAGGAATGAGGCTTTGGGGAGTGTGCAGTGCCAGCAAGTGCAGGTACATAAAGAACATTAGTTGTCCTAAGGGGTGGTTTAAAGAGAATTACACGGAAAGCTGAATCTTTGAGTAACTGCTTACATGTGCACTTAGCTGTGAATAAGAGCTGATCAGCTGCAGAGTGGAAAGCTGCCACCTGTTTTGGATAGGAGTTGAAGCTGTGAGAATAAAATAAAAGCCTGTATATTTATCTGTCATGCAGTTCCTGGTAGCTTATTAACATCATTAGTATACTCTTTAAATGTCAAATGCAGAAATGTGTTTCTTTTGCTTTTCATAGAATACTGACTTTCTTGGGTTTTATCTTTATAGAAGAGATTTGTGTATTCGTTTGTGTGTGGACTTAACATCAATTAAAAGGTGTTTGTGACCAGCTGGGAAGCTTGATTTTCAGCACAGTCAGCAAGAGAAAGCTTTGCACTTTGGTTTATAGTACTAAAATACAATTTTGTTTATAGTACTAAAATATATAGTATCAATTCTGGGGTCATGGACAACAGTAGGTGTATGCCAAAATCTGTGCAGGCTTGTGACTGTCAAGACACATGAGCACGCCTGCATAATTTTGCAGTAAAATTCAGTCATGTTACGTATGCACTGGCTTTCTGATTTGTACCACACTTGTTTAGATTCTACCACCTTCTGAATTACAAAAAGCAAAAACCCAAATATGTTACAGAAATGTATTTATAGGTCTTATCTACTTTGTTATTGTGGAGGATGGTAATGCATCTTCTTTCTACAAGCAAGTTACATATGCTGTATGCATCCGTAGGTGGTGTTCTTGTATGTTCAGGGATCTGTCTATTCACTAATTTAACATAAAATGATTTAGTAGTTCTGTTTACTTACAAAAGTCAAACCAAACCCAGCTAATGGTGTAATACATGCTTAAAAAAATAATTTTCCCTCACTAGATATACTCTCAGTCAAGCTGGGGAATAGATTACCCTGAAACGTTGTGCAGTGCTTTCAGGAGGTTTTCAAGGCCTCTCTAGTTAAAGCACTGACTAAGTTGGTGTGGGTTCTTAGCTGGTCAGGAAGGAAGGTTGGACTGGAGCCTCCTGAGGGCCATCCCAACTTGCATTGTCCTGTGATCATGACATGTAGAGTGTATCCTCTGAGGAGATGCCAAGAACTCCTGCACAATTGTGCTCTCCTGTATTTGATGCTGTGAATACAGTACAACAACCCCATGTATTTGTGCCCTCTCTGTCAGCATCTCTTCTGTCCTGGAGTACTGCAGGAGGGGCGGGTTGTGCTGGATTTCTCTTGATCGCTTAGATGAGGAACTGCTGCCTTAGGGATTCCCTCCAGAGAAGGCAGTAGCAGCAGCATTGTACAGGTTATGAAGCGTTGATGCAGCCAGACACTCAGGGATCTATTCTTTCTCAGAATATTTTGCTCTGAGTGATTTCTGTATCACTCATACAGAAACAGAAGCTCTGATTCCACGTTTGAACCCAAAGTAGCAGAAAGAATAGAATAAGAGGAAGAGTAAGAATAAGAATAATAAGAAAGAATATACTAGAATAGACAATAACAGAATAGAGAAGAAATATGAGGTAGTCTGTGAATTCCTTATTCCGCTATTCGTTTACTCCTTCTCTCCCTGCCCTATCTGCAGTAAAATTAACAAAGAGCATAGGACTTTACGCTCCATCTCATCCCAGAGTTAACCTCCAATTAGAAAGCTTATTCACACAGTAGTTAATGAGAGTGGTCAATGGAACCCACAAATTTCTGTAATGATGTATAAGAGAACTATACACCATACATCCCATAGTCAGAGCCACATCTAATGTTGAGGCAAACTGTAGGTCCTGCATTTGTGGATTTCGAGACTGTGACTGTCATAAACATACTGAAATCCTCACCCTCATTGCAGCAAAACTGTTAATATCCTGGTTCCTTTTCTTTGTATCACTGTGTATTTTTGCTAGATGCTTACAGAGTCTGAAAGATTTTTTGTTTTAGTAATGTATAATTCCCATTTAAAATGCTTATGTTTCAGTCTTCTCCCAGAAACTTTGCCTCAACACCTGAATTTTGAGTTTGTATGTTTTCCCTTGGTACTTCTTTCCTAGGCCAAATAGAAGAGGGGTTGTTACAAACAACATGCATGTGGGAGTTGGATATTGTACCATGTTTAAAATCAAATTTCAATGCTTTACTGGACATGTACTAGCATGAGGAAAATACTTGGATGTCAAAATCAGATATGATTCTGGGAAAGAGTTATTTTCTGTCTATAAGAGCAGAGTGTAAACAACAGGGCTAGATGTATCAAGGTTTTCTCACAGCAACACCCAGTGCCAAGAGTGGCAACTGCCAGTTCTGAAGTACAGAACTTCATCACTGGGAGGTACTTCTTGAATAGCAAAAATCATGATTGCATTCAAAGCAGCACACCTGCACACACATACATTGTGCTAGGTCCTTCTTATCCTCAGGAAAATTACTTTTTGAAGACAAAGAGAAGGATCTAAATTGTTTATGAGCTCTTCTCCTTACTGGTTTCGTGTTGATGTTTACTCACCTTTGGATGTGAAAAGCTGCTGTTTTGCAAGCAGTGTTGGTTTTGTTTTAAGAATGGTGAGAAGTCTGAGGGTCAGAACTTAACCACTTGAATGCTGACTCAGCAGTGGGGAACCCATCAAAGTGTGACATCCACACAGCTATTGTGTAATTTTGGAAAATACAAAATTTGGAACACTGAAAGTTCTACTTCCCCTAAAAGTTAAGCAGAGTTGTTCTTCTTTTATTCTGTGCATGATTATTTCAGAGAATCAGAGACTCACAGAATGGTTTGCTTGGAAGGGACCTTACAGATCACCTAGTTCCAAACCCCTCCCACAGGCAGAGACATCTTCCATGAGACCCATCCTTGAGCACTGCCAGGGATGGGGCAGTCACAGCTTCTCTGGGCAACCAGTGCCTCACCACCCTCACAGTGAAGAACTTCTTCCTAATATTTCATCTAAAACTCCCCTCTAGCAGTTTAAAACCATTTGCAACTGTAGTTCACTGATCTATATGAATCTCTAATTATCTGGAGGTTTTCAAGCACTCAAATGATGTGGTAGACAAATCAGAATTTATTTCTAAACCTTATGGTGGGATTCCAATCTAGAATTACCTGCACAGTGTTTCTTCAGTTGCATTAGAATACATTGAAAATATGTTAACACATAAATGCTTTAAAAGAAGCATACCTAAATATTTTATTAATGCAGTGGAATTTTATTTTTATTGTCATCTAGCTATAAATGGCTTCATTTGAAATATAAGTAATGGCAAATACAAATAAAGCATATTAAATACTGCTGAAATTAACTTAAAATGCAAACAACGAAATTCCCAGTGGTTATTATAAAATGTAGAATAAATAGGAAATCTGGTGGGTTTGTACCATGTTTTTTTAAACTGATGAGATTCTGTCAGGGATAAATGAGGTGTATATCGATATAAATCTGAAGTAGTGGCCCTAAAGTCATTATTTTTTCTTTGCTCTGAATTAGACGCAACCTGTATCTGCTGAACAGGGTAACATTTTAATTAGTTTTGTCTTTGAGATGAGTTTAGTTTTGTCTGCCAGAATGCAGAGGATGAGTAAACCTGCTTTAGCTGACAACTGGCCCAATCCAGACAGTATAACAGTAGAGCATGAAGTGAGAATGGGAGACAGCTCATGTCAGAGGCTCTGTGTGTGACTGTCCTGTTCTAATAGTGATGGTCACCATTAAATTTAAATTCTTTTGGCTGTCATAGAATTATTAGTATTTAACATTTATTGTTGCTTGAATAAACAGCCAATTCCTACTTAAGAAACTGAAACTGGCTGCTGTTCATATTTCATACGAAAATCTATAGATATTTTTTTAATTCAGAATGTTTTCCTACGTTAATTCTAGGTTGTAAAGAATTTACCCCAAAGCTTTCATGAAATTACATTACTGATGTATCGTTTAAGAAAAACATTTCCTTAGCACATTTTAGAGAAAACGTCACTTCAATATACCATGCATTTTTCATGTCGCATTAATGACTCGCATACTTTCTGCAGTTTAATCCCATTTTCCTTGATTTCCCACAGTCATTTGGTGTTGGAAAAGGTTAGTATGTAGGGGGATAATGCCCAGCAACAATCTAAAGGTTGTTGCTTTTTGGGGGAGGTTTCCAGCTAATGCTGCCTCATGTTCCTCAGTTTCCAAGCCTCCAGTGCCTCCATGTCTCCATTCAGGAGATACAAATTTGCATACAAATGCAATGAGAACTCCTCCACCTTCCTAGGAGAAACAATACCTGCTGGGTGGGGATGATCACCTATGATGGCTGCTCTGGCTGGACTGAAACTAGCCAGTTGATTCAGTTCCCAACATCTCTCTTCCTCACTGCCTTCGCAGCAACATCTGTATTAAAGTATGTGGAAATATTTTTTTCACTAAGTATCTTAGAATCAGAAGTCTACTGCTACTTGCCATGATCTCAAAGCCTCTTGTGAAATGTGACTTTTACTAACCAGCAGGCCCTTGCCTGCAAGCCCTTGCCTGAACAGGGCTGCTCCTCAGGTATCCTGCCAGTTCACTAAGATTTTTTTTCCTTTATTCACATAATTTGTTCTAATATTCATGTCCTCAAATTTATGCAGGAGCTATAACAGTTTACCTTGTCAAATCTTTAGTATTTGGTGTGCTGTTAATGTCCTCTAGCGTTTTGACAAAGGGCTACCTCCTCCACAGCTCCAGAAGTAATTCATGCAGAGATAACACGGCTGATCACTAAGGTTATTGTTCTTGGGTTTTGACCACTCTGGCAATAGAGGGGAAGACACAGTTTCCACTGCTTGAGTGTTGAATGTTGTCACTGTTATAAAGCAAAGCTGTTTCTGAAAAGCCAGTCTTTGTAGTTGACAGTCACCTGTAGTGCTTCTTCATCCTGAGGTTTGAAGTGCACTTCTCTGGAGTTCTAAAGAGAGCTGGGTTTGTTCAGCCTTAAGAAAGGAAGGTTCGGAAGTCTTTATCACCATTTTTCCAATATTTAGAGGGTAGCTGCAAAGAAGACAGAGACTTCCATTTGACAATTCACTCCTTGGGAGATTCTGGTTGGACACAAGAGGAAAATTTTTCACACAGAGAGCAATCAGCCGTTGGAATAATCTCCCCAGGGAAGTGGTGGATTCCCCAACACTGGACACTGTTAAGATTCAGTGGTACAGGGTACTGGGACATCATGTCTAGGTCATACTTGGCTTAGAAAGGTTGGAGCAGATGATCCTTTAGGTGCCTTGCAACCTGGGATTCTGCAATTCTAGTATGAACTTTGTATTGAGAAGTCTTCTGCAAATAACTGTGGTATGCTCTGCAAATAGAAATATGGTGGCAGGATCAGTAACAGTTGGTCCTTTGCTTTATGCCACATTATGTTATGTACCTTTAAGATATGTGGGTAAGTTAGAAAACCCTGGAAGCAAAAAGGGAGATTCATTTTGCACAGGAAGCAATTACGCATGCTTAAACAGAGAAGATTCCAGAGAAGAAATATTGGCCCTTAAAAGAAGTTTCACTATGAAAAACTGATTTACTCTGCAAAAGAAACATTTAAAACTCAGCTATGTTCTTTCTGATAGAAAATTTTGCAAAATAGTCTCAAATTATAAGGGGAAATGTTGTTGAAGCTGTTCTGATTTAATGAACTCAGTCACTATGAGGAGGAAATACATTTCCACAATGAGTTGAGCAATGGCCTGATGCAATTTGCAGTGCTGGGATATTTGGTTTTAGCTTTTTAGTTTCATCATAAAGTCTTAACTGCCTGCAGTCACAGGCCTGATGCCATGTGAGCATGCTCGAGTCAGTGGGAGTTTGGGGCATGCGTTTGGATCTAGTGTGCTGATATCTGCACAAACTCTGCTTCTTATTAACTTGTAGTTTAAAGATACTGAACTTTTAAATAAACCAAAACTTACTACTAAGTGCACTCCATACATTAGCTTTACGAACACTCAGTCTGAATAATTTTGCAGTCCCTTTGGTGCCAACATCTTTGTTTAACTAACACTCTATATTATTGCTTTCAAAAATGTACTTGTGAAAATGCCTTGTGTTGCTGCTGTAGCTTAAAAGTGCCATTATTTAACACTTTTCTGTGGCTGATTTTTCTCTTTATAATTTGTGCAGATTTGCCTTCTAGTTGCAAATATTTCAGGATTGTAAATGCCACAGAGGATCCTAGCTACCACTAATGGCATGGAGCTGCGCAGAGAGCATATGTAAAAAGGGATGGCAGTGTTTGAGAACTGGTGACAGTTCATTTTTTTTAAAAAACTTTAATTTAAAATAAAACAGTACCAAACCCTGGGGACCGTACAGTAGGGAAAAGCCAATATGGAAATGGTGAGAGTAATGTAATAGTGGATCTCTCCCTTTCTTTCTTGTGATCTAGTGAAAATACTTTGAGGGGAAGTTTCCAGCAGGGATGGGTCACCCCTGCTCCACTGTGAGTACTTACCAGAAAAGAGCAATTTGGGGTATGAATATTTGAGGGTAGTGCCTTTTGAGTCTTGTGATTTTTAATTTATAGCATAAACATGCCAGAATAAAAATCTATGGATTCATGTCTTCATGTTTTGAAAAATCCAGATGAAATATCAACAAGAAATATGATGGGTTTTAAAACTGTACTGCTTGTTATGAAATATGTTACTATTTTTTGGAGGTTATTTTGCTCACAATTATAGTGGAAGCAAAAATAGATACATACTTCAATAATTTAGAATCCATAGACGCTTTTGGTGAATACAATATAAATGGAACTCATTTTCTTTTTTTAGGTAGATACAGCTGCAGTTGCTTTTAGATATTCAAAGGCAGTAACCTCTGTGAATGACATTTAAGGAATATATCTAAAAATGCATACTGGAGTTTTGTAAACCAGTAACGAATTTTATGTCATCTAACAGATTAAAATGCTGTATGTGAAGCAACTGTAAAGCTTGCAATAGGAAACTGGTTTTTAACGCTAAAGAGCTGAGGGCAGCTGCTCTGATATTATACTAGATATAAAGATTTAACTATCACTGCTGTGAAAAATGTATTTATTGTAGGAGACCAGATTTTTTAATTTTTTTTTCTTTTCTTTTTTTTTTTCTTTTTTTTTTTCTTATGCTCCTTCCTTTTGAGTAACAACAATCCCCCCTTTGAAAAATAAGTATTTTATGTGAGGTGACCAAAATAACCCAAGCTGGATTTGTTCTGCTTGATGCAACCTATTCAGTAAGGCTGAAGAGAGAAAATGTGATTTTGGGTCTCATGGAGGGGCATTGATGCTGAGTTGTGAAGCCCAGGAGGGTTTATTCTTGCAGCTGGTTGCAGCAGAAGTATCTTTGAGCACTTTTTGCCCTGGTTACAAAGGCTCAGGGAGAAACTTTGCAGAGTTACTCCATTGGCTCTATGACAGCTGGGAAACTCCCTCATCCTGAGGTTATTCCTTGTCAATCTTGTTCTGCCAGCTTCTGTGCCTCTTTATGTGGCTGTGACAGTATGAAGCTCCCAGATTGGAGAACTGGATTCACCATTTCAATGTCTTTGTTCTGCAAAATATGTACATAAGAATAGATAATGGATAAGATATGGAGACCTACATGCTTGAGTCCTGGTATAAAAAGAATAATATTAATGGAAAAAATGAATTAAAGGTATTATTATTTGCATAATTCCATTAATAAAACATTCTTTTATCCCAAGAAAATGGAGCATTAGCTACATTTTGAATGGAGAATATTAAAAGAAACCTTTTTTTTTTTTTCCCCTGCTGTCTGACAGGAAGCAGCAAGTGATTGCAGAGCAGAAAACTGTGCTACAACAAACACATTCCAGCCATTCCTTCACCCACCATTCTCCTGCCCAGAGTTAAGGGGAGGCACAGGAAGGGAAAGTACCAGGGAAGCTTAAATCATGGCAGTGTTTGCAGCAAAAAGTCAACAAATGCACACAATGCAGTGTCAAATGTGTGCTTTGTGGTGTTCTGTAAAGCTCGGGATGTTTATCCTCAGTTTGTAAATTAGCCTCTGGAGCAGCCTTCAGGCCTAGAAGGGCTACAAATGCTGGCTCCACACCAGGCAGGAGAAATGAATTCCTTGCTTCATATGCATACATCTTTTTACTCTTTGTTAAGGCAATATAGGCAGAGGGGGCTAAAAATGCAACTTTTGTCTTTGGTTGCTTTCCATGGAGAAGAATAGGATCCTGCAGAAATGTGGATTGACCACAGAGCCAGGGAAGCAGAAAAGGTGTTTCTTGAGCCATGTAATTTAACCCAGTGCTGTATGAGCAACCACTGGAGTCAATGGCTGCAGAAAGCCAAACTGAAAGCCATTGCTTTGTGACAGCTGCAGAGAATTGCTGTTCTAATGGATGCCAGTTTGGCTTTTTGTGCTCTTTTTGGTGATTCTGCAAAGGCTCAGGTTTAACAAGTAACTTTACAGGGCCGCAGTTTTCTGACATGCATTAGAGGGTGTGTCTTCTGATTTTGTACTTGATTCTGGCTTCTAACACTTAGGTACAAGTAGTGATGTGCAAATCAGGAAATCCAGACTGCAGCTTCTTCCCTTAGTCTGTCTCTCATCTTACTAAAAACTTACAATTTCCAGATTTGATTGTGAAGAGGATTCCCAGGGGCTGTTACAACACAGTACCTTTCACATGAATTTAAGTGGATTAATGAAAAGATGTTATATGCTTTTTTTTTTTTTTTTATAGTGGAAGTAGACATGGCTCAGTGTAGATATTTGCCTTTTATCAATAATGGGGGTAGGAGATGCTTAATGTACATTTACTTACCTACACTTACATTTTTTCGTAATTTCTAGAGATCAGTTCGAAGCTTTCCATTCTTCTCTGGCAAGGTATGTATCTGCTTATGGATTAAATGAATTAGCTTGATGTGGAATTTAATAATGTCTTAGTTTTCATCTATGTTTTTAAGCATTCTTCCTAAGTGTTATCTTTAAAAACTTATTTTGGCTTTATTTTTCTTCTCAAGTTAGTCTTCCCTGAAGTGTTGCTCCTTGTCTCAACTGACCTGTACCTGAGCAGAACGATGCTATGTTGGGTGACTACTCCTGTTGTCATCTGTGAGGAAAGTTTAACATTTTAATATGTGGCATCATTCCCACAGCTGTCATTGCTGTCTGCAAGTTTATTCTCAGCACAGTGTGAAGCTTTCAGCCATGCAGAAGGGCAACACTCTCACTTAAATTGCTAAGACATGAGTTTTAAATTCAGTTTTCTCTTGAGCATAATAGAACTTGTTACCAGGTCTTCTTACCTCCTCAGATTTAAGATTGACATTCACTGCTGAGTGAATTCTGGGCCAGTCTTCTTACAGTCCTGCATGAATATGCTTTTCTATGACTCTGAAAAGATCTTCTGCTTAGAAAATTGTTGCATGTTGATTATGAACTATTGAAGGCCAGTCATCTAAAAGTATAAATATTTTTTCTTAACACAGAAAACTTGTGTTACCACATAGACTAATTCTGAGGGACAGAGAAGAATGCTGCTTTGTCACTCGAAAACAGAGTACTTCCTTATGTATCCTTGCATACTTATCACAGTCTGATTGCTCTTACCTTCCGTAAATAGGACATGGTTCCAGTTATTTATCTGTGGTTTGAGCACACAAATGTATGTGTACAAGCAGCCATGTGCTTGCACATGTATATATACAGCACATCAGTAAGAACAATCTTCCAAAGTTACACTAATGCATACAGTTACAGAATGCCTTTGGGAATGTAACTTGGTGTCAGATATAGTGTTGGAAACAGGGAATTATCTGAAAGTATCATCTGGGATATCAGAAACTTGTGGCTCCACAGACATCAAAAAATATGGTCAAGAAGTAACCCACTTAAGAAAAAAATGAAAATAATTGGCAGTAGAACAAAAAACAGTGCACTGAATAAAGAATAGAAAAGAGGAAGTAAATGGCAGTGAATACCAGATGAGAACATTTGTAGGGAAAGCCAGAGGGTTCAGTGCCATGTTGTGGGTTCCCAGGTTTTGTGGCTGTGGTGGCAGCAGCTGCAGTTCTGGACTTCCTGGACCGTGTGCTCCAGCTTCTCACACCGGTGTGGTTCTTTTAAATCAGGGCTCAAATCTTTCTCCATCATTTGAAGTACACTGCATTTACTTAAGCTTATTCTCTCCAAACCTTCTGTGATGGTTCCTGCACTGCATCTTGGGACAGCCATGTACACATGCTTGCAGGCTCTAAAATGTCAGAGCCTGCTGGTGGGATATTTCACTTTGAACTGCAGAGAAGGGAGAAATATTTAATAAAGAAATAGATGTTTGAAGCAAAAAAGCGATGTATAGTTGTTGATGGAGAAATTCCAGAAAAAAATTTAGTAAGACACCTAGGAAAGTATTGCATGAGAGAGAAGTAAGGCTCAGGTAGCTAAAAGAAGCTTGAGCTGTGGTTTTCTGAGCTTATGTATCAGCCATTATCTGCTCATACTAGGGCTTTTCAGCTAGCTTGTACGTGTAAAAAATTCCAAGAGCAGAAGGTGGAAATTAGTGGTCATATAAAACCGGTTCTTCCAGCCTTAGACTGATGTAAAACGTGTATTAGACCATGGCAGGTTCAAAAAAGGGTTACTTTTTTATTCCAAGGAAAGGTAATTTCATTGAAGTTATTTTTTCCCCACCAGGCAGAGGTTCTCCATTTTCAGGGCATCCCAGCCACCCCAGAAGGTACCGTGGATGCCTTCAGTCTCCAGAATGTTAATGCAAAGTACAGATGCCTGACTGATGCAAATGCTTCGGTCTGGGTGGAACAGCTGGAGGAACAAGCAGTACAGGACCTGTTCCTTGCAGACTCTGACCTGCATTTCTTATATAATTCCTGCTTTGCTTCTCTACAAAGATCCCTTGCCAGTTCCAAGTTGATCTCCTTGCTAATTCGCAAGTTAAATATTTGTTCCTGAACGGTTGCAGAACTAACAAGTTTCCTGGATCCTTTCCATCTCATGTTTGAAGCTGACATCACCATCTTCTTCAGTGAATTACTCCTCCTCAGAGGCTGACCTCCGACACCAGACTGAGTGCTATTTTTTAGCATTTAAGAGCACTGTCTTGTGTTTCTGGAAAGATGCATACAGGCGGAAGTTTTCTTAGATTTCAGAGTTTCCTCAGTCATTTGCCATTTGTTGTCCTTTAGAATTTAAAAAAATTTTTGTGTGTGTGCTGGACACACATAGTTTGTAAACTGGTTCTCACTTGCAGATTCTACTGTATCTGGAATCTCTGTTTCTGTGCCAGAGATATGTGAGCTGTTTGGCTGTGTACTTTTTCTCTGTTCCCCTCCCCCCGCTTTTTAGTCTTCAAGCAAATCTGGTGAAGGTTGCATTCCTTTCATTCCATATTTGTGGAATAAGGGGCTGATCTTATTTATGATTTACTTTTATGGGAACTCCTATGTCTTACTAAAACCAAAGTAACTTTTTCTTTCCATTGCTTAGGATCGCACAAGTTGTATCTGTTACTCAGTTGCTCAGAAAAAATAAGTAACCAGTTCCTAAAAGGGCAGAAAGGAACAATGATTTTGCTAGGGTAAATTTAAGGCTTTTTTTTTTTTTTTCCTATTATTAAATCCTACTTTCATCCTAATTCAGGGGTGGGCTTCAGAGGTGGGCCTGTGCAAACATCATGGAGTTCAACACAGGCAAGTGCAACATCCTGCACCTGGGTCAGTCAGGACAATCCTGAGGCTTCATGGAGGCTGGATTGAGAGCAGCCCTGAGAAGAACTTCGGAGTGTTGGCTGATGAGAACCACAACATGAGCCAGCTTCAGTGTGCACTTGCAGCCCAGAAAATGAGCTGTGTCCTGGGCTGCATCACCAGCAGCATGACCAGCAGGTTGAGGGTGGTGATCCTGCCCCTCTGCTCTGCTCTTGTGAGACCTTCACCTACAGAGCTGTGCGCAGCTCTGGGGCCCCCACAATAAGAAGGATGTGGACCTGTTGGAGCAAGTCCAGAGGATGCCACGAAAATGCTCTGAGGGCTGGAGCACCTCTCCCGTGGAGACAGGCTGAGAGAGCTGAGCTTGTTCAGCCTGGAGAAGGCTCTTGGGGAGACATTAGAGCAGCCTTCCGTTGTCTAAAGGGGCTGACAAGAAAGCTGGACAGGCGCTTTTTGTAAGAGCAAGTAGCACTAGGCCAAGGGGAAATGGCTTTAAACTGAAAGAAGAGTGATTTAGATTAGATGTCAGATAAAAGTTCTTCCCTGTGAGGGTGGTGAGGCACTGGCACAGGTTGCCCAGAGAAGCTGTGGCTGCCCCAGTGGCTGCCCCAGTGTCCAAGGCCAGGTTGGACGGGGCTTTGAACAGCCTGGTCTAGTGAAAGGTGTCCTTGCCCAGGGCACTGGGGTTGGAACTGGATGAGCTCTAAGGTCCCTTCCAACCCAAACTATTCTGTGATTCTGACTCTGTCGTATCTTCCATTGAGAAGATTGCCAAGTGTCATTATAGAACTTGTGATTTCTTCTTTGTTCAACATTGGCATTTGTGTATTACAGACATGTAGAAATTAATAACAGTCAATAACAGTCAGAAAATCTTCCACGAGAAGCAGTTGAAGGACAGGCTGATCTAGTGGTTGGTATCTAGGCTGGGTATCTAATTTGCTGATCAACTTTTCAGTGACTCAGCTTCCCTATTTTGGAGTTAACAGTAAGATATTAAAACTAGATGATATTTATGTGAAATCAAGTTGCATTGTTGAAGGCATATAAAAAATGCTCATATCCTGCTTTAAATATACGTGGTTTTTTTTTTCCTCACTTTGAATAACTTCTGAGTCCATAAGTATGTAATTGACTTAAATGAAATTGCTCAAGGATAAGATAGTAGTGCTTAGATAAAATAAGAATAACAGAATATGCTGATCCAACTAAAATAATGAAACTAGTCAATTCAGGATGCTCTCAGGAGCACAAAATCATCAGCGATTAGCCGTTTTGTATAATGGAGTAGAGATCTGACAAACTGCCATTTCAGTGTCTGCCCAGGTGTTTCTACTGAATCACCAGGAGAGGGAAGGAAGCGAAGTGTTTTCTTGTAACATTTTCAAGTTTCATGTGTAGAAGCATTAGTTAGAGATGAAAAGTCTTTAATTCATTTTAAATGGAAGAAACTCTTTGGTAGTGGTTAAATAAATAAATACTGCTTGAATCAGGGGAATCATGCAAACACAAGCATTTTGTTGTACGAGAACTACTTAGGTTTGTCACTGGTACAGCGGTGTTGAAATTACCCGTTCCCTGTAGTAACTCTTATTTTACAGCAAATACTAGAAATTAATTTCTTAGGCTATAAAAGGTTTAGAAATACATAACTAGACAATAAACAAGGTTATCACACTGTTGAAAAGTCATTGTTTTGCTGAGTGTGTTTTAGGGTCTGAAAAAGGGTGTACAGAAGTCCACATAATGGATGCTTGGTAGTTTGGATTACATAGGAAACCAGTAGTGAAACACCCAGTTTTGAATTCCAGAGTTGGTTTTGGGGGTCATCTTTATGCAATAACCGAGTGTTCATGCCTGTATGAACCTAATAATTATTTACAGTAATTTAATACAACATATATACCATCTGTAACAAATCAAACCTTCTAAATGCTTTCTGTTAACAGAGCAGTGGTGAAAAAGTCTGACCAGGAAAGGAATTCTGCCAGGCAGACAAAGACGTGATAGCATTTGTGGTGAAATAAACTGCTTTTTTTGGAGACTGGAGGAAAATCCTTTCTGTACAGCTGGTGAGTTCTTGTTTTTACAGTCAAAACAGATGTACTGACTAGGGAAGCCATTGATAATGGTTTTCTTTAACTCATGGTAGAGTCATTGGCTGTTAGATTCTGTTAACAATAAACTGTTTGCTATTGAAAGATGCTGATTGCAGGCCAGCTTTCCAAGGAAAAAGTTACACAGTGTTAAAGCTTTGCCTAAGTGAAAGCTTGGCCAAAATGATCATAAAAAATAAAACCATTCCCTCCCCTGTCTACTTTGTGGCCATTAAAACCTGGAGAAAACTTAGAGCACATGACCACTTCTTTACAGTTCTGAGTCCTACAGATTTGTGCCAGTTAAATGTACAGAGAATGTACGTCTTTGTGGCTGTGAGGCATGTTCATTCTTCTTGAAGCACTGGCTGTAAATCCAATTTTATAGATTAAAGACTTCTAGCATAATGTAGGCACCTGTCAGTTTATGGAAGCCCAAAAATACCTCTCTGGCTGTGACATGTTTTTCAGCAACTTGGAGCATATGTATGTTTTTAGATACCTTTTAGCTTTTTATTATTTTCTTTTTGTCAGGACTTGTCTGTCACCTCAGCTTGTTGTGCTAGCTGTAATAGGAATAATAAAGTACATGCTGTTCATTGGCTGGCTTGTTAATATGCAGCGATGGCTTGCCATTAGCAGTTAATAATATAATATCTTTCCACTCTGCAGAAAGGAGTCAAAAGGCAGCACTATTGCCACAATGAGAAGCTGACAAGATGGGCTTTTTTACTGTTACTGAACTGGGTGTGATTACAAGAGAGGGAGAGAGATGATATTCATAGAATCATAGAATGGTTGGGTTGGAAGGGACCTTAAAGGTTATCTACTTCCAACACTCACAGCAGGGACACATTCCACCGGACCATGTTGCTCAAAGCCCTGTCCAACCTGGCCTTGAACACTGCCAAGGATGGGGCAGCCACAGCTTCTCTGGGCAACCTGTGGTGGTATTGACTGTAAAAGAAAGGAGAAACCCTTTTTTGTCAGGAATTAAACAAGAAGTAGACTTTATGGTGTAAGGGTTAAGCCAACTCTCCTAGGTTGAGTGCTACTGGATTTGATATTACCAGTGTAGATGGCTGCTTGTCTCAATTTTATCCAGGAGCTCAAACTTGGTCAAAAGCCTTTTGTGGACTACCAGATGCAGTTCTTACTTCAGGACATGCCTGCGTGAGCACATTGGTGTCACTGAGGATTATTTTATTAATGGCAAATGTTCTGGTGCAAGATATTCTGAAGCTTGAGGTGAATGAAGTAAATTGCTAGATAAAATTCTCCAGGGCAGAAAATTTGCATGTGAATCTCCTGTTCTTGCCTTGTGACAGCAAAAGAAAGAAGCACAGGTTTTAGTGCTGAGACAAGAACAGCAGTTGTTCCTTGTGGCCTTTCACCTCTTTGTCATGACTCCATCATGAAACTGAAAAAGTGTCTAAGTGCTCTTGGTACTTTTAGGTTATCCTAAAAAGGATCAAAAAGTCAAACTTGTGAGTTACTCTGAAACAAATGGAGTAAGAACTGGTTATAGATTTAGGAATCTTAGCACCCTACACTTGAGTCTGATGCCCACAGCAGGAGCAGTGGTTTGGGTATCCCTGGTTTCCCTTCCACACCCCCCACACCTCACCCTGCTCCGTAATGGCACTGAGACTTTTGTCTTTTCATTACATATGGTTGAAACCAAACAACGGTTCAAAAATTATTGGTGGAATAAGAGAACAGGGTCATAGGCAGACTGGCAACTAATGTGTTTATATAAGCCTTGTTTTCTTAGGAAACCATGCTAAAAAGCCATCACTATGTTGATATCTTTGATGGTGTTTGGATGGAGTTAGCTCATACTTTATCTGCTGATTCATTTGACAATGTGTTTAACTTTGCTGAAGAGAACTGTAGCAGAGTTTACAGATAACGTAAAGCTCTTCGTTTGAAACTTGGAGATAGGAGGGAAGAAACAGGAAGGAAATCTGAGCTCTTGTAGGTCAGTCTTTTGGTTACATTGGCATTAAATCAAGAACAGGAGGAGAAAAATTGTGCAACAAGAATCTGAGTCCACTTTCTATTTATGGGAGCCCAAAATGACCTCGCTTCCTGGACTGAAAACAGTAGTAACATATCCTTAATGACAGTCTTACTTTTACTTTTTAAGCTAGCCTCTGCAACATGCCTATGACATTTTTTAACAGATGCCATAGCCCACATTGCAATCTGAAAGATGGTGGGACCTGGCACTCCATTCTGTGACACATGAAGCACCAGGTGATGCTAATAAAATTAGTGATGATGTTAGGGCTTCCCTCTTCTGCCCCCAGTAAATCAACATTTGGTGCTTCTTTCATACTCCCCCTCACTCTTGACAAGAGCTTTGTGTAAATATTGTCACTTAACTATTTTTTTCCCAACAATGCCTCTAGGAAGAAGAAGGCAGTAATGGTCAGCAAGAGAGAGTTTAAGCAGAGATATCATCAGTCTAAATGCTACAATTTTCTTCTTTGCTTGGTTCTTATACTAAATTTAATCTGTCCTCCAGACAGCTCAGAATCTATTTTTCTGTTCTGTTTTCTTTCAGGCAGTACTGTGACTGCTTCTTACCTATGTTGAGCTTGTATGTCTGCAGGAGCTAAATTTCCAGACTTGAGTTGATATACTTGACTATCATTAAAATTGGTAGAAGGGTCCCCAATGATTTCAGTAGAACCTCATCAGGTGAAGGATCACTATGAACTGCTAAGTAATTTTGTTATTTGAAAGAACAGAAGTATGAGGATGTATTAGCAAAGCACAGACTATTAGCTGAAGACTGGCTTCCCAGCTGGTTAAATACAGTGCATATTTCTGAAATATGTCATTTGAGGGACAAAAAAGTTAATCTCACCTAATACAAATGTGCAACAGAGCAGGGCCACTGGCTGCACTTCATATGAAAGAATACAAAACTTCACGCATACGCTATTACTAAATGCAGTTTTTAAAAAGAAGTGAGGATGTGCAGGCATGAAGAAGATGTTCTTTTGTCATTTAACCACTTACTGAGACAGGTAGTTGTCAGAGAGGCTCCAGAGACCCTGAAAAGCTGCTGAGGAAGAATTTGAGAAAAAAAGGAGATGGAAAAGGAGAACTTAGAATGATAGAATCTCAGGTTGGAAGGGACCTCAAGGATCATCTGCTCCAACCTGTCTTGGTCAAGCATAACCTAGACTAGATGTCCCAGCATCCTGTCAAACTGAATCTTTAAAAGTTTCCAGTGCTGGGGACTCCACTACTTCTGTAGGGAGATTATTCCAATGGCTGATTGTTCTCAGTGTGAATAATTTTCCTCTTGTGTCCAATTGCAATCTCCCCAGAAGTAACTGGTACCCGTTAGCCCTTTTTCATGTGACTCCTTGTTGAAAGGGAGTCTTCATCTTCCTTGTAGCCACTGTTTAAATAGTGGAACATGGGGCTAAGGTCTCCCCTGAGCCTTTTTTAACTCAAGGCTGAACAAGCCTAGCTCTCTCAGCCTTACCTCACATGGCTTCCCAGTCCTTGGATGATCGCTGTGGCCCTTCTCTGGACCCCCTCCACCCCATCCACATATTTTTTTGCATAGCAGGAACCAAACCTGAACACAGTATTCCAGATACATTCCATCTTGTATTCACACACTTTCTGACAAGGTTGAAAGAACATAAAGCTCTTGTTTGATGCCTCCTGTATTTAGGAGAAATGGCACTTTGAATAAGTAAGTCTGCATCCAGTCTACCAATTTCTTCCACAGTCATTTATCTTGCAGGGCTTTGAAAACTGGACATCTAATTTTCAGTGTTTGGCTTTGGTCAAAAGCAGCACAGTTCTATACAATACCTAATGGTTTTCTAAATAGCACAATACTTCTAATATTTTCTGATCAGCAAGAACAGTGTGAAGGGCTTTCCCTGTGCCTTTTGCTCATTTTTATATAATATTGAGATGATGTGGTGCCCATTTTTTTCCTCCAGTGCCAAAGCAGTGCCTTTTAGCATGGTTCTCATTGACTGCTTGCTATAGGGAGTCTTTTTTGCTTCTTGTTCTGAATGTCTCTGAAGTGAAAATTTAAGTAACTTTCTTACCAGTCTAATCAACCTCCACAGCCTATAAAACACTGTGGTGGCATCAGCTCTCTGTCACCTGGATTTTTCAAAATGTCGTTTCTCAGAACTAAGGTCTATTCCATTTCACATCCCTTTTCTCCTATCTGCTGGGTGACTATGGCCTGCTGAATGATGCAGAAAAGAATTAAGATTCATTGCTGTATTTTTTCCTGTGTGTGCAAATAACATACACATAGGCATGGGATTATTTATTCATAGGTGTAAGGAAATCATCTAAATATTTCAAACAAAAATAATATTAAAAATGCATGAAAGGGGATTACAACATTTAGTCTTACCTTACAAATATCACTCTAGTTTTTCTTCCTCTGAACTTCTTTCAAATTCTGTTTCTAAATTGAATCACCTATAAATATAGAGGATAATTGCATATTAAATTGAAACAAATTATATCCTTTTTGTGTAACCTCTGATAGTGGTTGAATATTTGGCACTTTTGTGAATATTGCAAATTTGGAATAACTGAGGAACTTTATAAATTCTTTGTGATATTCCTGATCATCCTAGAGGACTTTAAAGACTCTGCAGCAGTGAATTTACTCCAATCTGGATCTCTCTTGTGCCATATCAGAACTGCTGAGTCATGTTTGCACTGGTCAGGGCAAATCACAAAGTAATCCTTACAAGTTTTGAGTCTTTTGCCTTTTATTGATCATAATTTGTTGTCCAACTTGCTGAATGCACTACCAGCAGATAAAGATTTCAAGAAGAAATGTGAGTAAAGCTTGTACCGAGTTCTGAGATTGGCTCTGTTCAGTGCTCTGTTATAAGCCATATCCAAGAGCACCTTTTTTTTTTCCTTTCTATTTTGCTGTTTGGAAGTAAAGCCATTTGAAGGAAAAATGACTCAAACAGTCTACCATATACTGTTATTCACATCAGTTAGGCGCAGCTGGGAGATTCTGCTTAGGAAGTATAACACAGATTCAGATACCTATTTCAGTTAGAGGTCTGTTTGGGTCTAAGAAGGAAGAAAGAGCTTTCCTTCTACTTGTCTATGCATAGCCAGCTGGAAATACTATATTGCAGTGTTTTTATTACTTTAAGTAACAGGGATAGACTTGTTTCTTTTAACTGAGAGTTATATGGATGCATGTGATGAGGGTTACAGAGATTTTTTAGATCAAGAGATTCTTAAGACCTACACAGATGATGATTCTTCAAACTTGCACAGAAAAAGAGGCTGGATAAGAGCTACTAGAGGGTTTTAATGGAAAATGTCTTCATACTAGGGATTCTTCAGAGATGATAGCAAATGGGGACATCAGAGACAAATGAAATCAGAATAAGGATTTAAAAGAAAAAAGTGTCAGCCAGCTCTTACATTTGATCCTGTGTGGGTATTTATTCTATCTGAGTTCTTATCTTCTGTGTGCATGTGTAAGGATAGTAACGGGGAAATGCAGGCAGAAGGCTGCCTGTTTTTTTCTTCTGGCTATAGGCAAGTTTTGCCATGGACTAGAGAATGGGAAGTAGGTTGGTAAATGCTGATTGTAGCCCTAACAGGGGAGTTCTGTTGGCTGGGGGCAGGAAGTTCTTCAGCCCACGACTTCGGGATAACAGCAGTGATCCTTTGTTTCCCTCTGAGGAATTTGCTGGTTGTACCACAGGCAGAATTTCTCAGATAAAATTTGCAGCTTCTGTGGGTGGAGAAGAATGTTTCAAAGGCCTAAACTGGGCCTTCTTCTGGCTTGTCACTCTGAAAGGAAAGGGGTGCTTCAGGCTGCTACATCTGTAATGGTCTATGACTGTTGGCTTGTAAGAACCAGCCATCATGGAGCTAGCTGGTACTCCTTTGCCAGATTTTCTTGAGATTTTATTCATTTAAGGTTTCTGCTTCTGGTGATCTCACATTTTTTACATTATAGATAAGAGTTGCTAACTGTTAGATTGTTGGTTTTGTCTAATCAACCTTTATGTTCTTAATAGATCCTTGATTTTATTCTGCCTTTGAAGCTGAATCAGTGCTAATGGTGTTGCATTGTATTCACCAAAACATGAAAAGCTTTCAGCCCATTCTGATACTGTCCATGTTAGAGTAGAAATCTCTCCATTGTGCTTTTGTGATCACTAGAGTGGCTGACACAATTTCTTCTGGTGGTAACATGCCTTGAGGCATAATCCAGCTAGAACTGACGCCTCTGGCAAGTTTTACGAAGGGATCAGAGCCTTGTTTAGCTATGTCAGCTGGAGACTATGATAGCTGTCCATTCCTTGAAAGCCATGTTTTGAAAGCTCAAGGTCTGCTAGACCTTGAGCTGTTGGCTGTAAACTCCTACGGAAGCATCCAAAAGCCTGCTTCTTCCATCTGTTCTTGCAAAGGTAAATGTGACAATTCACTCTGGGTAGAAACCTGGCTTCCTTCATTAACTTTAGATTCATCTAATGCTACTCATTTTTCTTGGAGCTACATGTAGGAGCTGCATAGATTATACAGTTAGTTCAGATAGCCTAGCCAGGTGGTTAAAGACAGCTTCTTGCGGTGAGCATATTGCACCTGTGGCCTACAGTTTCTTCTACTTGTTAGCTTGTATTACGATGCAAGATACTATTTGTTCATGTTAAATCCCAAGTGATTCAGGGCTGCGTTCCTGAACACTTACTTCCTTCTCATTTTGTTGCTTTGTTGTTTATTTTATGCTACCACAGGAATGATCAATAGAAGCCTTGAACTGAAGCTAATAGGACTTGTAGGAGCCAGTCTGGAATTGCTTCCTACTACTGTGTGCCAGAATCATGAATTCCTGACATTCCTGCCACCTGAAAAGGTTCAGTGGGCACTTTGGGAAGGAATTGGTTCAGAGGTGATTAATTGTATTTAATTACATTGTGGTGATCTTGTATGCCTGCTATTCCCAATCAAATCCTGTGACTTTGAGAAGACTGATGGCACCAAATGTCTTGCATGCCTTGGAACTCTCAGGGTGCTAAAATCTTCCTGAGGAAGAAACACTTCATGACTGACTTTAGGAGCTTTGCAAAAATACCCGCCCTACTGATTTGGTCCACAATACAAATTTTTACTTTTATATGTCTTTTAATTAAGTTTAGTTGTTGCCTACTATCAAAAAGAACCCTTTTTTTATTTTTTGAAGTCAGACTGTAACAGGGCAGTCACTATTTTTAGTAAGATTTAAATAACGGGGTAATACCATGTGTCATTACAGAAGCCATGAGTAGAGTGCTTCTTTCATCAGTGCACTATTGCTAGGCATGAAATGCTCTGTTTAGGATTTTAAGAGCCAAATGCAAATGTGCTTAATGAGACACAAGGGGATGGGTCTGTGGGTGGGGAGAGATGGCTTTTAGCAGCAGATGCAGACAAAAGTATTGGATTTCAGTCTACAAAAAGTTAAAGACAAAAAGAAAAAGAGACTGTAGTCCCAAATGGAGGAAGGAGGTGTCAGAATTTAGAAGGCTAAACAACTGTAACCTGCTTATGTATTTTAATCCATTGTTAGAGGATTGGAAATTAAACAAAAAACAAGAGAATATTAAATTCTTTTTTAAAAAGTCTGCAGTTGACCAAGACAAATTGCAAAAAGAAATACAGAATTTATCAATAGTTTTAGGTTTATATGGAATGCACCTAAAATAAATTGAAATATTATTCTGATTGTGTGTTGTAGGAAAACACTCAAAATTGCAGAATGGAAATAAAATCATTCTGTTATCTCATGGTATAGAAAATTTGGTGAGTGTTCGAAACCTGCCATTTGAAAGCTTCTGAATTACATCCGTGAATATTTCTGCTATGGATAACTGTTTCAATACTGATCTGAATAGTTCAGTAAGCATTTTTTCTCAAAGTGTTGAAAGGTGGCATGTTTTTTAATTTTAACAATGATGGTGTTTGGTACTGGCAAAAAAGGAAGCAAAAACCAATTATGAAACATTCTTATTGGCTTCAGCAACAGCTCTGCAGTTCACACCATTTAAGTTGCCTACCTCAGGGTCTGAGTGTAAATTCATACCCATCTTAACATTTTAAATATTTTTAAAAAGTTACTGACTGGCTGGCCTAGATATTAAAAGCAACGTAACTGAATAAATGTTAGATAAGTACCTTCATTTTTCTGTCTGTGAAAAATTGAAGTTTGCAAGATAAAAATCTTTCTTATGCACCAGGTGTCTTCCACTCCATTGGCAGCAGGTGAATGATGAATGTCTGAGCTGACTCTCCTTGCAGCACCATTCATAGAAGCTCCTTGTTAGGTGGGTGACGTTTGTTCTAAAAGGCACAGTCTTGTGTCAGACAAAGAGAAACAGTGAGGGGAGTCGACCATGGCTTAGGATGGCTCTCACCAGGCTCACAAATGTGGTGGGGTTGTCACTCATTTGCTTCCAACTCTGCAAACCTCTGCCAGGACCAGTCCTAGAGTGAGAATTGGGAAATCAGACTGGAACAATATTTCATCCGAATGCACACACGGAGTACTTTAATTATAACAAAAACCTAGTTCCCTAATTGGTTTTGTAAAATATAATTCTGAAAAGCCTCTGACTGTTGTTTTTCTAACAAGTTAAACAGATGGATTGGAAATAGTATTTACTGTTTATTTCCTGAACATATCAATATGTGAAGAGCCAGTATAAATTACGGTTTGACTGCAAACAAACCAACCCACGCCAAAGCAATAGAATAAACACTGTTGTATTTTGTTTCAAGTCATTATGGGAATTTAGATGGCTGATGTTTCTGTTTTCACTGGCTATCTCTTGCTAGCTGAATTTTAAGCCCTGTAATAGGAAATAAATTATGGTTTAAGAGATTTTGTAGGAAATTGCCCTACTAATTATTCTGCAGAACATCAGAAGTTAGTAACTTCAGAAGTTACAGGCTTTAGCAACAGAAGTAAGATTTCTACCTATTTCAGAACTGTTAAATTTTTTCACATAAGAGGATCAAGAGTGAAGCCATCTCCAGATACTCTCTGAAGGTGTGGTTTGTAGTACATCAGTCTGTTCCTTCCTCTTTTCCCTGGCTGCATGCTTGTGCTTTTTGTGTTTTCTGTACTGACTTCTTGAACTTTCAGGGAGCCAGATAAAAGCCCTAAACCAGTAGAAAATCAACACTACCGAAAAAGTGGATGATTTCTGCCAGGTTATTTCCCCCCGCTGGCTCATCTTGAAGGCAGAGCAGTACTGGCACACTAGCGCTAGTACAAGGAAGAGGATGGGGACGCATGGCTGAGGAGTTTGTGCATGTGGAAGGATGAAGTAGCACCTTTTCGCCAGAAGTGAGCCATTAAATTGGCTTAATTGAATTGTGTTCTCGGATTGCATACCAGAACTCAAAAAGTGATGCATGGCATGTTCGTAAAGTCTTAGCCTATATGTTATTAATTTAACATGTAGTTGAGCAAATTAGTTAAGATGTCAGAGCTCTTGACCAATCTGGCTGACTAGCCATGTGCTTCCAGCTGTAGTTTTCCAAACAGCATATTGTGGAAATTGAGAACAGATGAAACAAGGGAATGTAAAACCAGTGAATTGAATATACTCCCCAAATTATTCACTTATTTCAACAAACAAGAATGACATTGATGTAATATATGACTGGTTTCAATGCTAAAAGCAAATCAAGAGCTGGAATGTACTTACGTGGCTAGACAGTAAATATCTTAGAGTCCTTATAATTCATTAAATTGCAAGAGTATGTCTGCTTGTCTAAATGGAAGGAAGCCTCTCTTCTCTCTGTCATTTACTCCTCTGCTTCCTGCTTCTTTAGCCTTTTTTTCTTTTTTTTTCTTTTTTTTTTCTTCGAATAGGGCTTCTTTTGTATGTGTGAAACTACTGCTACTCCCACTTAAGTTTTCTCCTGCCTCCTTAAAGCTGATTTAAAGTGATGTGCAGATTTGTGTGCCGATAGATGAAGATTTTACGCGTTCTCATATCAGAGGATGGCCTGATGCAGAAGACAGGATTGGACGGTGTGAAGCTGAGCCACTCTCACTGTGCTCTTTGTCGACGCTATTTGTTCTGCTTTTGACCCCAGATTGTGATGTTTGCTTTCACCTCGTTGCCCAGTGTTGCAGACAAATGCCACAGAACTGACTGGTTTGCAAAGTGGCCTTGTGCTACTACATCAAATATTTTGATTGTACCACAATATACCCAAAGTTTTATGAATAGTTAGACGTAGTGGTTTTTCTGGTAAATAGTCCTGTCAGGGGACTTCGGAAGTCTGCCCTAAGCCACAGAGTAGACATGGCTCAGAGTACCTGAGTGTCTCGGCAACATGTGTTTTGGGACCTGCAATCAGGATGCAGAAAGGGGGTGGCGGTGTCACAGTGTCTATTTTTTCCAGTTTATCTGTCTGTGTTAAACTGATAGGAAATGGCATCATCATCACACAGAGTGCTCTGGAAACATATTTTTGTTTACAAGTGGAGAGGCTGAACATGCAGAGAAGTATATGGATGTTTAGTCCTGCTCTCAGCAATCCACATCATGGTGTTAGTTCCAATGTGTTGGCCCTCTCATTAGCTACCAATAGCTACCAAAATGCAAGAAAAGGGTATCTTTCCTTTTTCTCCAGTCTTTCTAAAAATCCAAGTTTAAAAATTATTGCTCTGAAATCTATGATGTGTGATAATTTCTATCAGGTGACACATTACAAAACTGTTTGGGATTCAGATTGTCTTTGTCCTAGGGGAATAATGTTTCTAGAAAGCTTATCAATTGGCTGATGAAAATCACTGCAAGACAGTTCTCCCATTCACTCTTCAGGCTGGCTGTGCAGCACACAGGATGTGTACCTTAATGCCCTTATGGCACTCAGTATTGATAGAATGCTCTTCTGATCCTTTCTCAATATTATCTGTTCTTCAGGGCTGAAATGCCTTTACCTTAGCCTGATCTGGCAAACATAACAGCAAATCAGACTTTTTTGCAAAATCCCAAACAAATGTACACAGCTGTGGAAGGTTGTAATGACAGAGATGACAGGAAAGAAACCCTCTACATTTCTTCTATGCTTCCAAACCTGTCAAATCCCCAAAGTTGTCCCTTATAAATCTGGTTCGCTAGCTGTCTGTGGTTATTTATTGCCTGAATGGTAATTGAGTCCTAGCACCTGTCTGGTGTTGCAGTTCTCCGGAAGGAGAGGCATGTTGAATGCCATACTGTGCTAGCTGGAGTGAGGTTTAGTATGAGAATCTCTGAGCTCCTAGCATATGTAATTCTTTTCCTCTAGGAGAATGTAGTTTGAATGCTTGTTTTGCTGGGCTCTTGACTGCCCTTAGTTTCTGGAGCCACTAAAAACCTCTTTGGCAGGCCACGTGCAATCACCTCTCATGCTTGATTGAAATATTAGAAAGTTATTGATCCAAATAGCAAATTACTTAGTGGGGCAACAGCCAAATCTCGAGTCTGAAGACTTTTTACACCCTTAGTGTTATAATTTCACATAAATAACATAGATTGGCACGCATTCTTTATGCAAAATTAGATAGGAGATACTGTGTACTGTGTATTACAGACCAGAAATTATCTCTCAATTAGTCGCTTGGGTGGTTGGTAGTGTTATGAGTTGACTGACCCCTAAACCCATCTTTTTGAAAGTAAACACATGCCTTGTGCGTAACTGCCAAGGCAACACAATAATGATTTGTATTACTGAAATTGTGTAAACTTGTAAATTCAAAATGGGCTACCTAGTGTTTACGTTTGAGTCTGTAGGAATTTAAAACTAGACATAATTGAAGTTAAATATCTTTCTTCTAAACAGTTTTTAAAGTAGCTCCATAATAGAACTGTTCTAATTTTCCTCTGACTGAACTCCTAACACCTATAAGACCTCAAGGCTGTGTAGCTGCTATTTTCAGAGGTGCTGAGTGCATACAGCTGCTGTTGACTTCCCTTCGTATCCTGGATGTTCAACACTTCTCAAAATGAGTGCATACAGCATCTGCTGCCACTGCTAGAGTCCCAGAGTTCCAGTTAAAATGGCTGAAAACGTTCTGTTACATTTCTGCAGTAATCAGTTGAGTTGTTCAGCACATAATGCTACGCTGTGGCGTACAGTTCTGTTTGGGTGGTAGTTAGAGGGAACGTGCATAACTGACTTAGGGCTTTGCTCTGCATGAGTAATGTGGTCAGCCTAAACTCATACACCTCTCTTCTACACTTCAATATATTTGTAGTGCATACCTCATGTGGCCTTCAGAACAGCACTGAAGGTTTGGCACTGATATGGGACAAGTTTGCTAGAGGCTGAAAAAAATCTTCATCAATTCATTAAGCTTAAAGAATTTTGCTCCAATTTGTTTGAATCGTGAAACATAAATATTGTTGAGCTTTCCCATTCTCCAAAAAAAAAAAGTACAAGCAAAGCAGCTCCCAGATCTGTTGATTCGATATTTATTCTTCAGCTGAGATGCTCAAGTAGGTCTTGAGTAACAGATTATACTGTTGAACTCACAAAAGCTGAAGGTTTTGTTGTGTTCCACAGTGATTCTCTAACATCTAGTTAAAATAGGTTTCCATTAGCTGAAATACCAATTTTTAAGTATTACACTCTAGTCTGTCACCAGGATGTTGTTTGATAACATCTGAGTAGTGGGAATTGGTTTCTGTCAAAGGAAAGTGAACAATTATCTCAAAACTTTCATTTTCACAGGCTATTGCAATGCTGCAAATTAACAATTGCTGTTAAGTTTACGTCTAATTTAGAGTATACGCTCTGCAGACTTTGAGCTGAGCAAACCCTACTAAGCTATATAAAAAGAATCATACAGCTCTGAGTGATGCATATGTTCAGATTGGAAAACATCGGGTTATTCCCGTTTGAAATACTGCTATATATGTTCATTGTTGGTCTTGGGTTAGATGAGGTGGGTAGAATATTAAAGTTACTACTTTCAGGACTGTTAAAGAGCTCTTTCAGGCAAGAAGACACATGCAACTGTAAAGCTGTCTCCATTCATTGCCTTTGAAACATAAAACTGTGAACTCAGACCACCAAGAAATATTAGGCACGCCAGCTAATGTTTAGCAGTGTACATGCCAGCAGTATAGTCTCCATGTTTTCCATGTATGAGCTGTGGTACTTTATTAAATATCTGTCAAGTAGCAGAGTTTACTTTAATGTTGCAAAGCTGAATATCTTAGACTTTGTCTTCTTTTTGTTTAAATGGGCAAGTAATAAAAAATATTAGCTTTCATTGTTGGTTCACACCTCAAGAATGAAGTGCTAAAGTCTTTGTTATCAAGTTAGAGTTGAGAATTTCTTGCCACTAGTACAAATATAAAAGAGCAAGCAGAAATTTATTTATGGAGATACAGTTATTGCAGACTTCCGAACAACAGATTAAAGTGCCTGTTGGTTATCTTCTTCTGCAATGAATGTTTTACTAATTATGAGCTATCTATTTTATTTCTAAACATTGAAATGTGAAGAAAACAAATGTTTAGCAAATTAAACACTGAAATTATCTTTCAAACAATTCTGTGGGAAGATGTGTCTTGCATTCACAGCAGGCTCTACGTGCACTGCTGTATTAATGTATCATGGGAATCTTGAGTAAGCATGGGGTACAGGCATTATACGTGTGGATTTTTAGAAAACTACCAGAAGCATCACTCTACTAACAGTAAATAAAAATACAACTTTCATGTATTAATGTTCAGCTGCTCAAAAGCACAGTTTACCTCTGAAGTGGAAGACTTGTGTAGGTGTAAAAGTCACTCGTCCAAATGCATTTCCTTTGCACCATGATCTTTCAGCTGTTTGTTTAACAGAAATAAAGATAGGATGATTCATACAGGTGTAGAAGGTCATACTTTGCATGGGATGAGATAAAAGCTTTCATGTGTCTGTCTAGATATGCAGGCCAGGTATTTTATTGCTAGCACAACTACATGACACTGAATTGTATAAATAGTTCTGTTGTGACTTTTCTAGCTGTCAAATGCTGGAACATGGTGATAAGGTCTCTCCTGAGCCTTCTTTTCTCAAAGTTGAACAAACCCAAGTCTTCCAGCATTTTCTCATACGGCCTCCCAGTTCTTGGGCAATCTTTGTGGCCCTTCTCTGGACCCTCTGCAGCCCTTCCACACCTTTTTGTATAGTAAGGACCAAAACTGAACACAGTGTCCGGGTGTGGCCCAACAAGCGCTGAGCAGAGTGGAATAATGAGTTCTTTATCTCTGCTGGTGATGCCCTTGTTGACGTTCCCCAGCATCCTCTTGGCTTCCTTTGCTGTATCTGCACACTCTGCACTCCTATTGAGCTTGTGTCCCCCAGGACCCTCACTGGTTTTAGATTAAATACCTGCTTTGTCCAGAAATCTCATACAGGTTTTCCAGGCCAATATGCGGAGGCTCCAAGCATCCCCAATAAAAGTGGTGATATTTTATTATGCAAGACACAATTTAGTTCACAGTGGTAGATTTATAGTTTTCACACCATATTATCAGGCTCATGACACAATGACCTATAGTCCACTTCTGTCATTAGCATTTTATGCTAATTTAGCATGAAAGTATTGATTAGCATTTTATGCTAATGACAGAAGTGGGTTCCCTACCCCATGTTGGTAGGGAGAGTGCTGAAGCTACCGGGACAGGTGGATCCAGGCTTTTGTTGTAACTGCAGTCTTATCCCTTCCCCCTTAGCACAATGTTGGCCTTTCTCCTTTCCTCTTAGCTTCCTAAGATGTAATTTTTAAGGGTATCAGTCCTGTCAAAGAAAATTTGTAATCTGATACTATAAAATCCTGTTGAAGGTATAACACAGTGAATTTATTCCACGTAGTCCTGAGGAGTCACAATAGCAGATTGCTAGCACAGCAGAAACCCAACTTGTTATACAATGTTGGGTGACTTTAGGCAAGTTATTTTATCTTTAAGACCTGCATCTTAGGTTCCCCATCTGTTAAAGAATAGTACTTTGTAAAAATTCTGTAACACCATTGTCTTCCTTTTGTGACTGTTATGCATGTATTCATCATAAAAATGGTGCCCCCCAAATTCCAAGGAGCTATGCATTTTTTTTTCAAATTACTTTTAGTGCATATTGGTTAGACAGGATTAGAATCTGATATTAAAAAAAATAAATAAAAATAAAAGGGATTATTAAAGAAGCTTATGTTCAAAGACTGCAACTCACAGCTGTGAGTCTGTGTTTTGAACAGTTTATTCGTAAGAAAATGTTTTGAACCCATTAGACTGCTGCTGCTTCAAAGCAGTGTGGAGAATTCATTAAAGGTTCAAGGGGGAAAAGTGGATGGTAAGAGTTTTATAACCATAAGCTGATAGTTTTGAAAAGCATTACCATGTTTTTTAATGTGTAGAGGACTTGCAAAAGTGCAGGCTTGGAAGGCAAAACTACCTTCTTGTCCAGTGTGCCAGGACTCACCTGCAGGTTCCTGGATTCTGGGATTTCACTGTTCTCAGGATAACATCCTGAAAATTTCAGCCACAGAGATCATACATTTCTGTGTGGACTAAAAGGATAGGGTTAATGTGACTAAAAAATGAGCTGTAAATCTTTAATTTTTTTTTTTTTCTAGATAAATATGCAAGTGCAATCACCAAAAGACTTCCATTTGTTTCTTTTTCATGTAGATATATTATTACAGATCTTTTCCCCCATTCCTTAGTGGAATATAAGGAACTATTGCTAAAGCCTCTGATCACAGAGGGAAAAGAGGAGGGGGAAAAAGAATTAGCTTATGTTCAAGATTTACTCCTAGAAGTATATGCATGCAAAAGCTCAACCACTTGAACTTTGGGGAATTTGAGTCTGCCATTGAACAGCACTAGGTTAAACTATCCCAATGGAAACAGAAATATGATGGTGTAGTGAGGTTTGGGAAGCCATTCCGTATGTGCTTGACACCTTCGCTCTTACCAATGCCTGTGATTTTTACAATGAACAGCATGTAATATTTTTTAGAGCCTCTACCTCCTGTCTTCCTGTGAGAATTTCAGCCATCATTTAAAACAAAGCTTTCACTCTTCTGATTACTGGAGAAAAACTTGGAAACATAGGCCCAGCTGTCAAAGCACCAACCACTTGTCACTTACAATTTCACTACCTAAATATGTTAAGGAAAATAGCATTATTTAGGCCTGTCTGGGTAGTGTTTTATGTTCCACTGCACTTCTTTGGTAACAGAGGTGTCCTTTTGTGAAAACATATTAAATAATGTGTTACTCATCGATTTTTGACCTCACCAAGAAGAAGAATTAGTCAGATTGATGTGTGTATAAGTGTCTTATGACTACGTTTCTTCCAGTTGGGTCAAACAAGACAAATTTTAGATCTTAAGCACATGGCTAAATTTACCCATACTTGATTTGGCAAAACCATATGGACTTTTTGATACATTCCTCAGATCTCTTCTGAATCAGTTTCAAAAGTCTATATTCATGAATTGTACCCACTGTTCAGTAGGAGGTGTAGAAGAACAACGCCTATTTTAGGCGGAAGATTTCCTGTGAATGTACTTGTCTCGGACCAGCTCTACCCTGGAGCTGCAGTCTGAAGCTGTTGAAAGGGCCATTCCTGTCCTCCCACCTGTGCTTAGCCACCTCCTTGTGGGTGGGCACTGGGGTCCTGCAGCCGTGCAGTGGATCAGTGCAGGGATGTAGCTGAACAGTAAATTACTCTCTCTGTCCTTCAGGCTGAAATTTCTGGAGTGGAGCTCTTGGGTCTCATCCAGAGTCCCCTCTGCCACAAGGAAGGTAGTGAGGATGTGCAGCTGGAGATGAAAAGAAGAACTGGAGACAACTGCGGGTGGGCTCTGGTCAGCTTTCGCTAACTCTGCAGTTGCACTTTGGTTTTTGCTGTGGGTTATAAGGCTGATATAGAAAAATGGAAAATCCCGTTTTAACCTGTTAGGCAGGATGTCCACAGGAAAAAATGTATTTCCTAAATACAAGCTGTACAGCAGCTGATGGATCAATCCCCAGTGATATCCCTGAAAATCATCCTGTGGGATATTAGATGGCGAGAGCATATCCTGTTCCCTGAGCAGTTTGCCCTGAGGACAAAAGCTGGAGATATCTTTCTGCATTGCTGTTGAAATTCCAGTGTGACTGAAGCACAAAGCGGGCTTGCCCCTGCCTCCACTGAGATGCAGAAGCACAGGGGAGCCAGTAGCATGTATCTGAGGCAGAGGATGTCGTCATCAATAAAATGCTGCTTTTTTTCTGAATGCGCAGGTCCTGATAAGTAAAGGTGCAATAATAAGAGGTTGACAGGGAAAGAACTATGAGCTGTTTAAGAAAAAAAAAAAACACATTTAAGAATAATATTAGCTTCCTTTATATTTCAGCTATAACAACTGCATAAATTGCCTTGTAATTGCTTTTTATTCTTTTGAGAAATTTTAAAACTGTAAGTGGGTTTTTTTCCCTTCTGTCAGTGGGCTTAAAACAGATTATTTTTACCTGAAAGGAGAGAGCTCAGCCCAGAATGAAGCAGAGGGCTGCTAGAACTTGATGTAAGGTCTGATATTAGAGCTAAGACAATCCAAAAATTAGCTGATGTAAAAAAAATACATATAGATGTAGAGTCATTTTTTTCTCCTGCTCCCCTAACCATGTGTTCCTAGTACAGGCTCTGTGGCTCGTTTGGCCTGTGGCTGATTGAGGGAGCTAAATTGGCAGAAAGCTACTTGCTGTTTTTTGCACAGTTAGTTCTTCGCCATCTCATTTTCTGCACTGATTCACTGCAAAGCGAGGCAAACTCCAAAGCCAGGAGAGGAGAAGCAGAGTGTGGGCAGAGAAGCAAAGGAGGAGAGCCAGCAGGACACCACCTTTCAGATGCAGCTACCTTTTAGGTTGACTTTAATATAAAATCTTCTTAAAATTTTAGCTTGAGTTAAAACTGTGTTTTAATTTTGGATGATTGCATATATCTGTAAAATTTCAAGTTTCTTCATCAGCTAATTGTTCAGATAACTGAGCTCATGGGAGTTAAAGTTTGGATATACTTATGCATGTGCCTGTGTTTTGGCAGGGTTTGTAAGAACATCAATATACAGGAATTGTTTTTTTTAAAATAAAATCAGAATTGTTGGCATTTTTTCAGTTCAGTTCAGTGCCTAAACTGAAAACATAAAAACAAGTAACTTAGAATTGAATGCAATATTTTATTTCACATAAAATATTTTGGTTTGAGCTTTTAAATACTTTCCAAGTTTCAGATCTCCTCTGCTCTGCTATAAAATTCAATCTGAACTTGCAAATACTTTGTTTACTCCAGAATCTTTTTTTTTTTCTTTCAATATAAACTATGTATTTTTGCTGCCAGCTATAGCTTCTAATGCAGGCTTATGAAGCTAGGCCGCTTCTCCTACCATACGCTCTCAGTGAGTCAGGACTGCAGGTGGAACTTGAGTTTTTCCATTGCCAGGAATAAAAACATACTGCTCTACTAGAGCAGAAAACTTAAGGACATAATTTTTTATCATAAAAAGTGAAAAACAGTGGTTCAGCATTTTCATATTTTTATACTGCTGACATTTCTTTATCTTTCAAATTAAAAATATCCAGTTTAAAAGCACTGAAACTCATCAAAATACAGCTTGAAATCATAGCGTGCTTAGAGCTTTGGCCTCATCCAAGAAGACACCAAGACACTTAAGCATGTTAGTCATCACAGTGGGTTCCAAAGTGAGTGCTGGTTGCTTTGTGGGTTTAAACCCGAGGGGAGCTAAACTTGCAGAAGATCACGGAGATGTCTAGTATCCGGTTGGCTGAACTGACAAATTTTCTGGAAACTCCCCTAAAATCTGAGCTAAAATTATTTCTTTTTGATGCTGAAATCACAGCTGTGACAAATATTCAGCCTTATCTATGATTCATGTGTTCTCCCAGAATGGGAAGTGTTAGAGTAGCACAATTTAGTAACTTTTGTTTACTTCCCCCTAGTTCAGCATTTCTAATTTAACATGTTTTCTCTGGAGTAGGTTATCTTCAGAACAAACCCCTTATTACCTGTCTATATCTGACACTTTACCATTTGTTCAACTGTTCTCTGCTACCTAATTATAAAATATTCATCTTCCTGTAACATGGCCAAGCAGGGGGAAAGTTTTCTGTATTAAAGGTTGCAGAATTACCTTACAATCTCATATCTTTGTTATACACAGAGTATTTTCCGGTTTCAAAACATACCCCAATTTTCCTGCAAAATAGAATTGCCATCTTTCTCTCTCTTTTGGCAGTTGCAACATTTCTTTGAACCTGGTGGCCCCCATCTCCACGTGCCCGGCTCTCAGAAGGTAAGACCATGCTGAACACTTTGAGTTGTGTGTTGTAGGCTTTCAAGCCTCAGTTCTGTTCCCCATTGATACAGAAGGAGGGTCTGAGACTTGTTTTCCTAATGTGCCCACTTATCCCTTACTATCAGAGTTAGGAGCACATTATTCATGTACAGCTCTATGCTCTGCTAATAGCTTAATCTGTAAACTTTTCCTTTTATGAAAGCACTTAACCTCAGTTTGGTGCACACTTGAAAGTCATGCTTCCTGTAATTTTTTTGTCTTTTGGTTCCTTTTAAAACTTTTTAACATACTAGAATCTAAAGATTGATTTCCTGTGTGTAATAGTTATTTCTTTGGTGATATGGTTTTGGTTTGTGTTTGAGAAAGAAATCTTGGTGGTCTTACGTGCAGTCATATTCAAAATAGCTGCGGGGATCTTGAAATGAAAATACATTTCACTGTGAAACTGTCATCCTAACCAGTCACTTCAAAAGAATGCTTCCTGTTTTCCTGTTTGGTATAAAATAATTTGTATTTTAAAGCTGGGATTTTTCTTTTCTCTCTATCCTCATGGTCATTAGTAATTTATAAATGAAGCCTCGTTATGTTGAACAGCTGGTAGATGTATTTAAAGATCTCATGTTAAAGCAAATGAATTAACTAAGTAACACAGTTAAAATCTGTACACTGAGAGGCCAAAGTGGTAACAGAGCCACTCATGTCTTGGCAAGAACAGCTGAGTACAAGTGAAAATATGTCTAGGAAAAAACCTGAGTTTTGCTTGCACATTGTTCTCATAAGTATGACTTATTTTCACAACTTGACAAACCGACGGTGTTAAAAGTCATATGGTACCCCTTCTAAGAGATTTTAAACAAATTACGTGCATTAGAGGGATTCTCTTGAATTAGAGCAGATTTTGTTCTCCTGCTTACAGCAATGTGATTTCATTTAAGCAAATGTATCTCACAGTAGAGTAAAAGGTAAATTGTATTTAACTGAGGTAGTAGCAAAATAACAAATCTGTGGCTGGTTTTATAAGGAATGCATCTTCTGTGTGATAAGCAGAATGGAAAAGAAAATATTTTGAAAAGGCAGCTGATAAATGCCAATTCTTCTAGTGAAATATTGAAAAACTCAATCAAAAGTGAACGAGTCAGGTCTCTGCATTTCACTGTGATCCCACAATCCTTAAATTTGTGGTTTTCCCTTTTGCCTTGTCCAAAACCAGGACACCTCTTGTGAAGGGATTTTAGGAGGGCATCCTCATCCTGAACAGTGAGACTGGCAGCTCTGCCTGCCCATTCTGCTTGTCATCCTTAACCAAAGGAGAATCTGTCTCCACACTCTCTCATTTCTATGTGGAATTTGAAGCTGCTTAGAAAACATGTTATTCTACATTTGACTTTCTTTTTTGGGTATTGCAGACTGTGTTTTTACATGAATTTTCATGAAAATTTTAGATGAGTTTTGATTTTTAAGGTGACGCTTTCAAAATAGCTTACTATTTTGTGAGTCAAAATCAGTTTGAAATGGATTGCAAATAGAATGGCTGAGATCACATGATACCTTTCAAGTCAAAGATAGCTCCATGTGTTTAAGGAATGCTTTCATGTGGTTTCACAAGGGGAACAGTAACTTCCTATTAAATGTTTAGAAGAGACCTAGTGTCAAAGCAGCTGGTGGCAAAGTTCCATTATTTCTGCCTCCAAACACATTTTACAGCTTAAGTAAATATGTGTTGGTAATGAATAAACCACCTTTGTAAGAAGTAAGTTGAGCAGGAGGTTTTAAAGTTGGCAGTTTATTATAGTCGACAAATTATTTCCCCGGCAGAACCTCCTCTGCTGCAGATTAGTGAGGTGGGAAGAATTAGCAGGTAAAGTAGAAGGTTGCCTGTGAAAACTTCATGTGCTGTAGTATATAGTGATGAATTCAGTCAAGGAGGAGGGAAACACTGGGTTGTAGAGCTTGCATTTGAGACTTGAGGTCTGCTGCCTTCCCCAGCTGCTGAAATACTTCTCTGGTTGCAGCAGGCCCCCTGAGTTTGAAGTTACAGAAGTAAATAAAAAGCTCTCAGTGTCTCATTCTCTGCACGCTCTGACAGTGTGTGCTATGCTCTTCGCAGCATAGACCATTATCTCACCTACCGGTTTTTGTTTGTTTTGGAGGGTCCTGCTAATTTTTATTTTTGTAGTTTGTTGTACTTTAAATAAAGTGACATAAGCATTGACAATAGTTTTTACTTCTGGTCCCTTGATATTTGCTGTTCATGAGGTTTAAGGAGATTTCCCGTAACTTCTAATAAGCTTTTGTTGTATGGGTGGTTTTGAAAATCAAGCTATGTATGGCATCCTACTCAAACATCCCAAATCCTTAGCTAATGTGACTAGATAAGGAAGTAGTATTACAGTTGAGTCTAAAACCACTCTGCCAAAAAAAAAAAAAAGCAGCCTTAAATTATCACGTTGTCAGCAGAATAACATGGATCCTTGGATCCTTTTATTCATATTGAAATCACAATGTATGATTACATGGAGAACATAATTTGGTTTTGCATTAATAAAACCCATAAAGATACTGTATTAGGGCTCATCACTTTAAATTAGCTTTTACCATTACACTGAAGTCTACTGAAAATTGTTAATTTTTCTGTGTGTAAAGAGCACATCAAATAATCCTATAGAAACAGTGGAGACCTGCATGTTGTCTGTAGGCCTACGAGTCCAGGGTTAACACATTGGGCTCAGGAAGATATTTGTGCAAACAATCCAAGAATTTCCTTTTTTGTGTGTGCATTTCGAATGTCGGGGTATTCATCAGTCACTGGTATCATTATGATTGCTTCAATCAGCCTTTAATACATTTTCAGACAAGCTTTGCTTCATTGAGAATATTGTCAGTGGTCTGTCAGCTGTAAGGTGGGCAGGAGATGTCATCTGCTGTGTCTGGTTCTGACTGGCCAGAGGCAGCCCAGGCCTGGGGCATTAGGGATGAGTTCCCATTTAAGCCTTTTTATCAGTGACAGTACTAATTTGTGTTCTTCTTTTCTCCTCCAGCCATTAATTTTCATTAAGCTGATAGAAGCATATATATGTGAGATGTCTACCTCTCTTTCTGATTTGATTAAAATTGGTCAAAAAGTTATTGGACAAAGGAAAAATGGACAGTGTGATCACATAACTCTCATTAGCAATTGAAGCTAAGAATGCTGCATTATAAAATCATGCCATGCATTTGTGGAAGATACTTTATGTCTTCCAAAGCATTTGTCTAATCCGTATTTGCAATTAATGGCATCCATATAAGCTGTAAACACTACCAGTAGTTTGCAGTATATTTCACCTGGAAACTAGTGGTGGACAATGAGGAGGATTATCTTGCAGAAGTAACAGATTCTGAGAGGAATATGAACAATGTGAAAATTGTAAGGCCCAAATGTTAGCAAGGCTGCTATGTTTGGAAGACATTAAGTAGTTTGTGTACTATTTTATGCGTGGAGCCTCCTAATAGTTATTTCTCATGGATCTGCAAAATACAAAAGACTTTAGGTTAAAGGAATAGTAATGAATCATTTATGAGATTATATCTACCAAGATGGATTGGTTCCATCTGTTACAGTAATAAAAATAATAATGCTAAGCAATTACATAAATGCTTTACAGGTTTTCAGTGTGCATCACAAACATTAATCTAAGATCTAGCCCTTAGCACAGTTTTTAAGAGCTTTTAAAATGGCTTCAGCTTATATATACTGGTTTATTTATTTATTTTTAAAGACAAAATTTGTTGCAATATAGCTTTTAAACTGGTTTAGAAAATTGAGTTGTAGCTTCTTGGTCTAAGACATAGAAGACAGCCACAAAATTAGTTTCTTTTCCTTCTGCTAATTGAAGTTGCTCCAAATGTCCAGGAAAAATACAGCTCTACAGGCAGGTGTTCATTAGCATACAAATGATGGAAAAGTTTTCCAAGATGCAGTGCTTGCATTATCTCACAGTTATTTGTTAATCTCAATTTTTGTGTCTTGTAAGCAGCTCACTGATTAAAGGCCAATGTATTCTGAAGCACAGTATAGTCTTATAGTAGTTATGTTATGCCCATGTGTTATATTTCAGTATATATTAAATCATATTACCTGAAAGAAATAACTTTTGTTCAATCCAGGAATAAATTGGATATATAAAGTTGTGCTTTCCCATAAAACATATTTTAGATGCAGCCTAACTTATCTAACAGAATGAGTATTAGATTTAATTTTGTTCCCTTTGCTTTTTAGTTTGAATACTTGAAAAAGAAGATGATATAAAGAAAATGACTTTGGGAAAAAAGAAATCTGTTACGATTGTTTGATGTGTTCCCTAGCAGAAAAAGGTGAGGTAAAATAGACAAGATTTATAGTAAATGTAAACAGTAGTTGTCCCTACTGATATTTTGAGCATGTCAATATGCTACATGAACGTAGAGAACCATATAATATTATATTCCAGGCAGGTACATATGTAAGGGTGTTTTGAAGTTGGCTTGTTTGCCGTATAACCTGTGAGCTTGAAAGACAGCGTGCCATGTAAGCTATTGCCTTGTAAATCTGTTTATCTATATACGTCATAGATTAGACATGGGCTTTGCGATACCGCTTGACTAAAACAGGTGACATTAATTCCATTAACTGTGGTCAAAATAGTGTATGTATTGACAATTTAAATGGGAGGGGGGATTTTGCATCTTGACCTACCAAATATTTGGTTTGAGAACATTTGCGTGTTAGATTATGCTAGGTAACAGAAAGGTTTAACTACAACTAAAATGTCCATTTGCCAAAACAAGATTTAATTTCCTTAAGCAATACTGCGTTAAATCATATATAATGAGATTAATTAAAACAGATGGAAACCCTATAAAATCCAGTGTTTCATACACAGTGAAAATGACGGGTTTTTTTTGGTCATACCTGGGTGCTGATAATCATCTATGAAATAGAGTAACAGTTTATTATTATCGCTAACTCTACCCTTTTAATCACCAGTGACCTGGAAAGCAGTTCTCTGGTCTGATTATCCAGGCTATCTAGGTTAGTGTTACAGAGCATAAACGGCACACCGAGGAAGCACTTAGCTGTGCAAAGCTGATCTTGCTTGGGAACTCCCAGGTCCGGCATACTCTGCTGCCCAGCCTGTCCAAAGCTTCCTGTCCTGCTTTCTGTTCTGCACTGTGGCCCTTCTGTTGTCCTCATCTGGACATCTCTGTAGGTATCCAGCCCCCTTCCATCCCTTCTTTCAGGAGAAGTTGCTGCTGAAGCCTCTTCAGTCTGACCATCTTTGGGGTTATCCATCTGAGAGCTGGTGTAAAGCAGGCATAATGTTAAAACTTTAATGTGTGCTGGGTTCCTTGGTTCTTTTCCATGGTGGCAGTGCCTGTCTATTCACAGCTCCCAAATTATGGCTAAAAGAAATTATTTCTTGTAACACACTTTTCATTCCCTGACTCCTCCAAAGCATTAAGTACACTGTAGACATCCTTTTCTGTGAGTGTACATCAGCAGGTATTCTCAGCCAGTGGACAAGTATAATAACCCTCCAAACTGCTACGGAAACCTGCCCAGAAATCTACCTGAATGGAGGATGAAGCTCCCATGATGTGAACATTGTGATGTATTTTTAATGCCATGCTGATAAGAATTATATTTCGGTGGTGTTCCTCTAAACTGGCTTTGTTTCATAGAGCAGGGCATTAGAATAAACCCTGTCAAGCTGGTGATGCACAAGGGCTTTGACAAACCAGTTCCAGGTATCTTGCTTTGAGGTGGTTAGATCTCCTGGCCCCGGAAGTCTGCTCTGTTTTTCTGCAAGAGCTCACCAGCCCATGCCAGGACTGGCAGGAAGCAAAATGCATTTCTGTCATAACTAGAGTCTTGGCCCAAACCTACCGTCATCAGCACTTTAAACCAAGATGCCACTCTGTGAAGAGGGTTAGCTGAGACATGGCACGCCTTCTGTTTTTCTGCCTCTCTTGGAGGTGGTGTACCTCCCAGAAGATAAACTGCTATGCAGAATTTCCCAAGTATCTTACTTCAAGTAACTATCATCTACAAAATCTGTAGTCAGACTAGTAAACGGTGTGATATGTCTTTCTATTCTTCCTCTCCTTACAGAAAAGGTAATTATAGTTGAGAGTATTGTCCTAAAGTTCCAAAATAACTTGCTGAATTTTCCTCAGAAAATGGTCCTAGGCTGTTTCTACTTGGATGGGATTATCAGCACATAACAGGTTTCAAAACATTTTGAAAACATGAACTACTAAATACCAATACTGTTTGCCTAGAATGTATCAGTAAGTAGCTGTATTACACAGCTAGATAGTATGTAAAGCTGACCTGCAACATAGCATAATGTAATAGGTTGTTTATCTCATTGTAATGCCATGATAATTGTGATAAGATCAGAAATTACTATCATTCTTTGCTGAGAAATTGCTTGCTACCATCCTCATGTTTAAAGATGGCTGTGATAGTTCTGAAATTATTTACAGGACTATTTATTTAACCTATTTAACCTTTTTTTACCTTCCAAATTGTACTAAAAAGAAAAGCTTGTGTTCATGTGTGGGAAATTCTTGGTTATATCTTGCCCATACTGAGTTTCAAAACATCTTCCCAGCATTTTGCAGATGTATGCAATATTGAGCAGGTTTTTTTTTCTCTTTTTAGTGTCTTATGAAGATCCAGTGCGTTGTCTTGTGAAATGTGATGGCAGGGGAAAAAAGCTGTTAATGACCAATAAGAAATAATCCGTGGTTAACACAGCTCATCCCTTTTTAATTCTGTCTTGATTGGAGTGTACGCTTTAGTTTTTGCTATTGAATGTTGGATTACCAAACTGCAATATTTTTAACTCAACAAAAATGGTTTGTAGACCTCCTTGTGTCTGAGTAAAGAGACGGTCTGCTTTAGTGGAATTCCATGTGAAAATGAATCACACAGGAGATACCTCTCCTCCTTTTGCATGAGCCTCAAAATGTTGAGTGTTCATCCAGCATCAATAAAAATGTTTCTCCAGCCTGAGATCTTTGAAACACTGGCCCTTGTTGCTGACGTTTTGCCATATGTTCAGAAGATATTTGTGTTGCTCCTGCCTATGTCCACTGGTGACGGTATCTCAGTAATCAGGTCCTAAATTGTCAGAAGCCTGAAGACAAACCCCACAACCAACCAGTTAGCCTGTATTTTCCATATCATGAAGATACAAGCAACTGACCTGTCATTGTGATCTTGAGCTGCAAGTGAAGCGACAATAATTATTTACCTCAGAGAAAAACTGCCTTTTGTTTTTTTTTTAGTAGGTATTGACAAAGTATTATGTTATAACTACAGAAGAGAAATTATCTCTATATCCTCCTGTGCTTTGCAACATTTCAGTGATGTTGTAGTTGAATTAATGCTGAGGAGTACACTGATGTGGAAAGTGTGGAAATGAGGTGAAGGATCACAAAATGACATTAGAAATGTAGAACTCCAAGCTTCTTGGCTTTTACTTTCTTCCTTCCACAGACATTGCCAAGAGAAAGGATAAGGGAAGTTCCTAATATGATGGAACTTTCCCTTAGATTCTCTTTCAAAAATCAAAATAGGGTCATTTGGAGAATAACCTTTCAAACATAAAATGTTAATGATTGCTGAGGTCTGAACAGGACAGATATGCTCCTTTTATACAGTCTTAGCTTCAGGTTATCAGAAGTATATGAAAAATATGAAACTCATTACTTCATGGAAACAAAAATGTCCCATACCTTCAAAATTTCATTTAAAGTTCATCAGTGTTAAGAATAGACCTTTAAAAATGTTGTTTCCAGAATATTCTTGCCATTATCTGTGATACCATTTGATCAGGTGTACAGTCATGGAACAAAGACTAGTTGTTAGGGTTTAACCCCAGCTGGCAACCAAGTACCACACAGCTGCTCACTCCCCCTACTCTGAAGTGGAATGGGGAGGAGAACTGGAAAAACGGTAAAATCCTGTGGGTTGAGATAAGAACAGTTTAATAATTGAAATAAAATTAATATTAATATTACTAATAGGAAATGGTGGGGGGAGGAATAACTCCTGCCCCCCCCCAAAAAAAAGCAAGTGATGCACAATATAATTGCTCATCATCCCCTGATTGATACCTAGCTTGTCCCTGAGCAGCAGTCCGCCCCTCCTGGCCAGCTCCCCCCAGTTTATATACTAGCATGATGTTCTGTGGTATGCAATACCCCTTTGGCTAGTTTGGATCAAGTGACCTGTCTCTGCATCCTCCTGGCTTCTTGTGGCCCTCCTCACTGGCAGAGCATGAGGCTGAAAAGTCCTTGATCAGAGTAAGCATGACTGAGCAACAACTGAAACACTGGTGTATCACCAGCATTATTCTCAGACTAAATGCAGCACAGCACTGTACCAGCTATTAGGAAGAAAATTAACTCTATCCCAGCTGAAACCAGGACACTAGTGCAAATGGCAATTAAAAAGTTATTCATCAGGGAAGGGGAGTGTTGTGGTTTGGAGTGTGAGGTTGGTTGATTTTATTTTAGACAATATAATTTCATTTTGAGGATTGTGATCTTTGACTCTGGGCTGTGTGACTGGTCACACAAGTCTTGTTTCTACTCCATGGGGGAAGGAGGCAGGGTGATTTGAAATGTTTATGCATAAAGAGTAGTGAATGCTGTGGTGCAGGTGTGGGCAAGGTTAACCATGTTTGCAGTTTGAGAATCCAAGTAAAGAAAAGCCAAGAGCCTATTTTCTTATGTCAGTAGTGATTAATAAGTGCACAAGGATGTTGACTTGGAGTTTGTAATTTGTGCAAAGGTTTTTAACCTAATTGGATTGAATATCTTCTGGGTCTCTGTCCTAACTGCTGTTAAATATTGGCATTTCCTAGTCATTGACAGCTAGTGAGTCTGTGGCAATAGACCGGCTAACTTATAGGAATCCTATGAGCAAGGGTCTTTAAAGGAATTTGTATGTTAAAGGGAAGTTTCTAGACTAGTTGTTTTTGGTTTTTTTACTGTTTCTTGAGCTTCTCAGGTTCTTTCTTTTTTTTTTTTTTTTCCTTAAATGAATGTATGTCTAAAAGGTGGAGTGAGAGAAGGGGCGGACTCATTTCCAGAATGTATTTATTTAGCAGGACTGAAATAGAAGTGAGTTTTGGTAGTGCATGCTCAACAATAACAACCATGAGACTATACGTGCTGATAAAAATCACTGGAAACTGCGATGGACACTGAAGCCAGAAATTATCATGGTAATTTGGCTGCCTGCCATTCTTTTACTGTCTTTTGCTAATTTATGTATGGTATTGCATGATGGTTGCTTGGAAAACAGACAGCTTCATGAATGGTGTCTTTTACTACAAATGTAACTGTCAGATTTTATTTAGTTTCCTTAATTATAATGCTTACCCCTGATACTCACATGACAAACACCGTGATATAGTGCATATCTAGTGGGTTAGAAGCAGCAAAAGGAGTCTTTCTCTTGTGTGTTTCAGCTTATTTGAATGTGTTTCCCTTGAGGGGAAATCCCATATTCATACAGGTCCCAGATAAAACCTCACATTTAATTTCCCATAAGAGAGGCACTGAAGGCAACAGCACTTAGTCCCTGAGGAGTGAGCTGTAGCAGTTTCCTGCTTGATGACTGTCAGTGCTAATGCTGGGTGCTAAAATAAATGCTCCACAGTACATTTAAGTTGAAAACACAGCATTATAAAGCTGGTTGAGGTAGTTAGCTGCTACAGTTTGCTAATTTCTTCATTTCTAGTGAGTTTGGTATTTAAATATCTGCCAACTCTGTGAATTCCAACAAGCACTGGCATGAGTAATGAGTCAAATGTTAGAATAGTATTATTCTGTGACAGCTCTAAAAGGGTTATATAACTAGAATTTTAAATAATATTTTTGAAATGTGTAATTTAAAAGGTCCTCATGTTCTGTAAATGGTTTAATTTTTCATACTATTTAACTGACATTGCAAAAGAATCATTAAGTCATTGATGATTAAACCAGCACTTTTATTGATCAAACGCTCTTTTGGGAGAAATTTAATCATCATGAAAAAGATACAGACATATATTTTGATGATGCTACAATAGAAGCAGGGACTGAATAGGCTCTCTGCCATTGCATCTAACCTGGAACTCCCTTTTAGTCAATCCAAGGCCAAGTCATCTCTGGAGTCAGTGCTGGGTAGTGTGGAAAAGTTCTGTTGTGCCTTTGCAACATGACACTAACTTGAGAAGGAGAAATTTATGTCACCCATCTGGTTTCAGCCCAATTTGACCCAGATTCTGAAGAAGGGAGAATGTAATCAAGTTATTAAGTGTATTCTCATGTTGATATTAAGCTGCTTAATTTTCTGTAAACTTCTGCACTCATTAGAAGTAAGTAAGGAAGTTTCGCTTGGCTTTGTGTCGCCAAGTGTCAAAGCTCGACATACCTGAGAGAATTGCTGCAGATATTTCTGCTTTTTCTTAATTTGTAAGAGCTTCTTCCCTGTATTGGGAATGTGTTAACAGATATTTTTGGTTTTGCTAAAAATTATAATAGAAAAATATATATTAGGTGCTGAAATATGAAAGGAATTGTATCTAGAAGTGTCTTGTCTCTCATTCTTTCTAGTTCCCTTAAACAATGTTATGTTAGAGCATATAGTGATTTTTATTCCTCTTGAAGCTGCCTAGAGTACATTACCCCATCCTGTGTAAAAGAGGTATGGTACTGTCCTGGGTTCAGCAGTAGCAGTCATTTTTCTCCTTCTTGGTAGCTGGTGCAGTGCAGTGTTTTGACTTTCGGCCTGGGAACAGAGCTGATAACAAGGATGTTTTGGTTTGGCCAAGGACTTTGTGAGCCTCATGCTCTGCCAGGGAGGAGGGAAAGCCAGGAGGAAGCAGAGACAGGACACCTGACCCAAACTAGCCGTAAATGTATTCTATACCACAGCATGTCATGCCCAGGATGTAACGGAGAGTTACCCGGAAGGGCTAGGACTGGGGGTTGGATGAGGTATGGTTCGGTGCTTGGTCAGGCTGGAGGGGCGAGTTATTGGTCAGCTGGTGCTGAGGTGATGTATTCTCTTCCCTTGTTATTTCCTTTATCATTATTATTATTGGTGGTAGCAGTAGTGATTTGTGTTATACCTTAGTTACTAAACTGTTCTTATCTCAACCTGTGGGAGTTGCATTCTTTTCATTCTCCTCTCCATACCTTCGGGAGTAAGGGGAGGGCAAGAAAGGGGAGGAGTGAGTGAATGAGTTACCTGACTAGGTACAAACCACAACAGGTACTGTTACAGACTCAACTGGATTAGTCTCATCTAAAATCTCATAGTACATTTAACAGTAGTTGCTAGATACTTCTGGTTTAAGTCATCTGTTGGAGAGTTTCTGTACAGGATGTGAGTTTATTGAAGATAAAATATGTAAAAATTCCAAGTTATGGATGACAGAATTAAATCAAATCATGTAAAAGAAATTCATAAAGAGAAGAAAGAAAGGAGATGAGAAATGAAGGGATGAGAAATACAGAAAAACAAGTATTAATATATCAGGTCAGGAAATAGTGTTACTTTAACAGGATTGGTGATAACATGGAATGGAGACAGTTCGGGTTTACAGTAAAATGAAACCCACAAAGTCAAGAGTTTCTCAGAGCAGATAATTGGCAGCAGGAGCAGAATGTCTAATAGAACATCTCTCAGTTTGAAAATTCAATATTTTTCTGATGATTGGTCAATTTGGATTGTACGGTAATGGGTTCAGTCTTAAGCAGGAGAAGTTTAGGTTTTATATATAACCTATAAGTTAGGAAGTTCTTTACTGTAAGGGTGGTGAGGCAATGGAATAGCTTGCTGAAGCAAGTTGTGAATGCTCCATCCCTGGCAGCATTCAAGGCCAGGTTGGACGGAGACTTGGGTGACATGGTCTATTGTGTAGTGTCACTGCCCATGGCAGGGAGTTGGAATTAGATGATCTTAAGGTCCTTTCCAACCCTAACTATTCTATGATTCTATGAATGAAATCATTCCTGAAAGAAAAAACAAAACAAAACTCAAACATAAAACCAACAGGAGTTTGTCCGCTCACATTCCTGTAGCAAACTGTTTGCCACTAAGTATCATGGTCATTGATGATAAAGAAATTTTCCAGACCTAGTGAAGTTTCTGTAGAATTTAGTAGTTCCCATGCCACCTTTGTTCAGCTTGTGTCATTAGAAATAATAATAAGGAAAAATCACTGGCTCCAAATACGCAGGCTGGTCCCCGATATGCACACAGAAATGTATAAATCTGGACTAAACGTCAACACTTATAAGATAAAAAGGCTAATTGAATCATAGAATCATAGAATAGTTAGGGTTGGAAAGGACCTTTAGATCATCTAGCTCCAACCCCCCTGCCATGGGCAGGGACACCTCACACTAAACCATATCACCCAAGGCCTCGTCCAACCTGTCTTGAACACTGCCAGGGATGGAGCATTCACAACCTCCCTGGGCAACCCATTCCAGTGCCTCACCGCCCTTACAGTAAATAATTTCCTCCTTATATCCAATCTAAACTTCCCTTGTTTAAGTTTTAACCCGTTACCCCTAGTCCTATCACTAGTCCCTAATGAAGAGTCCCTCCCCAGCATCCCTATAGGCCCCCTTCAGATACTGGAAGGCTGCTATGAGGTCTCCATGCAGCCTTCTCTTCTCCAGGCTGAACAGCCCCAACTTCCTCAGCCTGTCTTCATACGGGAGGTGCTCCAGTCCCCTGATCATCCTCGTGGCCCTTCTCTGGACTTGTTCCAACAGTTCCATGTCCTTTTTATGTTGAGGACACCAGGACTGCACACAATACTCCAGGTGAGATCTCACGAGAGCAGAGTAAAGGGGCAGGATCACCTTCTTCGACCTGAAGGGTCGCAATGACAGCAAATTAGTCCTTCCCCAAAGATAAGGAAACCAGATCCTTTGTATGTCTCTCATCCCCATCTCCATATCCCACTTAATCATAGAATCACAGAATAACGGAATACCACGTTGGAGGGCACCTTATGGATCATCTGGTCCAACCTTTCTTGGCCAAGCATGACCTAGACTAGGTGTCCCAACACCCTGTCCAGCTGAATCTTAACAGTGCCCAGTGTTGGGAAATCCACCACCTTCCTTGTGAAATTATACCAATGGCTGGCTGTTCTCAGTGTGAAAATTTTCCTCTTTTGTACAGCAGGAATTTCCACAGGATTAACTTGTGCCCATTAGCCCTCATCTTTTCCTTCTTACTCCTTGTCAAAAGGGAGTCTCCATCTTCTTTGTAGCCAGTTTAAATAGTCAATCATGGTGCTAAGGTCTCCATTGAGCCTTCTTTTCTCCAGACTGAACAAGCCCAGCTCTCTCAGCCTTTTCTCACATGGCTTCCCAGTCCTTGAATCATCTTTGTCGCCCTTCTCTGGACCTTCTCCAGCCTGTCCACATCTTTCTCACTGTTTCCCTCCCAATTCCTCAGCTGCTCCATAGAGGAGTGGGGTGTGTGTGGGTGTCTGTTTGTCTGGTGTTGTTAGGCCAGCAAAGACTCCTGCCTGGGGATCTTTCTTATGGTAGTTCCTGCAGGGTTTTCCCCTTTCAGATGGAAATGGGCACTTCAGCAGCCCTTTATAGGTGCAGGAGGACCCTCTCTCACCTTCCTTGTTTTCAACTCTTTATCTGAGCAGAAATTGAGAACCCACAGTAGGAAATTTCTGCAGCACAAGCAAATTGAGCAACTTAAGTAGGGAGGTGTGCCTTCAGTTCAGTCTTTAATTTTAGCACCAGAAAACAGATGAAAAGCCCTATACATTAGTGTTTCAGTTATGCTGATTCTGTTAACTTCCTTGCTGACTTCACTGTCAGATGCATTTATTTTACGATCCAGGACTTCAGCCAATCTTAGTCAAAGCAGGGCTCTTCTGCCCTTCCCCACACACTTTGCAAGAGCAGATCTTTCAGCTGCCTCTGCTGATGGTCTGCTGGGGCTGTGCCAAACCGTCTGGGAGGCGTCTTCCTGTTCTACTTATATATGAAGCTTCATAGCCCTTATGGGAGGCCAAATAAATTTAAATAGTGGATCAATCTACCTAATCTTAATTTGTAACTGAAATTATTTCTTTGGAGGTGAACAGATGAGTCCTTTCTAAAACTCTAGGACCTTTTCAGCTTATTTCCAGCCTGGTACCAGCAGTGGAGGGAGACACAACAGTTTGCAGAGCAGCTGAAGGATATGATGTTTCCTGAACAGCTGAGGGCAAGATATTACACGAGGGATTTTCCTGTATATTGAAAAAGGCCCTTAATGTGATTTTCTGTTTGTTATATTTGCTTTGTCACTTAAAAAATCCAGAATTTTCCCTGCTGAAGTTTCCCTCAGCTAACTTTATTCTTTCTTTCCCTTTAAGAGTTTGTGATTGAAGTGCTTCTATTTCCTCTCCTGCTAATCCCTACCTTTCCATGGGGCGCTAGCAAGCCTAACTTTTGAAATCTGGGCTATTTTAATTGTTTCAAGCTAATAGCAAGAGCATATAAATCCAGGAAATTTTAGTCCTTTTTTTTTTTTTTTTTTCATCCAGTGTAACTGGCAATTATGTCTAAAGTGGACTTCATTTGGGATCAGCAGGAGCCTCAGGGCAGCAGTATCTTCAAAACATGGCTCTTGTCTGTCTGTGGGATTTGTCTTGCTCTGTAATAGTTGTCCTTGGATACAGTTCTAAATGTATTTATCTGGCAGAGTTCTGTATGCATCCATTGTCAATGTTTTACAGAGACTGAAAGATTCAATAGTCGTGAAAAGTGTTTTTAGCAGCGTTAAGATTCAAACGATAATTCCTAAATCTTGAGTCTTGTCCTGAAACCATGGCTCCTCACTGCATTTTTGTGGGGGTATAAACCAGCCGACCAATGAAACAAAAAAAACATTTAGAAGACTGAACTGGAAAAACTTGAACAATTCTTTGGAACATGCTGCAGATGCTGTTTTTCAGCCCAGGGCTTTGGCTACTGCTCTGGTCAAGTGTTGCTCTTGTGTGCATGGCATAAGCATTTATTTGCCCTGTAAAGCTTTCTGAACAAAGCAAGATCTTTTAGAGCATGCTGCCGTTTTAATCATGCGCAGTGGTTTAAGGAGTCTGCATTGGGAAGATGATCTGTTAGCCTCCTCTGCCTTATGTTGTAGCCCCTTATGCCCTTATGCAGTATAACATCTGGTGGAAACAGCTTATATTAGACTTATCTTCAGATTGCTTAATGGTTCTAATGACGTGGTTACAAGGTCTTACACGAGTGAAGCGGGATTTGGGAAAACTTAACCTTGACTGTTGCTATTACAAGAATGTTAGCAAGTTCTACTGTTTGTTTTGTTTTGATTTTTTTTTCTTCTTTTTAAATTATACTGTGTTTTGCTTTTAGTAGTTTATAATACATTGCTATCTTGGAAATATTATTAAAATACATCTAACTTTCCCTTCAGGTCCTGAAATGTCCAAAATGTTTTCATTGACTTGAGTGTATGAGTTGCTACTGAAAAATCTGACTTAATTTTTTTCCTTATTTTTGTATTGTTTTGATATTTTATTTAACAGCTCAAGTTTGCTTCTATTTCTGCTCATCAAATCAGGAAAGCTTCATTTTAGCTCCATGATGAAAATTCTATCTAAACACTTGTATTTAAGGTTTTTTTTTTGTAAAATATTTCCTGGAGGAGAAATTTTGAACACAAGCACATATGGTCTGCTTAGGATCTTATTTCAGCATTGCTCAGAATAGTCTCATAAGTAGATAGGGAGAGCAGGATGATAGAAATTTGGTGACCATTGACTTCCTGTCTCATTGGTGCTGGTACATTAGCCCTTATCAAAGTTGGAAGAGCAGCTACAACATAGCCATTGTAGGGATTGGATCGATACCTGGCAAAAAGCCTGAAGGTCAGATAAAGTACTTAGGCAGGCAGTATGCCAGGCTAAAGAGATGTCAAGAAAATCAATTAGATACTAAAGAAAGAGCAGCAAGCTAACTAAAAATCCAATCTTGAAAGTCTCTTTATATTTTGAAGTCAGCTTATTAGTGTTAGCTTTATCTTTATCTCTCTAATAAAATTACGTTTGTTAAGCAATTAAAACCAGACTTGGGTCATGCAAGGCTAACACAAAAGTGACTGTGAACACCTGTACAGTGCTAGATTAGAAATAGCTAGAAGTGGTGGAGATTAAATTGAACAACTTTCAGGGTACAGAATTAGATAATTTGTGATTAGTCTGCTCTCCTCCTCCCTGTATTGACTACTTTACCTGTGTGCATTTGGCATATATCTTAGATACTTTCTCCTCTTAGTGGTAATTTAAAGCATAGACTTTGATTTTGTCTACTGGTGCCAGGTAGCTTACTTAATAAATTATAGCTGTCTGAAATCAATAAATAGAAAAGAAATTCAGAGAGGGGGGCGCTTCCCTTCCCAAACCACCGTAATGGAAAGGAGCGTACGTTTTACCAGGTTAGCAGTCAGTAACATGACTGCTATGAGTAAGTGTGTTGCAGTAACAACTTTTGGTACCGAAGAGCCCTTGTTCTCAGCATGGCCAAGTGCAGGGGGAAAGCTGCTCTCTCGCCTGGGCAAAGCTGCCCTTTTCTGCTCTTCTCTGCAAAAAAGTACCTGAGAGAGAAGAAATTCAGCACATGTTGCTACCCAAAAAGAAACTCAGGCTATTTGTTCTGCATTGAAATTACTGGCAAAAATTCATAAATCAGTTGCTGCCAGCTAATCAAACTGCCCAAGGCTTGAGCATGTGAAGGTCTCTAAGTGTGTAAGTATGGTGTGTCTTTTCCCCAAGCTGCAAGAATATTGCACACAGCAGATCAGGGCCCTTGCATCCTTGTTACACATCTTGCCATTGCCGCATTTTCCCTCTTACATGAGGTGGGTTTGCTGTCTCATGTCCAGTCTTTATCTGGTGTGAGCTCTAACCCTCAGAAACTGAAGCCAAGGTTGGTTGAAAAACAGCAAAGTCAAACTGGAACAAAGTTATGTGTGGGTTTTTTGCAGAGTCCACAACAATTTAAACCTGCCCGTATTGTTGGTGTAGGCTCTACCACAAGATATCTTTGAGTAAAATTCTGGTCTTGGGGAAGTGACGGTCTTTGTCAGCTTTTCAGGGGTAGTATTTCACCTTTGTTGTGTATGACTGAAAACAGCAACTAAAGGTAGTATAACGTGTTGCTTATATCAATATTTTCATTTGTGGACAGAATGTTGGATGGCATCTTGTTTTCTTTCAGCATGACTTTGGATTGACTGCTCAATGCCAGTCTTTTTTTCAGAAAAGAATGGTGTTGCTTTCCACAAGGCTTTGGTTATTTGTGTGTTCTGTTTTGATGGACAATTTTGAACTTTGTTAGCCAGATGCTGAAAACATAACATGGCTTGCATGCTCATATGTGTGGATATGTGGATGTATTTACATAGAATCATAGAATCATAGAATAGTTAAGGTTGGAAAGGATCTTAAGATCATCTAGTTCCAACCCCCACGCCATGGGCAGGGACATCTCACACTAAACCGTATCACCCAAGGCCTCGTCCAACCTGGTCTTGAACACTGCCAGGGATGGAGCATTCACAACCCCCCTGGGCAACCCATTCCAGTGCGTCACCACCCTAACAGTAAATAATTTCCTCCTTTAATTAATTAGAGCCCTTTTGTTGCCAATAAATGATGTATGTCTTCTCATACCTACATTTTCTTTCTATATCCTTGGTCTCCTTGACAGGACAAATCCATAGCATTCTTGTCAGTGTTATCATAGAATCATAGAATAATTAGGGTTGGAAAGGACCTTAGGATCATCCAGTTCCAACCCCCCTGCCATGGGCAGGGACACCTTACGCTAAATCATATCACCCGAGGCCTCGTCCAACCTGGTCTTGAACACTGCCAGGGATGGAGCATTCACATGAATCCCAGGTTGGAAGAGACCTCAAGGATCAGCTGGTCCAACCTTTCTGGCAAAGCATCACCTGCACTGGATGCCCCAGCACCCTGTCCAGCCCAGTCTTAACAGTGTCCAACATTGGGGAGCCACCACTTCCCTGGGGAGATGATTCCAATGGTTGTTCTTATGGTGAAACATTTTCCCTACTGTGTCCAGCTGGAATCTCCCCAGCAGAAACTTGTGCCCATCACCCCTTGTCTTTCCCATGGGGCTCCTTGTCCAAAGGGACTCTCTGTCTTCTTTGTAGCCACACTTTAACTACTGGAACATGGTGACAAGGCCTCCCTGAGCCTTCTCTTCTCCAGGCTCAACAGTTCAGATTATTTTTTATTCAAATCCAGATTTCATTGGCTGGCCTATAAATTAATTCAACCCAAAAGGATATGAAATATTTTAGAATTTGAAATGTTGCATTTTGAAATTTCAAAACAAATTTAAAAAAAATCAAAACATTTCCATGACTATGTGAATTGCCAGTTTTGGCCTGCACTGGACAAAACTTCTAAAATATCCAAATTTTAATTGTAAAAAGAAAAATGTGATTTAATCTTCCCGTCTGTCAACCACAGAATGGTTTGGGTTGGAAGGGAACTTAAGATCATCCAGTTCCAACCCCCCTGCCACAGGCAGGGACACTTCCGCTCAACTAGGTTGCTCAAAGCCCCGTCCAACCTGGCCTTGAGCACGGTCAGGGATGAGGCAGCCACAGCTTCTCTGGCAGCCTCTGCCAGGGCCTCACCACCCTCACAGGGAAGAATTATCTCCTCAAACTACAATCTGGAAATTAATTTCTCATATCTTCACAGCAAAACTTAGGAGTTCTGCTAAATCGTGAAAATATAAAACTGATACTCATAGAAAACAGCCCTTGTTGCCTATGTGTATTTCCTGAAGGCAGTATCACTAAGAAACATTTATTCTTTTCAATGCTGTCACATTTCAGAAAGGTGTTGGTTTTTTTTTCTAACCTTTGCAAGAAAACAGGTATTTTAGGATGATATAACAAAGTGAGAAAGTTGTTCTGGAATTGACAATCTGATTACATCACCTCAAAGAGAATGCACAGATAAGTGGGAATTCTGTCAAATGTTACACTAAAAGTGTAACAACCCTTTGCAACCCAGTTTAGAATTGCTAGCAAGAAGTAAAACAGGTGATGACTGAATGTTTCTGTGGTTTTCCAAATTCTATCGACCTATTCTGTCAGTAAGTGTTTCAAACTAATTCAGGCTGTTGTTTTTCTTTCTGCCCCTCTGTAATTCTTTTAATTGTTTGGGCACTTTGACACAAGAATTCATCAATTAAGAAACAAGCAGAAAGACTTTTATTTAAAACTATCACATTTATTCAAGTCATTGAAAAGCAGGAAATTACTGTTGCTGTCCAAAAAGCAGCTGTGTGTATACAGTGACATTTTACTTAATGATTCAAATCATTAAGTATGCATAAATATACATTGTATTACTTGTTATTCTCATTTGTATTACAATACTGCCTTCAGCATAGATGTCAGCTGTAAGAACTGAGGCTTTATACAAGAGCAGTAAGAAACCCAGACCTCAAAGACATTAAGAAACATTAGCTGTCTTTTAGAATCTGTTGCCGAAAGAGCTTTACCATAGAATCATTGAATGGTTATGGTTTAAAAGGACCTTAAGATCATCTAGTTCCACCCCCCTGGCATGAGCACTGATGTCTCACACTAAATCTACTTTTTGAGTCCCATCATGAGACATAGAATGGTTTGGGTTGGAAGGGACCTTAAAGTTTCAACCCTCCCAGACATGCTGGTCTGCTTCTCACTTGGTATAACTCTATGTTGTTATTTAATATCAAGATGAAAAATTTAGTGTTTTAGAAATAATTGATGTTAAACTTGCAAGAAAAGATTAATATCTCCACAACAAAAACAATCACCACTCAGTTGAAGTAATGGGTCCATTATAAAGGAGATACACAAGTTATGTAAGGATATAAAGGATATACCCTCCTTGCCTCCCAAATAACATCCACTGACATTACTGACATGTAGGTGATGTTCTCTAAGCTTAGCAATTTCACCCAAAGGTTAGCATAGTCTCTAGTCCCTGGGTTGCAGAAATGCTAGATCTCTGTACTGGAAATCTTGCTAAAATTTCTCCTAGCTAGAGATGTGCTATGGTATTATTGCAACTTCTCAGATAACCCCTTTAATATATTAAGCTGTTACAAGCTCCACCACAGGTGAAACCACTAAAGCAGCTCGTACAGCACGGAGCCTTGGTTTATTTAAATGGATGGCCAGCACCTAAGATTTGTGAAACACTTAATTACCTTGGAAAAAAAAAATGCAGCTGGACTGATTGTACTTTTTAATTTTTCTTTTTTTCTTTCATTTTGGAAACAGCAGTACTGGTTATATTTAATATAAGGTGAAATATAAAAAATTATTAATGACTCCTTGTAATGAATATTTAAGATAGGTGCATATTGGAAGGCTGACCACAAGCATAGAAATTCAGTAGTTGATTTAAGGACATCTTCCTTATTTTTAAAAGCTGAGGTGTTTTCTGCTTCAGTTCTGTAAGCTTTCAAACTTACTTGGCTACGTAGTCTAAATGCAGCAGAAATCTCTTGCATATTTTTTTAATCTGGAAAGCTCAAAGATGTTACTTGTAGTTAATTTTCCAGCAAAGAGAAACTCAGTCAAGTGAAGGAAAATTGCACCAATTTTATTCAGTCCATCAGCACTGATAATACCCTTGTAGAGAACCATCTGCATTGCTGAGATAGTATTTATGTACAACTACATGTAAATCAAACCGTTTTTTCCTGAATTGCTATTTGGGGAGATTTATGCTTTTTAAGGGTATTTGTAATTTTTTTTTTTGTTTGTTTTGTTGTGTGAGGAGAGACAAGATAAGGACTGGTCTATAATACTGGAAAACAAGAAGGGTTTGTTTTAAAATGCTTAGTTAGTTAGGGATTCAGTGTACCTATGAAAACAATCTGAATTATCATGTCTTGAAGATGGGCAAAGAAATGATTAAGTGACTCTATTTCTATGCAGATTTGGGCTATGTAATTAAATACATACTTACAGTCAAAAGCAGAAATGAAATTGCTTCCTCAGTTCAGAGAAAAGTAATAGGAAAGAATATAAAATGAGTAAAGAAATAAATGGTAGCAATAAATGGACGTCAACAGAGTGTTTTGCAATAAGAGAAGGTCAAGCTAACCTGATCTTTTATTCTATTTTTAGTTTTTCTGAGGCTGCAGGTTAGGCTGAAACAGAGAATGCAATAAATCTAAACTTAAATAACACATTTGAAGTGAGTCTTAGTTGAAATGCTTATTAAGAAATACAATTCATTATCTGGCACATATTAAATAAGTTGAGCTGGTTAACTGTCTGGCTTGAGAGGCTAGCTTAAACAATAATAACTGGGAAGTAAGTTCCTAGTAGAGACACCTCTAGGTTGCTTCTAGATCTACTGCTCTTTCATGTTGCTTGCTATCAATGGCCTAGAAGGAAACAAGAAATCTCTTCATCAGGGACTGTAGTGGTAGGACAAGTGGTAATGGATTCAAACTAAAACAAGGAAAATTCAGGTTAGATATAAGGAAGAAGTTCTTTACTGTGAAGGTGGTGAGGCACTGGAACGGGTTGCCCAAGAAAGTTGTGAATGCTCCATCCCTGGCAGTGTTCAAGGCCAGAATGGACAGAGCCTTGAGCGACATTGTCTAGCATGAGGTGTCCCTGCCCATGACAGGGGGTTGGGACTAGATGATCTTGAGGTCCTTTCCAACCCTAACTATTACATGATTCTATGACAACCAATTGCAAATCAACACATATGGAGAGATAAATAGGTAGATATGGAGATATCCTATGTCAAATCATGTACCATGGTCTCACACACATATAATAGAATGGGGCAGTAACATGTGGTGAAGAAGCGATACCATTGACTTTGAATGTATCCAGTTTGGGTTCTTCAGATGCTGACATGTTGGACTGGGCCTAGTGGATGCCACCAAACTGGATGGTGGCTGGAGATGGGATGGATATGGAGATTCTGAGGGTCCTGGGTCATGCAGGTAGAGGGGTGTGGGCAACAAAAGCCAAGGGCATGCATGGAAAAGAGAAGGCTCCAGGGAGACCTTAGAGCAGCTTCCAGTGCCTAAAGGGGTCGACAAGAAAGCTGGAGAGGGGCTTTTTAACAAGGGCCTGTAGGGACAGGACAAGAGGGAATGGCTTTAAACTGACAGAGGGGAGATTTAGATTAGATATTAGGAAGAAGTTCTTCCCTGTGAGGGTGATGAGGCCCTTGCGCAGGTTGCCCAGAGAAGCTGTGGCTGCCCCATCCCCGGCAGTGTTGAAGGCCAGGTTGGACGGAGCTTTGAGCAATCTGGGTTAGTGGAAGGTATCCCTGCCCATGGCAGGGGGTTGGAACGAGATGGTCTTTGAGGTCACTTCCAATCCAAGCCATTCTGTGAGTCTACGACAGATCTTACAGCTGACAGCAGAAGGCTGGACCAGAGGCCTCCTGAGGCCTCTTCCAGTCTCAGTTATTCGGTGATCTGTGTTTGGTCCTAACACAACCTCTCTGACTGTGTGGTTTCAGTCCTTGTGTTTACTCTCCTTGTTCACCATAGTTCAGAAGAACTAAGAGCATCAGTAAAATGCTGCAAATGATTTTATAGAGAAAGTGCATATTTTCTTAATGTGGCTAATATGATGTGCTAGTCTTATAAAAATACAAATTGTTCAATGACCTCACCTATAAGAAGCTATGTGGTTTATGAAGCATTATTTAGCAGACACTGGTATAGTGCAGTCTGGGACTAGAAGCTGAAACTAGTCAAACTTGATTGTATATAAGGTGCACTTTTTACAAATGGAGGTCATTGATCATTATTCTGACTGCCTATGGGTGCAGTGCCACGTTTCTTTTGATTTTTATGTATCTTCTCTTTGGTTTTAAAGCAGTAGATGTGCTTCTGTTCCCAGACCTGTTGGTGACCGAGCATGGTTATATCAAATTAAATCTAATGTGAAGTATTGCTCCAAGTTATACTGGAAGTTAAACTAAAGTAGTACAGTCTTCTGCATTGCACATATGTAAACCTCCCTCCTCCACTGTGTGGAGAAAGGCTTTTGCTCTCATGTTCTTCTTGTGTTCAGGGAGTCTTTGGAGTTCCCTAAAGAGTTTTTAATGTTATCAGCTGGAGAGGTGGAGTTTTGTAGAACCCAGGAATCCAGATGGAAAGAGCAGGGAACAACTGTTCAATAAATTATGAATAAATGAACATTTGCCTAAATTACCTAAAATGCAGCTAATGAAACTAAGATGCCTTCTGTCAGGGAGTGGGTCTGAATGTGTTCTGTCTTTTAAGAAGGCTGTATTTGGTTTTTGAAATGTGTAAACACTGCTGGCTTTTCAGAGAAGCTGGGCTCTCAGGGCTGCTGTCCCCCATATTGTCCTTCTGTTCTGTGGTGCCCAGCAGGACCATCCTGCAGCCTCCCCCCGCTGTCCCTGTTCTTTTATCTCCCTTATCTTAAATTCTTACTCCCTTTTGATTTATATAAAGTCACAGTTTATTTTTTAAGTAGAAATCCAGGAACACAGGACTTAGTTGGGGAGAAAACTTACCCTATTTTCCCCAGCTTACTAAAATTGCTGAGTTAACAACGTTTTGTGATCAGTTATTAGCTGGGCATTCCCCTTTGATACAGAGTATAGACATGCGTCTGGCTGGCTGTATGCTTGTCTGAAAGCTTCTTTGAATACATGTGATTAATTTGGCTGCCCTCATATGGTTGCTTTTTTTCTGGATCATTTGGTATATTATGTAAACTGCTTACTAAGGTACCATGTACTCCGAAGCTTGTGTTGTTTCATGGAGAGCCCTGGCTGAATTTATAGCTGTGATTTCCAGATGAATGCTGAGGCTTGTTTCAATTGTAATTCAACATACTGCCTACGTCGCTCTGGTTAGAGTATATGACAGGGAAACTGTTTATGTTGTGGAATTACTTTCTGACATTGATGAATAAGGAAATTATTCCACTAAACCTGAAAAAAACAGTGCATGCTGCAAGAAATTCAGCGAACTAACCAGGATGAGGATAACCTTCCAGATCAGCCAAAGTATGGAAGTCTTTCCAAGGATTTGTGTCATCCAAAGGCAATTGTGTGGTGCTCTGCAAAGACTCCTACGGGACAGTCACACTTGAAATTTCTGCAGATTAGCCTATCATCAAGTCATCAGGATACTGCTATTTGAATAAACACAGCTGTTGTTTTCCAAGAAATATGGCAAAGAGCAGCAAGGAAAAAAGGGACAATTAGTGTTGCTAAATGCCAAGAAACTCAAGCTGGTTTAGTTCTATTTATGAGAGTTTGGATTTCTGGAAAGCCCTTTTGCAATGCCATTCTTTAATGGAAAATAGGAAAATAACTTACCTATCCTATACCAGAGTCTCATTCATGATTTTGTAAATTGAATATGGGAATAATTTCCTGTTGTGGTTATTTTTTTATTTTAATTATTTTACTTTCTAAAATATTTCTGTTTTTCCTATTTCTGTGCAGCTCTGTTCTATATTTTAACCAAAATAGGAATATTAATGAAAAAATACTTGAGTGCAGTTTGCTTCTCTCACTATCATCTTTTATGTCTTCTGGCTGGTTCTGAGTTGGGCTCTGACTTGTGAGAGGATTTGCCATTGGATTGTTATATTGTCATAGAATCATGGAATAATTTGGGTTGGAAAAGACCTTTAAGACCATTGAGTCCAGCTGTTAATCCAGCACTGCCACTAAACCGTGTCCCTGATGTCACTGACGTGCATCACGGCAGTTTAATCTGTTTTGTCCTCAATTCCTCAGAATATGGAGGCCATATTGGGTTTTCTCATGAATAACCAGCAGCAGTACAGGTGACCATCACACCCTCGGCTGTGCATGCATGAGTATTCCTAAGGCTGCAGGGAAATGGGTACTTTAAAGCCACCTAGTCTAAATTTCCCATCTTCTGATGTCATGCCAAGGAGAGTTGATCCAGGAAAAAGTCTCAGAAACCAGAAGCAAGTATGTGTATAAAATCAGTTTGTGAGTCTTATGAGTTAGGCCTACACATACATGTACAATAGGAAAGAAATGCATTAGACTGTAATAAAGACAAACCTATTTACTTTGGAAAACAAGTCTCCAGAGTTCTTTATTCTTGATGATGTAAAGATCCAAAGAAAAATTAAATAGGACTAGCATATTTCTTAAAAAAAAAAATAAATTTCCCCAGATCACACTTCCATAGCACTTCACTCCAAAAATTCTGCAACCTCTATAAAAAATGTAGTTAAAGGCTTCTTAAAGTTTTGGCTTCTACAGGATATTTTTCCCACATTTTTGTCAGTGTAGCAGGTAGACCAACAAAGCACTTGTCTTGAACATGGAAATTTACAGTATTGGTCTTTTCCTGACTGTCTTGAGGAACCACTCTGCTATGGCTCATATAGGCTCCTTGAAGTCCAGATTTTTTACATCAAGGGCCTTGGTTTCATCTTGGTAGTTCAAAACACGTGCTACTAAGCATCAAATTTTGTCCCACAGGAAAGTTAGCTCTTTCTCAGCACTCCAGCTTTGAAGCACGATGCACTTCTTTGTATCTAATACTTTACACAGCCTTTAGGCTAGGGAAGCTCTCCCCTAATATTTTGCAAATGTCGTGATAGCCAGTAACAGTGTGTGTACAGCTGCGTCCAGAATGCACATGATCTTTGATGGGCTCTCCTCTGGATAGGAGAAGCTTGGTTTAGAGACCTGAGATGATAGTGGGGAAAGAGGTTAATTTTGAAAACAGAAGAGTTTCGGTGTCACTAAAGGAAGAAAGTGGAAAGAATGATTGCATAATATGAACAGTGGTGGTCTCATGACAGGGTATCAACACAGACTATCAGACAAAATCTGGGCAATTGAGACAAGTTAATTTCTGTGCGGCACATCATCTCATACATTTCAGCACCTTATTTACACCCCTTTTTGGCAATGTACAGAGAGCCATTTCCTTAGTAGTGAGAGCATTTTATATCCAAACTGGAAATTATCCTGATATTTCTGTTCATTACGGAAAAAATAGTGCAAAACTGTATATGATGTCAAACATCTTTGACATCAGCATTTTTGCTCCTTCTGTCCTAGTCTCTGACTAAGAGTGGTGCTGTCCTTGTCCTGTGTTGTTCAGAAACAAGGTATTACTCTTCCCAGGGCTGCACTGTCCCCACAAGTGAAATTCTGTGTTTTGTTTCTCGTCTATAAAAAATTCCTGCTTTGAACAACTTATACAAGTAAATATTGACAATATCCTGATGACACTTTTCAAACCCTGGGTATTTAACTTTGACTCCATCTTCCACTGGAAAGTAGGAAATGCCCTTGGGCCAAAATCTGTCTGGGGTCAAATATTTCCAAGCATGCCTAGGTGTTTCTGTTTCTCGTCTATAAAGAATTCCTGCTTTGAACAACTTATACAAGTAAATATTGACAATATCCTGATGACTCTTGTCAAACCGTGAATAAGAGTGGTGTTGTCCTTGTCCCATGTTGTTCAGAAACAAGGTATTAGAAAAGAGACCCGAGAAGTTACTTGCAATAACAAGTGTCAGAATAGTCACAGTGACGAAAGTAGTGTAACAGGCTTCTAAAATCACTTAACAAAGGTCTAGGCTGGCTATCCAAACCCATGGTAAAATTCCCTTGGGAGGCTGAGTTAGTTATACCACCTAAGGGCTTTTGGAAGATATGACCTGAAATGTAGACAGAATTTAGCTTTTCATAATATTTAAAAACTGAAGTCTGAAAAGCATTGCTTATTTGTTGGCATAACAAGGTTTAGCTGTTTGTGGCTTTGCCACAGACTACAGTTCAATTTTCAACTCCCTAAAATTAATAAAAATAATCTTTTGAGTCACATTTATGTTCTAGTCCTGCATGTGCTGTAAAGAAGAGGAATTGAGTTATTTTCCTTGGACATTACTCAATTACCTTCCACTGAATAATCTATCTCTTGCTTCTCCTTTTAAGCTTATTAATACAAATTTCCAACTTCTTCATTCCAGCTAATGTCAGAAAGTGCAGAATAAAAATTAGCATGTGTATTTGGGTCCAGAGAGTCTGGCAAACTATATTGAAAGTAAGGACAGGAAATCTGATAAAAGTAATGATTTGTCCTCTCCTGCAGCCGCAAGTAGCATGTTCGTTACCTGTTCATTTGTATCACTTCAGGTGTAATTTCATACACTGTCTGGAGAGAAGTCCCATCCATGAAGTTAAATGGAAATACCAGTGAAATCTTTTTGTATATCTTTTCTGTCACTCTATGTTGTGGAACCACACATTGATGTTGGTCCACTTTTCTGTATCTTAATAACATCAGGAACAAGAGTTTGTAAATATTGTTGAATGACTGGAAGAATGGAGAATATGAAGGTTAATAAATCAATTTATTGAAAATAGGAAACCAGTTAAATTCCAGAGTTAGTAAATACAAGCACAGGGTACCTCTGATTTGCTCTTTCTATAGCGTTATCAAGTGAGAGCTGCTAGAAAAGGTAATTTTATTTGGCATATGTATTTTTAAATTGTATGTGATGTAATATTCCTGCTGAATACCACTGTGGGATCAACTATTTGGAGGCAGCTCCTTATATTTTGGTGTTTTAGCACATCTCTTACATGTTGAGATACTACATGGCTGCTCAGGCATGGCGGTGGAAATACTGCAGCCTTTTTTGCCAGCCTACTCGTGCTCTGTCCCCTGCCAGTACTTATGGTGGTTGCTGCATCTCTGCTGCTGCCGCCGGGATTTATGGTGACATAGTACAGTGGTCAGCCCTGGAGTGCTAGTCATGTGATGTTCAGCAGCACGGGTAGCCTGTGAGTGTCTGGAAGTCCCTGTTACAACTTTTTCTGACCATGACAGTCTTGTAGGAATGGGATGCATATGGTATTCTTCCAGCCTTCAGTTTTTCTACTGGCTGATACTTGACTGTGCACAGGAGTACGTCTCCATCTGAACCTGTGTGGGCGGGATCTGTGCTTCACACTTAAGCGCTTTAGACTGTCTAATCTTACATGGAGCCTGTGAGTCCTAATATAAACAGTAAAATAAAGAGTAATAACATCAACCTAAAAGAGGTAAGAATAAAAAATGTGGTTTGAAAATATTTTTGAAATCAAGTGTGGTGTACACTGAGGTAGGGGGAGGCGATTTTGTGAGTCTAGGCTTCAACAGTAATGATGTGATTTAGATTAATTGCAGTGTTTTATTGCTTTGAATTGAAAACAGCATTTTTACAGGCTAGACAGCAGGTGCAGAATATCTCAAAAGCAAATATCCAGTTTTTCTGAATGCTTAGGAAGTAATAAAAATGAGAAAAGAAAACAGGACAAAAATCACTACAGAAAGTGATTTTGGTTTTGGATTTTTCCTTTTTTTTTTTTTTTTCTTAAATAGGATATCTTATCGTCCCCCTCATCTTACTTGAAGCATTCACTGATGTCTAGGGAGCATATTTTTATCATGATTCGCTATGCACCCTGAAGATTTAGATTTAGGTTTGATCTTTGTATAATATGCCATTTCAAAGCATTCAGTTGTGCAGATGATGTTTATTAGGGGCTCTAGAGTACCTAATTGTAGAGGCAAGTGCTGAGCACCATGATGCAGCATTAACACAGAGCAATTGCTCCAGAGAAATGTGCAGTGGGTCCTGTTTATCATTAGCCCGTACAGCAGTATTGAGGCATGGTGTTGAGGTATTGAGACAAACGTTATTCTACCTTCAAAATAAAATGAGAGTTTATGAATGAGGCACTTAGACATGTGGCAGCTGCCCTCTTGGGAGTTTATCATTATTAGTTCACAGTGACAACACTCAGCTTTCTACTAAAAATTGCTGTTTGTTAATTCTGTATGTGTGTAGGGGTAGAAGTCTATCATGCATATGCATTACGCTGCTCAGCAGTGAAAGTGCTTTCTTCCTAATTTAGCCAATAATTGTTCACTCTATTGTTCGCCCCATATCAGGAGGGCTGGAACTAGATGATCTTTAAGGTCCCTTCTAACCCAAACCATTCTATGTTTCTATGTTATTAAATGCTGAAAGGTACATATTTACAGTCTCTTTCTTTGGATAACTGTAAGTTTGTGGTGCTATTCGGTCTGAAACAGCATTTTTGTTAGTCAAAGGCAAAGAAAACGTAAGCTGATGGAGTGCTGTGACAAGTTGTAGGTTCCCCATATGCTTGGCTTGAAAGAATGTGGCTTGATCAGTATATGCCTCTAAGATCCCTTCAGGGAATATATTTAGAAATACATACCATGTGAGAACAGGATATGGGGTTTTGCTTGCAGAGATCTTCTGGAATAGAGTGAGGAAAGTAGGGAAAGTTCTGGGCTGTGCTATTGGTGGAGGCCTGAGGTCACCCTTTCCAGGGTCACTCTTCATCTGTGATATTCAGCATTGCCACATATTACCCGAGGTGACTGGTTATCTTTCTTCCCGAAGAAGTTTTCATTTTGTTTCAATAAACAAAACAGCAAATGCTTCTCGTTGTTCAGGAATTTGCATTTGGAAATGCAAATCCATCAGCAGTAACAAAGGGAAAAAGCATCTGGGCTTTATTTTGGCAGCAGAAACTAAGAGAGACCTAAACAAGCCTAAAGAAAAACAAATATTTGTTATTTTAAATAACAACTTGATTTGGGTGTTTTTTTTTGAAAGCTAACTAACCAATTAGCTTCTTTTATTTTTTAATTTCCATGTTGGCTTTATATATTGGATAAGGAGAAAAACCACTTATTTTGGAGGCAGGAATTAGTCTCGAAGACACATGAAGGAGTATTAGGAATGGCTGGCTCAACTAAGATGTTTAGGTCTTTTTGTATCTGGTCATGCAACTGACTGCTGAGCAGGCAGCTGCCTGTACTGTGCTTTAGCTACCATGGCCGCTCTTTCTGTGGAGGCTTCTATCTGTTCCCAGGAAAATGTAGAGAAGGCACAATGGCCCTATATATACACTGCATGTAAATGCAAATTGAAAAATTATCATCAAAATGCATTTTGTATAAGGTGGTCAGATGTTGGTTAAGGATTCTGATCAATTTCATTCCATTTCTGCTGGTGCCATAGATTTCCTGTCTGGCTTTATGCAAACCATTTTAGGTTTTTCAGCTTCTATGTGGAATGAAAGCTTTGGGTGCAACCCATGCCTGAAAATCCTATCATAGTATGGTTTGGTATGGAAGAGACTTTAATGATCATCTAGTTCCAGCCCCCCTGCCATGGGCAGGGACACTTTCCACCAGACCAGGTTGCTCCAAGCCCCGTCCAGCCTGGCCTTGAACACTGCCAGGGATGGGGCAGGCACAGCTTCTCCAGGCAACCTCTGCTGGGGCTTCACCACCCTCATAGTGAAGAACTTCCTAAAATATCTAATCTAAATCTGCCCTTTTTCAGTTTCAAATTCTGGAAGCCAGTCCCCTTGTCCTATGCCTGCTTGCCCTTGTAAAAAAAACCCTATCCAATTTTCTTGTTGGGCCTTTCTGGTATTGGAAGGCTGCTTTAAGGTCTTCCTGGGATTTTATATTTTTTGTTATACAGAAGCAGACACATCTCTGCCATTCACTGGTACCATCTGTCTGCGCCAACAGATAAAGTGTGTGGTCAGGTGAGCCGCAGCAGCACAAGTCTGACACTAGAGCCCTTAGAAAGAGTAGATCCTGACAGCGGCGTGAAAACATTTTCCATTTTCATTTCTTTTAATGAGGTTTACAAGAAGGCTCATATTACCCAATAGTCCAGTGTCTTTGTGAAAAGGCAGCTGGCAAAGGGTAGACAAACTGTCTTATTTTAATGTTTATTGCAAAAGATAAGCACAGGAAGCAAAGAGAGAGATCTGAAAAGAAGAAATTTATCCCACACAGCACTGCCAGCAAAGCACAGTCTAGTAAAGGGACACAAAGCTTGCTTGCTCCTTCAATACTATAGATAGGTTCTCCTATTTGAGAATAGTAGAATGAAATAATTATATATAGTTTTAGGTATAAAGTATGAAGGTTTGCTTAGTCTGGATGATTACTGTAATGTCTGGAAAAGTAGGTTTCATTTAGTTGTGACACTCTGAAATATTTGTTATGTGAATGATTGAAGTCTCTGTCACTTGTTTTTCCTTATAACCGTGTCCTGATGTTAGTCCTATTCACATTTTTAATGTGCTTATTTGTGTATCAGCAGAGTGAGAGTGGATCTGATTCCTCATTTTTTTCTCCTTTATACTGTTTGTAATTTTCTGGTGTTACAGATCAGGTTGTAGTTGTTGGCAGTGATGCATGCAGAGAGGAAGAAGACACAGATTTTTGTTTAGCATTTTTCAAAGAAGAAAAATATGTTTGGCATTTTAATTTTCTTAAAACATTCTATAATTTGATACATCTTCCTCATTCATAATGTAAAGCTAGGGAGAGACTGATACCATATGAATAGTTTCTGAAGGCTCACGGGTGAGGAGTACTTGTGGAGTATTAGAGACTGTAATGTTTAGTTTATAACAGAGCAATTAGGAATGGACAGGAAGGTCTGTTACATGCTGTGAGTTTAAAAGTTGAAAAAAGTTTGTATTTGATAGAGCAGACATTTTGCCTTTGTAAACTGCTGCTCTTCCATTGAGTGCAGCATTTTGTACTGGCTGGAAACCCATTGCAGTATGTTGAACTTCGTTTTGTAGCCCTACAAATGCCATAATACTTCAAGTTAGATGAAGAAATAAATCCTGGTTTGTCTAACTTCTGGGGATTTTTTTAAGCTATGTTATAATGAGATTGATAAAAGGCAGCTGGAGGATTGAAGAGGTGGCAAGGGGAATAAGGAGAAAAGTGCTGTAGCAGGCAGGTAAGTCCAGTTCAGATTTATTCATCTGCCCACAAATGAAAATATTTAATCTGAGGGTAGGTGACAGGACATCCAAGTCCCTTGAAAGCAGTACAAGGTGAATTATGGATAGGAGCAAGGAAAAACAGCAGGAGTCTATTTTTGCTTCTTTATTTCTTCCCTCACCTGTAAATGAATCTATTTTAATAAACACATGTTGTCAAATCAATCTCCCAAGTGGAAAGGTCATTTTATGCTTTTAATGCCTTTCACTTCACTGTGCTGCCTTTCCCATGGATCTGAGAAAGCTTATAGGGTAATTGTCAGAAAGATCAGGGAGAGGTGGGGAAGAATCATCTCCACTTGACAGATGGAGACTCTGAGGCACAGATGGGGTTTCATGACTCGAGTAGAGAGGCAAAAGCCATGCACGGCAACATTGCCGAACCTAGAACATCTTGTCTCCCCCAGATACTTCCAAGCCCTGAACCGACACCGCAGCTAGATGTGTTATGGCAAAGCTAAGTCCGGAAAATGATGAAGTAAGGCCTTTGGCTGTGGCTGATCCTCAGTGCTTCTGTGCGATTTCCACTAGCAAGTGTGCATCTACAAGCAAGGCTGTGTTGGAGGGAGGAGAGTGGCAGAGGCTAAGGAGCTGACAAGACATCTTCAACATTAGACAAGCCCTTACCTTTTTTGTGCTAGAGTTTTGCTCCACTCATGGAAGAAAATCAGATGCAGAAATGTGTCTTATTCTCTTACAGAGTAAAAAAGTCTGTGTCATCCTGCCTGATAGTTACCAAATCTCCAGGAGGAGAAGATGGTTGGAAATGAGGCAGGTTTTCTTCAGAAACCCTCCTATATTCTGGTTGTGTTTGGCAAAAATTGAACCTTGCCTGTAAAATGTTCTGACTTTGTGGAAGCATCAAATTTCCCAAATTACTGCTTTTTTTCTCTTCAATTTGGGGAGTGATACCTTTCTACCACATGGTGTTACTGTGAGAAAAAATGCGCAAGGGGCTTTGAGAATCTCAGAAACTGAAGTAATAGGGGGGGAGAAGGCAGTGTCTCATATTTTAAGTAGGCTATATCTAATGGCAGCTGTTTAAAGGTAGATAAATGAATTCTGTCTTTCATTAGCAAGCAAAATTTCCAGCAGGTTTCAGAACCATAACACGTGGCAAGAGGCAAACATCTACTTAGCGCAGGGTCTCCAAGAAACCCAGGCAATTATGTTGTCATTTGTGATTCTTGTCTTATAACATATTTCCTTGTGGAGGTCGGGTCAGGCTTCCTGACTGAAATTCTTACTGATGGGAGAATTAATTGGGAAACAGATTTGTGGGCTGGAATCATGTCTTGAGCGATGCATTCTTCAGTGAGTGTTTCTGTGTGATGGACAGAGGTCTTCTCCATGAGTGATTGCTATTTAGTCTGCTTCATTTCCTAGTAGGTATGTTTGTATTCAAGAATTAAGTGATTGTGGTTTGTTTTTTTTTTTTTAATGCATTGGTGTAAGAAACACATGCATTACATTGAGTAATAGCAGTTCTGTATCATTTTACAAAACAAATGAGAAATAGCATGCTTTAGAACTAGATTTAGCATGTCAGAATTGAGAGCTCATTTTATTTTTGAGTTTGAAGATATTATTAAACTCTGCATTGCAGTGAATTATGTATCAGTCAGCACATTATCAAAATAGCAGCGTCTTGAAATACTTATTGAACAAACATGAAAGTAGCTTCTTAGATTACTTATGTAGCATCTTTACCCAGTAAAGGAAAATACAAGCTTTCTGTTTTTCTCATAATAAAGGGTGAACAGACTCAAGAAATAGCTGTTTTGGGGAAATGTGGTCTAATATTCATAAAAGTCAGCATTCTGGGGGGGGGGAGGGGGGGAGGGGGAAGTAAAAAAACCTTAAAAAAAAGAGAAGGCCTAAAGTCTCAGGACTCTAAACAATAACATAAACCTTCATGGAGTCCATTGGTGATACAATGAAGTTTTTCAGTCTCGGGGTAGGGGGTTTTGTGGCTGAAGGATCTCAGGAAGCTCAGATTCACCAAGTGCTTTGGGAAATACTCCAATTTCATTAAATGAGATGGTGATGGAATCAAAGAAAAGGTTGTTTTGTTTGGGCTTTTTTTTAATAAAAATGTTTTTAAGTATTTTCATTCAATATTCGATGCATTTTTCTTATGCTTTTTGGCATATTTTCATCACAAGGACCTTATTGATACCCTGTGAATGTAATGGGACAATCTAATGCTAACCAAAATGGTAACAGCATGAAGTCATACCTCAGTGAGCACTCAGCTTCATCTTAATGCTGTTAAAATTTTTTATGTTCATTTTATTACAATAATCTACATGTTATCCAGAGGAGGGCCCTGTTTGTTGGGAAGATGCAGCAAACACTGAGTGATAAATGTTCCCTGCCATGCAAAAATGTATGGCTTATAGGGATGAGACAGTGAAAATGTGGAGTAAAGAATGAGATGGCAATAGTGAGATGTTTTTTTTTGTGCTAGGGGGACAAAAGGTTCTAATTCATTACAGAAGGTATTGGTTGAGTAGGAGGAAAAGAGCAGTAGATGAAAGAACAAGGAAGATAAAGCACCCTTCTCTTCAGCTGCTGCCACAGGTCACCACATCATCTGGGGTTCTTGCACTGTTAACTAGTGTTACATAAGAGAAGGAAAGAGAGGGTATCCTCTCTGAGGGGGATATAAATGGTCTTCTCAGTGATGCTCCAGGAGATGCCCATTTCAATCCCTTTCTTCAGTCTTCCCCTTCTTTGAAGTGATGAAATTGATAAAATTTACTTGTAATTACTAATATTAAAAGCAACAATTCATTCCAGTTACAGTGCAGCTTGTTGCTATAAACATAGTTTTACTACAGAATATTACTTACTGATTGTTTAAACTATCTCTTTCAGAGAGTAAATGACTGTGATGGAACATCCAGTTCTTGGGCTGTGCTGCTGAATACAAATCTCTAGGTCTCTTTTACAAAGCAATGATCTGAAGGATGTAAGAGTGCTAACACCCTTGTAGACTTACTTAGCTCCTGTAGGTAGCTGGGGCAGTGATGTTAGCCTTGCTGCACTGATGCAGGCTCTTCCTACACTGTAAAAATCTGTTGGCTGAGCATAGGCATCCCTGTGTTCCCTGGCAGTGTTTTGGAGCCTGTCTAAGGGAGGGTAACTTTGTCACTGTAATTATATCTAAGCCTTTGTAAAACAAAGAGATGTCAGGACCAGTCCATCATGCTTTTCCCATAAAGTTAAATACAAGACACTTTCCTTCCTGCATGTCTACATGGTGGAATATATTTGGAGAAAAAAAAAAAAAAAATCTTGTTTTGTAATGATTATTATGCATACTTGTTCTAAGTTTTGCTGCAAAACACACCTGTTTCTGATATCATTCCTGCCAATGAAATGTATGTCGACCCCAGTCAGCAGATGTAAACACACTTGTTTCAGTGGTAAAACTGTCGTAAACCACTGGAGACAGTAAATAATCTTACATTATGATTTCATCTCATCTCTGTTTTTATATTATAGCCCTCACTTTGTATTTGTAGGAAACAGTGCTAACAACAACTTTGGTAAGCGTGACAGTGTATGCTAACAACAAATGTAGAAAAAAAGGTCCCCCAGCTAATTGCTGACCTGTGACTCTCCCAGTGTAAGCAGTCTTACAGGTACTGAATGAAATGTAGACAAAGCCATGCTATCATTTGGTGTAAACTGATCTGATGGTACTATAGCATTTGGAGCTGTGCTGATTTATTGTAGCAGCTGAGGATCTAGAAACTGTAATTCTGATTTTTTGGAATAATTTATAATGTTACCCTGACCATCAGGAAAAATCCTAATATATGTGAGTTTCTCAGAGGCTTTCATCTCTGGGGGTGCTCCTGGGAGGTGTGGAGCCGTAGTGCTTTGGGATCATCATGGAATCACAGAATGGTTTGGGTTGGAAGGGACTTTAAAGATAATCTAGTTCTAGCCCCCTTACCATAGGTAGGGACACCTTTCACCAGGTTGCTCAAAGCCCTGTCCAACCTGTCCTTGAACACTGCCAGGGATGGAGCAGCCATAGCTTCTCTGAGCAACCTGTGCCAGTGCCTCGCCATCCTGGTGATCCTGAGGGGCCCTGCTGTCTCTGCACCCCTGGGAGTGGAACAGCTGGATGGCCGTATGTAGGCAGCTACTCACACTCCAGTCAGGCAAACCAGATACCAATGCTGCAGTGGATTTGTCCCAGTATACATGTAATAAGAAAACACTAAATTTACATGAAATCTTTCAATACTCTTGGGTTAGTCCTGGCTTGCTCATCTCCACTGCTATTTAGCTTCCATATAAGGGACAAATGTTCCATCCTCTGCATGTGAAAGTGACTGATAGATCCATTGACTTTGATCCAAAAGCAATTGCAAACGTCTATAAACACTCATTTCAGGGCAGCCATCATCACTATCACTTCTCAGCACTACAGCCTTACCTACTTTAAAGCCTTCTGGTTATCTAAAGCACAATTAAGTATCATGTCTAAATGATTGTAATCAATGGTATTTATGGACCAGTCTGTACTAGTAAGTCATCCCAGTAATTTTCAAGCATGTTGCAGTTTGAAAAGGTTGCATCTCACACCTTAAATTGCTTTATTGGGCTTCTAAATAATTCTTCTGTCCCTGATATAATAGTTGAAATGCTGGACAAAGGACAAAGAGATCCAGAAATTTATCATGAATTTTCTGTAATCTTAATTAGTGTCTTTTATTGTTTGAAGGCCTTGTGACTTAATATTACTAATTAGAAATTAGTGATTTCCTTGTTTATATTGCCAATATTAACAATTTATTGCTAAATTGAGAGTATTGATTAATACTCTTTCATTGGCAGTAAATTGATACTGTGGCTCACATTCTCTCCCATTTTACTTGTCATCAGCAAAACACATTGTCTAAAATACTACTCTTGCGCAGATACTCTGTTCATGCAGATCTCATTTCTTGATCAAATGATAATCATGCTTTCAAAACAAAGAAAATTTACATATTTAACTTCTCTCAAGGTTTTTTTTGTTCACTTTTTTGTTTCCTTTTGAAGAGAAGATGAAGTATAGTTTGAAATAGTCTGGTGAAGTTCTTAATTTCTGATTAAGAAATCTAAGAAATATTTGCAAAAATAATAAATCCCAAGTTAAGCCTGTTATTCCCTAGATCAGCTTTCAGGGGAAATAAGAAGTGCAAACACAGCTTGCCATTTCATGAGAGGGATTTTTTTTTTTTTTTGTGGGTCTCAACTCTTCCGTGAAGCAATAGAAATGGGGAAAAGGAACCTGAGGCTTCTTGACATTTGTAAATTCACTCTTATTCATCTTTCTATCTAAGATTTCTCAGCTGGATGACAAATGTGTGTCATCCATGGAGTTATGTTTTTTAGATGTCTCCATTTATTGGATGCTCCAGGGTGTTTGGATTCAATTGGAACTTACAGCTTGTCTGTGTTTTATTTGCATAATAAGACTATGAATGACAGAGCAGCTACAGCCAGACGTGTTGGCTCCAAAGACTGCAATTTAAGCTGGGAGTGTTTTGCAAGAGTGAAAAAAGAATGAGAGTGAGTCTGATCACGTGTAAAAAAGTTAAAGAATGGAAACACCATTCTGTAATGTTCATGGCTGTCTAATGTAAGATTACTGGACTGCTGTGGTTATGTGCAGCCTGAATCCAGGTCACCTGCATTTGGATCCTCTCTGGTGAGCTGTAGTAGTAAGCAAAGAAATTCAGAGAGACAAAGAGTTCAAATGACTGCTATCATACTTAGCAGATTAGAATACTGAAGGGTCCTACTAAGGAAACTTTGCTTGCCAACCTGTGTATCGGCATGGTCTGTCTGTGTAGTGCCACAGCACAGCCCCAGCTCATCTTGTCTCCCTGCTGCCTGCCTCATTTCTCTAAGAACAGTGGTTAAGCCTCCCCCCCTAAAAATCAGTGCTTACACATATGCACCCATAGGTATACTTGAGATAGAAGAAACATTAGACTTAGTGTTTTTAACTTACATGTAGGGTCTGAATTGCATGTGTATTAGATCTATGTAGAGAATAGTTTTTTGTGTATTCCAAAATACTTAATTTTTCTCTGTAAGTCACAGTCTGTGGCACTTCAGTCATAAAGCTGGGTAACTCTGGACATCTGCATGTGATAATCCCAAGAACCTGTATTGAATGGGTTGCGAAAGTGGTGTTTTGTGCCCCACAAAATTATCAGTTTCTGAGACCGTTTATTGAGAAGCAGCTTTTGTTTTGTGTGAAGTGAATTACAGAGACAGCAAAATATGCTTAAGCTCCAGCGTTAGTCATTGTTTCAGACAGAGCCGTTTGCTGTCCTTTCCAGGCTGTGTTGGCTGGCTGGCATCTTCTGTAAGTGAGTGTTAGCTGGGACTTGAGATCACCGTGTTTGTAGTGCAGGAGCATGGCATTTATTTTTTTTACATATATTTTTGAATGCATGTCTAGATATGAAATTGGCAAACATTATACAGAGACGTATACGGGGCTGATTTTTGAAGCCATCTCTTACATACTCACAGAGTTAATTCTGATGTACAGAACCAACCAGAGCTTCTCAGTGATGATTTAGAGATTTATTGAGCTGTGCATTTTTATTTCTAAAATGAATACTTTCTAATCTATGTCAGGTAAGGTCTCTAGTTGTGCTATTCTGATAATGGACCTCTTTGTATAAAAACAAGACATCAACAGAGTAAAAGATTTTTCTTAATATTCTCTGATTGTAAAGGCTATTGATTATATACGATGGTCACGTCAGGCAGTGCATTTTTAGATGATTACTTCATGCCTCAGGTGATGCGATGTACCATAAAGATGATGGATGGTGCTTTGTACTTCTAGTACATTCCAAGTAAAGCCTGAATAATCCCTGTGATTTTCTTCCTTACAGTAATACTGAAACTGTTGTCCTTCTCCTGAAACAATAGAAATAGTCCAACTATCTAAGTTGTTGTATTAAATGCTGTCTTCTGTAATTCCTAATAACTACATTTATTTCCCATTGATTAAATCCTTTCTTGTGTAGCTTCTTCAGGCAGAGCAGTATGTTAGCAGACATTATGAAGTTAGTAAACACTATAAAGTGTGAAAGCATTTGCTGCAGGAGCTGTAGTCTAAACATTACAGGAGAAAGCAGGATTCCAGATCTAGTTTTGGCTTTGCCTCTGAATATGATTGTAACCTTGGGCAAAGCTCTTAAGCTTGCCTCTCCTTAGTTGCTTTAATTTGTGTAGCAGGATAATGAGACTTAGCTAGTCTCATACTTCCCCCCCCTCCCTCTTCCCTGTGAGGACACTGGTGAGAGAGTGGAAGGGATCAGGAGAGGGTGGCCGGGAAGCTCACTGGAGGATGGAGATGCCAGCAGGGACATGCTGGTGGGGAGCAGAGTATGAAAAGAACTCCACACCTCCCGGCCAGAGCTGACTAGAAAAGTGCACTATGCAGACACAGCTTTCATTAAGTTGTGCTGTGTTCAAGGGCAGCTTGGAGAAGAAAACACATGAAACACCCACCACCAGTACAGCATGATGCAGGGAGGGATGTGCTGCCACAGACTGAGGCACAGCTATTTGGAAAACTTGAGAAAGCTACCACAATAAATTTCTAAGGGTATGCTGAGCTCCTACCCAGGACTTTCACTCCCTCTCCCTAACATAATTTTTTATTTCTTATATATTGACATTGAAGCGTTTGCTCCAAGGAATCCAGTTAACTATGAGTTTAGGACACGTCTGCCTCCCATCCATCTCTCCATCTCTATTTTTTTTCTCTTCTCACCATTATTCTACACTCACTGGGATGGTAGATTCACAGATATTAAAGAAATTAAAGGCTTACTTCATTTTTCCAATCCATCTTTTGGCAAAAGAAGCACTGTTCACCATTCTACATGTATGAGGGCTCTTGCCCAGTCATGTTTTAAAGAATGGGGATTAAGTGCTTGCTTATGAGACTGTTTGAAGCTGAAACATTTCACTGTCAGGAAGCTGTGCTTCAGATGCAACCTGAATTATCTTTCTTAATTTACTCACATCACTCCTAGCTATGCCCAGTGTGTTGTACTAAATCTTTCCATTATTTCTGTTTACATCCTTCATCTGTATGTTGACAGGTATATTGCCCATAGGTATTGCTTGGCTTGACTATATGTATTTAATTGAAATGATTCTAATTATTTTTCCCTTATCTACCTCTATAGCTCCTGCTGTGTTTTTCTTTTACTTTTCTTTTACTGTGCCTAGTTTTCCGTTAGCTTGCTGGTTAAAATGATTTCCAAAAGTGTATTCAATGCCCAAGTTTGGGGAAAACCAGATCAAGGGAAGGAGGCCATGTTTGTTATCTACATGAACTTATAATTGTAATTTTCTAAATTCCTGCAGACCTTTGGTGCATATCTGAAATAATAATCCTATTTCTGTTTTCATAATTTTCTGGCTTGTCTTTGGATTGCATTTGGAGTGTTTATGGGCTAAAACCGAAGTCTTTCACTGAAAGATTTCAAAGTAAGTGGGTTTAAATCTCTCTTTTAATACAGTTTGAATCACTGCCATTGCACAGCATTAGCCACAGCACCAGCTTCTTCGTGTTAAGCTGATTTTTGATCTAATATTCCTCTTCTTCCTCGTCGGGGGGGAGGGGGGGGGGAATCTAGAGATGTTACCCTACTGCTATCTAAAGCCAATTAGCAGAAAACTTGATTATTTCACTCTCACTGTTCATCCACTCCTTATCTTCCACTGGCTTTATCAGTCCTTGTCAGAGGGAAGCTGGAGAGCTGGACTTAATACGTTGCAGGACTCAGCACAACTTCTCATGCAGTTCTAGCATTATGTCAAGTCCCAGAGGACTTGTCAGTTAATAAAGTCGAAATAAGTGCTGTAAGTGTATGGAAAAATGTTACCAGTACTGACTGGGAAATAACAGTTAAGGACTGAATGCTCTGCAGGCTAATCTAATTAAATTTATGCTTCGATATCTGCTGCCAGATATCTTTGGTTGTACATGGACATCTTGGACAGTTTGAAAGTGCAGCCTCTGGCCAACAAAACCATAGACTAGTTTGGATTGAAAGGGACTTTCAATGATCAGGTTGTCTAACCCTTCTGCAATGATCAGAGACATATCCAACCACATCAGGTTGCTTAGAACTACATCCAGCATGGCCTTGAATGTGTGATAGCTTTCTGCTGCACCAAAAAATTGCTTTCTCTACTGACTGAGATTCCAAGATCCCAACATTTGTTAAAAGCTTTAAAATCCATACCCTGTTACCTGTGGTTATTTTGTGCAGGACCTGGCCAGAATAACAAAAACGTGGCTGCTGCAACTCTGCTTCTCTTTGCTGTTTTCATAAATCACTCATACTGTGCTTATAGAACTACATGACAGAAAATGCTGGCTTGGGTTGAATGAAGACAAGTATGTGGAAAACCATTTTGCTTTCCTGCTTCATACTGAAAATGTCATGGAGCAGAAAAGATACCACTGTTCCTATTCAAAATGAGAGAGGACCTGCTGTACTTTACGATTCATAATAAAGCAAGTTTTCAGACTTGTGTCTACGCTGTTGAGTGTTATTAACAAGGTGTAACTGATCATTTTATTGTGGACCCAGCACACTGATAACTAAAAAGTACTTCAGTTCGTTTCAAACAATCATGCAATTTCCTTTGCATTGCTGCAAAATGAATGCTTGACAAAATGATTTACTGGCAGTGCCAGTCACTGTCTAACTGTGGGACTGCTTGGACATCCTCTCCTTCAAAGTGACTGATACCCTGCAGCATCTACACCAGAACAAACAACTTTGCTAAACAAGGCAAAGATGTCTTGGCAAATTCAACTGTTTAACCCCTTGAGCACTGTCGCACCATGTATTGTGCATTTGTGGGCTTTGCCGCAGTGCAGCAGGGTAAAGATAGCAGAACCTGGTGTGCCTCGGTAGGTGCCAGTTTTTAAACATATGCTCTCTAACTTCTGAAGTTGGGAAATTTGTTCAGCATAGCAAAATCGCACTACTTTTCAACTCAACTTCTTAGTTGTCAGGGAGAGAAAGTGTAGTAGATTATTGACAGTTATTTTGAATTTACTTGAGGCTTTTAATGTTTTAAAATTGATATTATACAAAAATCTGAAGATTTGATTGTAGTGTATTACTTTATTCGACAGTAAATGTTTTTGTTTGGTTTGGTTTTGAGTTTTTGTTGTTGTTGGTTGGTTGGTTGAAGTTTTTTCTTTTCCCTTATGGAATTGCTCTTTCTGTCAATAATATTTTGTTCCATGTAACATATGGAGGACTTAAGATTGACTAAATTTCTGCCCAGGTATGCTCTGAAATACACAGAAATTCCACATCCCAAAGATATCAGGCAGATATTTAAATCTTAGATGCTTGACTCACATATATATCAAGGCTTAACGTTTTAACTCTTCTCAAGCAAGTCCATTGTGATATATGAACATGCTTGTTAACACTTGACCTCCAGGTGTTAAAGAGCTTTTGAGCTGCACACATAAAGTCTAAAAATTAAAGTTCAGTGCATTCAGAAATGCAGCATTTTTCAGTAATACAACACATTTAAAGAACCAAATGCCTTTGCTGCTTTGCAGAAAGAGTGGTCTGTAAGGAACCTAAATAGCTGCAAGGAGCCAGGCCGTAACCTAAAGACAAAAAGCCTAGAATTTGGTAGCAGCGAAAGAGAAAAGCAATGCTAAGTGACAGATATAGGGAGCTGCTTAGGGTACCCCTATTTTCACCACCCTTGAAACTGGGCCCACAGATCCTGCTTGACTTAAGGGCATCTTAAAAAGTGCTGTCTTTCTTTTGCTTCCTTCTGTCCCCTGAGCTCTGGCCAAAGAAAGGGAAACAAAACCCTCAAACATCTCAAATGCTAAAACAAACTAAAAATAAAAAATCTTCAGGGAGAAGCCAGCACAGTTTTTTGCCAGTGCGAGAAGCTGCACAAGACACCTGGAGAAGCTTCTTTTGTTTTTCCTGGGCTCTTTCTGATCTGAGCTGTGCTTCAATTCCATTTTTCTTTCATCTTCTTCTCTTCACCTCAGGTTCCATCTACCCCCTCTGCTCCATTCTTCAAGCCTTTTCTTGCCATTGATTTGCAGAGGAATGCCAAGATGTTTTGGCACAGAAAGAGAGTGCAGATGCCTCCAAGGTGCTGCTGGGAGGATGCAGTGAGATGGGAGCTGTGAGGATCCTTGTGCCCACCTTGGGTAACCCTGGTGCTGTAATTGAGGTGCCAGTCATCTGGCTTAATTGTGCACTGTGGATTCAAACTCAAAGGCATACTTCTCTCATGGCGCCTCCTTTAAATAATTTGTATGTATATATAGAAAAACCTCTGTGTTTAATCTTGTCTCTTTACTTGTACCTATTTGTTTATTTACCCTCAGGCTTTCAGCTCCCTGAAGTAAAAACAGCCATTTCCTGAATGTCAGGTAATATGTAAATAGTGGCTGCTTTTCCTTTCAAATTAATTCATCATTATTTTAATTTTATTTTTCTAAAATAGAAGCAAAAGATTGCTATCAGTGATTATGAAAATCTTGGAGTGACTCTGTAGCAGTTTAGGCCTGCAAATAGTTTTTTGGGTCAACAGCCTGAGAATTTGCCCTTCTCTCACCAGGGACCTTTAGGTACTAAAAGTGAATAGGGGATTTCTGACAGTCTGTGGGCAGTGGCTCCTCCAACCAACCTCTCAGCACTTCCTAGTCAATACCACTTTAAAATCTAGGTGAGCTGTTTCTTACCCAGAGTGACAATCGTTAGTAGCCAGGGAAGGAAAGCTGGCGTCTGATTGCTGAAGTGCTGCGCTTTGTTTAGTCGTGTTATGTCATAGCATTTGTCCTGTCATGTCCAATGCAACATGTTTGAGTGCAGCAGAATGTGACCCGACAGAACACTTACAACAAGCTGGAATGCTTTTCCCTTTGCTAATGGAAAAACATACATTTGGGGGGCAAAAATCACAGAACATGTTGTTTCCCACCCTACTTTCATCTGAGAGAGCTCCTCTGCATTTCCTTCCTAGGGTTTTACAGTGTAACTTAATTGCTCTATTTCAGTGATCTGAATGCAAACTTTTATTTGATATATATAATATTTTGTGCCGATTCTCCAATTCTCCTCTTCACCCCAAGTCTCCATCTTGGAACTTTGTGCTATCCATTCTGCTAAACCATCATTGCTTAAAAATTACTGGAGGTATAAAATTGCTCCTTTTAAGAAGGTGAAATATATTTGTCATTCTTATAAGCTGAGATACAGATAGATCAGTTGAATTTTCCCTAATCACATGATGTGTCTTTACTGTGCACTGAGCACTATACTGAGACACCTGACTTGCAATAAACAAGCAAGTCTGACGAGATGTGTTACAGCCTTGTGTTCTGCCTAGGCTAAGGAAATGAGAATCCTACAGCTTGTCCCTGCAGGAAGAAAAGGTCCTGTTCCCCTTCTCTTCCTCTCTCCTCCACCTTCTCTGGTTCAGGACTTGCCAGATCCTTCACTTGTGGTTTTAACCCGGGTGAGAACTGTCTCCTTTTTAGATCTCCACTGGCTTATACATTGACCTGGTTCATGGGAGAAGTCCTAGAGGCTGCAGGAAAGGGAGGGAAAAGGAGGACTGGGGACCTCTGTGTTTCAGCAGCATGAATGTGCTAGCTCAGCTTTTCTCTGACATCGCAGCAGGACTCATTAGGTGAGGAAAGAGCAATTACTACTTGTTGCTTCTGGGACCTGAGCTTGTGTCCAACAATTTTGCATTCAAGTAGTAATACAAGAGGTAAACCCCCAGACTAGACACATGAATGTTAATAAACACAAGCAAATACTGAACACCCTGTGTAACAAACACCGAAGAGATATCTTAAATGCTTCTTCTATTCAAGAAGAAGACCTCACCATAAGCAGTGTAGTAGCAAATGCCACTTGGTGTATTGATAAGGAATGGTGAGGAAATCCTATATGCTCTCTACGATTCTGCAAAGTTCATGCAGAGGCAACCAAAACCCCTTTTTTTTCACCTCTGGTTTCACCACAATCAAATGACTGTACATGGTATAAAAGCCTTTATTTATACAGTCTGAACATACAGATTAATTTACAGGGACACCCAGCAGCGGTGCCCAATGTGAGATCACCATGGGCAGGGACATCTCCCTGGGCCTCCTGGGCACAGGCAGTGCTGCAGGTCCAGCACTCTAAAGGCCTTTCTATAAGGGATGCGGGGCAAAGGGGCAGCAGCATCAGGGCTGCAGTGGGCAGGGCTGTGGGGCCCCATTACCCACATGTCATAATGCCACCATGGGCCAATGCAGCATCACAATGCTCTGGGGCACTGTAAGGCAGCATCCTCCTGTGTCCCACTGCCAGAGTGCCTGGTGCTGCCACCAGGACAGAGCTGGCAGCCTGAAAGCATCTGAGAAGAATTCCTTGAGCCACTGGTGGAATTACTTGGAGGGGCTGAGAGGGGAAGACTGCCTGAAGCTGCTGGAGGTTCTCTGCTGCAATTCCAGCTCCTGGAGGGGCCACACTCAGCACATCTGATGGATGGAAATCCTGCTTCAGTCTTTTTGGAGATCGCTGTCCTCATCTTCTGGGGTGATAGTGGCAGTGGCCATAAGAAATAGGGTGCACAGATGGCCCAGAGCCCTCCCTCAGTGCTTTGGAGCTCCCGCTGCCAGGCACAGGAAGGATTATTGATCCCAGGGTTGATCACGCCAGCAGCATTTTGCTGTTGTTGGAAGCCCCTGAGATGGCTCCAAGTGGAGGCAGAAAAGGCAGTGCCAGTGTCCTCTTAGAGGCATAACCAGCCCGTGGACTGGGAGCAGGTCTTGCTCATGTGCTCAGGGAGTAGCCGATCGCCAGTGCTGGGGTCAGGAAGGAATTTTCCCCCAGGGCAGATTGGCACTGGTCTCTGGGGTTTTTTTGCCTTCCTCTGAGCACTGAGCATGACCACTTGTCAGGGCTCTTCTGGTCCTCGTGCTCTGGGTTATCGCCTAGTGCTCATGCACCATGAAGGTGGCCCCTCGTATCCTGCAACTCGGGGGGGAAGGCTTTTTTGCCCCCAGGCTAGACTAGCAAGTGTCCCCGTAGTTTTTTGTCTCCTCTGCAGCTGAGCACAGCCTCTTCATGGGGCTTCTTTGGGCTATTGTGGCCCAAAGGCAGCTGCTTGTGCTCCATGCAGGTGGCCCTCATGCCCTGCATCCGGGGGGAGGCAGCCTTCTGGACTCCCAGGGTGGCTCTAGTGTGGCCCGGGGCTTGCTGCTGTCCTCTGTAGCATTGAGCACCACCCCTTGTCAGGTATTCTGTGGACCATTTTGGCAGCATTCTTTCTTGCACTGCTCTTGCACCACCACAGCACCGCTTCTGCCCTGGCTTTCCTTTGTCAGGCTGTGAAGGGTATTTTTTCCAGCTAAACTGAAATATACATCAGCCTGCTGCTGGCTACGCATGTGCATTGTGTTAATGCTTGTGAGCATCGGCTCTGAAAGATTTAGTAAAAATATAATCTAAAATAAACTAGACTAAAATTAGCTAAACTAAGCTAAACAAAAATAAACAAAATACCTTTATTTATAAATACATAAAATACTCTTTCCGCCTGTAACCTTTCTAATTTGTGTCTTTCCTTGAAAGTGTTTTTGGTGCTGAAACCCCCTTGGCATTTCAGGTAAATAAGGGTCTCATCATTATACAACTCATTGTGAGTGCAGGGAATGGAACAGAATGGAATGGAATGGAACAGAACAGAACAGCTATATGTTATGCCTATAGTTCTGCATGATAAGCTCTGACCTAGGTCTGAGGGGCTATCTGCAATGCAGGTCCCAAGGGAGGCCGGTCCCAGGCACTGAGGCCTATGGACACCCTCTGGACCCTGACAGAAGTAGACCTCCATCCTGCTCATTTATAAGAAGATTTAACAGAACTGTTCCTAGAGTTTATGCCTTGTGTGGTTTATATGCAGAAGTTGAACATGGGACCCAAGCTTGTAGGCCAGGTCTACTGGGGGCTGGTGGAGCTGCTCTGATGAAGGGAAAGAGCAGTTTTGGTAGGAGGATTGCAAGGCTGGTCAAGGAGGCTGTAAACTAGATGTGTTGGGGGAGGGGGGCATCATTCCATTCCAACACACCCAGTCAGTTGCCAGAACCTATAATAAATGCCTGGAGCAATGTAGAGATATCCCAGCCGCTCCAGCCAATGAGCCGGCTTCATTTGGAGCTCGGCTCAGATGCCTCTATACAAATGCCCGTAGCATGGGGAACAAACAAGAGGTATTAGAGATTTGTGCACGTCTACGGGGGTATGATATAATAGGCATCACTGAAACATGGTGGGATGGCTCCTATGGCTGGAGTGTTGGAATGGAAGGTTACAGGCTCTTTAGGAAGGACAGGCCTGGCAGGCGGGGAGGGGGAGTTGCCCTTTATGTTAGGGATAGGCTGGAGAGTATGGAACTCTTTCTGGGGACAGATGAGCAGTCCACAGAGAGTTTGTGGGTCAGGGTTAAAGGGAGAACAGCTATGGGGGACATTACTGTGGGTATCTGTTACAGACCGCCTGATCAAGGAGAACCTGCGGATGAAGCACTCTATAGACAGATAGGAAAAGCCTCACGCTCGCAGGCCCTTGTTCTCATGGGTGACTTCAACCACCCTGACATCTGTTGGAAGGACGGTATAGCCCGGCACAAGCAGTCCAGGAGGTTCCTCGATTGTGTAGAAGACAACTTCCTTCTGCAAGTAATAGAGGAGCCGACAAGGAGAGGTGCCATGCTTGACCTCATGCTCACCAACAGGGAAGGGCTCGTTGGAAATGTGATGCTCCAGGGCAGCCTTGGATGCAGCGATCACGAGATGCTCGAACTTGACATCCTCAGGACAGAGAGAAGAGCGTGCAGCAAGCTCATGGCCCTGGACTTCAAAAGAGCAGACTTTGGCCTCTTCAGGAACCTGCTTAGTAAGGTTCCATGGGATACAGCCCTAGAGGGCAGGGAGGCCCAAGACTCTTGGTTGATATTGAAGGATCACCTGCTGCAAGCTCAGGAGTGTTACATCCCAACCAGAAGGAAGTGCAGCAGGAGGGCCAGGAGACCTCCTTGGATGGATAAGGAGCTCCTGAGGAAAATTCAATTGAAAAAAGAGGCTTATAATAAGTGGAAGCAAGGACAGGTGGCATGGGAAGAGTACAGAGATGTTGTCTGGGAAGCTAGGGACCAGGTTAGGAAAGCTAAGGCTCAGTTAGAATTAAACTTACCTAGAGGTATTAAAGATAACAGGAAGGGATTCTACAAGTACATAGCAAATAAAAAACAGACTAGGGAGAACGTAGGCCCCCTCAGGAAGCTCTCGGGAGAACTGGCTACACAGGATTTGGAGAAGGCTGAGGTTCTGAATGACTTCTTTGCCTTGGTCTTCACTGGCAAAGGCTCTGACTGCACCACCCAAGTCTTGGAAGGCAGATGCAGAGACTGTGAGAATGAAGACCTTGTGCCCACTGTAGGGGAGGAACTGGTTCGAGACAGTCTTAAAAATCTAAACGTGCACAAGTCCATGGGTCCTGATGAGATCCATCTGCGGGTCCTGAAGGAGCTGGCGAATGAAGTTGCGAAGCCTCTGGCCATCATATTTGAGAAATCATGGCAGTCAGGTGAAGTTCCCGATGACTGGAAAAAGGGAAATATAACCCCCATTTTCAAGAAGGGGAAAATGGATGACCCGGGGAATTACAGAGCAGTCAGTCTCACCTCCGTGCCTGGCAAAATCTTGGAGCAGATTCTCCCGGAAGGCATGCTAAGGCACATGAAAAACAACAAGGTGCTTGGTGACAGCCAGCATGGCTTCACTAAGGGGAAATCCTGCCTGACCAATTGGGTGGCCTTCTGTGATGGGGCTACAGAACTGATGGACAGGGGTAGAGCAGTTGATGTCATCTACCTGGACTTGAGCAAAGCATTTGACACTGTCCCACACAACATCCTTGTCTCTAAACTGGAGCGACATCAATTTGATGGATGGACCACTTGGTGGATAAAGAACTGGCTGGATGGCCACACGCAAAGAGTTGTGGTCAATGGCTCAATGTCCAGCGGGAGACCAGTAATGAGTGGTGTCCCTCGGGGATCGGTGTTGGGACCAGTCTTGTTCAACGTCTTTGTTGCTGACATGGACAGTGGGATTGAGTGCGCCCTCAGCAAGTTTGCCAATGACACCAAGCTGTGTGGTTCGGTTGATACGCTGGAGGGAAGGAATGCCATCCAGAGGGACCTTGACATGCTTGTGAGGTGGGCTGATGCGAACCTCATGAGGTTTAACCATGACAAGTGCAAGGTCCTACACCTGGGTGGGAGGAATCCCAGGCACAGCTACAGGTTGGGCAGAGAAGAGATTCAGAGCAGCCCTGTGGAGAAGGACTTGGGCGTGCTGATTGATGAGAAAATGAACATGAGCCAGCTTCAGTGTGTGCTTGCAGCCCAGAAAGCCAACCGTATCCTGGGCTGCATCAAAAGGAGCGTGACCAGCAGGTCGAAGGAGGTGATCCTGCCCCTCTACTCTGCTCTCATGAGACCTCACCTGGAGTATTGTGTGCAGTTCTGGTGTCCTCAACATAAAAAGGACATGGAACTGTTGGAACAAGTCCAGAGGAGGGCCATGAGGATGATCAGGGGACTGGAACACCTCCCGTATGAAGACAAGCTGAGGAAGTCGGGGCTGTTCAGCCTGGAGAAGAGAAGGCTGCATGGAGACCTCATAGCAGCCTTCCAGTATCTGAAGGGGTTCTATAGGGATGCTGGAGAGGGACTCTTCGTTAGGGATTGTAGTGATAGGACAAGGGGTAACAGGTTCAGCCTTAAACAGGGGAAGTTTAGGTTGTATATAAGAAGGAAATTCTTTCCTGTTAGGGTGGTGAGGCACTGGAATAGGTTTCCCAGGGAGGTTGGGAATGCACCATCCCTGGCAGTGTTCAAGGCCAGGTTGGAGGAGGCCTTGGGTGATATGATTTAGCGTTAGGTGTCCCTGCCCATGGCAGGGGGGTTGGAACTAGATGATCTTAAGGTCCTTTCCAACCCTAACGATTCTATGATTCTATGATTCTATGATTTTAAGTTGGTACTGGAGCTCTTCTGACACCCAGAAGGACCCTCAATGCTCCAGCTTGTCTTTCTGTTCCCTGAACACAGAAGTTTAAAACAAAGCACCAAGAGAGCAGTTAGAAACACAGATTCAGTTGCCTCATTAATTTGTTTTAATCTGCATTGTTACAAAGTTTGACAACGTGAAGAATGTCTGTATATTGAAATACAACATCTGTTGTCACCTCAAGCATTCATCTGACAGATCTTCCAATAATTATGAGATTTCTAGTTTTTTATCCCTTTGTCTGCCAGTATCAATACAAACAAGAACTGAGATTCTCACTTTCTGACATGAATCTAGAAGCTGGGAGTTGGCGCTTCTCTCTGTCATGGTGTTCAGTGGAGTAATCAGCCATTAATTGAAGCACAGGCTATGTATTTTAAAGCCTTGCTCTATAACTGAGAAGAAAAGGCAAAAAAATCAGAAATACAGACTGACAAGTGCCTTGGCTTCTTAACTCTTCAAGGATCATCACATGGCTGCGATTATTTATCTTTCTCTTTGTTAAGCATGTGCAAGGTCCTACACCTGGGTCGGAGCAATCCCAGGCACAGCTACAGGTTGGGCAGAGAAGAGATTCAGAGCAGCCCTGTGGAGAAGGACTTGGGGGTGTTGGTCGATGAGAAAATGAACACGAGCCGGCTTCAGTGTGCGCTTGCAGCCCAGAAAGCCAACCGTATCCTGGGCTGCATCAAAAGGAGCGTGACCAGCAGGTCGAAGGAGGTGATCCTGCCCCTCTACTCTGCTCTCGTGAGACCTCACCTGGAGTATTGTGTGCAGTTCTGGTGTCTTCAACATAAAAAGGACATGGAACTGTTGGAACAAGTCCAGAGGAGGGCCATGAGGATGATCAGGGGACTGGAGCACCTCCCGTATGAAGATAGGCTGAGGAAGTCGGGGCTGTTCAGCCTGGAGAAGAGAAGGCTGTGTGGAGACCTCATAGCAGCCTTCCAGTATCTGAAGGGGGCCTATAGGGATGCTGGGGATGGACTCTTCATTAGGGACTGTAGTGACAGGACAAGGGGTAACGGGTTCAAACTTAAACAGGGGAAGTTTAGATTGGATATAAGGAGGAAATTCTTTCCTGTAAGGGTGGTGAGACACTGGAATGGCTTGCTGAAGCAAGTTGTGAATGCTCCATCCCTGGCAGTGTTCAAGGCCAGGTTGGACAGACCCTTGGGTGATATGGTTTGGTGTGAGGTGTCCCTGCCCACGGCAGGGGGGTTGGAACTAGGTGATCTTAAGGTCCTTTCCAACCCTAACTGTTCTATGATTCTATGATTCTGTTTTGATACCTCTAGCAAAGAGCTTTACAATTGTGTGAACTTTTATGGATACTGGGTTAAAATGTAGGTCCCACTCCATGCAGTAGATGAGTGGGTGGCAAGATAATGGTCTGTCTTTACTAATTTTCATGAAACTAGATTATCTTTAAGGTCCCTTCTAACTGAAACCATTCTAGGATTCTATGCTGATCAGAGGTTTTTTGCTCTGGGAGATGCAGAGGCCTAAAATGTTATTAGAAGATCAAGTAAACTGGGAGAATAAGTAACTCAAAACATCACACAGTAATGGCAGTTGACTGTTAAAGAAATGACTGGGATTGGGGAGAATGGTGCTGATGGGGTTACATAGTGTTTATGGCCAGGCTGATTGCAGTTATTGGTTGACTGACATTTTCAAACCACCTCAGGTGCCTCCTTGTGTCCACCCAGCCTTGCTAAGCACTGTGGATGGCCTGGTGTCACAAACCCATTTTGCCGGGCTTGCTTTAGCTCTCCTGTGTTTCATCAGCCCCAGCTGCCTCCATGTAGCAATGCACGGATCGTTATCACAGTTAATCAACCCTAACTGAAACAGTACTCTAAATGAGTCCTTGTGCATCCCACCAGTTGGAGGTGCTGGCAGTTCTCTTTCAGTTTAGCTTGTTTACAGACTTTCCAGAAGCATCATTTAGAAAGTTCAGAGGCACACCAATAAATCCCCTCACTGGTTTGGTAGTGCTTCAATCAAGCATCAAACTAACACCATCAACATTTTTCCTGGGCTATTATCATCACTTCAGCTGCTGCAGCAATATATTTTTAACCAATAAATCAAGAGTGATCATTTTAGATGGGCAGAAACATAAATGGCATTTTCAAAAAAATGTATCTTTTAGCAATCTCATTTCATCTTTCTGTGGGTGATTTTTATGATATTAAAGTAGGATAATTTTCTGTGTTTGTCTTAATTTCCTCCTTTACATGAAAGAGAGGATGGTATTTTCCATTTTCTCTCCTTTTTTTTTTTTTTTCCTTTTTACCAGCCAGACAACAAGCCCCTAGCTGGCCTGTTCATTTTTCATTTACTTCTTTCTTCTTTGCTGCTTATTTCACTAAGTGTGGAATGTCCTTGTGTTAAGAAATGGGTTGTGTTTCCTTAGATAACAGGTGCTTATCTTTTCGGTTACAACATAAAACTGACAAAGCAGCTCACATATCTAACAGCTATTGTATGAGAATCTGAAACCTTTCTCCCCTTTAGTGAGTATTTTACCTTTTTTTTTTTCCCTTAAAGCAAGCTGCAGCTGCATCACCCAAATTAATGAATGACATGTGCTGAGTCTTGTGTTATCTCTTTTTCAATACGTGTGAATAGTTAAAGGAATTTTCTTAATTTCTTGGTTTGGACTTTCCTCAGAGATTGTTTATTATGTTTTTCCTTCCTTACAGTATACAAATATGTGTGCTGGCTGGAAATAGTAAAACTAGTTTTTGCTGAAAGTTGGCAACTCAGGTGATGACAATTGGCTCACTCTCTGTGTTACCCAGCTGCAGTGTGTGTTGACTCCAGTGCCAGATGGCACACTACACATGTATAATAAGATTGCATTTTATGTTTCTGCATGAGTAATATCCCAGTTGACTCTGGTATTTGATACTTCATCCAAAATAATCTGTTGTCCTTTGCAAAGCAAGACTTCAGTTTTGGCTTCATAACCTGTGTGTCATTTAGGTATCCACCTTGCAAGGTCTATCAGATTGCAAAAGCATTTGGATGTAGAATGCAAGTTTAAGAGGTGATTTGGGGGGATGGAAGTATGCAGAGCATTTATCTGAACAAAACATTGTGGTGGCCGAAACATTGGTTTGTTTTATTTCCCAAAGATAAAACAAGCTGGCAATTGGAGTTATCCTTCCAATCAGAAAAATCCCTATTTCATGCAAGATGAACAAATTTCTTTCAATTTTCTAAGGTGTTTTGGGTTTTTTTATTCTTTAAATAAAAAGATATTCAAAAGGTCATTCTCATTTAGGCCAATTATATCATCGTGAACAAAGGCATTGTGTAGCTAGTAGAAAATCTCTCTTCTAATGGCAACAATCATAATCTACAGGCCTGAACTTGTAATATCAGTGCTAACAGATGCAGAGATCAGTGGGAACTTGGGAGCTGCTGACAGAAGAGCAGGAAATATGCTCTATACATTCCCATAGTTACCTGGAAATCCTGGTCAGAAATAAGAACTCAAATAATATTTGAGCTAATATTAAGAAGAGAAGCACTATACACTTACAAATAAAAATTGTCATAATTCTGTGCTGTTCTGTGCTATTGTATTCCAGATGTTGAAGCTCAGAATAAGCAATGAGGGAATTTTAAAAACCTTTCCTACCACCTGAATCCTGACCTAGGAAACAACCAGTTTTCTAATCATCTGGTGTTATGTGCTCAAACCTCTGATCTGTATTCAAATTAAAAGCATAGAACTGAAAAAAAAAAGTCAGCTATTTTCAGTCTCCTGAGCAAGCTATTTTGGCAGCTACATGAAATGATTTAATTTTTCGTAATTCCAAATATGCAGGATTTATCCCTTCATCCTGTTGTTGAACTATGTCTGCATTAATTATTTTCAGTCGTCTTTAACTGAACAATAAACTCACATTTTCTGTTCAGGGGAAAAGCCTATTCTTAAATTATATAAATATTATTCAGAACTGGGTGATACCCATATGCAGTCTTGCCAAAATACACTTATTAATTTTTTAACTTCTTTGGGGCACTCAGTCATCCAAGGAGCAAAATAATAAGTGATTTATAAATAATATTTAATGAATTTAATCCATTTCCCATCAGAATTTCAATATTGCTGAGACATGGGCACAAGTAGAAAGAACAACATCAGAAATCCCTAAGGAATTATCATCGTGCATTCTGGGATCATTCTGTTTGCATACATAAGGGCTAAACTAATACTTTACTGTTCAAAACCTAAATTGAACAGAGCTAATTAAAGCAGGTTCTGACTGTAGCCCATGATGCCAAGAAGGGATCTGCTTTCTAGGATGAAAACATTCCTTTGAGGGATGTTCATCTGCTGAGCTGACCACCACCTCCCATCCTGGCACTGTGGTGTCACTTGGTGCCATATTTAATGCTCTCAAAACTATGTGTTTTGGTTTGAGTTGTTGTGGACCCTGAACACAATCTTTGTATAGATGTGGAGTTTAGTTACTTGAGTGGGTCTGGTTTGAGGTATTTGGGACTTTTAGAGCTGCAGCTGAAAAAGCCTCTGTGCATTTCTAACATTGATGTGCTGTACATGGGATTACTGAGTGACCTGTGAGCAGTTAAAGCTAATAACCCTGTGTATCACACCAGAGATGTTTCAGCCCAATTTATCAGTCATTCCAAAGGGTAATATATAGAAAGTTTCAGCCATGTGAGATAGGGGTAATTTTCTCATATCTCAAAAAGGCTCAGTTAATACAGGCTTGTGTTGATGCATTTTAGAAATTTAAGGCTTGTTATTACCCGTCTCAAATACTTCAAATCTTCAGATTCTGCATATTCTCTTTCCTCATATTTTACTTTCAGGTGGGAGGGGCAGAACTTCCTTAAACTGAGATTAGCCTCATGGTTTAAAATCCATGCAACTATTCCAGCCTTAGTGGGCTTATCCTCCAAACTGTAACTCAGTGCGAAGTCCTCCAGAGTCAGATATGTTCTTGTGGTTTCTCTAGTTGGCAGAAGGGTTGACAACAAATTGCACTCTGCAGCTTTGTTTTATACAACCTGTGTGTGGTTCTCATTACAGATACCAACCTGTTCCTGATGCAGCCAGCAGTGGCATTATATATGACTTCTGTTTAGAAGGTAAAGTGTTACCTCAGTACAATTTGTATAGTACAATTTACAAGTAGTTAATATTGCAGGAATATTTTCCCCTCAACTCACAGAAATCACATGGACATGCAAGCTATGTAGCTGTTATAACTGTAGACCTATACCACAAATAATAATTATGGATTATAGTTTTTATCTACAGTAATAGCTGTTCATAGGATATAGCTTACTGCAGTTTCTCTTTCTCTCATTTGGAGTCTAAAACACAAATGTTGCAGATCGGATACTGCTTTATCATGCCATTTTAACATTTTTCTGTTATCTGTTAATTATTGATGTTAGCCAGATCATTACTTTCGGTGGATGGCTGTTTTGAAGAAGTCAGCTACAAGTCAGCAATTGCTCTTATCAGCATTGCCCTTAATCACACAGTTGCAGTATAGCTCCTCTTTCTTAAATCATTATACAGTGCTGCTGTTTGTTATCTTAAACACACTAGCAGGACTTCCAAATCTATGAAAAATACAGCTTAATTCAACAACAGCTAAACCTGCAGTGCACTGGCAAGCAAATGAGTAGCTTGATGAGGAACTTGATCAGTGGTCCCTGAGCATTGGTGCCCATACCACAAGCCCTCTTTGGCAGCCACCTGCCCTGTAAGGGTGTAGAGCAGCATGTGAGGTTTAGCTGCTTCACAAATGCATCTCAGGTGCATAGCTGCTGGGTAGAGAGCAGCCCTGGGCAAAGGCACAGGTGATAGAGCTAACAGCATCCTGGGCTGCTGGAAGAAGTACATGGCCAGGAGTTTGAGGGACACAGTTTTTCCCCTGTGCTCAGTGTGGGGGGGAGGGAAAAGTGAAACCAGACTTGAACTGGAAGTAGAGAGGTCAAGACTGTATTGGAGTTGTGCCCACAGGCTGTTCCATCTCCATTCTTGGAGGTTGGTAGGACCTGAAAAGATCAAGTGTGGAGCAACTGGGTTGAGCCCCAGGGCTAGCCCTGCTGGAGCAGGAGGTCCTCCTGGGAGCCTTCCTCAAATTACTTCATCATTTAACTTTTTATCCTTTTTAATAGGAATTTGTTGTGGGGTGTATAGCATATGTGTTGTGTGGCTGCTGATAATGTTTTAACAGCTGAAGACAATGATTGACGTGTATTTTCAATTAAAAAAAGGTTACATGTATTGCTAAATTGTCTCACTTGAAGGGAAATGTTGGTCAGTAACTTGAAAAGAGTCTTGTAATGATTTTGCTTTTTAATGCAGACAACAAAATTGTTGATTATACTGACAATAATTCTGTTTTCCCAAACAAGAAAGATAGTATGTGCTGTTATGTGACACTAAACAAAGCATAAATAATCAGAAAAAAAGAATTGTTTAGGAATGTCCCAAATAATAAACCATATAAGTAGATTTAAAGCAGGTCTTTGTAATCTTTGCAAGGGCTTTTCAAAGCAGCTCAGCCAAATACATAAAAAAGAGAGAAATCTTTTAAACTATCGCCTCATAATCGAAAAGTCAGTAATATCATGCAATTCTGGCATGCTTCAAGTGGCTTTGTTAAATCCAAGCAGCTAGTCATTTCATATTGCATGTAATGAACTAAACTCTGTAGACCTGACTATTCAAAACATAACGGTCTTTACACAGCAGGCATCTGAGATCTAGAAAGGTTTGCCCTTCTGTGTGATATGGGCCCATTCAACTTTAATGTCAGATCAGCTTTTCCACAAGACCTCTGATACAATGCATTATTTTTGTATTTGGTATCTAATTGGGAATTGTGGTTTCCTGGGGAAACAAAACGGGCTCTTTCCCAGGACTTTGAGACTGTTGAGAACTTTGAACCCATAGAACAATCTTTGCAACAGAAGAGCATATGACAGTACATGAAATTGAAATTGCTTCATGAGGATTTTTCTTAACGAGCATTTCCTTAATACCTTTGAATGCACCTTCTGAAAGAAGATGCACAGAATCCTTAAGGCTCACTAGATATGTCGGCTTTGATGTTCTGAAGCTTCTGGAAAACGTAGATCCTCATTAGGTGATAACAGGGCTCAATACTTCATGGTTACTCTTGTCTTTGCTAACACATTAAAGTAAGAGGACATTGCTTGATAGAAGTAGTAAGATGAATTAAAGCAATCCTTAAGTAGTTCTTTAATATGCATCTTCTATGAAACCATGAGTTTGAGACTGAATTTAAAAGTTGTATCACTCAGCTTTACTTATTTCCTCTAAAGACTGATAATTTTGTATTTCAGGCAAAAACAAGGACAGGGGACCATTACACTTTTAAGTTTCCTATTTAATTTCTTGTCCTGAAAATTATTTTAGTTGTTCTAAGATATTTTGTAAAAATGCTTGTCAAAGTCGAGATCTAATAAAATCAAAACAAATTAATCCTGAATTTATTTGCCTTCCCCTTCTTTCACAAAAGCAATAAGAGAGAGAATGTTGTTCCTAAGTCTAAAAGTAACGTGAGCTGGACTCCCGTATATGATGTTTAAAGTAGAAAGTACTTCATACCAGGGCAGTTTGCAGTTTGTATGTATTTGTTTTCTTCCATTCAAAGGCAGAAAGATATTGTGTCAAAATAAAATTGTCATTATACTTGCATTGGCTACTGGAATTCCATGGCAATTTTATTTTAAGCAATTCGGAATGATTATTGCTTCTTTAGCTGCACAGTTACTATTCAGAGTACCTCATGTATATTTTACTCCTGTGTACATGGTATATCAGAGCAGAACTTTTGCAAATTGATTAATTTACATCATTATATGCTCTTTCAGAAATTTTCTGATTGTGAGCAATAGACTTCTGGTAGAATCAGAGTACTAATTCCTAGAACTTACCTTTACAGCTGAGGAAACTAAAAAGAAACCGAATAAGATTTTTTTTTCCATTTGGTCTCATTTTTGAAATTATGTACCTCTGCTGAAATGGGAATTTTTGACAAAGAGAGATTTAATAGAAATTTTTCCTTTTGTTCACATGCAAAAGCTGAGAACAAATTATTTCACCTACTTTTTTTTTTTTTTTTAATATGAAAATGCTGACCAATATTAAGGCTGTGTGGGACATGTTACATACCTTGGGGCACTTCCTTGTCCTCTGCTTATTATCAATCCTTCCCAGCCACTTACTTTAAAAAAATTAACCCACTGGAGAAATCCATTGGGGTTTTTTTTCTCCCTCACCTGCACAAATTGCCACTGCCTGAAGCTAAAAAAGAATCAAAAATCCTGGATGAATGACAAGTGCACAAGTCCATGGGTCCTGATGAGATCCATCTGCGGGTCCTGAAGGCACTGGCGAATGAAGTTGCTAAGCTGCTGGCCATCATATTTGAGAAATCATGGCAATCAGGTGAAGTTCCCGATGACTGGAAAAAGGGAAATATAACCCCCATTTTCAAGAAGGGGAAAATGAATTACCCAGGGAATTACAGAGCAGTCTCACCTCCGTGCCTGGCAAAATCTTGGAGCAGATTCTCCTGGAAGGCATGCTAAGGCAAATGAAAAACAACAAGGTGGTTGGTGGCAGCCAGCATGGCTTCACTAAGGGGAAATCCTGCCTCACCAATTTGGTGGCCTTCTATGATGGGGCTACAGAACTGATGGACAGGGGTAGAGCAGTTGATGTCATCTACCTGGACTTGTGTAAAGCGTTCGACACTGTCCCACACGACATCCTTGTCTCTAAATTGGAGTGACATCAATTTGATAGATGGACCACTCGGTGGATAAAGAGCTCGCTGGATGACCGCACGCAAAGAGTTGTGGTCAATGGCTCAATGTCTGGCTGGAGACCAGTAACGAGTGGTGTCCCTCAGGGATTGGTGTTGGGACCGGTCTTCTTCAACATCTTCATCGGTGATGTCCCATGGACAGTGGGATTGAGTGCGCCCTCATCAAGTTTGCCAATGACACCAAGCTGTGTGGTTCGGTTGATACGCTGGAGGGAAGGAATGCCATCCAGAGGGACCTTGACACGCTTGTGAGGTGGGCTGATGCAAACCTCATGAGGTTTAACCATGACAAGTGCAAGGTCCTACACCTGGGTGGGAGCAATCCCAGGCACAGCTACAGGTTGGGCAGAGAAGAAATTCAGAGCAGCCCTGTGGAGAAAGACTTGGGGGTGTTGGTCGATGAGAAACTTAACATGAGCCAGCTTCAGTGCTTCAGAAGCACTTCTTCACAGCCCAGAAAGCCAACCGTATCCTGGGCTGCATCAAAAGGTCAAAGGAGGTGATCCTGCCCCTCTGCTCTGCTCTTGTGAGACCTCACCTGGAGTATTGTGTGCAGTTCTGGGGTCCTCAACATAAAAAGGACATGGAACTGTTGGAACAAGTCCAGAGGAGGGCCACGAGGATGATCAGGGGACTGGAACACCTCCCGTATGAAGTTAGGCTGAGAAAGTTGGGGCTGTTCAGCCTGGAGAAGAGAAGGCTGCATGGAGACCTCATAGCAGCCTTCCAGTATCTGAAGGGGGCCTATAGGGATGCTGGAAAGGGACTCTTCGTTAGGGACTGTAGTGATAGGACAAGGGGTAACGGGTTAAAACTTAAACAAGGGAAGTTTAGATTGGATATAAGGAGGAAATTCTTTCCTGTAAGGGTGGTGAGGCACTGGAATAGGTTTCCCAGGGAGGTTGTGAATGCTCCATCCCTGGCAGTGTTGGAGGAGGCCTTGGGTGATATGGTTTAGTGTGAGGTGTCCCCGCCCACGGCAGGGGAGTTAGAACTAGATGATCTTAAGGTCCTTTCCAACCCTAACGATTCTATGATTCTATGACAAATATCATTACTTTTAAAGTCTGATATCCTATGGCCCTTCAGGGATAGAAGAAAGGGGACAGATCCTCCTATCAGTCAATTTGGTAAAACATCAACAGAACAAAGTTGTTTTAAAATGGCTGAAGAGGGCTAATTCCTTTGTTCTGCTTGTATTGAGGCTTGGGGAGTTGATAGTCCCACACCGGCAGTGTGACAAGCTGCATTAATCTGCAACATCTGAAGGAACTGAGTTATTTGATGTTTTGTTTTGAAAAATATTATTGAGGACTCTTTTGTATGCAAAAAGAGTTCTATCCTTTTTTTTGTGCCTATGAGTCTTAGATAACTGAAATTATGGCTGTTGGAGTTACTATGTTTACATCTTCTGAAGTGCCTTAAAAAGATGATATGATACATGGAGAGAACAGGTACCAATGCATTAAAGGGTTTATCTATGCTGTGAAAAGTCATTCTTTTTATTTACCCACTATAGAGATGGGCAGCTAGCAAGAAGTTAAATCTCTTTTTTCCTTCTTCTCCTGAAATAGGATAAAACAAACTATATATGGATGTAGCCTAGTTGTCTTAGCCCATATGGCAGAGATTTTGGTGAAAAACAAGTAACTGAAACAGGCAATAATAATTTTTCATTTATTTGGAAAAAGAAGAAATCGGCAAAGAAAACATAGAATACTAATACAACACAGTTTAATGCTCCAATTTGTTACAGCATGTGAAGAGAAAATGACACTTATTGCTACTTATGTTTATAAAGAAAATGGTTGTTTACATCACTATGAATTCTTAGAGAAGATGGGTTTTCATACTTAATATATTAACTCTGTTTTGATTATTAAGTGCATCCTACGCAGAACAGATCACAATCCAAACAGTAGCTCATCCTTTTTCTCAAAGGAACAACTTTTTAGTATCTTGTTTACATAAAATTTTGGGGACTCTGCCTTGTGTTATTAGGTGCTGCTGATTGCCTTTTGATAACTCTAGTTTCATAAGTAGCACATTATCTCATCTGTATGTGTACAACAGCATATTTTAGAACATAGGTATGGAAGGAGTAAGTTGCATTGGCAGCAGATGAAAGTGAGATTAAATGCTTCAAAGGCCAGACAGACAGGCAGGCAGAAGGCAGAGAAAAGGGTCTGTTAGTTACCAGGATGAGAAGCTTTTGAAATATAGATAACCTACAGCAGAGATGAGCTCTGTTCTCCCGGCACCAATAATTAGACAGATAAGAGGAAAGTGAAAGGAAGCCAGGAGATATGGATGGAATTCAGGATGAACCATACTGGAAAGACCAAGCCATGGAAATTTTATTTTGGAATAAAGTCAGATGAAGCTTAGGTAGGAAATCATAAAGAACACGATGGGTTTGTGACAAACCTGGGGACATAGACAATGAGGTCAAAACCAGCCATGTGAGTACCTTTATATGAATAGCAAAAGTTTGAAAGCTGTGGGATGTTTTAACTGGTGTCGCAAAAAGAAAGCAATTGCCATAATACAGGATGTTAAGTTCCCCAGCAGTAGGAGAATACATGGCCCTGATCACAAAAAAGCTGCAGGACTGGGAAAAAAACACAGTAAGAAAGTTGGGTTGTCCCTGTTCACACTGACAATGCCACAGCCAGGTCCCCTTCTCCAGAAACAATAAAACAATTGACACAAGGAAGAATAATTCTTTGGTTACTTGTGAGCACTGCAGTTCTTCATCTACTTCAATCAGCATGTGTGAAAAAGCCAGTCAAAAGTATTGCTAACAACATTGAACAACCTTGTAAGAGTAGAAAAAAATAACAAAAAAACCCAAGGCATCTACAGAGGAACTGCCTAATAATGAGTAAGATAATTAAAAGGAAATTAAAGGAGCAGTTAAGAGGGGAATATGTTTGTAGGCGTCTTAGATGCTTTAAAGACAACAATTTATTTTACGACTCAACACAAATATGCACAACACAATAATTTTAAAGAAGATATGTCAAAAACAAAATACAAACCAACATACAAAGGAGCTATTATGTTTGGTTGGTTTGCTTGTTTGTTTTTGGTTTTGTTTTTTTATTCTAAGGAAAAAGAATCAGCTCTCAATTTAAACGTAAAAGGCAAGCCAAACAGATTTTGAGCACTTACTGAATGTGGAAAACTAATAATGAAAACTTTTTTGAACACATCAGAGGCAGGAAGCTTGCCAGAGAAGCAGTCAGTCTGAGAGATGATCAAGGCATAACAAGAGCATTAAAGGAAGATAAGGCCATCGCAGGAGAGTGGGATGAGTTTGCACTGCTGCTCTCTGTGGTGGAGGTTGACAGCTAGAAGCTAAAGCTGCTCCTCAGGAACATGTTTGAGGAACAGTCTCAAATCAAAGAGCCCAGATATGACCCTGCCCAGATGAAACATCAGAACAGACTCCAGGGACCCTTTCCTGAGTTACAGGGAGAGCTGGTGATCCTAGGTCTGATCACTTCAGAGCTCCAAAAGCAAGAGCTACCATCTTTGGTTTGACTGGCTAGCTGTACACCTGTACTGACCTTTCCCGTATCCTCTTAGGAAAGAGGTTTTCAAATGGTTTTCAAAGAGGAATAGGTGTGCTCCCTTTTCAATCAGAGGTGGTAGCTGGGAAGCACCTTCTGGTCCAGTATTTTGTTAATGAGAGACATGGGAATAGTACCTCCATAAAATGAAAATTCTCCCATACATGTTTTGTTTCTTGTACTCATACATGTTTTGCTGAGTGCTGTAGATACTGATACTCCCTTTTCTGGCCTTTTCAAATTGCGTCCTTGTACTTTGGCTGAATTACTGGAGGCAGTCTAGGCAATACCAATTGCAGATACTTTACTCTATAGAAGTTGACTAGTCCTTAAAAATAGGCTAAATCCCAATTTAGAATGATTTCAGCAGAGTAAGCTTAGAAGACAATTTCTGTAATTATGCAAATTTAAACAAGAGAAAAGCCTTAGAACAATGTATACAAAATAATGATTTAAAGGAATTAGCATTAGGAATTAGCAGAAATTGGTCATTTGTGTGTAATAATAGGACTGAAAGCTAATGATCCAGGGTGAAAACGTTTTGCCAGTAGATATTAGAGCTTAGACAATCTTTTATTCAGTAACTTCACACTTGTATTTCTTTAGAATTGCAGCCTGTGCCTCTATTACTGTATCAGAATTCCAGTCACTCAGCAGTTCTTAATTAGACATTGCTGATATGATAATTGTGGCATGAATTGATTACTAACTGAAGTTTGTATGCTAATAAATAACAAAGTTCTTAAACAGAACATGAGTAATATAAAAAAAAATCAGTATTCCCAAATTGACATCATTGCACTGTGTTGGTGACCCAGAGTTTTAATTGTCAATGTGCATTTAAATTCACTGCTATCTAGTCCAGTGTTTTAAATCTTGATAAGCAGTTGCCAATAAAAGAAATTTTATTTTGTTACCAAAGCTTTTTTCCATCCAAGCTGTGAAATTTTCAAATGATGTGCCAAAACAGTCTGTATTCTTCAAGGCAAATAATTGATCAGAGTTGTCATCTACTTTTTATGCTCTGTTTCTGTTTTGTATTTACAACTTCCATGAGGAATACCATCAACAGAATCCCGTAAGTATATCATTGAATGATAGAACACCAGGTTGAAAGGGACCTCAAGGATCATCTGGTTCAGACTTTCTAGGCAAACCATGACCTAGACTAGATGTCCCAGCATCCTGCCCAGCCGAATCTTAAAAATATACACTTGGTACTCAGTGTATATTATATATTATTCTTGGTACAGTATATTTATGTCTAGTATGTTCAGTTGTACCAATTGTAAATAAATATTATCCTTGAAATGTTTAATAAGAATTTTTGGAATTAGTCTCTCCACATTGCATTGTGGCAGGAGGTCTTTTGGCAGAAGCTGATGCAGTACATGTGTAGTTATGGATGTTGTGGTACCCCAGGGAAGATGGGGACCTTTTCTACTCACCACTGAGCAAACTTCTGGTGAAGGACAACCACTGTCCTGGAGAATTTTAAATCTATACCTTGTAGAGGTAGACGGGCTACTTTCTACAGAATCAGGTCTTTTGTAGTATGTCCTTCTTTAATTAACAACAAAAAAAAAAGGGAGGTTTAAAAGTAACGCTCTAAATGCAGCAGCTCTTTCTCCCCACTCTGAGCAGCCAGCAGAGTGGAGCCTTGTGTCCAGCTTGCACCCTGAGCACTAGGGGCACTAGGAGTCTCATCAGTGGCGCTCTCAGCAGCAAGTCATGGCTAATTAACCTGCCTAGTGTTTAACGTCTACTAAACTGGTGGGAAGACCCAGCAGACCTGGTTATTGTGTGACAGAGCTGAGACTTCAAATTCTCTGTCAGAGTGTAACTGAAGCTAATTAAAAAATAATGAGAATGACATTACATGGAAGCGGGAGCTGCTGTGGGTCCAGTCTCACGTGCCTACCCAGGAGCTGCTTAAGCATCTGCAGCTGGCATGGTCCAGGCAGCTGATTATGCTGTAAACTCATCTTTTGTTTGATATTTCTCTCTGTTTTTTTTTTTGGTGGGGTTAATATGGATCAGCTCCCTGATCTGTGTTACACAAATGCAAGGATATTTTACTTGAGCACAGCTCGAAGGGCAGTTCTGGAGAATTTTCAGCTGTGATGAAGTACTGAATTTCTCCAAAACTTTTTCAGTAAGAACTGCTATTCTGCTCATGAAATGATTCTTCCTGTTGAAACTCTTACTTGCTTTGTGATATCAAACTGTGTAAGAGATGTCTCAGCTCTTCCTCAAAAAGAAGGTTCTTTTTTCGTCATGGTGTCTGGTTAATCTGGGGGAGATTATTTGTTTTGGAAGTAAGTCAAAATGTCAGAATCCTTCCAGAAATGCAACACCTGTCCTTCCTACAGATGTAACTGAAACCAACTGGAAGTATAATTTTCCCAAGATTTACCTGTACTTCAAGTTTACATTTTGAAGAGGTGAAACAGGAGGCCCAGAACCTAGCAAGTTTATTTGGATCAGGAAATCACTTTGTCACACAGAGAGGTGTGAGATTCCTGTCCCAAGTTCCTGCTTTGGACATTTTTGCGAAGAAAGGTTAATTGATGACTGTCCAATGTATTCAACAGTTGAGTAATCAGTCTTTTCCATTTATTTTTTCTATGCTATAACTGTCAGGAAAAATACAATCCAGTCTGCAGGGGGAGAGACAAGCGAGCAAAGCTCCTACAGTCTTCAACTCTTTCTTACACCCTGATAAATCCATGGCTGGCTGTGAATTTTTTTCCTCTCTGCTTGCTTATTCTGTGAAGAAGACCCAGGTGTGGCTGATCTGTTACGCTTGCTCTTATGCAGCTGATGCCAGTGGTACTGGCTTTATTGTGCTTTGCATTAAGAGGTTTCTCCTCAGATTTATGTCATATTAAAATGAGATGTGTAATTACAGAGGTTAGATGCCATGGCAGTGTGCAACAGGAAGAGTGCCTTTCGTTCCTTTATTCTTTGGCCCTAATGAGCTGAAGAATGAATGCTGTACTGTTGTGTAATGTGCAGAGAGAGCTATGCTGCAGCTTTGCGGCTGTAGCTGAGATGCTGTTGGGATCCAGGTTTACTGACCAGGGTTTAAGGATGTCTACAGATCTGCAACCATCATTCCTTGTTCAAAGGCAGACAAAACCTTTGCAGGGGCTGAGAATACTGACTGCTATAATCTGACAGAGTAGCAGTTAAGATGAACTAATTCATTTATTTGTAGCTCTGTGAGAAATCTGTGCCAGCTTTGGTAGCCGGTTAAAAGGAACATGAAAGATGCTCCATCGTTCTTTTCACTCTTTCTGTGAACGACTCATGCTGCACTCCCAGAAACTCATGCATGTGCCAGCAATCTTCATGTACACTCAGAAAAGCCCAGAATGTCCCAAACCTAAAATTTGCTCGAGCGATGAATCTTGAAAATGTTTTCTAGACACTATTACTTTTGGCGAACAAGCATTGTTTATTAAAGACTCAAGGAGAAAGTATTCTAGTCCTTCTATCTGTACAAACAGCTATAAACTGAATGTATTTTAATAACTTTTCCCAAGAAGTTACAAGGTATTTCATTAAAATGTCAACTTTTTCTTTCACATATTTTATGATTCTCTTTCTTCCTTCTGCCACAAATATGTTGTTGCCAACATCGTCATGACACACTTTGCTGCCAAGACTATGGAAAGTTAAAAAAGGAAAGAAAAAATGAATTTCTATCCACTCCTTAGGTAAAATTCTTCCAGCACTAGAGGCTGAGAAAGCAGTCAGAAATATCTGAAGTGCCAAAGATGAATGTTAAGAGTGCCAAGGCAGTGGCATAAAAACATAGAAGCAGTACTGGGGGATCATTTCTGTGGGGTAAGTGAATAGTAATCAGCTGCGGACATTTCCTAATCCATTTGTCATTTATAGATTCCACATAGCTTCTATTACTGTTTCTGTGAAGATTAGATAAAACAGCATGAGCATGCAAGCACTGGCTTGGGGAGATTTAGCAGTAAAGTCAGCTCCCGTTTGCAAGATACAACGTGTCCTTCCCACCAAACCATCTCCAACTGCTGCATAAAATCCTTTGTGTCCCACTTCATCCCCCCAGGGACTCTCTCTTTTAAATATATCAACCTGCTGTCACTCAAAAGGTCACAAACCCAACTCCAGCCAGGTGTCAAGCCATCTGGTGTTCACTGGTTTAATAAGGAAGGAGCCGCTTCACCCATTTTAACTCATTAGACTGGGGAGGGAAGGAAAGAAGGGAAAACTCCTCAATTTTGCTTTTGAGAATAGTCAAGAGGCGTGGCTGTATTTCCTACTCTGGTGTCTTAACACCTAACTAATTAAAATGAGCTTGGCTTTGCATAGGGAGTATCCCTACAAAGGCCCTAATTTTCAGCCCTTCAGCAGCATAGATCCTCACTGGAATTTCATTATTACTTTTGCTGTCCCACCTTTATTTCTGGTCGGAGCTGCTGGGTAGCTACAAAGATATTAAATTAGCTTCATACCCAGGATTTCTGGACTTTTGCCTTTGCAGATCTCCATTTCTGTGGCCCTCTGTGCAAACAGAGGAAAGCATTGGAGGGTCCTTGCTGGCACTAGGTACTCAGAATACCTAATTACAGTTTATAGGTTCTTAAAAAACTTTTAAATTCCTGAGTGATATCCCAAGTGTAATTTCCTGCTCGGCTGGAGAGCGAGGGACAAATGTTATTTCCACTCATGCGAAACCAGTTGTGGCTTCAGGCTGGCTTGCCAGGCGCTGTGTGTGATGCTGGTAGCTTTGGCATTCAGCTGTTTGTTATTTTTAAACAGCATAAAATCTCTTTCTTGGAATTTTCCCTGCTTAGGTGTTGCCCTCACCCCAGAGACATTCTCTTTTACTGTGGCTTATAGGCCATAGTTTGATTTTTCTTGAACTCCTGGGTCTTACAGCAATTTTAAAGGGGAGCCAAAGAGTTGCTGAATGTAGCTGAACGTTTTGTTTACATTACATAAAATTGGGAATCTGCCACAAGAGAAATCCCACGCATCCCATGCAGCATTGAAGGCACACAAGGGTGTGTACGCATCTGATAAAGTAGGTGGAGTTTTCTAGCAAAGGCCTGTAACTTGCCCAAAGGAGTTAATTACACATGCTGCGTCCCACTTTCCCAATAGAGACGTTTGTAATTAAAAAAAAGAAAAAATTTAGTGTGTAATTTAGAGTTGGCCTTGGGCCATTCCATCTTATTCCTGACTCTGGGACCCGGTCACTGTCTCATAAGCTCTATTTCAGTGTGTGATGCAAGTGGGTTGGAGGAGAGTAACCTGACAATTTGCTTACACCTACTGCTCTAATTTAAGCTCTCATCTTATTTAAATAATACTGACAAACATTAGTGATATTTTACGGAAACACAATTGACTGAGAAATAGTATACATGGAATAGATTTTGAGTCATTTTAGGAATAGATGATAGAATATTATTTTTCTGGTACTGTCTCATGCATTGTATTGCAATTGTGAACTGCAGAATGCATATAAAAATCCATATGCCTGTACTTTTATTTCCAGCCCTGACAGCCTCCATGTAGGCTATTTTCTGTGTCATAGGCAGCTGGAGTCAGTGATTCTCCCATGTATCTGAGACCATCAGCTCTCCCCAGTGGAGTATTGATTTCCAGGAAACAGTCTTCATGCAGCCATCTTTGCTCAAATATCACATAAAGAAATACTCTTACTTAAAAATAATTCCTGTTCCTGTCATTTTTTACTGGAAATTGCATGTATTGCTCCGTTTAGCAAAGTATTTGGACAATGAGGCAAAAAAATACATAGACTTCTCCATACTGTGGAACATTGTACTATTTGCATCCTAGCTACCATACATGACTGGAAATGTAATGCTTCTGAAGCAGTAGGAAGTATGAAATAGAGCAAAAAAAAACAGGGCTGGAAGCTGTTAATGAACAGTAAAGCCAGGAAGTTGTTTAGATTGTCTTTTAACTTGGCCATTATACTGGGATACATATATTGGTCAGAAAAGGGGCATACTTTAAAGATATATTAAGTCAAGAACACATTTTATGACATAAAATATTTAATATTATCTAAGTAAATAAAAAATCATAGGTAAGTGGTCAAAGTTAAAAAAAACTTTGTGGCTGATTTCTTATGCAAATAAAAGATAGTCTGTTTTCCAGAGTTAAATGGGAGTACTTTTTTAGCACACAAGAAAGTTACAGGCTACATATTCTATTTAACCTTGCTATCCTGTTGCTTTGTGGCACTCATTGTTATTTATGCTATTTATGTTTTTTAATAAATTAGTAAGGAAAATATTTGCTACCTAGGTGTTTATTTTTGTTTGGTTAGTTGTTTTACTTATATATGCAGCTTTTTTTTCTGTAAAAGACCTTGAAATGAACTGCAAACTAGCATAATATTGCTGTTCCTGTCCATCTCACTTCAATATTACAAGAGTCATAAGAAAGCACCTCCCATTTTTAAATTTTAGCCATAGAAACACCATAAAAAAGCAAGCACCAGATTAAAACCCTATAGGATTAAAATAACCACTTTATTTTTGCCTGGTATTTTTGCCTTCAAATTGCTGCTGAGACCTTTGCACAAGGAAATGATGCCAGAAGAAAATATGAAATACTGTTTATGATGGGATCCAAAAACTGGACAGGTATATCTGTTCTGTAGCCTTCTGATGTATGGGAAATACTTGTTGCCAAACGTACTTTATTTAGAAGAGACAGCAGAAATTCAGTCTTTCATGGAGTTGGTAACCACGTAAGGAACTAGTATGCTGGCTATCTAGCCTAGGGCTTTCTAGTTTCGCTTGCTAGAGCTGTTGTAGGTTGAGTAAATGGTTGGATGTTGTCTACAATCAGTCACCATGATCCCATTCTTTCTTCCACCCCATGTCAGTATCTGTTTAATTATTTATCTAATACATGGATAAAAAGTCTTCACAGGAGTGCTTAAACACCAGTCCCATCCTGTGAAGACTTTCCCTTCAGAACACTGCTTAACTACCCTCCTGTGTCATCAGCCCAGAAATTCATCCTTTGCTGTGCCATCAAGATGCTGTGCCAGCAAGATACTGTGCCAGCAAGATGCCATACCTGCTTTCTGCTTGTCTTTCCCTTCTTTGCCCACAAAAGTCTCAGAAACAAGAGGACGATTTCATATTATATAAAATCTACTATGGAGCAGGTAGAGTGATTGATACCCCTGGCAGAACAGGAGTTGAACTTGGATCCAGTCATTATTTTCAGTAGATGGATTAAACTTGGATCTTAACTTCTAAATGCAGAGTCAGCAGAAATTATCAGTGTCCAGCACTTACTGAGCAATTTCAGAGACATGTTAAGTGGCAGATTACAGTTCTGTGTCAATGTAATTCATCCTCAGAGTCAGAGCTAAAAAGAAAATAGCATTTTCTTAGATATAATTTGTCTGTGAAAATTAATTTTAATAATTTCAATAATACCATTAATGTACAAAAAATATGATGAATCCAGCATATTAACCCCCTTTTTTTCTCTCAAACAAGGAATTCTTGTGGACCCGTGCAGCTGGTGCAGCAGCCACCCATAAAATTATCTACTTCTCAGAGAAATGCAAAACTAAATGCCATATTTTTGGGTTGTTAAGTGTCACTTCAGTGAAATGTACTCATGGTTGAATAGCTCCCATTTATTTTCTAGAGATGGTTAAAATTGAGGAAATTGTGACAATTCTTGAGCATTTCCAATTGCTTTTCCTTCTGTTGTTCTTGCTGAATGGGGAGAATGCTTTTATTTTTGTATATTTTAAGAGGAAAGTATTCCAAATGTTTTGTTTTACCACTCGTCCACATCTTTTTTTCCTATTTGCCACTGAAAAGAGAAGACAGTTCAGCAGTAAGTATCCAGAGGGAAAGTAGAGGGAGAGAGAGAAAACCTGAAATGCAGTTTATTTCAGAGTAAATTATGAAGTGGAAGACTGTGTCTTGAAAGTAAATGTTTTCAGTGAAAAAACTTCAGAAAATCATTGAGAGGACTGAAAGAAGGGGAGAAATACTAAGTCAAACATATTTCATGTGGTTGCTGCATTCAGACCATGATTTTGATGAATGGGAGAAATGCTTGAAGTGGTGGGTATGGTACTTCTTTATCCTGAGGACCTCCCTGTTGCTTGGCAGCTAAAACCAGGAGCAACAATTTGTGAGAATTTATGTACATCCATGAAGCAGCTGAAGGCAGAGCCATGGGGAGCTGGAGCACTAGGGCTTTCCCAATAGGTTTAGTTCAGAGAAACTGTGAAGGTGAAAAACAGAAAAATGCTCAAATTAGGTATTTGTGTGTGGTTTCACTTGATTTAAAGGGAGAAATAAAAAAAAAAGCGTAAATAATTAATTAATCATCCCCCGCTGTCTTTGAAAATACTAACAACTGTCTAGATAACAGGGGAAGTGCTGCCTTATTTTAGTCCGTATTTCACAGGAGCAATAGACACCCTGGGACACAACAGACTGATGCGACTTTTAAAAATAGCTTAGAAAAGCCATTGAAATGGATTATGAGCTGGCTTATGGAGATGAAACCAAGGGTGTCTGTGAAAGAGAAAATTCAGAGTGAGGAGGGGAAACAAGTGGGGTCAGTACTATGGGCTTTTTTTCTGGTTAATCATGAATGTGAATGACCTTGGTGAAGGTGAAATTTCAAAATAAGTTTTCACAGCACTAATCAGACAACACTGGAGTGTAGCAGCCAAACACGACCAAGCAGACAGACAATTCGAGAGAGTTAATTATAAAGATGAACAAGCTATTCATGTCATTTAGCATATGGTACTATGATTTTGATTTTAAACTATTGAGACTAAAACTTTATTTAGAGGATAGCAGGGATTTCATGATCTTAGCTACAAAAGAAACTTTACTGCTTAGGTTGACCTGATCTGCAACCCATAGTTTATTTCTAATGTCTCCAATTAGTAGATGCTTATTAATAACCTTACAACAGAGCACCATGTTATCTAGACTCACTGCTGGAGATCATAGAATCGTAGAATGGTTTGGGTTGGAAGGAACCTTAAAGCTCATCTAGTTCCAAACCCCCTGCTACTGGCAGGGATACCTTCCACCAGACCACATTGCTCAAAGCCCCATCCAACCTGGCCTTGAACACTTCTAGGGATGGGGATGTTGCCTTGGTCTGTGTTGTCCCCGGTCAGACATGTGTAGGTATGAGCATGTTAAACCATGTTCTGAGTCTAGACTGTAAAGAGTTGACAAACAATCAGATGTGTGGATGCACTGTTCTGACATGCCTTTGTCCTCTGAAGACTAGAGATGTTTCTGAGGAAAAGCTGAACTTGTAAGAGTTTTGTCAAAAAATGCCACTTGGAAAACTGAAGCAAAGGGGGTGTCAAGATTTTCTGATTCCTTTTTAGGTTTGACTATATCTTTTTGACTGTTGGCAGCTAGAAAATGTTCAGTGATGATACTTTTTAAAGGGAAATACTGTGTGATCGTAAAGATGGACTTCATCCAACAGATTGTTTCTGCTAACTTCTGTGACATGGGCAAGATTTGAAAGTTTGGCTGTGTTTTAAAAGCCACTAAACATATCAGGGCAGCCAGAAGGGGCTGTAAGATGTGTTTTCACATGATGTTTTTAGAGTTTGCACCCAGAAATGTATCTAGACCCAAATACTCACTGGAGTTCAGGCTCAGGACCAAGTCTGAACTCTGAGGCTTGCTCACTTCTTGCTTCTGGTCACTGAAAGGGAGGGAGATACAGACCTTTATGGTATTTCAGTGTTCTGGGTTATTACCTGGAACCAGAGACAGGCAAGAAATGTGTGAAGTAAAAAATTAACTGAATGCTTTTTTTCAGACCTTAGATTTGTTTTAGCTTTTGCACATTTTGTCGAAACCAATTTGTCTGTCTCTAATGCAGTGTCAATAGCATAAAGCAGTTGCTTTGTGAAATACGTGATGGATGTAGAAAAGTATATATAGACTGGTTTCCAAAATCAATATAGTAAACCCTTGATATTACATACCAAAGTTCATTTCTGTTTTGACACATCATCAAAGTAAGATATAGAGTCCATTACTTCATATGCTTTTTAAATTTAAACACAGAAATTTATGTATTGACGAAAATGTATAGGTCATCCTTTTGAATGGCTTTTGGAACCCATTTATCAGAAATCTCTGGGTTTATTTTACATGCGCTACTCTAGTTGCTTGTTTGATTGAGCAAAGAGTCTAGATTTTCATGTTTGCTGAATAAACTCCTTGGTAGTATGGCTCTATAACAAGCAACTAAAATTGCACAGAGCCACTTGTACATGCTATCCGGCAGTAACTAGAGAAATTGCATTTTATTTTTTATAAAGGTTTTCTTTCAGAAATATTGTTAGAAAGGCAGTGGCATTAGGCATGTGGAACTGTCCTCTGGTCTATCTTCTCCTGCCAATGTGATAACCAGTTGACAAGTATGCCAACTTGTTAAAAGATAAGTAGGCCTTATCTTTTAAAGGGATATTATCAGTAATTATCAGTAGAAAGAAAATTATCAGTACCACTAATAGATCCTAATAGCCCTGAGCAGCCTTCCCCCAACTCCTGCCCATGGCCAGGGCCCTGTTTCAGCCCAGCCTGGGGCTGGCACTCCCTGCCTCAGTGATGCTGTAGGATGCCATTGGCTGAAGTTGTACTCAAAGAGTTGTCATCAACAGCTTGATGTCCAGCTGGAGATCAGTGACGAGCGGCATTCCTTAGTGGTCGGTATTGGGACTGGTGCTGTTTAACATCTTTGTTGATGACATGGACAGTGGGATTGAGCACACCGTCAGGGAGTCTGCTGACAACACCAAGTTGTGTGGCGGGGCTGACATGCTGGAGGGAAGGGATGCCATCCAGAGGGACCTGTGCAGGCCTGAGAGGTGGGTCTGTGGAACCTCATGAAGTTCAACAAGACCAAGTGCAAGGTCCTGCACCTGGGACAGGGCAGATCCAAGCACAAATACAGGCTTGGCAGAGAGTGGATTGAGAGTAGCATTGAGGAGAAGGACTTGGAATATTGGTCGATGAGAAGCTCAATGTGAGCTGGCAGTGTGCGCTTGCAGTCAAGAAAGCCGACTGTATCCTGGTCTGCATCAAAAGAAGCATGAGTCCAGACAAGGGACATGAAGATGCTGTGAGGGCTGGAGCATCTGTTCTGTGGAGATAGGCTGAGAGACCTGGGCCTGTTCAGCCTGGAGAAGAGAAGGCTCCAGGGAGACCTTAGAGCAGCTTCCAGTACATAAAAGGGCTGACAAGAAAGCTGGAGAGAAACTTTTTATCAGAGTAGGTAGCACTAGGACAAGGGAAAATGTCTTTAGATTGAAAGAAGGGAAATTTAGATTAGATATTAGGAAGAAGTTCTTCCCAGTGTAGGTGATGAGGCACTGGCACAGGTTGCCCAGAGAAGCTGTGGCTGCCCCATCCCTGGCAGTGTTGAAAGCCAGGTCGGATGGGGCTTTGAGCAGTCTGGTCTAGTGTCCCTGACCATGGAACAGTGTTTGGAACTGGATGAGCTTTAAGGTCCCTTCCAACCCAAAACATTCTTTGATATGACATATGATGTCCCCACCTGCCCTCAGCTAGTCCCCATCCCCACAGAGGTGTCCAAAACCTAGTGCAAAATATAGAGGCAGTTTACATTTGTGAGGTTTCAAAGGTCTTAGCTCCCACTGTAGCTAAGAATGCAAATCTAATTTAATCTGTTTATCAACTGTTTTTTAATTTAACTTAACATTTCTCACAGACATGAGAGAGGAAATAGATACTGTATCTCAGCCTGCCATGCAGAAGGATGTTATCTAAATCTGTTCTTCAGAATGATTTCAAAGTATTTACACATAAACTTACAGGTTTTCTGAAATACATCAAACATGCTTCAAAGCAGGGAGATTTTGCTGCTTTTTTTCTTTAATCCAATAAATCAGAATCTCCTCTTAGCACGTGCCATGAAAGTCATGTTTAGGATTGTAGAGGGACTAGGTTGACAGTAAAGGTGAAATGTGTAAAGGAAAAAAAAACTGTCCTGAATTTCTGTGTTTGGCATCTGTCTTTTTTTCTGTTTAACTCCAAGGACTTCTCTTGAATGGACAATAAGTTATTAAAAGCAAAACTAAGTTTTCACCTTTGCTACCCACTCAAGAAAGAAAAGTCCTTAAGACTTGAAGTCTAAGCAGTCCTAATGAGTCCTAATGTGTCCTGACACTCCCCTACCCCAGCTGTCCTCCACTTCTTGCAGACAATGATTACTGAATTAATGAAAAAAAGGCAAAGTATTGTTTCACTTTGTTTTTTGATGTGTGTGGGAGTTGTGATCTGGCCAGTTTTACCCAGCATATATTGTTGTGTTATTTGCAGAATAGCACTGCCATCGGTATGAGAGGTCTTTGGGGCTGCAGGACCAACAGTGAAGCTCCTGCTGACTCAGGTAGGAGAAGAAATGTCAGAGTGTTGCCAATGAGGAGCACTTCATGTGTCTGGGAAAAAACTGGGGGTCAAGATTCTCTAAATTCACATGAAATGGCTTAGAAACTCTGAAATAAAACCTTGTTAAACCAAGGAAAGTGCTGAGCAGAAATGCAACACTTATTCTGGGAGAGAAGCTTGTTTCTTCATGATGCTGGATTTTGCTGTACCTTATAAGGGAGTATTAACAGAAGTTTGCCTTGGGCTCTGTAAATTAATCCCATAACTTCATCCCTTCATCAATTCATCTCTTTTCCCACAACTAAGTGCTCTGTTAGGAAATTAATTAAGTAATAGCTATGAAGAATTTTAAGTCTTTTGGTTGAATTGCTGTATAGAAAATTTCCCTTGCCTTCAGCCTGCATACACAGACAGACTTTTGTTTCTATACCAGGAAGCTTCCATAGCCTGGGGTACTATGTGTCTTATTTCAAGTCTAAAACAATCAAGGCAGCCACACCATTTAGTCTTGGAGAGAGGATCTGCTTTTCTTCAGCATGTGGTTATTTGTGCAATCACACCAGTACTCACAAGAGTGCTGCCTACTCTTAAACAGCATAGGCCTAACTTCCAGGATGTCTTATTTGGAGCTGATGCCTGTGTTGGAGCCTGCAATGTTTGGATGGAAAAATTAGTCATGTCAGCTCTGCCTTAAATCCTGGAACTGTTTTAAATAAACCTTTCTTCTCTTCCTGTAACACTGGCACGCTGGGCCAGGAAATGGAGTTTGGGACATGGAGTATTTTCTACAAACAAAACGTATGTTGCTGTTGTTTTTTTTTCTAATTTACTAGACCCTGCAAATACAGTGACTGTTCCAATCAGGATCAACATTAATTTCTTCCTAGCTTTCAAATGTTGTAACTGCATTTCTCCTGACATGTAGGCATCTGTGTTGGTATTTATAAATTTTTGCATGCTTTGACTGCCATGCAAATTGTTCCAGAAAGTACCCTCTAAGGAGCTGAAATGAGAGAGATAACTCAGCAGTCGTAATAACCCTGCCTTTTAAAAGATTATTTTCCAATTAAAGTTGTGATGTTTTTATAAAACGAATGTGCAGATAGTGACTAGCTGGCATTAATAACGTCTAAAGTAGGGTTTTGAATTTAAAAATAAAAGAGCAATTCTGTTCCTCTGAACTCACGTCTACAGGATCCGATCACATTTTGACTTTTTTTTATATTTGCTTGCAAGTATAAGAAAGGCTCATGCACACAGTGTAGAGGCTTCCTGGCTGGTGGTAGCTGTTCCCCAGGGAGTGTGCTCTCCAGCTTGTACCAGGCAGAAAAATTATCAAATTATTTAATAGAAGCAAATGGGATTTATGTATTCTTATTGTATAAGAAATAATATGCAAATATATCTGTGAATGTTATTAGTCTTTTAAACACAGTCCTTCTGATGCTCTCATTTCATATTGAACCCGTAGGAGCAAGTAGTTTACAATCCTTCCTTGTTTTCCCCTCCATAACCTTGTCTATGGACTATAAAATCCCATTGGTATGTGTTTGAGCACAGCTGCTGCTCTGGGAGAGACACAACCTGTTCCGTAAACAGGGAGCGCTTCCAGACCTTGGGAAGCCATGGGGAAAGGTTGGCATTTTATTCCCCCTGCATCACTGCAGTCAGGTAGCTGATAGTGTGTCAGTAGTGAGGGGCCTGAAAGAATGAGGCTCTCTTTCACCACTCCCTCTGTTACTTGATCATCCCCAAGCTGCAGATATTCTCCCTCTCCTCTCATGTAAACTCTTGTAAGCTGGATGACATTCCAGTGCTCTGAGGTCTAAATGTATTTAAACTCAAACATTTATGCATGAAATAGGATCTGTTTATTTTGCTTTCTAATGTATTCCTAACCAAAGAGATGGAGACCTGCAATGGGGTATGACTTCCGCTATTGAAAAAGTAACAAGGGAGCAGGGGCAAGTTCTGTCTTTGTCAAAGCAGTCATGAAAAGGAAGAATATAGAAAGAGGTGAAAGCCACTGCTGTGTGTCATCATGAAGGAAAGACCAGCAAGGCCATTGCTACTTGCAGTTCTTGCTATTGCTGAGAACCTGACCTCTCCTTTCTGCCATCAAAAATAAGTTTACCATAACAAAATTATCTCTGTCTAGCAGGTTATTAGCCAACCGAATATCTAGCTCAGACTCTTAGCTCGTCTGCTAAAATTTCTATGAAACCCTGTCCCTGCTGAAATCACTGGGAATTTTGCTGTTGGCTTTGGAGGAACTTGGCTTTCTTTGCAGGTTTTTACAAGGCTTTGAAGTTGATTCCCTAAAATGACCTTTTTACTTTTGTGTAAATGCAATAGACATACTGATGATTCTTATATTACTGTACTGTCAAATTGGTGCAAATGACGAACAGAAGTAACACTGCTGCTAAGAGGGTTCAGTATGTTCTCTCTGCCGATTAAAGTTTAGACTAAGTTTAGACTAAAGCAGATATATTAATGCATGAAAAAAAACTAACTATATAAACCTGAATACATAAACTGGATACAGAAAAAAGTCTGTAAAAACATAAAGAGACATCTCATCATCATTTGTCACTGATCATTTTGTCACATTCCAGTTTATGAAGTGCCACTGAACTGGTCATACTTTTTCACTGTGAAGTTCTCTGGCTGCTAAATGTTTCTGTGGTCCTCTTGTTTTCGAGAAAATGTTAGGAATACAGACTCTAGGGCTGAAGAGGGAAGTTTATCATCCTTTCTGTGAAGTTCCTTTCTTCTAGAAGTTATCAAGTGGCATACATGATGAATGTAACCCAGTTGTGCCTGTGTATCTGTCACCACTCCTCTCAGATTGCAGCCTATGATTGCAGCATATGATCTTAAAATAGCACTGAAAAGACATTAGTACATAGCATATACCTCTATACCATATGCTAGGGATAAAGGAATCTAATTGGGGTAGTCTAACTTTTGCATGTATTTTAAAGTTTTAGCTTCAGTTCCTGCAAAATATTTTATTTTTCGCTCTCAACAGAAACTATTGAAATATATTTGACTCTGCTTATGTGAACAATAAATCTAGCACTGCTTTTAGCTTGATTAATGCACTGAAGGAGAAAGCCCAGAGTAAGATGTAACATGAATCTTAAGCTAATTTCTGGGTTTGGCTTTTTTTTTTTCCTAGCTTTTTTTATTTTTTTTAAAAACTATTTTAATCACACTATCACCCCTTTTGGAATGGGTTTGTCATCTGTTGAAATCAGGCCTTCTCTGCTAACTGTCATCAGTATAGTTCTGTTTGAACAGATACCAAAAAGATACAGACTATATATATCTGATGCATAATTTACCTGGTGCTCTAATGGTGAGCTCCAGGCACTCTGTTGACCACTTTCTGTGTGTACTAAGACTTTCAAGATGCAAGGATGGTGGAAAATAAACTTGCATTTGTTTAGGCGTACCGCATTTTAATTACGTCCTTGGGTGAGAATCGTCAGTGACACAAACCGGTAGAATACAATTTATTCCTTATAGCCTTTGCACAACAGTGGATTGCGTCTGTACGTGATTATGTCCACTTAAAAATGTTTGCTCACTCAAACAGGAAATAGGCAGAGTTTGCTCACTCAAACAGGAATATGCAGGAAATAAAACACTTAGATGCAAGTTATTTGTCACATCACTCCTTGACAGCACAACTTGAGTATCAGATTATGTTTTTCAGTTAATCCAGAGCATGAAAAGCTGTCACAGAATGTTTTCTCAATTCTTTTCTCAGTTATAAGAAATTATCAAATATGAACAGGAAAACCATGAGCAGCATCTGCTTAGAAAATAAGCAGGGACTATTTATGCCTCAGTATAATCAAATGAGTCGATTTGTGGCTGGCCATTTAGGCATTACTAATTACTATAGTAAACATTATTAAAATAGCAAAGAAAAATACTTGTGGTGCTTGAATAATAGCGTATGAAATATCTCTTATTTCCTTGATTTTGCATGTGATATGTATGAAGTTCCCACCTGAGTTTTTATTATTTGTGTCCAGATTTACATGCCCAGCTGGTACTCCAGAAAGTGAACAGGGCTGGATCACTTTGGTGTGCCTAATGTTAGTGAGGGTCCTAGAGAGCAGTGAGATGTCAGCTGGCTATAAAACCTGCTCTGCCTGTAACATCTTTCCCCACAGCTTCTTCCTCAGTTTTGGTGAGGGGCTGTTTGCTGCCTTGCAAACTGCCTTCTGCTTGGGAGGGGGGAGAGAGGATAAACATAATGTTTCTAGGGTCTTCTCAAACTTTCACTCAATGGAAGATTTTAAAGCATTGTTACAATTTAAATCATATGTTGTCAAGAGAAAGTAAGTATGACTGTTTGTTTAAACTGTTATTTCTTCACGTGCAGTACAAGTGCACCAATAGCTCCAGTTACCGAGGGTGTTTTATAACAATTTGCTAGCCTTTCCTCTGAAAAGAATGCTCTGTCCCTGGCAGGGTTCAAGACCAGGTTGGATGAGGCCTTGGGTGATACGGTTTAGTGTGAGGTGTCCCTGCCCATGGCAGGGGGGGGTTAGAACTAGATGATCTTAAGGTCCTTTCCAACCCTAACTATTCTATGATTCTATTATATACAGAAAAACATGCTTTACCGTTTGTGTATAAAGCTGGGTATCTATGCCTGTAAACCTTCACAGTCTTCTGAATAGATGGAAAAAATACAGTGTGGTGGTTTTGTGCTGTTTCTCAAAATGCTCATACTTTGCTTTTTGTTTTTTTTTTGACTATGTGGTTGCCGAGGTGATGCTATCTCAAAGTCTGCTTCATCTTACAAAGGAGGTCTCTTCTTCAGTCCTGTTGTACCAGTGCATTATTTGTGGTGCATTTTAAATATGTGCTGGTTGCCTGAGCAGAAGCTACTTTGCATCCTAGATTTTAAATATTTCTCAGATGTAGAGTTATTGATCAAACAGCCTTGAGAGCAGTAGTTGTGGCTGAAGCACATCATCTTATGGAGGGAAAATAGTATTATTGGCACCTCTGGGGATCTCTGTCCTTATGTGCAGCAGTTTTGAAATCCTTCTTTAAACCCATCTGCTTCAAGCTAGCTGGCAACTGAAAAAGTCAGGCATCTGCATGCCACTTGTGTACACATCAAAGTATTTAAATGGTCAGAAGTTGTGTCTCTGATGTATCCAAATTTATTATTTTGTTCTGCTTTTTGCTTCCTGACCAGTTTCAAGGCCAAGCTCATTGCAGGAGAAGCAGGTCCAAAATATAATTAGGAGTATTTTACATTTTTTGGGTCATTCCTATACCTGGTGGGATTTTGAGTTTGCTGTATGGACAGGGAGCTTTCCTCATTCCATTTGCCACTCACTGCCACCCCTTTTGATATACTGTTTTGTCAAAAACTGTGAAAGTTTGGGTGAAGGGAGTAGGAGGTTTTGATGCAACAACCTAATCCCCGGCAGGAAATTTATGGAGTTGCCAATTTGTGATCATCTAATTGACTTTAAAAGAATCTGAATGTGTTTCTAAATATCCGCCTGAAATCAATGGTGACTGTCTTTATTTTCAGCCTTAGGCAGATTGAAATTGAGACAATAAATGAGAGTGTCTCATTCCAAAAGAATGAGGGTTGGCAGCTTCACACAGGCTTTGCTTTTGGGGGAGGAGGAGGAGCAGCCAAGGGCTGAAGTTCCCTCTTCACTGAGGGCTGGTGAGATTAAATAGGCATCAAATCAGCTGCTGTTTGTTTTGTATCAAAAAAAGCTAAATTCTTCTCACCCAGGTCCACAGGCATTATCTAGAAAATGAAGTACTGTTGAGAGAGCCCTAGGAAAGAAGAAAAACCCCCACATTTTAATCTCTCTCACACTAAAACCCTTAGAGAATTAGGATGTCTGCAAAATGTTTTGAGATTCTCCATTTTCAGGCATAATTAACTAAAAATATCTTTAGCTAATGGTTTTTAAGATCAGTATATTTTTATTAGAGTTTTACACTGTGTATAATGCTGTGATTTGTGTAATGCAGTTTAACATACCTAAACGGAGAGTAGTCTGCTAATAGCCCAGGAAACTATTAGGCAAGGGTGTTTTTACTTTTATTGCACTGTTGTATCTGGTAACATTGATCTGACCCCACTCTAGGAGCCTTTAATGCAATTATGCCAAACAATATTTAAAGCTGTGAACAGATGCAGGTCCCCCGACTCTTAGGCACGTTTCCCCATCTACATGATCTCTCCAGCCACCTTTTGAAGTCCTCCTGGTACTGGAGGTGGAATTTGTTTGGTATGAACTGGAAAGCTAAATAGCTCTGCAAACACAATGACAGATGGCAAAATCCCAGTTGGAACGTGTGACCAGCAAACTGGCTGCGATTTGTTTTCACTCCAGGGTAGACAGCAGACATACTGTGTCTGTAGAACAGCTGTGACAAATATTTAATTCGAGAACTTTCTAAGAGTGGGCAGCATTCCCAGGGAGGGGGAGGAGACACTACCTGTGCAATTCCTCAAACAAGAAAAGAGAGTTTTCCTTTAGACCTAATGGAAAATAAAAGCTCAAGAAGTTGAAAATGAACGAAAGCCTGTGCAATATTTATGCTCTCCATCCAATGTGGTTTACTGCATCAGTTTGTTATAAGGAATGGCGAGCACAAGTGGAGTTTCATCAAGTAAAGATGTTGGCTTTTTAATGCTAGAAAGATGTTTTATTTTCTGAATGTTGAACAATGTGTTTTCTTAAGGGAATTCTGTATTATTTCTTTTTAAAGTATGTTTAATAAGGGACTGGAAAAATGATGTGCTCTCATGTGAGTCCAAGTTAACAACGTTTGCAAACCTTTGAAGTGACGTCTGTTATTCCTACAATTTTTTTACTCTTGAAATAAAATATAAATACATAAGAGTACAATGACAATAAGAATACAGTATTACCAGGAATAAGGAAATGATCCAAGTACTTTTTCTGTTTAAGGACCAAACATAATTAATAACTGAAGTAATATATGAGCTTTGTAAGGAATGTTTGCTGGATATTGCACTTTTCTTTTTCTTTTTCACTGGCATGCTATACGCAAAATAAGTAGTCTGCTCACATCCTGGCACTTTAAAGCTGATGGCAAATTTTGATTGAAAATGGTATCAAGTTTAAATGACAAGACCCTGTGTCCAGTATTATCCTGTATCCCCTACACCTGCTTCATTTTCCCTATATCTTCATATACTGCCAAATTCTCTGAGTACATTATCTTGGCTCTCAATCCCTGCTTTCTCCACCAAGACCTTAAAGAACAGCATATTGTGTTTCAGAGCACCATGACAAAAGTCCCAAATGTGCCATTTCACATAAGTAATGTAGAAATAGCTGGCAGTAGTCTTTGAAGAAAGTTTTCTCCCTTTTGAAAGAAAGCCGAGGAGTTTCACACTACTTAGATTAATTGAAAACTAAATTCCTAAGAGGGGACACTGAATGGGGGTCTATAAAACTAAATCTTTTAAATGGAATGTGGCTTGGCTACAAAACTTGTTAGCACTAGCATAAGAGTCTGAAATACATTGTATGTCTGTGTGCATATGTATGTAGATAGGTTTGATCATCCCCCTTTACACAGCACTTGTGAGGCTGCTCCTCAAATACTGTGTTCAGTTCTCAGCCCTCACTACAAAAAAGACACTGAGGTGCAGGAGTGTGTCCAGAAAAGGGCAACAAAGCTGGTGAAGGTTCTGGAGAATAAGTCTTGTGGAGAACGGCTGAGGGAATGGGGTTTGTTTAGTCTGGAGAAGAGAAGGCTCAGGGAGGACCTTGTTCCTCTCTACAACTACCTGAAAGGAAGTCGTTGTGAGGTGGAGACTCTTCTCCCAAGTAACAAGTGATAGGACAAGAGGAAAAATTTCTTCACAGAGAGGGTGATCAGGTATTGCAACAGGCTTCCCAGGGAAGTGGTGAAATCACTGTTCCTGGAAGTGCTCAAAACCTGTGTAGATGAGGTCCTCAGTGATATAAATAATGGTGGTCTTGGCAGTCCTGGGGTAATGGTTGGACTTGATGATCCTAAAGGTCTCTTCCAACCTAGCTGATTCTATGATTCTATGATAGATAGATCTGTACATAGGAACATATTTAATTCTTGTCTTCTTATACTTTAATGACTGAGGTCTTGGTCTGTTTCCCAATGCAGAAAAAGCTAGTTCATCATCTCAAAGCATATTTCTAAACTCTTATTTCTAAACATTAGTAATCAGAAAGTATGATCTTGATGCTTTTTTTATACTCTGATATGTAGTAGAAAAAGGCGAGAGTTAAGTGGGAATCCTGAGTAAAAAATGAGCTGGGTTTATTGAAGTGAAGAAATTTTCTCAAGCATATAGCAAAGTTCTGAATGGGGAGTAGTACAGCTAATCTCAGGGAGTATGAAAAGTTACTTGACAGTGCAAGGCCTTCTTCATTTTAACCAGATTATTGATTTCAATCTCTGTTATTCTTCAAGATACATAAAAAAGTAGTAATAGAAGTCTTTGTAATTGTACATATATGGTATCCCATTACTTCCTTTCCCTGATTTTTGTATGCTAATCTCATTTTATAAGTTTGGTTGTTTGGTTGTTTGTTTTTTTATATTAAGAAAGCATTTTTTAAAACCACGATAAGAATCGCCCGTAGAACGTGGTTTAAAAAAACTCCACACACAAGTTATGTTCTTTGCACATTTATTCTGCTAATTGTTTCACTGTACAGTTTCTCCAGGAGACATGGCCAGGTCAGACCTAATGGTGGGAAAGAATCCTGATTTACAAAGGATGTTCTCTTCTTATGCATTCAGAAACAGAGGGATGGTCTTTTAAGAGAGAGCACTGAACTAGGAGCTCCTATTCAGCGTTACGCCCACAGTATCTGGCAGACTGTTTTCAGAGTCACTGTTTCCTGGGAATCCCCATCCTATAAATATGGACAGCATTCTTTGTTCCTAGAAGTGCACCCTAAATTTCATTGTGCTGAAATGGATGTTATTTGCTTATGCCAATTCACTTGAGGCTGTATCAATGACCTACGTGTTCATTTAGTATGTTAAGGACATTAACTAATTATTAATGAACCTGTTGAAGTTGGTGTTCACTGAACTCTTTATAATCCTTCAGGACATGTTTCCCATAACACAAGAAATTTGCTTTCCCTCCTGCTGAGAGCTGGCTTGGGGAGGGAATTTCAAGTGACAGAGAAGTATTGTTCTCCTCTTAGGGCAGAAATTAGTAGAAGTAACTTTTATCTTCATGTACTGTTTCTTGTCTGTGTTTACAAAGCAATATGAGCATCATTACCTGTATTATTATAAATGCATACAGTGAGTAATAGAGAGGTGAACAACACATCAAAGATGAAGGATCTTGTACGTGGTGAGGTCCAAACGTGGTGCTTTGACTTCCTAATTTCATTATTTTCCCAGAAACATGCTGTTTTCATTAAAACAACAACAACAAAAAAACCCCAACAAAACCGTATAGCAGGGAGGTGACAGTTTATGATAGGTGACAGTTTATGATAGTAGGAGCATAAGACAGAAAAGTAGAGCAAACCAGGGAAAGCCAATCTTTCCAAGGGGCTAGAAATATGTAACTCTTCTGCCCTAACTTCACCTACAATGTTCCATTATTAGAAGAAAATACAGAAGCCAGATAGCACAACTTCCATGTGGTCCTTTACACTGAGGCAAAGTATGGAGTAGACCCCTGCTTCATGTAATTTGTAGGATGAATTTTAAGTAGTCTGAGAACAATCTGCCCTTAAGCAGTTATAAGTTACTCTGAGGAAATGCCGAACTGTCAAGCTGAGTTGCTTAAAGACCAAAAAATAAATCAGTGTAAACTGATTTTGAGTTCAGAACTACTTAAAAAGGAAGAAAAAAAAAAATTCCAAACCAACCAAAAGAAAGATCTGTGCCTAGAGAAATAAAATAAATCTGTGCCTCGTTGTTGTGTGGTTGTACACAAATGCAGGGACAAAGCCACAAAGCCATGTTAGGAACAGATGTACTACATGTTTTATAAGCCTTGAAGGACTTTTCAGTTGTGCCTGACGGACTTGCATCTGCACCTGCATCTGTACCTAGTGATTTCTGGAGAATGGTGTCATGGGTTTCAAACAGCTGCTTTGAGATCCCATCTTGTTGACTAATATCCTTATGAAAACACCTGCACAGCATGCAGAAGAATAATAGTGATGTGTGAACCTGTACTGGGGGATGGCCTAGATTTAGCTTTTTAAAGTGCTATTTGAAGCAGGCAAAATGCTTTGTTTCATGGGGGGAAATGTACTATTAGAGAAAAGCATCTGAATAAACTTCAGGCAGCTGTGTTGTTTGAAATAGAAAGTCCTAAATCCACAAAACTTTAGCATGTGATGGGAAGACTGTCAGCATCTGGTTGCCAAAGGAACTGTAAGAGGCAAGTTAAGTCCCGTCTTGCCCTACAACTTTGTCATTCCTAGAGATCTCTGCCTTTACAGTGCCCCACAAAGGAGCAAACCAGCAGTTCAGTGATCCTAACAGCTCTGAGCTTTGGACAAGCTTCTGTGGATTTTACCAGGAAATTACTGGAAGAAGACAGGGAGCAAGTTACTCTCCTGAATGCTGTCTCTCCTGTTGCTTATGTAGGTAGCAGGTTCTAACGAGCAGTAATGCTCATCTCAGACCATGGCTAAAAGTTTCACAATATAAACCAAGTCAGCCTTGGTGATGCTGTCCTGCTGCTCAGGCATGAAAAGCAGTTAATTAGTTACTTAACTATTGCAGAGTTACTGATAAACTTGAGTAACAATGGCAAAAGCAGAGAGCTTGATGAAAACCTGGCAAGAAAACTACAGTTATGTGATTCATAAATCCATGTAGTTACAGACCTGGGAGTAACGGATGCAGTGGAGTGTGTGTGCAGTGCACACTTGTTTCTAGTTGGCAGCATAATTGTTTTGCAGATTTCTTGCGGAAATCAAATCCATCTATAGCTGTGCTGCTAGATGGATAGCCTGAAGTTGTTGCTTCTTTGGTATCTGAGATCTCCTGGTGGGTTGCAAATTGTTCTAGATAAATGGTTGAATTTTTTTTTCTTCTCATACTGTGTCCAACCACCTGCTTTTCTGTTTTGCTGTAGGAGCTTGTAAAATACTCCACACTTCATAGATTTTTGAACTGGAGCCCATAAACATAGTAGAACAAATTTGGAGCTAATTTTACAGTGGCATAGGTTGCCAGAAAGGACCATGAATTAAAGAAATCTTTATTCTGTCATCTACAACAACGCTGAATAAAGTTTTTTCTTTCTAGATCTAGATACAGACTATGTATGAACTTGTATGGTGTAAAATAGAGCTAAGAAAAAGACTTGAGGGTTTTCTAAGGAAGAGAAGGTATGTTTTTCACCTTTTAGAAAATGCTCTAAGCACATTCAAATTTGGCAATATTAATGACTGCAGAGTAACAGGAGCCACAGCAATGCATATACTGGTGTATATCTCCAAGAGTTGAACTGTTATTCCTTGTTGCTTCAGAGTGTTGTTTTCCAGGTGAAATGAAATTTTGAACATTAAAACATTAATAACATATATTCAGTGAACCAAAGACTGTTGAATTTTGAATCAGTAGGTAATATGACATGCATGTATATAATAGTTCTATACTAACTAAATGTAAGGTGATTTTCTTCATGATTTATATACTAGAGTTGATTATTTCTTTAAACATGAAAACTGGGATGGTTTCAAGTAAGGATTTGATCCAGCTGCTCTAAACCCGTCGTAATTATCAGTTTCAGTGCATGATTATGTAAATAAAATTGTAGGAAGACCAGGTTTGAAATATTTGTTGTATGCCAAAATCTGACTCTTAACTGTAGCTAAAAGTCATTAGTAGATTTTTTCTTGCATTTCTAGTAGCAGAAAGGAGACTTTCCTCGCTGTCTGGGCTCTGGAGTAAGCTTTTGTTGAGCAATGTTTCATTTCATTCTTCTCAATACCATTTCTCTTTATTCTCATTGAAAAGGGCCTTCTTAAAGTATGCAGAATAGTCAGACATGCAGCTTTTCTTTAAGCCATGTGCAAGCAAGGGAAGGTTGCAGAAAGAGCTATGGAGAGGTTCTTGAGTCATGTGTTACTCCAGTAAAGGGCTGCTGTAAAAATAAAGGCCGTTTGCAAAGGCCAGAAGGTCAAGCTAAAGACTGACATGAGAGAACACAGAATGTAAACCAAGCCAAAATAAACAGTGTAAGAAGAGATAAGTATGTTGGAATTTTTTGGTAAGGGTGGCAATTTTAACAATTTCAGGAATATCTAGCAACATGTAGCAGGCAGGAGATTTTATTATATTTCAAACATAACTTCTATTAACATCTACTAAAATTTGTTTTAAATCTTATATATTACACTTTCACCATTGTTTTTACTCCCTTTTCAAACAGACTTTTTCATTAAATTAGTGTTACGAGACCATTCACTCATCTCATGACATCTCAAAGGGGAATTTTCTGTTTATTTTAAAAAATTATTAGAACTACCTTTTGTTTAGAACGATCACTGTTTAGAAGAAAAAAAAAAAATTTGGTGGTCATAGTTTAGTGATAGACTTGTCAGTGCAGTTGGATTTAATCTTTAAGATCTTTTCTGACCTAAATGATGCTTTGATTCTGTGGTTCTAAGTATAAACATGAGATAGTTTTCTAAAGGTTGCATCTGTATTTTCTTTAAGCAGTTAGGAATTTAGGACCATAGAACCATTTAATTATTTTTTAATATTTGATATCCTTAATTTGTACTTTCTTCGAGTAAACCTCATCAAGGTGTTTGTTTTTTTTTTTTTGTCTCGGGTCATAAGCTTCATGTGTACATAGTATATGAGTATCTATTAATGTCTATTATATCTATTATTGTGCCTATTAAATGCCCAAGCTATATAATATTGGAAAGATATATTACGTGAGATAAACTGGGTGGTCGAGTGCCCACATATTTCGTAGGCTGTTGATACTGAGTAGTAGGGAAGACAATGCACATTGAAGAATGACTCTAATGTGACTCTGTTATTAACTGGCAAGGGTGGCATTACATTTATTGAGTTAAATTGATGCAGAACGCTAAAAGCACTCTCCTCTGTTCTCTATACTAGACTTAGCCTATGTATTTAGATCAACAATAAGGGCAATGAGATATCTAACTTATGTTTATAATTAGTTACATTTCATTCATTGGTGTGAGGATCTCAGTTCATAATTGAAATGTACAGATCACTTTTCACAGAATTGTCTATCCTTGTGTTGCCCTAACCTCACTGACATTTTTTTTTTACATCACCTTCTCCCTCTACGTTCATGGGAACGTTTCTTTCCATTGTGGCTTTCCTGGCACAGGAAACTTGGGTGACGGTACCTGCATTGAGCTGCAATTATAGCCATGTTCATTCAGAGCACACGAGTTATTTAACTGCATTATAAAGTGGGACTTACTCTCTTATGCCCTTACAGCATAGGGAGAGCTCTTCTGGTAGCTAAGCACATTCAGACTACCTTCAGAGCACACACAGTGCTAAATTTTACTGAAGGAGCATAAACTCATTGCCCTGCTTTGCAGGATGCTTCTCATTTTCACAAAGTTCAGCCAAACTCCTCCTCATCTTCTGACAGCTTTAGTGGTTCCAAATCCAATCACTTCTTATCTCCTTCCATTCGTCTAACTCTACTTTTCTCCTTCTACTGACACACTCCTTTTGGCAGAGGAGCGCACTCTGCCAGTTTGCCATCTGGTACTCTCTTCTTGCATGACATCACTTCACTGAAGAGACTTTCCATTGCACTTCAGCAACTTGTTTTATCTTTACCCATCTCTTACAGTATTTGTCCACTCATCTCTTAATTACCTTTTACTGTAGTCTTTATCTGTCTTGAGGACACTAAATTACAGTGTTTTATGAAAGTGCTGAACATATGATATTTATTTTGTCATGCTATGCTTTGGTGAAAATCCATGACAGTTTTTCTAAGAACAAAAATCATGTAAATTCACTAAAAATGTATATTCTCCCTGTTCTTGTAATATATAAAGATTCCTGCAGAGTAACAGTCACAACTGGATGCATGCTCCAGTTGCAACTCCATGCTGTAGAAAATTGTATGGTTTTATGTACAGTGACTAGATGCAAATACTTACACATTTGTAATTACTTATTTTACTCCAAAGCTTTTTAAAAAAGTATTTTAATAATCAAGGTGATCCTAATTTTATGTTTGTTATTTCAGCAGCCATCAGATAAAGCTCTGCCAGTAAATATTTACTCTCAAGTTATTCTTTAGAAATGTATTTTTAGTCTGAATTTTTCTTACTCTTTAATGAGCACTTAAATAAAGAAGCTTATACCATTAACTTCTGCTCTGTTACACTTATGTAATGAATTAAAAAGTATAAAACAGAACAGAAACATCCTTACTATATAGAATTTGATGGTCCATTACATTTAATTTGCTTGTCATTTGAGACCAAGTTACAGGTCTCACAGCCATGACCTCAGTAACTACATAGCTTAGAAAATACATTTTTCTATATGTTAGCTTTATTCACTAGCTAATATGCTTTAACATTTCCTACAAAATGGCTTGTCTAAACTATTTTTAAAAGAGCTTGCATTCTGCTACCAAAAGTCTAGTTAAATATTACAGTGAAACCCAGGAAATCTGGAGAACATTTTACATCCTTAACTGTTAATCGCTTATGCTGTGGCTGTGCAGCTTCAGTGTCCTATAATGGTGATGAATTTAAAGGCGAATTATCATATATCCATCCACATGAATTCACAGGATTCCTAGTGTGAATGAAGAAAGAAAATAGTCAAGCCAAATTCTCCTTGTGTTCTAAGTCTTGAAGATAAAACAAATGCTGCTGAACATAAGGTTTTAAGGCCAAATCCAAAAAAGGATTTAGCAGTGGGGCAGACTTCATTGCCTAAATCCTAAAACTGCACTACCAAAATATCATCAGCTCAACTGTGGAAGTAATGAAAATGTACTGGCCATCCCCCTTTTACTCAGAAATTTCACTGTTTTTTAGCTCCCCTGTTTGCCCAGCTGCCTCAGCCTGGCTGTGAGATGTCTGGCTCTCACTGGAAGCCAGAAAGGAAGAGGAACGGCACATAGATCCTTAGAGCACATCCTCCCACATGCTGGCAGGCCTTGTTCCCCACAGAATTCGATTGCCTTAACTCTCCTTTTTTCAAATGTTAGTGATGTAAGGGATGGTTATGGTGCTTCCTCCTCTATACCCTATAGCGAGGCTTTTAGAGAGATTTGGCCAAGAAGCAGGTAACCCAGCTTGTTCTTATCTTCATGGAGAACACCATCGCATTGCCCATCCTCAGTATGACTGGTCAGAGCAGTAGGCTGTAGGCCAAATGGGGTGTGTCCATCCTCTAAAGCTTTTGTTGGAATTTTACCACTGTGTGGGAATTAATGCAATATGTATTGCAGCAGAGATTAAAAAAAAAAAAATTAAAAGAATGTGACTGTGGCTTAATCTGTACCATGTGTGGGCACAACACACAACTCCTGCAGACGGGACTTCAATGTTTAAGTCTAAGAACTTTTTAGTGTTAAATATTTGATATTAGATGCGTCAAGTCTTGGCAGCAGTGTCAGATTCCAGGACTTGCTGTTAAAGACATGATGTTGCGGAATCAGTTTTCTTCATAACCTTTCTTCTTTCGGTCTTGTGGCTCCTCTGGTTTTGTTGCATGGCAGCACAATAGAGAATAAAAAGCAGAGAAAGTCCTCTCACTACAAGATCAGCGGCACTCCATTTTGAAGGGGACGTTGAGCTCCCTCTGACTTTAAAGGTTACCAACATCTTCATCACATGTAGAGGATCTGATGAGTGGGTTATTGTTTTTAAAATGCTGATTCTTGCTATCTTGCTAAGTGATGTGGCCACAAGTTGTGTCCTTGTATCATCTTTTAGATATCTGAGAATCTGAAGGATTTTAAAAAAGCCCTTGGCTCTTCTTGAGGACAGGTTTTGCTTGTTAGGTAGTCCTGCTGAAATCACTGCAACTACTTCTTGTCTGAAGTGTCAAGAAGTCAAACTTCAGCTCACCAAGGAAGAGCAAATCACAGTACGGTAGTATCTGTAAAGCTGTGGTGTCTGTAGGATATCTCTTATGCTGAGATGTTTGGACAGACTTGTACAGTGGGAGTTTCAGGGCATGATGGAAAGCAAATTTTGTCCCCATAATGCTAAGTGTCCTTACTGTGATGGGGCAGGTGGAGTACTTTATGTGTGAGAAATATTTGATTAATTAGCAAAGATGTTTCTGATTTTGGAAAGTAGCAATTTGAAGGGGCACATTTAAAATAAATTCAGATTGCGGTTTTTGTTTTTGGTTTTTTTTTTGTATTCCCTTAGAGAATTCAACAGGGATTTTCTTTAAAATGCTCTTGCAGTGGTAGTGATTGATTTCCTGTCAAATTTATGGATTGTACAGTGGCAGTAGGAAGAGATTTCTCCCAAAGGATGACATTTGTTATTGGAAACTTGGGTTTTGTTGGACTTCTGTTTAAAGAAGGATCAGAAATTGGGATAGATGCTGAGCAACTTCCAAGTGGCAATATGTTGACCTTTCAATATCTACATGCTGTACTTTTTCTCTTTGTGGACCAGATTATGCCTCTATTACTCACTGGATAGCAGTTCTTCATTTCTGCAGTTTGACTTACAAGATAAAGTAGAAGTAAGATGAGAGTCTGGAACATGTATGTTTATTTTTAGGAGATCCACATCCTACACCCCTAGTTATATAAACATTTGCCCCTCCTTCTTGCAAGGGCTGCTGTTGCTTTGATTGCACTTGAAGGATTGCATTTGTAATGTATGACTCAGGTATTCAGTACTCTAGGAAGCCATCTTCATATTTTTTATATTGTCATGTTTAGAAAGCACCATACCCATAAGTCAAGGTGCTGTACTCAGGAGTTACTTGGCCTTGGCTCTCTGATGAACTTTTCTGTGCTTTGTAGTAAAGTTGTTATTTGAGCCACGTGTTAGCATTAGTACCAAATTTAGAGGTTGCATGAAAACATAGCACAATTATCTTTGATGAATTTGTACTAACTTGACATAGGTGACATAAAATTCAGGCCCAAGAAAAGTTTTTCAGTTTTTTTTTCATCCCATTAAGAGGAACCTTCATGAGGAATTCTGCAAGAAATATTAGTCTAAAATTAATTTTTTTCTTAAGCAATGGGTTTATATTGCAGAATAAAAAAATTAATGAGCTCAATCTAGTTTCAGTTCAAGATTGCATCTGTTTTGTTTTGTTTTTCTAATCTTTAAAATTGTCCCTTCAATTCCAACCAAATATAAACTACTGAGGCCACGCTGCTCTGCTTGGTACCTAAGCCTGTCTTCAGAAGTTGCTTTTGTTGCCTTAGGTTTGCATGCAAGGTCTTGACAATCCTTTCCAGCAGATCCAGCTGCAGGACATTAAGAAGCAGGATAGTGAAAATGGTGGGAATAATTAATCTATGAAGAGAGAAACCAGACAAAACCAAACCAAATCAAAATGGAATTAGATGGTTTGCATTGTGCAGTAAAATGGTTTTGCACTGAGTAACTGATTTTGTCACTCAGGCGGGCTTTTTCATGAGCCTGTAACATTTCTGTCCATGAGAGACAGTGTTTTATAATAGCAAGGCTGGATTCCTTCAAGGCTCTGGGACCTTGTCCTGTGGTAAATGAGAGAACGTCCATTGACTTCAGTTGGAACAGGATCAAGCCATTTAAATATGTAGTGAAATGGCTTTCTAAAGCCTATGAACTTGAGCCCGGTATTTATCAAGTCTGTGTCATATTATATGTTGAAATCAGGCAACAATTGTATTTTCACATGGCTATGGCAAGAAACCAAGGGAGACTTGTGGACTTCAACTGACTTTCTCATGGAGTGAAACCAGAGGAAATATTTTTACAACATCCTGTGGGGAGAAACTTGGTTGTTTGCTCCCCTATTGTCTGCCAGCAGCTTTGGAAGACAGGCATTCTTTGCTGTGGTACTTGGCCCTACAGAGGCTCTTCTCTCCATTTATTTGTAGCGAATATTTTAACCAGTATTTATGGATGGAAAGACCCTTCAGTTCTTCAACAGTAGGATTATAATAAATCAACCAGGCTGAGCCACTGTTCCTCAATCAGCTTCTGTACTCTGGTGGTAAAATATCCCAGTACATGTGTTAAGAGATTTTATTGGTAGGGTCATGGGATAGCTTTCTTTGCACTAGCGAAATGAGCTGTGAGTCTTGTTTAACTTAAATACAAATTTTCTGAGACTGGTCTTGGATGAATTTAGGCTGGGGATCCAAAATGCTGACAAAAGAGTGAGAAAAAGGATATTTTCCCCCTATGTTTGCTTGATGTTAAATGTGCCATTAAAATGGTGAGACTTAGAAGATGAACCTAATGGACTGTAATAATATATAATCCATCCCTGAAAGATAATCTCTGTATTCACATGGATCATCATGGTCATATGCAAGTCATCCATTTAGAGCACTCTAATCAAGCTAAATTAAGTACTTCTTTTCATTTGAAAATGTACATCTCAGCTTTGTCTTCATTTGCTTTTTCCAAATGTTGAGACATTTACTTAACATCTGGAAGATAATATCTTCTGATAGTGTTTATCATTAAACCTGTTTCTTGTTCGTTTAGATGTTATCTTCTGCGTGATTGATGAAGCATTCAAAATGTATGCAGAATATATATTGAAATAACAGCAGCTAATAATCTGTCAGCAGCCAGTTCAGTGCTGGCCTCTATGTAGACATTTGCAGGCTTTGAGGTGCTGTCTGTGCATAGTCTGAGGGATGCCTGAGCCAACTTCTGGGACAAATGATGACATTCCTAAAGTTTTTTGAACTCGCATTGTTTTATGTCATTGCCTCTGAGTTTTGCAACAGCGGAGAATCAGCAGAGGAAGGGAAAGTGTGGGAACACGAGCAACAATGGTTGGTTGAATACTTCCAAAATGCCTCTAGGCAAATTCTATTAATTAAAAGAAATAGGAAACTCTGTGGGTCTCTGCTTCCATGGGAGTTTCAGTGTGTGTGGGGTAGACAGATTAGTGCAGCATGCATGAATGCTGTGCTGTTTGCAAGACTGCTTTGAGGTTGGCTGCAGGCCAGGACTCTTTTGCTTTCCCCAGGCCAGCTTGCAGCTGTGGCAGAGCCCCAGTTCAGGGCTGGGGTTGTGTTTTACCTTCCCACTTGTTTGTGCAGGTTGGAGGGAGTGTAGGACTCTGTCCCATGCAGGTGCTGTGTCCCATGCAGGTGCTGTGCCTCACTCAGGTGGTCTGCCCCTTTAGATGTTCTGCAATCCTCCCAGACTCACCTGCCATTTGAAATGGAAATTTCCAGCCATGAGGCTGGTTTCTCGAGACTCCTGAGAGCAGGAAACCCACTACTGTGTCTGTCTTCCAACTAGCAACAGACATATCTCTGGTTGGCTTTTAATCATGGGATGAGGCTCTTTCACAGAGCTGAACTGCAGTGGCGATGGGGCGTAGGTGCAGTGTAGGTGCATTTGTGCACTGCCCTGAGATCAGGGCAGTCACTGCCATGACTATGGGAATGGACAGCTTGTTTTTCCTTTCTTGGGAGCTCAGCTGTAATCAGGGCACCGGGGTGGAGATATTCTGCCCTCTTCACTCCCCTCCTACAGCTCCTGCAGGCACCAGGAACTCTAACGAAGGTATTTTTATAGACTACATTGTCAACGTGCTCCTAAAATTTGGCTATTCCTTTACTGCCATATGTCCCTGGCAACGTCCTTAAGCTGAAGCAAGCCCCCCTGACAGCCAGCACAGAAACTGTCAATCACATCCACATCCATCCAGTCACTTGACAGGCCCCGGGGACCACCTGCTCATAGGAATGACTTCTTTCCCTCATTCCCCCACTCAGTACGTCTGCCTTTTCCACCTCAAAGCTGTCCCTGATCAAACACCTGCCATTTCCTGGATCCCTAACTACTGCCACATTTCCATACTCTTTCCTCCATCACCTTACCCTGGAAAGAAAACCAAAGTACAAGCACCACCTGTAGAAGTTAATAGTGGACATAAAGGGAAATGGCTTAAGTAGTGTGTAGTTCTTATTGCTCCTACTGGCTTAACTTGTGTGAGCATTGAGTTGCAAGCTGTGTTGTTTCTCCTGTTTCTTACTTGTTCCAAACTCACTTAAAACTCATATCTGAAATTAGATTTTAAATTTTGTGGCATCCTGTGTGTTTGTGAGCTCCCACAGAACCGCGAGAATCTGGCTGTTCTTCATAGTCTTTAAGAGTTACTATAAAGATCTGTAAAACTTTAGATGTAAAAAGACCATGAAATTGATAAATGTTACTGCAAATTATCATTGTTACTATTGATAATGTAATTAATACTGAATTTATTGTTGATGTTTGTCTTATCTGAATTTCACTGCCTGAGTCACTGCTTTCACTAGGATCAAAGAATAGCCGCCTCTGTCTCTGAAGACAGAAACAGTTTCAGAGATGGTTTCAGAGACGAAGTTTCGTTTGTGTGGCAAAAGCTGGTCCAACAACTATTCTTATGTTGTGTTAAAAAAGTAAACAAGTCATAAATGGCCAAATATCAAGCAAATTTCCTTCAATGCAAGGATAAAATGCTTATTGCTAAGAATGTGTAATGTGGAATCACCCTTAAATTATTGTTCTGTTGTGTTGAAGCGTCCGCCTGCACTGTTGAAAGCAATATATGGCTATCATCCCACATAGAGGATCAGGACCGTGGTCATTGTGGGTCTTCCCTGTAATTTCAACATTCACCTGGAAGGGGTGACCAGAGTATAGGAGGCAGCTCCCACAGCTACACTGGGTAACACCAACCAGGTGGCAGCTTCCCTTTTCTGCCCTCCTCTGCCCTGGAGGGGCCACCAAAGACCTGTCCCCACTATGTCTTCCCCAGTTGGTGTGAAAACTATCTTTTTTTTTGGTTTTTCCACTGGTGAGTTGATTCTGCTTGAGGACAGGAACTGGTAGAAAATAATTCCTTTTTTTTTGGTGTGTTAGTTTCCTACCACTTTAGTGAATTTACCTGACTTGTGGAGGGCACTGGTTTAATGTTAGCACTGCTGAAGGGGCGCAGTGGAGACACACAGCTGGGGTCTGAGGAGGGGAGCAGACTATCCCTTTCCGGTGGACCTGCGTATAGATCATCTAAGACATCAGAAAACTTCTTCTGAAGGAAGAAAATAGTAGCCTTTTGGGTTAGTACCAAAAGATCCAAAATCCAAAAATGTCTGATGCAATGTTGGAGGTCTTAAATCTTTAGTTTGTAATTATGATTTGTTTGGTGTTTTTTTTTTGTTATAATATATATTTCTTGGCATTGTTTAAAATTGTTTTCCTCATCAGAGGCCAGATAAAAATGAAACAATGTTTTCAGAAGCAGCTACAATGTAACTGAGTACATATTTGCACTTTTTTAAGGAACATTGTCCTGTTGAATTCTTGAGAAAAAAAACAAGAACAGAACAGAAGAAAGTGTAACATTGGTTAGATGGGGAGGAAGTTAGAAGACTTCAAGAATTATAACTAGAATTAAAGGATGAGTGTTAATAGTTACTTAGGAAAAAAGGTGTCTTCTTTCTTCTTTCCAATCACATTTTTTATCATTTTATAATATAACAATAAAACTTCTCTAGCACATTTTGTTCAAGTTTTTAAAGGTCACCACATTTACACTTTAAGTAAATCAAGATGCAGAGAATGATGCACACTAGCCAGATATTTTCACCAGTATAAAAAGGCATATGTACATACTCCTTCCTTTTTTTTTCCCTTTTCTTTCTTTTTTTTTCTTTTCCTTTTCCCTTTTCCTTTTCCATTTCCTTTTTCTCTCTTTCCTTTTCTTTCTTTTATATTTTTAAAGATGCAAGATCAGTAAACCCCAGCAGTCCTCAAAGAGCTGTCATTTTCCTCTGCTAAGTCACTCTGAGTGAGGTACGACTACCACCCCGAGTCAGTTCCTGTGGATTTTCCCAGATGTTAGGGCTTCCCATGTGATGCACTGCATTTCTCTGTCCTTCAGTATGATGAACCCATGATCCCATACCCTACATATTCATGAGACGTTCCTAAATGATCCTGCCTTATCTCCTTAGCCTGGGGGTACGTGACTGCCTGGCTCCTTGGGACAGATAGCAGGATCTGCTAGAGTCATTGTGGGCTGTGGCATGATTAGGCATGGTTTGTCATGAGTTCTCTCTGGAGCTACGAGTCATCCCTTTGAGAAGTGGGAAAAAGCAGCTCCACATGACTTATGCTGCCAAATTTAAGGACTTTTTTTTTTTTTAAATTTGTAAGTATACTATGCTAAAATATTTGTAAAAGGCCATAATAACTCACTTGAGCTGCTTTTGTGTTGAGTTGTCCTTGCATATTACCAGGGAACCCCTTGCTGCAGTAAAGTTAGTGCTTTGCCATTTACTACAAAAGAGCCACAGTTTTGCCCTTGTTTTGCTGGGTTTTCTCTCTCATGACCTACTTTTCCCATTGCAGACCCAGTATCTGTGAAGGAGAGCAGAGTTAGAATTCAATTCTGACTCAGGCAGCCAGAAGAAAATATTAGCTGTAAAATCTGGCTGCCAAATCTTTGTTGTTTAGTAATGCGTGACTTGGAAAGGATCCAGAACTGGAGTAAGTTTGTACTGCACGTATTAAAAAAACCTACCAACCCCCTACTTCTTTACTTATAGTGTGATCTGATTTCATCTGGAAATTACCAAGATGCCATAAATATGAGAACCTATGGCACAAACTTTTCAGAGCCACTGCTCAGAGGAGAGCTGCTCTTAAGGGAAACTTGATATTATAGCAGTAAAAACTGGTTTAGATTTATATTTAGTGACTTGCATACTTACTCAGTGATTAGACTCTTCCATTTTCTGGCATGGGTGAAATGGTATGTTAAGACAGGATATAATCCTTTCACACTCTGCAGGCAATGTCACAGTATGATGTTGGCACCGTGTTAGGCTTCCTTAACCCTAGAACATGTTGCGTTTTCACTCTTGGCAGTATTTTAGAGGCTACAGGCGGTAACCCAGAAGTAATCTTATTACCTATAACCAACTGTATCTACATGGAATGAGGTGCTGACTACTGAGCAAAACACAGTTACAGTCACTTAAGATTTAATTAAAAACTGTTGGTTCAGTCATTTTTGCAAGTCTGAAGCAGATTTCTTCAGCCTCCTCTTGGAACGGACAGTTTCATTGAGAACTTTCAGAAATAACAAACATAAACTGCTGCACACAAATTGTATTTTAAATTCATTTTGCAACATGGTTTTTAGACAAATGTGAACAATACTCATATTTATCTATATAGTATATAGTGTTTGGAGTTCTTATTTCTACCAACTCAGTCAAAAGGCTTTTATTTTAGAGAAAAAGTACCTCTTACACAGGTATTTACTATTAGAATTTTCTGCAAGCTTATCTTCCTTCCCTCCTGCGCAGCTCATCAGGACCACTCTACAGATGCATGCTAATAACTTGGAGATAGAAAAAAGAATCAAGCCTTGTCACAGAGAAGTAGCCTTCTCTGGCTAAAAAAAAAAAAAAAACAACCACAAAAAACCCAAAACCTGGAAAACCAGAGCACTTGATCAACATATGGCCACTGAGGCAAAATGGGTAATTATTTTATGAAAAAGGTGGATTTTGTTCTCTTGCATTACTTATTCAAATATCTTTATTTATAAGATAGAAAAATAGCTTAAAAGATGGATGTAAATACTGATGGACCTTAATGCTATTGAGTAACATTGTACAGCTACTGTGCAAACTGATTGTAAGAGACAAACCCTGTCTATATATGTATAGATACACAAGCAAATAAGGGTTTTAAGAGCATATAACAGCTGTAAGAAATTTGGAACTGCTGAACACTGAAGACTTGCTTGTTACCAAGGAAAGGAATGATGGAGAGAGTCCTTTTACACCCTTAACTCCGGGGATTGATTGTTTATCATTAATCTCCACTGGCATTACTAACTCAGTGCATATCTGACTGGTACGTTTTGTAACCAGTTCTGTGAGAAGCTATGTCAAGCATCTTATCACCAGTATTTAAGAGTACTTAGGTGCAGTCATCACTTCTAACAATTTAATCAAAGTCATATATAAACTATTTTTGCTGCCCAAAACTATTAAAGTCCATTCTTTACTGTTATTTTTAATGAATCAGTAAGTGAAGGGTACTGGTCAAACTTTTACGTTCATTATGAGTTACCAAGATTTTTAGATTCTTGCCGGTGTATTTTGCAAGATTTCTGCTGTTCTAGCTAACCACAGAAAACCAAAGTGTAACAGCTTGAACTGTAGGGGAGAATCTCAGGGACATATCTGTGAAAGAATGGTAGAAAAAAGACAAAAGACATTTCTAGACTTTTAATGCTTGTTAGGCTTTTCTGCTGATGTCAATACTAACAGCAAGAATTGTAAATCGTGTTACAGCATTTTGTGTGACCCTTGACCACATTCATGAGACCAGCGTGCTATTCATGTCAATAAATAACCTTAGTTAAGATTAATTAAAATGGATAATTTAATTTGAAATTATGATTTATTTGTTTATTAAAAACACATTCTTTAAAATACTTATGAAGTTTAAAGGTTTGTTGTGGATTTTTTTTTCCCAGTATAGTGTGAACTATATATTTTTAATATTCCGATAGGCAAGTTTGATGTGTGATAGCAATGTAAACTTCCTCAGTGAGATACTATGAGGGAGACTGTTTTTTATACAGCCACATGGTAGGCACTCTGCTAGTGATAGCAAATGTGAATAACTGTGAGGATCTATCCTGTTTGCTGTATATTCTCTCAGTTTAGTTATTGATGGGAGAGGGGCACTTGAGTTAGAACTAAGGGGCCAGGTCCTGCCACTACTTATAGGTGATGACTACATATAATCAAATATGAGATTAAAAAGTAACAGCCCAGAGCTTGAGAGATTAATTGCCAATTTTTTTTTGTCCCAGTCATTCTTATAAATAACTTCCTGTTTGTCCTCTGAATTGTGAAAATCAACAAAAATCCATTCCTCTCTGAATCTATGTACAAAGACATCGATTATTTCCATCAACAATACTTTTTATAGACTTTGCACTTATGGACCCAAACAAGCTGCTGTTTAAGATCTGTGTATGTTTTTATTGTTAGCAGGATGGCAGATCAGAAGTGCAGTAGCCCTAAATTTATAGTGTTTGGAGATTGAAAAGTGCGGGTGAAAAGGAGTTCTTGGTCATACAAGTCTCTCAGACTACTTCAATATTCAGCCATTTGATTCTACCTTCTTTTCTGAATGTACAGGCTTTTGTAGGCCAAGTATGTCCTTCTAACCTTCAAGGTTAGGGCAAATGCTGAAAGGTCTTGATAGAAACAGGAAAGTTTCATGATATATATAGCTACCAGGGGCATAATTGCAGTGTCAACAGACAGAATAATCTACATCTTCATAAAATATGAAGCAGTAAATTAATGACAGTTCATTTCAGTATTGAATCTTTAATATTTCCCCTTTCCACTTCCAAGTTTACTTTGGTTAAGTTTCAACATTGGGTGTGCTAAATATTAGGAAACGTGTTTCCAGTGCTACAGCAGGGCCTCACTGGAGGTTTTAGCTTTGAAGAACAAACACCTTTAGGCTTGTTTGGAAAAGCCTCAGTGGCGACCACAGCAACCTCGCTGCTATTGGCATTTGTCTGTGGGGGATGAAAGCCAGTCTCAATGTAACAAGGATTTATGCAGCAGCTTGGTAGAGAGAGAGATTCGTTTATTTTATCAGAAAACAAGAGCAGCCTGGAAGGGAGGGTGAGAGCCCAAAACCCGATTGGAAAGCTCAGACATGATTCAGAACATATTTCTCCCCTTGGTGAATTCAGTTTTGAATAAAGTTCTCCCTGGGCTCTCTCACTTGTTTGCCAGATGTGGTTTTCCCATCTTTTAGATCATTAATCGTGTCCCAACTGGTGTATTTTATGGCTTTGCCTATACCTGTAGCAAAACAATGAAGAATTCAGTTGTGCCTCTGAAGAGAGAGAAGGGACAGAGAGGTGGGAAGGTGAGTGGTGGCCCCAGGGAAATGGCAGGATGTATTATGCCTTTACAAACCACTGTGCCTCATGAGCATTAATACCTGCAAAACACATGTTGTTAACACCCTTCCCAGACTGCCAGCACATGTTTCCCTGCTCAAAAGGCCTCTTTTAATACTGCTGGCATTACTAATCTAAATCTGTTATAGGGAGAAGGATTGTTGCCCTGTGCTAGTGTGTACGAGTGAGGGGAAAATTCCCTACTAACATCCAGGGCTTAGTGTTTGTGCTCATCTGGGAAACTGGCTCATTTTTGTGTTTGGATTTTGCAGATAACAGATAAAATGATAGTTTGGAAGGGTGTGGCCTGCTGTGCACATAGTAGGGGTGCGGGTGCAGTTTTTACACCTGAAGCGTGTGCATAGGTGTGGAAGGAGCTGCCCTTTTCTTGGACAACCTTCTACCTTCCTAGGTTCAAGCATACCTCCTGTCTTTAAATCAGCTCACATGCAGCTCTGGTTGCTAGAGGGTGCCCTGTATGCTTTATTGCCACAGATTCTTCCAGTGGTAAATTCATCCTATTGACTATTTTCTGTTTAAGCTGATAAATACAGATGTTGTTTGTGCTCATCAGCTGCTTTAACTACTGTCCTGGCTAGTATGTAGAGACCTTATTCGGGTTATCTCCAAAGCCAGGTCTGTGAGCTGCTACACATCTAACCAAACAACTATAATTCATTGTAGAGATGAAATTACAGAGACAGGAGCTTATAATGTGTATTCTCTGATAGCCTATCATGTCTTTTGTCACCAGGAGAGCCCAAAGTGGAGTGGTAATATAATGATGCATTACAGGAAAGCTCCTTTATGTATCAAGAGAATTATCTTAATGAAGATTGCCTTTCAAACTCACAGGTTGGGTCTGTGTGTGTCTCTGGAACACACTGTCAGAGAGAAAATGTGAAACCCTAATTTACCTCTATTTTTAAGAAAAAAGAAAGACCTGAAGCATGAATTTTTATTGAGTGGTTAAGAAAGTGTGTGTGTTTGTCTTTAATATCTTATCAGATGAGAAGAGGGTTTCTCAATATCATGCATAAGGTAGTGTTGCATGGGCTTGGAATTACTTGCCTAGGCTTCAGGTCTGTTGGGCAGACAGTGACAATGCGCCAAATCCCAGAGCTCACTAAAATCGGACATAGTGCTGGAAAAAGAGTAGCAAAGTTAGTAGAGAAGTAAAGATAGTAATTTGTATGGGAGGTAAAAAATTATGCCTTGAATGCCTCAGCAATATTTTCTGCCTTGAAAAAAACACCAAATTCTACTCCCTCATACTGTCACCTGGCCCCACAGAGAAAAGATTTAATGCATTTTTAAAATGAGAAAGCAAAAAACGGCTGTGCTCTGTTCTGTGTTGCATTGTTAAAGAGATGTTGGGTCATTCCTAATGCAGTAAAACACCTGGACCTTTGCACTTTGTTTAAACATGCCTATCTTGGAGAAGAGATTACAGGAGGATAAATTACAATATTTTTCAGACTCAAGTGAGCTCAGGTTGAAAGATTGTATTAAAAAAAACCCAGCAAAAATGTGAAAGCTACTTATTATGTTTGCCAAATTTAAATGTTAACGTTAGGCTTGTTAACGTAACCTTTGTTAAAGTACGGTCCTTCTCTCTTTTATTAGAGTGGATCTGTTGGTCAGGGGAAGGCATTAGCCATGAGGCATTGCATGGTCTGCAGGCTCCCTGGGCCCCCAGTTCTCGCTAAAACTCTCCTGGTTCTTGGAAGCAGGGTCAGGAGTTGCTCCAGGGCTGTGACAGCTCCTCCAGCTGCTGTGAGCACAATTCCAGGCAATGCTTGCTGACAGGGACTTATTGGCCACAGCTGCCACTGTACTCAGCGAGAAGAAATGCAAAATATCTGCAAAAACCAGAGACCAGCCGTCAGAGAATAGTGCTGTCCTGGGACTGTTGCATTGGCCGCTGTAACATAAATAGGCCTCCTCATTTTTTGGGCTCTGCTTCTTCATGCATCAAAAACTGCTGGGTCTCCCCAGCAAAGCGGGGATATTGTAATTTTTAGGGGTAAAAAAAAGTTTTGCTTTGCCAACTTCTGTATCTGCCCCTCACAGTGGAGCTCAGGGCCTTTAACTGGCATGAAGAGCCACGTGGTCACGGATATTTTGATGAAACTTTCAGGTTTTGCCTGATAAACGTGTGCTGTACAACATAATTAGCGCCACTGTGTCTTACTCCTTCAGCACATTGTACACCGTGCGCCGTCTCAGAGCAATTGCAATTCTGTGCTGAGATGTTCCCAGACAAATGGAAAAAGTGTGCTCACCCAGATGGATAAAAAAGCCTCTGGTACTGACAGACAAACTCTTGCAGGACAGGAATGTCATGCATGATCAGGTATTTCAGCTGGAGCATTTAGGTTTTTTATTTTCCCTTCAAGTCTTTTGGGAAGGTGGGTTCAGCAGCTCAAGAAAAGAGATGCCATAGTTTCTGACAAGTTAATTAAGCTTTCACTTCTGAGTATTATATGTATAGTGAAGAAAAGAAACTTAATTGTCTTTGCAGTGCCTGACAAAACCCAAGAAAAATGCCTGCATATTTTCTCAGTTTTGTCTCTATTTTTGATACTTATCCAGCGCAAGCATTATACTTTCATGGGTTTAATTAAAAGCCAAGTTTTGGAAGCTTCTCAAATGTTAGTTTTGGTACATAATGCATGTACTTCAAGAAATATTTATGTGAAATCTAAAGCCTAAAAGGAATGAGAGAGGTTTTAAAATGTATCAGTTGCCTGCCTTTATATCTTTTGAACAACTACCTCCCACTTCCCGGTATTTAAGACGAGGTGAGAAAGCTCCTTAGTCCACTTCCAGGGTTTTATTAACTCAGAGTCCTCATAAAAGCAAGACAAGCAGTTCTTCCTTTGTTAAGTATAATATTCAACTTTAGATTTCTCTGTTTATTTTTTTTTAATCATTCCCTGAAGTGTGTAAGCAAATTGTAGGTTTCCAAATAGCTTCATAAACAGCTACTGGAGGATTATTTTTATTTTTACCTTCAGCCACTTCGACTTTTGCTATGACATTTGTTAAAATATAGTGCTGTAAAATCAAGAGTGGCACAAAGAACATGAATAAGGAATTATTATTCATTATTTCGTAATAATTTAATAATGCATGAATTGAAATTTTAAGGTACCTGGTTAAAATGAAATAAAAGAATGCTTATCCTCACAAGGTATAGTTGATCTCAGTATGACAAAGTGGCAGTAGAAATCAGGATTTGTCTAAAAGGCTAGATAAAATTTCAGTGTCAAATCTATTTGTGGCTGCTAAGCATGGTGGTCTGGATATAGCTGATTGCTTGGGCAGTGGCTGGAAGGACACACAAAGAGAGAGTCATTGTGCCTTGTGCTTTCTGTGAGTCCTTATCTCTTGCCATGAAAGGTACGGCCTGCAGTGGAACCAAACCTGTTTTGGGTCTTCCAACATTTTCTACAGAAGTGTTGGAGGATTTTTTTTTTTTTCTGATCTTTTTTTTCTGAACATGGTAAAATGGAGTTAAAGTGACATGAAATATTAGCAGGTCATTGCAATCTGATGGAAATGCCAATGATTAAAGGGTTGGTTAGGGGAGAAAAAAGGAATAGCAACAAAATGGAAGCCCAAGTTTAGACAGGTGGGTTGCAATCTATCTCTAGTAAGATAAAATTATTTAATTAATGGCATCTTCTTAGTGCTTATCACAGGGCAGTTTCCATGAATGCAATGTTAAGGGAAGCTGTGAAAAATTCTAAATATATCTGAAAAGAGCATTTTATGAATTGGGACTACCTGCAAGTGTTTGTGTGCTGAAGAAGGGTAAAGGGAGTAAGATATTGCTTTTCCATGAAGAAGCAGGACTTCCTAACTGCTAGTGAGATCTTCCTTACGTGAAAAGTATTTGTGCCACTCTGCACTTGGATACTTCTTCCTGGAAACCCCTGTTGGAGCTGGTACATTAAATAGTATTTTAATCTCTGACTCAAAACTTACTGGAAATCCAGTTATCAAACTAGGAGAGAGATAGAGATCTTCTGCATGATGAGCAGAAGCTTGGCTGAGCACTGAAGTATCAGAAGCTTATTTAAAGGAGAGTGTGTGTGTCAGCAGAGATGCTTGAGGCAGGAGGAAGAGTTGACTATTTATTTATTTAATTACCCAGCTCTGCCAAGGCCTAGAAATCAGATTTTTAAACTGCATCCTAGAACAAGCTCTCCCCCACTCCCCACTCCTCTCCATCCCCCTCTCTCTTAATTGCTAGAGTAAAATATTTATCAAGCAGGCTGCCTGGGCAGCACACAAGATCTTGCTTTTCCTCGCAATCTCCTGTTTCAAGCACCACCTAATGGCTTCAGTACAAAATGCAGAGCGCTCACCCCTGCACAGCAGCTGCTGGTCGTTTCCACTGCGCATCGCTCCGAGCAGAAGAAAGCTGCAGAACTTATTAGATCAAATACCAATCCTAAACATGTAATAGCTGGAAGGAGTTTGCCTTCGTTTTTATAGCTTAATACAGCCCAAATACCCAGGATATTATGATTTCACCGTGCAAATGCATTATACTACAAAGCAACTATTCATAGCAGCAGAGTGCTTGACTCAAATGATTTGCCTAATAGTAACAGGGAAGCTTTAACTGTTTAAAACTTCTATATAACATTTGGAAGGGAGCATTGCATTTGTTATTTCTCTTCCTATTTTAATATTTTCAGCAAGAGGGAGCACAGAGCAGGAGCAATACTTGGCTTGGGTTCCCTGCCACTTGAATGAGATTTTTTGCATCATTAAAGCATATCAGATGTGCAACTCCCATGCTACAGGCACAGCTACAGATAATTTGATAAGGCAAACATGCATAACAGACTTGTATCAATAATTAATTTCTTTTAATACTGAGATTCTGGGGAGCCTGGGAATCTGGCTTTCCCAATAGTCCATCTGAGCAGCTGTCTAGGAGCCAAGGTTTCTAGTAAAACAAGTAGGCAAATGACCCAACAGGAACAAGTCCTATCAGATTGATGTGTTTCTCAAGTAATTTTGATTTCGGCACATCAGCAGTTTTGAACAAAGCAGAATTTAATCAGAAACTCCGGCAACAGCTTTAGTTTTGACCTCAGAAATAATGCTTCATGGTTACAGAATTGTAATTTCTTCACTCTCCTGTCACTTTTCTATCCTTTCCTGCCCTCTGTTGCCAAGCATTATCTTGTGGATGCCAGATCTCATAATGTTGTTCAGAGTCTTGTCATATATGATATTCTTCCCAAAGCCGCAGCCCTGCAAGTGTGTCAGGCTCTCTGTCTGAGCTGGAGTGAGAAGGGTTGCTTCCAGGCTGCAATACTTGGAAAGAGAATCTGAACATCGAAAAAATAGCAGTTGAAAAGTATTGTTTTCAAACTGTCTCCTAGTTTAGGAGCTAGCTCTGGTTTCTAAATACCTGAGGCTGGCGCATGGACATGTGTTCTGATCTTTGGTTTTTTTATGTTGTCTAAAGGCTGTAACAGTTAAATGAAGAGGGTAAGGTGTCATAAAGCTGTTATGTAACATGGAAAAATTAGCCTGGAACATCTCTAGAGACTCACAGGCCAGAAACTGCAGGGTTTGAGTACCTCTTTGCTTTCTCTCCCTGCCTCCTCTTACTCGTGTCTAAAGGCACTGAATATCTAAACCCTGAAATCAGAAATTGAAGACCAATAGCACTGCAGGTATTTGCTGTCTCTGAAGCCAGCTTGTTTCCAGTTGTGTTTTATTATGAAGGGTATTTTAGCCTCAAATTAACCTTTGTCCTACACAATTCTGCTGTTGTGTAACTTTTATTACTATGAATCAGAGATGCTGGATCACGAACTTGAAATTAGGTGTATTTAAAAAAAAAAAAAGTAAGTATTTAATTCCACATGACAGTAAATTTCCTGAGGAGACAGCATGTGTGGGACAGTTTGTCCATCCCCACTTCTTCTTGCAATTCCCAGCATGAATTATAGGCCAGCTGAGAAGCCGAAGAAAGTAAAGTAGGGATTTAAAAAGAAAATTCTCATATCCTTTTCTTTTTCTTTTTCTTTTTTTTATTTTCCTAATCCCACAGAGTGGGAGCAGCACCTGTTTTGGTATCCTCATGAAGTCCAGAATTACACACCTTTTTGTCTAATGCCTTTCTGCTCCTAAGTTTTATAAGTTGTTGTTGGAATGGCATAAATCCAATAAACTGTCTGGTACATAGCCTGCTCCTTGGCTTACCAAATAGGAGTTTTATTCAGGAATGTGAGAGGATTAAGTGATATAATTATTTCATGCAGTGTGTGCTGCAGCTCTGACTGAATTTTAAAATGGAGGTGGCTTCAATTCTGACTAGAGAGCAGCAGCTCCCATTGCAATATGTTAATGGTGGTGTGGGCCATGTTGGACCCTAGCAGGTATCAGAACCCTCTCCCTGCCTCACACAGGAATACCTGCAGCACCTCTGGATGTGCTCAGATGCATTCTGGTAGGCAGCTGGAGGACTTTCAAGCTAAACAGGATGATGTTTCACGAGATTTATGTCCTTCTAGCAGAAGTGGCTGGTGAGAGAAGCTGTTCTGGGTTATAGCCGGGATTAAGTCAATCACCCTGTGCCAGTCTTGATCTGGTGTTAAATCCTTCTGTGGGACATGCAAACTGACCAAAAGGCAGAAAACCACCAATGTAGGGTTTAGATGTTATCTACTTTTTATAAAGTAACATTTTCATTTTTAAAAGGTTCTAATCATGCACATTTTTTAAAAGGTATCCAAAATCAAAATGCTGAGGTTGCAAGTGCAGGAGCCGTGGAGTTTTCCAGAAGAAAGGTACATTTTCAGACTATCATTTTGCACATGCATTTAGACAAAATAATGCTAACTTGTAATTACAAATTAGTTTTAATATGAATGTGGTGAGAATTATTTTTTTTCCAGTAGAGCTGAAAACTCTTCAAACTTCACTTTAAAAAAGTTGTGTTCAAGGAGGACCGAACTACCTGAGCTGAGCAGGGACTGTGGTTTTCTTGTACACTTTAGTTCTCCATACTTAGTCTCTCTGGCAGTAACCTGTTTTTAAGAGGCTTAGTACTCATTAAGATAAGATGGAGTAAAAGATGGAATACATTGAAAAGGAACATTATCCATAAACTGATTTAGAGCTCAGTCACATGAAAGCCAAGCCCAGCTTTGCTCACACAGTACACGATAATGATATGTTTCAGGATTGCAGCTGAGAACAAATTTGACAGATCTGTGCACTGTGCAACCACATTTGCTAATGTTAGTTTTAAAACAGTACAAATCAATCCCAGTTGAAAATATTTTCTTGGGAAAGCTGAGAACCTATCTTAGGATTGCCTAGTAATAGATACGGGCACCCATTCAGCAGGAGCATGGTGCATTTGCCCTTGCAAGGATATTGCTGCTGGTGGCCCCCATGTATGCTGACTCAGACCTGCCAGGGACGAGGGTTGCTTGATCAGTGACTGCTGTTACCATTTGTCATTCACATCTACAGACATGTGTGCCAGGACTGGGTCATCTGTCCTGGATACTCTCAGCATGGGCCTCTTGAACTGTTCAGCCTGGAGAAGAGAAGGCCCTGGGGAGACCTTAGAGCAGCTTCCAGAGCTTAAAGGGGATGACAAGAAAGCTGTAGAGGGGCTTTTTACAAGGGCCTGTAGGGACAGGACAAGAGGGAATGGCTTTAAACTAAGACAAGGTAGATTTAAATTACATATAAGAAAGGAAGTCTTTACCGTGAGGGTGGTGATACATTGGCACAGGTTGTCTGGAGAAGCTGTGGCAGCCCCATCCCTGGAAGGGTTCAAGCCCAGGTTGGATGGGGCTTTAAGCAACCTGGTCTAGTGGAAGGTGTCCCTGCTCATAGCAGGGGGGTTGGAACTGGATGGTCTTTAGGGTCCCTTCCAAACCAAACCACTCTGATTCTATGAATCTATGACCAACTGAGACTACCAAATGAGAGTAGCAAGATGGATCATCCATAATCCGAGTTTGGAGGTCATACTGAAGTCACTCTGCAGCTCTTTCTCAGCTGTATCTTGCCTGGTATTTCATCTCCAGATAGGAGTTACGGTGTTAGGTTTAAAGTGCCATACAGTCATACGTGTCCTTGGACAGGCAAAATAGCTGCTTTTCTGCCTTCCATCTTGCTGAGGGTGCCCACCCTGGATCCCACTCTCTTTCGTATGGTGTGTCTCGCAAAACACTCCCTCAGAGGGCTTTTGGATTTTGGAACATGCTCAGTCCAAGTCTGAATTTGATAATGTCTTGATATGCTGAAAGACATCTGTTTGAGGGGATTTTTGGAGAGGACTGTGAGATTGCTTCCCATAGTGATGACTGAATCATAAGAAGCTTCCATAGGTGTTTCACTGGCTGAGTTCCTGCTGGAACAATTATTTCAGTGCTTCTGGGATTTCATTATATTGTGTAATCAGTGAAGGTGTCAGGAAAATTTGAGCCTGGGATAAGCATGATTTTATCACTTTAGATCGTAATAAATAAATATTCTGAGGTCTAAGCTTTGCAAGTAGCTTAGACATCTGGGTTTCAGATGTAGAAGTCACCAGCATTAGCTTTGGGGTAGCAGCCCATGTATGTGCTGTTACTCTGAGGCAAAGGCAAAATAATTCAAATGAGGGAGCTGAGCTATCTCTCTGTACTTTATAATCATCACACATTCAGAATTCACACACTGACAGCTAAAACAGCTCAGCCAAATTGGGACAGCTGGTTATGTGTCCAACCCCTGTGATCCTTCCTCCTGTCTCTAGTTCATTTCTTAAAATACAGGTTTACGTAACAGGTCATATTTTTCAAAAGTTCCTAAATCTTTCTAGCTTATTGGAGAGTTTTCTAAACTTTCAAAATATCTACAGATAAATTATGCAGATATTATGGTTAAGAGATTCATCTGAAATCCCCCATTTATGTCCTACTCCTGCAGTTGTACGATGGGGATTTTATGCACATGAATGCTTTTAGTGAATCATTGTGTTTGTTACTGTAGAAGTGGGCCTTGGAGTTAATCAAGTTTTGAAAACATGATTTCTTAACTATTTCGAACGTAGCAAACAAAAATCTCATCTCATGCTTTTCTGTTTTGCTTCCAGTGCTTCAATTTTCTTTTATTCAAGTGAGTTAATTTTGCTAGCTAAATGCAACACCTCCTCTGGAATGCCAAGCAGAGGGGAATACTGCAGCACGTTTTAATCTCAAAAACAAAATAATTGCTTTAAAAATAGTCTTATATTTCTTTATTTTATGACGTGCTCCCTTTAGACTTGATAATCATCCTTTCTTGTAGTTGAGATACCTTCCCTCCCCACACCCACTCTCTCCAATCCCTCTGAAGTTCTGGGGGAATAGTAGAAGATGCATCTTGCAGCCTCATTTCCAACACTGTCACAGTAGATGGAGGCAGCCATCCTTCAAGAGGGTTTTTGGGGGAGAGGTTTTTAACATTTTTTTAATGAGATTTTAATGTGTTTCAGAAGCCTTTTTCTATCTGCAGCCACATTTGGATGGTCTTTTCTCTGATGACCCCTGAAGTTTGCAACTCCTAAAGCAAATGGTGGGGAAGGAGCACGTGCATAGTGTCAACCATGAGCAGTTTTTCTTCAGGTGTTTTAGAAAAGGGCCTTTTGGTTTAAAAACCCAAACCAGCAAAACAGCAAACAGCAGCTATATTCTCTTCAGGTGCAGAGGTGGGGAGCTGGGAATTAAAGGAACATTAGACACTGTGAAGGACATGATCAAATAATAAAAATGAATTGTTTTGCTTCAGCCAAACTTTCAGTTTAGAGATAAATTGGCTTTCTGAGGCATACCTCAGTAATGATAAATGGTAAAAGCAGGTGGAAACAAATATATCTAGCTGCTGCAGCCAAGGGGATGTTGGAAGTAGTCTGAGTTCATCAGGTTTCTGCATGTTATATGAAAAGTGGTTGCTTGTTCAGATTGCAGTGTTGAAAAGCCCATATTCTCTTAATGCTTTTTTAATGAAAAATCAGATCCAGGAGAACTTTCTCATTCCTTGTGTTTTTAGATTTACTTTCAAACGTTTATTAGTTATTTGGGAGCTCACTGTAATGCTGGGCAATTCAGAAATATATGAGGCCCTCTTAGAAAATCTGTTTCAGGAAGGTAAAAGCTTTTGTTTCAATATGAATGACTTTTGCTAAGGGAGCTCATTCTTTACATTCTGTTCTTTGTTGTGGCTCTGCCAAGTTATGAGTAAACAAAACACTTAATGCACATTTCTGTGTAGGATTTGATGAGGATGACGTACAAAGTTTGAAGGGAAAGTTAAAGCTTTTAGAGTGAATAAAAAACAAGCCTTAAAAGTGATGAATACTTCTTGCTGAAATCCTACAAAACAGCAGATTGTGCAACAGTTCTCGAAAAAGATAAAAAGGGAGGGAAATAAGAAATGCTTCTGTGTATTTGCTGTGTTAAGAAATAGGCTGGGAATGAGTTATTCTCTGGTTCGCTCCATAAATTCTTATTAAGCAAATACTTATCATGTATTTTTTCAACCCAGTTTCAACGAAATTTTTCCCATCCTAGTCAAGAACATCAAAATCCAAAAGAAGGCTGAAGAAGGTGCTGTGAAGTGGGATTGTTATCCATTCAATTAATAAGAAAAATTGAGAATAATTTAGGGTAATTATTAGCTTTTTCAATTTTATAGGTAGTTTCTGGCCTGTTCTTCCTTCTGGTGCAGGCAGCATGGCAGAGGGGGAAACAGGTCCTTGTTTTTTCCTCATGCGCCTCTCACTGCACAGAGGCTGAGACAGGCTCCATGGAGGAAATTCACTTTCTCTCTTGCAGCTATGTGAACAGCGGGCAGGAAATCACCCCTAATCATGATTCCCAATGTGAGTTTGGTGATATGATTTCTGCTAATGTATTGCACAGCAATTTGCTTTCTCCCTCAAAAATCAGAGACATCAAAAGAGAATTTTATGTGGGGAGTCCAGATAATTTTCCTTCCTCTCTGTTTCTTACCATCAGCAATAATGTGAAGACTTCTTGTGAAAATATTTTGTGGATGGTGCCCTTCAAAGAACACAGTAAGTAATATTTTATTCTTCATACGAGGAGTCTGAATTTTTCAAGGAAAAATTCTAGCTATTTTTCCAAAACAGTGGAAACTACTGGGTTGTAAATACTTTAAGAAGCGTGGCCACAAAGTCTAGTGATTAAAAAGAGCTTTAAATGAATGAGACATTTTTCACATTAAAAATCCATGCAGTGAGACCAGCTAATATCACAGTCAGCTTTTGCTAAAATACCAGTAACAGAATAAATTTTTGTGGCATAATAAGTACATTTTTAATATATACATTTCTATAGGTAGGAGACTTGCACAGTAATGCCTGAACATCTAATGAACATCTAAAGCAAAATAGTGCAGGCAGTATGGCACTAGAGAAAGTTCTGATCATTTGTGTATAGGTTACTGGAGAGTTACTGTCATTTTACTTAGTTCAGAGGAGAGCAGCATAGGTGAAAACCAGGGAAACTGCTCTTAGGGTTGTGTTGAAAAAAGAGGCTGCCTTGGCTAATGGCTTTTGTACTTCAGACTCTATGAACAAGCATCTAATAAAATAGACGCAAAGAGTCTGGCCAGCCCAAATAACTGTGGTGCAGAGCCTTGTCTGAAATCACAGACACTTTTTGTTGTACCATCAAGAAAACAACCATAGCTGAGTTTTCTCTCACCTTATTTGGAGCTTACACACACACATATGTTTGTCTTGTTTGTTTGGGTTTTTTTGTTGTTTGTTTGTTTGGTTGGGTTTGTTTTTTTTCCCCCTCCAAGTTCCTGTTGTTTATAATAATCTAATAAATATTATATTGAAATAACTTTATTTTTTTTTTTTAGTGCACAAGTTTACAGAAAGGAGGGCCTCTGTGTTCAATGACAGAACCACGCATGTTGAACCTTTTGGTAAAATGTCTTAAAATTTGGCTTTTCGAAGCAAATTTGATGAAGGCCTACTGAAATACTCGTATTTGTGATAATCCAAGGCATGAAGTTACGTAGAGATGTGACTTTTCAAAGAGTGGATAGAGGCAGCAAGAGAACCACAACACAAACAGAAAAAATAGTCTCAGGAACTGCATTAAAAACAATCAGACAACCCAGGCCACTGTGATGTCAGCTTACCAGCTGTTGAGGAATTTCTTTGCCATATAGGTGTGACTTCCAAGGTATAAAGAATCACTTCATTTTAGGGGTACCCTGCTTTCATGCCTTGCATGAATATGGACATACATCCCAATCAGATGTTTCTGTGATGATTGCATAGGACTCAGAGGGGAAAGAATTATAAAGAATAAACTAAAATTTATTTCTGAGCTTTTTTCACAGTCCTCCTATGTCATCATTGATGGAATCAGGCCAGCTTGGCACTTACTGCCCTGACTGGACATCACCACAGGTCATCTAGAGACCCTTTTTCTTTTCTAAGGAATGCTTCCTTTTCTCTAAGTGGTCTGCAAATATGCAGATTACAAGTATTAAGGCACAATAATTTCAACTATTTATGAAGGGTGGTCACTTGCAGTGAAATCCAAGCTATTCTGAACAGGAAAAAAAAACTCTAGGACACATCTATGGACTAGTGCGCTTCGCACATCAGAAATACTGTAGAGAAAGGCAAAGTTTTCTCCAGAAAAACACCGTTCAACATCAGCTATACATAAGCAGAGCCAAGGGAACCAAGCTGAGCAATTACAACGCTTTGCAGAGTCAGAAAAGTAAATAGCAGACTCTTATGAGAACAGCCACCATGATCCTAGTAGTTCTCAGAGAAAGAGCTATGAAATGACAACAACAACAAAAAAAAAGCAAGAGGAGAGTTCAACGTCAAACCGGCAGACTCTACAGTGTCATCTGTAAAATGATATCATCTGCCAGAAAGCCTACTGCCAATTCATACATTTTTCTGCATTCACAAGTTACAAGTGCGCAGCTGTGAGGCTATTGAATTTCATGACTGTACATTTACAGCTTGTGAATTTGTCAGTAGGCATTTCCATCTTGATAATATTTGTTGAGAGCTGTGCAGTGTGTATTGCCTTTATATTAGATATGCTTAGTACAGTCTGCAAATGCTAATCAGAGAATCTCTGTTGGACCATGGTACAAGTATCTAAGACACACTATATTCTTTTTTGCATTTATATTTCTCAATTTCCCAGAGCTCTTAATCAGAGCCTGGAACCTCATTGTGAAAAGTAGTTGAATATGTGTACTGAAATAGGAGAATGTCATCCGCTCACATTGTCATTACTTTCTATTCTTTGCTTTTTTGTGTTAAGCTCTAAGGAAAAGTCATTCCCCAGCATGTAATACCTGAATGCCAGAATCTTCTTGGGCTATTATACAGTTGTTTTTTGGGGGATTTTTTTTTAATTTGAACATGATAAAATTACAACAGCAGAGATTTTTAATGTACATTAATTAGTTTGCATTTCTAGACCACTAAAAGTAAGGAAGCATTTCTTTGGTCAATGGAGGAAGCAAAAATGTCCGTTTAAAGTAGTCTGCTGAAGACCACTTAGGAAATCTCATTTTTAGCAATGGGCTATAAATACATCTCTCTTAAACTAAGTATTCTAGAAATTCTGGGCAAAATTGTGCCTTAAAGGAACAGTTCTGAAGTAAAGAGATATCTCTGTGGAAGAAAGAGAGACCTAAGGAAAGAAGTCTTTTTTGTCTGGAGTTCACTTTGTAATATCTGGGCAGCACATTTCACAGTGGGAATGCTGCCAAAAGCCTGGCTGTGTAGTAAATAAACATTTCAGGGAAAAGCTGGCTGAAAGAAGATGGCTAGCCAAGTAGGATCATGAATGTCTATTCATTTATTTACTTTAATTCTGTCCTTGTATATGGCACCTGTACCCGTATGGTTGGCAAATCACAGGTTCATCCACCAGAATCAAAATATAATTAAACAATACCCTGTTATGACCCAAGTGTCAACTCTTTCTGCTCTAAAATGTGGTCTGAAGAAGTGTTGTCTCACCAAGAGAGAGCAGCAAATCCCCTGGTGTTGCTGTCTCCTCCTAATAACCAGACTTTCCCCTATCCTGTGCCAGGTGAGATCTACTTCATTAGTGGAGTCATCACAACAGGCAATTTGTGACTTTTTAGGGTCAAGGTGATTACAAAACATATCTTGTGAGAGGTCAGACAACAGTATAAATTATGCTCAGTGGAGATTTGGGATCCTAATGTTTGGATGATAACACATGGTTGGGAGGAGGCCACCACCTTCTCTGACTTACCTTCTGGGCTGAAGTAATACCAGTAAGTACTCTTAGTTTGACCAAACTGCCTTATGGTAATAGATCCCACCTGGTAAAGCTCCTCATGCAATGACTGTTGTAATTTGATTGCATTCTTCGTCACATGCTTGGTGCTAGTAAGTACTAAGTTTCTCTTTGCATTGTCCTGAAGGTTTCTTCAGCCCAGGACAGTTACTGGAGTGCACTCTAAAGAAAAAAAAAACCCAGTTTGAATTGGGTTTTCCCAGTCTGTCACAATCCGTGGCTGCTGGAGCAGTGAGCTAATTCAAGTGCAGCACTCTCTGGGATTATTTAGCCCTCGCTGATGTGTCTGCAGTGCTGGGGGAATAACAGTTTGTTGAAAGCGAGGTCTGATTGCCACAGAAAGTCCAGGTTCATCTTTTTTTCCGTGGAGGTGAATCTTACTTCACTTTCCTCACCAGCTTAGGGGAAGACAATGCTGAAATTTTTCTGCTAACCATAAGTGAATAAAAAAACTCCAGAGTTCAAGTATGTGCGGCATCTTGCTTTTCCTTAGCAAGAGTTGTAAACAAACAAAGTAGTCTTTTTTTCCACTGCTTCTGCAAAACATCTCCAGTTGATGATGTAGTAGTAATATTAACACACGCCTGTTCAAAAGTGTGATACATACTTTTGGGTCTTTGAGATTAGTACCTCTGAAGTGCTTTTTCTTCGGCTGCCTGACAAGGTTTTTGGCTCCACGTCAATCTGGTAAGAAGACAGCTGTTCAACTTCTGACACAAATGAAGAAAATTGATCATATGCCATCTCCAAAATTCCCCTTTTCCCTGGCAGGCACTACTAGACTGAGTGCTAGGAGTCATTTAAAGTTTTGGGCTTTTATTATTTATTGATTTATTTATTTATTTGTTTAGTTGGGGCAGGATTTGGGATTTGCTTTGTTGGCTAGGCTGCTTCTAATAATACTTAACACTTGCATAGAGTCTGTATCTCTAGGAACATGAACAAATATCATAGCATTAATATTTACACTGCTTATACAGCTTGCTTCTTAGCTGCTGTTGTGTACCACATGATCACTAACATGGTTTTGCATTATATTTTAACAATTTATTTATCTCTCTGTCAAGGAAATGCAGGAGACAAGGTTTAATGAGGGTCCCCATAAGGATGGGTCCTTGGGGTGTTTTTGTAAGGCTGGGTCCTCCTGGGATATTTCTTTAAGGAGAGTAGAGTTGCGTATTGGTGACCAAGAGGAGTAACGTTTTCTCTCTGGCAAACTTTTAGCATGATAATCCTCTGAACTCTCTGATCCTCTCTCTAATGTGTGAGCCTGGAGATGCTCTCAGGATTTTGAAGACCACTCATTACAGTGTACATGTATTCGGTTTTTTAGCTGACTACAAAGGAAACTCCTTTCATTCTGCTTTGCTGCCATGGTTTTCCTGCTCTGAAAGATAACATGAACTATATTTTCCATGTTGTTCCTCTTGGACTATTTCCTGAGTTAAAGTTTTCATCTGCAAAAGACCTCAACTGTTTGGGACTGTGTAAAGGATACTTTCAGACCTGTCCATCTAAAAGTAGTGAATTTATTGTGTTGCTATCCTCTTACCTTAAAAATGAAACCCTACCCCAGTCTACTTATAGACTTCATTTCATGATTACTGTTATTATTGCAAAGGTTTTGATTTTGATGCACAGTTTGCTATTCCTTTTTAAAGCTCCATGGAAAAGAAGCTATGTAAAATCTGAATAATGTACATGACATATGCTGCCTGTCTTGAAGAGGGAACTGAAGAACCCAACAACAGTTTGCATTTTTGGAGCTGGAGAACAGAAGCAGTAAACTTTAGTCAGGAGTTTTGGGGACTCAGAGGTCAAACTGAGAAAAGGAGTTTGGAGCTGTACTAGCAGAGATGGCAATTAGCTGGGGCATGCATGAATGATATGCTCAGAGATGGCCTGAAATTAAATATAATCTAGTTAGTGTTACCGTTACTTTACAAAGATATCGTTCCCTTGGGATGGCAAAACTTGGGTTCCTTGGATAACAGCAAAATCCTTCAGCGAAAGTATTAACATTTGGTAAACTTGAAGGAATGAGCAGCAGGTTCTCATAGTTTTATATAAAGGGAAATGCTAATAAAGGTGGTGTTATTAACTTTGTCATAGTGATGAGTGGTGGCTATGTGCACAGCTCAACTCAGTTGTCTTTGTTAGATGTGGAATTAACAACTATTATCAATTTTCATTACTCTCTACTGTTGTTACTTAGCAGTACCTGAAAGCTTGCATGAGATGGGTGACTCTTTTGCAGTAGCTATTATGCACGTGAAAGTAGGACACACGCTTTCTTTCTTTAAAGTAGGTGAAAAAACTTTCTCTACCAAAATATATTGAAGCTTGGCTGCTATTAACCAAATATTTTGTGATGGTAGTAAAATGCATTCTGATGAGCAACTGTGAGAGATGATTAAATTCTTGCTTGAGGGAAATAAGTTAAAGTGAGGTTTTGTTAAAATAAATAATAAAAAAAATAATTTTCAAGACTCAAATGCTGACACCCCCAAATTCAGTTTTGACTTCTGTTCTTTATTGGGAACTAGTAACAAGCTCAATCAAAAATGCCACTTTTCTGAAAAATGTTTGGATGGAAACTCTTTAGTCAGCTCATTTAACAGCCATTTGGAGGAGGCTACTCCATGTGCAAGAGGCTGAAGAGTGCTCAGTGGCAGCTGCACTGCTTTCAGAGCCGTGTGGATATTGCTCTCCTCTCCCAAAGGCAGCAAGGGCCCTGCCAATGCACAGCATCGACTTTCCGTCCATTAACAACTGAAATGGGATACGCTTGGATTGTATTAACTGGTGCCCAGTTTTGGTGTTTTCATCTCAAACAAATCCATTTTTTCATTGTAAGAGAATATGCAAATCTGGCTTTGGTCCAGCAGAGTTTTTCCAGGGCAGCAATTTTGGTTTGGGTCTGGTGCAGGTGGGAAGCCTAGGACTTGTGCAGCAGAGTTTACCTTTTTAAAAAATGAAGCTAGCTCCTTTGTCTCTTAGGCAACTGCAAAAATAACTCCATCAAGAATAAACCCTCAAACAAGGGTGAAAAAGCAGAACTGTGCAAAGACATGAAATACACTGGTTTAAATAGCCCTGTAAAGCTATTTCCTCCCCCTGTACCCTTCCAAAGCCGTAATGATGTGCTCTGATTCTTAAACATGAATTCTGATTGCATAAATTCAGAGGTTTCATCTGTATAGATCTGCAAATTGCTAAGATAGCGGTACCTGGGTATTTTATGGTGCATCCTTAAGTCAATGCACAAAAGGTTTCTGAATAAAAGCCTTAGAATTACCTTATGAATTATTAACTATTCCCTATATTACTTTTGAATTATAAAAGCATAAAAAAATTGGGAGGAGAATTGAAAATCATCAATCTCAGGTTCTTTAAAAATGCAATACTAATCATTTGAGCTGTGTACAAATCTTTTATTAAAGATAAAGAGGAAGCCATACTTTTTTATTAACTTGAGGATATCTTCAATCCACAATGATTAAAAATCTCATTACTAACTCAAGTCAGGGAAGTGATTTCTTGCTGAAACAAAACAGAAGGCATTTTGCTGCCCATAGCTATATTTATAATGAAGAAAACTATCTCTTTGTATCTACTTTTGTGTGTTAGGTGTTTATAAGGGTAGATTCAATTCTTCTGGGACTTATGGGGTTTTGTTGCTACTACCTTAAGAGGGAAAGCCTGAACAAAAATTATAGGCACTAAGAGATACATTTTTGGTCTAGTAAATTTAGATGAATCAAATGATTTTGCCTGATTAGGTAATGGAGTGTGCAAAATATCAGGATTTTATGCACACGTACTATGCGAGTGTAGCTAATATTGTAAAGCAAGTTTAGACATTTTAGGGATTCTTCATGTGTCATATATACTAACATGTACTGATATAGTATAGATGTACTGTTCAAAAAGAGACCTTGAAGTGAAGTCTCAGTTTACAATGATAAAAGATGATAGACTTAATGACACTATTTTCAGAAATACTATCCTACTTAGGGAAACATATCTACTGAACATGTATAATATTTTTGTCCTTACTAAACATTAAGCAGGTCAAATATGTTGTCTAAATGTTAGGCAGCTATATGGGTGCCTTGTACTTGAAAAGGATGAATGTCTTAAATATTGAATTATGTCCAGTTATGTTCCAGTGCTATTTATGTTACATTCTACAATGTAAAATGGAGATAATACTGAATTTATTTACATCACAGCAGCTGTGGGAAAAACTGGGTTATACACACTTTCATATGAAGACAAGACATTAAATGGTGCCATCAGTTCCTGCAAGCCAGCAGAAATAGCTTTTCTCTTCCTGATAACCATGCCTGGATGGCTCCCAAGGCTGAGTGCTAGTTTTGCACATCCCACAGGAAGTTTGGATTCTCTCCTGCATCGTGGGTGGAAAATGCCTGGTATTATCATGACAGGTGCAATAGGTATTGAAACGTAAACCTTTCACTGATCCTGGGTAACATATTGCCAGTCCTGGGCTTTGCTCCAGAGGAGTGTTTTGGGAGAAATTACATGTCTTGAAGTAAAGAAACATTTCTGGAAATAGGTTGCTTCAAAAATTTGGCAGCTCTTCAGATGTTCAAAATGTTAGAAGTAGTCAAGGCTGAGATCGAATGGTGGGTAGAAGGAGGCAAAGAAAGCAGTTAAAGGTGCATAATGTAAAACTGTGGGAGAGATCTGTTGCACAAACATCATGGTCATTTAAGGAAGGATTCATGTGACAGTTTTCAAAACTGTGGTAAATTAATTTGTTTGGCACCTTTACCCCTCTCAGTTATTCTCAGTCCGCTGTTCTGTTTCTGTCTGGATTTGGTGTTTGGTGCGCTAAGCAACTTTGCATTCCACTCTCCAGTTTCAAAACTTCAAATATTAAAAAATAAACAAGGTGTCAGAGTATTTCCAGTTTCTCAACTTAAAACTATGTCTTGATGATCTCAGGAGAGACCCAATAGGAAACATTGTGCATGTGCGATGCAGAAATTAAAAGGGACCTAAGGGGAATTCCTCCAGAGGGTAAGATGGAAAAGCTGTTTTCTAGTGAGAATGAGATCTTCAGCTTCCAGTAAGATCTAGCAAGTCCTGTAAGATGTCAGCAGGCATGGTACTTTCAGCATGAGCACAGCCTTTAGGCAGTTTGCAGGGCAGAACTAAACATGCTGTGTAAATTTGCAGGGCAAGACTTAGATATTCTGTGTAAATATATCTTCAATTTAAGCAGTTCCAGGATACCCAAAAGCATACGAAACATAGGTAGTGTTCATACTTCTCTTTGTGTTTGGCCAGTGCTAATGAAGCTACATGACTTTATGAAGGATGGCAGAATAAAAACATTGCCACCAAAACATCTTTTAAAAATCTCACTTAAATGCATCTGCAAAATGGTTTTTTGTTGTCATAGTTTTGGCAGTTGAGGGAGGATCCTCAAGAGAACAAGAGCTTGTTTTCTCTGGAAAATATGCTTTTCTTTCTTTTTTTCTCCTATATTTGCACATAAGTGTTGTTGTGTTTTCCTTTCCATCTGGAAGGTACAATATTAAAATGAAAACTTTATGTCATAGCATTATGAAATAGCATCCAAGTAGGTGATAATGAACACATTAAACATCTTCTGATGATTAGCAGGATACTTTTTCAATCTTGCTTTATCACATGGAAGAATTTATGTATGTAAATCCATTACATACCAATGTCTGCTCAGACTGAATCCTTCCAGGATTTCTGTAGCTTTCAAATGAAAGTTTACATAAGTGTTTTAGTCTCATGGGTTGAGAGTGTGACTATCCCGCATTTCTACACTTAGGTTTGTACCTTGGAGACCTTCAATACGAATTCTTTTGCTCTATTGAGATGATCCTGTTGGGTCTCAGTGCTCCTAATGTAAACATAGGTTAGGTTGTTCCTTGTGTCATGCACTGTGAATGACAATTCATCAATTAGATAAGATAAATTTAAGAAAGACATGCTAGTGTATATGCTCAATGGGATAATAGGTCAGTTATGTGAATTTTGTTTTTCAGATGTTTACCTTCAGGAATACACTTAGCAACTAACAAATATTTGCCTAGAATACTGCACACTGGATTTTATCTGCCAGACTGATTTTTTTTTCTTCATAAAGCTTCGGTAAGGTTGTGTTTGTGATGTGGCTTGAGTTTAACTTTCTCTTAGCTGTATTTTATTGTAAATGTAATGTAACTTACTATAAAGATTATTGCAAAATCTGATTTTGAAAATCTGAGAAAAATACTACAGCTTGAAAATGGAACAGAAAAATCACAGAACTAAATATGCACCCAAATAGTCTAACAGCTATTAAGGTGTTAGGTTTGGATTAGGATCTAATTTATGGCTTATATATATTGTAACTTTTCTGCATTTCTCAGACCATAGAATACCAAGAGAATGTCTGATTCGACATTGCTTTCAAAAAGTGCAATTATAGTATATTCTGCAGAATAGTTATGTTTCACAGTATTCCTTTGTTATAGTTGACAATAAATTTTACACAGCTTGGTTCAGAGCTGCTTCACTTTTTTCCAAAACATCATGCAGTAAGATGCTCATAAGACTGCAATGTATTACAAAGAAGCACATCCATCAAAATAGTGCCATAATTGTATTTATTTATGTATACATGCATATATTTCATACACGTATTTTATGTGTATAGATTGAGAAGTATAAGAAGTTTTAAAGGTCAAGGGTGGAATATGTGCCAGACATAAAGAGGTGTATCTCTGATAGGTATGTGATAACTCAATAAATTCCAAAAGATACAAAAAAGAGAGCTGTGAAAAAGAGCATAGTATTGAAAATGAATTAAAATATGCATTTTTTGTTGATGTTCACATTGTGCTTGATCAGATCACTCTAGACAAGGTCTGGCCTATTTGTGGTGATTGCTGCACACTGGGAGAAGGACTTTTTGTTCAGGCTTTACCTGGTAGCTTCTCAAATATCTCTGTGGCTTTTCAGGATGTTGTTTTGTGTTTTGGTCTGAACACTGGGGCTACTAATACTTCTTATTTTAACTTCATCCCATGCCAGCGCAATGCTTTTCTGAAGCCAGGTTAGAGAAAAACAAAGACTGAAATGGAAAAAAAAAAAAAAAAAGGAAAAAGTTAGATGATATATATAAGATCCTATAATATATTGTGCCTTTCTCCCGTGTTCATCACCTGTAACTTCCATTTTGGGGTAGAACTGCAGGGAAATGTTTGCCTGTGGTTGTATAAATGAAGCATAAGCCAATGGAGTACTGCTCAAATCCATTAGTGCTGTTTAATGTGTTTGAAATACCAACAATATCTTTTGCCAGCCAATGCTCTCAAGGCAGTTTATGGATGTAATAGTTTTTGCTAGTAGTCAAAATTCTCCAGACTAACATGTTTTTCCTCTCTGTCTCATTACTGGGGATAGAAAAATGATGAGACCTGCATTTTATTTCTATGCACTGGTATGTATCTGATAGGAGAGAGTGAATAACTCCTAGCCAGATCATCAGGACATTCCCCACAGCTCTGGAGGATCCCTCTTGTCTGACACGGGACTGAGCTGGCATACAAGGAGAAAAAATATGTTACAGGCACAGGCCTCTTCATGGAACAGCATTCTTGGAGGGTTTTTTTAGCCATCTGAACACAAAACTTGCATTATGTTAACTTCCAGGTCTCAACCTCTTCAGTTAACAAGAAGCTTGAGGCAAGACCACCTTGGAAAGGTGCTGTTTTGCAACATGGCAGTCCGTGTTACCACCTGTGGTTAGATCTTTACTGTTTAGGCATTACTGCCCCACTGTTGGGAATCCTACAACCTGCTAGACAGCAGACATTTTAGGAACTTCTCAGCAGATAATGGGTTATCTGATCCCTTTGGATTTACTACCTTAAAAACGATATCATATTTGGCAGTTGGCGCCAGCTTCACCAGAGATCTAAAACATGTTCAAGAAGATATTTGCTTAAAATCACAAATCCTTAGAACGAAACAGTAAAAATGACATAATAATATGCACTGTTAATATGATATGCAGTAAGAAACTCTGCTTTTTTTGCTCCTGGGTTTGATGCAGGCAATATACCTAAGGTCTGGCCAACTCAAGAGAGCTGCTGGGAGTTGTGTATTTACTCCTGATGTTTAGGATGAGCAGTGTTGCAGGCATCACGACACAGGCCATGGTAATGGTCACTTGTCTTAACTTTTATAGTTATGCTCAATCTGTGAACATTGTAATATACAATTTTGATACAACACAGTGAAGCTGGGAGAAGCATACCTTACTTCGAGTAAGTCCTCCCACCTCTGCTGGGAGCACACTGCAGGAGCCATGCTTGGCTCAGTCTGAAGCCATTTGAATGAATGGTCAGCATTTCATCCCATCATTTCTCATCATAAATCTCATATAATGAATGGGGTCTGAAACTCAGGGTTTTCAGCTCTTTGGGACTGGGATTTGTCTTCAGTTGGTGCTGAAGGACATTTACTGGGGTGTTTCAGAAACACAGGTCCCAACCCTACCATGACTTACCTTAGTGTTATTAGGTATTTCCTTCAAATGCCTTCAGTGGTATTGCTTTGGTGTAAAGTTACTAAAGAAGTAGGCTTAATGAAGTAATTATAATGAATATTACATAAGGCCTTAGACCCGTCAGGCAGGAGTTGTGTTATCATGGTTTAACACTTGATTTAAGTGAACACCTTTTTCCTGGTTTTGGCTGGGGTAGACTTAATTTTCTTCCTAACAACTGGTACGGTGCTGTGTTTTGGATTTTGCATGAGAATAATATTGATAACACATTGATGTTTTTAGGTATTGCTAAGTAGTGTTTATACTAAGTCAAGGAATTTTCAGTTTAAAAACCTGCAGGGAGTTGCCGGGAAGGGGCCAATTGCCGCTCAGGGACTGAGCGGGCATTGGTCAGCAGGTGGTAAGTAATTATACTGTGCATCATTGTTTGTAGTTTTGTGGGGAAGTGTTGAATTTTATCTCCCTCTCTCTTTTTGTTTCCTCCCTTGTCATTAGCATTAGCATTATATTTTACTTTATTTCAATCATTGAACTGTTACCCCAACCTACAGGTTTTACCTTTTTCTGATTCTCCTCCCCATCTCACCAAAGCAAGTGGAGAGTGAAGAAGTGGCTGTGTGTGCTTAGTTGCCAGTTGAAACCACAACAATCTTGTATTTATTATTTACATCAGATATTAGACCTGCTATGCCAATGCCAATGACAACAATCCAGGGGATTTATTAGCCCCAGATATACTATTTATTTGGAAGAAATACCATGCAGTACTGGAAGCAACAGAATCAGGTTTGAAATAAATAGATCGTAATATCAGATAAATGATGACTGAAGGTTAAGTTCAGACTGGCTCCCTGATAGATCAGGGCAATTGCTTTACTGGAGATGTAATGTTAATGCAGAACAGTGGGGGATTTTTAAGGATATCATCCCCAATCTCTCTCATGTAGAACAGTGATACGTTTAGCTTCTGAAATCTCATTACAGAGGTCTTCTGGACTTTGATATCTTTCAGCTGTTCTTGTCTTTACTTAAATACATTTAGCTCTTTTTCATGTTCAAGTAGCTTCAGAAACTTTAACTAATTTATTTATTGATAAGGCCAAAAGCTTAGGTAAGGATGAAGAGGAAGTTATGGCTGTGAAACAGCATGAGCCCAGCATTCGTCGTTTGTAGGACTCAGTCAAATGAGGTTTATTGAGTCAAGCTGGGAAAACCTTTAATATTCTGCAGGTCTGCAAATAGTCTTTTTGTGGTGGAAGGAGATAATGTTTTCAATTTGGTTTTAAACATACTCTTTTTTTTTTTTTTTTTGTCTTCTCGAATGACTGTGAAGATATATGATCTTCTATTGAGACTGGGTGGTGTTCCTACTGATACTGCTGACAGTTATTTCAGCACGATTTTTGATGTAAGCCATCAAAGTTTATAACTAAATAAAAAGGAAGTGTAATAACTGGAGAAAGTACTGGAAAAGCCTGAATGTGGCAATGATGAAGTCCTGATCCCGAAGGTTTGAATCCTTATGTTTGCCAAATGTCCTGCATTTAAGTCCTGGATCTGGGACTTGTTTGGTAACTTTCTTGTGGAAATAATCTTGAGATTTTCTCCAGCTAGGCAGCTGAAAATCCCATAATATAAGGGATTGATTCTCCCAAAACATTTTGGCACTTCTGATCAGTTCATCTCTCCTTTCCATCATTGAACGTGTACAGTTTTCCCTTGTGGTTTGAGAAGACTGAAATGTGGCCTCATTGCAGTGTTTTGCTGGCATAGCTGTGTTTGCTCCATTGTGAAAAATTTATGCCTCTGGATATCTCTGTGCAAAAGTCTATGAGGTGGACACAGCTATCCTGACCAAGACATTCTTGTCTGCTCTGCTTATGTTCCTAATAGCTGAGGTTATTAAGTGAGCAGAAAGATTTGCTCCATAAGCATATGCTGCTTCTAATCTGGGGCCTCTGTATATGTAGCTATAGAAATATAGAGAGACTTCCTTCTGCAGATGGGACATAATTTGTATAGTAAGTGTATTTTTCTATAAGTGCTGCAGGTGAACTTAGTAAAAAGTAGAGTTTTGCTGATGCTGCCATTCTTAGTTGTAGGTATTGCTGCTGAGGCCAGTAATTTCTTGATCCATAAATATACATGGGTTATTATAAATTCAAAGTATCTTAATTTTGTAAAAAAAGTGTGCAACTTGTGCATCATCTTTGTTCTCTGCCATAGTCCCCTGAACAAGAAAGTAGATCTTTAAGTTTAGGGATGAATATATTGTTCTCCGTGACATTTAGGAACCCATATGTACTAAGTAACAGCATGCTTCTTGAAAAGATTTTGAAAATGAGCTTGAACAAATACAATCTAGGTCATAGCAATTGTCTTTCTGTTTCTGCTCTGGCCTTTAATTTATTTATTTATTTTTTTATTTAAATTCATTTCTTTCAAGCACATGGGAGGAATGCTGCCCTCTGAGCTCCAGCTAACTAGCTGATTTATGGTTTATTTCTTATAAACCCCAGTTTAATTAAGATGTTACTATTTCCTGCCCCTTGTGACGCTAACCCTAATCACCAATACTGAGCTGGAAAAAAATTACTGTCCAAGCACAGAAGAGTATAAGCTGCTAATTTATTTTTATCTCTACTGGAAAATTGAAATTGCAAAGTTCTTCACAAGTATGTTACATGGCCTGACAGAAAGATTTGATATCTAACTGTTGCTTTTCAGAAGAGAAAGTTTTGCTATATTATTAATTACACATAAATGTGTATATATATATATTAATTATATTATCCCTTCCTGTAGAACAGAGAGAAGGATTCTCATGGGCAGTTCAGGTGAATGGGCTGCAGACCAGGGGGGCTCTTACTTTTATCCTGTGATTGCACATTGTGGGAAAACGTGTGGGAAAACAAGAGAAGTTTTAGCAGAGGTTAACTAGCGCATGTTAAAAGCCTGGTGCTGAGAGCCCAAGTTGTAATTTTAGTATGTGTCAGCTGGCTGAGTTAAACCCTAGGCTAGATTATTGCAGCGATATAGTATTCTGGTAGTGTTTGTTTGCGAAGAATTAAAAAAAAAATCCCCCCCCCAACCAAAACAAAAAAAACCCAAACACACCAAAATCCAAAAAGCACAACAAAGAAAACAAACAACAATACAAAAATTAATTCTGTGTCTGTGTCTTTCTTCTTTAGGTTTTAATAATAACAAGAGGGGCACATTCACTGGCTGCTCAAATGGGCTCAGAGCTACTTGAGTACATTCCCTTGTGACATCAGGGGCTCTTTCACGTGAAGCAATGACTGGGAAGCAGCAGAGCAGAGGAGAGTCTGCAGCTGAGGTGTGGTTTGCTAGAGGGCTTAAACTAGCTGATATAAATTCATAGAGCTGCTTTCTCCCTTGGTTATGGTATCATTTGCCATGATGTGCTCTCTGAATAGTTGGGGAGTTGTCGTGGAGAAAAGTAGATGAGTTGCTTGGAGCTTAAGCAAACAAGACGAGGAAGATCTTGGTATAAAAACAAAACTGAAAAAGTAAGTTGATTGTGTCATGTTTGGAAATGGTTGGTCCTTGTGAGCCATGTTTCCTTAATGTGTTTCATTAAGGCTGTTGATGTGGGTAGTGCATTTTGGGCTGTAGTCCCCTAGGAACATGGTAAGGTTTTAATGAAACACAAAACACTGGTAGGCTGGTTGATGCTTCATAAATGCAAGTACTGGCGTAAAAGACAGCATAGTGCAGTGCTTTAGGTTCTTCACCTTATGGTGGTCTGACACCTATCATATATGCAGAATTTCATTGTTCCTCTTTTGTGGCTTTAAATTATTAAGGGATATTCTGAATTAACAGCACTGCCTTTATCCCTTAATTTTCTATTTCTAAACCATGCAGCTTTGTGATGTTTATTATTATTTTGCAAGGTTTGGGTTTCCTTGGACCTGAGAAACAAACTGCAGATCAGGGCAGGAAGGCCAGCAACAACCTCTTCATAATTTCCCACTGCTTTTTGAATGCTTGAGGTGACTCTTTCCCAGCCTGTAAATTGGTAATCCCACAGGGTAGCTGGTTTCTGACACAATGGCTGAATCTGTTTGTAATGAGATAATATTGGTATTGGTATTTGGGTTTGAATAGCATTGTGTTTCATATTAAACAAAAATCTGCCTTGGAAGACTGTTTCCATAGGCTGACAAAAGCAAGCCTGAAAGGTGACGAGGGAAATTCCTGTTCTTGAACTAAGAAAGCATGGAAGTTTGTGAGTCTGGACAAGAACGTAACCTCTTTTAAGTGAATATTTGCATTATTATTTCTGTGTTCTATGAATGAGTCATAGAGGGAGAACTGGCTTTCAGATTCATTTTGAGATTCCCCAGCTTGAGATAAGGAATAAAAACAGTATATGAAATTACAGGAAGGGAGTGGATAATGTTTAAACATTGCTCCATCCTTCCTAGACAGACTGCGTAAACTTAAATAGTATTGGACAGCTGAGATTAAAACAGGTCATCTCTTGTGAACGCTTTCACAATGTCCCCATTTCTGTTAGCCTGTGAGATGGAGAAAGTCTGCTTTTGTCAAGCTGTTGGGGAGAGTGCATTTCGAAATTAATTGTTCACTGTATATCAAACATGAGTGAGGACATTCTTGAGAGTCTGTAAGAGCCTGATGTTTGCTCATGATGTTTGCAAAAAAATCTCTTTTCTTTAGAAATGCAAGTCAGCCAAACTGTGGTCTAAAGCTCTTGGTCTGGATAGCTTCCTGGTTTGTGTCGGATGCGTGGTAGTCAGTACTACAGTCTGCAGTATTTCATCCCTGACTGTGTGCTGAAATACTTTTCCTTCCTGTAACTTTTTCCATCCTTGATCATTCTGGGAGAGCTGATTAAGGGTGGGTTGTGACCACAGAGGGGACAGTATGCAGAGAAGGAATACAATAATTTTCTACAGGGAAGAAATCCATTCTGTCCTGTGACAAGTCAAATAATAATAACAGCGTTAATGACAGACCCAATTTATATTACCAGACCTTCTCACATGTGGCTGTGAGCTGCCTTAAACAAATAATGAGCAAGAAAGGTCTCTGGTTCCTTGTGCATGTGGATCTGGGACTGAGCTGCTTCCACCACCATTGCCATTTTTTTTCTCAACTGTGAAACATCCTGAAATGTTTCCCCTTTGGTAAGGAAACTTTTCATCTTAGGGGGCTTAAGGGGAATTCCATCAGCTGTTCTTAAATTAATTGTAGCACATCAGCTATGAACAGTGGACTCAAGGGAATGCACTTGTTCAATTCTGCTTTCCTCATGAAAGCTCCTTTCCCTGCAAATGCTTCCGGTACCTCATTTATCGCATTAAGTGCTTTAGCAACCAGGAAATTTTCCTAAACCAATCACAAATAATTATTTTCTTAGGCTTTAGAGTAGCATTGCCTTCTAGAAACTTTGTGAACAGAGTCAGGCAAAGTTACTGTGCTCTAGATCTGCAGTCATGGAAAGCAATAGCATTAGAAGAAGAATATTAGCAAAAAGAGATATATTTTTCATCTTAAATTATGCCCAGCTTTCTTAAGAAAGCAAATTAAATTGTACTTAATGAAAGAATACAGATAACAGTTTTAAGTACAATAGAACATTTTAATTACTATGGAAAACAAATATACATGTCTGTAACTGTAATTAAAGGAGTGCTGTACTGGCTGTGCATTAGTGTGACTTGTATGTCTGCAAAACAGTAATTGATGTAATTCATCACTTGTTTTGGGCTTGACATTCTGGTTACTGTGAAGCTGTACAAGAAAACAGGAATTCAGTGCTTAGTTGCAGACACTTCAACAGGGTGTCTGACCACTGATGGAGCACAGATGTTATTTATCTTTATCATAACCAACTGCGGAGTAGTAGTTGTATGCTCTAGGTAACTGTACTGGTTGCTGATGAGGTCCCTGGTAGCTCTCAGTGTGTTTGCTTGTGCCTTCATCTTGCTGATGATACTCCATCTCTAGTTTTACATCCTTCATTTTTGTATCAAGGATATGGGTGGCTCAGGAGTGATGCTGAGGAGACAAAGGAATGCAATCTTTTCCGAAACAAGAACCACAGGATGCAGAAGGTGATTAGAAGGAAGCCTTCAGGAATAAATGGGAAGAGCCTAAGAATGAAGAAGCTGAGCATATCTTCCACATGTAGTCCTTGGGTTGTTTTCTTCTGTAGTTTCAGTATGCCCAATGACAGTAATACCATCTTCAAATATGGAAAGAGCTGCTGCAAGAAGAAGAAATCTGTTCTTTGTGATGCTTGTGATAGAATTAAAGTAATGATATAAAAAACCCCACAGCTCAGAAGAGTTGATAAAAAATGAGGGAACCATTTCTGATACTAAGATAGTTAAGTACTGAAATAAATTCCCTACAGAAACTGTGAGAGATTCTTCCATGGAATTCTCGAAACATTATGTGAGGAAACATTTCTGAGGAGCACTGTGGTGAGCCTATTTCATCCTTGGATCAGGTGAATGGACCTGTTGTCTTTGGCCACCTCCTCCAGCCCAATGCCTGTGACTTCTGGGTGGGCAAACTGCTGTTTGGGGAGCTAAGTGTAAGACAGAAACCCATCCTTAAGATTGCCTGGGAATTCCCTCCTAAGCAGTCAACATAACTGGTACAATGGACTCATATCTGACTTCTCCAAGGAAAATAAATGAATCCAGGTAGGAAATGATTCCTGGAGGTGTAACTAGCTCCCAGTCTGTCCTAGGGTTAAGAATATGTAAGATAAGCTAGTATAGACTTTGTTTAGAGTTCGTATAGGGTTCGTTCTCAAGCACAGTTTGCCCATAGCTGTACTGTCAAGTAAGAATGCTTTGTTTATAAAATATACTAAAAAAGGCAGGGATCTAATGTCTTATCACAGGTAACTGTGCATGATTTTCGGAGGACAGCAAGGTGGTAAGAGACAAGAGAGGTTTTTACACAGTGGACCTGCTCTTCCCGTGGCAAAGAAAGCCAACAGGATAACCCGCTCTTCCTGTGGCGAAAAGAAAAACCAAAACAAACAGCAATAGGATAACCTATTACATCAACAAGGGCATCACCAGCACAGATAAAGAAGTCATTAGCCCACTCTACTCAGTGCTTTTCAGGCCACACCTGGACACTGTGTTCAGTTTTGGTCCCTGCTATACAAAAAAGTGGACAGGCTGGAGAGAGTCCAGAGAAGAGCCAAAAAGACTATCCAAGGGCTGAGAAGCTGTGTGAGCTGGGTTTGTATAGCCTTAAGAAAAGAAGGCTCAAGGGAGACCTTATCACCATTTTCCAGTATTTAAAGAATGGCTGCAAAGAAGATGGAGACTCCCTTTTGATGAGGAATCACATGCAAAAGACAAGGAGAAATGGGCACAAGTTACTTCTGAGGAGATTCTGACTGGACACAAGATGATCTTTTTTTCACAATCATCCATTGGAATAATCTCCCCAGGGAATTGGTGGACTTCCATGCATTGGACACTTTTAGGATCCAGCTGGACAGGGTGCTGGGACTTTTACCAAGAAAGGTAACTGTTTTTATCATGAAAGGTTGGAGCAGGTGATCCTTGAGGTCCCTTCCATCATGGGGTTCTATGATTCTATGATTCCTCCTGTGTTCTTTCAGGTACCAAAGAAAGTAGAAGAACTTAGGATATGTGCTGATTAATAGTTAATGAGCAGCCTTGGTCTGAATGCACATACCAGTAAAGGCCCTGCTGACAATATTTAAGTAATAAAATGCAACAGGCAGTGCTTTTTGAAGCAATAACAGCAGACCTTGTGTAGTGTTATAATCCACAGGACTGAGGGCAGTATAGGGCACTGGACTTTAGTCAGTGGAGAACTGAAAATTCACTGCCTGCTGTAAGGAGATGGACTTTGAGTTTAATAAAAGAGAGAAAAAAAGGCAAATAAAACAGGTACAGCTGTCAATTTACAGAGCGTTATTGACAGAAACATAATTTAATTGGCAGCCAGTGAGAAATCATTATGCAGAAGTACCAGTAAGATTTATATTTCATGAAGGATAGATTATAGTTATTGTATAACCAAGTGGTATCTTTGATGGTGTAATGCTATCTACCTACAATTTTGTACACTAGGTTATTTGTTGATATACTTTCATATACAAAGTTTATAGTCAGAGTTAATAGGAACTGTCTTGTTAAAATAACCTTAAGATTATAAAACTGTCATAATCCAGATACGTTCTCCGCAACCACTCATAAAACAACAAAAAGTATTTTTTGTTTTTCCTTTGGGCCATTTTAAAAGTGTCAATAAATATCTTAATTTTGATCTCTTTTTTCAATAGAGTGATCCTAGGATGCCTGACAGTTTTAAAAAAAGTAAATCTAAGCAGGTTTCATACACACTTCATGCAACAGATTTAGCAGTAAAAATAATTTAGGTGGAAGAAACATAAAGGGGCTAAAGTGATATCTTGCATGTGAGACTGCTATAATAGTTCAAAAGCTATGCAGGATCCTGAGAAAAACAAGAAGGCTTTGTTGCTGTTCAAGGGGGCCTAAGGCAGAAGCAGCATTTGCTTCCAGTAGCTCAAATGGGATCGTGCCTGTGCACATGTTTTCCAAAAGTCATTATGTGGGAAGATGAACAAGAACAAACCTATGAACTTGCACTGCACATCTGGTAACAGGCAGAGATTGCTGGCACAAAGAGCCGTGTGGACCTGGGAGAAAGAGTTCTCAACAGCACAGATCAAAGTATTTGGCTTAACACAAAACATAGGATTTTTTCTCTTTAAACCTTTCTTCAGTACTGGAGAATGTTTCCTGGTTATCCAGCTGAGTTAGCAATAACACCATTTTTTGGTATACATGACTCTGATTTATTTTCACTGGCTCTCTGCTTTCATTTTGAAACTTCTTGATTTTCTTAAGCTCAAAGAAAGCTCCCAGCTGTCTTGGGACATCACCCTGAGCCATGGAAATCTGAATGATTCATTAGCCCCCAAAGAGTGAGCTCAAAGCTTGAAACCCTTTTCAGACTCTCAGTAGAAAACACAAATTAGGGGGGATCTCAGTTTGCATCTCCCAGAGACATGCCAAATTCCCTTCTCTGCTTCTCCTTATGCCACTCTTCAACATAGTGTGTTAAATAACATGACTAATATTTGTCATGTGTTACTTGTGCTTTTGGGCCTCTGTGGAGGGAGAAATATATGCATTGTTTTGTCTGGCTTTTTAGGGGGTTTTAGTCTAAATAGATGTAACTGTGCATGTTAGACGTAACAGGTAAGAATGCATGAGGCAGAGGGATTTGGGCAGAGGGAGCACTCTTCACTGATGGAAAAAGATTATTACAGTCTGAGGATAATTCATAGAAAACCTTATCCTACAGAATGATTCTGTCTTTGCAGTCTGATGAGTTTATGGCTGTAGCAGCAAGTGCAAGCAGGAGCAGATCCATAAAGCAAGATGGTGCTGAGAACCCTCTGGCCATTAGGTGTCTATTTATTCTGACTCATTTTGATCTGGTGCTGTGGGAGAGCACCTTTTCTGGGGCATCAGGGGGTTTCCTGGTGAATGTCTTTCTGTTTTGCTTCATCCAGAAGTCCAACAATACAAGGTGAAGCAAAGCTCAGGAAACAGGAAAGACTGTGCGAAGCCTCACTCTTTGTCTGAAGTAAACCCATGGTGTGGCTGTGTCTCCTAAAATGCTGTTGATCAGAGAAAGGAAGCCTGTGGAAAAACCCCAAACAACTCTTATTCGAAGCATAAGCCTTGCGCTAAAGGGCATTATTGCCGCTGAGAAGCTTTTCCCAGGACATTATTTGTTACATTTAGTCTTGCTATTTTATTACCCTGCTAATAAAAGAAACAGTAATGCCACCACTAGAAGTGCATACACCACTATGTGTACTTTACTTTTTGCAGTCTCTTGTTCTCTGATTAACTTATTGACACTGACCTCTTTCTCTCTGTGGCACTCAAGAACCAGACTATGTCTTAATGCGCCTCCTGTGCAAATGATTTTTGCTAGTTCAGCATGTTGCTGATAATCGGTTTCTATAATTTGGTTTTCTCCATTCATTGATTGCCCCAAATATGATTTTGCAATGCAAAGATCCCTAGTCATAACTACAAAAATGACAGGCAGTACTTTTTGTAATCTCCATATTTGACGCATGAAAGAAGGCTAAATTCTTGTTTGAATAAACAACATAATAAGGTTATTGAGAATAAGACCATTACTATATAAAATTATGTCTAAGTGGCAGATATAATTAACATTGGATTGTAATTACACTAATTACAAGTCACATTAAGATACTCCAGTAATGACAAAGTGAGCACCCTATAATTGAATGGAATAAGCAGGGAAACATGCTGCTCACACTAATTACCTAAATGAGCTAATATGTCTTCAGAGTGACAGTCATGCTCAGTGTTATTACACAGGCAAGACAATTTGGTAAGTTAAAAAAAATCTAATTTCCTTCCTTCCTTCTCTTTAGAACCCATTTCAAATCATCAGCAGCTTCAGAATTTCTCTCTTGAGCCAAAAATAGAGAGATCCCACAGTTCAGGCCTTTTCTAATTTTGTTCAGCAAAGTACAAATGTCAGGGTTACACTGCGATTTTGACGTATTCCTGCTGCTTTAAAAGTAAAATTTGGCTTGTTCTGTGTTTACTGGTAGGCTTCTTTGACAAGGCAATCCACTGTGATTTTTTTCATTTGTCTAAATTCGAAACAAACAAAATAATGTAACTTAAGCTCAGTGTGTACTACAGCACAAAGCATACTTATTTTGTTGGCTCCAGAGTAACAAATACGGCTTGTAACAGTCTGGCTCCAGTTGTGCCCTTGAGAGTGGTAAAATTTGAATTATTCAAGGCAATTAGTGGGAGCATTGCAATGGAACTCAAATTTCAGCTTAAGCTTCTAAGAATAAAAACTAATATAAGAATAGGAATTCTACATGTTATGGAAAAAAGGCACATTGCTTTTTTCCTTAAACACCTCCAGCTGTCTGGGGCTCTGATTTGGGAGGAGAAATAACATAACAGATACTTTAACAATCTAAAATAGTTTGCTAGGAATAAAAATAGAGCCAATGTACTTCATCAGATTGTCTATATTTCAAACTGATCGGAAAGACTTATTACTATTATTTTTACTTTATGTGTGGTTTGATTCTCAGGGACACAGAGTACCGGTGAGTCCCATTCTTTTGGTGATAACCAAAAAAAGGAAGCATATGGTTCCTTAGCAATATTTCTGACTGTTGTTGTTTATTTTTATCCCAGGGCGTAGGAGGTTCACTTGCAGAGCAGTTCTGTGCCAGCACTTTGATGAACTCTTTTCCTGTCACCAGGAACACCATGAGTTTTTAGGAAGCATTTGAGAGAGGATGAGGAGGTAGTTGAGTGGGATGGTGTCCTCAAATGTAAAGATATGTCAAAGCTGCTTATGAAAAATGTAATGTAGGTGTGTCTTGAAGGCCCATCCTCCCCTACAGAGATTGGAGAGGAGAAAAAAGGTGATGGAGCCTTAAAGGCTTAGGTCAGTTAAAAAAAAAAAAAAAAAAAAAAAAAAAATTCCTGGCAAGGAAATTAGGCAAATTAAGCAATTGGTGGTTTAAAAATTTATGAAGTGATGCTGATTTATTTTTGAGTTTAAGAAGTAAGGGAGACTGCAATATTCCTGTCCTTGGAAGGTGGATTTTTATCAGAACAGAAGTTCTAGGAGCAGGAAGTGGAGGAAGCAATCTGGAAGAGACCTGGGGTAGGGACACCAGGGAGAGATGGAAAAGCAGCTCCAGAGAGCTCATTAAAAAAGGAGCAACACGGAGAAAGGACAATGGGAGGAGCATGGGTAGCATCAGGCATTTTCAAGATGACAGAGGCTAAATACATGTTTGTACCATAAGGGGAAAGATAGGAGAACAAAACGTTAAAGAAGAAAGAAGAAAAAGAGTGATCAGGAGGGGGATTAGAATTGGGGATCAAATGAGATGCAGCCAGCAAGGAAATAGGAGTGTTCAAGGAGAAGTAAATATATCTCTTTATCTTGGTCTTAGAGAGACTACACAGAACTAGGCCAGATACAGACAACTATGCTGTAGACTATGAAAACTTTATTTGGCTTGCAACAAATCACCAGTTTGATAGCCCTTCAGACCATCCTTTATTATTCTTAGAGGTTTGAAAAGGAGATAAAAGATAAAGCCCTAGATCTGCTTTAAACTTTTCATCTAGTGTCTACCTGGGTCCTGTGTTGTCTTGTTCCTGATCATGCAGATTCATTTAGGGACTTAATTAATGTGTAAATACTTAAATCCTTCCTTGGATTTACAAAGATGGAATATCAAACATGACAGCCTGTTAGTAATCTGCGCTACCTATGATAATATATATTAAAAAGAAAGAAAATAGTACCTGAATTTATATGAGCAGTTAGGTTGATCCATTAATCTGCAGGCATGATGCAGATAAGTGTTTTACAACTGTAGCAAGATGGCATTACTTATATTAATTCCTTGTTTGAACAAATAAATTAAAAACTGTTGCCAAAATGTGTAAGTACATTTAAAAAAAGACCTTCACTAACAAAAGTTTTTTTGATTGAAAGCATTATCCATAAGAAGTTACCTGAGAATTTAAGTTCCAGGGAAAATTGTGATTTAAATTCAGAAAACCATCAAATGAATAATTTTAACAGATTCTCAGCTCTTCTTAAACAGATGACTGTGTGTTTGCAACTGAATGTTTGATAAATGAAAGAGACAAAATGTTCTACTTTTCAGCACATTTTTATCCACAGCTGGTGCACAGACTGAGACTGAGTGTATGTTAGCTTTAGCTGTGATTTTTCAAGTTGAGGTTTACTATATTTAGCTCTACATATATTTGGAATTGATGGAAGTAAATTTTTTAACATTGGAAAATGTTGCTGAGCTGGACTTTGATCCGGCCTAGAAGTATCAGTGCTGCTTCTTGATCACAAATCTATGATGTTGAGAATTGCTGGCTCCAGGGACCCCAGCCAAACTCAGTGAGACGTTTTCATCACTCCTAACATCAGATTGAAGCCATCATGAGACACGCTCTTTCCTTTCCCGAATGCATACATAGAATTCTACACCCAGATACATCCTGTTGTAGGATCCGTGCCTTAACATATTTGTAACAGAGGGTACATAACTGTTTATTAGGATCATACAGTGTGTTTGAGGCATATCGTACACATTTTGGAAAAATAAAGATACCTGGAGATTTGTGTAAGCATTTTTAATAATAGTTATTATGTTAAAAATATTTAACTTGGCACAAACTTTTAGTGTGTATTTTTCTAAATGGTTGTTTGCCTAACTAGTATGATAATAAAAAGGCAGTTTCATATTCCCATTCTTATTCAGTAGGTGTGACTTTGCTTACACACCTGCTGAAACATTCTTTGAGTCATCACTGTTATTATGAACATGCTTAAGTTCATGTAGATGCTGTATATGTTCCCCATAAAAGTCTTTAACTTTTACAGAAATAATTGTTATATACATTCTGCTAATAGCTTTCTGTGTGGCTCTGCAGAAGTTTTTCATTGTACTGCTTGCATTTCCATCTGTAAAATGGGGTAATATTGCATTTCTAGCTACTGATTGTGTTCCAGTGTTGGTATTGATATTGGTAGCTATTCTCCACTTGCTAAAAGCTATGCAATTTCTAGGTTATGAAAATGTTATGGTAAAGCTGTTAAGTAAAAACATTATTTGAATGATTATAAAATAAACAGCTCAAGGCTCTCACCATGCTAATCAAAATACCAAAGTTAATTTTGTTATTTAGAATGGCAATTGAGTCAGATTGGCTAAAACATAGTTTGCAGTCACTCAAGATAAATAACAGTCACTAAAAAAGAGTAATTTATTCCAATTTGATTGTAGCAGGGTAAGCACAGGGCTGGTGGTCTGAATAGGGAAAATTGCAGGCTCTGTAGCACTGTAGCACAACTGCAGTTGTCTCTGCCAAACTACTTTAGCAAAGGTGTTAACTTTTCACTGTAGGGACAGCCACCTTACAATCAGCATACTATCTTTCTGCTAACACATTACTCTGTTTTCTTAACACTGAGATTGTTGTAATGTGTTATATGTAATGAATCTGTATTGTGAAAATGCAGAGATATTTTCTGTAGTCTGTGTATGTTCACAGAGCTGCTTTCAGTTGGGCTTCTGCTTACTCTTGTTCAGCAACGTGTGGTCCAGTTCTCACACACATCCTCGCAGTTGCTTCAATATGCATTTTAATTTAGGCTTCAGTGAACAGCAGAGAACACGTCAAACTGTGGTGAGGGCAATAAGGGATTTTAACCTGGACAAACTCTTGCTTTGTGAATTAAGATGTGAATTAAGGTGGTGAAGGCCACAACCTGTGCTATGTAGGGTACCTGCATCTGAACTACATTTGGCAATATAAATAATAATCCTCTCAGTTTACTCTGTAGTTAAATAACTTTGGTGACTTGCTTCTTTCACATGATGCAAATATTTATGACTTGTAAAGAATATGTTATCCAATCAAAGATCTGATTTTTCTGGATAGTGGAAATGGCTAGACATCTGAGAATGAGAAACTAGGGAGATCATATTTGCTTAGGAGAGCAGAAAGACTTTGATGATACAAAATGTCCTCCAAAGCCAATCAAAATCCTTGCTTTAAGAAGCTCAGCTTTTGTTTAGACTTCTAATAGAGGAGGTTGTGACTTTCTAAAGCTCTGTGAGATGAAAAAAATTTGCAGAAGTATTAGGTATCTGGACTCAGCTGATTTGCATTGCAACATATTAGTCTCTTTTTTGGAGCTACCAAGCCTGAAATTCTGTTTCTCAGCCAAATACAAGTTTAACATTGCCTTGTTGATGGATGTGTGGTCCTATGAGAAGAACAGATCTTCCGCCCTTTTAATTCCCTGCTCTTGCAACCTACCAGCCAGTGGGCCTAACTATTGTCACTCCCCTTCACTGGTGCCAGCTTTGGATGTATTGAAAAGGAGGAGAGAGAAAACATGGATTTGATTATAGCCTGCTGAAATGGAAAATGAATTGATGTGCCTCCATCCTTTCACAGCCGGCACGACTCATGATTTATTTTGAAGAAATAAGGTTTTAGAGTAAGCAAAGGGGATCCTTCTGGTGATTTTACAGCTCATGGATTATGGAAGGTATTGAATTGACGGCTTTTATAGCTCTGTTGTCTCAAAATCTGAAAACATTGAAAGTTTTTTGTTAAAGGAAAATACTGATCAGGAAACAAGCTTCACTTGGAATCCATATGAAGGGCAATTATTGACCAGTTTGTGGATGTACTGAGTACCAGTCTAATACAGTAATTTTAAATTTTACATTTTTTATGAAAATCAGTGACTGTATGATTAAAACTTTAAGTCTGATAACTCAGACTTAAAATCGAATGACCAAATTAACTCACTAAATACTTACGCAGCTTGAGGGGTTCAAAGCATTTGTGCCAGGGTTGAAGTTACATCTTGATTAATTGCAGTACAGGAGACATGCAGGAATCCTATTTCATAGATTCCTTTTCGATCTGGAAGTACAATTAATCCCTTCTCCCCACCCCATACAATAGTTTGTCTGATTAGTGCCAGTTGGTTATTGCTGTAAATAATTTGTATAAATTGCCTCCTGTTTAGGAAGAATAGAAATATTCCCAATGTTGTTTGTCTTTTATAACTGACTATTTAATGTAGGAATGCTACAATAGTATAAAACCTGAAACCTGCTAAAATGACTTCACTTCTGCACTGTAACCCTGTGTAATGAATCAGCACTGGTGCTAACAGCAATTTGGAATGAAAGTATATACGTTACCAAATTAAGACATTAGGGAAAGTATATATGAGCTAAAAGCATTGAACCTTTTGCCAAACAGCAATTGTCAGTTCTACTTTTAATAAAAACAGTTCATTTGCAGAAAATAGGAGGACATCTGAAAGGAAAGGGGCTTTTTAACAATTGAAAAATTATAATCTTGCTTATTAGAAACAGTTATTAAAACTTTAGAAATTAGAAACTGAAAAAAAAGGAGCTGAGGTGAATCATGCATATAAAGGAAAGGATGTTTTATGCTCTTTTTGTGCATGTGGCTGTGTGAAAGGGAAGTATTTTATCAGCTGTCAGACTTAGAGTGAAGGTGGCCAGGATTTCATGCATTTTCTTACTCATCTTTTTCTTGTGAAAATGACATGTTTCAAGCCTTAAACCCATCTTTTTCATCTTTTCATCTTGTTCTGTGAAAAAGAGGCCTGAGGAAGGAAGTCTCTGGAGATCTCTGTTGAGAACGTGCTTCCCATTCAGTGCCTTGACTGTTATGTTTGTTCTACCATTTAAAGAAAAAGATGTTTCACATATCTTGCACCAAAGCCGGAGGACTCCAAGACTGCACAAAATGCCAGGTCATCTCACACAGGTCAGGGATTTTATCGCATATTCCCTTCATCTCCTTGAATATGGGGCTGATTGAGGATTTCCCTTCTGGAAAACTGCTGCTGGAATATGTCTGAGGCACATCTTGGTTTTCAGTGACCCAAGACTTAGGCACATTTCAAGATTAATTTTCCCTATTATTTTCATTTCTACTCTTCTGAAATTCCACACTAGCCTGAAATTTTAACAGTACATGAATTTTACTTCTTGACTATTCTTTTCCTTCCAATTTCCTCACAAAGTAGAAAGATGGAAATCAACATAAAGCTTTGACCAATCTGGAGCAAGTTCTTGGTGCTGGTCTGTTTTGCAAAGTCATTTCAGCCAGTGACCACAGAAGATTATGAATTTGATACATGTGTTGTCAGCACAAGTCTACTTCCTGAAATCTGTTTAAATGGCTTTAGTAATAAGCAAGACAATTTAGTAATGTGTAACACTTAAAACTGTAATTGAGTAATTTCAGTTATTTAAAAACTTTTATTTAAAGGCACAGAAGGGTGATGTGGTATAACTGAGGTATTAGGCTGAGAAAGTTGGGGCTGTTCAGCCTGGAGAAGAGAAGGCTGCGTGGAGACCTCATAGCAGCCTTCCAGTATCTGAAGGGGGCCTATAGGGATGCTGGGGAGGGACTCTTCATTAGGGACTGTAGTGACAGGACAAGGGGTAACGGGTTAAAACTTAAACAGGGGAAGTTTAGATTGGATATAAGGAGGAAATTCTTTACTGTTAGAGTGGTGAGGCACTGGAATGGGTTGCCCAGGGAGGTTGTGAATGCTCCATCCCTGGCAGTGTTCAAGACCAGGCTGGACGAGGCCTTGGGTGATATGGTTTAGTGTGAGGTGTCCCTGCCTATGGCAGGGGGGTTGGAACTAGGTGATCTTAAGGTCCTTTCCAACCCTAACTATTCTATGATTCTATGATTGCTATCAGCTAAGGAGTTTCTGCAGTAAATTCCTGTAACACTGTGAATTCCTGGTGCTGGCTGTTTTGGTAGATTCACAGCTGAGAAATACATTTTTCCATGTTGGTCATGCAGGAAACTTTTTGTAGATGGCTGCTGCCTCCCAGGCTGTAGTTACAAATTTCTGGTTCTATAGCACGAATCAGTATTCAGATGTTTCTGCCTTGTTACTTCTCAATTCCTAAAATTCCTCTTTACTGACAACTTAAAAACTTGATTTCTTTAATTTATACCATCTCTGAGACTCATGTCAGAAGAAATGTGCTTGGATTCCATGCTAAATCCAGAAGCTGGGTTGGTGTTACTAAACTAGAAATAGCATTTTTTATTGAATGAGGCTGTAGCTGATATGTGTTGTGATTGTATTCCAGGATCCTAGTCAATCTATACTCAAAAGGGTATGTTTCAAAAACTAAAGTACTTTTGGGACAGAGACTGTCAAAGATGGCTCCATCAAAGATACCCAACATTAGTCTAATGAAACGAGACTGTAAGTTATGTCAGGGTGAAGTGAAACACTTAGTAGTTCTGCTGCGTAAAATGGGACTGGCAGCATCTTCTTGCTGCCATGTGAAATAGTTAATTACAAGCACAGCTGAAATGAGTAGTCTTTGGGAGTTGGAATGAGTTTGTATAAGCACTTACATTATCAGGAAATATAAATAGTTTATTTATTCATAGGGCAGCTACCATCTTTCTATTATAGTTATTTGATGGACACTTGTGCTGTTTCAATCCACTCAGAATTAGGAATTGTTCTTTTGTGAAAGAACTTTATGGCAAAAGCACTATAATTTAATTTAGTATAATGTCTTTAAAACAATGATGTTTGTTTTTTAAGTGAATATTTTATATGTTGTGTTTAATTAAAATGAAAGTCTGCTACTGATCTAGGAAACGCAAAACAGACTTGAGTTTGTATTTATGAAGTGTAACAATATTGGCAAGAAACAACTTATCTTGTTTATGAGACATGCCTCCCATTACCGCTACAGATTGCAGACATTTTATTGCTGAGCTTTACATGGTTTACAATTCAACAAATGTAGCGAAACTGTCATCATGAAAATAAGCGTATAAATGTAGGTTTGGATGATTTTGTTTTTAAGGGTAGTATTTACAGATCAAAATGTGTTTCCGGTAACTCTGCATTCTGGAAGATTTCTTGTTTTAAATTCCCTGTAAAGACAGAGCAGTCCTAGGGAACAAAAGGGAAGTGGGTGAAGTTTTTGTATCTATTTCCAGGTTATTATAAATTATACAGCCTGGCTTGATTCTCTAGGATGGTCCTTGATAAGAATCACAGAATCACAGAATAGATAGGGTTGGAAAGGACCTTAGAATCATCTAACTCCAATCCCCCTGCCATGGGCAGGGACACCTCACACTAAACCATGTCACCCAAGGCTCTGTCCAACCTGGCCTTGAACACCACCAGGGATGGAGCATTCAGAACTTCCCTGGGCAACCCATTCCAGTGCCTCACCACCCTAACAGGAAAGAATTTCCTCCTTACATCCAATCTAAACTTCCCCTGTTTAAGTCTTAACCCATTACCCCTTGCACTATCACTACATTCCCTAATGAAGAGTCCCTCCCTAGCATCCCTATAGGCCCTGCTTCAGATACTGGAAGGCTCCTATGAGGTCTCCACGCAGCCTTCTCTTCTCCAGGCTGAACAGCCCCAACTTCCTCACCCTATCTTCATATGGGAGGTGCTCCAGGCCCCTGATCATTCTCATGGCCCTCCTCTGGACTTTTTCCAGCAGTTCCATGTCCTTTTTATGTTGAAGACACCAGAACTGCACACAATACTCCAGGTGAGGTCTCACAAGAGCAGAGTAGAGGGGCAGGATCACCTCCTTCGACCTGCTGGTCACGCTCCTTTTGATGCAGCCCAGGATACGGTTGGCTTTCTGGGCCATGAGCGCACACTGAAGCCGGCTCATGTTCATTTTCTCATTGACCAGCACCCCCAAGTCCTTCTCTGCAGGGCTGCTCTGAATCTCTTCTCTGCCCAACCTGTAGCTGTGCCTGGGAGTGCTCAAACTTCAATTGGTTTGAGAAGGAGGAGACTTGAAAAAATAAAAATACCTGAAAAGTATTGACTATGAATATTGAGAGTATTAGCTTTAGTTTGATTATCAGTGCTGCAGAAAGTGGTTCTGGCCATCCTTCTCCTATGAGAAGTATCCAACTGAGAGCTGACCTCCTGCTGCACCCCTTCATGGCTTTCACTATACTTTGCTCTATTAATGCTCTAAGTAATGAAAGCACACCCAAGTCAAAGTATGACTCAAAACTTATATTTTTCATTAAAACATATGACAACATTAAGTATCTCCTATATCTAACCATTTAGTTGCATTTTTTTCCGGCATATTCATTAGTATGGAGGACCTGTACTTCAGTAGTAATAATAACACTGAGAGATAAACACTCTGCTGTGAAAAAGAGGTAATTAATTTTCCAGCAGCCAGGATTTTCTGCTGGCTGGTGATGCCATCAGATCTTACCCATATTTCATGTGAGAAAGGTGAGGTGAGCAGCAGAGTGGATGTGCCACACTTGCACCATGTGGCATGGGAGGAACAATGACTGAATTTCACTACTTTCTGCTCACAGACAATGTGCACAATAGGTGCAAATGCAGACTCCGAGTAGCGACTAGATGCTACAAAACTGGTCAGCTTACTCAGCCGTAGGGGTAAGGTTTTATTAAAAAAAGTTGTTTTGTTTTTCATATCTGCATTTATTCACTGGACACAAAATGAACAGAAACAGAACAGAATAGGTTCGACTACAAAGCGGTACAAATCTCTGATCACTAAAGTGCAGGACTGTTTTTTTGAGACCTCGTGCCTGTCTTCTTTGCTCCATTTCGTCCTGAGCATGTTCCACGCTGCCAAATTTCTTCTAAGATTTTTCAGATGACTGAAAATCCAGGGATTCATTATCCTCTGACTTACTCATTTTTCACATAACAATATTTTGACCAGTTTAATCATCTGCATGGAGAGTGTGGAAGTCTTGGCAGCTACTTGGCATACTAAGATAGATTCCCAAAAAGACCAGATATGCTTCTGAAATGTTGGAGAAGTGATGATATATAATTTGCTTATTAATCATATGGGAGAACAGACAGAGCAATGTATCTGATCCTCACTTACTTCTCTCCCTCTCCCTGAATTCTCTTTTTTCTGAATACCTGAATCACTTAGGATATAAATCCCTGCACTGTTGTTTCATTTTTAATTGGCTCCATGTCATCTTTAGGAAAGCAAAATGGTCTCTTAAGTCTTGTGCTTAGTGATTTTATGGCTTTGTGGCTTCTAATGAAGTTATGTCAGTACTGTTTCTAAACTTATATGATTTTAAGTCTGAACAGTGTAAGTTGCAAATATGTAAGCAGTCACCAGCTTCCTAGTTCCTGCAGAATATGTAATCTTTTTCTTGTTCCCTTGAAAAAGTAATGAACTCAAGCAAGTTATGTGACCTTTATCTTCTTTAATCATTTTAATGTTGATGCTCTTTTAACGTTTCATACCCTAAATTTAAAATAATTTTGCTGAAATAAACAGTAGGTCTTTAGATAGTTGGATTCTTCTTGGTGGTAAACCTATGAGAAATTGAGCTTGTATTAGATGAAGTCAAATGTCTTTTCTGTGTGAAATGGGAGGCGGTGTGAAATAACACAACATGTAGAAAGCTAGATATTATATGTTCTCTGATGTCTACACAGACAGACAAGTATCGGTGCAGAAAGTGATTATTGCAACATATTTGAAATCCATATGTTTATTCCTTCTTTCTTACAAGATGGCAGCTTGCATGTAATGAAAAAATGTGAAATAGGCTTAGATCCCTTGCTGTGTAAAAGCAGCGAAGTTCTTGTACAGGAATGATCTTAATATTGGCCTGTATCAGAGTTGAATGTGCTTCTGCTATGATTGTTACAGAACTCTTCAGTATAAAGTGTAGCAGATTTAGAAGTGCCCAGAGCAGAAATCTGGAGCTGGGACCAACATGTGGGTCATTGCATCTAGCTGCAAAATATAAAGGAAAAAAGGAGATGAGAGTATTGAAATGACTGACAGCTGCTGTGTTATTTCTATCTTTCTGACTAGTTGCTTATTGAACTAGATAGAGAAGTATGAAGCGTTGCAGTTCTGTGCTGAGATCTGCAGCCTGCCCTAGGCTGGCTCTTGCTGGTGTCAGTGAATGCAAATGCAATTGCGGTATTAAATATTTCTTAGACATGGATGGGGCAAAGTTAGTTGGCTTTTGTAAGGCCAGGAGACATTTATTAAATATATGAGTTAATATAGGCATTAGTTATCATTGTTTAAGGATATAAAAACTGTATTTATAGATATTCTTCATTGTACTAAAAATTTTATTTTTTTATTTTTTTTAAATTTACAGTAGGCTATAGTATAGCCTGTCATGCATAAACCTATTGGTTCTAATATAACTCACTGGTAAGTTATCATATAACCTACTGGTATAACACAAGGTAGGTAGGTAATAATGTAACCTACTGTAAAGAAGACTGGAAGCCTTAATGTTCACTTCGGAATTTGGTATGAGAGATGTTTACTTTACAGATGAGGGCATATTTGAAATTTAAGAATATTTAGATCTTATATATTGTTACAACTAATTGAGGCAAATAGGATTTATTCTCATTCCTTTGACTAGCACATGGACATTTGAAAGTCCTTCTTGTAAGAATTACAGTCAATCAGCTAAAATCAATTAAATGAACTTTTTTATTATTCATGTTCAAAAAGTTTTCAAAGTTAGGATGCTGATAAGTAACACTATTAATGCTCGTTTATGACACTCCATTAATGCTTCAAATAAATACTGTACACTGCTAAAATTTTGTGATGCAACAGAAGTTTACCTGCGGATTAGAAATAATTTTTTGCTCTTGGTGCATGGGCATAGTGCTTGGTGCTTTTTTGTGCTTGCCAGTGGGAAGTTTTCCCTAAAGCCAGTGCTTCTGGATAAATCCCTGCAAACTAGCAGGATATGACCCATTCAGGCTCCTTTGGTGTCTCCAAGGAACCTGGTCCCTTTTAACACAACTCCTGTTTTCACAAGGATGTTGTCTCTGCAAAAAACAGCGTTTAAATCTGACTGGCTTTAGCTCCCTTCACTCTGAGTCCCAACACCAGATAGGGTTTAGATCAGAACAGAATGCAAGTTTATTTAACAAACTTTAGCCAAAACATTGGGGAGAATTTCAAAGCTTGTGCTCGGTGCAAGATTTTACAAAAGAAACAATTCAGTCTCAGTTAATTTGTCAGAAGCTGTTTATTATTTCCAAATATCTTGGATTTCATCTTTCAGTTGCCACCCTGAACCCCTTCCCAGCATCCAGCTAGAAAATATTCCTCTGAATTCCAGTAATTAGCCATGGCCTCTTCTTTTTATTTTTTTTCAGTATAAATTAATGATTTATATTTTATTATTCTCCTTTTTTTTTTGTTATTTTGGTGGTTTTTTTGGTTTTGTTTTTATTTTTTTGGTTGTGGCTTTTTTTTTGTTTGTTTTTTAATAGAATTCAACCTTTTTAACTGTTTTCAGATGTTTCTGGATTTTTTTCAAGTTCACAGTCCCCTGCAGATCATGCAACAGAAAACAATAAGCAGTAAGCAATGATCATGTAAATGCTGATTAGCAGCATGTGCCTAGAGTTTGTAGCTATCACCTACAGCATCTTTGGACACGTTTTTCATTCCCAGATCCAGGAGCACAACATGTTGTCCAGGTATGTCTCAGATCTGGAGTCCATTAAGTTTGGCAGTGAAGCTTTTTCTTCTAATGTAGCTCTAAACATGGCTCTGGACAGCTCTTAACTAAAAGGGAGGATGGGGAGCATTTTTTCCTCCCTCATTTTCTTGACTTATAGTGCCTTCAGTAAATTTTCTCCCAGGGCTTTTATCCCTTTATCTCAGGGCTTTTATCCCGCTCCCCAGCTGCCCTGGTCTGGGCTGCTCCCCCTTCCACCTTGCCTCTACCCCTTGCCTGTCCTGTGGCTCACCAGCTATGAAACACATTTCTACTGTCTGTCCTTCAAGTGTGCCTCCTGTCAGGGTGGGAGTTTTTGTGACATTAAAAGCACTAGAGAGACCTGTTTTAGTTTCTAGTCCAGTACTGCTGCTACAAGTGCAGGAGCAAAAAAGCTTTTACAGAGAAGAGATTTAGAAGAAAGGTTTCAAAGATGGTAAAGCTATTCTGTTTCACTGGCACAGAAAGTCAGTTCTACTAGTTCAGTTCAGACTTGTGGCAGCTTGTTAAGCTGCATAACGCAGGAGCTGCATGTTGCTGAGATGACTTTTATTACACTGTGCATAATTATTTACTGAAAGTATTCTTTGCCTTTCTTTGTAAGTCAGAGGTGCTAAGTTACAATTCACTTTGCAGTAATGATCCTGTCTTTGGGGACATTTTCATGTACCTGAGTAGAAGATGAATACTTCAGATGTTTTGTTTTTTTTTTTGTTTTGTTTTGTTTGTTTTCACATTTTGCTCCCATAAATCATTACCTATCCAAATATTTTACCATAAAACTGCATTCAAATGTTGGATATAGAAAATATTTATTGGGGAAATAGCCTTGAAATGTCATTTCAAATGTTTGGACAAAATGAAATTTAGCCCTGATGGACTCTCAAGAATGGTGAATATTCAGGGTAATATTTACATCTCAAATGCAGATAATAATAAAAAGCAACCCCCCCCACCTTTATTCTGCCAGCAACACTTTCAAGTGTGCTGAAGCTACTGTAACTTACTCTCATGTTTTCTAATAACTATAATTCATCATGTGAAGCTATCAGCTTGAAAATGAAATATTGCTACATAATGTGGAGATTGATAGCCATGGGTTGTTTATTGATTGCACTGAAAAAATGAAGAGTTGAAAAAAGGAATGATTTTTTTAAAGCTGATAGTGCCATGATAACTGATTTGAAATCTGCCATTTTCTTTTTTACAGTTCTGTATAATGTGGCTGCAACATATAAAGATACAGAAAATATGGTATTATGTTATTGTGCAAAAGCCAGTTTCACATTATTTTTCTTTCCATATGTTTTTCAGTGCATTAAATATTTAAAATAGTGTCATCACTCTTCAAAAATGAATACCCCTATTAGTCCTTTAAGTCTCAGTCTTTCTCATACTTTGAAGAGTTGTGAATTCTGCAACAGAAATATATTTCTGAAATAAGAGGAAAGCTGATTCAACAAAGCATATAAAAGGGCAATGTACCCTTTTGTCTAAGCAAATCAGATGACACCAGATTTCCTTATTGCTACTTAGTTTGAAGTGAGTGAATGAGATGCCTGGTTCCTTAAGTTCATGGTGTCTCTGCTGAGGGGAGATAACAAAACTAAAGACCTTAGACTATAGGACAGGTCAGTGAAGACTCAAATAAAACAGAAAGTAGGGGTGGGGGTGATAGCAAGGTGGGAGCGGATACTGCAATATGGGCTAACAGATCCATGAATTAATTTCTTGCACTGTAGGTCTCTCCTCTTTCTTGCTTGGGAGTGCTTGCAATAGCTTATAATCATAGAATCATAGAATAGTTAGGGTTGGAAAGGACCTTAGGATCATCTAGTTCCAACCCCCCTGCCATGGGTAGGGACACCTCACACTAAACCATGTCACCCAAGGCTCTGTCCAACCTGGCCTTGAGCACCACCAGGGATGGAGCATTCACAGCTTCCCTGGGCAACCCATTCCAGTGCCTCACCACCCTTACAGCAAAGAATTTCTTCCTTACATCCAATCTAAACTTCCCCTGTTTAAGTTTTAACCCATTACCCCTTGTCCTATCACTACGTTCCCTAATGAAGAGTCCCTCCCCAGCATCCCTATAGCCCTCCTTCCGATACTGGAAGGCTGCTATGAGGTCTCCATGCAGCCTTCTCTTCTCCAGGCTGAACAGCCCCAACTTCCTCAGCCTATCTTCATATGGGAGGTGCTCCAGGCCCCTGATCATCCTTGTGGCCCTCCTCTGGACTTGTTCCAACAGTTCCATGTCCTTCTTATGTTGAGGACACCAGAACTGCACACAATACTCCAAGTGAGGTCTCATGAGAGCAGAGTAGAGGGGCAGGATCACCTCCGTTGACCTGCTGGTCATGCTGCTTTTGATGCAGCCCAGGATACGGTTGGCTTTCTGGGCTGCAAGCGCACACTGAAGCCAGCTCATGTTCATTTTCTCATCGACCAGCACCCCCAAGTCCTTCTCTGCATGGCTGCTCTGAATCTCTTCTTTGCCCAACCTGTAGCTGTGCCTGGGATTGCTCTGACCCAGGTGTAGGACCTTGCACTTGGCATGGTTAAAATTCATGAGGTTGGCATCAGCCCAGCTCACAGGGTTTTGAGGTCCCTCTGGATGGCATTCCTTCCCTCCAGCATATCAACCGAACCACACAGCTTGGTGTCATCGGCAAACTTGCTGAGGGCGCACTCAATCCCACTGTCCGTGTCAGCGATGAAGATGTTAAACAAGACCGGTCCCAACACCGATCCCTGAGGGACACCACTCGTTAGCAACTGAAATTTTGCATAATTTTGCATCACAGTTATTGTGGATCAATTCATGTGCTTGGTTCCTAATTCAGCAGTTTTAGTTGGTTCCAAATTTAGTAGCCATACCTATGATCACTCAAAAGTATCTCCACTTTTGGAAAAAAAAGGCCTTCATGCCTTTTTTGTGAAAGTAGGAAAGCACAAAGACATTTCCAAGTATTTGTATTTGTTAAATTCCAAATTGTCTTTCTAAAAATACAGTTATGAACTCCTTGGGAATTAGAAAAAAAATAATCTATTTCAGAAAGCACTTTTTAGAACAACTTTATGCTGAAACGAATCCTAAAATGTCGGCCTTTTGTTCATTGCCGCGGAGGCATGAGGAAAGAGAATATAGTGATCACCTTTGGGTTTCAATGATCAGAATAAAGAACTTTTTCTGATCTTCCTTCTTAGCTTTTTATTGACATTAATGCATTTTTCTTCAGTAGCCAATTCAAGGACCAAACTCTGTTCACTAATACCTACAGTATTATATACTAATACCTACAGTATTATATACTACTGACTATAGTCCCACCAGTACAGGGGAGTGATCACTGCCCTAGTCCTGCTGAACATGCTATTTCTAATACCAGCCAGAATACTTTTAGTCTTACTGGCCATGTGGCCACCCTACCAGCTCATATTCAACCGTCTTTTCACCAGCATCCCCAGGTCCTTTTCTGCTGAACATCTTCCCAGCCACTCTTCCCCAAGCCTGTAGAATTGCAAGGGCTGTCGTGACCCAAGTGCAGAACCTGGAACTTTAACACCAGCAAAGGGATGTTACAAAAATTTCTTGCTCTTTTCAAGATCTTGGGAAACTAGATCCAAAGCTGTGTACTATAAAAATACAAATATTAAAAATGTGCAGTTGGAAGGATATAATGATTCCATTACTTTTGTTATATCATTGAAAAAATGCCATTTTGATAAATCCTTATAAAAATCTCAAAGCATTCAGTTTCAGAAGCATAAAACTTCACGATGGAAATTGATGATTTCTGGCCTTTGTAACTAACATTGAAGAAATTTTCTGCGCTTCCTCCAAAGCTATGCTGTTTGAAGATGGACTGTTTGAAGTCAGGTTTCTATGGGGAATTTCATGTCTGCAGGAGCTGTTGTTGAGATTTCCATTTGCACCCCAAGGGAGGTCTTCTACCATGATTCATGCATTGTCATATTTCATAGTTCATTTTCCTATCAGGAGTTACCCATTTTTGCTCAAACAGTCACCAAGAGTAGGGAAACGTAGTTATGCAAGTCTGGTATATGCTCTGTGGAACTACGTTTATTTACAATTAAACATTCCCCAAGTTCTGTTTCCTTAAACTCAGGAGGACTGGATAATAGCAGACATATTTCTTATATAAGGTGTATCGTTCCAGTTGTCTTAATTCCAAAATAATGTCTCTTTGCATCTTTCCAGGGCCCATGCATGTTATTGGCAGTAGATTTTTTTTTTTTCATGTACCATTCTCTTCCAAAATGAGGAATTGATTAATTTTCTTCAGAGCTCATCTCCTTTCAGGAAAAGCAGAGGAAGATATTTCCCATAAGGAACATTACTTGAAGAGACGGGAGAACTTGGTTCAGCTCCCAGATCTTGGGAATATTGTACATTACTGCAAAACTCATGCACGATCAGTCTCATCTTCATTTTATATAATTCTTTATGCTACTGTGAGAGCTATGGCATGAATGTTTGATATACTCAAGGTAATCGTAAAATGAAATATTCTGAAGAGCCAACAGATGTTCATGATATAGAAAGATTTTGCTGAATTTCTGCATTTTGCATTGCTTGCTCTAGTCCATGGTCATAAATGGCAGAAGCTGTGCTCCTACTAATTACATATTTATGAGATTATCATAACAATTTTTGCTACTTTGACTGTAATCCCCACATGTACAAATGTCAGCGATACTTAAGAAATATATTTGGATCAGTCCATTAATACTGTTGAGTCTTTGCTAATAAAATGCATGGATGTGAAACTGAAATTTGCAAGATTCATTGTTATGAGAGATCTTCAGTGAAGTACTTTTCTAGACAAGAGGGGTTCAGCTAAGAGGGTGAAGTTTGTTGGGTTTTTTTAGTTCTGCATACTTAAAAATGCACCAGGAGTAATTAATTATTAGAGAAGGACTTTGTCAATCTCCACATTTTATTATTATCTACAGTGACTATTATTAAGTGCAGAGAATTTTGGTAAAAAACCAAATATTTCTAACAGTAGAATCTAGTGTCTTCAGTGACTGTCATACAGAAAGAAAAAAATATATCAGAGAAAATGGTTTGACTGGATCTTACTCTGATACCTTGACCAAGTTTGCTGCTGATGAAGTAGACACTTTGGAATGATAAGCCGCCCTGCAGGGAGATCTGGATAGGCTGGAAGTGTGGGCTAAGAAAAAACTTACGAAGGTCAACAAAAATAAGTTTAGTATCTTGCACCTGGGAGAACACGATCCAGGAGTGCAATACAGGCTGGATCTGCCCAGCTGGGGAGCAGCTCTGTGAAAAGGGACCTGGGGATCCTGAGGAACACAAACTCAACAGGAGTGAACAATGCAGTTTTGGCAAAGAAAGCCAACAGGATGCTAGGTTATATCTGCAAGGGCATCACCAGCAGAAATAAAGAAGTCATTAGCCCACTCTACTCAGTGCTTAACAGGCCATCCCTGGACACTGTGTTCAGTTTTGGTCCCTGCTATACAAAAAAGTGAACAGGCTGAAGAGGGTTCAGAGGAGGGTCACAAAGGCTATCCAACTATCCAAGGGATGAGAAGCTGTGTGAGGAAAGGCTGAGAGAACTGGGCTTGTTCAGCCTTTATCACTATGTTCCAGTATTTAAAGAATGGCTACAAAGAAAATGGAGACTCCCTTTTGATGAGGAGTCACATGGAAAAGATGGGGGGAAATGGGCACAAGTTACTTCTGAGGAGATTCTGACTGGACACAAGAGGAATTTTTTTCACAATCAGCCCCTGGAATAATCTCCCCAGGGAAGTGGTGGGCTCCCCTGCATTGGACACTTTTAAGATCTGACTGGACAGGGTGCTGGGACATCTTGTCTAGACTGTGCTTTTGCCAAGAAAGGTGGGAGCAGGTGATCCTTGAGGTCCCTTTAAATCTGGGATTCTACGATTGTATGAATTTTTTTGCAAACATATGTACATATATGCATATATACATATATACATATATGCAGATATACATATTTATACATGCATATATATATGCACCTGCATACATGGAGGTGTGAGTAATTTAAAATGCCTGCTTCCATATATATACAATAATACTCTGGTGAGTTCCAAAAATGTGTTAGTTAAAAATAAGTAAATCCAACATGTCCAGTCAAGGATTTGTTTTAAGCAGAAACTATAGCTCCTAGCACTTTTTTTACATTTTAATTTTGTTTTAATACTACAAAGAGGAGCCTTTGTTTGCACTCAGGAAGAGCACCTGTGGAATCTCTAAACATTTTCAGACATGTTTTAAAAGCTCATCCTTGTGGTAAAGATTTAATCTAATCTATCAAAGTGGTATAAATAATGTAGACATAGCCTTAGGTGTCACTTCTTCCCTTCGCAGGTCAGAAAATAACTGAAGAGTTGCTCTGCTGCATTTTAAAATGTTGGTGAGTCATAGCAGTGACAGGATCCTGTGCTATCCTTGAATTATAGGCATCTAATCATCTAAATCAGTGATTATTTATAAGGTCCAAAAGCTCTCACACAAATCACCAGGCTTCTCACCACAATAAAACATAAATAGTAAGATAGTGTGTCATTTAAAAAAAAAAAAACAAACAAACAGAAAAGTTGCAGATATACCTCTAAAGGCTTTGCTTTTCAAGTAATTAAAAAAATTACTCAGCAGAGATTATCTGATTTATGTTTGACAGACATACTGCTTGATCAACGTCTCTTTAAAACTAAATCTCTAAGACAAAGCCACCTTAGCTTTGGTAAGATTTAAGTAAAAAGACCTACAGTATGCAACATAAAACATACTTCAGTTATGCAGAATTCAAATATATTAATGTTTTGCCAAAAGTTTGTTTTCACAACAGAATCTGGCTGAGCAGTTGCAGTTACTGTAGTGTGCCTGCGCCAGAGTGAGTTTGCAGTTCCTGCAAGGTTCTCCAGGTGTTTGAGAGGTCATTCATCATAAGAAAACATAACTCCAAAACATTCTTTCCCATTTTCATTAAATATCTGTATTTTGTATCATCTCTTGGAAGATGTATTTTGGTCTGGTCATTGATGGATTGTGAATTCAGGTGAATTTCATAAGTGTAAATTATTTCATGCAGTACTGTACTTAGATATCACTTTGATTCAGAAAGGTGTTTTCTACTATAGACATAATGATTGAAAAGGATGATAATTTCTGGTGAATGCTTCATATGAAAGTATAAATGATGAAGTACTTTACTGGTTCCAATGCATGTTTACGGTCACAAGTGAGGAGGTACTTCATGTATAGTTTCCTATATAGGATAAAATTATAAAATGTGCATTTCTTTCCCTCAAATATACACATATGAAGATATTGTTTTATAATATGAAGAAGAGAGCTGAAGAAGTCATATTTATCCATTGCTGCTTCAAACATTCTGAGTTGCATAAACATTGTGCTTTGTATGTTTGCCCTGTACATTTTGAAATGCACAAGAAGAGCTCCCAGATTGGGAAACAAGTTTAAAAAGTGGGTTCAGTGAGTGAGTGTTTGGTCTGCTGGGAATCAGCATTGGTTTGTGGGCATGCATGGGAGGGGTTGGAGTCTCTACCTGGGCTGTGTGACAAAGAAAAGAAGCCTTCAAAGGAGGGTGAGATGAAAGGGAGAAATGTGCTTTGGGTGTGATGGAAGTCCAGAGGACGGATCTTTCCCTCTGAACCTGTATTTCTAGCCAAAACCAGATCAATGCAAGTATAATGCTGACACTTCCCCACATATCTGAAGGAAACACAAGCATAGACTTAACAGACACCTGCTCTTTCTTTAATTTGGCATGTCAAGATAACTAAGCCTGTAAAGGTGTTGCTGTCATATCTTGTTTGCATCACCTTCCAGATTGTTGCCTTTAGTTTGGCGAGTCAGCTCTGGAGGGTCTGCTCCAGAGTGACAAGTGTCTCCAGGATGACTTTCTTTGTCTCACCCTGTAAAACTGAGCTAATCCACCTGCATTGCAGCAGTCCTGAAGGCAGACCCTCGATTTTGAAGGTTCAAGTATGTAGTAACGGTTCATAAGATACACAGCTGAAACGAACCACATAAATCTGTATGATACTGTACGCAAATGACCTTGGTATCTGATCAGTGCAGTGTGAAATGTGCACATTTTGCAGTGTAGGAGTTCCCACAAATATTCTAAGGACCTGCAGATGAAGGTGTGATTGGCCAGAAAGGCATAAAGAATAAGTGAAATGAGCCAATATGCAGCACAGCGTTGCCATTACGCGTTAAGCAGGTGTTTCTTTGTGTCTTCTGGAGTTTCGGTTCTTTGAAAACTTTCAGCCAGATCACGAGTGGTGTAGAAAGACGTACTAGGGAAAAGGCTAAGAAAACAGGAAAAAATGGCTATTTTTCTGCTTCCAGAACTGTGTATGAGAAAAAACCCCAACTATTCTGCAGCTTATTGGGCACATCCGTTGCTGAGGGACACAACACAGCTGCCAACAGGGCAAAACATTGCATGCATTATCTTCTGTTTTGGGGATATCAGTTCCCTAAATTGCCCTGCTGCGGTCTTGTGTGGTGTTAAGGAAAGTAAAACAAGGGTGGGGAGGCAAATTTGCTGGGTGTGCGCTGGGGAGTCCTGTGTGGTGGGAGACAGCCTTCAGCCCTGGTCTTTTCTGCTACTGAAGACATGCCATGTCCCACCTGGGCATAAGATGTAACCTGTTACGTATTCTGGGCATTGCACAGAAGTATTTGTATATGTAATATATGTGGCTTAAATTTATTACAGGTCTACAGCTGCAGTTATCAGAGTTGATCTTAACTCTGCCATAGGCAAATGTTAGTCAATAAGAAATTATCAGCTAGGCAAAAATCCAAAGTGAAGAACAGTTCCTGAAAGATGTAGAATGGTTAGAATTATCTGTAAGCATTAGTGTAAAAAATGGGATGATTTTGAAGTGTTAAAGGCATGGCAGTGTTTAAACAGAAATTGTAGACTAAAGAAAATAGTGGAGAACTGTCTAAGGCCTAACCTGATGGAATACAATTTTTTTAGAATCAAAGCCCAAGGTCAGCAACAGTCCTGATGCTTGAAATTATGTTCATCTCCAATGATATGTCTGGGATGAAATTTACTCCTTTAGGGTGTAAGTACATGAAAGTTGTTTCTTGTAGCTCTTACGGATTTATTTAATCATACAACCAGTGTGACACATCTCTGCTTGTGAAAATTATTTTTAACCTGTATTCTGTTTTTTACTGGTGGGAATGAGGTTGAAAGTTCATGGGGTCTACCTTGCAACTTTTCCACAATGGAAGCCCACAGTGGCTCCAGAATTTGCATGTATTTTAGCTCCTGGCTCTGTAGAAATGAAAAACTTTTATAACCCTGTGAATTAATCCCTGTTAAACCTTGTAATTCCTGTAAAGTTTTCTAATTCCTGAAAGCTTTTCTAACTCTCCTTTGGTTTCATATGCCAAGGATTGAAATTTTGAGAACGAGATATTAAAAACTAGAGGAAAAAAAAAGTCAGCTATATTCAGTTTCAGGTACAAAAATTAATTAGGCAAAGAATTTCAATTTTAGTACTGGCAAGTCGTACTAAATGAGCTTTCCTGTGGGAAAAAGAGAAGTTCAATCAAAACAAAAGACCTGTGTAGAAGAGATTCTGCAAACTATTTCAAGTTCAGTTCTCAGATCAGTGACAAATTAACAGGGATATTAAGATTTTATTCAGGCCTGCATTTCGAAACACTCTGCCAGTGTGAAAAAGATAAATAGTCAGTTCTGCATGACTTCTGATATAAAAACTAATAGGATGGAAAATTGCTATGAATTAGGAAAATTGTCTAGATATTAGATAATTAAAACTGCTTAGCTGAAGTTCTGTAACAGTTGACTGACAACAGGGATATTCACTGTCTATAACCTGAGAGCAAAGTCTGTGGCCTTACTTGACTTGACAGAAGCGATTTAAAACCAGCAAAGATACAGAAAGGGCTGTAAGGACTTGCTCATATCCTCATTGCCCCTACCATTTCTCTTTCTTACTCTCCTTCCCTCTTTCTGCATTATTTTTGTTCTTTGGATATTTCTTCTAATTTCTTGCAGTGCTGTAGTGCCCAGATTACCCCAGTGCTGTTTAGAGCCCATTCTAACCAAGTATTTTATACAACCTAACCAGATTTGTCTATCTAGCCTGGACCACTTCTGAAGAACACAAGTTCATAGTGGTTATGGTCCTGGCTTCTTCTGTGAAGGCAGATGAATAATTCCTGAGGTCCATATAGCTTAACTTAGTCCTTATACTCTAAGAACTTACAAAAAAATTAAATTAGGTCGTTTACTTGTAAATGAGTAAGCTGTCTTTCCACATGGGCATCTCAGTTAAGTGCCTGACCTCAGGTGGATGAAGTCAGTGAGTTTACAAGCTTGTTTGATGAAAGACAAGGTTTTGAAAAGCATCTTGGAGCTTCTCATTAAAGGTCAGAGGCAATTTTATATATCTTGATGAAATACCAGGTTGTAAAGGGGGTTTGTGTGAGCAAGTGAGGTAGATTGGTGGCAGTCTGGAAGACAGCAAGGGAAGTCCAATTTTTTTTTTTTCTGTAATGCCTGCAGTAATGTGCTGAAACTTGTCTCAGCATGCATGCTTTCTCTGGCTGCGTCTTCTAGCATGTAAGTAACAGTTGCTTTAGTTTTGTATATTAAAATAGATAAGAAAATAAAAAATTACCTACTGGAACAGGCCGGTGTCCATCTTGATCCAGCCTTTGGTCTCTGAAAGTGCAATATTCACAAAAATAATGCTATTCAGGAAGAATAAAATCTGGCCACTTGAAGAACAGAAAGCACAACAGCTCAGAGCTGTTGGGAAGTATAAGCCGTTAAGATAACAAGGTTGGCCTGACTTCCCCCTTTTTTTAAAAAAAAATTATTTTTTTCCCATAGGTACTGGATGTCAGGATGACTTCACTAGGTTTCTTTTTGGAGCTGTTGAGTAAGTATTTTTCCCTTTTTAGCTTAATTTGGAATAAAAGTCATGACTCCTGAGGGATTAGATACCTAATTATGTTATTGTAATTTAACCAATTATTGCACTTTAGCTTCTGTTTGACTGAGAACCTCTTACCTTGGTTAGTGTGATATTAGTTGGTTCATTAAGCCCCAGAAATATACATGCATCCATGAATCCAAGACAAACAATGCTGAGCTGAGTGTATTGCACTTTGAAGACAGTGATGGAGTTCTACTTGTTGGATGTGGTAGATACTATCTTTAGTCTATCCCAGCAATCACACAGGTGGATGGGAAGGCAGCCGAGTACAAGGAAAATACTTTCACTTGGGTTAGGAGGAAAAATTACAAACATAGCTTTGTCTTTGGAAGTTTTAACAGTAAGTGGAAGAATAGTAGGCCTCCTTTAGACTCCAGGAGGCAATATGTGGTAGAAGCAATGCTGAAAGCATATGCCAAGTTGCTTTTGTGGGAGGCACTGATGGTGCTGAGCTTGCTTGGTCAACTCTGTGGGTATCTGGTGGGCACATCACTGCCACGATGTGGTGGTCCCAGCGTTGTCATGGGTTGTTGCAAGGCAAACCCTGGCCCTTCCCTCTCTGTGGCACAATGAAGAGTACTGAGGCTGCAAAGGAATAATGACATGTGTGTTGTACAGTGTCAAGTAATAAGGACAGGTCATTCCCTCCATTGTAGAAACTCATCTCCAAGGAGATAAAGAGGATGGATATGGCCAGGGAATACATTCTGGGAAACTATAAAGGACAAGCCATCAAGAAAGGTGATGCAAAAGGAAACAGGGAACATGGGCAAGACAGTGAATTCTCTTGATCAATCTGTATGTTTGCTGCTTTCTCTGATAGCTGTCAGCTTCAGTACTCAAGCTAGTTAGAGAGATCAGTAATTTCAAGTACTTTAAGAAGTCCTTCAGCTCAGAGCTGAAGAGACTTGTGGAGACCTTGTTTATCTCAAGCATGTCCAGAGCCCTCCTTGGTTTTAGCATGGCTGAGCCTAAATCAACATTCCATTTCACTGCTTTGCAGACGCAATTTATCTGCAACATGATATTTATCCATACAGCTGGCAGCTGTGGTGTCAAGTGCTACAGATAGATGAGACCATTACTATGATACAAATATTTTCTTTTTCCACATTCACTTTTTCAAGCAATCACACATAACAAAGTTTGCAGCAAAATTGCACAGAACCAGAGTCAAAATTCCTCCTCTTTCTGTCATATAAGGGAATTTGGACTGCAGATATTCCAGAGATATAGAGGGTAAGTGGTTGCTTCCTGATTTGCCGGGCAGGTTAAAAAAAGCAAGTTCCACTTGCAATTAACTAGCAAAAAAACATGCTTAAAGTAAGTATTTAGCACTCTGGATTTCATAATACAGTGATTAATATAGATTTTCTGTTAAGAATGTTCCCCAGCAAGAAAAAAACACTCATAAATGAAAACCTCCTCTAAAAAAAAAAAAAAAAAAAATCTCTTTTATCTGACAGGCTCCTGAATTAAGTAATACTTGGATGCTGAAAGATCACAACAGAGCTGGAACAAAAGAGAAGAGTCTACTAACGGTATAAAAGCAAGACATTCAGAGGTGCCTGGCAAAGGATATTCTGGGTTTTCTGTCTTGAGGATTTATACCTCATCATTCAGGCTGCTGCTATTTTCTGTATGAAGCCAAAGCCTTCAGACTTGCAATCATGGGGTGAAGCTAATTGGTTGATGTCTTCTTCGTATCAGGGCAGGAAACCAGTACGAAACAAATCTGCCTCCTTCCATTTTGGTCATGAATTTATGTTTTAACAGGGTATTCCAAGTGCTTAGGAATGAAGTTTGAGATGAGGACGGTGGAGTTTATGCTCATGCTCAGAGCTATACTGGGCATCAGTGGCTGAGCTGGTCGATAGGGTCTGGAGCAAGAGAACGAAAGAAGCTGATGGAGGGCACAGACAGGTGGACTAATGTTTCTCCAAACACATGTAAGAAGCTTCGTAATTTCCATGTGGGACTTTAACCATCCACTGCAAAGGCAACTGGTTGGGGTGAAAACAATGTAGGAGAGGGACTTTGCACATGGTCCTGTAGGGACAGGACAAGAGGAATGGCTTTAAACTGAAAGAAAGTAGATTTAAATTAGATATAAGAAATTATATCTCGAGTGTGGCGAGGCACTGGCACAGGTTGCCCAGAGAAGCTGTGGCTGCCCAGTCCCTGGAAGTGTTCCAGGCCAGGTTGGATGGGGCTTTGAGCAACCTGGTCTAGTGGAAGGTGGGTTAGAACTGGATGATCTTTAAGGTCGCTTCCAACCCAAACCATCCTGTGATTCTATGATTATATGATTTCAGAAGAGTGTTGGGGACAATTTATTGCTGTGCCCCCTGGACAGGTTGCTTAGGGGAGGTGTCCTGCTCGATTTGCTAGTGAGGAATGACCAAGAACTGACTGGAGAGGTGCATATCAGCAGCAGCCCTGGCTGCAGTGACTTTGGAATAATAGTATTTAAAATGCTGTCGGAAGTGAGGAAGTGAATGAGGCCTTCAGTCACTTGATCTGGCTTTGAAGTTGGCTCTGCTTTGAGCAGGTGTTGGCACCAGAGACCTTCAGAAGTCTTGCAGATGAGGTTTTTCTACTAGTCTCTTGTTTTTCGGTTCTGCGCCAAAACGGGAAATTACTAGATTTTTATTTTATGAGGTCAGAATCTTCCTCCTGTGGATTTGCTTCAGTATTAGATGATTTGTAGCGCTGTGTCTTCCTAATGCTTCATTTGTGTTGTTATATGGCTCTGATGTTTTTTAACTGAATTGTGGTTTGATCCAGCTGCATTGCTTTCAGGTTTTTTGCAAGGTGCATTGCTTGTACTTAACCTTAAAAGCTAAAGATGTACTTGGCAGATACCTACATCCAGGTTACTGGCTTGGGTTTAGATTGTTTCCTAAGCTCTAGAATTCTTATAAGCCATCAGATAAAGTTATGTCTTGCCTGAGTAATTGTACTATCCCTACCCACTTTCAAGATCCCTGGGAATTTTTGATTTTTTTCTTTTTTTTTTTTTAGGCTAAACCTTTGCAACTCATGTTCAAATTTTGATCATACCCCACTTTTGTCTGAAGGAAATAGTCAACTTTCTTCTGTACTCTCTCTAGTGTTTAATGGATGATATGACTGAAAATAGAAAACAAATACAGTTTTGTGTTCACTCAAATCCAGTGAAAGAATTAATGTAATCTTTCCTTTCTTCTTGCTTAGGTTCCTTTAGGGTTTGCTCTCATGGGACTCACAAGCCAGTTTGAGCTGATTGCAAATGGGTGTTTTGTTTGAAAAATTAGGGTTAAGTTTGGCTTTAAATACAAAATTGTTTCCAATTTTCCAAATAGAAACAGGAACATGAAAAACCCTTTGTTCTCAGTTGGTGACTCATAATTAGGCAAAATTATTGGTATGTAAATTAATCTTATACCCAAACATATATTTGTTGCAGTTCCTTGCAGTGACATTTAAACTGGTGCTGGAAAAAAAAAAGACCTGGATGAAAGCAACTTGGATTTTTCAGTTACATAAAACTCTGAAAGGCTTTTACTTCTGTGTGGGAGGCAGCTTGCTGCAAAGCTGTCACTTGAAACTTTATCAATCAGAAGACAGTACAGTTTTTAATTATGCAGATTTTCAAAGTAAAATAACTTTTTCTTGCATGAAAATGTAGAACAGAGTCAGGTGAGATCTGGAACAATCTGAAAAATTTTGAAGAGTTTGCTAGGCTTAATTGAAATAGCTTCAAAAAGCTTACTCTTATAAAGAAGAACAGTATACTTGAAGTGTTTTAGCTTTCTTCTTTATAAAAGAAAAAATCTTTTCTCTCCTTGTATTCTAATTATCTCTCTATCCAGCAAAGACATACATCTTAGTGTATCCCTGAGTCTATAGTTGTAAAGATCTCCACTCTGCATTTTTATGGCCTAATCTGGGAGTCATGGGTCCTAAAATAATGGGATGTTGTAGGATTTTCTGTCCATCAACACATGGCAGGGGCACCAAATGCTGCGCTCTTTTGTAAAGTGTCTAATAAATCCTTTCCTTGTGGAGATAGTTTGCAGTTCTCACAAAATAGATACAATTGCTGCAGACATCAGACATCCTGATATTTGCTGGGAAGCCTCAAAACCTCTCAGCTGTGCTTTCTGGTTTGACTGTTACATGAGATGCCATGATGTCATGTCTCCTATATCTTCAGAGAGAAGGAACAATGCCGTTGAATTTTATGCTGCTTTACCAACATAGGCGATCTGCAAGGAATGTGAATTAATCATGAACAGTCCATTTTGCTAATGTGTTTTGTGATAGGGGAGAGAGAGAGAGAGTGTGTTTCCTTTTGCTCTTTTACTTTTCGGGTTGTTTGACTTCATTAGAAGTTGAATTATACTGTTTGTTCTCACTCTAAGAAACATGCCTCACTAAAATGTCATGTAGTTATGATGGATATGTTCTCTAAACCCTCTTCTCCAGCATTTATTGTGCAACAGAGTTGGCACTGCTACCTGTTGGGATTTGATAAAAACATGACTTCTACCAGAAAGGGGCTTCTGAGTTCAGTGTAACAATACCAGTTGGTGGTTTATGTTCTGGCTGGCTTTTCCACTCATTCTCTCTTTTTCTAATTTTGGCAAATTTCTTAATTTCTTCTCTGGTAGTGTTGTCCTTTTTATGCATGGGTCTTAAAAAAGTTGTCTGAGAAATCCTGACAGTATTACCCAACACAGGGGTAATAAGCTTCTCCTCTCCCTGTGTGTGGTGCAGCTGGTAATAAAGATGATGGATTGCACTCTCCTTCTCAGGTCCTTTCAAATGCCTAGGTGACTCAGTGCTCATACTCAGCCATATTAAGATTGGGCCACAGCTTTTCACCCTCTGACTCTTTGCAGATTCCCTTTTAAAACCATTGTGAACTTGCATTGCCTTTTTCTTGTTCTTTTTATGCTTCAGCCTGGAGTTAGCCTTCTGGCAGCTTCCCTTCCCCCAGTTGCTTTGTCTTCTCTTTAGCTCTGTTTTAAATCACATTGTATTTCTGGATTCAACACCTACAAGGTTATGACCTCTTCAGTGAACTTGAAGAATAGGCTATTCTGTGGGTTTTAGTCTCTCAGGGTCACAACTGCTGCCTCTGCTGTCTGGGAGTAGGGCACATCAAAGTCAACTGTCCTATTTTTTGGCATTTAGACTTGAAGTTAAAAAAAGAAGTGTGGCTGTAGCTTTGGGAATTTATGCCTCCCAACCCATGAGTTCTTTTAGGTCAATGAAACAAAAGTGCCAACTGCCATGGACATGATCTTATGTCCCTCCATCTCCTAAACTCCTGGCTCAGCAAAAAGATAATCAGGACTGTTTCAGATACAGAGGCTGGTCCCCAAAGAGATTCTTACAGTGCCTCAGATTGCAATCTCTGTCTCTGCCCTTTTCTTTATGCCAAAAGACCTTTGAGTGCAGACATTTCAAAGAGGAGCTCATCTGAACACTGGCTTTCTGTTCTCAGGCTGACAGCCCTGACTCCATCTGTGCAACCAAAGAGAAAGAGAAGCTCTTCAGCACAGCCCTGTACCATCCTGAGGCAAAGAAACTTTTCACTACAATACCCTGTGTGAATCTAGTACATGGAGCTTGTGACCCCTTGATGATATACTTTATGAATTAGCATGCATCCCTTAGTGTGTTTGGAGCAATCACACTGTTGCAGGAGCCATATACAGAAACCTCTCTGGATGACAGTTGGTGATGTTTGGCATTCCTTACTGCTATTCCCACTCCAACAGGATTTGAGAGAGAGATTTGCCTTTGATCCCGTTCTTGGATTCTGAACCCAAGGAAGTATAGGTGTTCTTACAATACTTCAGAAATCCACATGGAAGCCAAATTCCTCTCTCTTCTTTACTTGTCTATGAATTATGCCTGGAAATGACCTAAATTTATCTGTAACTGGTTGAGCATCTTGTGGTTCATAGGTCTCTTCCCAGTGGTACTGCAGTAGATGGTTATTCACAGCTAGAAAAGCTTCCAAATTTTGTTTTCAAACTGCAGACTGTGAAGTGGGATCAGCAGTTGCTGATACTTATTGCATTTCTAGTTGTAAAAGAAAATGTACTATTTGAAGTAGCACCCCTACTGTATTTGGAGTATAGGATATACATACAGAGCATTTCTTACATTTTTGCACTACCCCTAAAGAAGAAAGAAGAAGGGAATTCAACATTTAAAGAATTGTAACTAGAAGAGGTCTAGAAGTTGCAAAATCTGCTCTCAAAATTTACTCACCTCATTTAGGAAGATGGGGTGATTTAAAATGCCATTTTGAGATTGACATGAAAATTTGAAGACTGTATCAGCGACTGTTATGTAAATGGTTCTTGAAAAGTCTCCGGATCATTTACTCAGAGGTGTATTTAAAGCAGGAAATGAGTTATTCATGCATTGTTTCATGAACTCCTACTGTGATTTTTATATTTTTTTCAAGCTACTTGAAAGGAAGCTCAAAGAATTATGAGCACATAGAAACCCATGTAATAAACAGGGGCAGCAGAGTGGGTATGAAGGTGACATGAAAAAAAAGCCTGGGAATAAATACTGAACAAACAACTGATACAACAAAATGAGCTGAATGAAATTGCTGAGCAAAACCTCGACTTAGAATTTTTTTCACTGAATGTCAGAAAGTCTTTCAGGAATTTCACGTGAAAACAAAATTAACACTTCAAGCTAAGATATTTTGATAATGTCTACCTGTCTTTGGCATTGATCTAGGGTTAACGCTTGCTTAGGAAAGTTTCTGGACTTTTTATAGTGTATTGTGTGCTTTAAATCCTTAATGAATGATTTTTTTTATGCTTAGAAGGTGAAGTGGTTTTAGTCATGAAAAAGACTGTGGTAGAACATGTCAACTGAATATCAGAAAAGATACAAAACCTATTTAGTCAGAACATTACTGCTTGTGTGGAGGCAAAGGCTTTTAGGCCTTTTTTTTTTTATTACTTCCATGAAGTTGTGTGAGAAAGTCATTGCAAGTGAGTAACCCGAGCATGTGGAAGCACAGAGAGACATGGACTTGGAAGAGATTTGGCAAAGCTAATTTTATGAGGTTCATTTATGCTGGCAGGCACTTTTCTGACATAGGATGCATTCTGAACTTCCTGCTCTTTCAGAATACTGTGTAACTTTGGACAAGTGATATAGGCCTTTGTTCGATTGTTTTCCACCTATAAGAGCAAATTTTATTCTTCCCATTGCATAAAGCCATTAGAAAGGATCAATTTACTACTGGGAGCTACTTAGATATGTCAGTGACCTGAACCATATGACTGCCTAGATAATAAGCAAGGAGAGACTAATACCAAGATCTTTCGCAACAATAAATATTATTGCTGACCCCGGGTTCCATAATAATGTATTTGTGATTTGATTTATTCTTTCTAGAAATCTTTTTAATCTGTCTTTATTGTTTCTGGTTTAATTAATTTCTGTTCAACTCTTAAGTTTATTAGGATCATTCTGTTTATACTATCCGCTTGTTCATACAGCTGTAAGATTATTGTAGAACAGGTGACGTTTACTTGTTGTGTACCTTTGGTTAGTACAGTTTCCTTTTTATTTTGTTTTATTTTAAATACTTTCTAATTACCACGTTGTTCAGCATTATCTTAAAATGTGGGAAAAGTCTTAAAAGTCTGTGAGAAACATCAAAACGCCTCCTTGAAAAGTATGTTGGTGCAAAATTACCACAAAGAAAACCCTGGTTGCTGAATGGGCCGTAATTGCACAATTTGTGTATCAGGTTCATGTTGGAAGCTGTGTCCATAACAGAAAGGCACCATGGCATATGTTCAGTTGGCTGTTTTTACTCCTGTTAAAATGTAATGTATTAATCTTAACACAGGCTATTTTTTCAGCTCAGATTAATTTCTGAGTTTACAGATACAAGCACCATCTTGAATTATTTGTTCTCAAAATATATTTTTTTACTGGTTATTATTTATTGCAGGTCAGTTTGACTAGATTGAAAATAAAGCCTGGAAAAGGCTAAATGTTGACTGTGATGAAAGTATATCCTTATATCTAATGAACCAGATAGGTACCTAGAGATAACACTTTTTTCAACCTGGAGAGGTTTTGAAAGGTGTTGACTTCTGCCCACTAACAGACTTTGGCAGCAAAAGGAGGGTTATCTAACTTGGTACAATCAGTGACGTGACTGTGTTTCGTTCAAGAACCACAAGCTTCTTCATGCGTCAGTTTTAATTTGGCCCATTTCTGAAATCTATGCAAACTATACTAGGGCATTAGCCTTCAACACTGTGGGATTTTAAACCTGTCAGCCTACATACTGGCTCCACTGAGAGAGGCTTCGGTCTAAGCTGATAAAGAGATTCTAGTAGGGATGGTTTTGGCTTTGTGTAGATCTGGGAAGAACAGTGAATTCTACTGTGGACAATGCTGACCCTCATGGACAGACTGGCTGCCACTCCTTTGAATTAAAAAAAACCCAAACAAACTCTGCAAGCCCTGAGGCTTGTTATTATGATATACTCGGTGATCTATGTCATTTTATCTGAGTAAATAACAATGGGAATTTCTGAAGATATCTGAGTGACTCTGAAATACCTTGTGGATACAAGTCTGAATGAAAATGCTGCTGGCTACAGCTGCTGCAGTCTAGGTGGAGAATAACATTGATAAATTTAATGTACAACTTCTACTCTTTCATTTTTATTTGAACTTGGGATTTCTAACTCAATTTTGGAAGTAGAGACAGAGAAACCTTCACAGTTTTGTAGCTCACATTTATTACTGGCTTTTAATTAATAAACTAAAGTCAATGTTCTTGCCACAGCCATGTAAGGAGAAATATGGCTCAGACCTCCTTGGTATCATGCCTCTGTAACTGCTGTCTCTGGACTTGACGGCAGCAATCCAGGGTCAGGTCATGAAAGTGAAAAGGTATCAAAGATTGTTTCTCTTATTTATCTTTGCCAGTTATACGGAACAGGCACCTTTGACCTGAAAACTCTTCCATGCTATGTAATGATTGTGCTATACTGGGATAAGAACTTGTTCTTCATTAAATAGAACTCAAAGGCTGAATTCTGAACTATTGGAATCCCTGTTTGCTCAGTGCACCTTTTCTGGGGCTGTTTTAGAAATGTGCTTGGAGGAATCCTGTTTTTTGTTGGTTTTTTTTTTTTTTTTTTTCTCCTTCAGAGCTGATTCCAGTGTGCCCTGGAGGAAAAAAGGCATGCTAAGCCTCCATAGTTAGTGTTAAACAAAGGTTTAGTCTATGCAGACACTATGATTGGATTTTATGGTATTCTATGCATGAGTCAAACAAGAGAAATCTTGTGTTGGAAAAATCAGTTTGTGGCAGCGGGAAGAACTTAGTCATGATTTGCCTCTTGATTTGCAGGAGGCAGAAAAGCAAGGAAGAAAAGTGTGCACATAAAAATTAAGCTTAAATCAAGGCATTGTGGTTAAGATTTAATCCTCATTTTTTAATGGAGAAAAATGAGTAATTCAAACACTGAAGAGAGTACATTTATATGTCTGAATTGTAAATCAAGAGAAAAGCATGTGTTTAGTCAAGGAAGTTTCCTGTGTCCCTCTTGAAATATATATATCTCGCATTTCTTATTCATTCAAATTAAGAAATAGGAACTTCAAGACAGTAAAAACAAAGTTCTTTGCTTGGCTCCACTGGGTACTAATTCACACAGTTCATCTCCATGTGATCTACACATGTTATAAAAAGATAAATCAAGCAATGGATAAGAGTTATTAATTACCCACATTAAAGAATCTGGGACTGACATCATGAGTCTGGAAGGGATGACCAAACCAGAACAGAGTTTGCAGAGAACAGTATAAGAAAAAACACTTTTCATGCATCTTCCCAGATATATTTTGCCACAAGCTGCATGTTTGTCTTTGTGAATAGTATGGAAAAAGCTTTAAAGTGAAAAAAGCAGAATTAAACCTATCCTCCACATTTTGCTTGTATATGTTTTGTCCCATTAAACACTGACCTTCTTACCATTTTATGTAAATGTGCATTCAGTGCCTCCAAACACTTGATTTTTCTTTACCATTTTCTTTGGTCTGTGTGTGAATACCTTGTTAGGTTTGAGATTTGTCATGAAACAGGTGCTGGTCTGACCTCTGTGTTACTTTCTCTGTATATTGAAAGGCAAAGCAATAGATATGCCATAAGGTTTCAAATCCCACAAAATTGTATTCTGCTTTACAGAAAGGAATTTCTATTTTATTGGACTATATCAGTGATCCTCTTTCTATTTTTGTTTGTTGTTCAGAAAGTGAAAATATGTAAGCGCATGCCTATCTAAACATCACTAGTTCTGTGACAGTTTGATAGATAACTGAAACTGTATTTTTCAGTGCCACCATCACCCTGAGCTCTGAAGCATTGTGCACTTTAAAGGCAAAACAAGCCAGATCACTTATTCTGATTGTATTTGGTAGCCCCAAATTCTCATCGCTATCAAGAACCCTTTGTGCACACAATCATATCTTCTAGGTGTTTAGATATTCAAAGTGATTTTGTGCAGAACCATCAAAGATCAGGGCCTCATGGGACAAGAAGCAGAAGGAAGAGTTCATTGTCAGTAGGTAATAACTCCTTTCATTCTCTGTGGGAGGCTGGTGGAGGTTAAAAAATCGGGAAAGATTGTTGCTAAGCACTTGCCAAATAATCTCTTGGTTTGCCAGAACCCAGGATAGCCTGGGTTTAAGATCTCCTCTCCAAAAAGTTTTCAGCAGCTGTCCTGCAGCTTCTTATTGGAAAGTGAAGCTGAATTTGTTTAGTCAATCTTCTGAAACAGGTATAGCCAAGTATTTAAAATACAGCATTATTTGACCCATCTGAGACCAGTCTGGAAATTTTTTTCTGCATATTAACTTTTTTCCATTAACATTTCATATTTGTCATGACAAGTTACTTCTGATCCTATTGCTATTGCATGCGGTGCTGCTGTAATTTGATCCTGAACCCATATTTTTCTGTAAATGCATATTACCCTTAAGGGCATGTGTGAGGTGGGGGGGGAGGGAGGGAGCATTGGAATGGCAGCATGGCGATTCCTCATCAATTCATCATTGGTTTCTCATTAGAATGTATTCGAAAATTTCCTTAAAATCCATTGTGGCAACATGGAAGCTTGCTTCCCAATTTGAAATCTTATCAGAATCTATTTCTGCAGATGAAACCCTGCTCTGAAGCCAGAAAGGAGGCTATTTGACGTTTGCTTGTGGCTAATCTGTTTGAGAAATCTTACGTAAACTCCAGGAGGGGAGCTGCCAATTTCTGCACATTGGGGAAGAAATGCTTCCTTATTTGGAGACGTTTGCTCCTACTCGGGCCCACAAGAGTTTTTTCCAAATGCCTCTGGTATTTGATGACTGTGACATAGCTTTGGAGATCTTTGTGCACTTTATATTCCTCCTTTCAGCTGTCTTGAGATCAACTGATGTGAAAGGGTGGCAGTCGGGGAGAGAGTCCTTCAAACTTTGCTGCCTTTGAAGGGTTTATTGTTGGAGTGGAGGGTAATGAAGGGAGGATGGGCTTTTTCTGTGCCAAAAGAACACCCACAGAAAACCCCAAAACAAACCCATCACCCTCCTTCTTTTTACCTAGATATTTTTTGTTTTGCTACAGAATGGGAAAGAGCAAGATAAGAATATGTCTGAATTTCTGTGAGATATCAAGGGTGGCAGCTCAGCTTTGGGAAGGTAGTGCAGGATCCTCACTGGGATCACATCACAGGAAGGATGGGCATCTATGGGCAACAGCATCAGGGGCTGAGCGCTTTTCTTAGCCATGGCCTTGTTTGCATGGTGTGATCCTGCTGCAGTATGATGCATGTGGTCCCTTTGGACAAAGGTCCCTTTAATGGCTATCAGGGTCCCTTCTACAGGAGGGGTATGAAGCCAAATCTGGGGGCTCGAGTTGATGTTTCGCTCATGGTAACTGACTTGCTTTGGTGGATGGAGTGCAGAAACATCTGTACGTTAATCACTTCTGTGGGCCATGATGTCGTTGCCCCTGCTTTAATAGAGAGGCCTTGGAAGTATACATGGAAAGACTGACCCCAGGGACTAAAGTGGTTATTTGTGATGGCTGGAATCTAGGGAGGAAGTTTCTTCTTCTGCTAGACTTTCCCTTTCCTCTGACCTATGCATTATGCTTTCTTCAGTTTACCTGTTGTTTTTTTTTATTTCTCATATTTGAAGAGCTGCTTGTTTAGAACTGTGTATTATTGTTTCTCTGGAATTTATTTGCTAACTGCCAGCTCCAGAGTTGGTTTTGCATGTTTAATTTTCTTATGTTCATGAGACGACGTTGGCAGCAAAGGCACTATAAAAAGCATTCATTTCATGGAGTGGTACAAACATGTTTTCAGCTGAATTGATGACACTGAATATAAACCACTCCTCATTTACACTTCCTCTTAAGGTTTGTTTAATGAACTAAAATTTTTCCTGTTACATAGAGGTGCAGTTCTTTCTACCCATCCAGAAAGGATGCAAAACATAATGTTCATTTACACCTACCATCTCTTGTAAAATAACCTATTTAGGAGCATTTCTCCATGAATCTTACAGTGTTATGGCAATTCTTCTACTCTTCTTTTTTCTTACTATTTTCTCTTAAACCTTAAACTCTTTTATTGTGCACGTATGAATAAAAATTACTGTAAATGAGGTGGACTGGGTTGAGAAGCCGGTTGTGAAGACATCAAAATTTTGATGGAGATAAATGTTTAGACTTGGGGAAACTAATGTGTTTGAGAGTTTTTGGTCTTCAGGTTCATGCCTATGAACAAACAGTCATGATTCCTCAGTGCAAATGATTTATTGAATTTACATATAATATTTTCCTCTGGCAGTGGAATAGTATTAATTAAAATGCCCATTGCAACTTATGATTTGATACTTTTCAGGAGGCACTCCCTTAGGCTATTAACAAGGGCTGTAATGAAAAACACACATTTTCAATGCTGTTTCATACATTAGTGTCTAGAGGCTGGAAGTGGTCCTATCTAATACTGTTTCATCCAGGGCTCATCTTAATGCTTAATTAGTTTTCTGTGAGGTTGTATAGCTCTGACAGGTCATGTAGGGAAATTGGGAATGATGACGTGTAAAGCAGAGCCTGAAGTGAGATAATTTGACTGTGCTGCTTTCCCATGTTCAAGTGCTGACATGGAGTTAGTACTTCATCAAGGGATTGACCTCCTGACCTTCATTCCAGAAGACCTATATTTTAATGTAAATATTAAAACCCATGAGTTTGAGAACAAGTTGTTACATAAAAGATCACATCATAAGTTCTTACTATTGTAACTCTTTGTCCTCCAGTGTAGCTTCTTTTTCTATCTCCGGCAGTTGTGCATTGACAGTAGATTCATTAATTTATCAAACTTTCTGCACACCCAAAGTGCAAATTAAACTTATGGTCAGTCTGTAATTACAGTGAGGGTGGCCTTGGGCCTGTATGCATGGTCTGGTTGGAGGAAGCTGTTAAAGTAAAGCACAGGCAGAACTATGGAAGCTTGTTGAAGAACATAGAGGTTACCATTTCTCTTCAGTAATGGGTATCACATTAAGAAGATGCCATATGCCTCACTGAATATCTGATAGACATAGGAGACTTTGAACAGAAAGAGATTTTGAGCCAATGACTTATCAAAGGCTGTCAGAATAATAATTTTTTTTTCCCCCAATTTCAGTCAATTGCTGTCTGACAATTGAAAAGCATGCCTATTCAGAGAGCATTCACCCACGCTGGCGCCTGATCCTCAGTGCTCTGCAGCCATACACTTGGAAGCAGAGAGGAAAAGTACACATATGAAGCACCAAATGGAGGTTGTTAAACACGAGCCATATGTGTTATTTAGCCTTGGAACATAGGGAGGTTATGAAACCATTCTTGGAAAAGAAGACAAATACATTTCCTGTATATCAAAATCATTTGTAACAAATAGACGCATGTAAAACCTGCTGAATGATGGGGCACAATAAAGATGACAGAGCCCTGAAATTTGGCTTACACCTGGAGGTTATTTGTGCTGCAATAACAAAGTTCAGGCAGCTGTAGGAAGGTGATTGAAAGTGGGTTATAATAATGATTGGTAAAGGATTTTAATTTGGTTTTGGTAGACTTTGCAGTCTCTGAATATGAATTGGAAATGTCACCAATGTTATTGAATCTGAATTCAGTATTCAGTGGTAATGCTGAACTCAGTATTAATCAGTGCCAGATCTGAACTCAGAATCAAAGTATCATGGTTTAGGTTTACCTGTCCATGTAATTCTCAAAACTTATGTATGCAACATGAATTTTTTATTTTTTTTTTTTGGGTGGGGGGTGGGAGAAAAACACCAAAGGCTAGCCATAAACCAAATATTGTACAGTGCATAGTCAAATGAAATCTGAACATCAGTGATTGCATTTTTAGTAGGATGAATGTTCTGACTGAAATGTGGCAATCTGTCACTTGGCCTTTCTGTGACATTCAGTGTATTGAAATTACCAGGGAAAAATTGGTTTCTGACATGCTAAATTAACTAAGTTAGAAATTTGAGCTTTATTATCTCTGGTAATTGTTACATAGAGAGGAAAGAGTTGTTTGTCTTTTATATTCAAACCAGGCAATTAGAAAAATTAATACAGCAATTAAAAAAAAAAAATAAAAGGTAGATCTCCAAAACGGTCATCTTTGGAAGTAGGAGAATCAATTAAGAGACACAACTTCCAATCTGAGCAACAGCTGTGCAGTGATTGTACTTTCTTAAAGCCCAGCATAACCATAATTGGTGCTTATCGTTTGTCGTTGTGCAACTCACCAGATTGTACTGGGGCATTGAGTCTCTCCTGGTCAGACTGGGGTTGTGCATGTCCACCCCGCAGTGGCTTTTGCTTCAAACCAATATGCACTTTCTTTTCAGGTTAAAGGCATTTTTTTTGGATCAGGAAATATTTTTGTGGTGGATGAAGACAAGGCCAATTTAATTGCTGATACACAGGGTAATATTGGCAAAGATATTAGTAGGTGAAGAATAAATGATTTAAAAGAATGTTTTAGGTATCTACAAATTTATATTCTTGCCCATGAATGATGATGTTTCACTCCTTTTTCTTATTTTTTTTTTCCTGGTATAGTGTCTTCAGAGATATAAAAAATCCACTTGACCTATAGATGATGCTTCTTTGAATACTGTTCTAAATCTGCTGCAATTTAACAATGAAATGCTGTTAGAATTACATTACATTTTATTTTGGATGGACTTAATTTTTGTTTCCTTTCTACTTTTTATTCAAAATGTAATTTTTGTTTATGTTAAATCCATGTAAATTGTGCCAGGTGATAGTACTGGGACCCTCTCTGTAAAATCAGGATATTCGAGATCTGAAATTCTGTTTACTCAATAGTCATTATCTATGAATGTCAACAAATCCATCTCTTTTTAGTTCTCCAACCTTGGCTTCCTATTCTTAGGTGTTAGATACGAACTTGTAGGCCTTATACTAAGGAAATATTTAGGGAAATACTTGCTTAGTCTGTGTGAGAGATAGAAGGGACTTTGGGAGTAAAAGGATGAAATTAAGAGAGGATTCCGACCCATAAGGTCTGTTAGATCTACTTTAATTTTTCCTGAAGCAGAAAAAGCTACCAAAGTGCCTGAGATAAAAGAGGAGATTAGGTGACCCTAAGTATTTCTTTTTAGTAGTGATTTCAGGATGAAATGATGAATTTTAAAGATATGCTTGAAAATGAATGTTTATGTATATAGACATATAGCTATTATGGCACTACCCAGAACTAGGTGAACGGTGTGGGCAAAGCCGTAATGGTGTAATTGTTAATAGAAAATTCTGGGGGCAGCCATACAAATTTAGATGAATGGAAGAATCAGATATATCATTTTTGACAGTATGTAAGTCTCAGACAGTAAGAAGCCTTAGAGAAGTATTCTTTCCTCATTCATTCCACTCTTGCTTTTGGAAGGCTGCTTCAGGTAGCAATCACGATTAGGCATCCGATTATGAACCTTTGATTTATGGAATGTGGTGAGGCCAGTTGCACTTCTGGGACTTCAGCATGCCCTTCCTCCCTTTGGTGGTTCCATCCTGAGAACGCATACTGAATTAATAGAAAGAGATGAAGATTAAGGGAAGGTAAAATAGCATGTAATTTGTGTGCATATGTACATCCCTACAGGCATATATAAATCTGCTTAGTTCCCTGCTTGCATCCAAGGAAGAGTCTGCAAATAACTCTTGTTCAGGATGAAACCACAAGAATTCAATGTGATGGTGTGAACAACATCCTCTCCCAAACAATGTGGTCAAGGATAGGTAGCATTTTGAAAGTTTCCTGCAAAGCTCACATTTCATTCTGAGGCCAAGAGTCTAACATGAGTGGCAGAGATTGATAAGAATAATGCATTTAATGGCTAATTGAGAAAAATGAAAAATACACCTTTCAGAAAACCACAAGGATGTTTCTTTGTTAAGCCTTTACTTTCTGTATCATGTATAAGGAGAGAAAACGGACAAGGCACTGACAACTTGATCCAACTATTTCACGTATGTGTGAGGTGGAAAGAAGCTTAGATGATCTTGGGAAAGCTCTGTTTTCCATTACTTCATGTGTATGTAGTGCTGGTTTCACAACACATTTAGTTCGCGTAAACGCCTAAATGTCTGGGGACCTGCAGCATAGCTCCTGTGAAGGCATCCTTGGTGTGCCTGAGCTCTCCCCAGAGGTATGAAAGTCTCATTGCCAAGTCTGCTTGCTCTGCACGTAGACCCACAGCACAAGGTTTGTAGGTAAGGAAGAGGAGAAGAGGAGGATTTGTCACTGTTGAACACAACTGCAATGCGTTTTCATTCTTCATTAATTGGGAAATGTAATCATAGGATCATGCTTGGTACAATGCATGCAGCACATCAGTGAAAATGTGAGGAGTAAAACAGTCATGTTACTATATCACAAGGATTCAAGCTGTTATTTTAATTATAGGCCAAGTTAGTTAATAAAAGTAAAGAAAGAAAATGAGGCCTCTTCTGAGAAGTATACAGTGTACCATCAGCTCTTTTCCCATTTAATGGTAAACAGTAGGTAGAAGAATATGCTGCTTCACCATTCTGCCACCGTCCTGTTGCACAATATGCACTTGTATACATGGTTTTAAATAAGGAAGCATCTGAATTCAGTGTAGGTAGAAGTTGTGTCTCAGACCTTTTGTCTTTAAGCTTTTGGTTCATATATCAGCAGTGAGAGACTGAGGACGTATATATAATAATGTTTTCTAATATTTTGGCTTACTGTGTTAAGGCACCTTTTTTAAGCTAATTGGTAAAGTTTTCAAAACATGTAAAATTATATGAAGCTGCTATAAGGGAATATAAGGTTGGAGAAACATCCTTGTACTTTAATATTTCTGGAAGACTCTTGACAAATTATACATTTACTTCATATTATTTTAATTTTCAAAACACTTCCCTTGTATAACATGGTTTAATTCCTCTGAGGGTAATCAGGATGGACCATAGCAACACCTTCCGGTACGGGGGTTCACTCTGGTTTCTGGGTCTTGCTTTTTATGGTCTTGGGCTCTGACATTTTGGAGGCAGATGCCCTCAAACTGCGGAGGTGCTGTGTCTCTGCACCACATTCTGTCCATCAGGACTTCTGAGGGTTGAGTGCTTTTTTTTCTGTGCCTTTTGCCACCATCTCTGTGGCATCTCTACAGACAAATATTCAGATGTCGCTTGCAGGGTCTTCAGCAGTGGAAACCGAACAGGGTTACAAGCAAGCACCATTATTTAGATTTTGAATTAAGCATTCGACCTCAGGAAGGACTGGATTCAAGGCTGGGAGAATTCCATCCAGCTCCCTTCTCTGCACGTTGAACGATAGAGTCTGTAATTACACCTTCGCTGCTGGAACCCAGTCACATTCAGTGCACATGATGGCAGCAGTGAGGGGAGGATTAACGTATGAAAGCAAGCTCAATTTGAATCAGCTGAACTTGTGATTTAAATATTTTAAATGTTTCTATATGAATACAAGTTTTCTGTGATCTGAAGTGAAAAATCACCTTGGCTGCTTTAGTACCTATTTGGGAATGAATTATGTCAGCAATGGTGGGAGACATTCAGGCTGTGCAGTATTCTGTATGAATACTTGAAAAACATATTTAAAAATGGAGAGATGACATTGCTGAAGCTGCCAGAGGTGCTGGAGGCCAGGCAGTGGTGGGAGAAAACGGCAAGGGAAAGCTGCTGGCAGGTGCCTTGCCGGAAAGCCAGTAGCCGTGGCAGCACAATTTATGTGCAAAATATAAAGTTTCATGCATTTTACTTCAGATTTCCAGGGTCAGAGGTACCTCACAATTATGATTATTATTATAAACTTCCTCTGTGTTTGCTTGTAAATGAGAATAGTGCAGAAAATGGGGTTTACATCCCCAGCTGGGGATTTTGTCTTTTTTTCATGGCTTTCCTGAAAGCTTGACTGAGATGATTTCGGGTCTGAGATGCTGGCCCTGGATCAGGGGCTGTGCATCTTGGAGATTCCCAGGACCTGAAAGCATTGCGCTTACTTTGGTTTCAACCACTTTACATCTGTGAATTTTTGAGGAGATGGCTCCCTCTTGTGGTGGTATCCGATAAACCTCATATTCTCTTCGAAGGAAACCAAAAATTGTTGTCATAGCCATGCAGGAACTTTTCCCGCTGCTTGAGAAGCTGAGCAAGAGAAGAGCACTGCTGAACTCTTTTATTTCTCTGTCGAGCTCAAGGCCATAGTGTCATCCACCATTTGTGTTTCACAAAGAGCTGCAAACCTGCCAGTAAAGTTCTTTTTAAAGGACGATGAACAATCTCACTGCATTAAGATGCCGGGAAACCTTGCTATTGGGGACTCAGTATTCGAATCACAGTGTAGTGCTTTACTGACAAGCAGGAGAGTAATTTAGCTGAGCAGGAAAATAATTAAAATACTATTATGCAGAAGTACAGGGAACTTCAAGGATGAGCAATAGTAACCATTCCAACAAAATCGTTTTGATAAATATGAACTATGAGGCTCCACTAATTTTTTGAATTAAAGTTGTAGATAATAGAGAGCATGTTATTAGTACTGTGTTATAGGAAAATGGATATTCCTAATGACAATCTGTATCAGAACAATACAAAATTTTACAAGCAACTACTGTTGCTTAGGGAATATTAATTAAATGGAATCAGTATACAGCTTTGGTCTATTCATTATTTAATCTCATAAAAGCTCAGCATAAAAACTTTGTCTCTTGTCCTGCATGTGCACCTTCATGGTATGGATGTTGGATCTGGTCGATGTGCAATGCTGCTCTTGCATTGCCTTTGTGAGACTTAGAGCCTCATAGTGGGAAAAGAAAAAAAAATCTTAACAATCAGCAAGTGAGCTTGTCTCTCTTTTACATTCAGTAGGCATTATGCCTGTCTTTAAAAAGTGAACTTGCTTGGAGGTTAGCCTACATGAGGCACAGAAACAAGTGAATTGTCATCATCACCTCAGTGCTTCAATGACATAAAGGGGCGAGTGTGGTTTTTTTCATATTTCATAGCTAAAGCTTGTATCATCTGTTTTTTTTTTTATTGTAAGTCTTCCTACTTTTGAGAAATTATTGCTTCCCCTCTCCTAGTGTCACAGATAGTTAAAATTGCATTTACCTTAAAAAAGACTGGACCGGGTGTGTTTTTTTCTTTCTTTGTTTTTTAATGCAATATCAGAGGTATTTCACTTGCAGATTCAAAGCATCTTTGAACATACCATCAAATATACATCTTGTTTTCTGTCTAGTGTTGAAAATTATTCAGGAAGGGGGCTGAGTTTGATATTCTGAGATCAGGACTTTTTTTGTATTCTCCCCTCTTTGGCATGAGAGCAGGGGGAGGCTGGGGAAGTGATGCTTGTATGGCTGCAGAGATAAGACCCAGCATCCCTCAGCAGATGAGTGTCCACACGGGCCTGTCTGTGCCGTGCCACCCAGGGCCAGGGATCACTCCTAAGACAGATGCCTTTTGCAACATAGACGTATGTGTTTCTAGTTTATGAAAAACAAAAAAAAGCCACCAAAATTCTTGCAGTTTAGACAGCTGGTGTGGCAGTTGGTAATGTGAAGGCCTATTAAAATATTTATGCTATTTGTTATTTAACTTAATTTGTTGGGGGGGTTTTGTGGATTTTTTGTTTTTTTTTTTTTGTTTTTTTTTTAAGAATTTGGAAGTGAGCTGATTAAATAAAATAGTGTGAGGTCTCTGGTTGGGAGTGACATGCATTGGCAGAAGTCTGTGGGCACTGGCAGCATGGGGACTAACATTTTTTATTTCACTCTCCTATAATCTAATAATTTTGTTTTCATTCTGAACAAGAGGAAGTGCTAATAAATATGCTGAAAATATTTTCACACTTCTCTTGGGTGGAAGTTTGATTCAGTAACTCATATATGAAAGCCTGGCTTCATGAAAGCTTCTGAGTCAGTGACAAGAGTCATTTTGCCTCAGCCATAGCAGTGGGAATCAATATTAAATATAACACCCCCACCTAAAGGTTTCAGTGGCTTTTGGGTCTTCATAAAGCTCACTGTGCAGGTTTTAATGAGGGATCCAACTTTCAAAACTTCTCAACAGTTTAAACCATGACACCCCAAACAGTTTGGACAAGTTTCAAGTATCTTTTTTTTTTTTTTTTTCCAAGAGAGAACAGCAAAAGGAAAGGAATTCACATGTCCTCTCAAGGCCAAAGCTGAATAAATCTGGTCATTCCCTGAGTGCAGGGGAACCCACATTGGATGTGCCGATCTTCATGCCATACAGGGGAAGGGGCACTGCACACATAGCCTGGGGGGGAAGTAAAAAATTCACAATGTCATGACAATCCAAAAGGCATTTTCACAACAATAAAACCCAGAAGAAATGGTCACCAACAGTGGCCAAGTTGAAACAAGGAAAGAGGAATGGAAAGGACAAGAGAGGGAGAGGGAGGAGAAAGTCAGGAGAAAGAAGTCCCACATTGCTTCTTTTCCAGTGTCCCATTTAAAGATAAACTTCGTTTAAAATTTATGTCGTTTGGTTTTTTGTTTGTTTGTTTTGTTTTATTGGGTTTTGTTTGGATTTTTGTTTGTTTGTTTTTGCTTTTTTTTTAATAAATACATCCAGCTAATCAATCTACAATTTAGCTGTACGTTTAGCTGAGTTGTGGTACTGACTTCACTGGGTTATGTTCAACTCTTGACTTTTGATAACTGTGAGTGTTTTGAAAGCTTTAGAACACAAACCAAGAGGTCAATTGTAATCTAAGTTCAGAGATGGTGATACAGCATGAATAAATAGCGCTAGACATATGGAGATCAAATTAGTAAAGCTTGGTTTCATGCTAACCATAGATAATATGCTGTGAAATTATTTAATTAGTAAAAGTCCCTAGGTATTCTGGGAAACAAAGAGGGGCAGATTGGAGGAGAAGTAATGTCAAAGTGGTCAAGGAGATGAGTGAGGGAATTTCCATGTCTTTATGTAGCTATTAGAGGAGTGAGGAAAAGGGCAAATTTTGTTCTCTGGTGAGCTGCAGTCATGTTAGCTCTTTTGTATGTGCATGGTGAGAAACTGACACACAAATGCAACTGCACATCTGTGCAGATGGATGTCTGTGCACATGGCAACCACATTGCTGGTTCTGGACCAGGACATCAGCCCTCCCAGACATCTCCCTTTTCCCAGCACCTCATGTGTTTTCTATGTTATTCTTATGCTTTAATGAAGTTATTGGCAATTTTATAATTTTTGATGTGTTGCTCATTTTGGAGAGCTGTTCTTCAGAGGTTAATATTTTTAAGGCTTTTACAGATAGCAGTATGGTAAGTTATTGATGAACTCTCCATTAGCTTTTTAGATTAAGAGTTTCTGACTTGTCCTCAAAGCAACCTGTTGCTCAGGGTCATGTGTATGAATATGTGTAGCTTTTTTTGGGTGCTCAGATGGCTAGCGTGTTTTGCTTTGCAAGCCACCTGGGTGGATTGATTAGACTGTATTTGGCATTAAAATTTGATTCAAGCACTAGCAGCAGGTAAAGCTCTTTCTTCTTGATCTTTTCTTCCCCTGTTATTCTTAAACTTTAATATACAAGACTGCACTTTTATTTCAGTCTATTCATGACCTGGACTGTGAAGAAGGATCTGTGATTATATAGCTTTAGTTGGTCAGATTATTTAAATTCCCTATGGCTGATTTGCAAGGTATCAGTTTTTATTTCCCATAATATTGAGGTTGCAATAGCAAATGAAAGAGGAGATATAGTACATATGGATCTGATTTCAGTGCTCACGGTTTCGCTTTGAAATTATCTCTATTAAGTCCCTTCAAGTTAAAATATACATCTTATTTTTTGTACCTATATTAAATGCAATGGTTGATACATTTGATTATGTTTCATCTGATACAGTATAGGATTTGCTCAGTGTAAAGGTACTTTACCAGATTATGATCATAGAATCCTAGAATCCTAGAATCCTAGAATCATTAGGGTTGGAAAGGACCTTAAGATATCTATTTCCAACCCCCTGCCGTGGGCAGGGACAACTTACGCTAAATCATATCACCCGAGGCCTCGTCCAGCCTGGCCTTGAACACTGCCAGGGATGGAGCATTCACAACCTCCCTGGGCAACCTATTCCAGTGCCTCACCACCCTAACAGGAAAGAATTTCCTTCTTATATCCAACCTAAACTTCCCCTGTTTAAGTTTTAACCCGTTACCCCTTGTCCTGTCACTACAGTCTCTAATGAAGAGTCCCTCCCCAGCATCCCTATAGGCCCCCTTCAGATGCTGGAAGGCTGCTATGAGGTCTCCATTCAGCCTTCACTTCTCCAGGCTGAACAGCTCCAACTTCCTCAGCCTGTATTCATACGGGAGGTGCTCCAGTCCCCTGATCATCCTCATGGCCCTTCTCTGGACTTGTTCCAACAGTTCCATGTCCTTTTTATGTTGACACCAGAACTGCACAGAATACTCCAAGTGAGGTCTCACAAGAGCAGAGTAGAGGGGCAGGATCACCTCCTTCAACCTGCTGGTCACGCTCCTTTTGATGCAGCCCAGGATACGGTTGGCTTTCTGGGCTACAAGCGCACACTGAAGCCGGCTCATGTTCATTTTCTCATCAACCAGCACCCCCAAGTCCTTCTCCGTGGGGCTGCTCTGAATCTCTTCTCTGCCCAACCTGTAGCTGTGCCTGGGATTGCTCCCACCCAGGTGTAGGACCTTGCACTTGGCATGGTTAAACCTCATGAGGTTCGCATCAGCCCACCTCACAGGCATGTCAAAGTCCCTCTGGATGGCATTCCTTCCCTCCAGCGTATCAACCAAACCACACAGCTTGGTGTCATTGGCAAACTTGCTGAGGGCGCACTCAATCCCACTGTCCATGTCAACGATGAAGATGTTGAACAAGACCGGTCCCAACACCGATCCCTGAGGGACACCTCTCGTTACTGGTCTCCATCCAGACATTGAGCCATTGACCATAACTCTTTGCATGCAGCCATCCAGCCAGTTCTTTATCCACCGAGTGATCCATCCATCAAATTGATATCGCTCCAATTTAGAGACAAGGATGTCGTGTGGGACAGTGTCGAACGCTTTACACAAGTCCAGGTAGATGACATCAACTGCTCTACCTCTGTCCATCAGTTCTGTAGCCCCATCACAGAAGGCCACCAAATTGGTGAGGCAGGATTTCCCCTTAGTGAAGCCATGCTGGCTGTCACCAAGCCCCTTGTTGATTTTCATGTGCCTTAGCATGCCTTCCAGGAGAATCTGCTCCCAGATTTTGCCAGGCACAGAGGTGAGACTGACTGCTCTGTAACCATTCTATTCTATTTTCTGAGACTGTCTTTGGATGAGAATTGTTACACTTTACAGTTAAAATCTGGACATGATTGGGTTATGTTTCATTGCTTTTCCCTACACCATAATTGCTCCAGGATAGTTTATCTACAGCTGTAGTTACTGTTAAATGGATTTTTTGAAACAATAATATTTACCTTTTTTGTTTATCATCAGTACAGCATCACAGGGGAAATTTTGGTTCATAACCATGCAACTACTTAAAATGAAAGATCTGAAAATAAGCTGGAGAGAAATCACTCTTATAGGAAGTGACAATCTCTATTTTTAAGGGATTATAGTGGAGCTGCATCTCTTACCTCTTCCGCACTTCCCCTCCTGTGAAGTTCAAAAAAAACCAATTTACAACCTGAAGACCTCTGAGCATTTTTGATGGTTCAGTTGAATTTTATATTCCTTTTTTCTTAAATAACTGGTGCCATTTAAACCCATAATAACTAACAGAAAGGAGAGTAGATGCAAGTTCATTACCTGGCTTGCAATTTTCTTCATCCTAATAGGCAGTGTCTGTTTTCTTGCTTATGTTCCTAATTGCCTTTAGGACTATTTTGCTTAAAATATTAAAACTATTTATATATTGCCTTTTTATATATACAGCATAGAAGAATTGCAAAAGCTGATGGCTAAGATAGCTGGTTAGGGAAAGAAGAATTTCACATTTTCTTGTGACTTGAAAGGAAACCCTCTGAGAAGCTCATGGAGCTCCATATCTTTTCAGTTATGGTGGTTAAACTGATGTTTGCATTTTGCCAAATGACTGAGGAGAATAGTGGCCTGAAATGGTGTTGCTTTTTAAAAAAAAACAAACAACAAACCAAAACAAATACCCCCCCCCCCCCCAACCCCCCCCCCCCCCCCCCCCCCCAAAAAAAAAAAAAAAAAAACCACAACAGAAAATATGACTGTGAATGGCTTTGACAATGCTCATTCGTGTAAGGTAGCATTATATGTGTTATCAATTCCCCTTCAAATTTGCCAGTATAAGAGCTTAAAAATTCTCTTCTGATACCATGTGCTACATAAATCAGTTTAAGATCTAAAAAGGAAGGAAGGTTCTTTACAATACTGTGCACATGCAAAAGTGAAATAAACACGTGTTAAATCTGTTCTGAGTTGTCTGATTGAAATAACCATAGTGTGAAGGAAGAAGGCAGGAGGGGCACAGACAAGCATTTCTGAGAGCAGAGAGGTGTTGTAATGCTCTTGAAAATTAAAGCTGTGAGAAATTGCGCGTATATACAGCATATTTAAACTACTAGGGTTCATGTGAGTGCAAAGATGACAACTTGAACTTGAAATTTCTTTAAGCGCAGCCTTAAATAAATTTGTATTAAATTGGCAATAGGAGGTGAAACTTTGCCTGATGAAGTTGTCTGACCCATTACTTTAAAGTTTGGAATTTTATTTTCCAAACATAATACTGTGGCTAGGGAAGCAACAAGCAAAAATAGATTGTAAATTATTTTACTGTTCGGGGAGACAAGAAGCTCTTTATAGTTCTTCTCTATAACTTAATTTTTAGGGCCTGTATAAATAGAATTCAATCCACCAAATGATTTGGAGAGGATAATCCATCAATATTTAATTCGGTAAGAAAGAAAAAGCTTTAAAATAATGTAATGTAGTTCATGAATCAGATGCACTGTTGGATTCCATTATGAAATGTAGATGTATAATATCGGTGGCCTTGTGTTTGTTATTTTAATAATTCTAATTAACTTCTGGTAATTGTAGTGGATTTGCTGCCAAATATCCCTTCTATGATCATCATTCAGGGTTATTATTTTCAGTAGACAGTCAGCCAGTGAATATAGGAAGTTTTATGGCAAACTAAACTTAAATAGCAGAAGGTTTTCTTGTTAAAGAAAAATGCCTCCTGGTGAACTTCATCGTGATCTGTCTTTGTTTAAGAGCTCATGAGAGATTCAGGCAATCCTTCTGATAATGTAGTAATTTACAAAACCTTTATAAACAGTATTTCACTCTTTCTCCCTTATTATTGATGATTAGTGGGATTGGTGTGAAGAAGTACCAGCTTTCTCCTTTTCAATTATCCTGGTCCTCTTTTCTCTGTCTTTTTACGGTCTCACAGTCCATTTTTTATACCGTGGTGTTGTAATAGTGATAAGCTGAGACACTCCAGCCTGAGCTGCTGCAAACATCTTAGCAATAGAAAACTAATCCATTTATGCACGCAAGGATGAATTCTTCACATATGCTGAATGACACCACGTTGCCCAAGAAATCCACTGAAGTAAGGGGCTGCCAGTGAAGATGGCTCTGAGGAATGAGCTTGTGGTCTTCATCTTTCCTTTTGGTAGCCTGTGATACTTCTCTCATGTTGGAGATGGCACTCTGCAGCATGTCAGCAGTTTTGCTTGTCTGGATTAAGTCCTTCTGCAGCTGCAAAAATGGTATCCCATTTCAGATGGTCAAGTGTCATCGGTTGCAGTTTCTCATCAAAGATGTGTGCCCAGTGCAAGAGAGAAAAACTGATGTCACTAGTATGGCATTGCTGAGAAGCAGTTTTAGAAATAGTAGATTAAAAAAAAAACAGCAAACTGCTACAATGTCTAAAACTCTATATCCAATTAATTGGAGATGTAGCTATGTATAGAAGTTGGAAAGATTTATTTTTCTACAACAGCAGCTTTTCCATGGGAACGAACAGTTGCAAACCCAGAGGTTTATATAATTTGACTTGATTTCATTTCATTGAGAAAAAAAAAAAGGGAAACTTGTTGGAATTTGAATTATTCTAATTTGAAAAAGAAATTTGTGAAGGTACTTTTGCCGTGAACCTCAGAGGAAAAGGAAATGGGTGAGTGAAACACCTTGCAGCACCGATTCCTTCTAGACCTGTTTTCTCTCTGGAATTTACCACATTTCTTAAAGAAAAGTAGGTACTCTCCAAAATGTTATACCCACCTCTTCAGTTTAATAAGTGAAGGTAGGACTCATGGAATAATGTGGTAGTGGTAGAGCAGAACATCTGAGATGTCTAGGAGCAACCAAGCCCAAACCACTGACAAAGGCTTAAGGACAATGTGACCATTACAAGTACCCTCTGTTAAAACCTAAAATATGGTGCTGGGAAAGGGAACAAGCACTTTTCTAACAGTTTAATGTGTGACTAGATTTAAAGGAGATATATCATATAATTGTAATTTGGAACTAGAAAATTTTGCAACTCAATTGAATTAATCCCAAAAGAGTGTCTGGGATGTAATTTAAAACTCTAAAATAAAAAGGAAACTTAGAATGAATTTACAGATTACAGCTGTTGAAGACGCTGTGTATATGACACCCTACAAGTACAAAGTCAGACTGTCATTTGATGATATTAGCATTGAGGGATAGTACTCATTAAAATAACTGCTAATTTCTTATGCTGCCAAGCTAGCTGAGTTCTTTTTCTTCAAAGCACATTGTATTGCTGAACTTATTCAAAGTCGTGAGACAATGCTCATCTTCAATTTGCCCATCAGAGCATCCATAGATCTATTTGGAGCATCTTAAAAGTGTTTCATTGCTTTTTAGTAGATAATTTTTATAACGTACTTTTGTTGGATAACAGCATGCCTCCTGGATGGCAATGTAAGAAAATGAAGCCTCACCCCCAGTGATCTTTTCCTTTCTTCCTACACATCACTCAAATGTCAACACTGACATGATATACAACCTATAGGTTCCTCAAAAGAAGTTAATCCTAACTGGTTTTATCTCTTTTCTGTGTATTGCCTACTGCAATTTGGCCCCTTAATTTGTTTTTTTTGCAGATGATGAATTTGATTTCCTGCTATCAATGAGTGTTTGCCTTTCGGTAATCTATAAGCATGACTGGCATAATGAAAAGTCTTTCTTACATTGGAGTTGTAAGTTTTCATATTAAGAACTTCCCTCTTTCTAATAACTAAGATCAGATTGATGATCTTCCTATTTCTTCATTCCAAGTTATTGCTAATTTTTATCATCAAAGCAAATAAGAATAGTACTGATAAGGGTAAAGCAAAAGTATGAAAAAAAATACGGAAAATCTAGTAAATAGCAAATCCCAGTGCTTCTCTTCTGTTGCCTCTCTATAAGATGCAACCTTTAAAATGCTGTTGCTAAAGAAACATTTCTGGTCTATTAGGGGTTTCTTTTGGTTGTGATAATACGTGTGGGTGGATCTTGAGCTTTTTTTTCTTCAAGAAATATAAATGTTTTTGTATTTTTTTAGGAAGTGTTCATATCAAACTATAAAACGGTTTTGTTTGACAGTGATGACGCAATATGGTTTTATTTGGTAGTGATAACACAAAATAAAACATTATATCCTAAATTGCTATAAGACAGATGGGAGAGTTGCTCTAAGTAGATGTATAGAACCCTGACATCCAGGTAAAATTTGTTTTCTCTCAGGATGTGTACAACGAAAATGTGCGGTTCTCCCCAGCAGTGTAAGGAGCACACTTGCCTCTGTGGTCTCCATTTGGACCTTGTATGTAAAAACATCTCTATCCGGTTAATTTCTATTCTAGTAGATGTTTACTGACAGATGGAAGGCATTCATAAAATCATTTAGGTTGTAAAAGATCTTTAAGATCATCAAGTCCAACTGTTAACATAGCACTTCCAAATTCATCACTAATCCATGTCCCCTAGTGTTACTTCTACACAGTGAACATGGCTCTAACCAATGAGGGTCTCGGATTTACAGCAGTTCACACTCAACAGTTTATTTATTTATTTATTTTTATCTACATCTCAATTACATAGTAAGATGTTCTTTTAAAAAACTTGTTTGTTATTAAGATATAAATCTACTTATTTTAGTCATGTAGTGCATGCCAGCATAATGCAATACAAGAAGATTACAAGCTGATGGTTAGATGTTAATAACAGTAACACAAAACATTAAGGCAAGTGACATTTACATAAGTATCTTGATCTTAATACATGTAATTTACATATGAAAATTTAATCACCATAGAGATAAACAGCTGCAATGTTTAATTAAACTCTCCACACAAAATCAGCCTGCAAGAAGTAGTTTGTCACTGCTAATTTATCACAATTCTCATAAGTATTCTTTAAAATAAAAATGCAAAATAAATGACTCTTATTGATAATTTAACTTCTGGTTACTTTATCGTATTCTCAACAGGCTTTGATGATGCAATTATAATATGAAGATTCTAAGCTCATTTTCTCACAATTTAGAAGACAAAACATAAATATATGGAGAACAAATGTATTTGTTTACAGACTTAAGGGTCAGCAGTATGGCAGCACTAGAGTGCAGTTTAGGGAAATTTAATGCCGTGATAAGTTATGTGTAATGAAGGGATGCGAGTCTCTCTCTGTGGGGCTGTTTAAAGAGGAAACAATTATAAATGAAAATTAATGCCGGCATTATTGTGGACTTGGAATGGGCTTCTCACTTAGAATATCACTGACTAAAACATGCATTTTATAAATCAGAGATGTGCTGACATTCAGAAGTTATTGAATCCTAGACTTGGCTTCTAGTGATGTATTTTAAGGCAAAACAAAGCGCTCAGTATCTTGAAAGAAACAATTTACATATCTTTCCAGGGATTCTTCAAGAAAATTAAAATTAGAAGGTTGACTGAATCTTCTTCACAGCACTAAGATAGCAATAACAGCAGAAAAAAAAAAAAGGAAGGAAAAAAAAAACCGACAGAGCTTTTTTGTAACTTCAGGGTAGGTGGGAATGAAGAACACATATTTGATATTTAGTACTTTAAAGTACATATTTTTAAGTGTGAAATTTTATTATATCCCAAGTAGAACAAACTGTATAACAAGGCTGTGGACCAGATGTGCCTTCTGCATATGCTAAGAATTGCCTATTTATATATAGATTTACTGAATTTCCTATACCATGGTAACCCCAGAACCCTGGGAAACCTGGGTTTGCATATGGCAAATTAACTTGCTCATGGATCTATTGTAAAGGTGGCTCCTGGAAAACACTGTTTTTGCCCCTTGGGTTTGGATTTAGATACATTTATTGTCCATATCTATTTTCATGTACCTTTTTGTTTAAGGATGTGATCATTTAAGGTCGTTTAGAAATGCATTGCTTTGGGAAACCTTTTGAATTACATAGGCTAGGTTTGACCATCTATTGATCCTGAAGATCCCGTGCCATCTCTTTGAAATTGAGGTATATAATCCCAGAGCCCTTTGCCAGCATCTTTAGCTGTGCTCTGCAGACCCCATGCTGATGTGGATGAGCCACCCCTATCTCCCCTGTCCTTTTGGTACCATGGTGCACTGTTAGAGGCATCTATATCCCTCTGAAGAGGAGGCTTTGTACAGGCTGACAATGAATTAACTGCTGTGCTGATTAAATTTACAAAATATTTTGGGATAAAAGTATTAAGTAAATACCAAGTGATTAAAATCCAACTCTGTACAAAAGACACAGTGTCCCTTGCATTTCCTTTTCTGGCCGGGAAACCAATCACATCAATAAAACTGTGGACTAGGAGTTAGTAAGAAAATGATTTTGATTATGTTTTTTAAGTGGCAAAGTACAACAACCGGACAAAACCTGAAATGAGTGGACTGTCAAGGACTGACTCCTTTAAATATGATCTGCATTATACTGAGTATAAGTCATTGTCACCAACAGCAGACACATATGCTTTGTTATAATGTAAGAGGTCTTTATTTATTTGCAAAATACACAACCTCCTCCTACAAGTACAGATTTTCTCCTGTGAGAAGTGATTGGTCCCTCAGGAGATCTTTTCTCCTTATCCCTTGATGATGTCAGTGAGTTGTTGATTAGCTGCTGACACATGAAATTATGGGGGTTCAGCAAGGTTAATGAAAGGCTTCTCTATATAGACATGCCCATATACTGTCTCCCTCTGTCCTCCTTGGCTTTGGGTTGTATGGTGACCGTGGTGACAAAGTCAAGAGAGAAAATATGCACCATGATATCAGTACAGTCTAATCAGTAGTTCTCTGTGAATATCTAATTATTTAATAAAGGGATGATGAATTATTTGCATCCCAGAGTTTTTACAAACCAGGGCTGATCTCAATGGAAGTGCTGTTCAACTGTCTCTGCAGTATTGTCACTGATTACCTCTGTCATGTTGAATATATTTTTGTAGGTGTGACTTGCATAGGAAATTCTGTTTTCAGCCTGGTGATGAAGACAGGCTGAGTTTGTCATTGCCAGGAAGAAAATGGGGTTGTGCTGGAATCACCGGTAGAATAGATTGACTTATGTGAGTCAAGTGGGTTTGTCTGTGCCCTCAGTGACGGTGGCTGGAAGTCAACTAGGAGAGAGCTGTTATTGCCAGCCTGCTCTAATGGTAGCATTTAATCACTAGGACTCCTTTGTGATCTTCTTGAATGTACTATAAGAGAGTAATATCTGACAAGGAACTGCTGATTTTACAGTTTCCTATCTACATCTTTGTGTCAACAGATGGGAATTTCAAGGAGCAGCCTTTCTGTTGTCCTTCTTGAGAGGATGCTGTTGTGTCAGACTGTACTTTGAGCAATTGTCTGTCTTCTCCTTTGGCCTGCTCCTGTAATTGTGGTCGTTGTTGTGCAGTCTGGGTAGCTTAGGGTATTCGTGCTTATTAATTTAAATTATCCTCCTTTAAGGATTCTGCTTAGAAAAGATTTTCTGTGTTGGAATGGCCTTAACATATGTCACACTTTCTGTGGAGTGGGTGAAGATTATTTCCATATTAATTAGTGTTACAAAGTTTTTCCTTCTCTGCTGCATACGATTCCTGTCTGTTCCTTCCTCTTTGGGGTTTCCTTTTTATCACCCTCCATCCCTTTTGAGCTTTTCATCTGACTGTGGAGAAAAAAAAGGAATGGTTGAGAATTTGTTTCAGTGAAAGTATTGCTTATAACATACATTTAGTTCAAAATATGTATGTATATATACATTTTTCTCCCCCACCCTAGACATAGAGTGTGACTGTGTCTGAATTCAGTTCCTTGAATTTCCTGTAAGGAGAGTAAGGTCAGTGTCAATCGAATGAGGTGTGGGCTGAAATTTAAGTATTTGTGTAGTCTTATCAAATTTAACGTGGTCTCTGTTTTGAAATGAGGAGCATGCAGATAAATTGACAGCATACAAAGTAGCTGACTTTTGAGCCCCAGGGAGAAAGAGAATCTCTGGGGAGTGAGTGAGCCAAGGTAATGACTGTAAAAATGTGAAAACACAAAGGGAAGAGACTAACACAAACAGGAGAAGAGATGTCATTTCAAAACCTGTTGGAGAGACGTTTTTGCCAAACCTTTCCAGGGGAAGGTGAAGGGAAGGGACCAGCTGGGAAGTGGTGAAGCATCAAAATAATGATGAAAATGCTGAGATTTTAGAGGAGCCTGAAGGGGGGAATAAAAAAAACACACATTGGTGCTTAATTCAGGGCGTTTTGGAATCTGGGCTTGTACGTCACCTTGAGATGAGACCTGGTTACAAAGTTAATATCCAGTTTTGAACATTTTTAAAGGTTTCAGCCTCTACAAGGAAACCCCATGGGTAAGGAGGGAGAAGGATGGAAAAGTAGGTATGGGAAGAGTGGCAGAAAGTCTGTTTTCAATTTTGGGAGATAAAATTAGAAAGGTTTTTAGTGTCCCAGGAGAGAAACTTCTGCTGGCTGGCTGCTTTGTTACTTGCATGTGTCTCTGGACCATGCTAACCACAGGGACCTCCCCAGGATAGATGGAAAGCAAGTCCTGAGAAAAAGCTTTGGAGCTGAGATTTCCTTTTATCCTGCAAAAAGTGAGACAAGGGCTCCAGCAACAACATGTATGTGCCACTGAACAAAGGAAACTATTTTCAAGGCAGAAATGTGGGAATAATTCAACTGAATATAAACTTTATTACACAATTCCCAGTGTTAAAGTGTGGGTAACAAAGAATGATACCATCGGTGTCACATGTCTCCATTCTTGGCTGTAAGTGATTCAGAGTAAGCCATAGATATTTGCTGGGACCAAAGCAGTTATACAAATATAAATGCTTTTGGTTTTGACTGTATTTGTTTTAAAACTGTTGTTTAGCAGCTTCAAAAGCATTTAGCTATATTTATATGTGTAATTAAAATGGCCAAATCCATTATCTTGCTTAGCTTCTGACAACTACAGTTGTTTTGGCTCAAAGAGATGTATAGTCTTTCCCTTATTTATAAATCCATTTCAAAGACACACTTTGGCTTAGCCAAGATGCCAGGGGCATGGGCATGCAACCTGGTTTAATCTTTTTATAGGAGGCAAAATTTACAGAGTAGAGAATTTGTTTCCTGCAGTTTATCTCCAGGCAGGACCTCATACCATGGAGCAGCACTACAGAGATGCCACCTGGCAAGTGGGGCCATGAGATGTGAAAAACTATTTGGCTGTATTCTTTTTGGCTCACAGTTTGTTTTTGTGGCAGTTTAGCACATGTGTGAGCCTGATTAGTTTGCAAGTAATGGGTAAGTTTAACTCTATACATATATGCTCTAAACAAGTCCTGATAAACTAGGAGAAAACTCTTTCCTGCTTGTAATTCATGACAGAGCCATGGACAGGTGTTGGTTTTGTTGTTTTTTTTTTGGCTTTTGGTCTTTTTTTTTCTTTCACATTAAAAAGCCAATGGATAATGAAGTAATAGAGATTTTTAAAATTATCTGACTTAGTATTGGCACATTGTGCTTTAGTGTCAGCCTCGGGTACTGGGGAGTATGAGAACACACTTTTGTTTAAATGACTTATTGATGTCTCCCCTAAAACATACTTTTCTGTTTAACTCAGACACACTGGCCTCCTAACTTCCTCTGTGGTGCTTTCACATCCCACTGCAGAGCTCCTGGCACTGGGTAATGCTTGGCTCCCCAAACAACTCTCAGCCTTTTCTCCATCTCTTCTCTTGTTTTCAGTAGGACAGAGGGTCTGGTGCAGGGTCTTTTCAAGGCTGCCATATAGATAAAGTGCTTTTCCCTTGTGCTGTTTCAGTCACCCTTATGGTCCTCGTTAACAGTCACAAATAACAAATCCAAGTTTCAAATGTCTTGTTGGCTTTATACCCTTCGGTGCTTCACTGGAGCAATGTGAGATGGCCCTTTCTTAATACTGTGTTTTTTCACAGTATCCTGAATTAAGCACATGAGGTAATTTAGGTTTGAAGCTTCTAGGAAAGAGATAATTGTTCTTTTATTATTACAATAGATCAAAATAAAATCAGCTTGCACTTCTGAAATGGAGAGGTTTTTAGCTGGAGAAGTGTACAGTAATTCTTTTACAGCGTTATCAAATGGCATAATAAAAAAGCAAAAAGCATCTCATTTTCTAGGCTGTTTATTTTACATATCCTCTTTGAATTGATAAATATTTATATTCAAGTCTGAGATTCTGTTTAGAGCACCAGCCACAGAAATGATCCAGTCAGTATTGCTTGCTCTTAAGAGAGCTAATTTTTTGTGTGCAAAAGTGTACAAATGATTTCATGCCTATATTTACACAGTTAACTTACAACTGTGGATGCAAAACAAATAATAATGCATGCTAATGGCAGTTAAGCATCTGAAGTGCCATTTCTATATGCAAATACCAGAATAATGATGTTAAGAGTTACTAGCATTTACTTAGTACCTGTGGTATCTGGCATACAGCTGAAATAATTGCATATAAGCCTAAGTAATTCCCTGCACATTTTAATAAAAAATATTTTTTTTGCTGTATTGTTCCAAGAAAAACTTATGAAACTTGATATTACTAGAAATCTTTCAGATTATTCTTTTTTCTATTTTTTTTTCTTTTTTTCCCATAAATTTAACATTCTTTAATAACTAATTGGAACCAGAGCTAATGTATTAGGTTTGGGATTCTCCAGCATATTCAATAAAGAATTATGGATGGCCCAGAAGAGCTGAGCATTACCTGGGGCTTGCCAGGCCTTGAGAAACTCTCCCTCAAGCCCATTGTGCAGCAAAATGCAGAATTTCAACCCCAGGTACATGAAGTAGGTAAGAAAATTTACCAAAACCCCACTTGCAATCCTTAGAATGGTGATTGACTCAAAAAAAAAAAAAAAAAAAAAAAAGGGAGATTTTGTGCCCCAATTAGCACTGATAATTGGTGCACACAAGTAAATTGCACTCTACCCTGTGGAGACTGTCAGCCAGTGAATCAGATCACTGAGTCACCAAGAGCATGACTCTGACCCGAAGTTGCCATTTAATCATGTGCAAAATCAGAGATCCCTCCAGGAAGGACCTTGTCCTGCTACTGGGTATCAATGAGAGAAGCTGCTTGGGGGGGGTTTCCTCTTTTTTTTTCTTCTTTCTTTCTTTTTCTTTTTTTTTTTTTTTTTCCTCCTAGTAAAGGCCAGAGCTTAAAATAAAACCCTGAATAGTTGGGAAGAAGACTGCTGGTAATTCAGCATCATGTTCTAAGTGAGATTAGGGTTTGCTGGGTGCAGTTAGCTCCTTTACAGAGGTATTTTGGGTGAAGAAATGCCACTAAATCTGCAGTGCAGGAGCAAGCCTGGCTAAATGTGGCAACAGTGGGATGAGCATGCTGGTGTACCCTCCCTAGCGGTAGGTCCTGTGCCTGAGACAGGGATCTGGACATCATACCTGTGATGCTGCCTTCAGATACTGAAAAAGCAGCAAAAGAAACAGAAGACTTTCAGAGAAAACCTCTGGTGTCTTGACAAGTGCACAAAATTTCATTTGTGCATCCGAGTGCTTTATAAACTAGGTGACCAGAGTTTCCCAGAGTGGGGAAAGGTGGGAAAAGCAACAGGTGGCTGCAGGACATGGTGACACTCCTGCTCGCTGCTTAAAAATGCACTGCTTGCAATGAGGGAGAAGGCAAGCAAATTCTACTGCCACGGAGCAATGCTAAAAATCGTTTGGGAACACTGAAGAAGTTACATATTCATATAGTGCCTCCATGCAGCTGTGTATACCACAATATACAGCAGTGGTAGATGGAGATCACTGAATCACAGAATAGTTGGGTTGGAAGGTACCTTAAACCTTATCTAGTTCCAACCTGTTTTGCCATGGGCAGGGGCACCTACCACTAGACCAGGCTGCTCAAAGCCCCATCTTAGTCTTGACGCTGCCAGGAATGGGGCAGCCACAACTTCTCTGGTTCTTCTAGGTCACTGAATGCATTGCATGCACAATGAGTAACATCATTTCTTTCCATGAGGGTGAGCAAAGGCTTGGTGAGCTTGTAACCTGGCCAGGGCTGAGGAATGAACATGGTGACACAGAGTTAAAAATAATGGCTCAGTTAATTGGCTGTATATGTTTATGTGCTTGAGGCAAAAACACCACATCAGTAACTGAAGGCAACACAACTCAACATTATACTGGAAGCTTCTTTATAAAATCATGTGCTCCAAAGAAGCAAATATCTGAGTCAGATTTCAGGGAAACAGTAGGAGTGGCTGTCAGTGTGTTGAGAAGCATGGCAGTACTGAAAGTACAGATACTACTTCTGACATCAGGTCAATAAATTTTGCTTGTAGCACCAATAACTTTTGATTGGAAGAAGCAAAAATTTTGGAACAGGTTTTCTTGAAAAGTGTGATTTACCCATGTAAAGCTTATCCAAAGTGTCTAAGCGTTACCAATGGGGCTTAGAGAACAAACCTCCTCAGTAAAACCTACCTCTGAAGAAGGCTGGAAGCAAATATTAAATTAATTTGGTTTTGCAGGTTTTGACCTGTCAGGTACCACAAAAGGCAAGGGGTGGTGTTGTGAGAGGGGAGTGCAGGTTATGCTGCCCATCCCTTTCCTGGGGTAAGAGGTCTGAGAAGTGCCAGGCCGTTTGGTTCTGCAGGTGTAAAATATTGCTCTGTATTTTGTGGTATCATGGGAGCCTCAGGAATCAATTCAGCTACACATGAAGAAAGAAAAACAGCCTTCTATACCTGCCATATAATTATTATTTAATTTTTAAGTATGATGAAGTAAGTCAGGCTTTTTCTACTTTTCTTATCTGCACTTGCACTGTCTTTCTACAGTGCATGACACTCACTGTGTTGGACTCCTTAAACCCTGATGCTTGTGAATGATAAAGGTATTCTCTTCAGTATGCAGATAAGGGAATATAATCTTAAAGTCCTGTCTCAAAAATCATATCAGGATCCTGTAGCACAAACGGGATCCTCATCGCTAAGCCCAGCGTGGAAAAAAAACCTCCTCTTTCCCACCTCCAAGTAGTGGGCAGGAGTGTCTAGTTGAAAAACCTTCTTCTGGGGTTGGAATACATTTTGATATGTTGGGGGTGAAATTTGTAATTCCTCCTTTTTTTCCCCTAAATGAAAATCAATCAAAACAGAAAATAAAAATCCTGAAAATGTGTTTTAGCTGTAGACGTTTTTGCTGCTTGAAGGAAGTGACACAGTTATTTTATAGGGAGAATATCACCAATGCACGTTCTAAATTCCCTCTGCATGTGATTTTAGTGCTCTTTTTTCTGCAAGCGCCTTGGGAGAAGACCTTTGTGCAGTAGATACCAAATGTTCCCCACTCAGGGCCATGAAGGCCCTTCCTGCACCAGGCAATGACATAACAGGAGCTGGTGATGGGATCCATCAGGGCTCCCCAGGGACATGTGTCAAGGGCTCATAAAAGCATGTGTAAAGTAGTAGCTGTTATGCTGCTTAAACAACCGATAATATAACTGTAAGCTTCTGAAAAACTCAGTCAGTGCTTCAGAGGAGAAAGAATTTATATTTCAGCCTTTTATTTTTATTTTTTTTTTTTGTGGGAATTGCTGATTAATTGCTGTTCATGTTTTAAGATCTGAAATAGTATCCTGACCCCCAAATTCTTTATGAGTTGTAATAATAACCGTGAGCTTAATTACGCCCCGTATGCTGTCTCATTTATGAGTTTTTTTTTTCTTATTATTGTTGGTTTTTTTTAATGCGCTATCTCCCTTGAAGTCTGTTTTCTCCATTTCTAATGAGGTGATGGTTACAGCCTGCGATACTCAGAAATAAACACAATGTGATAACTAATGCCATATTTCCCATAAGGTGGCTAAATTCAATATATAAGATAGGTTAAGTACTTTTTTGTCTCTGTTCGATACTGTTGTAGCTTGCTATAAATAATTAGATCCACTAGATGGTGGTAAAGACCACCGACTATATGCTCCTGTGACAAGAAAAAAAAAAAAGTAGCATATTTAAAAAAAAATAAAACCAGTTCCCTAACTAAATAAACACACCTACCTGTCTATTTTTTGTGTTGAAAATGATGGAAGCATGAGAAAGCAGTGATGCTTTTGGGCAGCATTATTATACTATGAGCAGCTCTTGTAATTAAATAGTTTTGTCAGGATAAATATTGTGTAAAATGATTATGAATCACTGTGGCAAGTTTTAATACAGATCAGAAACTAAATTAATCCTGCTCAAACTCATGAATTGTGGCTCTCTCTTTCTTCAGATACAAATGAATAATAAACAATATTTTGGCAATTTTTAGGCTAATCATGTAGAACTGATTACTCAAGAAGAATGCTATTAACATTTAGTCAATTTATACCCTACTATGTGACAAATGAAAATTAATGTTGCTGGTTTTAAGATATCAAATGGGTCATGATTTTAAGAAAAAATATTACTCCTAAAGATAACTGATAATGATGGCTGAAGGCAAGGAGCACCAAGCAACTTAGCAAACATCCATTATTCCCTAAACAAATTCTGCGGAAAAGCAAATACAGCAAATACAGTCTGGTGCATAGTAGAGAGTACTTCAGGAATTATTTGTTGGATCTTTTTGTTGTTAAGTGTAACATTCTATGTTACTTATTTCTTAGTCATTTCTCATGAAAAAAAGGCATTATTGATGGTGTCCCAACATTTAGTAACAAAAAGCAGGTTTCTGGAATTGAATATTGTGTGCTTTTGGTGAAGATGTAATAATTTATCTTCCAGAATCAGTTATTCTTGTTGGTAAAGAGTTACTGTTTTCTCTCTGCTGTTTCAGTGCTGTGTATTGTTAAGGAAATGTTTTGCTATGATCAGTAGAGGCGATGCAATGAAAATTGCTACAGGCATTTGCAACAAGTGGGAGATGACAAATTCAAGCAAAGGTGGGCAAAGGTTTTTAGGTAAAAGAGAACGTTCTTCATTCTAGAAAGATATGTTTTATATCAGGGGACTGTCTTTAAATTCCAGTGTACAAAGGAATGTTGAACAGCTATTAAGCAGGTATGAATTTATCTCTTATTGTTATCCTACCACATTATGGGAGAACTGGTACCCGCATCCCTCAGTGCAATACCAAAGCCACTAAAGGGCTCTGATGTACTGCTTGCATTTCTCAATGCATGCATGTGAAGCGTTACTGTACTTTTCCCATAAAATAATTTTAAAAGGTCTCGACCTTTTGCAGAACCAGAAAAAAACCCTGCTATCCCAGTGCTTCCTCTTTCGCTCGGCTGTCTTTGGGAGTGATTAATGGGTACTTTGGAATCAGTGCACGAGCTTTCTAATGGAGGCAGTGTATTAAGGGGAACACTTCCACGTTTGTTTTAAATCCCTTTTCACATTTGTAAAAATTACATTGCATACTGTATTGTACACTGTATAGCTATGATCAGGATGAAACTATTGATTTTAACAACTTTTGATCTGTTGATATTTAAAAAAAGGTTTTCTGGGGGAATGTTATGGTACTTACAGCTCTTTTAGGATGGAAGACAAACACTCAACTCCTGACTTTCCTGTGTAACAAGATACCCTGTATTTGTGTGTCTGTAGGGTGATTGCTTTGCTTCTCTGCTGCTCCATCAGCAGCAGTCCAAACCCAATCTGTATGACATATAGGGACCATTTCAGCCTTACAAGAGCACAGCCATCACCAAGTGGAATATATCAGTAACCATGCTGGAGCTGACCTTGATTTGTGGAGGCTTGTTAAAGCTGGTAATCTACATCTCTCATTGCTTGCAGTGGCATTTTCGCTTTCCTTTTTCCTTTTTTTTTTCAGGGGTGTGGGGTGGGGGAGGTTGTGTGCTGATCAGTTTTTCTATCTGAGTTGAGCAGTTAGAAAGATTAAGATTGTTTAAAGTAACACTCATGTTGAGAGCAGCTCTGAGATCCTGGTCTCTTTGCAGGATTGCTGCTGGCAGTTTCATTTACAAGTTACTCAGGGATGGAAGAGCCATAGCTTAATCCTGGGGGAGGCTGACAATGACTTAACTTTCCTGAAAATTCCCCACATTCCTACCAGCTCAAATAAACAGCAACAAGAAAAACTAACCCACTTTTTTTTTAATATTTTTCCACCAAATGTTTCTTGAAGACATGGCCTACATTGCACCAGAGCTACCTATCTTGGAAGAGGGGTTTTCTGTATTTAAAGAAAACTACCCAGGTACTGGTAACCTGCATGAGTCCAAGCTGAGAGATGGTTTCTGCCTGGAAAAAAAACAGTGAGTGAAGCTCATCATTGCTTTCTTTGCTTGTTTCAGGCAATGTTGCTTATATCTGGCAGCAACAAGGATATATTTTGTGGAAAATATTTTTCTTAGGTGTTCCAGATCAATGGAATCATTTGAGGGAAGGGTCCATGAACCCAGATTGCTTCAATAATGGCCCTTTATTTGTAGATGGGAGCAGCCTAGCAGGCACCTTTATATACTCATCTCTAGGTACATGGGCTTCAGGGAATGCACTTGTCATTGCTGCAGATTTGCAGTTTTTGAGTTGGGTTAGAGGTAACGGTTTCCAGCGTATGCAAGTTGCGTGTGGTTTTCATAGATTTGATGTTACTTTTGAACCAGGTTAGGTCCCTGATGCAGAAAAGTACATTTTGAGTTCTCTGTTTTCTTAGTAATCTTTGAAAACATGCTTCTTGAAGATGTATTATGATGCTTCTTCATAACCAGATTGTCTTTTTCTTAACATCTAGCCCTATCTATTTTTTTCTGTTTCATTTACTGATGTTGTGTTAATGGCAATGAAAAAAACGACTTGGTAAACGAGGAAATAGTTGGTCATAATGGTTGCCAACAAAATTCTGATCTTGTTTCCTTTGTTCCTAAATGGCCAAGAACAGGCCATAACAGTAAAGGGTTTTCAAAACAAAAGAAATGTCAAATTTCATTGTCAAACTCTTGTTTTATAGAATTAAACTCCTCTGTGTTGTAAACATGTAGATTTCCCACCAAGACAAGATGAGGGAGGAATGGTTTAGTAGCTTGAAAGAAAAGCTAGACATGTTACCTGCATTAAAAATCACAAAAGTCCGGCGAAACCTCCAGTTCACTTGTGGTGACTGCACTTTGAAAATTTTTTTTTTCCCCCCAGCCTCGTATTTGACATTGGCCTGCAACACTGTTCAAAAATTAAAATTACTTCCCAAAAACTGAAGCTATCAGAGTAATGGGAAGACACATAGATGAAAGAGCAGTGAGCAAGTAACGGAGTTTATAATTTAGAAACAAGAGAGGAAGAAGATGAAGTGGTTGCAATTAAGAATTCTCAGAGGCAAAATAAACCTGGCAGATGTCTTGCTACATGGGGAGGGCAGAGGTGTCACCATGAGCCCAAGGAGGGACTCCCAGCCCAGCAGCCATCAGTGCCCAAGCAAGGTGAGAGGAGACCCAGAGCCACAGCAGAAGCAATACAGGTCAGGTTTTCCCAGCAAAGGTTATAATAATGCAACAGTTGAAAAAGAGCAGAAAAATTGATAGGAATAAATAATGATAGAGGTAAGATTACAGGTGAGAGAAAGCTGCTTTGCACAGGCTATTGAATGATTCACAGGCTATTGAGTGGTGCAAAGGCTGTCTGAGGCTGCTGAGCAATAAAATAATTCAAAGACCTCTCATTAGTCTTGTAAATACTGTAAGACAAGGAGTTGCCTATGTTTTTTTTAGCATAGGCATTTTAAAATAAAATATAGGGGATGTGCTCTAAAATCCAAATCCCATTTAATTGAACAAATCCTGCAATTTTTTTTTTCTTTTTCATATCAAATCTGTCAGATTGGAGTAAACATTTGACAAGAAAAAGTAGTTTTATTAGTGTGTGATTTTTGGTAGTGTTGCAAAACGCCACATTTTTCCAGACATATGATCAAGAAATGTTTTTTTTAAGTATTTTCTCTTACATTGCATGCATGTTTCAGAAGCATGGTAACTTCTAGAAAGCAGTATCTGGTCTTCTGATGGTTTCAATGTCTTGAGAAGTGACATGTTTTCTTCTTCCAAGAGAGTTTTACAAATTCCAGTTAATCTACCAAAGTTTATCACAATTTCTATGACATCTAACTTCTGAGTTGCTACTGAAAGAGCAAAGTGGCTCCTAAGCCCAAAGATTTTCAAAAGGAGTTTTTGAAAACATATCCTGAGATTACTCTGCTAAGCCAGTCTGTCTTTACAGACTTACTCTGCTCTTAAATATGTCAATGGGAGCCTTGCTGTATAACTTAACTAGCAAGTACAGATTTTAGTTAGCACTGAACCAGGTAAAAGAAAAACAAAGGTTTTGGTTTTGTTTTTTTTTGGTTTTGTTCTTTTTTTTTTTTTTTAACCAAATCTAGCTCTACTCAGACCTGAATTGTTATTTCTTCTTCTGAAATTGGCATTTTAATATGTCACTTTTCAGTTCCATCTCAATAAACAACCATTTATTTACAATTCTAACACAATCTTCAGCCTAGTCAGGTAAGAATTATTTCAAAAGAATAAAAACATTTTCATTTCCCATCACTGCCAAAAATGAAAAGAACATGAGTTATGAGTCTTTCTATGTTGTCTTAAGTTGATTACTGTGGAATGATTAAAAAACTAGCTGTGCTGTCATAGCAGAAGAGTACATTATAAGTGTAATAACAGCTTAGGGATACAATCCATCAATGCCGTATTTGGAAGAAGAAAAAAAGTTGATCTATTTCTTTGGTCATCATTTTCAGCATATTAGATGACAAATAATTGTACATTCATCAATAACAATAGATTAAAGTTGAAATGATTTATTGCTATTCCACTGCTGGTATGATGGAGCACTAGGTCACTCAAGCATTGATGGGGTCTGTATTTAATTTTCACGGGTCTCTTAGCAGAAATAATAGACAGAGAGGAAACCACCTGAAACAAGGTAGATCAAAGTTGGTGACAAGTGATTTGTAGGTTTGTTCTGTAGGGAGTGGTGGGCTGGAGGTGGCAACTCTTTCTGCTTGGTGCTTTGAACCGCTAAATCAGGAGGCCCCTCACGTCATTGCTCAGCCAGACAGCCTCAGAAGAAAACCTTGAATTCCATCAGGCCAGTTAATAAGGAAAAAATCCTTGTGGAACTTTTCTGATGTGAAAATGCTTTTCATTTACTCTTAAAATAACACAGAAGAGAAAACAGCACAATTTTTCAAAGGTGTGAGTGACTGTCCTGTCAAAAAACAGAGAACATTAATTTGGAAAGGGCCAATACAAGCTTTTAAATTCAAACTTGGTTATTTTTTTCTGAAGACTTTCTCCAAAGAAACTTTGCATACAAATCTGGCCATAACTGGCCATACAAATGGCCATACAAATCTGGCCATACAAACTGGCCATACAAATCTGGCCATATGCTCTCCTGCACAGAATATCTACCAGAGTAAACATGGGTAAAAGGTTTTTGCTGAAACAGTTTTTGAACCAGAATTTGCCATTTCTGTAGGCTGCCCAAGGAAGTTGTGAATGCTCCATTCCTGTCAGTGCTCAAGTCCAGTTTGGATAGGGCCTTGGGCAACATGGTCTAGTGAGAGGTGTCCTGCCCGTGGTAAGGGGGTTGAAACTAGATGATCTTAAGGTCTTTTCCAGTCCAAAACATTCTATGATTCTACAATACCATTAGTGCCCTTGCAGGAATGGTTGGGATTTGATTACTGTGTAGCAGTCCCTGATTTTCTGTCTGCGGGCCTGAGAGGCTCCCTCTTACCATGTCTGTTTTTCTGTAGTTACTGGCTCAAAAGTGGGCAAACATCTCAGTTGCCTGTTATTGAAGACCTCAGGGCTTCCAGCATCCATCGCCCCAAGAAAATCTGTACAGTGTAATTTATTTCTGTATACCCCTCAGCTGCAGATTTTACAACAAAATAGTGAGATTTCAGTGGAGCAAAATTTTTAAAGCTCTTAGATATTCATGTAATATTAATGAAACCAAAACTCTGCCTAGAAGAAGATGGTTTTAAAGTAATCTTAAATTTAAAATTATTTCTGATATAGTATTGATTTTTATTAGGAGGCAACTTTCATTGTTAAGATTAGCATTAAAAATGTTTAGGAACTTTCTCAGCATTTATGCTATGGAAGCCCCCATCATGCATAATGATGAAAGAAGAGACTAGATCTCTCATCTTCATTAGTCAGTAATGAATAAAACCTGTTTTGATAACATTTATAATTATGGAATTCCAAAATAATCATTGATGTATCATTTTAATATCTCAATGAAATGAAAGAGAGGACAGAGAGACAATCTCAGTCTGATACTGAAATGTCATCACAGTTAGGAAGAACTCAGGAGTCCTCTGTATATGGTATGCTGCCTAAGACTTCAGGATCAGTATTAAAAATACTGACCAAATTTAACTGCATTATAATTTCCTTAATTAAAATGTTTCCAAAAGGCTCTAGGATCTTTTTTACTTATTTTTGACAACATTTCTAAGTTTGTCTTAGTACCTTCAGTATTTTTATACTTAACAGCTGATTCAACATTGGATGTCTCATAAATAGTTTCATAATAATAATTGTAATCGTAATTATCTAATACACTAAGTTAGTTCCGTTAACTTTGGAAAATTCATTGACTGTCTAAATAATCTGTCTTGTAGTGTTCGTGATTTTTAAAGCAGCTTCAATACACAGCAATGTACTAGTTACCTGGGATAGGAAAAGTAACCGCTTTATTTTAAACTAGCAATTGAATCTCCATGATTTTCCCAGTTAAACTTTATTGACATTAATTTCCACTCTGTCGCTCTGGGAGGCAGAGTCAGAATCTGCATTTGCTAATGCAATTAAAGTTAGAGTGAGTTGTATGAGCTCTTTACACTGTAGAAATATCTGGATTCATAATACTTTGAAAAGCCATACCTGCCAATAAGTTGCCAAAAGTAAGTGACATGAATAAAAAAAGAGTTTTAATTTTCTGTCCAGTCAAATCTTAGTATTTCACACTCAATTTTCCTTCCTCAGTAATCTAAATAATTTCCCACCTTGCTCATGATGAATGTCTTGCCAGTTCCTACTCAGTCCTTCCACTTTACACAACCTAATTAAAGAAAACATTCCATGATTGCCTATTTTTCCTCATGCATGACAACCTATTATTTTTCCTACCACCTGATTAGGGCTTTATTATCCTTGGATTTAGATTGATTTGCTGGGTACTTTAATAAAACACTACTTAGTTTAATTTAAAGGGCTACAGGTTTCAGTCATTCATAGAATTAATCCTACAAGTAACTCATATTTGAAGTACTGTATAGTCTCCATGAAAGGGATTTGAGGGTGCCATGATGTTAACCTAAAGAAATGAGAATCACAGGTGGTGTTCCAGTTGTGTGTGTTGTTAATATTTCTGTTGAAAGCAGACAGGAGAAGACATTTTGCAATATAATTTGTCAAAGAGTGATAAATCTGTTTCATCGTTTCTGACAAGAATGGATCCTGTGTATTAAAACTACTATAAATATTTTCTCAAGATAAACCAAAACTTTCATATGATTAAATAATAATACATTTATGATGACAAATTGCATTTACTATGCGTTATCTGAAATGTGAGACAAAATTAGGTAGTTAAAGTTCAAATGGGAAGGGATCAGTTTTGATTTAAAATCAAAGGAATTTTATTAAGTAAATGAGATTTTCATCATTATTTTGTTATATCTAACACAGTCTTCTTTCAGAAATATTACTTATGGGCTTAGATGATGATTTAAAAAAAAAACAAAACAAAAAACCCAAACAACAAAGCCCAAGCACAACTGTTATAAGCTCACTTTAAAAAAGTGACTTATAGCAAAACGTTGGCCAGCGGAAAACTTCAGGAGCAGTTAAATGCCATGGTTATTCCTGTCACCCTTGTTGATATCTTGGGTTATTAGCAGGCTGCTGTATACCTTCAATGGTTTGAGATCACTCTTGCTACAACTTATTAGACTATTTCTGACCACTGGTGCTTTCTTCCAGTGCTTTCTGCTGGTTGACAAGGCAACTCTCATAGAATCCTAGAATGGTTTGGGTTGTGAGGGACCTTAAAGACCATCTAGTTCCAACACCCCTGCCATGGGCAGAGACACTTTCCACTAGACCAAGTTGCTCAAAGCCCCATCCAACCTGGCCTTGAACAGTGCCAGGGGTGAGACATTCGCAACTTCCTTGGACAACCTGTGCCACTGCCTCACTAACCACATAGTGAAGAGCACTAATATCTAATCTAATATCTAGTAAGCACTAATATCTAATCTAAGTCTACCCTCTTTAAACTTAATGCCATTCTCCCTTGTCCTGTGACTACATGCCCTTTTAAAAAGTCCCTCAGATTTGTTGTTGTTCCCTTTAGGTAATGGAGGGCTGCTCTAAGGTCTCCCTGGAGCCTTCTCTCCCCAGGCTGAGCAAGCCCAACTCTGTCAGCTTGTCTTCACAGGAGAGGTGCTTCAGCACTCTGAGTATTTTCGTGGCCCTCCCCTAGACTCAGTTGAGCAGGGCCATGTCTTTCTTGTGTTGGGGGCTCCAGAGTTGAATGCAGTACTCCAGGGGGATCTCACAAAAGCAGAGTAGAGGAGCAGAATCCCCTCCCTTGACCTGCTGCTCACTCTCTTTTTGATGCAGCCCAGCATGTGGCTGGCTTTCTGGGCTCCAAGGGCATGCTGCTGGCTCATGTTGAGCTTCTCATCAACCAACACATCCAAATCCTTCTCCTCAGGGTTGCTCTCAATCCATTCTCCACCCAGCCTGTATTTGTGCTTTGGATTGCCATGACCCAGATGCAGGACCTTGTACTTGGCCTTGTTGAACTTCATGGGCCCACCTCTCGAGCCTCTCAGGGCCCCTCTGCATGGACTCCTCTTCCTTTAAGGGCTCTTATTCAATGCTACTCCACCAACAGATCCCTCAAGAGGCCAGAGTCCTCTCTTCTCAAGTCCAGGGTACTGAGCTTGATGTACACCCTCCTTGCCACCCTAATGACCTCACACTCCACCACTGCAACCAAGGCTGCCCTCAAGCTTCATATTCCCCAAAAGCTGCTCCCTCCTGGTGAGGACAAGGTTCAGCATAGCCACTGTCCTCAATGATTCCTCTATCTCTTTCATACAGCTTTTCCCCTAGATATAAGTGTTGAGAAGCTTGAAGAGCACATCAGGGCTTTGCTACGTCCTGTTGACATGCACAGTTCAATAAAGCAGATGACATTAGATTAATATTGGCATATCAATGTTTTGGTTTTGGAAAATGTAGAAGTTTCAGCTTTTGCTGCTTTTGTCAGGAAATTTGTCAGCATTCTTGAATGGAATGAAAATTTCTAGCTAAAAATGTCTGCAAGGTAGTTGGCACCCAATATTCATATTTTAAGGCTTGCTTTAGCTTGTAGGAGATGTACACTGTATGACACAGGCTTATGAGCAGCCTGCTCTACTTGATGATGTATTTAAACTTGGGCCTGGCTTTATTTCTTGTTCCATAGGAGCTCTAACACTTGACATGTAAGATTTCTTTATTATGAAAGTAATATATTAGACTAGCAATGCTGACACGTGTATAGATGGACAACAGTAACTACTTAATATGAAAAATCTTGGATCCAGCACAGCATTTAGCAACTTGCTCAAAGAGAATCACGTGAAAAAAACTCATTTTGTACACACATACTGTGAAATTGCTTCATCCTTATAGTGTGGGATCACTCCAGCAATGGAATAGCATCCATTTTTTACTGGAAAATGGGACAAAAGAAACTAGTTTTCTTTCTGTGATACGCAAAATATGTTGTCTGCTGTTTCTCATAATTTCTTCCTGAATAAATCTGAATATTACTCACACACTTGACTACTGCAGCTAGTAGAAAGAGCTTCCTTTAGGGAGAAAGTATTTTATTTTGTGGCCAACTAATTTCCCTGATTCTTGGTCACTTTAAGAAGTGGAGAAGAAGGGGTTTATGTTTGCATGAAGGTGGCTGCAGAGACGGTTATAAAGAAAACAGACAAAAGAATCATATAGAAGTCAAGTTGTAGTGCTAAAGACTTAATAGCTATAAACTGACAGCTATTAGCTTCTAATTACTATCAAATAATTACTGAATAAAATAGTAAATGTTATTAGCTTACATATATATATATGCAATATATATTATATTCAACATAAAACATTGCTTCCAACAATAATTTACTGTTTGTTCAGCTTTAATATATACTGGGCTACTTTGTAAACATCCTTAATAAATGTGATTATTGTCAGAGTTCTGCAAATGAGCCCTATAAGCTGCATGCCATATTCTGCTTGCTTTGAAGTTAAACTACTAGTCCATTTATTGTAGAAGCAAATTTCAATATTGAAAAAGAAAACCAAACCAAACCAAAACAGTAGGAGAATAGGTGTTATATGTGTAAGTATGGTACTGATTTCCAGAATTTAGGAATATTGTTATAGCTCAGGTGTTACACGTGTTCTCTGCAGAGCTGTGATTTCATTTGCTGGCCAGCTTCTCTGCTGGTGATTTTGACTTGCTGTCAAGTACATATTTATATGTTATCAGAAGGAGCTGATTAGTTTGTACTGACTTAGTGGCTTATTGCATCATTTTCTTTGGAGAGTGTTTAAATCTCTGCCTCCTACTTGACGCTCATTTTTTTCTGGAGGAAAAGGACTTGGGTTTTGATGTATAAAATATAAAAGTTGACTATAGGTTTAGGAGATTATGTAATATCCAGAAAAATTTGTAACATTCAAAGTCCCATTAGGAGGGCTGTATTTATAACAAATATATATTTTCCATCAAATGTCCAGCTGTAATATTCTTTTTCTTTATTTTTTTCTTCAGAACCATGGAATAGCCAGTCATATGGTGCCACAACTATCAAATAATGGAGCATCAAATAGTTGGTTTGGGTTTTTTTATGTTGCATCTCTTCTTATGCTGCTCACCTTTTATGGCCTTTCAATTCACTCCAGATTGTGGATTAAGTTTTAAAATTTCTATTCCTGTACATTTCATTCAGTCCATTTCTGGGCTACTTAAATTTATCTGTAAACATTGAGATTTCCACTAGAACAGTGTTTCCAACAATTTTTTGATTTGCCAGCTGCCTCTAAAATGTAAATTTCTGACACACTGCTGAATTCTCTCTGTACATAATTTGGTTATATTCCTCAGCCTTTACAGTAACAGCCTCTTTTCTCATGTGTTTTCTGTTTTCACTTTCAGCTAAAAGCATTGAGTCGATTTTGATGTATCTGTTGTGCCAATGTGGAGTCATGTGGATGAAGGAGGATGGAGCACTGTAGCTTTATTGTATTAGTGGAATAGACAGGGGCAATTCAGAAATGATTTCTTTCTCCTCTTCCACTGTCATCCAAATCCTGGTCCTTCACCTCATTGTGCAGTGGAAGTATATGTCTTCAGCTTATGGCCTTCCAATTTACATTTATTCCTTTGCTTAGAGTATTTTGCTCTAGACAAAAAGATGTTTTTATAAATCCCCTTCACATTTTTAGCCAGACTTTGAGAGGCTGACATTTAATTTGCATAGGGGGAAAGGAATCAGCAAGGCATCCTTGCATGGCAAGTTTAGGCACATGTGTATCTATCTGTTGCACTTTGTTACCCATTTCCAATCCCCAGATTCTCCTTTATATTTGTATAGAAGGCTGCCCACTCCAGGCCTTAGTGGGACGGGAAAGGGAAGAAAGAAAAACGGGTACTAGAGCTCATTGCCAGACCTTCTAAATGTAGCCCTTTATGCATTTAGCATACATTAATCTTGTTTTCTTTGATTTTGCCTGAGAGTGAGAATGGAAAACTTTTTGTATTCTATTTGTAATAATGAAGCTTTCCTGATGTGGATAATTAAAGACTTTTTTGTTTTTTTTTGAAATTATATAGGTGCGTCACTCAGCAGTCTGCACAGCGGCAGCACCATCCATCTGTGCCAAAGGCACCTCAGCTAGAATCAACACCTCTTGTACTTAGAGGGGCTTTATTTAATTCCACATTTCTTTCTTTTCTTTTTCTTTTCTTTTTTTTCCTGTAATTTCAACTTGCTCACAAAAGTGTGCACCAAGCAAGAGACAGGCAGAGTGAGAGGGCAATCACAGCGCAAGATGATGAGATGGGGATCTTCATTTCTGCTGGAGCCCAGGAAGCTGCTATTCCTTTTAACATCCTGAGATTTATCACAGGATTCAGTTTTTTTACAAGTATTGTTTGTCATTGAAAGAACTAGAGAGAACCATTTTCCAAAAGGTTCTTCTGGCAGACAGGTTTTGGCCTCTAAAGCTATTTTAAAAGTGGGCAGAGAGATCAAAATCTACATTTAATCTTCATATAATATTGTATATTCATAACCCAATCCTTCCTTCCTTCAGTGCTGGATAAGTACACTGTTTCAGCACTCTACCATTTTTAAACTTCATCGTTGGAGATAATCACCTAAACACATGATAACAACATCATAGAAGTACTAGAAAATAAGTTTGATATTTCCTTTTTATTGTAACATAAGATTGTGCTTCCAAAATCCCCAACTGAATTGCTTTTCAGTAGATAAGCATCAAAAAATACATTTCCTTCTTTCGGTGAAGGTGCAATAAGGTGCTATATCAGTGTAATAGTTCAGAATGATATGCTCTAGTAGTATTTTGATGAATTACATGATTATAGCTAAAATGAACACTTTCAACATGCCTGAATTAATAATGGTGGTATGATTTGGCAAGTACTCCTGCAGTGTTCTTTAACTCATCACTTCAGAAGACAGAGTTTTAGAGCCCATCCTTTGTCTCGGGGAAACACAGGGATCCTTTACGGTTTAAAAACACAAGAAGTAGGAGAAATGTGACAGCTTAAAAAGGGAAAAAGAAGCTAATGCATGCATACCTTCTCAAGCTCATCATGACTTAATTGGTTTATTTTTCACTGCCTTTTTCCAATGTCTAAGGCACCTATGACTATGTCAAGAAGAAAAAGATCAGTATTCTTTCATGTGAGAATCGGGTTGGTGTATTCTATTGCTAAATGATGTGTTTCCAAATGATTCTAAAGGCCTCTTAAGGACATCATTTTGTCTTAAACCATAGTTTTACTTTAGATCTTGGGTAATCAATATGTTAATTTCTGTGTCTTCCACATTATTTAATATTGACTGAACCTACACCAGTACCTCAGCTATCTTGAGTGAAGCTGTGTATTGCTGTGCCCATTTCAGGGCTCCTATGGGTGGTCCAACCATGTCCGTTAAAATTTCCCACACTGGGGGCTTCCATAATATGGTGAGTATGTGTTTTGGTACAGCACTGAGACAAATCTGCACTGCTGATTGTGCTATAATAATACTTGGCTGGTAATAAATGATGGCTCTTAGTCTTTATGGCTGTCATCTAGTACTGTTAATGAGCATTAATTTCACTTGAAATAATAAGAATAATCAATCTACTGTAGGTAAGAAATGTAAACTTTTGCAGGCTATTGTGAAAAATGGTGATGCACAGTGCATCAAAAACATCTGGAACAGATGTTTCTGTAATTATGGTACACATGATGATTATGCTGTGTTCACTGGCCTTTGCTGATACCCTCGAAGCTGGGTGATGTTTCAAGCTTGTGGTGGTGCACTGAACTGGAAGAGAGGACTTAATGTCTGGAGCAAGAACTGTCCTCTCTGTTTTCCTAAGTGCTTTTTGTCTGTTGAATTTTTGCTTGTGGTTAATTATTATCCTCCATGTTCGTATCAAATAGTAATTTTATGCTATGAAATATCTCAAGTCTGCTGATGCAGAAAGTCAAGCAAACATAAGCGTGCTACTTTCTGAACCCAAGCTATAGCAAAGATTAATATTTGGTGCAAATGAGATTATAAAATAATCTTGTGAGGTTTAGTTTAGTTATGTATATTATAATTACGATATTATGATCTATGCAGGATTATATGACTTTGTATCTTTCTGTTTAAAGAGTCTTATAGTTGAAGGTAAGATATTATAAATGACTTAAGTGATCTGAGTAGGTCACTTAAGATGAGAGCAGAGGAAGCTTAAGAGTGCTTTATGTATCTTTCCTCTAGTGCTGTTAGGAATCTCAGTGCAACCCTCTGTTGTGCCACGGATGGCAGTGACAAGAGCCAGGTGTCTAGTCACTGCGAAATATTTGTCCAAACCTTGAGCAAGAAAGTTGGCAGAATAAAATTAAGCCATGGAGATGCTTGAAAAGTACCTTGCTCACAACTAAAGGTTCAGAAAGTTTACCAAAACAGGAGTAATTTTTTAAAATATTAAATATGTCACTAAAGAGGGTGATAGCCAATAATCAAGTACTTCTTTTCCTTGCTACAATAAGAAGCATTTAACAACCTTTCTGATTTCTTGGTAGGACTACAACTAAGCCAGGTGGATGTGTTTGGTCCCTACAATGTCACTCGTTTGGAAGTGTGTGCTTGTCAAAGTCTGGTTTCTGCCCCATATCCTTGGGTGGGTAGACAAATGTCAGGCAAACTGCATGCCCACATTTGTGGTCCACAGGAGCTAAATGGCTTAACTTGGGGTTATTTTTAGGTATTGGTGCAGGTTTTATTAATTTTTGGCACTCTAATAGTGTAAAATCTGTGAACATCTTGCATGTAGAGGCACAGCCCCAATTTAGCTCCTGTTATAATGAAACAAATTGTAATTCTTAATTGACTTCTATGGAAATACCAGCAATATAAATGACAATTTAGGTAGAAAAGGGGGGGGGGGGGAGGGAAGGAGGAGAAGGGAGAAGCCGTTTTTACAAGCCTTGGGATGAAAATTTATAAATAAACTAAGAAGGCTTAATGAAAAATCCCTGTGGAATCTGGCATTAATAGCCTTTACTTTTGATCTGGTACAATAAATCTTGCAGCTATGTATCCACAACAGAATAATAGAAACCAGGTCAAGCTGGAGTAGGTATGGGGGAGTTGGAGAAAAAAATGCCCCTTCTTTAATTAATAGTATATGGTGATTTTTCTGGTATTCCAAAGTCAACAAGTCATTGCAGCCAACAGTCTGCCAATCAGTTTGTTCCAAAGAAGGGGTTTTTGTTTGCAGCATTGCCAAAGCTTCAAAATCCACATGTTCTTTGGGATTTTCAATATTCATTTTGAGAGCTGGTCTTCAGACCCCAGTGTTGTCATTTCATGAGAATCTCTGATTTCTAGCTGTCCTGTGAACTGCAGTGGTTTAAAAGGAAACCTAGAAATCCAATATCAACATTTTTATAATTTTGTGAATGTTTAGAGGTTTTTTTGGTTTTGCTTTTTAATGGGATCAAGGATACCATCAAAGAATTTTCCAGATAGAGGATACAATGAGTTTCTGCAGTGTAAATGGTGACCCAGAGGAGAGCAGGAGATATGGTCTCCTCTGGCACAAGATGGGGGGTGGGAAAGGTAGGATGTAAACAGGTCCTTAACAGTATGCATAGCTGCTATCAGAATGAAGAAACTAAATCTACCACATATATTGCACAGCAGTAATGGATTTTCATGGCCTCATAGTATTGCCAACACCCTATATTCAAAGATCTCTAGATAGAAATGAGACAAATCATGTAATGATCTTAAATTGTGATAAAACCCAGCACATATTAGCCTCTTTATTTTTTTGCTGTAAGGATGATCCTAAGACACTGATTTTCTCGACAGTGATCAGGGCCTGGATTTCAGAATTACTTTTTCAGAGAAACTAGCATTTTGTATAACCTTGATTTTTTTAATTCTTGGTAATATAAGAGAGAATTAACTTTTTTTTTCCCCCACTATCATCATGGGGCATGATAGCAGCACTGATAAATCTACTACGAATTTTATTTTTCTATACTGGTCTTTGACAACCTAGAAGCATTTGGATGGGGACATATAGGTTTTTAGGGGTTTTGCTGCAGATGCATTTTTGCTTTTTTTTGGTTTTTGGTTTGGTTTCAATTTTTTTTTTGTCTGTTTTGTTTCCCGGAGAGAAAAGCCTTGCTCTGTCTACAGGATTTTTTGTTTGGTTGGTTGGTTTTGATTGGTTGGTTGGTTATGTTGTTTTGTTTTAGTTTTTTTTTAAACGATGGTTGCTCCTTCCAGAACGTCCAAACACGAAGGTCCAAATTAAGCCAGACTCTTCACTTTTTTCATGAATGGTGACTTAGATTAAAAAAGCTGCCTATCCCTTTAAATACTTTTGTGGGATAAACCCCAATGTTCTGTGTATGCACAAACCTAATATTCTGTACATGCAGAGGGTTTCCAGTACTTAACAGGTTTTCAAAATTAAAGTTCAACACTAAAATGATCTAAAAGTATTAAGTTTATAGGACAAATAAATGTAGTTACTCCTCAAAGCAGAGGGAGAAATCATAACTTAGATTTGATAAATATTTCTTTATATTGAATTGTGAAATTATTTGCAAACTCTGTGACTGAGCATACAAATACACATACCTGATTCTGTCCCTCGACAGTGACTTAAGGATAATGACTTTGAACAAAGCTGTAAAGCAAAGAAGTTCCTATCATGAACTTCAGAGTTAGCCAAACATAGATATCTGAGGTAGAATTTGTCCTGTTATTTGCATGTGAAATTCCTGTTGGGACAAAACACAGTACTTTGTGTATTTTTTCTCAGTTTATAGTGCTATACACTATGGAATCACCTGGCTGTTTTTTATTGCACCTGATGACATATACTTAAGAATAACCCTGAGAAAGAGAAACTTTGTGAAAGAGAAATCTTACCTTCTTTTGGGGTATTTTCTGCATTGTAAATGGTATGAACATGCATGGAGTATGTAGAGATCTCCAGCACTGGACAGAGTGCCACTTGGTTTTAAAAACCTTTACCAGGGGAGTTATGCCAAGGCTTTTTCTGTGTATAGATTTCAACAACAGCAACAGAAAAGTGGCATAGACCGAAGTCTGTTCCTAAACCAGGGCAAACTGAGAAGCCCACAAAGTCAGTGGCTGGGTTGTCTTTGCTTTCTGGAATGTAAAAACATCTGACCAAAATTGTATTAGCTGAAGATTAAGTGCAAAAGTGAAATTTCACCCTTTTCCAGAGCACAGCCCTGCCAGGAGCAAGCATTATTCCATTGTCATGCACTCGGTGGTAATTGCCCATCTGACGGAGAGCTCAGAGATTAACATCACAGTTCTTAAACCATAGGCTACATATGCCAGACTCCAGTGCGTTGTGTCAAGCCACTTAGGCATGAACCATCAGTGTACAGAGTGTTACTAAACACTTATTTTTAGGTCACGCAGATGCACATCATCCCGAACATTTCTCTGGACAAATTGCTAATCGCCACCTTATTCAAAATCTGTTGGACATTTCCTGTGTGCTGCATCTGATTGTGATTTTTTTTTAAAAGCGATACAAGCAATAATATGAAGCTCACTTATGAGGCCTGCATAAAATAGTGTATAACAACCAAGTACAGTAAATTAAACATGATACTCATTACATAAATACAATTATATTTATCAGCTTTTTATAACCACACAAAGCATTTACCAGTAAGAGTTATTTTGGAGTAGATAATTCCCAATTAACTTTTACTACTTTATTTTTGCTAATTTAGTTAGATTTAATTTAAAAAAAAAAAAGCTGTATCAAATGACATCTCTAACTATTACACTGGAGATGAGATATAATTAAAATGTTATGTATATGGAATTGCAACTGATGGGTACCTCAGCTTAAACTCCTATTTTTTGTCTTTATTTGATTGTTGCTTGCACTGCACCGCACTGCAAACATAATTGAATTGCAAGATAGCTGTGTGCCCACGGTACCAGCACCAGGAGCTTGGAGAAGAAAGGGAGAGGAAGAGCTTGAAAGAAAAATTATCTGGAAAATCAAACATGTGAAGGTCTGGCCTTAATTGAGCTGAGGAATACTGTGAGAATCCCTTCTCCAATGACACGACCTTTCCTCTGTGGAGCTGGTCATGTCTGTGGGGTTGGGCATGAGGAATCGTGGATTTCCATGAGTCCAAGGTGAGAGTGGCAGAGATATGCAGATGCTTTTCTGCACTGTGAACTTGAAGTGACTCATGGACGAATTCTTCACCAGCCTAGTAATAAAACTTGTGATTCCACTGGCTACTTTGCTACCAAACCTGAACATCACTCAAAGCTTGGCACTGTTGGCTCTATACCAGCAAATGTCCCCATGTCTCAACCTAGCTGTCAGTTTACTCCTTGGGAAAGGGGAGTCACACAGAAAAGATTAGACACAATGGGTACAAGTTACTCCTGGGAATATTCCAGTTGGACACAAGAGGAAAATTTCTCACAATGCGAACTATCAGCCATTGGAATAATCTCCCCAGGGAAACTGTGGACTCCCAGCTTTGAACACTTTTACGATTGGGCTGGACAGGGTGCTGAGCCATCTAGTCTAAGTTATACTTTGCCTAGAAATGTTGGACCAGATTATCCTTGAGGTCCCTTCCAACTTGGTATTGTATGATTATATGATCCCAAGAGAGACTGTCTCTTGCATCCACTATCCTTGAGACAACAATGAGCTGAAAAGAGCCTGGAAAACTCAAATCACTGAGAAAGACACCTCACCCAAGTGAGCCAGCTTGGCTTGAACTCTACCTTTTGGTGTCAATTTTAGATGGAGTCTTCATTGACTAGTGCACTCCACCATCAGCCAGACATGAGGACGTCTCCTGGTGGAATACCTAGGGAATCCATTGACATCAGAGTTTTGGTGTACTTTTTAAAGAAATCCTTCAAAGTGAAAGGACAGACAATTCCAAAAAGACTTCCTACCAGCTTCTTGCTTTTCTGGTTTTTACTTTGCCTTGAGAAATAGGGCTGCAAATCTGTAGCTGAAATTAAAGGTGTTGCATTTAGTGATTAGAATCCTACTACAGATACACTGGGTCTCTATTTCCCCATCTCTAAAGCTGGTCTTCCAAACAATCCCTCTCTTGGCAGGGTTAAGCATGATGATAACTGTTTCAGTTCGGGACTAGGCTTGGGGGCCGGGGGCGTCTCCACACCCTGGAATGTCAGGTAGACACAGTAATTTTTCACGGGGGAGGTGCAGTGGCAGTGCATGGTATTATTAAACTGAACCTTTCTTAATTTCATCTGTCACTAATAATTAAAATGCAAATGCAGTGTTGCTAATTGTGTTTCAGACAATATGATTTTAAAAGAAAATAAATGTGAGCTCCAAGTGTTCAACATCACTCTAAGACAAGAATTAATGTATTTCACTGGGGAAGGGGGGTTTTGCTGATGGTAAGTATCAGAGCTATCCTTCTAAAGGCGAGGACAGTTATAGACCCACTGTTCATTACTTTGGATGTATCACATTTGCTAGTATGACAAGATGTATTATGTACAAGGAATTTTACAGATGGAGAGAAATATCCATGTAAGTTGTTTATTTGATTTTTTTTCAATATTTTTTCTTTCCTGTGCTACCCTGTCCAACCTTGGGATAATGGAATTATTTTATGCCTCCTGCACTATCATCAGGCTTTGGATGGCTGCACAAAGGCCACTGGCAACAGAACAAGATGGCTGTAAAAAAATGCAAAAAATTGGGATAGAAAAAAAAAGGTACAACCAATAACTTGCCCTTAAATTTAAAAGGAACTAAATGAGGAACTTCTGGACAATTTATCTTGCTGTTTACAGATAACAAGTCACTTTGTTTTTATGTGCTCAGTCTAGTATTCCATAATTTATTTGAAAGAAGATGAGAAATAATGTAGATAAATGATGAAGTGTCAGGGTCTGACGCTCTTAAATGAAGCTATTATGGTCAAAGAGAAAACGTAAAACCTGCGGCTCATTATGAGAGCGTTCTACTTGTCAGTTAAGTGAAAAGGCCTGGAATGATTTCCAGTTTATTTGTCATTGCAGTTATTAAAGCTGTCTTTTTGGTGCCATGAAAATGAATTGAAGACTTTATTCGAAGTAAATTTGTACTAAAGCTTTCAGATGTATCTTATGTGAGTTCAGTGAGGCAAGAAAACAGCTTAAAAGCTGAAATATTACAAGAAGGCAACTACTGAAGTCCTGAAACACACAAGAATATAAAGTCTGAGGAAGTTGCACAAATAAATGAGGTATTCCATCTCTTGGGAAATAAAGTTTAGTTTTACTGTATTGTACACTTAGACAAAGAAATCAGCCCTTGTTAGTGGCAGCAAAATATTGTCTTTCACAGACTTGTGCCTAGTGCTTACTTTTATATCAAGCTATTCATTTTGGGACAAGTTTTTCAGAGAAGTGGGTCTTCTCTCTTTCAGTCAGCTTGGACCATCTTTAGATGTACCTGAGTCAAAGAGTAGGGCTTCTATCAATGGCAAGATTAGGCTTTTTATGGTCATCATGATTAATGTGGTTCAAGAGCAGGACAAAACAATGCATGGGGTTGGTACCACGCAACCAAGAGGATCCATTTCCCTAATTGAATGACTGGGCTGCAAAGCAGCACATCTGACTGCAGGGAATGGGAGACACTATTGACATTTTTATCCCTCTTTAAATAGTCTTAAAATATTTCATAAACCTTGTACAGCTTCGATGCTAGGGTAAAATTTTAGTCTGCCATCAACTGAAGTCAAAAACCCTGCTACTGAGGTGTTCATCGATACTCACTTTATTGCAGCCCCTTCTTAACATTATTTCTACTGAACTGTAAAACTCTGATTTATGTAGAGACGATTGATAGGTCTATTTTATTCTGGTTTGTCTATTGCGCTGGATTTCTGTTCCAGTAGTCGTGTTCCCCACTACTGCTTCATATTTGCCAAGACAAATTAGTGTAGTTATACTAGGTTTGGACTGTCCAAAAGGAAATTAAGTTTCTTTTTTATTTTAAATTGAAAGCCGTAGGAGCACTAAACTGAAAGCTTAACTCCAAGCTCCAGCAGTCTTACAGCAGTCTAGTTGACACTTTATTGCAGATATTACAAATGTTATGACATGTCTTCAGGGTCAAGTTAAAAACAAAAAGGGTTCCACATTCTCATCAGAAGTAATCTGTCAGTTTTGTCATCAGATGTGATAGCAGCCCTCAGTAGCAGTGTCACAGTCAAGGGTTTATCAGGCTCTGTAGTATATGTATGCATACTCTGATTTCCAGGGGTTTATATCTGCAATAAAAATTCCCTTTGGGCTAAAACTTGGCATTCATAGCCCAAAGGGATTTTTTTAATTAAAAAATAAAAGTGAAGGCTTTCTTGAATGATAAGAGCACAGAAAACATCTATTCTGCATTTCTAGAATAAATCTTTTAAACTGGCAGACTTCAAATATTTAAGTGGCCAACTCTCTTTACATAAGAGACTGTTAAAAAGGACAACCCAGGAAGGGGGTAGGTGGCGGTGGACTAGACAAGTGCTTTGTGCTCGCTGTGAGTATAAGTGTTGAGCATTTGATGAGATGTATAATTAGCCACACATTTCTAAAGCTCTTGGTGTCTCTTTCTATTGAAACTGTGCATGAGGGAATTAGGATGTGTGATGCACAAATATAAATCGTTTCTTCCTCACCACCCCCTGGCATGGTCCTGCAGAACAGTGCTGATATGGTATATGCTGCTCAGATCACGGCAGCCCTTCTGATACACACATTACATCTGTTCTGTGTAGAAACAGAGGACTTCCATTTTCTATGGCTGCTGGTCTGGTACTTTTTTTGCTCCTATTTCCATTACAGTAGCAACCAAAATATGCAAAGCGCAACAGGGATATTTACAGTGAAATGCAGAAAAGAAGGTCACACAAAAAGAAATCCCTATACAAATTATGGTTATGGAAAGGATGCAAGTACTGATGGGCAAGTAGTGCTAGCTAAAACAATTTACCCTCAAAGTTCATTTATTGCCAACTGACGTTGTAGGGTTTGTCTTTGAATAACTGGTGAAGAAATTAGGAACAACATATTAGATACAGAGATGTTTGCACTAAAAAGTGATGAAAGACTAATTATCTCATCACTTTAAAAATTCTATCCTTTGCTTGCATACAAATCCCAGACTTTGTATGGGTATTTGCAAATGCTTTGTGTAGCAGTGTGCTATATACAGCAGGTAGCACCTGCTCCTATTTATAATCTGCAGCTCACGGACAATATCAAGCAGGGTATATTGAAAAGTTACCAGGGTTCTCCATAAAATCCTGGTAAACCAGCAGAAAACAGGCACTGCCATGTAACAGGAAGTGAGGGAAACATGACTGTGGTGTATGTTTGCGGGTTTTTGTGTTGTAATTCATTGGAGTTCCTAAGGGGGAGATAAAAGAATGTGAGTAAAGAAAACCAGCCCTAAGACAAACCTGCACATTCTCCTTTAGTGCTCTCACAGACGCCAAACTGTTAAATTAAGAGGAAAGCACAACTAAGACCTTCCATTGGATTCTACAACTGGGTTCTGAAGATGCTTTCTACTCTTTAATTATAATTCTCCACATCTGAATTTATTTTTGAGTTAGCATCCCCCCTTTGCTACCAGGAACTACTTCTGAGTGTCATCAAGAGACTGTTAGGAAATGAGGTTGATGCCAAGGATATTGTAATTATGGGGTGGCTTATTTAACCTTTTAAAAATGTTATTTATTTATGTTTGATGAATCTTTTGCTTGTTATCAAGAATTTAATTCTGTATTTTGCTGTGTGTTTCCACAGGCAACCAGACCAAACAGAAAGGTGTGGAAGAATATCCTAAATAGGGCCAGTTTAGAGACCTTAGAAACAGATGTTTTTTCCTTGCCAGTCTGCAAGAGTTACAAGCCAATAGTGCTACAATCCAAAATTTTTACATCTGCTTTTGGACTTTTAAAAATGTCCTGTTCTTAGTGCCTGTGTTCTGGAAGTCCATAGAAATCAACTGAGATCATCAGCTCTTAACCTCTTTCACAGATTGGTTTGTCCACTTATAAAGAATCTCAGTAGCATTTGTGGGCACTGAATGCAAGTGAGCATAGTTATAGAATCATAGAATCATAGAATAGTTAGGGTTGGAAAGGACCTTTAGATCATCAAGTTCCAACCCCCCTGCTTGGGCAGGGACATCTCACACTAAACCATGTCACCCAAGGCCTCGTCCAACCTGGCCTTGAACACTGCCAGGGATGGAGCATTCACAACCTCCCTGGGCAACCCATTCCAGTGTTTCACCACCCTGACAGGAAAGAATTTCCTCCTTATATCCAATCTAAACTTCCCCTCTTTAAGACCCATTACCCCTTGTCCTGTCACTACAGTCCCTCCCCAGCATCCCTATAGGCCCCCTTCAGATACTGCTCCAGCCCCCTGATCATCCTTGTGGCCCTCCTCTGGACTTGTTCCAACAGTTCCATGTCCTTTTTATGTTGAGGACACCAGAACTGCACACAATCAATACTCCAGGTGAGGTCTCAGAAGAGCAGAGTAAAGGGGCAGGATCACCTCCTTCGACCTGCTGGTCACGCTCCTTTTGATGCAGCATGGTGTTTTCACTGACCATCATAACCTGTTTCCTGCATGCTCTGTGGCACAAATTCCCCTATTTTTGGGTGACAGCTGCCTGTGGTTTGCCATTAGATCTCTGGAAATGTCCAAGATTCCCTAAATTTTCCTGAGAAGCTCAGTGTAAAGGCTGCTATTGGAAGAAGATGGGGACTATCTGAGTTGCAGACTATCTTGTATTTGAAATCTGCATTGCTTTTCATATTGCTGTAGCAAATGTACAGTCTAGTGCCATTCTGTGACATTTTAACAAACTTCCAGTTTCCGCATCAAGCAGACTAAGACTGATAGTGACAAGTTTGATGCCCTGTACTGGGATGTATGACTGGGGAGATGGAAGAGGAAAGGACTATCTCAAAGGAATAAAATGGTTGCGGAAGATGACCATAAATGCAAAACGAAATACTCTTTTTAGTAATGCTGGTCTATTATTACAGCCTAAAGGAAGTTTATTTAATTAATAATTAAGGTCCTCATATGCAAGATGCTCACAGTATGAACTTTAGTGTCAGAAATGGCCAGGAATTTTTTTTATGGTGCGGCTGTGTTGAGAAAAGTCAGCATCATCAAAAATCCAAAACTGCTGCCAAAAGCATATGCCTATCCTGTAAAGTTTCATCAGGTCCAGTATGCTGATTAAAGACAGATACCAAAATCCACTTTAGAAGGACTGGTATCAAATAGCCACCACAATTACTCTTAGCTTTAATGAGACAGCATAGAGGTGATAATTATATTTTAGATAAATTCCCTTGGAACCAAACTACTTATTGCATTGACAGTCTCTCCAAGTGCACATGCTGCAATGAGAATGAAAAAAACTGTGCCAGGGTCCTTCCTGCCTGGTGAGTGCCACTCCAGAGCATTCTGGATGAATGCTGCAACCAGCATCCCAGGCAGCACTGGAGCCCAGCTGGAGCGGTGGGTTTCCCTGTGCTCTCTGGAGTCATACAATCAACCAGGTTGGAAAAGATCTTTAAGATCATCAAATACCACTGTTGTCCTAGAACTGCCAAGTCCACCACTAAACCATGTCACTAAGGGCCTCATCTACACAGTTTTTGAACGCCTCTAGGGAGAGTGATTTTACCACTTCCCTGGGAAGTAGTGGTGACTACCTTTTTGGTGAAGAAATTTTTCTTAATATAGTCTAAACGTCCCCTAGTGAAGCTTGAGGCTGTTTTCTCTTGTTCTATTACTTGTTGCTTGGGAAAAAAGACCCTTTAAGCTTCTTTTTCCTCTCTGCAAGCTTTAGTGGTAATGGTTAATCTGCTGGGATTTTAGAGATCATAACCCACAGAAGCATTAATAAAGTCCTCTAGATTTTCTGGATTGAAGTTGCTACATAAATACAAATTGTTGATTATGTTGTCATCCGTCCCTGTCCCCTGACCTCCCAGTTCCCCCCTCCCCCCACATTTTCTTTTATATTTAACAGTTTAGGTGATTAAGTACTGACTCTGTGTTGTGTTCTGGTTTAGCTATGCTCCTATTTTCTTCTCTTATGTTATCTGTTGTGCTATGGTTCATGAGCTTACTCTATTTACTCTTAAATCACTGTTTTACTTGACTCAGAACCTGTTTGAATAGCTTACTCCATGTGGCAGCTGTATGCCAACAGAACACTTTTGCCTCACATCTCTGTGTAGCAGTAAACCCTTGTGTCTTTGGGATGCAGAAAGGGAAAAGGTTAATTTCTAGGCTCGGTGGACACCATCACTGGAGAAAAAGTATTTACATACTCTATAATTCACAATAATTAATAAATTATAATGTATTTTTATTAGTATTGTACAGATATGATTTACAAGATACATACACCTTGTGATTTTCAAGCTTTTCTGCTGGATGAGGGTCTGAAAATCTGTGTTTGGGGAGCAAGAAAGGAGTACTCAGCACCAACTGTTGCTGTTGTGCTCTTGGTTTGATCTGGTGCCCAGAGATGGAACGATTTGCTTTGACTTTGTGTGCTGTTTGATTCTGAGCAGTCTGACTGCACAATGTTAACAACTCAGATGCTGAGGATCAAGGTCAAGAAAAACTTCTTATTTTGTTTCATGATGTCATCAGAGATGGGAGATAGCAAATTTCTTTTTAGCTCATGCAGATGAATAGAAGCCAAATGGAAGAAGACTTGTCACATTGTAGAAGAGGAAAGCAAGCCAGTAGTTCAGAGTAAAGGAGTAATAATGTGTAGCCTATTAAACTGTTATGCTAGAAAATGGGGATAAAATTCTATTGCTGATTATCTGCCTTTGCCGGTACAATTTTATAAACTTCACTAACAACCCCACATAAATTATTATTATTATGTGAAAATTTTAACTGAATGGGTTGAATTCCACTGTGTTTGTCCAGTAAAAGGACAAAGATCACTTTGTCCTTTTCATGATCACTCTTGGTAGGTAATGTTCTGAGAAATTTTGAAAGCATTATTTGGATTTTTTTTTCCTACCAAACTTCCCAGAAGAAATACATTCTGGATGGAGCATTGCAGCCTACTCTCTAGCATATGTTGTTTACTGCAGTCTTGGTGTTTTTTGGGGGGGCTTGCCTGCTTTGAACTCCATGGTGTGGCTTTTTGCATGAATACGGTGAGGAAGCTGTTCCTTCCCAGGACAATCCCTACTGTCTGTCTACTGTCCGGTCTTTCTTAGACATGCCTTCTGGTTCAGTCTTCCATACCAATTACATTGCATGTGTACACAGGTATCATTAAAAATAGAAGTAAAAGTGCTATTTAAGAATTTCTTACCCTTGAAAGTTTGAAAGTTCCTTTTCTATTACTTTTCTTAGCACCAAAAACTTCACTGGTAGCTTAGGTACCATTGTCTTTCTGCATCTGTGTCCTTGTAAAGTATTTTTTAAATGTAAAAATGCAATAATTTTTCAAAATTCTGTACAGCTCTAGGACAAAATTTTAATTTAAAAAACTAAAAGTTCAACAGGCAAAAATTCAAGATAAAATGAATCTAAAATTTCCTTTTCTCATGGTACCATTTCCATGTAGAAGTGGGTTTACATCATGATAATGCACAGGTAACCTTGTGAAGTAGGTAAATGGTCTCAGTGATTTCAGGTAAAAATTCATTGTTATTTCAACACACTGTATAGTGCTCCAGTAGTGCTCACTTGCCTAAAATATGCAAAACTAATGGGGTGAACATCAGTAAAAACAGTTTAAGAGGCATCCAACCTACAAAGATAGAAACAAGTGAAAGACAAAAATCTGTGACATTTGACTGTTCTTTTTCCCTGCCTGATTTATCTATAATTCAGACTGCTTAATTTAACTTAAACACAGATACTGTAGTCATAGTATTTGTTAAAGCACTAAGCTGACAAGTATTGAGCACCAGCCATTATTTCTGTTTGAGAGTCAGAGGTTTGAGCTATTCATTTTGTAGCCTGACGTGCAGCACCACAATTCCTTGAATTCCCAAAGCTTTTCATATGGCTTCCTCAAGGACAGCTATCATGTCTTAGCTGCTGCAGTGACAGATGGGATACAGTGTGTCATGTGATGGATAACACTGGAGCCACAGTACTTAATCCTTCTAATACTAATAGCGGCATTATCATAGAGATTTATGAGAATGTCAGTTCCAAGTTCCCAGTTCCATTCATGGGTTTTTAAAACTTCAGCTGCAAAAAACATGCATCCATCCCATTAATTCTAATTATCATGGTTCATCTTCTTCAGCAGTTTTGTACTCCGGAACCTTTCAGTGCAAATTAACGTACCAAAAAAGTGTATTAATTAATATTTGTAGCTTTTAATTTCTGCAAGAGTGTTGTCTGGAAGCAGCTGGCAGTACAGGGCCGCTGCTATTGAATCTTTGCCAAACAAGTGCAGATGTAATTTTGTTATCTCTTGCTTAGTCATTTACGCAAATTAATTTGAACAATTAGCCTTTTACTGGTCCTTCATGAATCATGCAAAAGGGATCTGCCAAAAAAATTGCTAGTTGACAGAAAAGAATTGGTTAACATTGTAAATCTTACAAAAAGGTATTAGTATGTTTGGGATAAAGTACAACTTCAGAAAAAATCATTGTTGGTTTGTTTTGTTGTTTTTTGTTTTTTTGCTGCATCATCTATTTCACTTCAGACTGTTGATTATTGTTGAAGAAAAAAATAATCAAGAAGAACAGTAAGCAGTAGAAATTTGGGAACTTTGTTTTGGATGAAAAGCAAAAAAGTTATGTTTCTTGCCTAAATGTTGTCTTGTCTTCACTGTTTGCAAAGCTGCGATGGGTTTTGTTTGAGAGGAGGTCTGTAGTGAGGTCGGGCACTCTAAAGCAGATTTGCTTGTTGTCTGAAAAAACACCCGAATCTTTAGTTTCTTTGGACATCGTTCTAAAGGAAGTCTGTTATCTTACCCAAATGTCTTTCCTCTTAGTAAAACAGGCATCCACATATACACTGAAGCTTTGACTTAAAAATGCTGGGGTTTGTCTTCAGGTAACTCACAACATGCGTATTGAGGTAAAACTTGTACTTAAGTAATATTGAGAATGCCAACTCATACATGAAAGCCAGATTTAAATGACAGCAAACTCTGATTTTCAAAAAATTGTATCATTGCTCTTTTCTTAAGTACCAAACTTTAGTTAGATAAGGCAGATAATCAAGTTTACCTGGGCTCAGTACCATCCGCAGTGTTTTAATAATGCTGCAATTGAAATATTTTCTCATTTACTGTTATTGTAGGGTATATGATCTTGTACTTTCTTTCATCAAAAATTTTATATGTAATTTTGGTTTAAATTGTATTGTATAAATCTGAGCTTTGTGATGCATATTCTAAAATGTAACTCTCGGGTTGCTTTTAAGATATGACTGTGGCATGACAGCCAAGTTAATTGCTACCTGTCCCTTTGATTGCACATTTGAGACATTTCTTGCAATTTTTCAGTGCAACTGGAAGTTCTGTAATGTGCTCTAATTAAATTAAAAAAAAAAAAAATCGGTACCTAGTGCTCGGTTGCATTCAGAACCAAGTGCACGGGAATGATCTTACTGATGTATTTAAATAAAACCTTACAATTTTGTCTATCCACTTCTGTTCACCCATCTTGACATGATGCTAGTGCACCGCTGCTAATGTGGGCTGGTCCCACAGAACAGGTAAAGCTTTTGGGGCTTGTGGGAGTGCTAACAGTTCTGTTTTGCCGGGGGCTTTCCTGAAATGTTGGCTGTAGCTGGGGAAATAACTTCAGAATTAAATCTTTGTTTTGTGGAAATCACACTCAAGCTCAAACAAATGCTGACTCTTTCTTAGCTGAACCAGACTGTCCTGTGCAAATTCCATCACTCTGGCAGGGTAAGGTATGGGTTCCTTTCTCTCTAATTGTTTTTTACAAGCTGTGATTTCACAGTCTGTATTGTTATTTCCATTTGTCCATTTGATTGCAGAGAAAAGAGACCAGATGTTGTGTGACAAATCATAGCTATTTGCAATCTGTTGGAATTCTTATAAATTGTACCGGGGATCATTTTCTGATAACTGATCCTGCAATCACTTATGCACGTGCATCACTTAGAGCATGAGATGTCCTATTGAAGACTGTGGAACTATTCATAAGCTTAAATTAAGCACGCATCATGCGCATTTGTAGAAATGTTTGTGTTGTGAAATATGCTGATATTTAGAACTTGCCTGTTAGATTCCCCATTGCATTAATTTGCATTTAATCAAATCACATTATTATTACACTGTAAAACTTGAAATCAGTTAATGTTTTTATTATAATAGGTTACATATGGCTTAAAATTTGGCTGAAGTTTATCCTGCAGCAGAGAGATCCAATTCTGTTTACTAATTCCTAACTCACAACAAATAGTTCCTTCAGTAAAGTTCATCAAACCCAGTCCTGTTATCCATCTTCTTTTAGGGTCTGTGGCTAATCAAGGAAGTGGTATCTCACTGGCACACTGATAAGAATGAAGTTAGTTCCTCTGTAATTGAAAGTATCAGTAGTAAACTTGGCTGGAGCTTGATTAATGGTTTATTAAAATCAGAGTCTTCATAGTGAGTGCTAGATAAGGAGTATTGGGCAAATTACTTGGTTACTGGGAAACCTTTAAATTTTAATCATGGAGACACTTCAGCATCATTAGGAACTGAAAAAGACAATGGGCACTGGAAGGAATTGATGTGCTTTTCAATCTCTTCTTCTGCGGTGATATTGAGTGATGCATGGGCTGCAATCGAGAATCCTCTTGCTCCCCATGCCTTTGATTGCTGTTATAATTTAATATTATACAGTTCTTTATGATCATGGAAATCAGATGAGTTAGTTGCAAAAGATGGAAGATTTTAGTGTAAGAAAAATTAGTTTAACATCCTGGTTCCTCAAGTCTGTTTTGCTGCAGAGCAAAATGGAGGGATGCTGTAACTTGTATTCAGAATTAGTGGAAACAGAGAAGCAGGCTCTTTTACACACATTCATATTTTTTAATGTGATAATGTTATAAATTCCAAAGATACATTTGCACCTCATTTTGAAGTCTATATTTAGATAGTGAACACTTGCATATCTGTGACTTTTATGGATGCATGTATGTAGCATTTATGATGTATATATTTATAGAGATGTGAAGTACTCTAATAGTGCTTTATGAGGATACATATGCAATGTAGACATCTCTCCTGTGTAACAAATCCCATTCAAACAAGTGTGAATAAAACCAATACAGTCAACTTATGCAGTCACATCTTTTGTTTCTGCTTGAGATTTACAAGAGTCTAAGGATGTCCCCAGCTTCTCCAGGTAAGCATACTGTGGAACTGGGTTCATAAAGTGACCAGTCTAATTTAAAGTCAAGTAATTTTTATTATTTTTTTTGGCCTCCACTACTACCATGAGAGAGCTTCTCTCCTGTCTGAAGATATCATTTAGACATATCCTTCTAATAGTCTATTTGTAGCTAGTGAATGCCTGTTCATATTTGCACCAACATTGTCTAATGATTTAAAATTCTTAACCCCAGCCTTCATCCTTTTTACTGGGCTAAATAAATATCTTTATTTCATTCTCATCACTTAAGAGAGGTTGGGCTTTTGCCTGAGTATCCCTTTTCCACATTTTGATGAGTTTTCCTGCTGTGTGTGAACAACCTGAAATGCTTGGTAATCCCAATATGGTGCTACACCGGGCTTGTACAACAGTATGAATATTTTCCAGTTTCTAATGAGAATGTTATTATTTCCCTATTGCAAGATATGCCTACCATTTGTGTTCATGGGTGCATTGTATCTGTGGTTAAAGTCAGCATATTGTCTGCTCTTTCATTTCCATGGAATAAGTTCAAGTTGTCAGAAAAAAGTACTGATTATTCACCCCTAAATTCCTGAACTTGCAGTTTTGTACTAGTAAATGTTATCCTACTTCTGTCATTGAAGTCTCCAGATCATTTAATTTACCTGTAGTCTAATATTCCTTTGGGTTGGTAATGCCTCCCAAAATCATGTCATGAAAAAAATGTAATTGGTATACCCGCCTTCTCTGTCAAATTAATTATCAAAATCATTAAATAAGATCAGATCTGACACCTAGGCAATACAGGATTAAAAGCAATTTGTCCAAAGTCACATTGGAGAGCTGTGAAGAAGATAGTCTAAATCCCAGTGTATTTGCTATATTAGAGAAACATTCATTTTCTTTCTGCAGGAAAATTTGCTAGAAAACATGTACTAGAAAACTGTGATCTGGAAAAACATTTTCTAGCAAAAGCAGAGCTTGCTGCAACACAATTATTTGCAGAAAAAGAAACTTCTTTTTGCAATATATGCATCAGTTATTGTAGGAGATGCTTTTAGGCTGGAGTGGAGTTTCCACTGTGCCAAAGCAAACAGCCTGTTTCACTGGCTGAAGATCCAGTGCATAAGGTGTTCATATAGGCTGCAGGAATCAAATATCAAAGCTATTGGCCTTAAGAAGGTATGCTAACACTCTACAAGGAGGTCTTTCCCTGTGACTATCCTATTCACCCATTCAATTTTTTCTTGCTGATACAGCTCAGAAACATTTTTAAAAGGAAGAAAGTTTTCATTGTGCAGGAAACCATTATCCATCCATGGACAAGTGGCTGAATTCTGGCCACAGAAGGGAAAATGCTAAACCAAAAAGTGAAAGGGAGAGACCTATCTTGGCAGGGTGATTTGTGCGTTTTTTTTTCTTTTCTTTTAATAAATAACGCGTACTTAGGAATTGAGAATATTAGCACAAGCCCTAGGGGAAAATGGATTTAATGGGAGGGTATGAAGTTGTTTTGGAAACATATAGTTTATTAAATTTTCTCATTCAGGGGTTTATTATATGATTTATGATGACTTAAACTTATTATGTGCCCCTTTTTAATTTGTCACATAATGATTATGTATATGTATACAGCCATGTTGTGAGTGAATTCATGTATTCAGAACAGATAAAATGCCAGAAGAAGCTACTCTGATCAACTGATCTACCTTTATTTACTGTGAAACCCTTTAATTTCAACCAATATCAGGTCATTCCATATATATATATTGCTGTAGAATATAAATTTATGGTATGTGCAGCACCTATTTCAGAAACATTCTTGGTGTACAGGATTTTAAAAATAGCACTGTATAGTGTTACATGGATTTTTGTGTGTACACATGGCCAAATATAAATAGGACCATATTCTCAGTGATGTATAATGTCCTGTGATATCAGGCACCTCATTTTATGTTTACCAGTCTAATAGCGAGCTTAAAACTGGAGAAATATTTTAGGCCTGTAATATTGTAATGCTTATTTAATGTAGCTCAGATTTGCCTTATCACTGTTGTTGAAGAGTAGCCTCTGTGAGATAGGCTTGGGTTATTTATTAGGTTCAGACTGTTCATACAGAAAAAAAAGATGTATGAAAAGTTGAAATAAGACAGTTGCATTTCAAAAGTGCAACAAAGAGCTGAAGTGTTTGTAATTGCCTTTGCAGCCCTCTGCACAGCTGAACCTGGAAGACACACAGAGATTATGGAGGCGTCTAAGCATCAAAATGTGCTTGGCAACTTCATCTTGAAGCCTTGCAGCCAGTGTCCCACCCCAGTGTGTCTGTGAGCCATGCATGGTTCCAGTCTGACACAGGGGAGGCTGCAAGGGATGTTTTCAGGGACGGGGGACCGAGGGATGCTTGGCAGCTACAGGCAGGGTCTAAACTTCTGCCTGGTGGAAAGGGACAGGGCTGGAAATAAGGGGCCAGTCCATGTCATTACACCCATTCACTTCCTAAAACTATGTCTTTGTAGCAGGTTTATGGCAATTCAGAGAAAATTTTTATTTTTTTTTCTCCTCCTCTCCTCTCCTCTCCTCTCTCCTCTCCTCTCCTCTCCTCTCCTCTCCTCTCCTCTCCTCTCCTCTCCTCTCCTCTCCTCTCCTCTCCTCTCCTCTCCTCTCCTCTCCTCTCCTCTCCTCTCCTCTCCTCTCCTCTCCTCTCCTCTCCTCTCCTCTCCTCTCCTCTCCTCTCCCCTCCCCTCATCTTCTCTCCCCTCCCCTCATCTTCTCACCCCTTCTCTCCTCTCTCCTCCCTTCCCCTCTCATTCCCTCCTCTTCCCTATTCCCTCCCCTCCTCTTCCCTATTCCTCTCCTTTCTTCTCTGGTCTTCTCTCTTCTGCTCTCCTTTCCACTCTTCTGCTTTCCTTTCCTCTCTTTTCCTCTCCTTTCCTCTCGTCCTTTCTCTCTTTCTTGCTCACTTTTTGTTTATATATCTCTCAATTTCTTTCTCTTTCTTTGTCATCACATCACTGGGAGAGGAGAAGAATCAGGAAAAGTTTCTGATTAAAGATCCATCACAAATTAATGAACAAAAGTGCGATCCTAGCACTTCATGATAGAATGGAACATTTTAAGAAATCATGAAGTGAAACATAAGAACACTACAAAAGTTTGGATTGAGGTATAAAAATTATTTGGTAGACTGTGTGCTAATCAACAGCAAATGTAAGAATCAGGTTGATAGGGCAGTGTATGACTTGTATTTTTTATATTGGAGTTTTTCAATCAGCATTTTCTGAATGTAGTTCCTCATTATTATAATGATGAGATTAATTATTACCATGAGAACAAGTGATAACGGTACTTTGAACTGTATTTGTCACCATATGACACTATTACTTTTTTTTTTACATTCTCCAGGATGTATGTGAATTGAGAGATGCTGACTTTCTCACTGAACAATGGGCTAGCTGGGGAGGAGATGTAAAAGGAGGGCTAGCACTGACTGGGTAGCATGTCTGCCCTTTTACAGAGTTATGTGGTTGCATTAGGATATCACCAGGAAAATCATAGAAATTAGTTCTTGGGATTAACATTCAGCTGCAGCAAATACTTCAAACATGATATGTAAGTGAAACTACATGATTACCTTCTAAGAAATAATATCCATACATAGATCAGATTTCCAAAGGCCATTTACAAAGCAATTACCAAATTGAGAAAGTTTCTTCTAGCTCATATTGGAAGGGGAACATAAACCAAAGTGGTGGACAAAGTGAGGCAAAGTAATGTGGCTACAGCAAGAAAGTGCACCTTCTCATCACTGGGAATATATCCATGAGTCTCAGACTGTTTCTCTGCAGCAGAAGCAGTGTGGAATGGCCAGCATAGGAAAAGACAGGTTAAACCCTGGTTTTTTTGTGCTTGTGAGCTTCATCCAATGAACATCTTACAAAAGCATTTGAACAGAAAGTGAAAATACAGTAAACCACTAAGAGTGTTGGGAATTAGAAATGTGGGATGGGATGTCCAGCTTTATAACTAAACTGTTCTTAAGTCACAGTTATAAAATATAGATAATTCTGAAAAAAGCTAACTTCTGATTCTCCTATACATACCTAATGAGTTTACTGACAAAAAATAATAAAAAAAACCAACAACAAAAAAAAAACAACCAAACCCCCCTCCCCAAAAAAACCAAACCCAAACCCACAAACTTCTAAAACATACTTGAAATTTTTTCTGTGTAGTTTTATCCTACAGTATTCCTTATGTGAATTCCAGAAGCCATTTTTTTGTCTGAAGACCTTACTGTTTGTTACAATTTGTTTTTTCATGTGAATGATTACCCATACAGAATAATGTGCTCCTGAACTTCTTTCCTGGTAATTAAACTTATTCAAGGGATGTTTAAGCATCTTCTAGTGCTATTTAGTATCTCTTACTATACTAACTAATTAACGTATAACTGACATACATGTACTCTGCTTTCATAATGTTATCTGATTAATAAGCAATAACCACCTCAGTAAATCAAAATTAAGTGCCTACTTACAACAGTAAGTTTAGAATCTTCCTGCCTAGAGACTTTACATTGATTGATTCATTAAATATTGCATTGTCATATGAAGATCAGTGAAAAACCCTTGTGAGCGGCTTTGCTTTTTGGTTTATATGTAAAGTTTTACACCAATGTTTCACTGAAGAAGTAAGAGCTCTTGGGTAAGCAAAAGTGTCTTGAGGTACTGTCCACATCAGTTGTCTACCAGGAGCATGCCTGACAGCTGGCTGCAGGCAGGGATGGGCTGTCCTCCAGATACGGTTAGAGACGGAAGGAGGGATGTCAGAGTGATATATCATTTCCATGAATTTATGAGCCCATTTTGCAGCTAATTAATGCTCCTGATAGAACTATCCAAAATCCTTCTGGTGATTTCATAAAAGATGCTGGAAGCTTGATTAGGGGTGAAGAAATAAAATATCTTCAGGAGACTGGAAGAAAAGAAAGCCTTCTTTTGCAAAGCAAATGCCTCTGGAGGAGAAATTTAAGCACTTACTTCTCAAGAAGATTCATGAAGTCCTGATTTTCCCATGGACCTCCTAGGAAGCAGTGTCAGAATGATATGACAACCCTCAATTTTAGGTCACAGATGAAAAATCAATAAAAAAAGCAATTTTGAACCTATTCCTTTTAGTGTAAAGTGTTCTATTCCAGCTATACTAGACTATTTTGGCTACCTTCCTGATGTCTAATAAAAAATGTACTTGTTATTTATGTTTAATGAATATGTAGTTTTCTAGTGCAATGAAACTACCCTCTAGAGAGATACACATATTCAGTATTATATTAATTGTTTGAAATACATTTCTCCCAAACTTCCAGATGTACAGAAAGCTTCACCACATAAGCATTAAATTTGTTAGCTATTCCAGTATTTTTTGTATGTTCCAATTCACATTTTTTCTATTTTATACTCATTAAACTTTTGCAGACGTTGCACAGAATGCAACTTACACGAAAATACCTTGAACACTGAAGGCCAAATTTACAGGGTGATTAGTTCATGGAGATATAGGTGGGTAAGTGAAGGAATGTGAGGAAACGGGAAGTCAGACGATTAGCATAATATCTTACTTCAGTAATATAAATGGGTTTATGAAGAAAATGAGAAAGAATTACAGTGATAGGTATAGTTCTTTACCTTTCAAATGTAACAAGTTAAAAAATAAAAATGTTTTTTACTGCCTTGGTTTCTAATGTTTCTATATCTTGGCATTTATTTACAGTTTACTTTCTATCTTTAGTATTTTTATCTGGTATTGAAAGCTATTCCTTTTGAAATAGAATAAAAATTAGGGAAATAAAATATGTAAATTGCTTTCAGGTCATGGTAAGCCTCTGCTTATAGTAAACTTTTGTATAATAAAATGTGTTGGCCTTGAGCTTACTTCTACATTAATGAGGTTTTGGCTGTAAAAAAAAAAGCTATTCTAAGGACAAGAATCTAACACAATGATTATTCTTTTACTTTACTGCAAAACTATTTTTTGTCACTGTGTTAACCTGAAAAAGATGAAGATACATCTTGGTTTTCCTTTAAACTTTTCCCAGTCATTTCTTTTTAACTCATTCTTTTAATAGTCTGTTTTAAGCAACAACTCTGACAGCAAAACCTATGAGGGTTTTCAGATTCAATAACCAAGACTGGAGAGAAGGCATCCCTCATCTCAACTTTAGCTGAGTAACTGCAGATTCTTAACATTACCCTCTACACTGGAGGTCTTCAAAGTCATCAATCTGTTGGAAATATGCTGACAGCTCAGAGTGGTTCTGTAGTGTCTAAAATGTGCTGTGCTGCTCAAAGAGTGTTCTTAGATCACTTTGAAAGAGATGACTTATGAAGCAAAGGTTGAGCTGTCTGTTTCTGCAGCACCTTATGCATGTGTTTGGTAGCACTGTGTACACGGTTCCAATGTACCATGCTCTGACAGAATGGTTTGATTTTGGTCCATCCCTCCAAGGTTAGGAAATGCTAGGTGGGAGGATGGGACCATGCAAGTGCACTGGTCACCAGTAAGAAAACAGAAATATTTTTTAAAAATGTGTAAAATATAAACCTATATCCAAACCTGTGCCTCCTCTTTCTCATCCTCCTACACCTGCAAGAACACTTTCAGCATTCCCATTTTCCTTACATGGAATTACTTTGAGATGGTTTGAAACAATTACTGTGTGGATTGTCTCTGGGTCTTTTATTGGACAGACTGAGTTGCCTGTCTTCAGAATTATCGTTTCTGTTCAGCTCTGCCTTTCCCTTCCCGCTTAGAAGGATTTTGCCTAACTCACAGGGTACTTGTAAAGATACAGGGATTACTTTGGAATAAAATTTCTATATTTTTCAGTTGGAATGGTCTCTTTTTTGTTATTTTACAAAAATAGTTTTAAACAATGCTCTTAATTAAAATAACTTCCTCATGTAAGATAGTTATTTTTAACTATGCCAAAGGAAGTTGTGTACAGGTGCTCACAGTACGCATATTATATGAATATATTGCATTCTTCATATGTGAGTGAATTGAAAAGGTGCAGGATGTGTTCTGTAAAAGTGTATGTATCTCTTATTCCTTTGTGTCTCTAGCATATGGCATGGGTCCTTTCAGGGTAATAGGAAAAGGGATTTCACTTAAAGCTTATCTCTTTTCATACAGCCGAAGTATTTAATTTGTTTCGAGTTCTACTTGTAGAGGAATCTTCTAACAATTCTTGTCAGTGCCCATCTATAAAAATATTTGTTATGTATACACACAACATTATTTTTTTGTTTGTTACTTGCTAATCACTGTTTTTTTCTGTGGTACATTTTAGACTAAGCTGCCAGTTGTTTTCCCCAGTAATAATGAAAGACCTCTGGGTATTTACATTCTGGTAAGAGATACATTTTTTTTCAATGTATATGTGTATGTGTGCATTTAGGTAAAGACAATATTGCCTCTTCTTCAAAGTATTTGCTATAATAGGGAATAGACTGATATTTTTTTCATGAAATGAAATCTGACATTTTTTATTCTTTACATGTAAAAGGCCTACATCTGCCAGGAGGAGCATCATTTGGTGGTCTCTCTCATGACAACAGAAAGAGCAGACCTGCATGAACTTTCTGTCCATGATTTCTCCAGGTCAATGCAGTTGACAGCTTTAAAAGTCAATCCCATGTCAAAATTATTGCTTGGTTGAAATAGAGTTAGGTGAAACAGGGTTCTATCCTGAAGTAATATTTTGGCTCAAGGAGAAATGTTTCTGCCTGAAGTTCACCTCTTCCACCATGGTAGAGGGCCACACACATGCAAAATGCCGGGGGATATTTGAGGTAAGATGCTAGAGAGCTGTTTTCCTAAGCAGAAAGCTGATGAGCTGTGGTAACGGCTCCTTATCTCTAAATAGGATCACATCCTCATGACTGGGGCAGAAACTAGAAAATAATTCCAGCTCTTGAAAGGTTTGAGTTCTGCATGTTCCCCAGGGAATGTGTTGAATCTTGATAAGACTTCCAGATTAGTTTCCAGAGGAAGCTCTGGCTATTTGAGCTTGCTTCTTTCTTCTGTCAGCATCACCCAACGTGGGGGTTGTGTACATAGTTGGCAACTGATCTTCATTAACTTCACCTCCATTACATCTCTTCAGATTATTTGTGTGTGAATTTTTAGTCCTCACAATATCATCAGCTAATTGTCAGTTTTAAAGGAATGTTAAGATTCTTTATAAAAGTTATGATAAACAGGATGGCGATATTCTTTCCACGTGAAAATTCAAACGTACATTAGAATATTGCAAAAAAATGCCTTTAGAAAGCAAGATGAGGATTCACCATGGGAACTTAAGGTTGTTCCTTTCTGAATATTGCATTCATGATGTTGATCTTCACTGTAGTAAAGGATCACCTGCTCCTTTTCCATCAACAGAATATAATGATATTCATATTTAATTGTGTCCATTTTTAGCTTGAAAAACAATGGGTTCTCTGTACTTTAAAAAAAATCACAGGTGAAGAAAGAGCAATATAGATTAAGCATTATCAATCTCAAAGTGTACCATTTAGTCCTGGAGCTGATTAACATTTCTCTTGCAAATATCTGAAGGGGATGCATTCTGAATGTTTCTTACCTTGAAGAATAAAGCCAGAAGTCTAAAGCCATGTAAGTCAGTTAGATACCCAAGAAGTATCAAAATGTAGTGGGAATTGGGTCTTTAAAGCATGTCAATTTCATTTTTCATTTGAGGCTGCTTGGTAAATTCCACCACATATCAATACTTTCTGCCAAACAGGAATACTTCTTAGGCTCAATACTTTTATGATATTTCTCCTCCCCCCACCCCCCACCCCGTGTCTCCTTTGCCTTTGGTGTCTTTGTCTTTAGTTTGTCATTGGCCACCAAATGTAGTTTAATTTTAAGTTGCCTTATACCTGCATCCTGCTCCACAAAACACATATCTGCATTTTGGGCCAAATTCTGACTGCCCTAGGTTGAAAGTCAGTTTTCCTATGTGTAAGACAACTGTTATTTTATGTCCTCTGTGTAAGGTCATATGGATGATATGTTTACGATATGCTAATACTATTCTCCAAGTCAGTGGAGTTTCGCCACCAGAAGCTACAATACGTAAGTAAGTGACACACTGCTGAAATACTGGTTCTGACCCCAACTCTCCAGTATATTAGTTGCTTTGCTGCAATACCTTTGGGCAAAGCTATTCAACCATATCACAAACAACTTGCTTTAAGACGTGCACATACTGTTTACTGTATAATTCTCTCTAATGCTCCCTTTTTTTTCTTGAGAAAAGATTAAAGGACAGAATTACACTGGAACTGGTGGAGGCATGATCCATGCCCCCTTGATTATATGGAAACATTAAAATATCATCAGCATGTTAATTTTATCAACTGAACTGTGTGAGATTTATTCATATCTCTTATCTATTACATTATCTGGAAATACAATTTATTCTGATGGTGGGAATGTCAGAGAGACCAAAAACATCTGGACTTCTCAATATGAAACATATTTTCTAGATGTAGATTGCCACTTTAAAATTAATTCTGCTAATAAGGAGGCAGAAATTTCACAGCCTATTGATCTTTCAAAATAGGGCCCCAGCCCTTTATTGGTGTAAAACAGGTAGATGCAAAAGAAAGGTTCCTTTGAGGATCTCTAGTTCACATGTATTCTGGTACATATTTGAATATCAAATGCGATAGATTATTTTAGCATCCTAATATGAAATAGATAACAACATGTAAAACCTAGTCATTGCAAACTACAGGATTAATAAAAATCAATGAAAATTCTCTTAGAAAAACAACATATCTTAAATATTTTCCAGGTCTCAGTTGGTGTATTTCCTTTATAAACATGTAAAATCAATATTAATTAAAACCCACCATAATAAAAAACCCTTGGCCATTGAAAGACACTTTTCATTAAAGAAATATATTGCATTACATAACCTAGATTATCACAGAACCTTTTCAGCCATGGAGGAGGGTGAGTAACATTTCTCCTCTGATTACATGATACTTAGGGGTACTTGTGCTGGGAAGCACGTGGAAACAAAAGGCATACCTGCGGCTCTGTGCCTGACCAGCATGCTCTGATTCCCATTTTACTTAGGGCATTGAGGAAAAAGCAGAGCAGTGATCTGTAATTCAAAATATCCCTTTCAGACTGCTCTGGGATGGCTGCATTTATATGCAGCTTCCCTGGAAGTTCCAGGCTAGCCCATAGCAATAACTTGATAATTGTTCTGGGAAGAGACTCAGAAGAGTTATCTTACGCACAAGTAAACAGGCATCTATAAGATTAAGAATTATATGCCAGGGCTTTGACACAACAATCAGTTATGCCAGATGCAAATAATTTATTCTTTGTCAGTTCAAATATACAATCTTGTTTGGATGGCTTAAATTTATACTGGCATCAAAACGCAGTAAGCATTATTATTTGTGTGGTGTTGAAACCACAGATATGCATCTCAGATGACCCAGAAAGTGGAAGAAAAATGTTAGTTATATTTTCTGAGAGCAACTCATCATGGTTATGTAATAATAGCTGATGTAATAACTTACCCTTGTGGACTAATATGACATCAGATGTTGGGAGATGTATCCTCCTTGACATAAAATCATAGAATCCTTTAGGTTGGAAAAGACCTTTAAGCTCATCAAGTCCAACTGTTAACCGAGCATGGCAAAGTCCACTTTTAAACCATGCCCCCAGGTGCCACATCTATGTGTCTTTTAATTGCCTCTAGGGATGGTGACTCCACCACTTCCCTAAGCAGCCTTTTCCAATGCTTGATGACTGTTTCGGTGAAGGAATTTTTCCTAATATCCAGTCTAAACCTCCTTTGGTGCAACTTGAGGCCATTTCCTCTTGTCCTATCACTTGTTACTTGGGAGAAGAAACAGACTCCTACTGTGCTACAACCTCCTTTCAGGTAATTGTAGAGAGCAAGAAGTTCTCTAGAATGAAGCCTTCTTTTCCCCAGGCTGAGCAATCTCAGTTCCTTTCCTCAGATCTACAGACCTGCTTGGTCTCTAGACCCTTCATCAGCTTCACTGATCTTGTCTGTACCCACTCCAGCACCTCAGTGTCACTCACCTCACTGTTGTGTAGTGAGAAGTCCAAAGCTGAACACAGAATTGCCAAGGTCAGGTTGACAGGCCTGTAATTCCCCAAATCCTCCTTCTGGCCCTTCTCAAATTAGCATCACATTTGCTAACTTCCAGTCAACTGAGACCTCCCACGTTCTCCAGGACTGCTGATACGTGATGGAAAGCGGTTCGTTGAGTAGTTCCGTCAGCTCCCTCAGTACCCTTGGGTGTATCCGAACCTTCCCCATTGACTTGTGTGTGTCTATGTGGTGTTCATTCTGTTCTCCCCATCCCTGTCTTCCAGTTTAGGAGACCGGGTACTTAGGGTACTCAGAGAACAACTTCTCTTACTATTAAGGACTGAGGCAAAGAAGACATTAAATACCTCAGCCTTTTCCTCATACTCTGTTGCTATGTTTCCCTCACATTCAGTAAGGGATAGAGCTTGTCCTTAGCGCTCCTTTTGTTGCTAACATATTTATAGAAACATATTTATTGTCTTTTGTGGCAGTAGCAATGTTAGGTTCTAGTTGAGCTTTGGCCCCTCTAATTTTGTCCTTGCATGGCCTCACAAGATCCTTGTAGTCCTCCTGAGTTGCCTGCCCCTTCTTCCAAAGGTCATAAACTCTCATTTTCTTCCTGAGTTCCAGCCAAATCCCTCTGTTCAGCCAGGCTGGTCTTTCCATACATGAGGACAGCCTGCTCTTGCTCCATTTTCTTCTTGAAGAATGCCTGGCCTTTCTGGAGTCCTTTGAGTTTCAGGATTGCCTCCCTAGGGACTCTGTCAGCCACTCTTCTAAACAGGCCAAAGTCTACTCACCGGAATTCCGAGGCAGCAGTTCTGCTGACTCTGCTGCTTTCTTCTCTGAGAATCAAAACCTATCGTTTTGTGATAACTATGCCCAAGAGGGCCTCCAAAGTAAATGATAGCCAGGCATTATCAGGTGCTATTGCTACCACTGTGATGACTCAACAGCAAAAGGATTGCTTCTCTTCTGGCTTTATTTAAAATGCAAAGAAAGTGACAGTAACTGATAGACACACCTTTCTTCTTTTGACTTTACTAGTTTTATTTTGGGGTTTTGGTAGCTGTTGCATCAGAGCTTTTGGATATTGGGCATCATAAATCAAAGAGGCATTTACTTTTGGAATGCAAAATTGTCAGTTTAGGTTTTCCAAAGAAAAGCAAAGCATATAGAGAAAGAGCATGAAAGAAATTAAGGCAGTTGCTACTGAAGAGCTTTTTACAAGATGAAGCTGTGTTGGATACTCAGTTTGCTTGAAATGTGAAGAGGTTGCTCTGATGTTGCCTTAGCTTTGCAAAACAGGAGAACATAGAGATGTTCAGCAAAAGTATATGGAACCACTTAACATTATGCACAGTGAACAGTCTAGTGTGCAAAGTGAAAAATATCTTCAGAATTAAGGCCTTCAGCTTTAAGTAGTACCTAAACCATTTAGTTTATGTTTCGTGAGACAGTCAAAAAAAGTGTTCCTGTGGCATCAGCTGAAAGTTCTGCTAATTTTATAAGGTTTCAGCTTACATGGATTTACTGGACAACAAAATAAGTGAAATTTAAGACACACATCTTAAGCTGAGTTCATAACAGCCCACATTTCCAATAACAAAACTAGCAGTGACAGTGATATATGGCTTTTTTTATGAGACCTGATAACTGATGGATATGTGATCTTATAAATGCTTAGACAAACTAATGCACATAATTATATTTTCCATTTGAAGTCTATTGCTAGGCATTCTAATACAATATCATTAGTCGAAATGGCCACAATGATACAGCTTGGGCACTTTGTCACAGTAATTACGGGGTGATTATTTTTGACTGGAATAAAGATTTCAGTTTTAGTATGGTAGAAAGCATAATCACAAATTAGAAACAGTATCAGAATAAAAAAAATATCAGGGTGAGGGACTTTAAATATGGATTATAGTGCAATTTTAAAACAATTTCTTTTTAAAAGTGCACTCATTTGGCTGAATGTGTGACTTTTTTTTAGGTTTATACCAAGTTCCTGCCCAGAAGGATGACACTTAGCTAATTAACAGTTCCAGTGCGTAAGGTTTTTATAAAAGGAAAAATCTGTGCATCATGTGGAAGGCTTGTCTTATAATTTACGTAACAGCTAAAATAGGCTTTCTTTTTTCAATCGACAAAAAAATAGATCATTTGTCTTCACCATTTTCAGGATGGTTGATTAAAGTAGACAGTGTCCTAACATCTGTATTGAAAACTATATTAATCAATTGATTAATCACAAGGCATTAATCAAAATCTTCCTTAAGTGTTTTAGTTTTGGAGCAGCTCTTAGTATTTTCTATCAGATTCCTTTTAAGGTGTCCATTATAAAGATTAAATTTGGGTGGTAAATATTGAGGGGTTGAAGCACATGTGGCTTTCTACTTGAAGGTCATAGCCATTGCTCATTAGTGTTACTTTTAATGGGATAAGAAGCAAAAGTTTTTAATATGTGACTACATCAATTAATCAAATATGCATTTGATTTCCTTTCCAGTAAGCAGTCCATATTTTCAGCATATGTAAAGAAATTGCTAGTGATATAAAACCTTGAATACTTCAGGCTGTACTGGAGAATATTCCATGTATTTAAGGAACTTGAACATGCAAATACAATGAACCAATGCACTAAATATGATTTTGTAAATTATTCTATGCTTTACAGAAAAATCATTTGAAGGTATGCTGGTCAGTTTTCATTAAGGCTGTATTTAAATAGCCTCATTTTTCCCATACAATGAATGTAAAACTTCAGACTATTGTTACAAAGTAGAATGCGAAAGTTATTTTGAGTATTTAGTTGATTTGAGTGAACTGTAGAGGACCTATGCAATGAAGCTGATCATCTGAGAGTTTAAGTCTGAGTTGTTTTGTTTTGCGTTTTTTCTCATTCCTATTTGTTTTTCCAAGCTGAAACATTAAATACTGGTACTCAAGTAAATATTTTTGGGTTTGTTGGTTTTCTGTTTGATTTTTTTTTTTTAAAGCATCACTTACAGCACAAAAGAAAACCACTCATTACACATCTCATCGTGTCCATAAAAATGTTTCAGCTTGCAATCTCTCTGTAAGGGATTTTTAAAGAGAGATTTACTGAAGTCTCATTGTGGTTGCTCTTATGACAGACTAGAAATACTTAAACTTCTACTAAATGCTTTCTCCACAGGGGGAGGAATGGGAGGAAATACCAAGACCAAGCAAACGTTACTTATATTTATTTGGATTTTAAATTATACCAAAATAATGTGCATCTGGCATTCCCATCACCTTTGGCAAAAGTTTAAAGAAACAAGAAATCAAAGCACAGCAAATTAAATCCTTCAACCACTTTCCTGTGCCTGAAGAAGCTGCCTGAAAAAAATTCACACAAAAATGCTTTTCTAGGTAGTCCAGTTTTTGTTTCTGCCTGTAGATTACCAACTATTAATTTTATAGTGCTCCTAACTGTTCATTTTTAAGGTGATGTATTTAAGGTGATATATTCAAGTTGAACAAAGTACAGAGGTCTATTAAATCAACAGCTCTTTATTTATTTGAACAAGAGAGGCCCCTGAGGTTGTGCAGCCTCAGAGGCCCCTTTGTGCTGGTGACTCTAGCAGGAGACCCTGCCTGGCCTTGAATTTTGGTCTGCAGTGGTGATGGCAGGTGAAGATCCCAGCATGCCACTAGGAAGCTTGGCCAACCCAGAGATGTGCACCAACCAGAGGAGTGGGATTGGGAACCAGCTTTCACCCTCCTTAAGTGCTCTGGAGGCAGAGCATTTAAAGTAGCACTTCCAGTCAGATTAAGGAAGCCAATCACTACTGATTTGCACTACCTACTGATTATGTTATAATTCTTAAAAAACACTTCGATGTGTGTTTACCGGTTTCTATATACAGCAGTAGAGTTATGTATTTAAAGCCATTAAAATGCACGAAAATTTTTGTATGCCTTTAAAAATGATACTGGACTGCTTGTCATATAATTATGTAAAAAAGAAACATGTGTCTTAAAGTCTTGAAATAATCAACAATACACAATTGGAAATAAAATAAAACCTGTGTTGTTCTTCCACAGCTGAGTTCTGTTTTCGTTTTGCTATTGATGGTAAAGCTTGGTTGCCTTCAGCAGGAAAGGAAATACAATCTGCATAATTCCCATTAGTTCTTCATTGTGCAAATATATACTGATAATAATTCTGTAGTGGGTAACTTTGTGGCTAATCATGTTTATACTTAGCAGCAGGTCCTGTGGTGGCATTGGAAGAAGTATCATGCATTTTAGAAATTACTGCTGTACAATTTATCTATAATGTACCTTTCTTTTTAATAGAATTATGTTCAACAGTTCATCAGTTTAGCTCATGGAGAACACTACTGTGTTCTGCATGTGCCATGTAGGCTTTATCAGTAATTTATTACTGAATGCCACTGGAGTTTTCTGTGGGGTTTTGTTGGGTTTCTTTTAATTATTATTGTTTTTATTTTATATGGAAACATGGTCCACAGAAAGGAGTTATTGAAATATGTGAATAAAGTCAGTAGCACAGGCTATTCTGCATTTTAGATTACAAAGAAAGTATAAATGAAACAGTTTCAGATAAGACTAAGTATATGCATGAGAAATAACTTTGTTGTTTAAAGCCAACATGGTTTGCTCAGAAAAATCTTGGGAGGTGAATATAGGCTTATGGGGAAACAGACCTGATCACTCCACTGCTGTTGCTTGGAACAATTTGGAAAAGGGAATATTAGAGGAATTCTTTCATCAAAAGCCAGTGGAGTAGTTTAATAAAATCACAAAAGTCATATGTAAATTCCCCGTCCCAGCCCCACTCACCCTTCCAAAATTCTTGCAGTGCCTTCAATAATCACTCTGGAAAAATCTGGAAGCAGTGCAAGACAACTGAAACTTCTAATGTTGCCCTCGTTATGATTTACAACTCTCCTCCTAAAACACAAGCTGCCTTCATTTCTTCCTTGCTTTCTTCCCCAAGAAGACAGCAAGAGACAAGTTAAATTTAACCTGAGCACCAAAGTATATGACAAAGGGAAAAAATGCAAAAGAAAAAAAAGAAAGCTTGAGAAGCAAATAGGAAAGTGTGCATTAAAACATTTAAAATACTAGGAAATAGAAATATAAAATAAAATTGAAATAATAGTCAAAAGAAAATATGCAAAGGTTTTAGGTAATGAATAACGGTGCTGGCTAGAGGGGAAGCAGTAAAGATACAAAAAAGGAAAAGATAAAAGATTAATTAAAAGTGTCAAAAAAAGAGAAAGGTGGCAAAAGTAGTGGGCACAGTATGAGTTTAAAATTATTTTTAGCAGAGCTACCAGCAAAATATTTTTTGTAACATTAAAAACCTCCTTAGTCCTGTTGCACCCATATGCAAAAACACATGCTGAGTCTGCATAAAGCATGTACCCTTCAAAACTGAGAACCTGGAGTTAAATGGTTCCATTTTGTTTGATGAAAGCTGGACAAATGCAGTTGTATTCAGAAAAACTTTCCATAAAATCTAAACAGGTTAGAAAAATCTTATTGAACGTAAGTTGCTTGGTTTTAATTATCTGAGTAGAAAATTTCAGCTGCCATTAAAATACTGTTTATCTAAATTGAAAAACTAACACAAAAGTAAATAAAAAAAACTTTTATAAATTTTTTGTTTAAAAGGATTTTTGAATGAGAAAAAATATAAAGGAAAACAATATCATCTGCTCATTCTTAATCTTCATTTAAATACAGTTTTGTACAGAAAATAATTGTATCAGAAAATTATATCAGAAAGTACTGACTAGTCACTGTGTGCATTTAAAAATTATTTGATTTCTGAGATACTGTTCAATGATACCAGCTGCAGGTGGGGTTCTTGACATTTCTGAAATCCCAACTAGATAATTTGATAATGAAAATAGATAGAGAAGCCTACATTTTGGCACCAAAGTGGAAAATCTAGATTTTTTGTATAAGTTATAGATCAACTGGGACCAGTTTTATGAGAGATCTTTCTCTGAAGATTGAAAAAATATGTGTTTTTTTAAGAACATAATATTTATCTAAAATTTTATCCTGAATTGATTTTATTTTATTTTGTCATGCATTATACATTAATTCTCTTCTAATCTAATCTAATCTGATATGATCTATTCTTTCACATGGCTTTAAAAATATATAATTATTATTTAGACTTCATTCTTTTCAATTGCTTTTAAAATATTTCCTTCTAAAATACTTGCTTTTAAAATACGTGGCCATGTCTATTTGCAGAATGCTAATAAATGTACTCCTCACTTTATCTGACATAATTTTGAGCATTTTTTGTTAGTTCTTTGCACAAAGCAAGCAATCTGGTTAGGGTTGAGGGCCTGCATCAAACAACTGGTTGCGTGTTGCTTTGAATGTCTATCTCTCAGATTCTTTTTTTGCTCTACAGGTAATAAAGATATGTTCTTTAACAGCAGTGATATTTATTTAAGCCCTTGTTAGTTTTTTTTGTTGTTTTTTTTTAAGGATCAGAAACAATATGGATGCTTATGGTTGAGCTAGAAAATCTCAATGTAGACTGTAACTAATGTCATGCAGCTAATTTAGGTGTCTCTGTATTTAGGTCTCTTACTGAAAAGACCACAACAGCGGAGGTGGAGATGCTGTTTAGTGGTATTGATAGAACTACTGACATTTTGTGGGACAGACTGTTTAACTGGAATATTAAAATCAATTGCTATTACCCATTTCATTAACAGAAATAGGAGGAGAGGAAAAAAAAAAAAAAAGACAGGCATGGATGAAATGTGAAAATTCCCTCTCTGTGAGACAACATATGCTTAAACTGACTATTTCCATATTACCAGCTGACTTCCATTCAAGATTCTTAAAAGAAGCAGGTGAGGAACTCCATGAGATGCTGCGGACAGGGTGTTTCAAACATTTTTCAGTAAAGCCAAAATGAAGAAAATATGCCTGCAAGGAAATCAGGCAGTCTGGGACATTGCCCGGACTCTTTGACACAGGGACCTTGAGGCCTCCCAACCTGACCAACCAGCTGGTTCACATGAGCCCTCAGGAGAAACTTACTGGAATTCCTGAATTACAAAACGGGCTATCACCCAGAGACAGCAAGTGATGTTAAGAGGGCTGCAGGGCTGCTCTTTTATTTCTAGTGTCTGCACTTCCAGGAGGAGCATGAACTTGCACACAATGACTACAAATACAGTTTTGTTTGAAAATGAGCCTGACGATGTGAGGCTTAAGGAGGTCAGCCTTCATGTCACTGATGGTTTGGAGGTGACCTGTGTGCCTTCTGAGCTGCTTCGGAATAGAAAGATACTAGCTGCTCTTTGGAGGTTCTGTTTCTTGTTTTTTTTTTTACTTTGCAGACAGTATTGGAAGTTGACGTTAGGCCACCTCAACCTGGAATTGAGACTCAGCTTTCCTGTAGAAGGGGTGACTGAAGTCTGAATCAGATCACAGAGAGGTGGTGGACTACCCTTTCCTTCACATACTTAACAAGAGCTTAGTTGCTTGTTTTGGTTTTTTTTAATATAAATGTTTAGTTCAGTTTCTACAGAAAGCCCTAAGGCTGGTGTTTGCAGAAATCTAGTTGTCCTATCAGTTGGTTACTGTCATTGCTGTGGTATGTGGAGTAGGTATTTAATAAGTGAATCCAAGGTGGGATTAAGAAAAATGGGAAGTAAAAAAAAAATATGTTGTATTTATATTGGAAAACCTTTTTTTTTTTTGCATTGCCACTGCATATAGTGTTTATCAGGCCTTGTAAAGAGCTGTTGGGTTTATATTCTTTGTAACTCAAAAGAGAGAGATGAATTTCCTGGAAATGAGATGCTTTTGAGATGATTCTGTAACCATAAATTAACTGCCTGACCCAGACTGATGTTTAATCTGGTAACTGAACAATAGGGCTTGCCAAACTCATGCTGATGGAAGCTCAACCCACCTCAGTCCTCGGTTTTATCTCAATATATATTCATAGAACCATAGAATCATAGAATGGTTATATGAAAACTCATATTGTAGTATCAACACCTGGTTCCTGGTAGGCTGTGCCATCTCTTCCAAGTTAAGCATGGACTAGTGTACAGACCTGTATTTGCAGAATGGCTACAATATTGAAACCCCAAGCAAAAAGTAATTAGAACATATGTTCTGCGGAGAATATTTATTTCTTCTTGAAGTGGGTTATATGAAGATAGCAAAGGAACCTAGAAATGGGGCGAAGACCATCCACACCACAATTATAAGAAAGCCCCAAATATCCTAACAAATAAAATGTTTCATATGGCTGTGTTTATGGTTATTTTTATTCACAGTGTAACTCATAGGAACCATACCAGTGATACCAGCTAAGGACCCTTCCTGCCCCTGTGGTTCTCTTTCCTCCAACATCTGGATGAGCAGAAGCATTCCTCTGCATGCACTGAATGCTTGTGTGTTATTAGTTCTACTAGCGACTATTATTATTATTACTAATTAATTTAGAGTACTTCTATGGGATTATTTCAAAGTTTGATCTAGCTCAGCACCTTCTATGGCCAAAAGAATATACCAAGGGAAGAATCTATGAACAAGGCAACTGTATATGATACTATTTTTTACCCATTTTCAAAATCCAGAACAAACCAAAAAAAAAAGATTTTTTTTTTACTGCTTAAAAAAAAAGTCTAGGTGTGTGCCCTATTTCAGCTTGGAGTATCTTTAGAAAGCAAAATTATCAATCCTTAAAAATGAAGACTGCAAACGAAAAAAACCCACAGATACAACTTTAATAATAGCATTGAAAATGTCAGAGGAATGATAGAGCTACTGCACTTGCTATAGCTGCTCCTTGACTGCTCTTCTTTATTGGCATGTGTGCCTCAATTGTTCAAAATACAGAGTGTCTTAACATTGATGTCATATTTTTGTTATTTCAAAGAGCCTACATTTGACCTTTCTCTGTAACTGTGACACTAGTTGAATTCTGCTTCAGTTCATGGCAATTTACTAAATCCTTTGAGAGTTCACTAGTTAATTATTGCCAAGTGAATTTTTAATTTGCTCCTATGATTACATTGGTGAATACAGTCATTAGTGGGAAATTTATTTTAGAAATTGGCACTAGAGGGAGCTAAGTAATTGTATCATTTATGTATCTAGAAAGGAAAAAAAAGAACATTCATTAAAAACTTGCTTTTTTCTGAACCTGCTGATTTTACAAATATGGCAGCTATGCCTCAGCAAATTATAAGTGATAATGAATTAGTTAATTTTCCTTACTGAAAACTGCTATGGTAAGATTATTAAATTACTATATCTCTGTTTAGTGAAACTAGCTACCAGTCAGTAAATTAGGATTTCTAGGACTCTTTTGGGAGGGGGAATTTTTTTGTGACTATTATCCTTGTTTATCATTATTTTGATCTTAACAGAATTAAAATGCTCACAGATACCCTCCTGAAGTCTAAGTTTTTTTTCCCAAATGCACTGCAGGACGGATGGCCTTGTCAGATGCTGCAGCTCTGTAAAAAGGAGCTGGAGAAGGTGCCTGCAGTGCAGACACTGAAGACTTTCTGGACTGTGCCACAGCTGCGTCTGGACACAAAGTGCTGTATTTTCCAGCCCAATGTCCACTTAGATCAGTAATCACAGGAGTCCCATCTTTATTTAGTGACAGCTGGCTCAGTACATTTATCTTCATAGCTCACCTGGTGTACTCCCCAGAACTGCTGGGTGTGTAGGTTTTGCTGGAGTTCTGAAGATCCCACAATTACACCTAAATCTTCATGCTGCTCATGCTTCATAGCTCTGTCCATCTGAAGGAATTGTGACTTCTTAGCACTATATCAATCTTCTGGTTCCATGTGAAAAGTTGTTTATTTGAACTGTTTTAGGTCACCTGGAAGCCCCCTGCGCTTCTGGGTTACAGCTGAATGACTTCTTGCTCCCAGTTTTCTACACCTCTTAAAGGAAATAAAGCTCCTCTGTTTCTCTGTAGTGGGATGAAGGCCACCAGAAGACAATCACTTTTCTCTGCCTTTGAGGATCACATACCTACTTCTTGATTCCCTTCCATGAACCCATCCCTAGTATGGGAACACTGAACGTGCAAAGGAATGGTTTTCCTGGTAGCTCCCAGCTTGCTGACCTTTGTAATGTCTGTAAGTGTGAAAACATTGCAAGAATTGTCCATCTCCAAGAGCTGATGCTTTCTTTCTTTAAAAGAAAGTAAACTCAGTACCAAGTAGACAGATAGTAATGCAGACAGCTGACTAAAATAGATGAAAATACTGAATCTGAGATATAGCAACTGGCCTTCTTTGACAAGGGAGAGCAACATCTGGCCTTTCTGTGAAATATTGTGAAATATCATTAAAACAAATCTGAAACATAATGTCTTTCTGATCCCACATCTCTTTATTATTTATGCCATGTTTTTTTTTTCTTGTCATCCTTTATTCGAGCACTGAGAAGACATCACCCCCACTACCACCACCTGGAAGCAGTAATGGTTTCATCTGCTGAGCTAATCTAGCCCTGCCAGAGAAGCATTTGTGCTATTGCTTACAAGTTAGCCACAATACCCATGGTGTTTTGTTTCCATCAAGGTATAGAATTAGTATGCTGTCCAAGTTGCATTTAATGATATGTCCTCTTTCTTGTACTCACAGAAGCACGTATAATTGAGGTCATAAATGAGGAAAACATTGTCCTAATCTTTTTTATTATCATTTTTTCTTCTTTTTTTTTTTTTTCTTTCTTTCATGGAATCTTAAGAATGTTCTGCACCTGCAAAGCTGAGCGGGTATGGTTTGCCATTCCTTTTGTCATTTACAAAATCTGTTCTTAGGTACTGTGGATAATTTTGCCAAATTCCTTATGTTTGTTGTAGTTCATTTCACTGTGCATCATGCTTTCCTGATGTAGTGATATGAACTGAAGTTGCCTGAATGAAAACTCATCATGCTTTGGAAGTCACTTTTTGAGTATAACCTCCTGTGAAATCCTGTGAGAAGTAAACACCACATTTTATACTTTTGACACTAGAAGTGTTGTTCAGTAGTTTAAATTAATATAAGTAATAATATCACCAATCCAAGGCTTTTCTTTTTTTTTTTTTTTAGTGTCATACGTGTATTGTAGGAAATCAGGAACATGATTTGGGGTCCTATCGGTTTGGGTATCTTTCCCCAGTGATATTATTTTCATACTTGGCTAGACCAAGACATCTTGCCTTATGTTTTTCGGATGTGAACTATGGATTAGGTTTAGCAGTCTGATGTTATTGCACAATAACAGGGTCCCAGAACCAATGCAAATTATTTATAGCCCCAATAAACTAGTTAATGTTAGTAAATATCAAGCCATTTCTGTCTTTCTGCCTTTTCAAGCAAGTGCAGAAGCTGTGGCCTAAAATCTGTTTCAGGAAGGGTAGTGCTGAAGGCATCTGTACCATCTATGAAAGACTTTTATTTCTTAACTCCTTTGCTTTAGCTTTATTCTGTACTAAAGGTCTGTACTATGAAGGTGAGAGATTATAGGCAATACTACAAATAGAGGGAAGAATATTGTCCTTCTGGTTTCTTGGTAGTATCAATGGCTCTGGGAAAACTTTGTAGTGCTGTGTCCAGTTTGTGCACTTTTTCAAAATTTCACTTGGAAATGAGGGAATCTTGTAGCAGCATTTTCTTAATTTTTCATAAAGAGTATCTCCTGATAGACATAAATATGATATGCAAGTATGCGCATTCCTAGAAAAATTATCTTTATTTCCTGGCATTAATCAGGAACACGGGGAAGAGTTGTGGAAGCTTTTATGGGCTACGTATGTGCTTCGTACTTTGCATAACTATTATGAGCTACTCCAAAACCCAGAGGGCAGCTTTCAGGCAACCTAGAGATGGAAAACAAGTGCATTAAATCTAGGCTGGGTGCATGGACTGCCTGCCAGGTGGGTGTGAAACTGGCTGAATTGCTGAGCAAAAATCATAGCACATGACTGCTCAAGGTGTAACCAGCATCTGACGATTTACCAGTGGTGTTCCATAGGGCTGATGCCAAGGCCTGTGCAATTCTGTAGGCGTTGTCCCCCACCTGGATGATGACATCAGGTGCATGGAGGCTCTTCTCAGAGGTTGTCTACCCTTGCAGGCTTTCAAAAATCATCTGGTCTAGGTTCTCAGCATGGGGGATTTGGGGGAGTTTTAGGGGTTTTGGAGTGAAGAAGTTATGTGAGGTGGAAAGCATGCATGTACCTGTTCTTTACAGGGGGGACTTAAGCGGGAAAAAGGACGATTCTTGCAGTTTAGCTAAAAAAAAAAAAAAAAAAAAAAATCATAAGAGGTATAGATTTTATATAATTTCTGCCAGGACAGGAAATAGAAGGGTAGTATTTTAAGAGACAGGTAGAAGGAAGAAGAGGCAATAATGCTGTGGAGCCGTCTTTACTATTACTTGCATTACACAACTAGTCAGACTGATCATTAATGCTATATTGTAGCACTCTTGTCATGTTGCTGTTACTTTCCTCAAAACAGGACAGCTTGGTTTTTATTGTTCTACAGCATAAGAACACAAAGCCTGGTGGTGTTTCTGTACATAATAAATTAACTAGCACTCTGTGTGTCCTATCATGCTTGGAAGGAGCATTCCTTGACTTTCACAATCGTATTTCAATATTTTCCTTCACGTCCTTCCTTAAAGCGGTACTTTTCCTAGCTTTCAGAAATGGCTAGGGAAACTTAATAAAGGTTAAGTCTGTCACATGTATACTACTGATGCCTCAGTGTAGTTTACTGTCTCACATCCAGCTGTACACATCGCTCCCCTGTATTTTATGTTGTATTTCTACAGAACCCAAACTAATGGAGCACTAGTCCTCATGAAAAGCCTTGGGGGCCTTGGTCAGGAAAATTACCCATTAAATATGAAAGTTATTCAAAATAAGTAAACAGCTCTATTTGTTAACTGTTACCACAACCACTATTTAAATACATTAGGTGAATTTAGTGATTTTTTTTTTCAGTAGTTAAAGTTGAATAGTTTCTTCTTAGAAAAACAAATAAGGCACAAGTGACAGAACAGATATGACTTCTTAAAACATGATGGTGGGTGAAGAATTTTATGCTACAATAGTAATGTTGGCATAACGAATATGTTAGGAGTTGGAAAGCCAAGGTGAGTGTAAAGGGAAACGCATAATTAAAATAACTTTTGAATCTACTTGGCTGTGGATAAATGCTGAAATTTAAAGAAAGAAAAGCAGTTAAGTAACAGCAGAGCTGTGCTGAACTTTGCTTGGGAACTGAACTCGCCTGATTTCAGATGGAGCATCTCCTGCTGATTCCTCATGGTGGACTGCTCTTATCAATAGTTGAGTCAGACTGAATTTTATTAGCAATAAAAGCATTTAAAGATGGAAATATTGCAAGATAGCAACAAAAGTGTGACGCTATTTTAGATGAACTTCCCCTTTTCTGTAACATTGACTTGTTTCATAAGACTCTGAACTGTTGTTCCAACCTATCTGTAGGCACTGCCAAAACTTTTTTCTACCCTGTATGCCCTGCTTATATTTTGAAGGGTATTTTTACAGCTGTGTGGACCAAAGATATACAGGTGGTGGCTTGTTTGGTTTTTTACTTCCTTCACCCTTTTCCCCCCACTTTTTCTTTTTTCTGTTAAGGTATGCTTGGATTGTGTGGCACAAGATGGCAGCATAAGGAAAATTTGCTAATCTCAGAAATAGCTAACTTGTCTAAGCTGCAGAAGTGTGTGAGTACTAGTTAAGTTTTTAAAATGATTTCTGCAGATTTAGAAAGATTTAATGAAGCTTCTTACTAAGACAATCACTTGATCATCTCAAAAAAAATCCTCTTTCAAAGCCTCGGTGAACTCATATCTTATAAAAAATTTGCTTTCTTAACTCAAATGTCATTTTTAATAAACATTTTTCCTGGTTCCTCTTCCTCCCCCCAGTTATTGTCTGGAGTAAGATCAGCAGGAAACTTAGACTTTATAGACTTTACCAAACAGCATTTTTGTCATAAAATGTCCTCCATATTCCCCTTTAGTATGTACTTGTCATGGCACGGTGGTCTGTTTCAAACAGAAAGCTAAATTATGGGAAATTAAACACTTCCATGCTGAATTTAGCAATGTTAGTCTCTGACTTTGTTTCACAAAATATGCAGCTTTGGTAGAGCCTTTGACTTTTTCTGGGTAAAAAAAAATAATGTAGCTCTTTACTCTCAATTTGCTTCATTTCTTTTGTCTTCCTAGCTATGATCTAAAATATAGGGCTTTACTGTACCTTTTCATGCCTCCAATATCTGCAGCAATGTGTTAAGCAGCATTTTGTTTCACATAGAATATATTTGAGGAATAAAAAAACAAAATGAAAAACCCAAAGAAGGTGATCCATATTCCCATTGTTTATACAAGTGTCTATGTATGTATAATGCCATCTTCTGAAGATGGAATCTGTCCCATTAACAGGCTTGGGGTATTCCAGAGCATACTTTCGTTCACGTTGCTTTCTAGCTTGCTGACAGAAATATGTCATGCATATTCTTCATGTAGTAATGGAGAGCTTGAAAGGAAGCCAGATTCAGTTATCTATATATTTTGCTATAAAATTCTAAATATTTATATTTTGCACAGTCTGCAAAGATACAGGGAGATTGTACTGGTGTTTTCATGCACCACTGAAGCTTTTATTTACTGTCTTTTCATTAATCCAAATGATGCTGCTTTTTGTTTTTAAGAAATAAGTTTAGTGAAACATTGTTGGCCTCTCTTGATGACACTGCAAGTCTTCTGATGTCTGGTGTCTCTTAATTTCAGAGCTATCCAATGAACATGTATTTCATTATGAGTAATGTAAAAGAGCAAGGTTCCAACCAAAACCTGGAAATGTGGCTTAAATATATTTTAAATACTCAGAATGAAGAAAGAGGATCTAATTCTCACCCTTGATCCCTGCCTGTTTCCTTTATGTGCATGTTTTCTCACTTCACTGGTAAACAAGCTGTAACTTCATGTAGTGAGAGGACAATGGGAATGGCTTTAAACTGAGAGTGGATTCAGATTAGGTATTAGGAAGAAGTTCTTCCCTGTGAGGATGGTTAGGCACTGGCACAGGTTGCCCAGAGAAGCTGTGGCTGCCCCATCCCTGGCAGTGTTCAAGGCCTGGTTGGACGAGACCTTGAGCAACCTTATCGGGTGGAAGGTGGGGTTGGAACTAGATGAGCTTTAAGGCCCCTTCCAACCCAAACCATTCTATGTTTCTATGATTCTAGGCTCTACCCCACTTCATTACAACACAGGCAGCTCAGCACCTTTGTCTGATCCACATTTCAAAGAAACAGAGCATATATGCTTAAGATGAATGCATTTATTCCGAACGCTTTGATTAACAGAATTGCTTAATTTGAACAATCTCCATACTTTATGATCTATATGTATAGAATGCAATAAAATGATACAGGAGCATCAATATTTCATGTAGAATACTTACACCCGCCTGTCATCTTGCAGCAACTTTTGTCCCCTTGTCTTATTTGTATCACTTCTATGGATGCAGAACCCATAGTTCACTTTCATACTTGTAGAGATGATAAAAAAAGGAGTTTCCCTGATGTCCTTTGCTTTGCTCCTTGTATACAAGCTCAGAAGCACACCACAATCTTAGATGTAATTTCAGAGGTAAACAGAGGTGGCTTCTTTTTTATGAAGCAGTTCACTACAGTCCTGTTCCTTCTCACCTGCAACTTAGACCTGTTAAAATAAGAACCTGACAATGTTCTTTAGATTTAATGTGTAATACTGCAGATATCTGCACATATTTATGGACGATATACATAGTAATAGCAAAACTTTATTTCCTTTTTAATTAAGCATATCCCACCCCAATTTTTTTCTTGTTTTCTTTTCTCCCCAACTTTAAGGCACAAACTGGGCACTTCTCATGGATTTAGCTGGGTGTCGGCAGCATAGCCAGTGAAAGAGCTGTAACAGTGATGAGAATGTACGTAGATCAGAGATGAAACTATGCAGCTATCTGTCTCATTTAGTATTTACACTTCATGTCCTAACAGTTTTTCTTTATCTACCTATGTGTCCAAAAAAGAAATGTGTGTGTCTGTGCATTTACACAAATACAAATGATACTCCTCCAAATCCAAAAACTCTAAAATTTTTTTTAGGGTTGGGGAAAGCTGAGCTGCTGTGAGGAGTTCACTGAAACCAGAACCAAGCTGAGCATAGTGCAGAACTTGATATGGTTTGGGTGAATTAAGGAATTAATTAATTCCCATGCTGATATGCATTTCCTGTGTTGAGATATCTTGATTTTTTGCTATGTTTGGTAAAGCTGGGTGTAGGTATCACCAGAATTTCAGAGAAATCTCTTTGATGTGATAATGAGCGATGACTCTAATAAGTGACTGTCCATCTCACACTATTGACCTGAAGGTGTCTATCTATAGCAAAATTGCACCAGATACGTTGTTTTTGTTTTTTTTTTTTTTTATATTGGTTCCTTTTATGACCTATACAGCAAAAAATAACTTTGGTCTTTCATGTACTAACTTTCAGCATGATGTGAAACGTAGATACTGATTTCATATGATGGAATTATGCAATTTTTAATTTTTGTACAATGCATTTTTTTATTTTTAAATTTTTTCAGATACTTCGTATGTTTCTCCCTTCACACTAAATGATAGTATTTATTTTTGTGGTAAGCAACCACAGCTGCTTAACTGTGTTCTTTCAACTTGGACAATCATCCAAAGTTTAGAGTCTTATTCAAAACCATCATTACTAGAGAGGGTGATTTGAACATGGAATAGAAGACTTGCACGAGTTTTTCAGTAGATAGTAGTAAATAACAGTTACCCTCAAAATATTAGGAGATCAGACTTACTTTTGAAATAAGTTTAATTTGTTGTGCCGTTATTATTCCCAATTTCATTGTTTTGTGAAATGTGCCTTGATTACGAATCCTTTAAATAGCAATGAGGGAAGGGCATACAACTTAAATACTTTCTTAATCAAGTACTTTTTTTTTTTTTTTAATGTTCAATAGATTATTGAATGCTTTGGTAGCTCTTTTAGCTGATACAGAAGAATTTGTATCTTTGGGCAAATTAAAAAAGCTGCTGCCAGCAATGAATCACAGCTGAACTAATGTTAGGGCAAAAACCATCCCTGTGGCTCCGGTTTATTCCTGTCTACTGCTAGAGTGGTTTATTCCTCTCTGTACCTTCTCTGACTTTCAGGGTGAATGAAGCACCCTGCAATATGAGACCTTTCCATTGGGGCTGGCAATACATTCTTCCCCTTTTAATTAAGAACTGTACCCCACTACTCTGCAGAAATTAAGAATGTTGACATGATGAACCATGCGCTGGGGCATTTTGTCAAATGAACTAAACCCTAGCATGTTTGGTATCACTTTAATGAGCATTAGTCCTGTGGGTACTTGAGGCTCCATCTACATCTTTGGCATTTTCAGATTAATTTGGGGTTTTTTGGATATTCAGGTGAGAGTTGTGGTTGCTGCTGCTCAATGGATGTGCTTCAACCACCTCCAAAAATGTAGGATAAGCTGTGAAAATGGGTGTTGCAGATGCTTAGCAGGGATGGGTGAAAGAGAAAAGTTTACAAGTCTCAAAGAGGCAATTGCTGGTGTTTCTTTAGAGCCTCCTGTTAGAGGATTTTATTAATAGAGGCAAAAATACCTTCTTCTATTCAAAGCTCTGTTGAATGGAGGCTTAGTAAAATCCTGCTTTGATGTGTGGAGACCAAACTCCCAAGTCTCAGTGTAAATAATGACTTCAGTGCAGCTAGACTGGTACTTACCCATTCAGTCAGACAGCTGTGATGGTCTTTTATAATTGTTTTAGTGTATCCAGCATATATGGGCACCATGACTATAGAATGATTGTAGCCAGTAATTTCCTCACATGTGAGTGGGTTTGTGTTCATGGTGTGTGTTCAAATTCACCCCATTTTCATTTCTGTTGAAATGCACCATCATTAGAACTGCTTTATTTGAAAGTGGTAAAACAGTAATCTCATAATGTAATCAACACCTTTAACCAGCAAGTTAATTGTAATTTATCTTCAAGGTTCAGAGAGTAATGCATTATTAAATACCTGCATGTTCTTATCAGCCTCGATTTTTTTAGCAGCTAATTACTGCAGAGATTAACTCTGGATTTCATGTTAAAATTTGTATGTAAAATACATATGAAATTTGGACATGAGTTAGCTTCCGATATATTTCAATTTAAAGCTAAAGACTGAAGGTCCTTTCCTTAGAGTGACTAAATATACTGTCTGCTCACAAAATCTGCATAGCAAGGTTTTTAATCTCCCTTTTTCTTTCTCGCTTTTTTTTTTTTTTGAAAAAAAGAAATAGAAAGAGCTCTCTTAGACTCTTTCCAGTTGATGCTCCATGTTGTGACATGTCATGTAAAACTGCATCTGTTATGTTGAAATGAGAACATAAGAAAGACACTTTGACATGACGAATCACAACACAACTTAACAGCAGGAACATTAAAAACGTAACACGGTTGTGTTGTCAGTAACCTCAGCCCTGATAGAGATGAGGTATTTAGCTGAGCTTCCAGCTTCACTGAATATCTGTTTCTTCCCTAATGAATTTCCTTGTAAAGTCAGGCCCAAGCCAGCCATTCTCATAGGCAGAAACTCCTGGTAACTTTTAAGTATTGAAGTTAAGGAAAGTTTTGCCCGAGTGGAGACATCAGGATAGGGCCCAGGAGTTTTTACTGCCTGTGAAGTATAAAATAGACTCAGATTAAGCTAACAGACTTGTTATTTGACAGTTTAGAAAATATTTTAGTATCTTTTTGGCAGTAGCAGTTTGAATGTTGGCAAATGTACACATTGCTTGCAGTTACAAAACCTTGTAATGAGTATTTTCCACTGTAATAGCAGTGAGTTGAAATTTGGATAAACCACTTAGACTTGTGAACTCTGACATGCATAGTAACTATGTCTTTGCAAAAGAATTTTGTCAAGTATTGGAGCTCCTACTAATAGCACATCCATCTTTCTGCACACTATAAATCTTAAGAAAATTTCTATTACTCTGCAATTTGTCTGGCTTATGCTATTTATTAGCCATTTTATTCTGCTGCTTTAAGAAGTAATGTGATGTTCATTTTATTGCTGGTTCAATAAATTGTTAATTATAATGCAGTGATTGCTGCTGACGTGATTTAAAAGCCACATTAGCACTATAGCATTAAGTTTTAACTATTTTACCCTTCAATTCCCTGTTTATACAACAGTAAAAGGAAAATAGCCTTAGACTAATTTAAAAAATGAAAGTACTTGTATCTATTGATCACATGATATGCTAGAAACTTTTGTTGATTTTTTGTGGTTTTTTTTTTTAAAGGTTACATGCAGGTCTAAAAATGAGAAAATGCATCCACTGAGTGTGGTCTTCAGCAAAAAGTGTTCTTAAAGCAAGATTAACCCCAAAGTTAAATTAGCAGAATTACTTAGTTGAATCAGGACAATTGGCATAATATATTAAAGGAACAAAATACCCAGATAAATCATAATCATTTTATAGTTATGCATAGCTTCTGGGGCCCATTTTGTATAATAATGGAGCGTAAGGGAGAATAAGATTGGAAAGCATACCTATTTTCTTCAAGAATATTGTAAATGGGATTGGGAGAAATCTCCATTCTGCTGATTTACAGTCAAATCTAATTGCTACAAGTATAATATATCCTTGGTTGAGCAAGTAGAGGCACTAGAATTGACTGTACCAAAAACCACACACGAGTATTGTGCAGGATGGACAGAACCATGGAAATACTGAACCTGGAGTGAATGGGAACACTAATTGCCTGTTGGAAACGTGTATTAGTATTAGTGCAGTACATCCAGACTTACGGACTGTAGTTGAAACTTTTGAACTTCTTTAGTTAAATCATATGATTTTTTTCCTTAGTTGAGCAAAATATACTTGTAGAAAAATGGGGCAGAAATTGAACAATGGAAACTAGTACAGAGAGAATTTATATTTGCACATACACATACATGTATTTTTTAATATATATAAATATGCATAAATGGAATTATTGGAGCTGAGTGTCCCATTATTGGAGATGAGTGTCCCTGTAATGTTCCTGTGCTTTTGCACTTCCACAAACACACCACCACCAAAACTAACGTGCATCTCTCAAACCCTGGAAGCTAGAAATCATTAATTAAACCAAAGGATTTAAATACATAGAAAAATGAAAATTTTAACTGCTCATTCCATATAAATTTTCTGACCCTGCCATAAAGCCATTTTTTTCTGTAGATGGTCACCATCACCTGCTGTCAAATGGTCAGACTTTAAGGATACAGCATCTCCAGTGGTGTTAAAGCATCATGTGATCCTGGGCTCTTGGATAAATAAGGGCAGGTTTAATATGTAATTAATAATACAAGGCAGGAAAAAACCCAGTAAGATGTGGTTTAGAAAATATACCTGGTTTGAGGTTCCCAGCTTGTTCCTCCCCTGGCCTTTATTGTGAGCTGCCATGATTTGGTGATAGACAAACCAGAAAATCACAACAAAAAGGCTTTTTTTACTGCTAGTTAGAGATTTGTTGAAAGAAAGAAAAAACCTAAACCTGTTAGAGAGTCCTAGGAGAGAGAAATCTTATCTTTAGATACCTAATTGCATTTAAAGATCTGTTTACAAGGGATCTTCCTGCTCCTTGACTATGTTAGAAATAGTTATAAACTTGATGATACCAGTTTTCAAAGGTGGACTCCTTTGAAACTGAGAGTGGGTTTGTCATAAGAAAGGAGTTTAAATTATCTTCTTGAAAAAGGGGTATTTTTCCAAGAGGGAATAGTTTCTGTGAGGACAGTTTTATTTAAAAAACACCAAATAATAAAAGCACAATGAAAAAGAAAAATATAAAAAAGGCAAACCAGCAGTACACCCCACATCTGAATTCTAATAAAGCTTAACTTATTTTATTTAATTGCCCCTCATTTGATTTGTATATAAGACACAGTGTGAACTGTTTTCAGCTAACGATGAGTCTTGGCACTGATCATGGTAAAAATTGCAGATACATGTAAAAGTTTGGCAGGCAACTAGCTCTAGGATTTCAGGCCTTGGGAGCAAAGATCTGAGCTAAAGAGACTGATAAAGCTTACTGAGCTGTCATAATATACTTAAAATCATATACTTGACTTAGTACAGCATGGCATTTTGATACAATAAAAAATTAGTGTACCCCATATTAAACAGATTTAAAACTGGTAAACTAATTGCAAAAAGTAATTGGGATGTTTTCAGCAACACCTCATAAGGATCTAGTCATGGCGTAATGCGTTTTCACTATGTGAATAATGACCTTGCAGATCATGGAAGAATTAGGGGAGTGTTAAATAAAGGGAATAGTTATTTATATAATAAACTAGATATTTTTGGAAGAAAGAGCCTTGTGATCAGATAGAGCTTCAAAGCTGACTTTGTGCTCCATCATTGCACACCGAGAAACCACTGGGGAAGGCAATAGTGCTATGAAACCAAGCCAAAATCATGTTCCGAAGCCTTCTTATGGAGGAAGAATTTACCCATCTCTGTTTTCCAGAGTGACGAGAAGCTCAGGGCTAGGGCAGCAGCATGGCCACTGCTCTGGAGCTTCAGATTTGGAATGCTCAGGGACTTGGCACTAATGCCAAGCTGATCTAGGTCCTCAGAATCTCCTCATCTGCCTGAATAGACCAGGCTCCCTGGCAACCTGCCGTGTGGGTTTTTTTTGCTTCAAGCTGGTTTGTGTTAAAGCCTTGTTGAAAACCCACACACTTGCAGAGGCTGTTTTGAATTTGTTTGAAGAATTCAGATCAATTCTACCTCTACCAGAGTCAAATAGGAGGTTGTGGGGTGGGAGGTGGCGTGGCAAGCTTGAGGTTTACAGTGAATGTAAATTCCAGTCTGGAATTAATCCCCACTACAGTTAATTAATGTTGTATTAAATGAGTGACTGGGTAACTGGGAGACAACATATCACTCCTGTGATCAGCACCAAAAAACTGATGAGCCCTGTTGTCTGCATTTGCAAGGTGGTGGTTGTGTTTGCAGAGTGACAGAGAGAGCTGCTAACAAAGGATTCATAAAACTTGATTAACAATCAGGAAGACCTTTTGCTAAAAGCGTCAAGACTAGACAAAACATAGCATACCTAAGAGCTAAGGGATAAATCAGATCTATCCCTAAGGTTAGGGATTCCCTACATCATTTATCCCTAAATAAAGGTGACAAAGCAGGCCTGAACTCATGAAACTCCAGAAATGAATAGCTCACTCATCTGTATAAGTAGTGTTGCCCAATACAGGAACGTGAACAGCCTGTAATGGAGAACATAAAAGAAGTGGTTAAAAATGTGAACTGAAAAGCAACCATTTAAGTTTACTGAAAACATCAGTTTCTTGCATGCAGGAAACTATCAGGAGAACAAGGAGAGTGGGACATAAGGTGACAAAGCCAAAACAACGTGTGTCTGCCGTAGTTTTTGAAAAGTGTTCAAACTGTGACGTTGGAAATGCCAATTTACTGTTGGCTCTAAATAGCATGTATAAAGTTATCCACAAAGCCATAAGAGAAAAAGAAACTTCTAATGAACTGTGAAACCAGATGCTTTATGCTGGAGAAGCACATTCTGCAGTCTGCATATTATTATTTTGTTTTGGGGAATGCTGCAATGTGCTAGGTAATTTCAAATATAGATGCAGGCACAGTTTGTACCCTAAAGAGTTTATGCTGGGAGGAATATTCCTATTCATGGCTGAGGGGGTGAGATGGGTATACATTCAACAGAAACAGACTTATGAAAAATAAGTCTATTTTTCAGACTGGTACAGCAGTTTTGTTTAGAAACCTCATACGGGATATTTTTGCATGTTAACAGTCAGCCACCATCTACTAGAAATGATGTGAGTCTCTACAGATGCTGTAAGGGGTTTGGGTATAAACAAGGTTCTGATGGTAGCAATAAGGAAAATGTCTGTATGGCCAGCACAGACCACTGGCTGGGCTGGACTGGAATCAGGGTCTTTTTATTCCTAGAAATGTTTAGGATAAATAATGCGCTCACATGGTCAGCTGTAGTAGTCATTATTATGAGAGGTTGAAGTAAAGTAATACTGGCAATGATGTAATAAGTTCTGTACATAAACATGAAGTAAATTTTGTTCACGACAAACATTATGATCCACAAGAATTTTGAGCAAAATGGGAAGAAAGTAAAAAAAAATCTGTGTCTTCAGTATATATGATTGAAATATCATTACGCCACAACTGAAATTTCTTGTGAGTTCTTGGAATTAGTTATGACCCAATCACACACTTAAAACAGGCAAATAAGGGCAATAAGGCTAAAGAAATACATTTATTTAAACAAGGAAAACCAATTTTATGCTGAATATGTTGATGAGCTGATAGGTAGTGAAAACCTGAAGTCAAGATGAATCAAGAATTACAAAAAGGGCTACATGAATTAACTGTAGAGTAGAAAAAGTGTGATACAGAAATATGTTCTGATTAATAAGACAAAGGGGAATAGTGTGAAACTGATACATGGCATCCCATTTTACCTTATTATGTATGATGTCATTACGAAACATTGGGATTTTTGTATTAGGTGATTAGAAATCAAATCTTAACTTTTTCTAAACTTCAGCTTAAACTGTATAATTTTAAATACTGTGTATAGTAGCCTCCAACGAGCAGTTCCTGGAGCAAATTCTGCAGTGGGAATATTAGTAGGAAGAGGAACTAAAATGGAAACATAAGGCATTTTTCTGATGTATCCCTTCTATTCTAATTTTTCAAGTCACTTCTGATGTGTAACTTCTGTTGTAGACTGTTTCAAAAATTAGGAGAAATACATTTTGTTGATTTATTGCTTATGTTCCAATACATTGGAGTATTTGCAGTAGCAAGCTAATTTGAGGAAGGATGAGGTAGGTACAAAGAAGGTAGATTATATAGTATATAGAAATAACAATGGAAATCTAAATATAATGGTGTGTATAGAAAAAAACAATTCTAAAAATTATTATTTTTACATTGGTGGAAAAAATGAGGAAGGAGAAAATGTTCAGCTCTAAATGCAAAATGGAATATGTTTGTCAAGCAGAAAAAAATCTGAATGTGAGACAGGCTTTGAAAAGCCTAGAAAGGAAGGATGGAGAGCTTGATTTGAAGTAGTTCCAGCTGAAGGAGGTCTGTGTGGCTAGGACTGAATCATTAAAGTGCCATTAATTTTATTTTATGCCAACACTTTGGGTAGATTGGAGGAGCACAGACTGAGAATTCACACAGGCAAGAGGGACAAGGTTAAAGAAATGATGATAGGAGCTTTTGAAAGCTCTGTGACTATTTTTGATTTTGCTGCAGTAGGAATATTTGCTTTCTTTGCTGTACTTGAGAATTGGGCACTTCTATTTCTGGAAATGCCCCGAGAATGTAATTCAAACTATTTCAAAATTCAGGAAAATTTCGTATGTAGTTTTTGATTTGCATTGCACTTTCATTTGTCTCTCACTTCCAAGACTGGTTTACCCATCTCTGGTCAATGCAGTATCATGTAGATAAATTCATGGGCACTCTTCACGGAAATTAATAGTTTGTCCTTTGAACAAAACCACTTCATCTATATCTTTGCATCTTCATTTTAATCTTTAGTTTAAATTAGGACCTTAGCAAGATTTCCACATCCCCACAGACCCCCCTGCATCATCTGAAAAATCTGAAAAAGATTGTCTGATGCCAGTTTCATTTTGTGTTTTAGTGCTTCTGGCATGTGTTATTTACTCATTCCATTCAGGTTTTATTCAGTTTTAATTTGTCATTTGTATGTCTCATTGAAAAATGTTTATTTTAACATGGGTGTTATTTGCTAAATGAAATATATATGCTTTACTGGAGACTGTACTTTTTTAAAAATACATACTTATTTCCTTGATGCTGAAGTGTTAAGAAAACAATATGAAGAACAGGAATATTTTTTTTGTGTACAGGTTTAAAAATACAAAACTATTCTCAGTTTAGTCATGGTAAAAGCAAAGTATGAATTAACAATACAAGTAGAGAGGGAAGAGCTTAGATATTATAGGAAATAGAGCTAGGAGGCAGGATCAACAATACCTAAATCGTTCATGGCAGATACTTGTCTAACTTACTCTTCATATCTTCGGTGATGGAGTTTTCACAGTCTCTATAGGCTCTTTCTGCTAATACCTAATCAAAATCTCCTTCTCAGCAGTTCAAGCCTGTTACTAGTTATTATTTTTGAAGTGGACAAACAAAATGTCTTTGCGGCTACCAACTAACTATGTGCAAATTTACCACTGCTTATTCTTCCCTTTAGGTTTAACCATCTCAATTATGAGTTTTTATACAGACCATGTTTTCCAGGTCAAACCAGCCTTCTGTTTCTTATCTCAAGAGTTAAGACAGAGGAAGAATTAATGGATGAAAAATTATGTAAAAATGAGCAATGTTTGAGCCAAGTAAATATATAAGCCACAAACAATCAATTACAATAATTTGAAATGAGTGCTGATATTTGGAGTTATTTCTGTGAGTGTATTTACTAGCTTTTGCTCTGAATATGTAGGGTCCAATATCATACCCCATTCTATCCTATAGTTATGTGGGACAGGGATGGAATAATTTGAAACTAGGGATAGTCTTTTATCTTTAAACCCATTGCTTTTACTGTGACAATGGCACTTGGCACAGGTTGTCCAAGGAAGTTGAGAATGCCTCATCCCTGGAAGTGTTCAGGGCCAGGCTGGATGGGACCTTGAGCAACTTGAGCTACTGGGAGGTATCCCTGCCCATGGCAGGGGGCTTGTAACTAGATGATCTAAAGGTCCTTTCCACCCCTAACTATTCTATGATTCATCGGCAAACTCAATGAGTCAGGCAGCAATGAAATTATATCTCTAAAACCATTTTGAAACAATTGCTTTTAATGTAAACTGGTTTTGCAGAAGTCAAAAGGATCTTTGCAGCAAAGCTGGAAGAGTAGAGTGCAGCACACTAGTCCTTTTTCTCCTGCTTTCCCCTCTCTTGCACTTTGTATAGGAAACCATTGCTAATGGCTGAGACCCGTGTTCTAAAGACTATAGAAGCCCATAATTTTAGGATTTGACAACTTTGTTTAAAATGGAAAACAGAGAAGTTCATGGCAGAAAATACCTTTTGTACCTTCATATATATGACACAGACCATAAACGTAAAAAACAACAACAACTTATCCATTTTTGGATCTTAAGGAAAAATAACAGACAATGATTATTGTACCCATATTAATCCCAGAAAAAATAGTTTGTGAGAGAAAAGCAAATTAATGTACAGTACTAGAAAGAAAATAAGATCTATTATTTTTTGTTTATGTAACACACACATATTTGAGTTACCAGATAAGCACTTAGATGTTGAGACGACCTTTGTTAAATTATTTTATTTAAAATAGGGGTTTGTGTAGGGTTTGTTGTTTGTTGTTTTTTTTAAAGTTCCCCATTCCATTCACCATCTATTTTTGACCACTGTTTTCTATTTAAATTTAGGTTTTGTTGTTTTTATTGAATATAAGATTTGTATTGCTGCCTCTTGTACAAAAAGTGTGGGTGTCTAAGACTGACAGTGTTCCATTTTGGAAAATCCTGAGCAATTAGCAGCATTGCATTTACCAAAAGTACATGTAAGAAACTGGAAAGTTATTCTAATTTATTTTGTAACTTCAGAATTATGTCTTTCAAGGCAAGTGCCACTTCAGTAAGGAAACCCAGCTCCTGGGACACAAAGGCCCTGCAGCATGCTCCTGGGCTGGCAGGGAGCAGACTTTGACTTTCCAGCTGTGGGCAAATTCATCTCCTGATGCAAGAGGCTGGTCTCCCCACCACCACATTCAGCACAGCTTAAAATTGTGTCCTCAAAAATCTGTTTACTCATCACTTTAGTCTTCCTAGAGCAAGCAAAAATAGATTATCCCCAGGATAGGATTTGCCTTATCTGACTTCTGGTATTTGCAACACAGACTTGTACAGCCAAGCTAATCACCCAGCTGCCCTCCTAGTCGGGCAGAGAAATGGGCAGTCCCTGAGCACGCTTCCAATCAGCTTTGCTGACTTTTCCTCTTAGACTCCTAGCTATGGTTACAATATGAGGAGATAAGTTTGGATTTTTGCTTACTTGATTTAAAGCAGATTTGCAGACAGGTGCTGACCTCATCTAGTTCATCTGACTTAATCAACATATGAACCTAAACATTGTTGTTGAATACATATGCAGAACAAAAATTTGGAACAACACTTCCTTGGTCCAGGGGTCAATGGCTGTATTTTGGAGTTCTCCCACAAGAAAAGAGAGTGCAATATTCCATTTCCCATGTTCTTGTATATAGCAGGTAGTCTTTAACCACAAATGCCACTGAAATGCATTAATAAGCAAAGTTCAATGGAGTTCCAATTGTAGATATGATTTCTAGTAGGGTGCAAAACCTAAGGTTGGAACCTAAGGACTACCTATAACCTAACCTAACCTAACCTAGGAACCTAAGGTTCCTAAGATTGCTTTACCTTAGAAAAAGCAACCATAAACCCAGGCTGAAGATAAAGTAACTACCCTCTTGCAGTGCTAAATCTTTTTGGACATTATGTGGTCCTCTGTTCTGCTCTTCAGGACAGTAATACAGTTAGTGAATGGGATGAATCCCTTTGCCATTGTAGGCATATTACCCTCTTATTTCAGTCCTCTTGCCTTCAGGATAGATGGGTTTATTTGCTTATTCCCAGTTATTAAAATATTTTGTTATTGGTCAAAATGCAGCTACTTCATTTGGGTGGTAGTAATGGACCGAAAACATTACAGACAAAAACACCTATATAAAACTTTTCTAAGTGTTGTTGACCCTCAAAGGTTTGTCCATTTATCATAAATGGCTTTGTCAATATATGTCATCACCAGCACTTAACTTGCATTTGCTTTAATGCTTTGTTCAAGGCTGTAGCCCAACAATAACAATAGGATATAAATACTTTATAAGACATCTATTGTCATCTATTGTCATCTATTTATCATTTATAACGCACAGCAAAAGCGTTATAAAACATTTACTATGCATTTGTAGGTAGAATTTTGTCAGTAGCACCATGCATTCAGGATGCAGCGCTCCTCTTTGACACACTGGCAGGTAACCTGCCTGCTGCAGAGGGACTGGAGGAAGAAGGAGAAGATGGAGAGCCCAACTGCAACAGGGTAGCATTGCAAGGCAGTGCCATGGAGGGGAGAAGTGGGAGGCTCTGGGTCCATCTTAAAACATTATGTAGATAGGAGGAGAGGTGTCTGTGAGAGAGAAGATTTTTATAGAGTAATTTTCAGCATGAAGCACACTTTCGTTTTGAATACTGTTATGGCAATGATCCTGCTCTGTGCAGGATGCCATCCCAGCACTCCTGCTTGTGCAGTGGCTGCTGGACTTTGCTCTGGCTGTGCACTGGACACTGCTGTCACAGAAATGCACTCAGGAGCTTTGGGAAGCAAAACTCAGGGGCCATTTGGTCAGGAGAGACAAATAACATTTGACTGCTCTTTCTTACTTACACTGCAGCTGTTTCTTCTGTGAGACATGGTACCAAAGCACTCCTTCAGAGGAAAAAAATCCCTACTATTATAATTTTTTCATTACAGCTTAAACATTTTCAGTTAAAAAAAAAGATAATATGCTTGATCTGATTTCTGATGCATTTTGTTCTGTGTTATGTAGCCACATTTTTCTGTAGGAAATTTGATACATTACTTTAAGTTAACTACATACAAGAGAATACTAAATAAATTCACTTTATGTGCTTTCCTAATTAGTTTTCAGTCATGTAATTCTCTTCAATATAGAGTTGAGAAATCCCCAAGTCTACCTTGATGTAGTTAGTGTCACATACACTGATCATGTGAAATTGAATTTGAATTTACTACTAATATTTAAACACTAAAGCTGACTTGAACCATATTTCCCCCTTGGATAGAGATGTCACTGCTCTCTGTAATGAGTAGCATTATGTTGAATACTTAAGCCAAGAACAACCAAGTTACAGGAGCAGGACATTAATCTTAGGAGAACTGTAGAATTTCATGCCTTAGACAACACAGTGTCTTAGCATTACTGCTTACACTTTAATTACTCAAGACAACTATTTTCCAGTATGTATTGCTTGAATGTACATTATGGAGTGGGAATATGGAGAGTGAATATACAATCGAGTGGGAATATAGATATCACCAGGATCTCCTGGATAACTGCATAGACTGTATCCACAGAACTACAGGATTTGTTGCCTGTAACCATCAGCTGTTGATGTACGAAGCCTAGAAAGTTTTTGTAAGAACTCCCTGATTTTGCCTCAGATCTGTAGGTGTGGGGTGTGTTCATGCATGTCAGACCCACGTTTAGGGTGAAAGGGAGATGTTGAGGTCTTGCTCCCTGCAGGGCCTCGTGCCTGCTGCTCCAGTGTCTTTCTTGCAGTCCTTCTGTATTACTCAAATAATTGCATGCTTTAAAATCTGAAGCTCATTTTCACCCCTGGGCCTCTCCCCAGGCTGGTGTGTGGGGAGCAACTGAGGCTTTAGGGAGTCCATCAGAAACCATCTGCAAAGACTCTGACTAAAACAAACTTCTTCTGGAGTTTCTTTCTGCAGCCTTGGGGGTGCTGTATTTGGAGAGATCGGATGGGCACTTGGCACTTGTTGCCTGATTCATGCTGCTGCTTGATTAATTCCTTAACTGAGTGGATATGAAATACCTGGATGACTTTAAAATACTTTGCAGTACAGAATTTCTCAGCTGTGTTGGTCTCAAGGGCAGATCAGAGCACCAATAGGTAAACTGCTGCATGCTTCAGCTGCTCAGAAAATTTCCCTCTGACTTCAGCAGAGGATAAACGAAGGAGCTGGATAGGCTGTTTGCTGTGGAGATCTTTACACTTCTCCCTGCACTGATCAAATAGGAAAGAAAGAAAGACACAGAGGAAATGCTCAAAGAACTATAAAATGAAGAAAAAAACTTTTCACTGTATGTGTAAAAGGAAAGTCAGGAGATGGGTCTTTTATTCTTTATGTTTTTTTCTGTAATGTGTCTTTAGAAAAGAAGACCATATGTTTATGCATATAAAATATACAAGGTATTGCATCTTTGTGGGAAATATGTATGTTTCTTTTTCCCACATGTGGTTGTGAAACTGATGATTTTTTCTAAATCTCCAACAACAGGCTGGTGCTGATTGCATTAACTCCTTGCTTAGAAACTGCTCTTACAGAATCACAGAGTAGTTTGGTTTGGAAGGGACCTTTATGATGATCTAGTTCTAATCTCTCTGTCATGGGGAAGGACACCTTCCACCTGACCAGGTTGCTCAAATCCCTGTCCCACCTTGAGCATTTCCAGGATGTCCACAACTTCTCTGGATAACCTGTTTCAGTGCCTCACCACCCTCATTGTAAAAAGTATTTCCCCTTACAAGTGAAACAGGGGAAACTCATCTGGCCCCAGCCAGCAGAAGGCATAGCATGTCTTGCTAAGATCCTCACCCTGTATTTTCTGTCCCTGAGAATGCCAGGGCTGGCCCAGGCTGGAGCCAGGTTTCCCCTCCAAGCATGTCCTGCTGCTGGGCTAAAGAGCTGGCTTTTGTTGTCCCTTCAGTGCAGCAAAAGGAAGGCTTAGGTGCAGCGAAACAGCTTGGGATGTTCACTTTCTTAGTAGCCCAAACCCCTCAAATTTGTTCCACTCTGAATATCATTACCAGACTAATGGTACTACTAAGAGTACTACTGTAGGTAGGACTAATGAGAAAGGTAATTAATTATTCCTTCAGTCATATCTGGGAATAAAACTCAATGTACCACAGTGGAATAATTCTTTTGAGAAACTAATGCAGAGTACACATACAGAGGCTTAATGAAAACAGACAATATATTTGTGTGGTTTACCAGTCATTTCTCTGTCCATCCAGATTCCCCCCTTTTCTTTTGTTTCTTTTTTTTTTTTTTTTAATGGGGCATGATAGATTTGTTCCTAAATGCCTTGAGTTTGCTTACCTACTTAAAAAGTTTTAAGATGTTGTTTACAAACTAATTTACTGAACCTGCATAAGATTAATAGCATAGCCTCTTTGCATGACAAATCATTAACAAGTGACAAAAAGTAACTGCTAAACAAGTGGATTGTGACATGTTCATGGAACCCCCCATCTATATATTGATGTAGATTTTGTTGGACTTGGCTTCAGTGGCTGAAGTAATAATGGCCCTTTGTCTCACACTTTAAGGAAGGAGTTTGTCTGAAATCAGGGAATGAAAGAAATTTAGCTGTTTTCTAAAGCGGAGTGAACTCTGAATGCAGGAAGTTGTGTTTTTCTATATTAGGGCTGCATGACTGCCTTCCAGGGTAACCCAAGAAGTTGGTTGGTGAAGTTGGCTTTTACCACTTTTGAATGGATGAACTTCTCTTGCTCCTGTTTTCTCAACAACAGCTGTGCTGTGGTGTCTGCAGGAGGAGGATTACACTGCATCTGGCAAAGGAAATTATGGATTAACATGTGTTTTAAGTAGGGGAAACATTACAGGAAAACTGTGATTTGTATTTTACAAGGAAATAATCCTTTAAGTCCCTTAGGGCTGAAATAACTCCTTAGTTTTCCTACCCTTTTTGGAATACCCTGTGAATCCTCAGGTCAGAATTAGTAAAATACAAAAAAAAGATCAGAAGAATCTGAAACTCTTTTAACCAGAAAAAACAATTCTAGAAAAGAGATTGCAGAAATATTCTAGCAGTGACCAAAAAAAGCCCCACACAGTTGGATGCTGGGCTGCTGGGCTGCCTCCCTCCCTCTCTGGCTAAGGGGCTTGGATTCTGGGAAGTTATACTCCAGGTGCTGAGTACAGTCTGGGTATATCAGGATGCCTTTCTCCTTTACCATAATGAAAGCATGGAGTAATGACAGAGGAGTTATATTGGTTGCATAAAACCTGAAAGAAACTGGCTTATATCCCACAGGTTCAATCTATAATTTTGATCGTTAATGCTGCCTAAGAGGAGTGCTGCTTGGAGGTCAGGAAATATTTTAGAGCTAGATGTACTGAAATATCCACTCTCTGTTGTTCTCCTTAGCTCCTGAGGCAGTTTTCTATTTCCAAATCATTGGATGCTGCTGCCCGTAACTGCTCAGGTTTGCAGAGAGAAGATCTTGCTTTCATCACCCAATTTCTTAGATTTGCTCAAAGCACCTCTTCTGTATTTGCTTCCCCTACATGTGGAATAACGTTTTTAAAACTGCAGTCATTGAGTAGCAGTGGGAAGTGCTGCTGAAAAGAGTCATGGACAGTTGCTCTATTCAGTCCTTGCTGTGCAACTGTCCAACATCAGTTGAGTCATTGCTCTGAAACGGCTTGTCCCTATGGAAGTGGGATGTTGTACCCTGATGCAGAGCATCCTTGGGAGAGCCATTCTCTCTGTGGTGTTGTGCCTTTGCTCTTCAGCAAAGATGTCTCTGTAACATTTTCCCTCTCCAGGCTGGGCATTACAAGGAATGGTCAAACTTACAGCTGTACAGTGCTTGCTGTTCTCACCTATGTGCCATGTTGTGGGATCTGTGAAAAGTTGAGAATTAAGAAAATAATCTTTAACAATCCTCAGAAGTGGCAATATGGCCTCATTCTCTAATGGGGACCCCACGGACCAAATAAATATTTTAACATTAAATCCAAATCTCTGCCCAGCTCATTGGTGAGGTTAGGTTTACACGCACTTACTGCAGCTGCTGTCTTTGCCCTCATGCTTGAGGCTGCCAGCTTGAGGCTGCCACCTCCTTCCAAGCAAAGCACAAAGCTGAAAGGTAGTTCTCAGAGAATACCAGTTGTCAGATTGGGCCACAGATCTAAATTTCAGTATGTAAGGTAGAAAGCTGACTGGCAATGCTGGTCTGACTAAAACAGAACATGACACCAAAGGATGTTATTTTCACAAGTGCACCTTTAAGCAAGAATTTTTATTTTTTTAACAAACTCTACTTTGACATTAATTTTGGGGGGTTTGCCTTTTTTTTTTTTTTTCTTTTCCTAAATTTATTCCTTGGCATCTGTTTTCCAGCCTAACAAGAAACAGTTAAATGACTGAATCTCAAAGGCTTGAGTACTTCATAGGGAGGAAAATTAACGGTTCTCTGTTAATGACTCATATTAGTCCTCTTTGGTGGTCCAAAGCGATGGATTATATTTCCCCTCCTCCCCCCCATTTCTTCCATATGCCTGTCATGGGGCTGCTTTTCTGATTGCTGGTTTTGTTGTTAAAAATGTCACTCTCTTTATTCGCCCTTCTCCCCATAGAATCTTTAAAACTAAAGGCAGAAAAAGTGGAATATACCTGTCATTTAGACCAGCTAGAACAAAGGTTGATAGAAAATACATTCCTAGTTTGAAGAGGCTTCCCTGCTGATTTTGTTTATCAGAAAATGGCAAGTTTTGTTCCTAATGGACTGAAATTTAAATAAAATCTGACTCTGAAAATAAAAGCAGCCATTATAACAAAATAAAATTATATATTTTATAGGAGAAATTGAATTAAAATGCTAGTTTCCTTTGGTTAAATTCTTTTACATAAGGAAATGAATAAAGGCTAGAGTGAAATAGAATGAGATAGAAAGCTGATTGTTGAAGTAAGCTTTTTAAAAATCAATAATCTCTTGTAATTTATATTTTTGAAAAAACTTTGAACAGACTTCCATACGATATCTTGAATTATAGCTGCATTTTTATGTTTCCTTTTATTAGAAGTTGAACTAGGGGTTAAACAGTGTTTTCTCACTGGGATTTCAGGTTCTTATCAGGCTGTAGCTTTGGGCTGCAACCTTCTACAAAAGAAAAGTCTCTCCAGAACCTGGGTTAATTGCACAATTTTATTCGTTAATATTTAACAAATAATTAATTAAAAAAACAGGTTATTTTGACTGCCAGAATGGGAATATAACTATTATGGGAGATGATGGAGCCAAGTCAGGGCCAGTGAAGGTGATGGTTGCAGGCAATCTACCTGTTTGAGACTTGGCTTCTAGGGAGGCAGTTCATCTGGTTTCAATTGATTTGAGATTCAGATCCAAAGAAATAATAATTAGAACTAAAACCAACCTATATATACACAAGGTAACTTAGTTCATTGCTGTATGCACCCACAGCCAATTTTGCTAACCTCACATTAGCACAGCATGCTTTGAAGACATCGTTGCACTCCTTGCAGATAAAGAGATTGTCGAGATTTTGAACACTGGTGTGGTTTTCCTTAAAAATACATGGCTGGGTTTTTTGGTATGCAAAACCTAAACTACTAATTAAATTTAAAGGGAAGACTGGAGTTGTATGAAACAGTAGTAAACTTGGTGGAAGTATGTTCAAAGGCAGGTCATGACTCTAATTTGCAGACTTCTCACAAGAAGCAGGAGGTGTTTCAGGCCCAGAGGTAAAGAGGTTATGGCTGGTAGTGAAGATTTTTCTGTCCCCTTGATATCCCGCTTGGCTCCTAGGTGAGAGTGCATGGGAAATAAAATCCTTGGGTACTGCAAATCCTACCTCAGATTTGAAGAAGCATTAGAAATCCCAAAACACAGATTCTTGAATTTTCCACTGTCCCCTCGACAACCCCCTTACCCCCCAAATTATGCCTCTTTACCAAGTGTAGCGTTTCCCAGTGGGAGGAGGAGAGAGACCTGAGAGCACCAAAATGTCGGTTCCCATGCAGCTACTTGGAACAATGGGGTGAACCACCTGTTTTCATTGCACCTTGGTTTTCACCATGGTAGCAACACGGCTTGTCTGTGATGAGAATGGCATTGTTAATCCCCACAGAAATCTCTACCACCCCTGAGTGTGAGCAGGGTTATAATTATTGTCTTCTTTAAACAGCGGCTGGGGCAACCTGTTAGCAGATGTTTTAAAAGTGCTTTGAAGGTGAAAATATCTAAATATTCTTACTACTATTATTATTACAGCTGTCTACAGTGATTACTGTGATTACACCGTGCCTTTCTGACATGTCCGTAATGACAAAATATCTTGTGGGCTGTGAAGGATTGAAAGTAATTCTTCTGCCCCACAGGAACATGCATATGGGACCTGGTTTGGGGCAAATCAAGCCATGGTGCAGGGCTGGTGGTGCTGGATGGCCTCAGCCTTGTTTCCCCCCTGTGATATTTGGGAGAATGGATATCTGTGTGTTTTTTATCCCGTCAATTTTCCATCCAGTGAGTCTGTGGGATGCCATGGCTGAATTTCTGCTGTGGCATGGCAAGACTGTTGGCTGGCACTAGTCATGCCATTGCACCAGTTGCTGCCCAAGAATTCCTCCAGCAGTGCAGAAATACAGAGTGCATCAAAGAAACTGCTAAAAGCACACTGATTTCTGTAATGAGGAGTAATATAATAGCACCTTACAGGACTTTACTTTAATTTTCTATTTATTTTTTTTTTTTATTATTTCATCTGACCATGGATGCAGTTTAATAACTGGCTTAAGTATTTCATTTCCAGATGAAGTCTAGGGCAAAATTTAAGGCCTCAAATCTAAATTTAGGTTCCCGGGCCTATATTTAGGCCTTTGAACTGAAGTGGTATGGTGCCCCACCCTGGCACCCTGGTGAGCTGCACACAGCACCCATCAAAATGAGCAGATGTGCAAGTGCAGCACACCTTTCCAGCTCATGTCTTCCATTAAGAATATAGGGGTTTAAGCCTAGTTTTTGTTTGCAAGAGATGGATATGTGACATAGGTTGGTGTATTCATGAGTTATTTCCTGGATGCAGTATTTCAGAGCTCCTGGTAGTAATGTCAAGATGGACGGGGTAGGGGCTAGGGGTGTGGGGTGGTGTTGCAACAGCTATTACAGCTGTTTTTATGCTCTGTCAGATGCTGAAAAATGTTCCTTTTATAAGCGGCAGAGGGTACTATCATGGTTGGTCCTTCTCCATCTCAGTTAGAGCAGGACAAGGTCTGCTGCAAAGAATGAAGAGTAGTGGCATTGTGTAGACCTGCTTTCCTAACATGGCACATTTTGCTCAGGACATGAGTAGGAGTGAGAAAATAGGACAGCTGTGTACCTGGAGAGGGAGATCCAATTATGGCACCTTGTATTCCATTTGGGGTAGGATTGATTTTGCCAAGTGGACCAAAAGAGAGACAAGGATTCTGGTTTGCACATCTGTGTATTTTCACCAGATGTATAGGATCCACTGGGGCACTTCTAATGTTATTCTAAAGGATAACTGCTGAAAGTCAGATTTTACAGGGACAAGCCAGCTTCCAATGATGTTACTCAATTTGCAGGATGTTGCTTGTACATGGGTGGGAATATTTCTGCAAAAAGCTCTATGCTTAGTGGAGGACAGGAAGGTCCTTGCCTGCTGTGCCTGAGCTCCAGGAGTTGCATGCTTCCCTCTGAAGCTCTAAATCTTTTGAAACACTTCAAATATATTCTGTGGTCTCTCCCTCATCCAAGGATAATCAAAGCTGGATGAGTTGTTTACATGCTCCCTTTTAGAAAGGTTCATTTCCTCCTTGAAGATGAAAAACTCCGAATAACTAATAGCTGCCATGTAAGCAAGTCGTAAGTGTGTGTTTGTGTGTGCACAGCATTCATCAAACACATCTGGGTGGTGATCAGAAGATACAAAACTCCCTGTATGTTTGTGGGTGAAGTCCAAGTGCAAACAAGGGCCCTGACAGTGTTTGCAGAAAATAAATTGCTCATGATAATCCTATTAATTCATCTGCCCATTTTCCTCTTTCTAAACAACCCTGCACAACTGAAATCACTTGTATGTAACACAGCCAGTTAATATGCTGGTTGTATTTTAAATCTTTCGTTGAGTAGGGATCAGTTTCTTCTTTCCCATTTGGCTTTTCTGTTGTTATTATTTTATATTTGATTACATCTTCTTGTATCTGATACTTACCAGAATTAAGCTCTCCTTGCCATAATGAAACCTCAGTAAGCCTAGAGTGCTTTGGCAATAGTAACCTCAAGCTTGTTTGCTGAGCCAGTTTTGCCAAGCCCACACAGCTCTAATTACATCTTTTCAGTGGCCTGTTTTAAACTGTCCCCTCTTTCCAAAGTCTTTTGTGTATTCAGAAATACATTGTTACAATGAATGCAGTATGTTTAGAATAAGTTTAATTGGATTTGGTAGCCAAGAAATTGTACGTTTTTATTAGAGGTACTGAAGACTTCCAATGGAGATAATATTTATACAGTGGTCCAGAATTGTTTGCATTTAGAAGAATAAATAAAATGAATAATATCCAAACTAGATAATTAAAATGTCAGTTACAAAGTACCTTTAATTTGTTTTGGCTTTTGATTTGGATATTCCTTCCTTTACTTTGAAGACAAAGAAATACACTTGATACCAGATCTCCAACTCTATAATATATCATGTAGTAGACAAGTAGCTCCCTTTTGGACTGTATTTACAATAAGATTGTAAAAGTGAAACCAAATTTGCATTTTTGGCCAGTGTTTTTCAGTGCACAAACATTTTCTGCTTGGATTTATCAGATGATAACTTCCATTTTTGTTAAATCACAGTGGATGTTCAGAAAATAAAAAACAAACCAGCTCAAAAAACCCCTAAATAAACACACAAACTCTTGATGTTTTATGTGGTGCTTGTTAAAAGCTGTGAGGATAGATAGTTGTGGGGAACAGTATTCATTTGCCACTGAAGTGTCTTTCTTTAGGGACCCATATTTCATTAAACAAACCCAAATATACAAGACAAAACAACCCCCTGTTGTTACATATAAGATACTTAAAAGTATCACAGACACAGGTAGTTGGGTATGTATGTATGTACGTGTACATAGAGAAGGGGGGGAGAGAGAGAGTAATCTGTTAACCATAGATATTTAAGGCCTCTTGACTTATTAGCTATTGAAAATTTCCTGAAGAAGTGGACTTTGTGAAAATATAACACTGTTTAAAGTATGTGTTTGTAGCTTACTGGCAAGAACAAAATGTCAGAAATCAGAAATTACAATCAAAATGTTTTGAACCTGTTGCTTATTCCATACCTGAAATTTTGTCTTTGTTTACTACATCTTCAGCACTTATTTTCAAAATGTGTTAAGCTTGCAATACCTGGGAATATGTTTGTGGTTTGAAGTAGCAAATTTTTTCTCATATTTCATAAAAATGGCTATTTTTAAACAAGCTGAACATTTTTATGTCCCTGTTATTTTTTTAAACTCCTTTTTTTTCTAACTGCACTGCCTATGTTATGAATTAGTTGTAACTATTAATTATTGTTCTCTATTTTGATCTTACTGATGGGTATCTTGCAAATCTGTTGGGATTACTCGAGGTGAAAGGGTTGCTATGTAAATATGAAATCTTACTCCCTAGTATTTGTCACTAGTTGCAAAGCACAGGTTTTAAATGAACAATTGCACAGCATTCTAAATAAATCAAGTCGGTGGCTAACACAGCCTTTGTGTCTCTGAGACAAGTAGAGAAAGCAAGTTAAGCTTTCTGTTTTTATATGTTACTTCTATTCTCATTTTTTTTCTGGCATGCTTTGTTAAGTAGATCTTTATTTCCAGAGACTGAAACATAACTCCTCTTTTTTTTTTTTTTCCTTGAAAATTAAAAGCTTCTACCTTAAAGAGTTGAATGATACATTATCTCCTATCTCTAAATTGAACCCATTTGGAGCTATTTGCATCCTGTAGAAACCTACAGCTGAGTGCTATGCTCAGAGGTGTAATGACTGGTTGTCACAACACGCTGGAGGTGGCCCCATAACAAAATGATCCCCTGTCAATCCCCTTGCAGGAAATGCATTGGCAACCTGTAATTCAGCATCAGTATTAACATCCTGCCTGAGTTTAGTTAAATAGCACTTTCTAGGAAGTAGATCTGCTGAACTTCTGCTTAATAATGTTTTAAGGGGAATATATGATGGAAGTTTTAGAAAGCATCATATGGGGTTAACAGTGATTTGTCATTTGTTTCCAATTAAAGGACTTAATCTCTTATCACTAGAACAGCCTATTTTTTTAATACTAAAGGCACAGATGTGAATGGAAACATATTAATGAGATGTCATACTACACAGTCATTTAGTGTTTTGTTTAACTTAAACATAGCAGAAAATGTGCATCTAAGTAGACACATGTAATGACATTGAGATAGAATTATAATTTTCTACATTTGCATAACCTTTGGCAGCATCCACTTTAGATCTACCTTGCAGTGGTTATTCTATATTCAAAAATTGATATTAGTTATAGTAGTAAAAAGGTCTAAAATCACACAATTATTTTGTTTCCTGTCAAATAGCCTGTTGTTTTCCTTCATCTACAGATATGTCTGTTTGACTTTGTTGGCTCTTTTTGTGAGAGAAACAAAATCTGTCTAGTCTGACAGTCATGGCTATTGTTCTTGCAAAGTGATGAAAAGCAAAGGCTAACTGCCTCTGCAGGTACCATAGCAGTTCCTGTCAGGTACATAACATCCACTTAGTTTTTAAATATTTCAGCAGTAAAAGTGGCTTGAATCAGTATGATATTTAAGGCCCAAGGAGACCATTTTGTTCACATGGTCTGGCACAGACTGTGATACACCACTCGCTCTCCATCAAGCTCAGATGACCTGTGGATGACCTAGAGAGGGCAGTCATCGCCAAGAAGCCACTTTCTCAGTGTCATAAAACAAGTTGGGTTTAGAGCAAGGATGAATGAGACATTTAATGCATTGAAATACACTAATGAACAAATTTTGAGCCTAAGTATTCAGTATGCATATTACTGGGAAAACGTCATGAGATATGGAAGGTTTCAATCAGACTCAATTATAACACAGTTCCCCAATAAATGTAACCAGTGAAGAATTCACCAAAGCTATACATTATACCTTTTTTTCACTCAAATAGATGTATTTAACTGCTGCTGTCACCAGGCTTCCCCAACAGCCTTGTGTGGCAGGATAAGTGTCATCACTAACATCAGGAACCAGCACTAGATGTGGAAAATACCAGTCCGACTTCATTTAAAACACCTGGGCTTTATTTGGCTGAGCTGTCTTGCAGTACAACTTAAGACATAATTGCTTAAAGCCAAATTATGGACCACTGTAGTGTGTGTCAACATGTCTTTCCACTAAATCAGAATTTCTGCTGTAATTCTGTATGTCAGACCATTAGCTAACTTATGCAGGTATCATAATGTGAATTCGAGACTGATGCCTCTCTGTGGTTTTGGGGTTGTTTTTTTTTTTAGATGACTAAAGAACGATAAAAGTGATCATTACCCCACCTGCCTTAATAGCTATAGCAAAAATGTCTAGCATTGCTGTTGTCTATTGTGGCAATTACTCTGAGAAAGATGCTCTTTACTTTTTACTGGCCTTTTCATATACTTAACAGTAACCAGAAGAAAAGACAATCTGCTCCAGTTTTCACTTAAATAATGTATAGTTATCTCGTGTTCAGAAAAGACTACTTGGTTCTCAGGCTGGAAGTAGTGTCAGATGGAGCAGTACTTGGGTGCAGGTAGTCGTTTTTCCCTCAAATGCTTTCTTTCCCCATCCTGAAACTACCATGGCAGGCAGCTCTGCTTTTCTTTCTGGTGCCAGGATTGTGGTTTCCAAGTCTATTTTAATGCTTTTCTCTTTCCTACATACTAATTTTCCAGCTTAGTTTTCTCACAGCTTTCTCTTTATATCTTCTCTTCCTCCACCGTGCCTGTCATGGCCATTAGCTACCTTGATTACTGTAATCTTTTCTTTTTAAGCTTTTCATTCCCCTTCTTTATTCTTTCCAGAGAGCAGTTTCTGAAATACCTTGCTCTCCATCCCTATCAGCACCTTGCTTCTCTTTCCTTTCTTCCTTTCTTGTACGCTAACCTTCAATTCTCATTACAACCTGGTAGTCAAGAAGGGGCTGTCCATAATCCTTGCTTCAACTACATTTCAGTAATTTCATTTTACTTCCTCTCTTTAGCTATTTATCTTTTTTTCTCAACACATTTTTTTTTTTTTAATGTCTCGTAGCCTTTCATTTTTCAGTCACTGAGCTTTTTCTGTTCCTCTGAACTACTTCAGAAACATCTTTTCCTGAAAGCCTTTCTACCAAGATCTCTCTGATAACTTACTTTATTCTTTTTGGTAGCCTCTTTCAATTGCCATCTGCATCTCTCTTGTATTCTATTTTCACTGGCTTGGTCAGAAAGTATTCGGCTATGTCTTTGCAACAGCATGTGGTCTAGGGAGGAGATGCTCATGTAAAGAGGTAGTGTCGTGGTTTAAAACCAGGCAGAGGGCTCGTTCACTCACTCCCTCCCTTCTTTTCCTCCCCCTACTTCCGGAGGGAGGGAGAGGAGAATCGAAAAGAATGCAACTCCCACGGGTTGAGATAAGAACAGTTTAGTAACTAAGGTATAACACAGATCACTACTGCTACCACCAATAATAATAATGATAAAGGAAATAACAAGGGAAGAGAATACAACACCTCAGCACCAGCCGACCGATAACTCGCTCCCCCCCCAGCCCGACCAAGCACCGACCCATACCTCCTCCAACCCTGCAGACACCCAGCCCTTCCGGCTAACTCCCAGTTATATCCTGGGCATGATGTTCTGTGGTATGGAATATCTCTTTGGTCAGCTTGGGTCAGGTGTCCTGTCTCTGCCTCCTCCTGGCTTCCCCTCCTCCCTGGCAGAGCATGAGGCTCACAAAGTCCTTGGCCAAACCAAAACATTCTTGTTATCAGCTCTGTTCCCAAGCCGAAAGTCAAAACACTGCACTGCACCAGCTACCAAGAAGGAGAAAAATGACTGTTACTGCTGAACCCAGGACATTATCCACCCCTTATTCCATACCTTCACGTCATGCACAGATCCCACATTTTCAATATACTCTTATCTTAGTGCATGGACCAGTCCCTATAAAGCTGCTGAGTCCATCTGGTCCATGATGGCAGGCTCCATCTCTTGTAACAGTCAGAGCAGGAGAGACTGTGTGCAGTGTTCACACTTGTGAATAATCTGGGCAATAGTGTCCATTGCTAAATCCACCCCTCGATCTTGAGTCCATCTCTGTGTTGCATCTCTGCTCTGATGGCCTGAAGTGCCACGGGCCCACCAGGCTTAAAATAATTCACTGTCCCCTTCAGCAGTTTCTGCAGCTTGCTGCTGGGGACTCCATGCAGCTGCCTTCTATCTCCGACGCTTCCAAAGCACTGGAGGGGCCCAGTGGACTAGATACTTGCCCATACTATCCCACACACCCTGCCACTCATGACTGTCCAGCCTTGGAGAAAACCTCTTGGTCCCCCTATATTGTTGTCTAACCCCAGACAAGACCCAAACCTGACTCTGCTTAACTTTTGAGATCAGACAAAATGGTTGTGGGTAGAACACAGCCTGTGTGTGTGCCAACATGCTGATCCCCATCACAATCAGCAGGCAGGTCCCAAGGATACCCAAAGGCCATTCAAAACCTCCAGAACTCTCAGTTGATGCTGCTGTACTTGTCACTGGGGCTGGTGTAGCTGCTGTGCTTGCCGGCTCTCCCACCGCCAGCTTCTCTTTTCCGGAGTCCAGCTCTTCCTCCTCTGCCTTGCTGGGAAATGCTGCGTGGTCTCCTGCATCCTCCTGGGGCTCGGCGGGCGGCTTCCGGGGGATGCTCTCGGCCGTCGCGGGGCTCGGCTCGGCCGCGGGGCTCGGCTCCTCCGCCGCCTTCTCCCGCTGCTCAGCAGCCGCCTCCTTCCTCTCCTCAACCACCTCCACCGGCAGCCGTCCCCTGGCGGCCTCCGGCCCCGCTCCCGCCGCCGCTTGGTCCCCGGGGCCGCTCTCCCGGGCCGCTTCAGCAGCCGCCGGCTCCCGGGGCCGCTCCCCCTCGGCTCCCCGCGGCCTGACGAAGATAGAGGCGAGGGCGAGGGCCAGGACGGTGAAGAGCAGCCGGACGGCCAGGTACAAGTCCACGGCCACGTCCGTCCCGCCCTGCTGCTGGAGCCCACCCGTATTACAAGTCATCACCATGAAGTACAGTGAGACAAGAACCTTAGCCCAAGCCCCACACTTGATAAACACTAACACAGCGAATACCGTCTCTAAGTAATGTACTGCATTCTGAAACTGTGAGATCAAGAGGAACAACTCTGAGAGCCAATAAATCAGCATTGTGACGAGTGACTATTAATCCTGTCAGATCTGTCGTTATCTCAACCCCTTGTGCCCCACGTTGGGCGCCAAAAAGAACTGTCGTGGTTTAAACCCAGTCAGGTAACTCGTTCACTCACCCCCCCCTTCTTTCCCTCCCCCTACTTCCGGAGGGACGGAGAGGAGAATCAAAAAGAATGCAACTCCCACGGGCTGAGATAAGAACAGTTTAGTAACTAAGGTATAACACAAATCACTACTGCTACCACCAATGATAATAATGATAAAGGAAATAACAAGGGAACAGAATACAACACCTCAGCACCAGCCGACCGATAACTCGCCCCCCCCAGCCCGACCAAGCACCGACCCATACCTCCTCCAACCCTGCAGTCTCCCAGCCCTTCCAGCTAACTCCCAGTTACATCCTGGGCATGCCGTGCTGTGTTATGGAATACCTCTTTGGTCAGTTTGGGTCAGGTGTCCTGTCTCTGCTTCCTCCTGGCTTCCCCTCCCCCCTGGCAGAGCATGAGGCTCACAAAGTCCTTGGCCAGACCAAAACATCCTTGTTATCAGCTCTGTTCCCAAGCTGAAAGTCAAAACACAGCACTGCACCAGTTACAAAGGAGGAGAAAAATGACTGCTACTGCTGAGCCCAGGACAGGTAGTTAAAATGGACTGTAAGAATGAAGTTTGTTCAAGGCCAGAGAAAGAATGTCCAGAACCAAAGCAGGTGTCCATGAGAGTCAGTGCACTTTACAAAGTACCATGTGAACTTATATCCTGAAAGGTTGCCATCAACGTACCTGTTTATGAGTGCTCTTTGAACATTACATATTTTTTGGCTGGCCTGAGTAGTTCCTAGAGAGCTGATGAAATAGTTCAGGAATGCTGTATGAAGCGTGTCTATAAAATTGAGGCAGAATAAGTAATAGTAGTAGTAGTGGACCTGTGAAATATCATAGCTTGAACAATTATCTTTGTTAGGTGTCAGGGCAAACCATAAAATAGGTCCCTGAGAAAGCAAAAGCTGAAAAATATTTTTACAGTCACTACGGTTGTCTTTTACTGTCTTCTACTTACTTCATTGCTAATGCTTCTAAAAGAAAAGCTTTTCAGACAAATGTCTAGAAGACAATGGTTTCCTAACCAAATACTTATTGTTGACAATGGCAATGGGTAGAAAATGGTTATTTTTTGGTAGCAATATAGATTGTGTAGTCTAGACAGCACTTTTGCTAGAAAGGATTGCAGGTTAATCATGTATAGCAAAGGAGAATCAGCTAGTTAAGTCCTTGGCCAGAGGTTTTCTTAGCTTTCTGCCAGTTGTGTTTTGAATAATTATTTTTCTTTCAGAAACTGTTGATTGGATATGAAGAGAAGTAGTAGCTTGGCATTTACATTGCTGTTGTAAATGCTATGCAGAAAATTAAGATTATTCATAAGACAACAGCAGTAGAATTTAGATAGCTATGAAAATCAATTGCCAGAAATCGTGAAAACTATAAAAGTTAAAATTTGGTTTGAAAAAGAGCTTGTAATGTTGAGATCAGCTTGATGTATTTGCCACCAGAGACTTCTTTTAATGTCAGCTCTAGCAAATAACCCACAATTTTAATGATTTTTTTTTGTGGAATATATATATATGTATTTATATGCTAGTAATGAGTAAAACAAATTATTAAATTAGTCTACATTTTAACAGAAATTCCCATATTTTTCCTCTATACTGGTTTATAGAGATTATGAAGTAACCATGCTTTTGTGGCAGACTTTATCAAAATGTAGCAGTTGAAAGTAAATAAGGATTACTTATATCAGTATTCGTTTGCTTTTAGTACAGTCCCTCCATCTATCTGTTTGATACATTTCACTTTTTTTCAAAGGATTTCTCAGTCAGTCAAAGAAAAAATATTCGTTAAACTATTTAAGGTAGAAATACAGTAGACCAGTCGCCATTACCTTGGAATAACATTCTGCACACCAAGTTGCATGAGTAAATCTTTTCACATGGGTAGGAAATGTCCCTTTGCTCTAGAGACTTTAACCATGAATGAATATAAAACCACATTTTTCCATACAGAATATTTGTACCACAGTGCTTGTTTCCCTTAGTGCTTTCCTTTGTATTTTTAGTGAAAGACACTTATAGTGGGTGACTTTCCTTCTTTTATAATAAATTGTTTCTTTTGGCTGGTGTTGTTATGATAATTAAAGCTGTTCCTTCACAATTTCAAATTTTATTCTTTCTTCACTTGTATTACAAGTTTTCCTTAAAATGAAAGTAAGAAAAAAAAAAAAAAAAATCCAAAGCCAGGTCTATATAGTAACTGCTAAGAACAACTATAGAGTAGAATTAGGTTATTTCAACATGCAGTGTTTTTTTTTTCTCATGTGACTCTGACCTTTGGTTTTGCTGATAGTCAAGAACAGGTCATTATTAGAGGACTACATAAATACCTTTCCTGGCATTATGAAACATCCTTTTAGGCAAAAGGACAGAAATGTGTCACTTTTATTTAGACAAATACTCTCTTTTCATTAAAGTATTCTCCTTTGCTTAATGGAAAGATTGTGATACAAGTAAGAATATTTCAGGTTTTTTCACTAGCTATCAAATATAACAGCACAAGATGGCCTTAAAAGAAAATAAGAAATTAAATGAAAATTTAAGTGTTATGTACACTGGCTAAAATGAAATATTAGATTTAGATTTGGAGATGATACCTATTGTTTTTTACACTTTGGGGGTTTTATTTGAGTCACTCACAGGTTTTAATGTTGAGTAAAACTCAAAGGCTGCACCACTGTTGTGGCTTAAGCCCAGGCTGTTAGTCAGCCACACAGCCCTCTCACTCCCTCCCCCCCTTTCTTCCCCAACCCTGCTCCCAGAGGGACAGGGAAGAGAATCAAAAGAAGGTAACTCCCCCGGGTTGAGATAAGAACAGCCCAGTAACTAAGGTATAACACAAACCCACTACTGCTACCACCAATAATAATAATGATAGGGGAAATAACAAGGGAAGAGAATACAATACCATCCCTCGATACCCAGCCCAACTGAGCAGTGAGTCAGCCCTTCCACATAACTCTCACTTACATCCTGGACATGACGTGCTGTGGTATGGAATACTTCTTTGGCTAGTTTGGGTCAGGTGTCTTATCTCTGCTTCTTCCCAGCATCCCCTCCTCCCTGGCAGAGCATGAGACTCAGAAAGTCCTTGGTCAGACTAAACATTTGAGCAGTAACTAAAAACATCGGTGTTACCAGTGCTGTTCCCAGGCAGAAAGTCAAAAAAACAGCACTGCACCAGCTACTAAGAAGGAGAAAAAGAAAGACTGCTACTGCTGAACCCAGGACAACCACAAACTGCAAAATCTTAGAATCATAGAGTGGTTTGGTTTGGAAAGGACCTTAAGATCATCTAGTTCCAAGCCCCCTGTTATGGGCAGGGGTGCCTCACACTAGGCCATGCTGCCCAAGGCTCTGTCCAACCTGGCCTTGTACACTGCCAGGGATGGAGCATTTATCACTTCTTTGGGGAACCCATTCCAGTGCCTCACCACTCTCACAGTAAAGAACTTCTTTATATCCAAGCTGAAATTCCCCTGTTTAAAACCGTTACCCCTTGTCCTATAAGAAATAAACCTGATGGTCAATTTATCTATAATTCTGTACCTCTCTCTGTGACAAGAGCAAAGACTGAAATACTTTTCCATTTTACCTGTGCATATGAGTGGTCAGGCATGCTACAATAGCGAAAACCTTTATTATCAGGGCTGTATACATATCTAGAAAGTCAAATGTATAATTTTAGTATTGCAATAACAAGAATGTTGGGTCACATAAATTTCATGTCCAGAGGAAAAAAAAAATACTGCCAGCTAGAAAGAAAATCATTGAACCTATTTCTTACATTTTTCTCATAAAGCAGCAGTGTAAAACCCAGATAGGACAAATGTGTACAAAGTTGCCCCAACCTCTCCGTGCAGCCTGAGATCTATGTCTGACCAAGAGACTCCTGATCATTTCAAATGTGCAGAGAAAGTTGTCAGCCCAGAGTTTAGTAAGCATTTTTGTTCCCCTTTCTGCCCTCTGTAAAAGTTTGAAAAGGCTCATAAATGGCAAAGAAGCAGTTGTATACAGGAAATGTAATTTGGCAATAAAAGTCTGTTTTGAAGTGAACCATCGTTTCTGAATAAATATTTCTTTAATGCATGTAATTACTGGATCAGCAAAATAAATGTGGTCATGTCCTTGTAATTAATACATTGTCAAAAGTTCATTTAAGTGTAATGATTTCACAGGAAAAATGCTGTCTATGTAGTTTGTGCAACAATTCGTTAAAGTAAGTGCACTACATATACAATTATTGATAGATATATATTTTAAAGTTCTTATTCATTTCTACATGCTATCTAATACTCCTAAATGGATTTTTTTCATAAAAGTAAAAGATGCTAAAAGTGCTGTAACAATATATTTTTTTTTTTTGCTGAAGGAATTTTCAAGCAGCACTGCTTAGTATGGCAGCTGCAGTTGGCAAATATTTAGTTAAGAATTGTGTAATCATACTTGGCAAAGGCTTGAAAATCCAGTGAGGAATGCACAGAGAAGGATGCCTGTTTATCCACTGTAGAAAAACAAAATGCTTATCCCAGGATTTGGTGTCATACTTCAATTCTACCCAGAGCTGATTACAGGGCTGGGTTAAAGGTTACAGCTGTATGGAGTTTATAGATGGGAACAGTGTAATTCTTGATATTCAGAGCTTATTTAAAATAATTCTTCAGAAAAAAAGTATTCTGATTTTTCATGGCCAGTATCAAAATGCTGGCTTTTGTTTCATGACTTGCTTTGTTATGACTGGGAAAGCGGAGGCTGTGGAGCAGAGATGTGACCAGGAGTTCTACAGGTGGCCATGGCCAGGTTGCCTAGAAATACTGATTTGTTCTCAGTCAGCATCTACACATTATTGAATCCTTGTAAGCTGTATAGTTCAGAGAAATTTCTGTTGGTTTTATGCTGGTTGGAGGAAGGCTGATGGTGCCTGGTCTAGTACAAAATTTGTTAAGGGGCTATTATCCACTTCTGGTGATACATGTGGGTGCTAGTGATATAGATAGTGGTAGCCTGGGGAACATAAAGAAGGACTACAGAGCCCTGGGGGAGATGGTTAGGGGCTCTGGAGCTCAGATAGTCTTTTCATCAATTCTCCAGGATATAGGGGAGGACCTAAAAAAAGCTAGGAGGATTGAACAGGTTAATAAATGGTTAAAAGGGTGCTGTCATAGTCAGGGGTTTGGGTTTCTTGAACACGGGACCCAAGTTTGTAGGCCAGGTCTACTGGGGGCTGGTGGAGCTGGTCTAAAGCAGGGAAAGAGCAGTTTTGGTAGGAGGCTTGCCAGACTAGTTGTGCTGGGGGAGGGGGGCATCATTCCATTCCAACACTCCCAGTCAGTTGCCAGCACCTATAATAAATGCTCGGAGCAATGTAGAGATATCCCAGCCACTCCAGCCAATGAGCCGGCTTCATTTGGAGCTCGGCTCAGATGCCTCTATACAAATGCCCGTAGCATGGGGAACAAACAAGAGGTATTAGAGATTTGTGCACGTCTACGGGGGTATGATATAATAGGCATCACTGAAACATGGTGGGATGGCTTCTATGACTGGAGTGTTGGAATGGAAGGTTACAGGCTCTTTGGAAAAGACAGGCCTGGCAGGCGGGGAGTGGAAGTTGCCCTTTATGTTAGGGATAGGCTGGAGAGTATGGAACTCTGTCTGGGGACAGGTGAGCAGTCCACAGAGAGTTTGTGGGTCAGGGTTAAAGGGAATATAGCTATGGGAGACATTACTGTGGGTATCTGTTACAGGCCGCCTGATCAAGGAGACCCTGTGGATGAAGCACTCCATAGACAGGTAGGAAAAAACTCAGGCTCACAGGCCCTTGTTCTCATGGGTGACTTCAACCACCCTGACATCTGTTGGAAGGACGGTATGGCCTGGCACAAGAAATCCAGGAGGTTCCTCGATTGTGTGGAAGACAACTTCCTTCTGCAAGTAATAGAGGAGCCAACAAAGAGAGGTGCCATGCTTGACCTCATGCTCACCAACAGGGGAGGGCTCGTTGGAAATGTGATGCTCCAGGGCAGCCTTGGATGCAGCGATCACGAGATGGTCGAATTTGAGATCCTCAGGACAGTGAGAAGAGCGTGCAGCAAGCTCATGGCCCTGGACTTCAAAAGAGCAGACTTTGGCCTCTTCAGGAACCTGCTTAGTAAGGTTCCATGGGATACAGCCCTAGAGGGCAGGGGAGCCCAAGACTCTTGGTTGATATTGAAGGATCACCTGCTACAAGCTCAGGAGTGTTGCATCCCAATTAGTAGGAAATGCAGCAGGAGGGCCAGGAGACCTCCTTGGATGGATAAGGAGCTCCTGAGGAAAATTCCAATAAAAAAAGAGTCTTATAATAAGTGGAAGCAAGGACAGGTGGCCTAGGAAGAGTACAGGGATGTTGTCCGGGAAGCTAGGGACCAGGTTAGGAAAGCTAAGGCCCAGTTAGAATTAAACTTGGCTAGGGGTATTAAGGATAACAGGAAGGGATTCTACAGGTACATAGCAAATAAAAAACAGGCTAGGGAGAATGTAGGCCCCCTCAGGAAGCTCTCGGAAGAACTGGCTACACAGGATTTGGAGAAGGCTGAGGTTCTGAATGACTTCTTTGCCTCAGTCTTCACTGGCAAAGGCTCTGACCAAGTCTTGGAAGGCAGACGCAGGGACTGTGAGAATAAAGACCTTGCACCCACTGTAGGAGAGGATCTGGTTCGAGACCATCTTAAAAATCTGAATGTGCACAAGTCCATGGGTCCTGATGAGATCCATCTGCGGGTCCTGAAGGAGCTGGCGAATGAAGTTGCAAAGCCGCTGGCCATCATATTTGAAAAATCATGTCAGTCAGGTGAAGTTCCCAATGACTGGAAAAAGGGAAATATAACTCCCATTTTCAAGAAGGGGAAAATGGATGACCCGGGGAATTACAGACCTGTCAGTCTCACCTCTGTGCCTGGCAAAATCTTGGAGCAGATTCTCCTAGATGGCGTGCTAAGGCACATGAAAAACAACAAGGTGCTTGGTGACAGCCAGCATGGCTTCACTAAGGGGAAATCCTGCCTGACCAATTAGGTGGCCTTCTATGATGGGGCTACAGAACTGAGGGACAGGGGTAAAGCAGTTGATGTCATCGACCTAGACTTGTGTAAAGCATTCGACACTGTCCCACATGACATCCTTGCCTCTAAATTGGAGGGACATCAATTTGATGGATGGACCACTCAGTGGATAAAGAACTGGCTGGATGGCTGCATGCAAAGAGTTGTGGTCAATGGCTCAATGTCCAGCGGGAGACCAGTAATGAGAGGTGTCCCTCAGGGATCGGTGTTGGGACCAGTCTTGTTCAACATCTTCATCGCTGACATGGACAGAGGGATTGAGTGCACCCTCAGCAAGTTTGCTGATGACACCAAGCTGTGTGGTTTGGTTGATACGCTGGAGGGAAGGAATGCCATCCAGAGGGACCTTGACATGCTTGTGAGGTGGGCTGATGCCAACCTCATGAAGTTTAACCGTGCCAAGTACAAGGTCCTACACGTGGGTCGGAGCAATCCCAGGCACAGCTACAGGTTGGGCAGAGAAGAGATTCAGAGCAGCCCTGCGGAGAAGGACTTGGGGGTGTTGGTTGATGAGAAAACGAACATGAGCCAGCTTCAGTGTGCGCTTGCAGCCCAGAAAGCCAACCGTATCCTGGGCTGCATCAAAAGGAGTGTGACCAGCAGGTTGAAGGAGGTGATCCTGCCCCTTGACTCTGCTCTTGTGAGACCTCACCTGGAGTATTGTGTGCAGTTCTGGTGTCCTCAACATAAGAAGGACATGGAACTGTTGGAACAAGTCCAGAGAAGGGCCACGAGGATGATCAGGGGCCTGGAGCACCTCCCGTATGAAGACAGGCTGAGGAAGTTGGGGCTGTTCAGCCTGGAGAAGAGAAGGCTACGTGGAGACTTCATAGCAGCCTTCCAGTATCTGAAGGGGGCCTTAGGGATCCTGGGGAGGGACTTTTTATTAGGGACTGTAGTGAAAGGACAAGGGAAGTTTAGATTGGATATAAGGAGGAATTTCTTTCCTGTTAGGGTGGTGAGGCACTGGAATAGGTTGCCCAGGGAGGTTGTGAATGCTCCATCCCTGGCAGTGTTCAAGACCAGGTTGGATGAGGCCTTGGGTGATGTGATTTAGTGTGAGGTGTCCCTGCCCATGGCAAGGGGGTTGAAACTAGATGATCTTAAGGTCCTTTCCAACCCTAACCATTCTATGATTCTATGATTCTATGACCCCTTGCCACATTTGAACCGTTTTCAAGTGGCAGAATGATATTTTACCGGATTAGGACTTTTTGCTGTATAGTCATGACGCTTCTCATTTGGCACTACAGCTCCTTAAGTCTCTGTATTATATTCTTGAAACCTGATCAGAGATTATTTTTTCACTTGATCAGGCATACGGAAAACCAAATCATATCTGACATCTGTCAGATGTCCAGTATATAACTCATCAAATACTGCATTTCAATCCTAAAAGTTATATTTGCTCAAGTGAGATATAAATGTTGCTTAACTTCAGAAACAGGTCATGAAACACTTACAACATCTTGCAATTAAGCTACAAGATTCATTGACAAGCATCATTCAAGTAGTACCATTTAGATGGTTACAAGAAACCATAAAAATGTTGTGATATTGTAGGGAAATTGGATCCAATGGGTCTATATTATATCTTGGCACTGAGACATTGTATGCAGTAAGAATAAAGCAATGCTGCTCATAAACAGAGGAACATTAATTATATGCATTAATTTTATGTAACATCACACTTGTGGAAAACATAAGCAAGTTCATATATTGTAAATGTCATTTTTTTCCTAAAGAAATTTTCCATTATTATTTTATAATGATAAAATAAGGTGTACTGATGTATTTCCAAAATAATTTTATATTTATTTTTACGTTTTTCAATATTATCGAGTCAATAAAGATGATATCAGTAAATCTATGAACTATAATGAATATTATTTACATTTTTATTGTAGCACTAACTTCACATCATTCCCTTCAAGTGTATATTTGAAAAATGTGCATATCATTTCTTTTTAGCAAAACTACCCAAAACATCTCAATCACTGTTGTAATGAAATTTTTATTGCAGTGTTTGAAAATATTTACATCAGCAAGAAAAAATGTTCATCAAATGAGGCCTTATTCTGGGACAACAGGGAAAATGGAGTAATGTAAGTGAAATATTACATGGTCAGAACTGGCTCTTGACTCAATAGCCTTTTTCCAGAAAATGATAGTATTAATATAGTAAGATGAATACCTCAGCATAAAGAGAAATTCCAGAACTTGTTGTGTAGCACAGTATCAGTAGACAAATCCCTTTCTCTTGAATGTTGTACTTCAGGTTTGTTATGAGTATATTAAATGGGATTGACAGTGGTTCTCTGATTGTACTCCAAAGACATAGTCATCTAGATGTTTTAAGAACAGTCAGAATCTGTCAACTGTGTCTTCAGAAGGTTTTAACTAAATTTCTCATGACTCGAGTGTTTTGTCATCTGAGAGAGGCTTTGAGAGTAGACAACAGTCAGCTGGCATAACAGTTTTGGAATTTGATGGTCCAAAGCAATAAATGCAATGATTGTGTATTGGAACCCAGGAGAGAAAAGGTGTTTCTGGCAGGGAGGACTGAAAGGTCTTAGCCATCTCTAAACTGGTGTCTCTTCATTTGGAAGTGTTAACGGCATAACTGATGGAATCTGTCTAAGGCAGCCATCTGGTAAACATGAGAATATAATGCACCATATTCCATTCCCAATAACATTTTAAACTGTTTGCAATCTCAATAAACTTTTAACTTTTAAAACAATTGCACAAAGGTCAGTTCCTTGCTTCTGTTGGAGGGAATATTCAATTTGCATAGTGTCTGTGTAGTTCCATTTCCAAAAGCCACAAAGTTGACAGCCAAAAATAAAGAAGCAGGCCAAGAGTATCAAAAACTCATGAAAACAGCCTCTACCTGCTGTTTTTCATTTCAGTTTTATTCATTTTACCACTACAGCTTGGTGTTGGGCTTATGGATTAGACCACTGGGGACTACAAGGTGTGGACATCACTTTATTTTTGCCACAGGAGGAAATGGCGGGTGTTCTTGTTCAAACTTTGGTGTTGCAAGTGTGCAGAAGTGCCTCCAACCAGTAACTGCCCCAAGTTGTAAGCAAATATGCAACTTTACAGATGCACCAGGCATCTGCATTGAATGGACACTTTGCAACTATGTAGTTCCTCCTGCCTTCCAGAGAGAAATGTACTGAGTTTTACCTGCTGCCATCTCTGTTGTACTGCTACCATAAATCATGCTACTCAGACAGGTTAGCAACAGATAGTTGCCCTATTCCTTTCCATATAGTCCATCATGTTTTTGTCTGGATGTTTTGGCAACGAGCCATCTCTTTTAGGATGGTACCCCATTATTATAATGCCAGATACTTGTATGTCAAGGCATTGATATATGTCATTAACACAATAGAAATAAATTCAAATTCGTAAGTTGTATTTCACACACTGAGTTTTATCTTGACCTCCTAAGGTGAGAGGCAGATGTTTTCCATTGGCAATGCTTTGGTTATTTGTTTATTTTTGTAAAATGCACATCTGAAGCCCACCTATATAAAACTGGAATATGGGCTGCATTTTAAGTGAAACTAGGGAAAAATATGCAGATTTTGAGAGATGAGGAGGAAAAAAAGCCTGAAACAAGCACCAGGATATGTGAGTGAGTAAGCATACTAGATCAGAATAAGGCCCTAAATCAATTTAATTTTCACAGTTCTAGCATAATAAAAAGTTGGTGGCAGTAAACCAATTATTATGCAACTTAATGAACTAATTAGGAAAATCAGAGCAATAATGGTACTGGTACTGACTGATCTGAATATAAAAAGTAGCATTAAGTTCTCAGTATTGAATTTTTCAACACAAAGGATTATATAATAATTTTTAAAGCATTTTGAACTTGAGGTGAAGGAGGACTGCATCTGTAGTTGCTGTGGGTACGCAAATGATCTGCTATCTATCTCATGTACTGAACTGCGTAAGCACACTTGTGTACTGGTTAAGAATTTAAAAAAAAAACAAAACAAAAAAACTAATCAGGAAAAAATCAGCAAACCCCAAGAAGTAAGGACAAGATAATGACAAGCCTCATTTGAATTTGTGTGCTGCTAAATACGGTTGAAATACTATATCTGTGGTCAGTAGGTACTTAAATACCTTGAGCACACGGCTTAGGCGGCTGATCCCACAGACTGGTGACATGAAACCTTGCACACTGGTGTTGCTGTATAAACCCAAACACTGCTTGGTTTAAGCTTTTGTATGAGTGGGATTTACACCAAAATGAATACACAAGAATAGAAGAAAGTAATCACAAAAGCACAGCTTCTTTTCCATAACATTAGTATCATAGAACATGCTATGTTTTAAACTATTTAAAGAACCTCACATAATATTGTACATGTTGACAGAAATTATGTTGCTATCAGACCTGTATTTCTCATTATGCAGCTGAGATGATGTATGAGTGTTTCAAGGCATTCAATAGTTTGTTGATTTTCTTTCTTTACAACATTTTTGCCTTTACATATGTTGATAATATGATGTGTGATTATGGGCCTAAACCTTTTCTCTTTAACATCAGTGACAAGGTTCTTTGCCTTTGGTGCTGAAATTGAAATGAACCCTCATAAATTTCTCCATCATTTCCTTACTATTGTGAAATGTACTATAGTGCTTTCATTGCTTTATAATATATTTCTTTATCATACAATTATAAAATAGAGTTTCTTTACTAGTTTTCACACGATTCCACAAATGCTTCATATGTATTTGGCAAATTTAACAGCTATAATATTTGCACATGGCACATGTTTGCATTTTAATGGTCTTTATGATATTTGGATATGGAATTTTTGCTTGAGAATGAGCATTGCTTCAAAGATCAAGTCCTACATGTGTCAGGGCAGTTTCTGACTTGAAATACAAGCCTTGCATTCTCAAAAGGAGAATTCTCATGTGTGCATACCCAGAGACAGGACTTGAGTATATCAGTATCTGGAGAATTGTGCTGTTTCAGATAGTGTATTTTTTTCCAGGAAGGTAGCTGTTTGGTCCACAAGTGTTTCATTGCAACACAAAGGTGAAAGTAATTCCTTAAATAGCTTCCTGGAAAAACACAAGTAAGAAGAAAAACAATTTCTGCTTTCCATGATAAAAAACAATCGATGTGAATAGTTTTGTTTATTTTCCTGGTCAAAAAGTCACTGTCAGTGTATATTTAAAACAAATGGGGAGATGGGAGGGGCAAATGGCCTTAAAGCAAATGTATCACATACAATACTTTTTTAAAAAGAGAAGGAACCCAGGCCAGCATGTTAAAAATGAACATTTCCAATACAATTTGTCACCCATGCATAAATCTTGCTGACATTTTCAGTCAGTTTAATAGCCTTCCCATTTTATAAATCAGTATGAACTTGCACAGTTGCAAAAAGTGTGTGTTTTGAACATTTCATTTGCATACTTTACCAAAAGCCAATGAGGCAGTGGAAGCAACACTGGTGATCATAATAAGTGTTTGGGAAAAGGCAGAAAGATCACTAATGGTTTGCCTTTAGGGATTTCTGTACTCCATAGGGGACGAAAATGAGAAATATTTTTCAAACAGCAGGGGTAAAGGTTTTAAAACTAGAAACACATGGAGTGATAAAAATGTTAGTGCCACAGGGCGCATAGCAGGAAAAATTTACAATGTAAAAACTGTAATTTCAGCATTAGGAAGTAATAATCGTGTTTCATCATTGTTATTAAAGCATGACCCTTAAAGTCACATAAATTAGATATAACTTTCTAGAGAAGTGTATTAATCTTCAATGGAAAATATTAGGAAAGTTTATTATCATATAAAGATCAGAAGAAACTGTTTTTTATTAAAAAATATTAAGTTTGGTAGTGTTGTGGTTTTTTTTTGGGGGGGGAGAAAGAAATCTCTAGCATTTTGAAACAGCAGATAGACTTCTGTTTACTCAGTGCAAAATGCAGTGACCAGCTTTGCTTTCAAAACCAATAATAGTTACATGAGATGAAACAAACATGCAAAAATTAAAGAATGATCTCAGCAAATCTTGGAAGTTCTATTCATAGGCATTAATGACTTATATTAAGGTCAACCTAGTATTTCTATTGTGTTGATGTCAAATGCATCCAAATGATTAATGAAGACTGTTAGAGTCATCAGAAAAAAAATATTTAAGTAAAATTGTAACCTGAGGTACCACAAGAATATCCACTGGGAGGCTTGAAATAGAACCAGTTATCTGAGGTATGTAATTAATGACTGAGGGATAGTTTCCATCCTACCTGTAGAGTCCAATTTTATGAGGGCTTCCATCTCTCCTAGATTAGGCAATGAAAAAGTGGTACAATGTGATGGCAGTGGACTTGCTGGGAGAAGCACCTGCTGCTGGGGACAATACCATACCACACTGTACCACTAGAATGAACTCATTCAGAATGAATATGACTTCTGTTGCCATCCTGCCTCCAAAATCCTACAGTTTCCTGAAATAAAGGGCTCAGGGTATGGTTTCAGCACCTTTTGCTATAGCCCACAGGAGCTTTGTAGGTGACAACTAGAATAAGAGCCTGATCTTCACATTCCTGTTTTCATAGTTTTAGCTTGAAGTTTCCCTTTTCAATTTCAATTTAAAAAAAAATAATTACTAGCATTTTGAAATGGTACACTGCATAAAAGAGAACTCAGGTGAACCTGACAGACTGCATATACTTTTAATTTTTTTGAGGTAAAGAAGGGATAGCACTATGTTATTGGTATCTCTTGACTTCCTGCAAGACAAACAAGATTTGACCTGCTAGGGTTTACAATGCTTGAATGCATCTTGTGTCAGAGTACTGAGGATGTGCCTCCTAGAGTATGATTTTGGTAGTTCTCTGTTGCTCAGTCACCAGAGTGAAACCATTGATAACAGAATACATTGATAACAGTACTGTTATCAATACATCAATAATAGTACAGAAAAAACCCTTTACCCACCCTGCCACATTGAGTGCTCTCACCCTTAAGATGCAAAGCTTGACTTCCTCTTGTGTACTCTACTTCTTGCACTGTCAGTTTACTTTTTCTTTATCCACATTTCTTCATTTGCAAGGGGGAGAGGTCCATAGTTCATTTGGAAGAGTAGACAACCCCTTCCCAACTTAATCTGTAGCTTGACTTTGTGCATAGTCTCCAGAGAAGCAATAAACTTGTTCCCAAGTGCTCCAAACACAGAAATACTATGCATAAGGAGGGCATCATTACTGTCTTTCCTTCCAGCTGTGTTCTTATGTGAAAATGGTTGTCACTGCTGTTTTTTTCTGTCCCTTTCTGCCAGTCCCTCAGGCAGTTTATGAAGCTCATGCATAGTGAAAGATTAGACATCGTACTTCTCTGTGCCATTGGAACTAACAAGGTAAATGTACCCAAATGTGACTTTTATTTTTTTTTTCCAAGATGCTTTTCCTATTTGCATTAGACACAATTTAAGATTTCTGTCACTAGCCTCGGTGGCAAAACTTGTCATTTTCCAAAGCAGAGAATTTCAAATTTTTTTCACTTTGTAAAAAATTGCCAGTTTTCTAATCCAGAAAGTTCATATTATGAGTCAACATGCGCACTGCAGTAGACACAATGGAAAGAGACTTCATCATTTTCTAACAGAAAATGAAAAGATATTAGATATTTGTCAGTTTAAAATGGTGCAGCCAAAGTAAGATAATGACATAAAGAAAGTAGTGAATAAGTGGTGAATTTGTTGGCTTTATAGCTTTATGGTGTATTTCGTGAAAATTCTGCTGTTTTCAGATATTCTTTTACCATGAAGAAAAGTAATAGCTTTCATAAGGTGAAATGAATAGAACTAATGACTTGCTTCTCAGTATTATTAGCCATCTGCTTTATGTTGGTCTACATTGATTTAGAAAAGAATTTGACAAGTGTTGAGCAGTCTATACAATGTTAGACACTAAAGCTTTCAATTTCCAAATATAGAATCCTGCTTTAGCTGGAGCTCTGCTCATAAGGTCACAACTTCATTAGTTGGCAGTCTGCTTCTATAATAGTGACCTGTAGAATGAAAAAAAAAATCACGTCAGTGTATGATCGATTTATGTTTATATTTAGCTTTCCAGAATTTGAAGAGTAAACTGGTGGCAAGCAGTATGACAATGAATTTAATGATCTTAAGAATTATTAATGACATTCATACCATAACAGTATCCATGGTTGGGACCAAAATACGGCCAGTATGGAAAACAGTGGTTTCAGTGTACCAGCTGGTACTGGCTCTACCTGTTGTAGTGTGAAAATTTCCATTATATAAGGGTCTGAGACCAAAAGTTAACTTAGGTGGCCAAATTGCAGACTGTTTTTTATTGTAGGGTTACTTGTATTTAGCAGGAGTTACTAGTTACTATTGTAGGGCGATGCAAGCTAAACACAGTCATGGAACTCCTCTGTCTCTTTGTAGATGGTAATCAAAAATTGAGCCTTGTTTGGAAGTTCAGCCTTTGAAGCTGGAACCCCTAACTGATGAAACAAATTATTAGGTTTAGTTTTGGAGATCAAGAGTGTTCTTAAAATCTCTAAATATAAACTACAGCAATCAGAATTCAGAAGAGTTGTACACATTTAACACTAGTTTTTAACTGATGAGTGAAATGTTTATAACAGAAAGTTCAGTGTAGTTCCACGCCTTTTGCAGGTTGGCCCAAAGAAATTTCAATCTTCGCCTCTGTGAATTGAGTAATCTTTTTAAAAATTCTCATTACATTAATTCAGATGTTAATTTGGTAAAATTTAATATATTTGGTTTTATCTATTAATTTTATTTACAGTGTAAATAATCTGTAGTCTGGACTTTGTAGTTTAACAGTTATTTTTTTCAGGATCTGTTCCCTAAACCTTTTCATCTGTGGTTCTTAGGTACTTTGGTCTGAGAGATGACAGGAGTCATAAAGGCTCAGCTCTAATGACCTGTTTAAGACTGTTGTTTCAACAACCAAAATACTAAATGACCAGAAAAATGTGACAGTACTTGCCTAATATATATGAATAACCAAACAGAAAATAGTAGTATTTCTCAGACCAAACTTAATATATGCAACTTGAACCATTTCAGTGAATAATTTGAGGTGGTAGTATTTGGAAGAATTTTTTTCTTTATAAAGGCTGTGAATTTCTCGGTTTATTGTCTTAGAAAAAGTCACAGTAATTTTGTTTTTCCAAAGTCAGTTAGTCAGTAGTTGCCAGTAAACATCCACGGAAAACCCTACAATAATAACATTTATCCTATAAATAACAAACCGTTTCATATGCCTGATAGTAGGAAATAAATTTTGAGGGTGATTTCAGTATCAGGTGATTGAGAGGTTTGTTGTATAAACCAGAAGTGAAACGTATTATTAAAAGTTATAAAAGGTATTGTCTTAATAATTGTAGAATGCCAGTTAAAACATGGTATTTTGTTATGCTACCTAAATTCAGCAGCCTTTTCCCCATGAAATATATTTTCCCCATGAGTTTTTAAGTAAATATTATTTGTTTGAAATTATGGAGTGCATATATTGCTTAGGAAAATCTAGTCTTGACTAAAATGTTTTTGGCTACACCATTAGTATGTTAGATAGGGTGCAGTAATAATCCTTATTGACCCAAAACATATGCAAATGTATTGGGTTTTTGCCAAGTTACCAGTTTTCACAGCTTTGATACTAAAATGGAGAAATATTATTTAATTTTACTTGGGTCTGATACAACATTCACACCCTTCATATTTAAAGGTCTGTGCTTCCTACAAGCCACGAGAAACATTCACAGAAAAAGAACTGCTCTGGGGCTCAGAAAGTAACAAAGCAGATTGCAGGAAGGTACTTCATAATTGGAGGTAGAGCAGTGTGGTTGAAATCATGCAATGTGCAAATACTTTCAGCTGAGAAGAAAATATAATAGTCAGTTTCAGTCACAATATTAGAAGGTAGAATTCAATTCTGTTCTTTGCTGGTATGACCAGTTTCCTATTGTCTATGGATACAGATATCAAGACGTAGAGTACCACGCAGAGCAGTTGTAGACGGACTGTTCTGTTTCTCTTGTTGACTCTGCTATTGTGTTTGACCAATAAATGTTCATTGTAATAGGTTAGTGTTTCAGCTTTTAGGTTTTAAATTATTTGCCATATTGGTCTTTGGTGCCATCAGCATCAACCTTTTGACATAAATGCTCCAACAGGTCACTAGGATCTTTCCTGAAGCTTAGAAGAGTATATTATAAAACACACTGAATAAAGCAAGAATTAAAACCCTGGGTTTGGTAACTGAATCTCGCTTTTTGGTGTTGGCCAAATGAGAAAGGTGTTCCACTTCCTAATGCGTTGAAAGTGAAAAGAGTAAACACATCAGATTCAGTTACTGTCCAGAAGAAAAATAATTTTTGATAAATGTGGGCTCTATTAGCAAGTCAGATAAACACATAGTGAACCAGTTATTGATCTTATTTTTCTCCAGGTTTTAGATACAGTGACTCATATTCCATCAAAGTTATGAATTATTGGTAGTTGATTTCATTCTTCATTCATTCATACATTCATATATACATTTCTTTCATTCATTGTGTTCCCAGTCAAACCCCACAGTTCTGGTAAAATATTAATGTGAAAATATCTAGGCTGATTTTCTGTAACATACAAGTTTTGGAGCTCAGCCACTTCTACACTATACATGTATCTATCTTCTGCTGAGCTAGAGCATAATCTCTTACAGAAAAATTGTGAGCCAATTTAAAAGTCTTGATTGAAGGTGATCCATATGAATTGCTCCTGTGATTAACTGAGATCTGTGTTTCTAGTCTAGATTTGAGTGTCTGTAGTTGCATCTGCAAGTATTTTGGAGCAGTGTTCAAGGCCAGGTTGGACGAGGCCTTGGGTGATATGATTTAGCGTAAGGTGTCCCTGCCCATGGCAGGGGGGTTGGAACTAGATGATCTTAAGGTCCTTTCCAACCCTAACTATTCTATGATTCTATGACTCTATATATGACATTTTCTGTAATAGTGACTGAACTTTTTATTTTCCTTCTTGTCAAGGTACAGTTTAATCTTTACTGGGTTAACTAAGAAGGATTTAGCTTAGTAAGTCTCTTCAAGAAGAAATATCATCAAAAAATTTCAGAAACCTTTTTTAAAACACTTTCCAGGTTTGTGACATCAAAATAGCAGATAAATGATGATGAATATTTTCCTGTCTGATTCTTCCAAAGATGGAATAATCATGGAAGTAAACTACCTGTACAGCAAGGTAAGACCTGGGCTAGACAAAAAGGCGTGAGAATAATTTGTTAACCTGCAAGTGGTTAATATGAGCTACGTTAACATTTCTGTACCTAAATGCTGCTATTTCATGTGCTGAAAGTTGCAATATTCAGCTGGTAGTTCTTCTTTATGTGTTGTCTGAGCTGGTGCTTTAAGTACTAAAATCCAGAATGTTTACAGAATGACGATTATATTGGCTACTTGAGGTCTAGACTTTGGAGTACAGTCAATGCAAAAGTGACAAAAGTACAACCTTTGACAAACAGCATTCATGGAGGGTGCAATAGCATTACTGGCACAATGGGGTAATCACTTTTTGTCAGTATTAAGAATGATTCCAGTAAGTAAGGCAAATTCTTTGGCATACCAAAGAGCAATGAGCATGCAGAAGAAAAGACAACTGCTGATGTCCCTCTTTGCCCAGCATTTGGTATGCATGGGCGTAGGTATCCAGTGAGCAGCAGACAGCACTAAACAAGGACAACCTCACTGCAGAGAGAGACACGCAAAGTGAGAGCAGCTGTGAATGCTGGCATATTTAGCTGCTAAGAGCTGCCGACCCTCACAGATGAGGCTGGCACGAGCCTGCAGGAATGAGGATGGGGTAATACTAACAAGGCTGAATTGATCTGCATATATTACAAAGGAAGACCAGAATACTTGCATAATCACAAATTTGTAAAGTAGGTCCAGGGGAACACCTTGACTTTCCCAGGAAATGAGAAGGCAGCTGTGAATGTTTTTGGCAGAAAAGTGCTTCTGCTTTTGAGAGCTGTGAGCGCACTGTTCTCGCTCTTCTCGGTTTGGGCTCAGTTTAAGCGTTACCAAAACTCAGTCCGCATCATCCCAAAATAAGATTTAGTGTTCTGCATCATGGATCTGGAAGAAACAAAAATAAGCCTCCTGCCTAAAGAGTTGCATTATAATACAAACACTGTAAATACATTAGGGAAAGTCATATATAATGTTCTGAAGGAATAAAAAAAAAAAAAAAAGAAAGGAGCATTTATTTTATAAATAAGGAATGATATCTCTTTCCCTAATATAAAATGAGATTGCTGAATAAGAAGGGTTGTAGAGATTTTAAATATTTTAAATATATTTCTTATGAAAACATGAATACATTCTGGGCACATTTGGTCAGTACTTTGAATTACAGTGTTGAGGTTGTGGAAAGCTTAAATGCGAAAACAGGAGCAGAAAGAGACAAGGAAATCTATCAGCCCATTTCTATAATAAAGAGAAAAACATAATTATGACTTGCTGATAAGCTGTAAAATTTTGCATGCTGCATTTCCTTAGGCAACCACAGTTGTCCTCCACAAGGATTATTTCAGCAAATCATGCTATTTGAATAGGCATAGAAGAAAATTTTAGCAGTCTCAAGAACTGCAAGCTCAGTTTTGCACTTGGTGAAGTGCATAATGTAAAGTGATGCCTTTAGAGAAAGTACCCTATAATGCAAGAAGACAAATCACTGATTTGGAATTGATATGTTCCTTGTACTTGATATGTTCATTTATATGCAAGAAATTTATTTGATCCCAAATTCAGGAATTTAACCAAACATGCAGATAATTAAATGGCTATCAAGTGAAGAAATGAAAAAAAAAAAAATCAAAACCCATCAAGATCCCTGTTGCAGAAAACAAGTATATAAATTAGGGAACAAGTGACGAATCTTGAAGAGGAAAGCAATATACTATATAAAGTACTATTTCATGCATGCAACTTGTGTATCATTAAGGTTATGCTTATACAACGAGAAGTAAGGAAATTGGAACTAAAGAGAGAAAAGTCAGTATTAATGCTGAACCTTTCCCTTCTAATTTTTAAAAGGGATTTTTTTTTTTTTTTTGCAAGTTCACAATGCATTTGCCAATATAAATCACAGTGCATTATTAACACAAACAACATTAAGACATAGAAAAATAGAGAGCTTAGACCTTATTTGATTTTCAAGTCTAACTGAACAAAAACAGACAATATACAGCTCCCTCCTCTTTCCCTCTCATACACACATTTATTAGGCTGCTTATGTTTTCTTAGTGTGACATCTTCTTTATTTTAAGGTTTAATTACTAGGCACATAGCTATAAAATTTACAAAATTCCTTAGATACTTTTGAATAAGAAAAATGAACAAAAAGATTTGCCAAAAGAATTTTAAGTTCAGCTGTCTCTTTGGGGTTTTTTAATAATATGTAATTAACTTATTTCGATCCTTATATTCAAACTTTCAGGAAGCATTTTAAGACATGTTAACTAACTAAGAATCTCAGTTTCATTATCAGTAAATGTATTTGGATCTAAAAAGACTTAGGTGGCAGTGCTTTCTACTTAATTTACTTTGTTTTTTTGTTTTTCAGAAATTTATTGTAAAGTGGTTTTTTTAATAGATAATTCAGAATTGATTAAATATTGCCTGCATACTCAACAAGTATAATTTTTTACTGAGTGATATACTCTTCAGTAAATAAGCTGTTGCCTTCACTTGGCCTAGGGCCATCTTAGGAAAATCATAGCTGTAGTGCTCCAGGTCTCTTTTTGGATGGGTTTTGTTTTGAATGCTGTAACTCAATCCCAGAAAATGTTTATGGATCCAAATATGCGAAAAATTTCTTACCGCTAGCAGTTCATAGTGTATGATAGTCAAATAACACCCAGGATCCTGATCAAAATGACAAGGAAAAATATTTTATGTGTGTACTAATCATGGTTGCATTTATTTAAAAAAAAAAAAAAGATTACATTAGAGACACATGTAAATAGATAGTGTTAAATGTAATTTATGTATCTATATGTATCTACTATGATTTTTTTCATTTCTTACTACTTCTTTTGGCTCTGAAACTGAAAGAAGCAGAGCTTCATACACTGGAAGAAGCAGAATAGCTCAGTAAATCTAAAAGTCACAGATATAAAATCTGTGGGAAAGTTACTGTGCAAAAATCTACCCCACAAGGTGACTTCTTTGAGTGTCACTTCTCTTTCTCCACATAAATTCATTTCAAGCCCAGGACACATGCAGTGTGAATCAGATTATTGAATGTGAATGTGTAGAATATTCCACAAAGTGCATTTCACTCAGGTTCGGTTTTTGTTGGCTTTTTTGGTTTTGCTTTTTTTTTTTTTTTTCCTGTAAATACTGAGGATGCATTAAGATAATTGCAATAGTGTAATTAGACATTCTCCTAAAAATGACTTGTCTACAAGTGGGTTAATCGATTAAGGATTTTAAAGGGGTTAGAGAGAGCCAGTTACAGTAATCAGAGAAGAAAAAGTGCTGAAGGTATCATGAAGGCTCATAATTAAACTGAAGCTTACAGCTCAATTAAACTTGAGCATCATTATGCATAAAACATCAGTAGACATCCAGAGCCCAATAAAAAGAGGTGCTATCAATGTTAGCAGCCAAAAGGTAAGACATAATATGGATTGGACCAAGCGTTCCAGATAAAGTCAAGGAAAATTGTGAATAAATTTGAAGTTGAAGTACACTCTAAGCTGTGTCTAATAAGCTAGTTAATATAAGTTTGACACTGTAAATACAGTAACTACAAGACATAACAATGAGCTCAGTTTAATGCCAGCCACAATAGATTAGTTTTGAAGAGGGGAAATGCAAGAGTGATTTGTCTAGTAGAAAAGGGGCAGGCAATGCCTTTGCCTGTGAAAACACTTTTGTTGTCCATTCCTAAGTAGTATTTGTTATATTTAGACACAGACATCCTGACCTTAGTTTGGATTCTCATTTCACTTTTATAGCTATATAATTTGGCAGTGCTTCCTATTTCAGGATCCCTATAATCACATAACTCCTTTGTAAATATGTGGCAAATACTTTATAAATAAGCAGTAATGGAGCCATCAAAAAGATGATTGGGATTGTGAATACACTTCCCACCTCAAGGCAGCTTTATCTGTTCCTGGTAGCAGTTGGTTTGTGTCAAATTGATGTACATCTTACAGGATGTGTTCTTTTACATACCTCAAGGGAGCTGAAGGCTCAAACCCACCAAATCTGTTGTGAAAATCTCTGTAGCAGAGTGGGATACTTTGAATCAAAGCCTCAGGGGTATGTATATTGAGGTTTTCACATTTTTCTTTCAGGTAAGAGTCTTGTATTAACCTTATTTAAAATACATATGGAAATGTAACAGTCAAAAAGTTTAAATGCTGCTGAATTCCTAACAGTGTAAAGATATTAGGGAAAGCATGTTAATAAAAGGTTGTGCGTTGGAAATTATTTGTGATATTAGATACAGAAGAAATTTTTTGCAAAAGAAAATTGCTTAAGAAAAATTGTTTAAGAAAACAGCTTTTGTTGCTTTTCTCTGAAAGGTACAGCAGGTGCTTACAATATTATCAGCTAAAAAATTAAGAATTTCTTTTTGTAATTTATTTCTGTAACAGGAATTTTGTGTGAGTGCTGGGAGAAGTACTGCAGTAATATTCTGGAGGTTGCAGAGCATCACAGAAAGAATTAAGGGATCCTGGCATGAAATGTTTTACGCAGGGTTGGTAAGATTCACAGGTATTAGTAAACTAATATGGCAAAAATTCTCCTGCCCTTTTTAGTTGCAGCTCTGTATGATTTACTATTATTTCTCTCTTCTGTGGTACCTTCTGGATTGTTATCTGCAGGAAGTTGAGTGTAGAGTAAAAAATAGACAGGCATAGAAGTCTAACTGCTAGCACTTATCAGATCCAAGTTCTTCCCTTATATCCAACCCATACCTTTCTATGATTCTATGTACAATGCTTGTACAACTCCCGTTGTCTTCCTGGGGAAACTTTGTAGAGCTTATTGGATATCATTTGTGTATAGACTTTTATTTTATTAGAGGGCAAAGTATTAATTGCTACCAGTTTCAAAGAATTTTCTGGAAACCTTTCCAGGTATCAGACGGAATATGTGGCACAAAGACAGTCCGGAGGGAAGAGGCTCTTACCTAAAAACTGCAGGAGACCTGCTGTCGTTCAGGTTTGAGAGTGAATGTCAGTCTTCTACGCCCTAACTGAATGCTTCCTGTTTCAGTCTGCTCCTTAGGAGGTTCTCTTTTCCAAGTCAAAGTAAGAGGTAAATTCAGTTGGTAGTTCATAGCTACAAGCACTACCCAGTCAGAGGTGTGGTGTCTCACAGTATGCCAGATCCAATCATGTATTTGATCATATTTTAATTAACCACTCTTCTGTTTATAGTGAAATGAAGATGCCCCAGTACTAATTAAGAAGGGTCTATTAAGCCACATAGAAAAGCCTTCCTGATTTACATCTTAGACACAGGTTAACTGGGCACCAGTGGCTCTTCAGTGTATGCTTACATATGCACACTGTGGCAAACATGAATTTATTTACTTTAGCTTGGCTCACAGAGATAACAGGATAGAGAAACTTAAATCTGTCCTGCCTGGTTAGTTCATGTGAGGTAAACTGTTACTCTTCAATAGTATTTAGATTGTACAGTGAAATCAACAGTTAAGTATACATTTTACTTTAACCAAAACAGCATGTTTGCTTCTTCTTAGGACCTTAAGCATAATTTTTGTTATTAAAGTTATTACAGCTTGATTATATTACATTGCATGATTTTAACTAAAATTATAATCATTGTAGTTCACATTATATTAACTGTTGTACACATGATAATATGACCAATGACAACAATGATAAGAGAAAAAAACAAGGGAAGAGAATACGATACCAAATGTGAACAATACCTAGGTCTAAGGACTGGAGCATTAGTTTCCATCTAGAGATGATTTTTTCCATGTGAGCTCCTAGTGCAGTGGGTTTGTCTTGCTGGCAGGCATATGCGAAACCTTGTGTGAAACCTCATTTGCTCCTTTTTGCAGCAATCATCTCAATGTTTGTAGCAGAATATCTAGGGAGAATATGGTGCTGCTTGTTCCCTGCTTTGAATCCCGAATTCTTACCAAACATGTACTGAACGAAGCCAGAGCATGTACTTCAGGATTCTCTCACTAAAAAATGCCAGTGATGGTGGTAGTGATACACATCCATTGCTGTAAATAAGTACATTCTTTGTATAGCTGAAGCAATGGTAGGAGTATAATGGGATAAAAGACTTCAGCAGTCTTAGCTAGATCAGTGGAAGGAGTAAAGATCTAAAAATCACTACTGAAAACTACCACCTGGAATTTTAGATCCATAAAATGCACAGGAAAATACTTCTGAACTTCTTGAAGGAAAGATTTTCCTTTTAGGGCCATTAGAAAATGAAGACTAAATTGCTCAGAACATCTCCCCAAGCTAATTCACTTGTGTTAAAATTATTTATCACTTTGGTTAGGTCAATTGCCAGCTTTTGCTCTGTAACTTTTTGAGTTATTGTAAGCTAAAGGGATCCATACTCACCCCTAAAGAAAATACTGTCACTAAAAGCTGCAGAAAATTTGGACTGTGTCTGTTGTCCCTAGTGTTTTTATGCAAAATGACATGAACAACAATACCAGTGCCCATACAAAGAAGTCTTTTGAGCCTGACATATTTTATGTGAGCCCTTTATTCTCTCATTAAAAAATACACAGTATATTTGTAAGAAAGGATGTGAGGGGTCTTGCCAAACCAACAAAACCTAGTGAACTCATGAATCACATAACCTGTGTCTTTCTAGGTTGTTCAGTGTATATTGTGACACCTAATGTTTGTAGTATTGTAATTCACTGACCTAAGTGAGTGAGAAAAGAATGAAGAATGCTTTTTTTATTCTGTCCTAGAAGATACTGTTAGCAACATGAAAAAAAAAATTATAATAAAATTGTATAAAAATAAATTCCCTCCCCCAAAGACAATAGGTATTGTTTTACAGCTGGGAGGCAGAAAACATATTGGATGAAAGCATTACAATATTTAAAAAAACACATGGAGTTGTAAAAATTTGAATAAGTCCTCTAAATCTTCTATAAAATATTTAATCAGTTGATCCTTAACAACTGTTATGTACAGTACAGAAAGCTTATAATTCACAAATGCAGGTTCAAGCAGTGTTCCCCAAGGATGGTGAGAACAGACTGAAACGTTGAAAAGAAAGGCAGGGAGACAGAAGGAAAGAATGAATTAAATAAAAAGGTCAAATTCTTAATTTTCCTTTTTTATTTTGTGTTTTCCCAATTATTGTTCTCCATCTCTTAACATGAAAAATATCTTATCTGCCCTCACTCTCTTGAAGGAAGTGGAAAAAATCAGTTGCAATATGGTTTTGAATGCTAATTATTAAACTTAGTAGCTACTTTTTTCATCTTTTCTAAGAAATCTTGCTATATTTTTCAAAAGAAAGTCAAAGTCTTGTTTTCAGTCAAAGAAAGGGAAGATATATTTTTTTTTTCTTTTTAATGACAGTCTAACAATGGTCACACAACTCACCAGTGCATTCCAAAAATCTCGTGCTGTCATCGTAAAAATCTGACTGCAGCAGAATCTGTCTGGCACTAGACATAGCCCTAATGACCCTAAACTCACATACGATCCCTGGTGATCAGAAAAAGAAAAATACGGTAAAAATAGAGAAATATGTAAACTGCTTAAGTGACAGAAAAATATTCTCTGGAGAATGTCATTCATTTTTTCCTGTCTTTCACAACTGTCAGAGGTATCAGCTCTCTGAACTTGTCTTTTGCTTTGTTTAACAGGAAGCATAGGAGAATTTACTAGTCACTTAGAAAGTAAAATTAGTGATGAAGTAAGGTCATTCCTCTGTTTCTACAGTTAAAACAGTCCATTTACACTATTTAAACAGGAAACATAGCACAACCCTTTCCACTTTTACAAATGTTGGTAGTGATGAATTTTTCCTCATCAGACTTCCGTTTCCTAGGGTTCATTTAATGAGAAATTATGTTTCACTGTAAACAAATAAATAAGGTTTTACACAAACACAGAAAAATCTTAATGGAATCACACATGCACAAAAAAAAAAAAAGTCCTTTGTGCTTTTTCTTTTCTTTTTTTTTTTTTATTTTTTTTGTGTTAACACAAAATAGATTGACTTTAGTTGTGATTCATTTCTAGCATTGCTAGAAATTAAGTAGGGAGGAATTTATAGGATTCCTTGGAAGTTCAAAAGCATTCTAGAGAAATTATTACAAAGAAATAAACAATTTAATAGTTTGATAAATTTTTGTTTCATTTTGTAATATTTGATTTTTTAAAATTAGTAACACTTTAAAGTCACTTGGTATTTAATTCAGTACAGTTTTTAATGACAGCAGTTAGCACTAGTGGTCTTTCTATGCTCTGTTCTTTTTAGTTGTGCTATAATGATGTGTTTTACACATTACCATGAACCCACTGATTTCCCTGAGACCTGGGGCTCTCCTGTTCTTGGGCTGGGCTCCAAGTACCATGTGGAACATTTTCTTGAAGGTCCTCCTTTTTCTCTCGTGGGAACACTTAAAGAAACTTATGGTAAAAACCTAGATCTCTCCTGCAGTGAACAACGTCACACTTCCTTATGAGTGGCATAGATTGACAAATATGTTGATTTCTTTTACTTAAAGTGTGCAAAAAAGAAAGACCCATGTGAACAAAGAACTAAAAAATAAGTAATAATTCAGACATGAAAAGATCCTCTATTTTGGGGAAAAAAAACCCTTCTCTTATCTGAATGATGTTCTGTCCTTGTAAGGCTTGAATGTACAGATATTGGGGGCTTTGTATCTGTGCAAAGTGTAGCTCAGCAGTAGTCCATCAGGATGAGATATTATTTTAGTTGCTCATTCATCAGACAGATTACTATCCTGGTCTGCAATCCAAGAAGGAAAAAATGAGTAAATTGTCAGCTCAACATAGTCCTAAAATGTATTTCAGCCAAGGAGGTGTGTTCCCAGCTATAAGTAATTTCTTCCCATATAACTGGATATCTCAGCATACCAGGAGCTTGGAGAACAACAGACAATTTCAAAACCAGGTTTCCTGATATATAACAACTTCATTAATGCTACGAGAAATCCTGTGCTTGAAGCGTGCTGGAGCAAACATCAGTATCAGTGAGTCCACTGCCTCCTGATCAAACTGTGCACATCCTCATGTTTAATTGTAAAAGTTTATAAGCCTGTGCCTGCATTGCTCTATTTTATGCCTTGTATATATTAACAAAACTATCTTCACAACATCCTGAGAGGTAATGTTAGGAAAACATCATATAAGTATTTTAATCTCTTTTCTTGCAGTAGAACTTTCACTTCCCTTACACACATCCTTTCTGTTTGTTGAACTTGCATTTATTGGTCTAAGTTTTCTTAAACCAAAACAAAACAGTAATTTATCTAGTTTATTTCTTTCAAAATGGTGTTCTTAAAGTACATCTTGCAGATAGATTATCTGTCCCTCACAGCAAAGCTTCACAATGGGAGTCTAATAATTGCTCTTCTTCTAATTTCACTAAATGAGTTATAATTATTTTATGTCTGTTTTATGGTTACTGAATAGTATTAACCTAAGCTCTAATTATAATACAGCTTTCAAAGAAATGTATGGACACTAAATTGATGGACTGCCAGCTTATGTAGGAGCATCACATAAAGCAGATATACAGCTAATAGTTTAAGGCATAGTATGTTAAAATTCAGGGGCACAACTTGTTCATGAATAAGTAACAGGGTGTAAATTCATTGACTATCTTTTTTAGTAGATCAAACAGAGTAGGGCATCATTAATACTTGTCAAAATGAGAGTACAGTTAAAGTTGAATGTTGCCTATAACAAGAGGATTGGAAGTCTCAGAGTCTGAAAGTCAGGTTATTCAACACTATAATGGTAATGATGGATATTATGTCTGTTTCCTTATGATTTGCCCTGTATTAGAACATTATGAATGGTACTGCCATAAATTGCCCTGTTGTTTTTCATGTTTAAAGTGATTCTAAAACAAATTTTTGTTTTATAATCTTCTTATTGTCAGAAGTGATTGAAGGTCAAAACATTAAGAATCAAAGATCTTAACTTTATGCATGCTTTATAAAGCCTCTACCTATGCCTGCAAATGTGATACTGCAGATCTGCAGTCATGGACCCCCACCCCTGTGTGTCCCCAGATGTGACAGAATCTCACACAGTATCACAGTATGCTAGAGATTGGAAGGGACCTCAAAAGATCATCTAGTCCAATCCCCCTGCCGGAGCAGGAACACCCAGATAAGGTTACACAGGAATGTGTCCAGGCGAGTTTTGAATGTCTCCAGGGAAGGAGACTCCACAACCTCTCTGGGCAGCCTGTTCCAGTGTTCTGTCACCCTCACTGAGAAGAAGTTTCTTCTCAAGTTTAAGTGGAACCTCTTGTGTTCCAGTTTGTACCCGTTACCCCTCATCCTATCATTGTTTGCCACTGAGTAGAGCCTGGCTCCATCCTCGTGACACTCCCCTTTTATATATTTATATACACTAATAACATCACCCCTCAGTCTTCTCCAAACTATAGAGACCCAGCTCCTTCAGTCTTTCCTCATAAGGGAGATGCTCCACTCCCTTAATCATCTTTGTTGCCCTGCGCTGAACTCTTTCCAGCAGCTCCCTGTCCTTCTTGAACTGAGGGTCCCAGAACTGGACACAATATTCCAGATGCGGTCTCACCAGGGCAGCGTAGAGGGGAAGGAGGACCTCTCTCGACCTACTAACCACCGCCCTTCTAATACACCCCAGGATGCCATTGGCCTTCTTGGCCACAAGGGCACAGTGTTGGCTCATGGTCATCCTGTCGTCCACTAGGACCCCCAGGTCCCTCTCCCCTACACTGCTCTCTAACAGGTCGTTGCCCAACCTATACTGGAACCTGGGGTTGTTCCTGCCCAGATGCAGGACTCTACACTTTCCCTTGTTATATTTCATCAAGTTATTCCCTGCCCAACTCTTCAGCCTGTCCAGGTCTCGCTGGATGGCAGCACAGCCTTCTGGCGTGTCAGCCACTCCTCCCAGCTTAGTGTCATCAGCAAACTTGCTGGTAGTACACTCAATTCCCTCATTTAAATCGTTGATGAATATATTTAATAATACAGGTCCCAGTACTGACCCTTGAGGCACTCCACTAGTTACAGGCCTCCAACTAGACTCCGCCTCATAGACTACAACTCTGGCTTCTCTCCTTCAGCCAGTTCGCAGTCCACCTCACTACCTGATCATCCAGTCCACACTTCCTCAATTTAGCTGTGAGGATGCTGTGGGAGACTGTGTCAAATGCTTTGCTGAAGTCAAGGTAGACCACATCCACCACTCTGCCGTCATCCATCCACCGTGTTATTTCCTCATAAAAGGCTAAGAGATGGTCAAGCATGATTTCCCCTTGGTGAAGCCATGTTGACTGCCCCTCATAACCCTCTTATCCTTGATATGCCTTAAGATGGCACCAAGGATAAGGTGTTCCATCACTTTCCCAGGGATGGAGGTGAGGCTGACCGGTCTATAGTTACCTGGGTCCTCCTTCTTGCCCTTTTTGAAGACTGGAGTGACATTTGCTTTCCTCCAGTCCTCAGGCACCTCTCCCGTTTCCCAAGACTTGGTAAAGATGATGGAGAGTGGTCTAGCAATGACTTCCGCCAGTTCCCTCAGCACCTGCGGGTGCATCCCATCTGGACCCATGGATTTATGGATGTCCAGATTGCTCAACTGGTCTCTAACCCATTCCTCATTGACTAAGGCAAACCGCCCCATTGACCTGACTTCGTCTAAGGTCTCAGGGGTACAGGGCTCTTCAGGACTGCCTGCAGCAGAGTAGACAGAGACAAAGAAGGCATTCAGTAACTCTGCCATCTCTTTATCTTCTGTCACCAGGGCACCCATCCCGTTCATCAGTGGGCCTACATTGCCTCTGGTGTTAGTTTTGTCTGCCATGTATTTGAAAAAGCTCTTTCTGCTGCCCTTGACCCCTCTCGCCAGATTTAATTCTAAGGAGGCCTTAGTCCTCCTAGCTGCCTTCCTACATCCTCTAGCAGCAGCCTTATATTCCTCCCAAGTGGCCAGCCCCTCCTTCCATGACCTGTAAACTTTCCCCTTCCACTTGAGCATACCCAGCAATTCCCTATTTAGTCACGCAGGTCTCCTGGCCCTCTTCCTTGACTTCCTACGTGTCGGGATGCTCTGATCTTGAGCTCGGAAAAAGCAATCCTTGAATGCCAACCAACTATCTTGGGCCCCTTTACCTTCAAGCAGCCTTTCCCATGGGATTTCCCCTAGCAATTGCTTGAAAAGGCCAAAGTTTGCCCTGCTAAAGTCCAGGGTTGCAATTCTACTTGCTATTCTACTGGTCCTTCCACACAAGATCCTGAATTCCTCCCAAAAGAGCTCCCTGTGGCTCCCAGCTCCCTCTGCACACACTCAGCCGCCTCCCCCTCGCAGTCGAGATTGGTTCAATGCTTGCTTGTGTCAAAATAGAGACTCAGACGTCTTTGTGCATTTCTAGTCCATTCACTGGACAGGTCAGCAAATTTGTCCCTAAATCCTCAGAAGTGGCCTTCAGTGTGGGCTTTCCTTTTGCCTTTGGTATGAGTGGCTGCGTTGGGCAACAGGCTTTTTGCTGTTCATCTTAACACAGTTAACAGAATGATGCCTGACCACCCCCTACAAACCCAAGCACACCAGAAATAAGTGAGAATTTCCTTCCCCAAAGGTGATCCTTCTCATTTAGAGACCTTGAATATATATGACACCCATTCACCCTGGATTTAGGTTTTAACAGTCAGTTGCAGACTTAGAAAGTGCTGTTTGAATTAGTTTCAGACTAAACAAATTAGATGTGTAAAACACACCTGGCTCTTATCTAGCTAACGGCTAAACTTTGGACTACGAGAACTAAATAAAATCTATGAGCCATTTCCTGGCCACTATGTGAGATACTCCGTTAAGTTTATTTTTTAAGCCTCAGTGTCTGTTTCTTAATTACTTAAAGGTCTGTGGATTCATTCTGTTGTATGAAATTGACTATAAATTGTTTACCAGACTTAAGGGGGCAAGGAGATTATGCACTTTCTTATTTTTAATATTTCCCTCTCCTATCTGCTCTGACTGGACAGAAATTTCAAGCAACAGTTCTTGGAGACCATATTGAGATCTGCCTGGGCGTTTTGTAAGGTAAGAGATTGGCTGAGATGCCAGGATGTCTGGCTGCTGCTTCTGCTGAGCAGCTCTGCATCCTTTATGTTTTGAAATTATTCTATTGTAATAATTTTCAGTTTGGTTTAGTTTAGTTTGGCAATATATCCTTGTTTCTAAAGGTGTCTACACATATTTGACTACAGAAAATATTTACTTCTCTAAAGGGCAGCTTAACCTTTGTTTAAATTTGAGGTGAGCAAAAGGTCATTGTAATTATTTGCTGTATTATTTGTGTCACATCTCAGTTACTATGAAGGTTGAACATGCATTGCCCTTTATTAGGAAACTGCTTATCAAAACCCAATATTACCGCAAGTTTTGCATCCAGCAAATATTTTATTGAACCAATGGCTTGTACAGGAAACTTTTTCCTCTCCTGGGCTCTGATTGAGAACATTTAAGTTAGCAGAAAGTTTTTCCAGGGGATGGGATAGAGATGGGTGGTTTGTTCAGGTAGCTATATCTGTTTTGTTTCAATTATGTTTCGGTATAGTAAAGGAGAATTTTTAGTTTGATGCAGAGTGATAAAATTAAAATAGTGACAGAGGTTTTATAGCTAAGGTGCATTCATGGGCACATTACACTGCTTTTGCGAGCAAAAGCTTACTTTCCTATAATATTCCCAAAGAATAACTTTCCCATAACGACTTTGAAAGATAAGGAAGAAGAAATATGCAATGTTACTGTAAGTTACAATTAATTATGGGATGTTTTGATCACATGTGCAGGTAAGAGCATTTATCTGTCTTGCAAAAGGCTGTTAAACACTGGAGGAGGGAGCTCCAGCATTGATGACAGCATGGGTGGCTGTGGCTGGCTTCTCTTCAGCTGGGGAAGACGTAATTCACAGAGAGAAAGCCAAGATCATCGTCTAGTTTTATTGCTGTCTATTTGTTGCACTGTTCCTGATGTAATGCTTACTACTTGTGAGATGTTACATTGCATAAATAAAGCTGCTGCCTCTACCTTGGTATGAAGTTGTGATCCAGTGAATAATGAACTGCTAATCATCTCACTTGAGACAAAAGCCTCAATGCATTTGCCATAGAAATTGTCTTTTAAGTAGAGCAAACAAACATTTAACTACTCTTAGATTAGTATGTTAAAGGCAAGTTTCATGTGATAATGCTAAAAAATGAGAGCATCAAACAAGTCTTCGGGAGCAGAGACATCATTGTGAATTTATATGGATGCACAAGTAGTATAGGATTAAGCATTCAATACCACAATTTATTTATGATAATGTAAAAAGGAAATTGTTTAAAGGGGTAAAAGGTATTACATAAGGTACCAAAAGAAAGAATCACATCCTTTCTCAAGTTATGAGTTTTGTTTGCATTTATAACAAACTGCTTTCCTATGGAGAAGCATACAGATGCAATTGGGATTATCTCAGCTCTAGACTGCATAAAACAGTATAGGGAAGAATATGAGATCCAACCGGATCAGTAAAGAAACTGGAATTTGTTCAAGGCAGGGGGGTGACTCCTCTGTGAGCTGGAGGATAGGTGATAGGTGACCTACCCCTCAAGACCAAAAGTCCATGTCCCCAGCAGGAGCCTGGCTCCTCCAGTAGTAGAAAAATGCTCTGAAGAGCAGAGTGTATGTATAGACTGAACTGTAATTTAAAGTCAAGAAACTTTGCTTGAATTTGCTACTTGGAAAATATCCCAAGAGCAGTTTATTGTGATAGACTATGTGTAAATAATCAGTACCTCCCAATTTACTCCCATGATAAAGTGTGATAGCTGGGAAGGGTTACTGCTTCATCACATCACTCAGATGGTTTTATATCTGCATGGCAAAGTAGCAAATATATATGCATCCAAAAGTGCTTGATACATGGGATATTCAGAGCATGTTGGGGTGGGTTTTTTTTTTGTATTTGTGTATATTTATGGTCACTCACTAAAGGATCAGTGACCCCTTGATAGATTAATATAATGTACTTCAGATACAGTAGCACAAGTAAAATGACCTTGACAGTGAACCCACTTGTTAGTGCTTGAGTTGCTATGCAAGTGGAAGAAACGATCGGCCTTCAGTTCAAAAACCTTTCCTAAAAATCAGCCTGGTTGTTCATGCATACCGCTATATTGAGTCAGTCCTATCTTTCCAGTAAATAGAACGCTTCTTGTCTTTCACTCAACAAGTTCCTTTTAACAACATCCATTTAAAAACATCAAAGAGAAAACAGAGGTGGTAGGAGATAGCCTGCAATCACTAGCCAGGACTGGATTGCACAAGACCTCTAAGGGTCAGGTAAGAGTATTGCTCTGTGGACATACGGATGTGAGCAAAGGGAAGCAGAGAGACGTCTCTGCACGACCTCGCAGCAGACAAGGAGTGTGTAGTGCTGCAGCAAAGATTTCTGTTGGCAAAGGTCCACCATGGGGAAGGTCGTGCTGATGTTGCACCGTGCCTTTGTTGTTCCACAGATGATTTGACAAGGGCTCAGCTGGAAATGGTGCCATTTGTTCTCATTGCTGAGGATAAAGTCAGATTTCTAAAAACACCAAAGGCTTTCAAAACATTTTTGTTTGCATTTTCAAAAGAACTGCCTGCAAGACAGAAGTCTCAGATCAGAAGTTGTCTTGTAAAAATCCTGGGGAGTATCCCTCAGTGCCCATTTGGTGGTGTGTCAGTCTTCTAGTGATACTGTTCTTCCCAGGAAATCATAATTTATTAAGGTCAACAGGTTAATGTGCTGGACTATGTGCTACCGATTGGTAGACATAAAATATATTTAGTCTTGTGACATACCTAAAAGGTTTTCAGTAGAGGGAGGCTTGCAATAAAACGTGTGATGGGTTGTTCTATTATTTTTCTCCCACGGCATTTCTTTCTTTTGGAGATATAGGTAAAGGAGAGAAAGTTGATGTTTGAAAACAAAAAAATCTGGGTAGCTGTTATGTTACAGATGTGGGTTTTATAATTTAGGGGTTTTTGTGTGAAAAAGAAGTCAGGATTCTAAGCAGACATGATGTAAAGCAATTTAAAATTAATAGAGCACTTCAAATTTTTAGAAGCACTTAAAGTTAGAAGTGATCTTGGTTTTGGGCAGGCTCAGTGTATCAAGATATAAAATTATGAATGAGTTCTGGATATACAAAAACATATTGGTGTAAAGGCAAATGTTAATATACCTGATTAGGACAAAGCAAATAATTTTAAAATGCTACGAGCTGAGAATCCAAATAAATTTTGTCTTACTATAGTCTTTCAATATATTTATTTGGCTTCCATTATTCTCTTATTTTAAATACCCTGTACAAGATGGAATAAAGACTCTCCGAGAAAATATTGAAAATAAATATTACTGAAAATGCAGAAATTCTACTTTTGTCTGTGCATCTTACAGGCTGACCATCCCTCCCATGGGGGAAAGCAGGTTATTGACAAGTCCCTGCCTGTCTTTCTTAAGTGAAAGAGCAGAGTGATTTAGAAAGAAGCAAGCTCATGACTGAGTCTCTCACAGGATACCAGAGTAAGATAATAAATAAATACATATTTTTTAAAGTAAGTAAATGATTGTGCTGTCTCATGCCCTCCCTGTGTATTCTGGGTGCTATTCAGCTGTTCAGATTTTCTTCCTCATCACAGGTTTTCTCTTACTGGGACAAGCTGAACAAAGTTTTTTGTTTGCTTTCTTTGGTTTGTTGGTTTGGGTTGGTTTTTTGGTGCTTTTTTTGTTTGTTTTGGTTTGTTTTTTGGCTGTGGTTGTATTTTGTTTTTTCCTCTTTTTGATTGGGGGGTTTTGGTTGTTTTTTGTTATATTTTTTGTTTTGTTTTGTTTGGGTTCTTTTAGTTGTGTGGTTTGTGTTGTTTTTTTTTTAATTTTATTATTATTCTTGTACCGTTGTCAGCATCCATACAGTTGGAAAGAAATGGAGAAATTGGAAATTTCTCAGCTTGCCAGAGTGTGGTGTAAGATGCGTCAACTTTCCCTGGAGGAGCCTGTGCTTGTGGCAGGTGGGAGAAGGAACATCCCTGGGGCTGGAGTGTGCCTGGTGGTAGAAGGGCAAAAGATGCCCACATGGACTAAAGGAGAGTCTCCTTGGGTTGACAGGGGCTCTAACACTAGACTTAAATGCTTGATCTATAGCACATCCATGCAGCATTTGATTAAACCAGATCTGAATTGCCATTTGAATTAATCCCATTACCAGCTTGACCAATATCCATTATGGTCTGGAAACCGAGGAGCATCAGTCACTTGCCATGCATTTTGGGCTGGCATCGTAGACCAGAGGTAAAAGGCACGCAGAGAGACTCTCAGACAGGTATGTACAGTCTGTAATAGAAATCATTGACCCTGCTGAACCTAACAGCTGGGTGAGAGAAATAAGGGCGGTCTGGAGGGCGAGACATAGGAAGTATCAGTTCCTTACCCACAGGAAACTGTGAAATGTAACCTTAGTTTTGCAAAATGTGGGTACTCCATTAAACAAGGCCTTTTTTTTCTAATTCTTTTGTTACCAAGTGCCTAATGTAAATCATAACTTTCAATTATGGTGCACTAATACAATACACTTTATATTGTTATTATCCATAGCTCTAAGGATAAAATCTGGAATGTGTTTGAAGCACTCCTCCACCAAATGAAGCACCAAATAAATTACTGGATACATAGATTTTAAGCACTTTAAACTTTTTATTGAAGAGGAAATATCAAGTAGCTCTGACTGCTGCATCCCAAATTAGTTCATTGCTCCAAATAAGTTCACAATATTCCTGTGAGTGATTTATTAAGTAACCAAATATTCTCATCACTCTCAAGAAATTAAGCGCAATGTATTATCTATCTCTTTAATGCCTGGTTCATTATGCTTTTGTATTGATCTATATTCTTTGCTATTTTGACATATACATTTTATATTATTAAATTACATGTTTTGTGATACTGCATAGATGTTCCTATCCCATTGGACAAAGCTTGCTACAAACATGATAATGAAAAAAGTGATCCCTCCAACAAAACCCTGTGCCTTCTACATGTATTACAGTTGCATGTATCATCATGTAGTAGAGATTTTCAATGTCTGCCTGTGCATACAAACACTCATGTCTACCTCACTGAAAAAAATCCTATGTATTTTAGTAAGAGTAGAGCCAACAATGCCTTTTACAAATAACATAAACCCTGATAAAATTTCATAGAGAATATTCTTTTTGCTTTTTCTAAGCTATCTCATTTATGTCTGAATGTGTGGTATGATTTTATGAGCTAAATTCTAGTGGAAAAATTGAAAAAATCTATATGAAATTACACAGAATTTTCCCCAAAGTGTTTCATTTTACACGTGCATAATAAATGTATAATTGCACATGTACACACTTTAGTTTTCTGGTTTATATCAAAAATGACAAAAATATTTTCAAAGCAAATGCACTTTTTCATAGCTAAACCAAAGAAAGAAACTGTGGTTCTGCCTCTTCTGAACTGGGAAGCGTGTATTTTAGAAAACTTCACCTAAAAATGTGTTCCCCATCACACACCTTGAAATGTTTGACTTTTCTCCATTTCCTACACTCAAAACTGAAATGGTAAACGTTCTGCAGAAAACACTAAATCAGGTTCCGTCTTTAGTTTTGCTGTACACATCAGTGTCTCTTTTCATGCCAGTGCCTTGCTGGGGATAGAATGAGATCTGAAAGGATACAGGAAAAAGTAATTATTGCATGGCCCCCTTGTCTTCAGACATCAATTTCCTTATAATAAGGCAAGTTGTTTAATAGCGGTGGTTTATAGCACTAAAGTACTTCTAAACAAACAGTGGAAAATAATCAAACGGCAAGGGCTGTCTTCTTCAGCTTGCGTGATAACACTCTGCTCTGGTCCTGGGACTGGACCAAGGTAAACCGAAATAAGGATTAACTGACAATAGCAAAGGCTAATTTACAGAAACCACATGAGGAGTTCCTGAGCGCAGCCCAGATAACAAAAATATTATCAACGTTGTTTACAGTGAAGTCAGTCAGTTTATTAGTTAGAGTGCTTCATTATGTATAAAAGATGCCAATGATAGTCTCCTAGTCAAAATAAACAGGCATAAAGTGTTCCACATATACAGTTTGGAGAGAACAGTTACTTTGCTATTTATTTAATAATTGACCATAAATGGAGTCAAAGTGCAAAGGGAAAAAGAAACTAAAAAAGCAGCGCACTAAGGGCTTTTTGAAAGATTGATAAATAATGTGGAATCTCAATTAGGCTTTAGAAGGAATGCAGATATTAAAAATTTGGTCAAGAATCTAATTAGCTGGAGGTAATTAAACAGTCTCACACGGGGTCATTAATCTTTTCCACAGACCTTTGATGTTTTGCACACTGTCTTCTAGTCATTAATAAAATTCATAACACTCCTCTTTGTGGTGTTTTATCATCGTGTTTTTCTCTGTAAGAGCATAGAGCAAGTGTCATTATATCGCAAGGGCCTTACTTTAGTTAATTTCTTTTCTTCTGCTTGTTATATTTAACCCTTTCTTGAACAAAATTATATCAATTTAAGCCAGAAGTTTTAAGGCTTTTAAGGTTTTAAATCATTGATATGTTATTCCCCATAGGTTTCAAAATCTGTACATTAAGAAATAAATCAAAAGTTTCTGACATATCTGGTGAAATAAGAAACTTTTTTTCAAAACCAGTTCATCTATCTTGTGCTTAATTTTGCAACCTGTTTCATATATTACTCATATAAATCATAGAAAATGTAAAGGATTTCTTCCTTTAACTCAGGTTTCTCTTGATGGCAAGTCCCTTTGAGGCATAACCTGTAGTATGTGGTTAATTTTAGTGGCATAACCAGAGCTCTTGAGGACAGGATTGTGATAGAAGTGAGGAATAATTATGAAAAGAACTAAGTAAAATGGAAATTTGTTGAACGTGGCTGATTTTATGTACAGTCTCAAAAAGGAAGCAGTACAGTACTTCAATAATGCATTATACTGCCATATTTCAAAGACAAACTGTGTTCAAGAATAGATGAATTTAAAAGGCAAGAAAATTACAAAGGACTCTTTGGAAGATATAAAGATATGATTTCTATTACAAATATTAATATACATTCATATATAGTGTGTGTGTTGTATACTTATGTATGTTTCTGCTATGAGACCTACATTTATGAGCTGTTATGTATAGAGTTGTATAAGTATAAATAGAAAGATATATAAATGGTTTGTTAATGAAATGCTTGTGTCTATGCAATAACATCTCATATTTTTGGTGAATACATTTTTGAAACAGAAAAATCTGTTGTTTCATAAAAGTATTTGTAGTTTTTATTTTTTGATTTGAACTGTTTCAGGCATTTGCTTGTCCAAGGCAAGAAGGTTTTGAGTCATTATAAGATGTAGAAACTGAACTAATACTTTGCAAGTCTTCAGGTGGAATAACCTGATGCAAATGTGCATTGCATTAATTCTGAGAGATGCATAAAAAAATGCACCTTTCCTTCACAGCAAGTGAAGAAATGTTAAATTCTCTTTAAATGCTGTTTTCAATGGCAACAATTGAAAATATTTATAGGGATTATTTTTGTGGGTTTTTTATGCCTGATTTGCACAGCTGAATTATAGCAGATTTGTGCCTAAAAGCCTGGATGATCTTACCTACTATTTAGACAGGAATTGCACTTGATAACGTTTCAGAAGTAAGAGGAATTAATGAGAGACAGGAATGAAAATATCTAAGTGTATATAGTTATCCAGAACAATCATTTTCTGAACTCATGAAGTGTTGTTCCATTTGTCTTGTATGTTTTGCCCTTGCATATTTGTCTTATAAGTCTCAGTCTCTACTTGAAGTTGCTACTTTTTGCAGCATCTTGTATTAAATTCTCATCCAAAATACAGCATAAAGCTGTACAGACCAGGAATAAAATAAATAAATAAATAAAAGCTTCAAGGCCTTGGGTAAAAAATTTGTTTCTTTCTCAATTGAATTTTAAATATATGTTTTTTGTATTATTTTCTCAGAGGAAGGAATTGATATTAGTTATTTTATTTCTATATTACTGGGCAGAAATCTTTTCCTCTAAAAATATCAAACCAACTGCATAATATTTTGTGGAGTGATCTATTTAAACGCAAGTGGGAGATGGACAGTAAGCATTGTTCTCTTTTGTGTTTAATTGTAATTTATAAACAAGTTCTGACAGTCTTTTTCCTCAAAAAACATTAAAAAAGGAAGGGAATTTTTATACTTCCTATTCAGATTAAAAAACTCTTACCTTCTTAGGCTATTATTATGGATGGAAAATTGCTAAAGCGATACTTTCACAGGATGAAATGATGAAAACAGAGCAGCTGCTAAGAGAAAGTCCTGCTAAAACTGCCTGTACTTTTTTTTTCCTTAATGCTCATACATTTTCACTGACTAATTAACTTTTCAATAAGGACTTCATCTTTAGTGATTTGACCTAGCTTTCTTTTACAATGTGAACCACCCAGTAACCTCAGAAATTCCACTAGGAAAACAAAGGATGGATGGTGATGTCCCCGTTACTTCCAAAGTTAACAAAGAATGAAAACTGACAATGAAACAGAAACAAGTAGGCTTCTAAGGCTGCTAAGAGTTCCATTTGCTAACATCAGAAATAAAAGAAAGCAGCCTAAATCTTTAAAAATGTGTTACTTTTAATGATAAGTTTTAAGTAAATTGCAGATGCTACCTTGTGACCTTTTTTCAAAGTGATGGTAATGAGATCCATAGGTGATTTAAACTACTTAATAATAATGAGATTGATATAAGGAACACTCACATTGGCAACAATTCAGTAATTGTCTGAGCAGGAAGAACTAGCCCTCCCTGGTGGTTTGAAAACATAGCTGAGATTTGAAAAGCTGTACAGAGCTCTTATTTAATCTGAGCAATTCTAAAATGATGTGAAAAGGTAAGTGGGTTTGATTTAGTGATGTCTATATTTCAAGTGACAAGATGTTGATGATAAAAAAAAAAGGCAAAAGATGAATGGCTGGTTTCTGGAGACATCTTTTGGCTTAATATCTAACACCATGTATGTCTGTGTGCATTTCTCTCAATTTTCTGACTAGTAAAAAAAGAATACTAATTAGCTTTTAATTACATGCATTTTTTTTTAAGTGTGGAAGGCACACTCACATTTTTTATTTTGAAAATTAATGTAGTAGCTGGACAAAACGCTTTGAATCTGATGTGCTATCAGAGCTGATCAGCTGGAAAGATAGCAAGTGCGTGTTACTTAAGAATGTGGTATATTTTATTTCTGTGGTCAAAATTATCTGTGAGATTCCTGATAATGAATAATAAGGGCAGTGAAATACCTCTTTAGACCTCAGTGAAATTGAGATTTTTTTGGCATCTTTGTGGCTTAAAGTTTAGATGGTGAAGATAAAATTCTTTGCTATAGGTACCACAGAGTTTGAGTTTTGCGTTAAAAGTCATTGGGGTTTACATACGCAAAGGTCTATAAAGATCAGTGTTAAAACATGTCACACAACCTAGAAGTGCCCAGGGTTGAACTTGGATACTAGATTCAGCGACTATGAATTCATTACATAAGCGAAGATGCTGCAGGTTACCCTTTTTAATAACTTGCATTACCCCTGCAGGCTGCCCTACTGGGGAACCAGTAGAATATGGAGAGTCCCAGACAGGTCCTTATCATTCTGTTAACCAAAAAATGTCATTGAATTTTGTGGGTGGAGTTTAAGAAATACCTTTATGCTTATTTAGGTATAACAATTTTGGTTTTAGTCATTTAAGATACAGTATATGGATAAAACAACTACTTACATGACCTAGGATATCAATATATTATATTCGTAATGTCTGTCCACTGGAAAAATGTATAAAAGTCCTGAGTATAGATGCAATTTTTAATATGTAAAATCCATTTTAAATACTATGTTTCAACTTTAAACTAGTTTTGAGGTGCAAAAATCTACTCCCAAGAGAACTGCCATTGAATTTACATTTATCAATATGAAATCTATCAGTTTAGAAAGCAAGCCAAAATGTCAAAAGCTTTTTTTTTATACACATGGACTCTATTATATATTAGACTTTTAGGGAGAAATTTTGAAGAGAAACTAATGGAGAAGTTTTTCATGTAGATGCAATACTTTATAGACGTGAATTTTTGTGTGTTTATAGCATTAAGCTGTTAGAAACTGTGCACTAAAAAAAAAAGATAAAATTATTCAAAGAATGAAATAATAGAAGTCTTCATGAATTTTAAGGAAATGCACTGTCTAAGAGCACACTGGCTGTCTTAGATCTGAACCAGATCTCATACTTAAGAAAAACAGTTAATAATGGGAGTTAAAAATGTTCAGCGATGTTTCTCTATGAAGGCTATAAATGTCTATTAGGATGTCCATTAGATCGAATCAAATATTTCCTTTCACTCATTTTAACCTTCTCCCAGCTGAGTTCTGTGAAGTTTTATGTATTCCTGCATGGAAGCTTCAGTCTGAAAAATGAGGAGACAAAGGTGTAAATCTTTTGAGGTTCAGTGCCCGTAAGGTCATCCCGCAAACAGCTGGGCAGAAAGGAAGCATGTGGCTCTGGAGCCATTATATCATTTCCTCTTTTGTTTCCTCTCAGCTACTTGCGCCAGAAAATGGCTAATAATGGCCTATTTGCATAGGGCAACAGGAGAAGGCAGAGTAAAGATGCTTTAATGTTGAATTTCCTTTCTAAATGTAGTTATAAAAACTGGACTAAAGAGGGCAGGAGATACTCTATTTAAAAAGTAAATGCAGGCAACTAGATAGTAAAACTCTATGGGGAAACAATAATATATATTTCAGTATATAATAAAGTGATTTATTTTCAATAAAATCTGTAAAACTGCTTTAGTTACTTTGACACCTTGATTAACTGGAGTTTCAAAGATATTTGTGTGTGTGTGTAACTTCTTCATACCAACAGTTCCGAATACTTTATTGCACGTGCTATTGAATATGTATGTTTTACAAGCATTTGCTACACTGTAGTTTTACTGGATGTCAGGGTCAAAATAGATTAATATTAGACCTCAGCCAGAAAGCATTTCTGTGGCAGCACATGAAATGCAGCACTCTTCACTGCTGATGGTTTCCCTGACTTATTTCTTGGGATGCTTTATACAGAGCTATGGGCTACAGGATAGATGTATTTCCTCTGAAATCACTGATTAGCATTATAAAATCCATCCCTAAAAAGTCTGCAGCAGTTGAGGAAATCTGAGATCTAGATGTACCAGGAATAAAAGGATTAACAAAGCCAGGGTGCATCATATATGTACAATTAGAGTCTTCCTATGGGCTGCACCTTAGAAAGTGCAAAACTTACTTTCTTGTCTCCTTCACCACACAGACCTGTGCAGCACTGATAAAGGGCTTATGTTGCACCCTGCAAAAGTCCCAGAGTTTTTGCTGAAGCCTCTCACCCGAAGACATTACATTGCCTCACACCCAAAGGACATACAGTGACTAGCAGAAAATACTCGCTCTTACACACAAGCACAGCGGGGAAAATTTATATCAGGAGGAAATCCTAGCTTTGAGAAAGACGCTTTTATTTTTTTCTTTCCTTAACAGATGCAGTCTCTGTGAAAGGCTGTAGCTTAACCAGGGTGGAGGAGGCTGTGGGAAATGTCTTTATGCTGCCTTTTCCCTGCCTGGTGCATAGGGCATCCACAGTGCAGACCTGATTTCATTCAGAGGCATCGTTGCGCACTAGGTGGATGTAAATGGCACATTGCAGGGATGCAGGAGATACTGGCATCACCCTGCCAGAATGCTTTTCTCTCACCCTTTTGGTGCCCTTTCCTCTATGCCAACATAAAGATATATAAAGCATCTACCTTGCAGCTACGCCATTACCACATACCCCAGCTGATCATTAAATAGCCTGTCTTTTTGGAAAGGATGGCTGCAGCTAGGCTGGGGGGCACTCAGCTATGACAAGTCCCCATCAAAGGTTGAGTCTCCTGATTCCTGTGTTTAAATATTATATTTTTCCAGGAATTTTCTGGTGCTGGATATGAACGAGTCACACACCAGAATTAATCTGACTTCTACTACTTAACAGAGTCCTATATGGATTTATTTTGTCCACCTCTCTATATATTCATTGACTATACTGAGATAAAAAATATAAGCTGGAGATTTTTTTAAAACTGCTTAATTTCTATGTGTATTTCTTATACATATGTACTCAATTAATAAAAAAATGCTGAAATATAAATTTTCATAAAGCTTAGGTTTAGAAAAAGTAATATTTTTCTGAACTAGAAAAGGGTTTTATCTTAAAATAATTCAAAACCCAATACCTTAAAAAATGTTGAAAAAAAATCTGTCTTGTGTATATTGACAACCTCTCTGTTTTGTTTTTGCCTGAACACACCAGGAGTCTGTTGCTGTTGTTGGTTAAGTGCTTCCAGTGCATTCAGCTCAGACAGTATTAACAAGGAATAAACAAAACCTCACTGAAGTTTCAGAGTAACATCCCAGAAACATCAGTATTTATGGTTCAGTTAATTTTAAGTAAAGACCCTCTTTTTGTGATATCAGAAATGCAGAAAATCAGAACCACAATTTTGCTTCAAAGTCCCTGTTTAACAGTATTTTTTGTTGTTTCCTAGGATGTTTTAGCACTGGTGTAGGTCAGTGCAGTGAATGAACTGAACAGTAGAATACACGCTCTTTGAATGCAGAAAGATTAGAAACTTGTCTCTGGAAGAAAGTCCAAGAGTAAACAAAGGTTGCATGGTTCCCTTGGGAAAACACTCAAGTTACACGTCATGTGTTAAATGTTCTTCTAAACCTCGGAATGTTGGTCCTGTTTTGAATTTCATCTGCACTATGACACTCTTGCTAATATATCATTACAGAGCTGAGAGGAAAAAGACACCAAAACTCCAGACAACAATGCGTGGAAAGAGCATTATTAACTTCAGGACTTTTTTCCAAGGTTGATGATAATTTACTACTTAGAACTAAGACTTTTTTTTAACATGTCAGAATGCTAAAATGAAAAGTATGCAAAATTTATTCCAGTTTGAGATGTAAATTTGTAAATTATGCTGCCGGAATGATGGGTAATATGTGTAATGGAAGAATTAGGTCTCTTAGACTAAAGCAGATTCTGGTAAATCATGAAATAAGTAATGAGTCTGTGGCCAATCCTGGATATATTAAAATTAATATAAACGTGAGGAGCATCTGATGGCACAATACCTTTTGCCTGTTTTGAAGTGTGAATTTCCAGGTACAGACAGTTCACAGCAGCATGGAAACATGTGCTTCTGGCTAAATGCTGCCAAAGGTGATTACATTCCTAAGGCTTTGTACTATTTCAACACTATTTCCTATTGATGTATTGAGCTGGAGACTGTGAAGATCTTACTTCTCAATATTCATCTTCAGCTGCTGGCTGCTCCCTTTGCTGCAGCATGGCCAAGCCAACCCCACTGTGAGTGTTTGCAAGCTCAGGCCCAGGTGCAGGTTGTCCCAGAAGGCAGGAAGGGCAGTCTAGGATCTGTGTGCGGTTTCTTTTTTTCTATTAATGCAATATAAGCCCAGCTTTATTCCTTTAATTTGACAATGTCTGTGATAACTTTTCTTTTGCCATCAAGACTGGCTATTTCATCTAATGTGGTTTGTGTTTTTTGCAGCTCCAACTAGCTTTTGTTTTTCCACATTGTTTCTGTTCATCTGAAGCCCAGTGTTTTACCTGGTCTTGTATGCTCACACATCTTCCTAGGGTGTGCTCTAGGATGGAGGAAACACTCTGCCTCTGAAATAAGCTAAAAATCTTAATTACTTTTCCAGATACCTGGGCTGTGACCAGAATCAGAAAATCACTGTCCACCCTCTGAATGATGTTCAGAAGGCATTTGCTCTAGGGGAACAGTAACTTGGAAGTTTTTGCAACTTTTATAGGAGAATATATTAAAGCTCAAGCTTTGCCAGTCTTTGAATAAATTCTTTTTGTCTGTGTGTATATATATGACATATATATATGTATATATAAACACATAGATATTTATAAAATCTAACTCTGAAACTCTGAACTTTGCTTCATTGGCTTTTCCCGAAGGCTCTAGAGAATATGTTTGCAATCAACAGCCTTTTCCCAGACTTAATTTGAGGTCTCCTTTCACGTATTTGTAAGCTAAAAAATAAAGTTACTGTGGAGCTCCTTTGACAAACTACTTTTGTTAGTGGCAGTACCATGGCTTATAATGTTTATTCCCAAGAAACGAACACATGACAGTGTTTCTGCCTATAGACTGAAGCCAAGTTTCCTTCTTTGTGTTGGCATATAGAAACTCAGGTTTAGTATCCTCAGGATAAACTGATTAAGTTATGCAGTTTGACCATAGAGTTATAAAACAATGGTGGGAGGAAGGAGAATGTAGAGCATGTCAAGCAACTCTGGTGCCACATGATCAGAATTTGTAAATCCATTTCTAAAGAAACCATATATATATATATATGTATATATATATATAAAACTGTGTAGCCTGTGTATGAATCTGCCCTTCCCTGATAGATTCTAAAAGCTGTTGGTCAATTTTAGCCACTGAAAGTAAGGGTCATAATGTTATTAATTTTCTATAAGTGTAATGAAAGCAGGCAGTTGAGTAAATAAGATAGGCTTAAATTAGTGAGGAAAAAGATGTGACAAATTGAGAAACTCATGCTAGAGAGAGGAGGAAACCATGTTTCATAAAGGTTTCTTCTTGTGGAACTACTTGTATACCACTGATCCAGTTTATCAAATCAAAAATTTTATTGAAAACACTAAGGCTGCAAAGACAGACACTTCCAAACTGATATAATTAAAGTAACCTTTGCATTTTCTGCTTCTGCATTGTGATACAGGCTGAAATCACATGATCTTATAATACTTTCCCTTTGATCAGTGCATGAAATGGGAGCTTTTCAGCCAATATGTAATTCCATGCAGCTCACTATATATCTGTGTCTTATACACTGTGTGCTCTTCAAACCTGATTCTGAAGACATCAGTACTAATTTGTTTCATTTGCTGTTCAGAAGTGTATACCTGTAAAATACCTGAGTGCTTTAGAAATGTTATTGAATTCTCACACCCCCCTAGTGGGGACAGTGATTTTTCTCTTAATAGATTAGGAGCTATAGCATGGGAATGTTATGAAAGACCAGCTCCCTGAATACCCCAGATCACTACACTATAGTCACCATATTTTGAGAAGACTTCTATTGACATTAGCTGCAGGTGGGAAGGGTTTCATATTTGCTCTTCCAGAAAGCTAGGAACACAAAAATAACAGCCTAATGAGAATAATTTGGGTTAAGCAACTTTCCTCACATCTCACCAGTCTGCGATAGAGATAATGCATTTTCTGTCTGCATTTGTTATATACTGTCCAGCTTATGCAATAACCAAGGTTGATAGATATCAGAGATATTAAATATACTTATATAAAATTATGGTTACACAATTATACTGATTATACACTTATCACAGGTAATTCTTTTTTATATATCTTCATACTTCATCAGTGCAAATGTCTGTTTTTAATTGAATATGGAAAGGCCTGTAAAGAAGTACTGAGGCAAATAAATGCTAACAAGTATCAGGGTACAGAGTTAAGACTCTCCACAGTTCTTCAGATCAAAGCAGATTTTTCAGTGCTGAAGTTCTTTTAGCAACACTTGGGTGAAAGGAAGTAATAGGCAGAAAAACAAAGGAGAAAGGCTCTATTGCTGCAGTTCTTGAGTTCTCATTGCAATTGAGCATAATTTTTTCTTAAATTAGAAAGTATTAAAAAACTGTAGCCAGACTTCTAATGTGAGCTGATCCAAAAAGGAGGGTTTGCTTTTGAACCACTGCAGAATGAATTGCAGTCTTAACAAAGTAAATGGCTTCTAAATATATTTAGGAATTGTGTATTAGTAGAAATTGTTGTGCACACAATGCACGTCTCTGTGGCTGCAAAATTTGACTGTCATAGTGTCGTGATTTAAGCCCAACCGGTAACTCAGAACCACAGAGCCGCTCACTCACCCCCTCCCCCTTTCCTCCCTCCTTTGGGCAGGATGGGGAAGAGAATCAAAAGAATGTAGATCTCACAGGTTGAAATAAGAACAGTCCCATAAGTAAAGTATAATATAGAACTACTACCACTAATAATAATAATAATTGGAAGGGAAATAATAAGAGAAGAGAATATAAAACTAAAAGGGGGAAAGGAAAAGAAAACAATAAACACAAGTGATGCACAATGCAATTGCTCACTGCCCACTGACAAATACCCAGCCTTACCCGAGTAGTGAGATGCCCTTCCAGGTAACTTCCCACAGGTTATATACTGGGCATGTGTGCTGTGCTGGTATGGAATGCCCCTTTGGCTAGTTTGGGTCTGGTGTCCTGTCTCTTCTTCCTCACTTGTGCCCATCCTCACTTGCAGATCATGAGAGACTGAAAAGTCCTTGATCAGAGTAAACAACTACTTAATAACAACTAAACTATTGGTGTGTTATCAGCATTGTTCTCAAACTAAAGCCAAAACACAGCAGTGTACTAGCTACTAGAAAAGAGGAAAAAATAATTGTTACAGCTGAAACCAGGACATTCAGAGATTTGATTATAAGATCCTTTTTTAAAAAAAAAAGTCTGGAAGGAATGGAAAAACTCATGGTTCAGAGCACAAGCCAGAAGAGAGTCAGGTCAAGAATATTTTTCTTTAGGCAAACTATTTTCTAACAGCTCGCTTCAAGGCTTTGGGTTCTCTCTAGGAAACACCCATCAGTGGCTATTTTCAGAGAGAAGATACAGTTTTGACCTGGTGGTGTTATATTTGTGGCATTTTGTGATGTGGTTTTATAAGACTTCCTCATTATAAAGAAATTTGTAAATAGATTTTAAGTTAAAACAGATAAATATCTAGACAGTCTACAATGTAATAGGGTAAAGATCAAATTCTACCCTTGCTTAAATTCAACCATATCATTAACATTAATAGGGCTGCATGTGTAACTCATTGCAAAATTTCACTAGCAATCCTTGAAGGACTTCAGTTTAAAAAAAGATTTTTATGTACAAGCCAGGAAAAAAACAACAAACAGCTGAAGCTGAGAAAATGCAATTTATATCACCAGAATGACAGTGCTTAGTAATAAGATGTTGGTTTTTTTTTTCCCTTCAAGTGGGTAAAGATTTTTCCTAGACTGAAACCTTTATCAAAAGCCAAATTTTAACTGCAAGAGAATGTCTGAACTGGTAAATTAAGCCTTGAAAACCTTTTTTGATGCTAGAAATGTTAGCATGTAGTCATATGGTGCAAAACCACCATAGTAAGTAGGAACTTTGTCAGTGTGGTGTCTGTGTAAAACTGGGAAATAGTATCATCTCTCTGTTGTAGTTTAACTTTCCTTTTAAATATGTCTTTGGGCATTGGGGTCTTCTTTGCAGGAAGGTATCATGCTTTACATGTTACCTACATCAATAAGAAAGTCTCAGTTTTGACACTGCAGCCTTATATATGTGCATAAAGAAAACCTCAAAATTTCTGTGCTTTAAAGAAATTTTTGAATGGTCCTTTGTACTTCCACTTCTAACATGAACAAATACATGATTGCTATTTTCACATTATTTATTTATACAGAACAATGATGTAGAAGATGGCAGCTCTGGTCAGAAATATTTCCATTCACAAATAAAATTTCATTCTGTTTCTCTGAAATGTTAGATATCAGAAGTAGTGTGTAATCATGGAAGAGAAACAATGTAATAAAGCACTATAGTCCAAAAATACACATTTATTCCAGATGGTGAGGCTCACAAAACCTGTGAAGCTTTGTGCACTAACAAATACAACTTTCCTGGTCTTTCAGCACAGCTTCTACTTGTTGGTTATGCCTAGAGGAATGTATTAAGCCATAAGCTATAAAAAACATCCAGTTTTTCCTGTGCCGTACAAGGAGCTCAGGCTGCTCTATGTTACACTTCCAGATCAAGGAGCTGCTTCAAACTAAAGGTATTTAATTAGCATTACTCTGGCAGCAGTTTAGATGAGATGCATACCTCACATGCCCAAGTATCAAAACTGCCAGTGATAATACCCCTCTAAGGCACCAAATATGAACTGTGGCCCTGAGAGCCTGCACTGCCCCATGGAAATTCAGAGCTCGGCCAGGCCCCTAGAAGTCAAGTTCAGCACCTGGCAGCATGTGCTCTCCTTTCAATACCTGCATGCAGAAATGACATATTTAAGCACTTAAACATTATGGGATATGAGTGCTGCAAAATCTGCCGCTTGCTAGAATCACAAAATCTCAATTAAAACAAAGAATACAGCATAGGGCTTTTTTTGCGAGCAGTAGAAGACAGGTACTTTAGCAAAGCAAAATAACTCAAGAGCTGATGAATAAATAATACCAGTGGATGAATAATTTAAGTATAGTGTCAGATGCCTTGAACAATCTTTATCCTTGAAACAATAAAATGTGACCACGTGCAGTATGACTGTGTGCCATATGGACAGGCTATATGATTAAAGCCCTGCTTTTGGGCAGCTGGACTGTAAGACTTCAGAAGTTGAGCAATATCACACGTAACTCTTGTGGGAGTGAGAGCACTAAGCTTCTACCCTGAAATTTAGGAAGGGCATGTGGATTTTCCCAAGTTGCTATGCTTTGCCTCAGCTGCTAAGAAAAGAGTAAAATGCTGTTAGGTGAAGCTGATTATGGGATTTCAGCCTTGCAGGTAATTGTGGAGACTGAAATTGCAGCTGATGCATAAGTAGGAAAAAGTTTTTCCATGTTCGTCTCCTTAAAAGAGGCATAGAAATGTGTCACAAGGTAAAGGAGCCTTTAGCTACTCTTTGCTTTATTTAATATAGCTCATTAACAACATTCCTTCAGGTATTTTCAGTAATTGAAAAGCCAGGCTCAGGCAGCCTTTCTGCAAAACTTGCTTCTCTGGGTATGTGGTGTCCTTGCTGGTTTTCAGGCATGATGACAATGACACACAGATGGCTTTTCTCTGCAGGGACATTTTGGTGTCCTTGATAAGTCCTGTGGTAAAGAGTGGCTTTGGATAAATGTGGTGAACTTGGGCTTACTCAATCTAGGAGAAAGGAGGGGTTTGTGAGAAAGTATTGGTTTCATAAATTTTATATAGCTTATTTCTTGAGACCTCTTTTTTATTCAAAAAATTATATATGTATAATAATAGAGGATCTTTTGCAAATGCCCACAAGGAAAATGTTTATCCCTTGATCTTTACATAGTGATCTTCACCTGATCTTCACACAAAAGGTCTTTTAAGGTTATTTGAATAATTCCAGACAGAACTCTTTCACTCTTGAAGACATCTCTGAAGTAAGAAACCCTTGTAGTGAAGACAAATTCAAGAAGTGTAGTCCTGCAAAAGAATTTATTTCTAAGATGAATATGAGGAAATGGTGAACATAAGGTCTCTTTTACCCCGGTATAATCTGGAGTAAATCTGTGGTCCATTTTTTTTATGAAATTAAGCATTTTGGCAAATACTGTTTAGGGGTATTTAAAAGGCTTAAAAAGGCGAGGTGCTTCATTTGGTGAGGAAGAAATATGAAATGTATTCTCCAGGTAAATCTAGGTAACAACTTGTTGCTAAGGGGAAAAATGCTAAAGAAGGTTAAAATAAAAATACACCTTGTGCCATAACTCTGGTTAGCATGTTGTGATTGAATAAAATTGGAAAAGTGTAAGGTTTGGTTTTAGGTTTAGGGGCAGTGTTTTGTTTGTTGTGGGGTTTATTATTTATTTATTATTATTATTATTGTTTGCTTGTTTGTTTTTTCTCAGTTCAGGAAAGGCTCACTTCACTTTCAGCATGTAGACTGAAGTACCTACTGTGTGGGTGGGGATACTTTTTACCACTGGCAAATTACCAAACTTTTAATAATAGTGAAGTCTTGCAATCAGTGTAACTAATGTTTTATTTACATTGCCATGATGCCTATTGAGATATCTTGAGCTGTAATAATGTTTAATACTCTGCAAGTTACAAAACTTAACATCTAATCAAAAAGCTCATCATCTGCATGATTCATAAACATAGTAGAAAAGTAGAAGTCAAAGGTAATAGGTTAGGGGGTGGAAAGCAGCTTACCTCTGCTTTAATTTTTGGATTTATTTCCTTCTTGTTGGTCCATTTTGCACTACAGAAAAGATCTGAATTATGTGTCTGGGCCACCGCAATTAATCAAAGCCAGACAAATGCCACTGTTTATTTATATATACAAATACCAAAAGACAAATGAAAATTCAGTCTAATTCCACTATACTATTATTTCTCTTTTTTTTCATATTAAAAATTATACATTAAAAATGCTGAATCAAAAATGATGGGAATAGAAGATTACTTTTTACTTAAAAAAAAAAACAAAACACCAAAATCTAGTGTGCATATGATATTACAGAGTTAAGGAAAAAAAGATAATATACTTTCACAGGAATGTTGAAATATTCCTGAAACTGGAATTGCTAGATTTATAATGGTTGAAATCCAGTGCTAGTCAGGAAGAGAATCTGGCCTTGAGGACATATCCATAAATGTCTATCTACATTATTATCTTTGGTGTATTAGTGTTTATATTACTTAGGTTGCAACAGGGAATGGCAATAAAGTGCAATGTTAATAAAACAAATTACTGTTGGAGAATATATTAGAAACTGGAAGTCTGATCTCTGTATTTTGAATTCCTGGGCACTTGTAGGATTTTAAATCCTCCTTCCTGTCTCTGATATTGAAGTTTGTTAAGTCTCTCTTTCCTGACAGTGGGTCAGCCAAGACATATTGTAAACTGGCAATCAGGTGAGTGAAATAACTGTGGAAGTTGGGGGCGGAGCAAAGATAGAAGTTGGTAAAGATTTTAACCTTACTTAAATGTTCTTGTGCTGCTGAAACTAAGAATCTACTTCAGGGTAGATGTTCCCCCAAAAGCCATATGAGATGAGGAGAGAGAAAACTCTGTCTTTGTGCCTGTCTTTGCGTTGTCCAAAGGTATCACCTTAGGCTTAAGCGAATAGGTGTTAGGAGGTTTATCATTTGGGAAAGATGCCCTGGAAGCAGCACAGGTGTTACAGCACCTTTACTTAATGTGCTGTCAGGGTTGGTAATTAATACTATAGTGACTAAGGTAGCAGTGAATAATAGAAAGTATTTCTAACAACATTAAATTCGGGAGAAAAAGAATATTAGTGGTTTCCTGTCAGATCCAAGGCAATGAAAACTTTTTAATTTTGCATTTTCACCATATCTACAAAAGAGAAGACGCAATGGGAAAAACAAGAGTAGGGAGATGGAGGGGAATGTTGGTGCTGCTTTATGCTTTTATTAAAAATTTAATGGCACCTATGTATTATGGAAATTGTTGGCTTAAAGACCATACAAACTCCAGGCAAAGTTTTTGGAGCTGTTTTGGTGGCTCAGTAGATGGCTGTGTTTAGAAGTGGCCTGAAGGTGGATCAAAACCAATTTGTGATAGGCAGAGCTATACAAGAATTTCTGCATTAATATAGGAAAAGAGCTATCGTATGTCATGATGTAAAAGTATCAGTATCTTGGAGGCTAAAAAGCAGGGGTTTTGTTTTTTTCCCTAAACTTAAGATTTAGGAGTTGCATATCAACTATTTCTTAGTTTTACTACAGATCTTTGGGAATACAAGAAGTTAGGATGTGATTAACATGTCAATTCAACCTCCTGAAAAAGCATCTGGTCTTGTTATCTAGCCAGTCTACCTTATAAACTGCAGGGAGGAATTCACAATCTCTTTGAGTGGTATCTGTCTCTTCATATATCATAGGCCGTAGGATATTCCATGAATTAAGTTCTGTGTCAAATCCAAGAACTAAGTTTTACTTGTAGCCTATATGTTATTTTAGAAAGACGAAACTGTGATGTTACTATTTTTGATGCTAGGAAGTCCACTAGCAGTAGTCTGTGCCAAAAATTTAATTATTGTTTTTTTAATTTCCATATTTTTATTCTTAATTTAGTTTGGGTTACTAGTTCTTGGGCAGTGTTCTGTCCTGATTGGCTAGTACAAGGTGACCACAGTTTCTAGTTTGTTTTTTTGTTTCTTCTTTATTTTTATTTTTTTGTTGTTGTTTCCTTGGAAGGCTTTTGTGGTTAGTTCAGCCTACTATGAAGCTTTTCTTATTTCATCTCTTGACCATTCTTGGGAATTTTCTCTAAGGCTCTCCAATTTTTCCTGTTTGTTTGTGAGGAACTGACACCAGATCTGCGTGTATAATATTCAAGCAGTTATATGCATACTTACTGCAGTGTTGGTGTGTATCCTGTGCTCTTCTCAGGCTTGATATATCTTGTTATCTTTTTATCCCCACACTACCCGTCAGAATAATCCAGAAACCTCCTAACCATTATTTCTTTTTCTCCAAACTCAGCACTTTCAGATTTGATGAAATTGTAATTATATGTTTTCTTCCTTTTTTGGTTGATATTTTAGAGTCAAGGCCTCATTCTTGAAGGGTTTCTCTAAATCAGCTTAATTAGGATTCCCCATTAACAGTAGCATTTTGAGGCATATAGCCAATTCTTAATCCATTTTAGGACGGAAGAAGGGGCAGGAACTGTGTTGATTGTTCTTTACTGAGGTTTCTTAATAAAAATATCATGTGTAAGGAAGTAAGATGCCTCACTGAAGTGTGTTACATAAATACGGTATTACCTTTATCACCCAAAGTCATAATCTCATTAAAAAGATCAGGCTCTTGTGATACAATTAGCTTTCCAAAAACCTATTAATTTTACTATGCCTATTCTTTACTAAAGTGTGTCCTATATTAGCCATTACATTACTTTGTCCCAGGTCAGGCTATTTGACTATTTTTGTTTTTACAGGTGTGGAAAAAAAAAAAAAAAAAGCAGCATAACATGTTAGCTTTCTTCTAGTTATGTCTGTGTTCTAGTTCTACCATCCACTTATAGCATTGCTTTCTCTTTTATTTTTCTTTACACAAATAAGATAGAAATAGCGTTGACCACTCTTCATTTTGCCACATTATAACTTACATTAGTCTATGATTCTATGATTCTACAACTTTTTTAAAAAGAAAAGACTACTTAGGTTCCATCAGGTTTTTTCCGCATTTGAGTTTCTTATTTCTGTTAATTTCTGACAAACTTTTTCTACTTTGAGATATATATGGGAGCCTTAATTAAATGGCTTTATAAACATTAAATACTTTTGTAACTTAAGTTTTTCTGGTGAAACTTTGGGTATGCCGGACTGACTACCCTCTGCATGCAAGTACCACTCTTCGTGTTTCACCACTTCTGATAAAGTGGGAAGTGTATAATAGAATGAAAGTAGAAAAATATATGAGCAAATCAAATTCCATCAGTGTTCCTTAAGTGTTTTGACTAGGTTGAGCATACAACTATTCAATCATGCTTTTTCAGTTCTCCCAGTTCAAACCTGCCATTTTTTGTTCTTTAGAGGATCATACCCAAGTCTGCTCCCTTACTTCTTATCATGTATTAAGAAATTCAAACTTAGAACATAGCCCACTTGGTCATACTACCTGCTGTTTATTAGTCTTTGTTAATGAAACAACTGTAATTTATCATGTGATTTAAATTCTGCAAAATTTGTAGGGGAAAATAAATGTGTTTTTTTTCTTTACCTTCCACAAAACCATATATATTAAAAATTTCCATTTGTAATTATGAAATAAATGAAAACACAGAAGCTTTAGTAATGTTGTGTGGGCCTCAGGGCTCTATCCCATCAGTGAAGAGCCAAAGGTTCCTTGACATGCAATTTTGTATTATCTTAGATCAGAGTTGTTGCTTGAGATCTAACCAAGTGATTCACTATGAACTCATCAGGGCTATAAAATGAGTTGTTCTTCTCAGTTTATGAGAGGCTACATGCCAAAATTAAACGTCCTATGCAAAAATTTTGGAGAAGGGCACAAAAGGAAAGAGCCCATAGACATGTTTTTTTCTGTGACTGTCCTATTTTGGGAGCAAATTTGCTGTTTTCTTTTAGAAAAAAGTAATAGTTGCCATATTAATAGTTTCTCTCTTCCTATTGTGCCTTATACATATTAATCTGATCTTGGGATAAGTTCTCATTGTAGCAGTAGTTTGAATTTTGATCAAGGGATAGTGTCAAGTAGAGGATTGTTTCAATCTCATTATAAGTGAGAATAAATTTAGAATTTGAATTTTCCATGGAATTTAGAAAAAATTACTTATACTAGAAGTGTCTCTAGGCTGAAATGAAATGCGTGAAGGATCTTAAAGAACACTTACTGAGCTTGTGCAGCATCTGTTTGTTACATTGCATTGCTGGTACAGTGCAGGTTTCTGGGATAGATCAACCTGTGATTTCTTCACAGGGAGTTCAGGTGCTGTGACTAGCGGGCAAAGAGAAGGCTATTAACAGGCATGCAATGCTTCCAGAATATGGTGGATAAATCATCCATGTCCTATTAAGGAGTCTCTGCTGCATTAGGCCAAACTCATGCTTATTTTGAGATTGTATACTTCAGGGATTTGTAAGTGAGGATTTGGTGCTGAGGCAATAACGCAGCTGCTTATAGGTGTCACTATGTACCTGTAATACAGATGCCAAGTCAGAAGTCACTCTTAACCCCTGTGGTTTTAGTTGAACTGTCTATGGCACGACTGCTAGTTTAGCTAATCTGCTGTTTGCCTGTACTTGAGAATTTGATTTTTATGTTCCAGTTTAAGTGTATTAGGCTCACAAGGCTTTGCAAAGGCACTTTGTGTTCAGTAAATTCCGTTCTTACTGGTTCCATTTTTTCGCTATAGACACCTTTAAGGAAACTAGTGAGTTAAGCCTTTTGAGACAGAGGACAAGAATAGTTCTGAGGTGGCAGTGGGTTCTTGTTCATGAAGATAAGGCTGTTGTATGTCAGAGTGTGATGGATCAGAGCGGAGGGCAGGGAGCATGTTCAGCTCCTTTTAAGCCTGGCTGGACTTTTGGTCAATCTTTACCATGCAATGCGGTGGCAATAGTACATTTCTACCCATTCTTCTTGTGTCTCTGTTGGATCTGCCCAGGATCACCCTCTGCAAGGTGGCAGCCTGGCAGGGATAGGTTGACCTTGATAACCCCAGGCACGCTTTTGGTGAATGCAGACTACAAAAGCCCTAGTGTACTTCATCCAAAACACCCCAGGACTCCACTGTTATCCCCCTTCCCCTGCCCAAACTCAAACTCTGATATTTTAAATATTAAAACAACATAGAGAGGTAAATCTTCTTAACACAAGGAGAATTAAACATGCAACTTCCCTGGGTAATAATGGAAAGTTTTGTAACTAATTCCCTCCGCACACTGTGCGGAAAATGAATCCCATAAAATACAAATAACTTCTCCCTGAGCACCTGTAACAACTTCTTAATATTTAAAATTTATTTACATTTAATTTAAATAAATTTTAAAATTGCAACACAAGTTCTGTGTGCTTGCATATCTGTACTGTGTATATGTATTATAGACCACTTCTCTATAAGGGGCACTTGTGGTGTAAAATTCAAAGGTAATTTATAAACCAACTTTGTCTTGCAACTTTGACAGTGTCTCCTGCAGTTTAGTCACTGCTCTGCATGGGACTGTTGAAAAGAGTCTAAAAGCAGCTGAAAATTATCCCAAATAGTGAAGATCAAAGTAAGTAAAATAACAAAATCCTACAACAAATAAAATCATCTTTTTGGTGGTTTTTTTTTTTTTTATGTTAATGAATACTTGCTGTTTGCCTGTATTGTTATCTGTTGTTTTGCACTTGACTTTCACAAAACTGAATCTGTGTAGGTCTGCTGTGCATTTCATGTGATTTAATCTTATTGCCAGTACCAGCTAAGTTCTTCAAGTGTGAGTGCTTGGACCCGGATTGCCTAAAACAAAAAACCAGGGGTGGGAGGAATGCAAAAAACAATCAAAAAAAGCCTAATGAAAAAAATAAGCAAACAAAGAATCAAATTAAACTAAACACACACACGTACACACAGAATTTTTGGGGGGTTTGGTTTGATTGGTTGGTTGGTTTTTTTTTTCCATGCATTCCTGAGCCATCTCAGGGCAGGGGCATTGCACTCCCCAGGTGCAGTGGAGTTGGTCAGCACTGCTTTTCCCCTATGCATCAACTCCAGCAGTGAGCCAATGCATGGCTCACACAGAAGATAATATGAGACAACCACCAGAAATACCACTGGATATTTTCTCTTAATACTTTACATAGGCACAATAGTTGAGATTTCAAATACAGCCAGTTCATTTAGGGTTGTAAGACACAGCTGTCTTTTTCTTTTGGGAGAGGAAATTTGCACCCTGATTTATGTGTGGATACAGTATTTTAGATGGTATTTCACCAAAAGTGATGGCCTTTGGGAGGGGATAGTCACAAGGCCCAAAGAGGCATTCTGCTCTCTCAGCAACTCAGTAAGCCTTTTGCTGTCCCAAAAAACAGGTTGTACCCAGAAATTATTTTGTGACTCAAGATATGAAGGCAGAGAATAAATACTGCTATTTGCGATGATTTTATGCTATAGACTCATTTTAAAAGGAACACACACTCACCATACCTCTTGGGCAGTATTATTGATGGATAAAGAAAGTAGACTGGTAGGACTACATGCATCAAGTCTGCCGTGCAGCATGTACCCAAATATCGCACCCAACCTGTGTGTAAGTGTGTGTATAGACTACACGTATGAAATAATATCATAACTAAATTGAAGAGGTTTGTGTTTACAGGCCCACTAGAGCTATTTATGTGAAGTGATAGAATGGCTTGTGGCATTATAGAGTAGGTTTTAATCTTGCCCAGGGTAGGTAGGCTTGTATTGTCTTATTTGACCCTTTTTTTATGTTGCTTTCCATTCCCTGGTATAGAACCAACCCAGTATAATTCAATTCACTACTACTTTACTCTTCAGTTAGAACAAACCTACAGTGAGCGCACAAAGGCGACTGTGATGGTATCTTCTTTGATCTTCAGCTTGCTCAATCTACTTCCTACTGTGCTGGCTCACAATTTCATTTTAATAGTTAAGTAGTTTGGACATCATTAAAAGAACTGTGTCTGGAGGCAGTGATATGGCACTGATCAGTTTGTCAAGTAATTCCATTAAAAAAAGTTCACAGTTCTGTCCTGATATGATGTAGAGAAAATGTCTCATTAAAAACAACTTTTGTAAAATACTTTCACCCATTTCAACTTTAGAAAAAAATGAGGATAATTTCTGGAGACTAGCTCTTTCCAGTCTAATATATCATCTTCTTTTAATCTCCACTGGTTCCTGCCTTTTTTCTAGCAATTATTAATAATTTTGTTGCTCTCCTTAATTTTCATAAGTGAGCTCAAATATATTTTTGGAAGCTCTACAAATGAAGGACTGGGTTAAGATTAAGGCTAAATGCCTGTTCAACATGAAAGTAGGGTCAAACACTAGCCTACCAGCCCTGGGCAGGATTAAAACCCATTTCTTCCAAACTCAGTAGAACACAATATGGTCTGTAGATTCGCTTCAGGATTCTGTCCACAAAAGGAGCCAGACACTCACCTGCCAATGAAGTAATCGCAGAATACGTCTAAATCCATGCCCCACCTACTACCTTCATACAGGTACCCAATTTTTCTCCTATAGGCATTGCAAAAATGCTTACATGCTCATACCAGAGAACTAGGTAAAAGTCTCATAAATTTTCTCAACTTATCAGTCTCCCTTTACATAGTTTGGTTTTGTTTTTTCAAGTGACCTTTCTTTCTCAACCACTGTCTAAGTGGTAAGCAGATAGTAACATGCTACTGAAGCACTGTTTTTCTCCATGCCTGGGGTTTAGAGAAATCAACCTTGAGGTAGTGACTTATTTTAATATTGCATTTTGCCTGATTTAAGGCAGATCATACACTTTCTTTCTCAATCTCAAGAAAACACTTGCATATTACATAGTCAGGGTTAAGGTTTGGGGTGTTTTGTGGGTTTTTTGTTTGGTTGGTTATTGTTGGGGTGGTTTTGTTTTGAGATTGTTTTGGTTTCTTTTTTTGTTGGTTGGTTAGTTTTGGTTGTTTTTTTGTTTGTTTGTTTTTGTTTGTTTTTTTTTTTTATTCCTGGGAAGGCTGTTCTTTTTTAGCTAAATCTATGTTCACTGAGCAGCAGAAAGAAATGTACTGCAGCTTGGTAGTCAATGCTATGTTATGGTTGGCTGGTTTTTGATTTTTGTTTCTTTCAAATCTAGAAAGTTTAGTGAGCTGGCTTCACTCTTATCCTTTCTATTTGTTAATAGCAGTCACATCCTCAAGTCACTATATATTTAAATTGAGCAAGTAATTCTGAGTTTGCCATTGTACACTAAGTTAGTTAAAAACTGGTTCCAAAATATAGATTATCTTTTGTGTGTAATCATAATGAGCTGGGGATTTGCTTTATTACAGCAGCACAGACAGGATGAAATGTTGGCTGACAGGAGGAGGTGTAGTAGTTCTCTGTCTCATAGCGGTAGAAGCAGCCAGCTATAATCTCTGTGGAGTAAGAACAGAATGGGACGCAAGCTAGCTCCAAACCAATTTGCTTTAAGATGTGTCACTCTGTCTTATGTTTCTGTATTTGCAATGAGACTTAACCTTGTCTTTTACATTAGCTGAAAATTATACAGGCAAGGGTGTTTGCTGATAATAGAGGAGGTAATATGTAAGCACTGATGCTTAGTTTTCAGTTGGGCTGAGTTTACCTTGCCATGTGTAGGCAGAATTTTAATAAGCATTTTTGTATTAGCAATTTGGTTCTTATGATTTTTCACCTGATACACACCTATAACCAGGCATGAAGGTGAATACGTTCTATATTGTAACCTGAGCTCATTTGAAGACCGACTACTCCCAGTGCTGCTTGCATGAATCCTGAGGTTCAATTAAGATGGCATTAAAAACATTGCCAGATTAATCTATCTGTCCACATTCTCTGATGTAGATGTTTTGTTTTCAGATGGAAAATAATAGATTAGAGAGTTGGAGTTTAAACAAAGTAGAAGCAATTTCTGTCCAGTAAAGGCCATAAGGAAGAACTAATAGATATAAAAAGATGAAAGAATACTATCAAAAGTGCTTGTCTGCACTGTTGTGTTTAGCTTTTAGTGCCTTTAAAGAACTCTAACAGATAAGCAACTTCATAATTTCTGATTATTTGTCCGAACAGGTGTGTCTCTCCTGTAAGGATAGGATATGAAATAATTTTCAATGTCTAAATGAATATGTGTTCAATTTCCCACATGGGATGGGGGGGTGGCCATGAAGGGAAGAAAGGAGAGACAAACCCATAGAGAATACTTTGAGCCCTGGTATCTCTTAAAATAAAAGAGAAAAAAAGGAATTTGAAAGCAAAACAAATAGATAAAAAAGCATCAGCCACTCAAACCCCCTAGGTATTATACCTTCCAGTGTGCACCATCTGACTGACACACTTCTCCATATGCTGAGGAGGAGTAAGAACTATTCCCAGCTAACTTACAATTATGCCTTCATTATTTCTTTCTAATCTCCTCAGAGTTCCCATAGGGCCTTATATTTGGTTAGATGGATGTCCCTGCAACAGACCAACTTAGAAAGCTCTGCAAGTCTGGAAGAAAACTTTCATGTTATGCTTAGTGCAAATTTGCTTCCAAGCTATTTCTATCCTTTTCTTATTTTCAGGGCTGCTTTAACTTTCTTATGGAGTTGAAAGATTTGTTAGCATGGAATAAGAATAGACATTTCAGTAATATTTTTTTCCTGATAGTGTTTTAAGTGGTTTTTTTTTAATGGATTTTTTTTTTCCACAGATTTTGAGATGTACAGCAGGATTTGGACCACTTATGTAATTCAGTAGCAAATCTCTAGGTTTCACTGGAAGAAATAGTGTGACCTATTAGTCACATTGAATGCACTTTATATATTTCATACTCTGTTCCATGCAGATCTGAGATAAAATGATATAAACAGAGATAAGTATTTTTGCCTACCTATTCTGTGTGTAAAGTTATTTTGCTTGGGGGCCCAACGTATAAACAGTATAGTATTAATATGGTGAAATTGCTACAATTATGTTGTACTCCTACATTACCTTTGATGTGATATTTTGCAAATTGTTCTGTGCAGAATTATTTTGCTATGGTTATATTGTAAATGTCATTTTGTGATGAGGTACTTTTAGATTTATATAATGACTTATAATAAACTTTATGGAAGAATCCTAAATAAGAGATTAAAATCTTATACATTGTAATGCTTGTGGGTTTTTTTTTGCATCCTTTTTCTGTACCACCTGTCCTAGTTGCTTGTATTTGAACATTATCTTTGGCACTTTAGAAATTTACTTAGTGAGTTTAGTGCTAAAGGAAGGTGATTGAAGGACAGGGCTGGCTCTCGTGTCACTGCACAGTCTTTGCTTTTATGTGCTCATGGTGGGGATTTTGAAGTTTTGCGCTGACTGGCAGAACACTTGAATCTTCCTTTGACTGCAAGAGATTTTTTTTGTTGTTGTTTGTTTTTCATCTGCTGCTGTCTCTGGATCTCTGGTTCTGTCAAGTTTCAGCAAAACCCACTTGGAATCATATGATTTCTGTATTGGTGGCCAAGAAAATGAATGAATGGCTTACTTTAGATTTTGTTAGTTTAAGGTATCATTTTTGTAGTTACAGGCCCATACTGAATCTGGATGAGCTGGTTGCTTAAAGCATAAATCTCTCCAGATTCTCACCCTGTCCAAAAGAGTTATCTTGTTACTCCCATTATTTTAAACATAAAAATATATGTGGTAACTGGATCCCCAAAGGACAGTTTGCATCAAGGAATGGTAAATCTGAAACACACCAAAATGCATGCAGTATTGACTGAGATAACTGTGCGTGATGAAGAAGGGGGAGGGGAGGGGTAAGAAGGGGAAAGCAGTGTATTGAAAAGACCATGGTTCTGCATTTCCAGAAACTTTTAAAGAAGAAATAAAAAACAAGCTTGTGGTTATACTGCTAACTGGAAGCAGGAGAGTGTTGCTACTCTGGAGCAGGGTCAGACACAACCTTTTACTGTGGTTTATGGATTAAGGCTGCAGAAATACAGTTAATGGACTGAGAAAGAGGGTGTTGAAAATGGATCTATGAACAATAATTTGAAAAATAAGTTGCCAGTCCCAATAACTTTCTTAAACCCACATCTTGGAAAGCATTTATGCTATTTTTGGAACTTTATGAAGTCCATCGACAGATTTGAAAGCAATAAAATAAAAATCAGGTTTGCAATTACGGTCTGGTTAAAGTCTTCAAAAAGAGAGGAAAATTTCTTCATGAGAAAGAATATTTATAGTGGCTTTTGTAATGAAAGCGGTTGGTAGCTATCAGTAATCTTCGTATTTCATTAAGAGTAATTGTCTTAAGGTGTTTTACTGACTGTCCCTTAGTAAAATTTTTATTTTAGTTTTTCTTTAAGTAGATTAAACCCATAATTTTAAGTGTTTAAAGGACATTTTGTTTCCTTAGATACATGCTGAAAGAATTAAAGACAAGTCAATAAAATCAAGGCATGTTTATTAGACCATAAAACTATTAAAACATGACATGGTATGCTGCTAATGAAGAAGGAATTACACTCAGTCGGATATGAGAAACTCACCTTTCCCTACTGCCCTACCCCAGGACATTGAGTCTTAAAGCACAGTCATGGGGCAGGACTTGTCAAATTATTTTTTTTCCCCCTAGTGCTTTGGAAGTCCCATAGATCTGTTTTGTCCATGGGTTGATTTTATCGTGTTGTTTGCAGTTTAGCGCACAGATATACTTGCCAGGTGGGTTTTGCTATGGCACTGTTTTCTTTGAAGAAAATAAATGGGAGAAGGCAGCTTCATCCCTGAGTAATTTGCGGCCCAACAGGTCTTTGCACCTCTTCCTTGCTCTGCCACTCCCTGCTGTTTGCCCAAACTGAAGTGCTGATGAAGTGCTGGCGTCGTCTGCAGGCTGACATAGTCGTGATTAGAGTTTCTGTTTTGAATAAGCACGAAAGAGCAGGGAATTAGTCAGGTTAGAGATTTTCCAGGTGTGGCTGGGCTGGAAGGAAGACTGGTGGTTTATGCTTGTGAACTCTTACTAGAAGGTCATTTAAAATGTGTGTCTCAAGGTACCCTAGAGACTTTTCTTGCTTCTATCTCCAGTCACTTTTGGAAGATGGGACTCTGAATAATGAGTTTTGTCATTGTTCATATGATAATGTTGGACATGACCATTGCTAGCATATTTTCATGAATGATAGCAGTCTTAAGAAAACAGAACATGGATATAAAGCACGCCCTTTGTTTTCAGTGTGTACAGTTTTCAGCACTCTTTCCCCATTTTTGTTTGTTTTTTTTTTCTGGTGGTGGGGTTAATCTAGTGATCACTTTTCTTGCAAGTTCATTTCTACCCTTAGGCTCAGTCTTAAGGACATAATGTGAATTGATGCTTTATTAATTATCTGCCTTCCCAATAAGAACTTACTCCAACGCAATCCTGAAGGGGCTTTTGATACAGGAAAACCCAGATTGTTATTACAATAACTTATTTTATATTGCTTCAGCATGTTTTGTGTCACAGTAGGCAGAATGGGAGGAATGGTATCTTGGTGACCTTTTTAGGGTACCCAATTTTTAAGATATCTGCTTTGGAGATGAAGGTTTAGGACTTTGAAGGAATTAACCAGAACATGCCATGTGAGTAAAATCAAATCACCCCATTTTTAAAGTGTGGGTTGGGTTTTGTTTGTTTGTTTGTTTTTGTTGGCTTGTTTGGGTTTTTTTTTGGGATTTTTCTTGTTTTCTTGTTTTTTTCCATGAAGCAAGATTAGCTTAAGGTTTAAAAGTCAAAAGATCAACCAATAAATTCCACGATCTGTGGACTTTAAACCCATACTCAACTATTGCACTAACTCAAGAAATCCTCAGTTTTCTTAAAGCTGAAGTGCTTCAAATTAAAAGACTAAAGCAAAATTTTAAACCCAGTGATGGAACAGATTTAATGAAGTTTCTATTTGAAGTTGTGCTATGAGGGTAATATTATGTGCTGGTACCAAGTGCCAAGTTGTGTGCCTGTTTATTGGGTGGAATGTATAACTTTGTGTGGCTGAATTTTCAGGAATGGGTATCACTCAGCAGGTGAAATTAACACATACGAACATTGTTCACAGATAATTATGCTAGATTTTCAGCCTAAATACCTTGGAATCTACAAAGACTGTTCATAGACAAAAGGGACACTAGTAAAATTCACTGCAATAGATTTCTTCATTCATAATGACAGGAACATCTCTCTCAATATTACTTAGCTAATGAAGGAATAGATCTGCTGTGAAGTTCCTAGGAGGCTCATTTTCTTGAGTACAGTAGTAAAAGTTAGCTGATGAATGACCTAAACTGCTTAATGTTTCTACTTATAACTTCTGAGCAGCAAGGCGTATCTAGGAGAGTACTGAAGGAGTTATCCTCAGGAGGCCCCAGTGTCCTTGTAGGTTGTCAGAGTCAATGAGCCAGGTTTATTTCAAATGGCTCCTTAAATGAACATTTATTTTGTGCCAGTAACACGTTTTTGATTAACAGCTCCTTTTGACTAATTTGCTTCCCAAAACAGCCCAATAAAGGACTCGTTTAAAACATAATTAAAAGCATGTTATTGCTAGTAGTTAATACTGATTAAAACAGGCATTAAGACAATTATCGTTGAAGGAAAGTAAGCACCCTGTAGTTAGTATAGAATCCATTCTTACAGTTTTTATGCATTGCATCCAGAAGTGGGCTGCCTGCCAAATATGCAGAAGTTCTTATTCTGCACATAATTGTATCAAAATTCTATTCCAATTATTTTTTTAATGGACAAGCAATATGACAATATTAGATATTTGGGTTTTGGTTTTCAGAACACGTCTCGTTTTCAGCAAGTTAAAGTTACTGCTTTTCCTGACTGGTTATTAAATTGACTAATAAGAAAGATGTATCTCTACTACTGTGCCACACTTTAAAGAATGTGATTTCTTAACTGGACTACAGGTTTTGGTTCTTTGTTTTTATACCTCTTCAACTTTATACTGTAAACTAATATCCAATTTCCTCAATTAAAAAAAAAAAAAAAAAAGAAAGACATGACCAAATTCTCACTGGCAGACGTGGCCATTATTTTAGGTGCAGAAATAGATGTTAGTCTGCGGATTGTAAGGTCTTAATGTTTTGTGGTGGGTTTGAGTTTTTTCTGTAGAAATAATGTCCTTTTCTCATAAAAATAGTGGAATATTTTCCATCAGAGTGAAGCAATAGAGATATATTTTTAAGATTAAAGGCTCTAATTATGACCCAGTAACTTCTTTGGAATTACTGTAGAGGAATAAACATAAAAATGTGTTTGTCACCACTTTTCATCTTCACATGAAAGTTCAACCTGTCATTTAACACATGCATTTCTGTTTTGACCATTCCAATTCTTTAATTTCTCAGCTATCACTGCAATTCATAGGAATGAAAAATATGTATCCACTGTAATCTGTTTTAATTTCACAAATTAGTAAGAATGGATGAAGACTTCTGAGGATATTCTTAACAGTTATTTCATCTACAGTTGAAAATTTCAAGGAATTTTAACTATGGACTTGCTTTCAGCATTGACTTCATTTCTTTTCTGCCTTACCTCAATATAGTATTAATATTGGGGAACAATCAAAATTATTTTACCATCTCTTAAAAATGGACTGAATGAAATATTGTTCTTATTTCCAAACATGCATTCTATTATGTTGGTGTTTTAGGTTTTTTTTAATTAAAATAATAAAAAAATATATTAAAGGTTATTTAGCACGTAGTTTTACACCTTTGACTGTGCATAGTATGAATGTGCTTTCAACCTTCACATTATGGTGGGTTAATGAGGGGGTGTTGTCAAGGTTCTGACATGTTTTCAGGGGTCAAAGCTTCGAGTTAGAGATAAATGCTGTCTGGTGTGTAAGGAGCAGAGTGAGACTGATGCATCACTGGAGCTTTAAAGTCTCATGGATTTACAAGGCAAACATGAAATTTGTCTGCAGAAACAATTCTCTGAAAGCAGCATTCCAACCTGAAGTGGCTGAAGTGTGTCCAGCATCATCTGGATTTCATGTTTTCACACTAACATCAACTAAAAAATAAAATGTTTTCCTCTTTCCTCAGTTCTTAGCTCTACAAAAGACCAAAGTGAGCTGAGCAAGCACAGTCTTGACAAGTACAGAGGATATAATGTCGATCTGAATCCTGTGGCTGATACCTATTCTAGTGGCTTTGTGGAAATAGCTGGAGATTGTGTTGAGCTGCTTTTCCCCATCTTAAGCTATTTCTAGGAGGAAGGTATGAAGCTTTTGAGCTAGTGGACTGATGCTGAAAACAGAACATGTGTGACTGGTGGGTTTGGGATAGTTTTTTTTTATTCCCAGAGCGGGCCACGCAGCTACATCACGTCCATGTGCTCGAATATGCAGTTTTCCTTGAACATGCTGGGATATGTCTTCCCAAGGGGGTGCGGATCCTGCATGAAGGAGGACTCACACTTCCAGCGTCTGCTGTGTGCAAAACAGCACTAACAACATTGGCATTTGGCACTGTGTTTTTTGCATTTCTCCTTGGGACACTGTTATTGGCTATCTACTGCTTCGGTCCTTAGGTCAATGCATATATGTTGCTGTAACAGTCATTTGCAGTGCATTCGTTACATGATGCTTCTGACAACATTGACCATGATGGATATCAGTAATAGCTATAATGAGCTATAAACACACTGGGCATAACAATAATGTCTGAAATACCAAGCAAAGAGTTGGACAACATACAGGGGAGATTTTATAAGTCTTCCAGTACTTAAAAGGGGCCTACAAGAAATCTGGAGAGAGGCTTTTTACAAGGGCATGTAGTGACAGGACAAGGGGGAATGGCTTTAAAACAGATTTAGAGCAGATGTTAGGAAGATTCTTCCCTGTGAGGGTGGTGAGGCACTGGCACAGGCTGCCCAGTGAAGTTGTGGCTGCCCCATCCCTGCAAGTGTTCAAGGCCAAGTTGGATGGGGCCTTGAGCAACCTGGTCCAGTGGAAGGTGTCCCTGCCCTTGGCAGGAGGGCTGAAACTAGATAGGTAGTCTTTAAGGACCCTTCAAACCCAAACCATTCTGATTCTATGAAATGTGAGCTTTGCAAGCACCCCCACTCTGCAAAATGTGAAGTTTCCATTACTGGTAGACCATATCTAGAAATAGATACATGTGGCAAGAGATTAGTATCTTATTTGGCTAATGGTCCAAGAGCTTCTGAGGTTTAATGCTGTATTTGGGTGTGTGACATTTGTAATGCACAAGTGTGAGGAACCTCTCCTTTAAGCCAACCCACACATACCTAAAGTTGCCTATGAAAAAAAGTTATCCTGCTTCTACTGTAGAACCTCACTGCCCTCCTTGGGAGAGGCTTAGGCCTGTGATCTAGGTGGAATGACAGACCACTTCGTCTATTGAAGAGGAAAAATAACTATGGCATTGCGCATAATTAAAATATCTGTATTAAATATTTTTTCCCCAGTTATTCTTATGAAAATATCAGATGGGTATGTAATCCTCTCGGGGGAACTAACATCTCAGTTTATCTATTTTAATTAAACTGTTAGTTAATTCGTGATTCTTGAGTGTAAAGAAAGGGAAAGAAATCATCGGAAATTATTCAGTTGCTATAGTTTAATGGATTTTATCAATTACAGAATGAAAACTAACAAAAATAAATACAGTTGTTAAAACTAATAATGTAACAAAGGTAAAAAGATATCCCTGTAGGATAGAAGAAGTATTAAAACAAACCCCAACAACCCTAAAATCAAAGAATGACCAGCTTTCTTGTTATTTTCCCATTAGATGGTCTGGTTATTAATAACACACTTGCAAGAACATCTGAAGAGTGTGACATAGTAAGGGAGGCAAAAAATCCAAAGAATTTGAAATTGTAGCGAATAGGTGATGGAATTTTGACTTAGTTGTGGACTAGAGGTGAAATTTGGGGTTTTGATAACAAATTAAAAGTGGTGGACAGTTATGGTAATTGCAAATTCTCCTCTCTGGGGAGACCTTATAGCTGCCTTCCAATACCTAAAGGGGGCCTACAAGAAATCTGGAGAGGGACTCTTTGCAAGGGATTGTCATGAGAGGAAAAGGCAAAATGGCTTTATACTCACAGAGGGTAGATTTAGATTAGATGTTAGGAAGAAATTTTTCTCTATGAGGGCAGTGAGACACTGGCACAGGTTGCCCAGAGAAGCTGTGGCTGCCTGGCAGTGTTCAAGGAAGGTTGGACAGAGCTTTGAGCAACCTGGTCTAGTGGAAGGTGTCCCTGCCTGTGATAGGAGGCTGGAACTAGATGAAGTTTAAAGGGCCCTTCAAACCCAAACCATCCTATGCTTCAACTGGCCCAGGTGACAGAAGGAGAAAAGGTGAAGGAAAAGGTACAGTCCAGGGAGTCACTGCTAATGGAGCTTTGCAACTGCATTCTGAAAAAAAAGGCTGAGTTTCTTAAATTCAGAGGAAATAACATTCCTGTTGCAGAACTATAAAACAGTGACAACCTGGAAATTTATACCTCTTCAGCAAACCTGTAATTTAGATAATATTTATAGAAACACTGTGCAAGACTTAAGGATAGCCTGATTTGAAGCAAGAGATGAAGCTCAAATGATGCTTGTACAGTGTGATGCTGATATTAAACAAGAAAAGCAGCACCAGTGAAGAACTGTTGGGATTAATAAGGTTTTCGGAAGGAGACACTGGTATGCACTCCCAAAGGGACTAGGTAACACATGAAAACGATTACAAAGTTCTGATTCTGACGGAAAGCCAGGAACAATCATTTGAGATTTTGGGGAAGAACGGTTTAAGGGACTGCAAAGATAAAGGGATTTCTAGAGATTTGAGAGACAAATATCCATCTGTCACTAATACAAGGTGCTAGAGGCTTGCAGAGCTTCCCCTGACCTTGCAGTGTGATGAGGAGGGCAATTTTAGGAGGAAAAGGAATGAGAAAAATAAAATACAATAAGCTTTTCTGATTTCTATTTTTGCAATGAAAACCTTTGTGGAGTTTCATTGGAACTCCACATCAGAGATGGGGCAGAAAGAGAGAACAAAGTGAAGATGTGTTTTACGTGAAGTGAAATTTAGTTGACCTGAGGACCCAAAAGATCTATCAATGAAATAGTGTGGTGGATGGGGGTGGTTATGTCTCTGGAAGCAAGCAGGACATCTACTTTCCCACAAGGCTGTCTGGCCTGAGAGTGAGTTGAGCAGGACTGCCAGGGATGGTGGGATATGGGTGCAAATGGAGGGGCCTTCCACTCATTCTGTGAGACTTATGGGTAGTAGAGAAGAGTAAAAAGCACTAGCCAGGTCCCAAAACTGCAAGGGTTGTTGTAGACATGAGAGAGACTTGGGCAAAATTTTTTGTAATTTTGCTATATAAAATAAAGCCTGCAAGGAAAGACATGAACAGATAGCTGTGCAGAAGCCTTTCCGTTTCAGTACTGCCTTCCCTAGTCACTTTGAGCTCTCTCTATTTGAAAGTTAAATTTCTAATTTTATTCAAATAAAGCCTGGCTTTCTTGTGTTTGAAAGACTTTTGCTCCTTGGGGATCTTGCTGTAGGTGATGGCTTCAGCACATCCACTTCAAAGCTTTGGCAGATTCAGTGTCCTATCATAGCATACACTAATTAGTGAAGCTGTGGGCCGAATTCCTGTGGGATATAACCCAAGACATACAATAGTATTATACTGGAATTAGTCAGCTAAACCAAAACTATAAACCTGCATACACAGAAGTCCATGGCAAATTTCCAGTCAATTCCAGTAAATATATATGTATTAATGTATAGCATTATTGCTGATGTCAGAAACACTTATCTTTTGCCAGTTTGTTATAAATGAAAATGTGCATCTATCTTAAAGCTTCTAAATCTGAAATAGTAAGCTCTAAGAGTATGTGCTTTGACACCTTTGCTTCCACACCCACTCAGAAAGCAATTGCATATCAAAATGTTTGAGGAGACATCCTTGCTGTGGCAGGCCTTCTTCTCAGTTCTGTACAGGCTAATCAGGCTATGGCTTTGTTGATAAATTTTAGAAAGAGAGAAGGAGAAACTGGATGCCGAGCTTCTGTTATGATAGCTCCAAGACTGTATTTTGGCTTGGAGTTCTAAGACTCCATTTGAAGAAGGGGGAAAAAAAGCAAAGAAACCAGAAGAAATGATTCAGGTGTCAAACAAATATCTCTTCCAAGAATAAGATTTATTTCACTCCATAACCCCTTGCCAGAAGTTTGTGTTTTTGGGAAATGAAAATTTCTGTCTTGGTGGTATTAGTAAAGCAAAACCAGCTGAGCACATTCAAACAACAGACAGAGTATGTTTCTGCTAATTTTGAATTTTCTGGCTTTTGTCACTGTATGTCACAACCATAATTATTATTTAAACGTGTGGGTGAACTGCAAATCATAAATGAAACTTTAGCTGAGAAATGCTGTATGAACCAAAAGTTCCTGTTAAACTGTGCAAACCTTGGCTGTACATTTTGATTTATCCTTGTTTAAAATTCTGTCTCTGCCATCTGAAATTAACGGAGGGCGATGAGAAAATGCCAATGAAATATTTATGTACCAGTGAAAAATAAATTTATAAGGTTGTTGTAGAATTTGGGCGCTTCTACATGTTGAATGGTGAGCAGAGATTCGAATAGCTGGGTCCTCACCTGGGAGGGTGGTCAGTGCTGTTTCTAGCCACTAGTGAGTGGCTCCTGTTCGCATACCCTAGAGAGCACACAGATTATATGCTAGAATGTAAGGGGGGCTTTTTTCATCCCTGATGGACTTTTTGGGCTTCAGGAAGGGAGAAGCTTGTTTTAGTATCCAATTGTAATCTTAATCTAGGCTCACATGAGCATGACAACTATGAAACTTGTCTAGAAAGGCAATGTAAATTGCTATGGCACATTATGAAAAACACTTCATACTAACCCACTCAAAACTAATGGGAGCTAGATAGAATATAACAAAGGTTATGGGATCTTGATCTGGAGTCTTCTTTCCCTTACTGCAATATTTTTCTGCTGTTAAGTGTGTCATCTGCCTTGATGGTGCTGGGTTGTGAGCTGACGATTCTGCTTTGTGTTCTGCAAACCTATCTGCAGTGTGAGATTAAAATTTAAAACTAAAAAATTTAAAATTCTGAAACTAGCTCTTCATCATATAGAATCCTATGAATATGCTTAAAACTGAGGTTAAACTGGAAAGAATATTTTCTGTTGATGTGCCACAGCAGGAAAAGAGAAGTCTCTTCTTTTTCATTTTTTTCCATACCAGGTGGGGTATTTATTTTGTACAAAGACTTTGGTTAGAAGCAGTGAGGGAAAACCAGTGAAAAGCCTGAAGAAGGAAATTGAGTCACCTCTCAAACAATCTCTCATAGCTGCACAGTCAATATTAAAAGATAAGGGGACATTTAAAATTAGGTATATTCAACCTTTCTGTTGTATTTTTAAAAAAGCTCTTTCCTACAGCAGTTTCTATCAAAACTTTTCCTAAAAAAATTGAGAGTCCTGGCCTGTGTTTGGTTCTAGACCTTGTAAATGTAGGGTAACTTCTGCATGCAAACAGTGGGCAAAGTGGATTTCGAGATGGATTAAGTATGGAACCAGCCTAAGTAATCATTAGCTAATTAAATGAGATGGCTTCTTTAAAAGTAAGGAAGTCTTACATTCATGTAGTTTTGCAACAGCTATTCTTACATTTCTGTCCATGAAAAGCAGTTGTTTAACAGATACACTTTTGTTTTATCTGGAATATCTGTTCGAGTGAGCTTAAAATCTTGTAAAGAGAATCCTGAATAATGAAAAAAAAAAGTATTGGTAACAGTCAGCAATATAATATTAAGTCACTGCCATTCATACTCTCTGGGTCTCTGCTGTATTTCCTTTTCTTCTCTGGAACAAGCTAAACAGGCTTTGACAACACAGGATCTTGTAACATCAAACTGTACTAAAGGCAGATTTCCACAAAGTGCTTGCACAGCACAGAAAGTTCAAGTGTTGGCACTGAGACAGGTTTGTGTGGTGCAGAAGAATTCTTATATTTGAATGTTTCTATCTTACAAGCCTTTATATGTCAAACTTTAAGTGGAATTGACTGTTTATCCCAGTTGATTTTGACTAGTGACGCCTTCCAGGTTGGAGGGCGCTCACTTCACTCTGTTTCCCATCAGCACTCCTTGACTACCGGCATGTGGTGCCAATTTGTTCCTTCTGTACAGAGAAGAAAAGAAGTTTGGATTTAATTTTAAGCCTTGACACAAGGTTTAATTTGCTAAAAAGGGGAGCTGTGCCATTGTATATCTTGGAGGAGACACCAAGGTTGCAAAAATTGTCAACCCAATCTGTTTTGAGCACCATTTCATTCGTTCTATTAAAGGAAAAATATTCCTTTTCACAGCTTGTTCAGCTGTATCAAACTGTGCAGGTTAGTGTGTAGTTGGCTATTTATTGTACATTTTACTGCTTTATGATCAAGTTTTTATGATAAGAGGGAAATTTATGTGTTAAAAATGATTTAACAATATACTAGGTAGGAGAAAAAAAAAAGGTTATTCTGTTTCAGGTAGCTAAACCTCAAAGAAGAGCAGCTTATGGCTTTGCCAGAGAGATTCACAGAGAATAAAATTGAGTTACTATTAAAATCTCCCTAGACTTACAGAAGTAAGTACATTGTATATCTACTACCACTCTTTTGAGAAGAAAACTGTGGTAGAATATGATATTGGCACATTTAGGAACTGAAGTACTGTTTTATTATTGGTGTTGAGTCAGACCATACTTAGCGATAAGGACTATTTGGCCCTGTAGGCAGATTCTGATCTCTACAAGGGTGATGTAAATAGTCCCTCTTCTTTCACTGCTTCACACTGTAGAATAAGAGAGAGTTTAACACAAAACTCCAGGTTTCTGCTGAAAATGCAAATTTGGTCTCTCAGTCACACCAGGGTTCTAGGCTCTGTCCTAATTATTTGTAAATGTTTTCTGATCCATGATGATATTACTGGGGAATGGCAGTATGACATGATGGTATTTGGTAAATATTTATTTAAACTAGTCTGATTTAAAAAAAAACAAACAACAAAAAAACCCAAACTATTTGTAGTTGGTTAAAACTCAGAAATTAAAGAGCATACAAGGAAAACTATAATACATTAATGTATAAAAAAATCTTGCTCTAGTTTTTGTTGGGTTTTAGGTTCTTTTTTTTAACTTTTTAAGAAATGGATGTCTGACCCAATAGTTCATTTATGCTCATCTGTCATGTAAGTCCTTTCTATTTCTTGGATTAAGTGCTACAGGCCTAATAAATCATAGATGCTTTTTTGGCACCATTCCAGTTCATATTGTCAATCTGAGCAATGTGTATGTGTAATGCTTTAAATTCTGCAAAATGGCGACTTTTTGTTAACTTTAACTTTGTAGTACGACTGACTTAGCTTTCACAATAGTCTTCCTTTTTTCTGTATACCCCAGGTGACTAATTCAATGATTTTAATATCTGGAAAAGTTGTTTAATTATAAAGTAACAAACCTTGATTTATTATAAAATATAAGGGTTATGTTAATTTGCGCCTACTTGTTATTCTTGTGAAGAAAGCCTAACCCCTTTTGGAAGCAGAAAAGAATCTCCAATGAGCCCTGAAATCCCTTTTGCTACCTTAAGTTTACTGCTGCTTCTAAGCTATGCATTTTTTGTGTTGTTAACATGTGTTTTCTTTTGCATCCTCTGAATCGTTTGACTGGGTATGTAGAGGTATATACTCTGAAATGTTTTTCAGTATTAATCAAACTGGACTGTGATGTAGATTTAAAAAACAAAACAAAACAAAAAAAAGCTAGAGATATACCATAAACTGGACCATTTATCAAACACTGCTTTATCTGTGGTGTATATGGCAGGAATGAAATGGGACCCAAGTCTAAATTTCCAGTGGCTTTGCTTAACACAACAACTGCCAAAACAGAAGGGAGTGTGGGTCCCATCTTGCCTTCAAGAAACAGGTTGGAATCAGGACTCAACAGGGAGAATAGGAGCCATGATGTGACCCTGTGTGAGGTTGGGAGCACGTGGGGCAGCAGCAGCAAGGACCTCAGGTCTGTGCAATTCAAAGATCATCTCTCATACCCAAAAGCACAAGCATTCTGATTATTTCCAGACTTAAAACCATGTTGTACATCATATGGCTGTTCCAGATTACAGGATTTATGGAGAGGAAGTGTTGGTTGCTTTGCAGGAAGTCATGTAGCCAGCTTATCTGTGCACAGCTCCTTACTTATCAGCTCTGTCTCGAAGAACTTTTTCTTCTGGTATTCATAATAGGTTAGCTGATACTCCTGAAGATGAAGGAAGAGTGCAATTAGATGGACTTTTACAGCCTCTTTGATTACTCTTTGTGCTTCACTCTAACTCCTTAGTGGAAAGACACATTTAACTCATTCACTGCTCTGAGTAAAAAATATTTTCTGAGTTGCTAGATATCACTGATGCCTGCCATTTGACGGAATTTTTTTTTTTGAAGGTTTTTTTTTTTTTTAATCACATATTTAAAGACCTTTTGGAAACAATATGCCACTTCTAAAACTTAGCCTGAATTTATTAAATCCTATTACATATCAGCAAAGAAGATAGATACTGCAGAAGAGTTGATAAGCATGTGATTCATCATTACCATTTCTAGAGCTCAGTTAACTACAAAATACTTTCGTTATAGAAGAGAATAGAATCAATTAGGTTGGAAAAGACCTTTAAGATCATCAAGTCCAACCATTACCCCAGCACTGCCAAGACCACCACTAAACCATGTCACTGAGGGCCTCATCTACACAGTTTTTGAACACTTCCAGGGATGGTAATTCCATCACTTCCCTGGTCAGCCTGTTCTAACACCTGGTCATCCTCTCTGTAAAGAAACTTTTCCTGATATCCAACCTAAACCTCCCCTGGTGCAGCTTGAGGCCATTACCTCTTGTCCTATCACTTCTTACTTGGGAGAAAAGACCAACCTCCACCTCACTCCAGCCTCCTTTCAGGTGGTTGTAGGGAGCAGTAAGGTCCCTCCTGAGCCTTCTCTGCTCCAGACTAAACAACCACATCTCCCTCAGCTATTCCTCATAAATTTTGTCCTCTACTCCCTTCACCAGCTTCATTGCCCTTTTCTGGACCTGCTCCAGTAATTCAGTATCAATCTTGTAGTGAATGGCCCAGAATTGAGAATTGAGGTGTGGCCTCACTAGTACAGGCGGATGACAACTTTTCTGGCCCTACTGGCCACACACTTTCTGATATATGCCAGAATGCCATTAGCCTTCTTGTCTACCGGGGCAGAAGCTGGCTCATGTTTAAACTGGCTCATGTTCAGCAGCAGTCAGTCAGCACCCCCAGGTCCTTTTCTGCCAAGCAGCATTCCAGCCACTCTGCCCCAAGCGTGCAGTCTTGAATGGGGTTTTTATGGCCCAAAGGCCACAACCAGGATCTGGCACTTTGCCTTGTTGAACCTCATACCATTGGCAGCAAGCAGCACATCCATCCAGTCTGTCCACATCCCTCTGCAAAGCCTCCTTATCTTTCTAGAGATCAACAGTCCCACCCAACTTGATGTCATCTGGAAATTTACTGAGGGTGCATTTGATCCCCTCATCCAGATCATCAGTGAAGATATTAAACAACACTGGCCCTAACACCAAACCCTGAAGGACACCACTAGTGACTGGTCAAACACGAGATGTGATGCTATTTGCCACCACTCTTTGGGCTCTGCCAGCCACCCAGTTTCCAGCCTAGCAAAGAATCCCCCTATCCAGGCCATGAGCAGCCAGTTTCTCCAGGAGAATGCTGTGGGGGACAGTGTCAAATGATTTACTTAAGTCCAAATAAACAATGTCCACAACCTTTCCCTCATCAACCAGGTGGGTCACCTTATTGTAGAAGGAGATCAGGTTGGTCAAGCAGGACCTGCCCTTCATGAACTCATGCTGACTGGGCCTGATACCTCCATTTTCCCACCCTTCCTGTTTTTTTTTGTAGAGAAGCATCATGTTGGCCAATCTCCAGTCCTCTAGGACCTGCCCACTAGACCAGGACTACTGATAAATGATGGAGAGTGGCTTAGCAATCTCCTCTGCCAGCTCCTTCAGCACTCTTAGGTGTAACCCATCCAGCTCCATAGACTTGTATACACCTAAAGGGAGAAGGAAGCTGCTAACCAATTCTTCCTGAATTATGGGGACTTCAATCAGCTTTCCATCTCTGCTATCCAGTTCAGGGAACTGAGTACCCTGAGGATGGCTGGTGTGACTATTAAAGACTGAGGCAAAGCCAGCCTCCAGCATTTTCCTCACCTTCAATCACTAGATTCCCCTAGTATCCATTAGAGGATGGAGATTCTTCTTGGCTATCCTTTTATTGTTAATGTATTTGAAAATATACTTTTTATTGTCTTTTATGGCAGTGGCCAGATTTAGTTCCATCTGTGCCTTCACCTGTTTAACTTCCTCTTTATGTTGCCTAATAACATCCTTATATCTTTCATCCATATACTTTTATCTAGTGAGTGTTAAGTTTTTATTGCAAGGGTTTTGCATTTGGTGACAGCAACATAGATTTCAGTGCACATAGTGGTCTGTCTGTGCCTCTAGAAACCGGCTTGAGATCTGATTGAACCCTGAACTAGTTCCTGTTGAGGAAAGCCCAATTATCCAGCACCAACTCTCCATCAAGGTCAGGCATGGGGATTTAAGTCAGCTGCTGAAATCTGGCTTGAGCCCTGGGAGTGCTCATCTCTCACTGTCCTGCCAACAGCAGGAGAGGGGGAGCTTCTCCTAGAAGAAGACCTCTCCAAGCTCACTTCTCATTCCAGTTCTCCTGACCTTTCCATTTAGGGCAAGGCGACAGCTCTATTCAGGCCTAGAGTGATCTGCAAGGTCTGGCAACGAAGCACGTTGTTTACCTGCAAAAAACATACTGGAAAGAGAGAGAAATCCTCCTCCTGTGCTAAGGGAACGTCTCTGACATTCTCTGTTGGTCCCTACAGACAAATTGTGTTTGTAGTCACGCAGTGTTTGTGCAAGAAATCAAGCATGTTCTGAAGCAAGGATAATTTGGAAAGATGACCATTTATAGAAGTTTTGTTGTTCACTGACCACAGCTAGCTATCTAGGAGAATAGATAGGTCAGACTTACTTAATTTGCTTTTTTTGGTAAAAGCAGTATATTCTGTTAAAATCAGCTAGTGAAACTGTTTGTTTCCATGTGGGTGTGTATTTCAACACTGCAGAAAAATGGCTATTTCATAAGCTTGAGCATCAATCTTTGGATTTACACAAATTTTAAATTTTATTCCTAAAAGTTTGTAACAAGAGCCAAGAGTTATTTGATGGTTATTAATCTTTCTCCCCTATCCAAAAACATCCCCAAACTTTGTTTAGCTGTTCAGTCTCTTCAGACTGTTGATTGTACTGTACTGGAGCTGAGAATGTTTCAGTTTATGTAACCAGTCTCTCTGTTTAAATTTCAGTGACAGATCTTTTCATTTTGTTTACAGCCAAATAACAATGCAAACGTGTCATTCTACAGCCGTAGACACAGTGTGCGGTCATTGAAAAGGGCATTCACCAAACTGATGTTTTGGTCTTATCCTCTTAAAACTTATTAAAAGCATTTCATTGTTATGTGTGGCTATTAGTAAGCAAAAATAAGCTTTCCTTATTTACATAAGGATGATAGCTAGTCACTATGTCTTCTCAGTTATTAGTTGTTTGGTTAATCAGAAAGCTGTGTTATTACAGTGTTTTTGTAGATTGCAGTTAAGCAGAAAAACCACACATGGCATGATGGTGAAATGTTTTACTGTGAACCCAAATACTTAACTAAAATAATATCTTTAATCTGTTTACAGCATTGCAATATTTAAATTGTTTGCAAGGATTTGATTATAAACTTTTACGTAGATATATTCGTGTTGTAGTATTTGCTAGTACAAACGTCAATGTGAGGCGGCTTTCTGGGCATAATTAATGCTAAATGACAATTTGCAAGTGAATTCATCTAATTTCTTCTGGGTTTTCCATCTGGTCCTTATTATGCAAAGATGTCCAGTCGGCAGTGTTCAAGTTGTTTTCAGAATTCTTCCCCAACCTCACTATACAAAGAAGACTATTGCTATTTATTCATGATAAGATTTCCTAACCTTCTTAGCCACTTCTTTCTGCTCTTCTAGGAAGGTATAATAACTCCTAGTTGTTATAGTATAATAAATTATAGCTTTTCCCCTAGTATGTTAACACAGGTTTTTGAGATAGGATAATGATGCAGTCTGAGTTTAGGCTCTATTTTTGACTCCTGAAAAAAAAAGAAAAAAAATCCAACAAAAAACAACCCCACATCCTAAAATCCTGCTCATAAATTTGTCAGCCTCTGTCTTTAACCTAGTTGAGTATTTTCCTTCCACAGCTTTGCCTATGGTGTGGAGCACTGAATGGTATGCAGGAATAATGCTCTTCTTGTGCTTAACCATTGTTCGTATCCAGCCTAAACTCAGTGACAGCAAGTTTATACACATTTATATCTGTGCCAAGATTAAGATCTCTTCTGTTACCTTTCCGCTATCCTGAACAGTCATGTTCCTCATCCGCTACTGCTTTGTCTATGATTAATAGGCCATCTTGAAGTTGTACTTTGTATAACTATGCTTAATTACATTTATATTAATCTGGTCCTCAAGGACACATGATACATTTATAGGAAATATTATTACCTTTCTGTGCATGGAGGGTACCCACTAACTTTTGTACTGTCATCAGGCTTCATCACACTTACTCTTTATGGCAAAATCATAAAGGAAATGGCTTATTTTAAAAATATTATTTAAGGAACTTCCCCAGTATTCTCCATCCAACTCTAGAGTATAATGTATAGAGGTTGATACTTGATGCTGTTTATTTCCCATTCCTTTTTCTTCTTTTTCCTGCTTTCTACCTCATTTCCTTTAATTTCATTGATGAGTGTTGTGTTTATGATAGATTTTTATGTCTTTAATAGGGCTGACAATCACTGTCTTGCAAACACATTTACTATTTACTGCCTTTTTTTTTTTTTAACTCCTCACTTAGGAATTTTGTCTGCACGAAATTCAGTGACTTAAATACATTTGTTCAGGATTTCTGGATATCTGACAGCCTGGGAAAAACAAGAGATCCAAATGGTCCCTGTACATCTGGAAATCCTAGAAATGTCATCTGCAGAAAACAAGTACAATGAGGCTTGTGTTTCAAGGAAGTATTCAACCTGTTGCCCAAACACTGCCTGCATGGTCAATGCATGCACAGTAAATCAGACTCTTCCTGGAATTGTGAGGCTTATGGACCATGTAGGACACAGTGCATGGACACAGCCTCCTCTTAGGAAAATACCAGGCAAAATGTGTGGCAACCATTGCTTACGCCACTCTACGTGAATGCTCTGGAAAAACTTACGGACTTGAGATGTTGAAGGGAATGAGTAGCCCCAGATAGGGAGTGAGTTTTTAAACTGTATATGCTCAGTAAGCACATGTTTATCTGCCTGATTTGTTTGATTTTTTTTCTGCAAAACCTTTGCCAGTTCTTCATAGAATTTTATTTAGGTATTACCCAACCTAGAACACAGCTTCAAAACTGTCGCTTTGCCTGGAGTGTGTGGCTGTGGATAACATAGAGCTCTGAAATGGATGTGAGTCTGAAAGAGTCACCTTAACTTCTCTGGGTATAATGTTTTATGTGTCACTAACATTCTCCACAAAGGTGAGCATCTAACCTAATGCTGAGATGGAGTCAAGAAGTCAGACAAATGAGATTGAAAATACAAGGTAGTGCTGTACACAAAGTAAAAAACCTGTAAAATTTGATAAGGTGACCAAAAAAAACTTGAGCCAATATCATCAAGTACTTTCAGCTACTGGACAACAGATGATTATGATTGTGTGTCACTTATGTAAAAAATTATGCAAAGGAGAAAAAAGTATTTTAAGTAAACTTGAGGAAATGAGAAAGAATATGGCAAAGGTTTTTAATAAAACACCCAGAAAGCAAACCTCTCAGTTTTCCAAGAAATATTCTTTTTCTTTGCAAAGAAAATGTAAATGTGCCCCATAGTCCTGACTAAATACATATGAAGGGTGAATGACTAAGGGATTAGTTCTCCCCCTGCATCAAAACCAGGATTAAATACCCAAAATCTCAACTATATGAACTGCTCAGTACCTGAGAATGCTTAACAGACATTTTTAAGAGGAGTATGTGGAGCAGAACTATCTAGCAAAGAGAAATCCTATTCACATGCCTGAGAAAACTTCAGGCAATATCTTGAAAGTTCTCAAAAAGCTCTAGTAAGAACACAGAAGCTATGAATCATGCCATGTGCTATTAAAGAATTTAGAGAGCACCCTAAGAAGTTCCATATCAGTGTTTTTTTCTTAAATGTATTCAACAAAGGGACTATTTCCCTTCAACGGTTTTCAAATTTCAGCTCGCTTTCCCTTCTGCATTTTAGCAGACCAACTCGAAAAGAAACTTGCACAGTTATAGCCTTTAGTGTAAAATGCCTGGATTTCTTGCTTTTTATTTTCTTGCTTCTCAATTGGTTTAGAGAGAATTTTAAAGTTATGGCCTAAAAAGTAACTATTGAAAGAAAGCAATTATAGAAAAGTTTGGGACCTCATAACTTGTAATTTTTTTTGTATTAGCTACAACAGAACTGCGTATGTGAACATACTCCATTGTCCCACAGTGTTCTGTAAAAAATAACTTAATGAATCTTTGATTTCTTATCAGTATTTTGCTGATTCATAAGTACAAAAATTATACCGCCAATAATGATGTTTGAAGAAAGAAATTCAGACTCCCAGGCTCCTTGAATAAAGCACTTCAGAAACTCTTTCTCTGATTAATCTTCCTTGAATTCCAATTGATATTTATTGAAACTTGTATGTCTGGAAGTATAAATCAGTTGGAGAAAATGCTTTGGGTTCATTGTTTTATTTGATTCCCTGGAAAATCCTTAACAACTGGCCACTACGACTGAGCTTCCTGGAACAGGCTGATTATGGGAATTCTCCAACTCAAGCCTGGATTTTTTCCTACTTCTAATCAAACCTCACCGATGTAACTTACATAAATTGAGAGTTATGTTTGGGTTTTGGTTTAGATTTTAACTTTTTTAATAATAAAAATAATCCCTATATGCATTTTTGTGGGCCTGGCTTATACAGAGGTCAGATCATTCTAGGCTTACTCCTATCTTGAAATGTTGCAGGGAAGCAGAACATTAAATAACAAAAGCAAACTCAGCTTTCTGACTGATCCACAATAGGTCTCTCTTGTGACTTTTTATTATTATTTATTTATTTTCTGACATTTCTTTCCAGAATTTATTTAGTTAGCCCTTTTCTTGTACCCCCAATGAGATCTTGAAACAAGTCTGAAAGAACTTGAAATCATAGAGTAATGAAATTTGTGATGAAAATATATTATTTCCCTATTACGTCCTTTTGTTCAATAGACACAGAAAACCCTGCAGCAATAGAACAGATATAATTTTTGAAATGGGTCAGAGAAATTGTGCTTTCCTGTGTATATTAAGAAAAATTTCTGTACTCCATGGTTTTAATAATATAACTAATGTACAGGATAAACTGAAAAACTAACATTTAAGGAAAGCTATATTTTAACTTCTCTGGCTTCTCATCTGCTGTAATGCATGTGAATTTTCACTTCTCTACTCAATTGTATGCTGTAAAACCTATTAGTGTCACTGAAGATGATACGGGTGTTTTTATGGAGAAATTTAGTCTATATTTTACATATATGAAATTGTTAAAAATTGCATCACATTCCTAAAATGATTGCTGCCGGATGCTGATATCCAGCTAAGTCACGCAAAGCTGTTTTTAAACCATCCAAGGAATAAGTAAATGGGGAATGAATAGTTGTGAAGGAAGCCTTGTTTGCTCAGACAAAGCAAATGCTCTTGGGTGAAAACAAATAAAAGAAAAAAGAAGTATGTGTGTTTCATCCCTCACCATAGTTGCAATTTGGTGTTGGAAATGTGTTATGCACTCTTAAATATAGGTTTGTTCTGTGTTGCTAGCGTTTGTCTTCAGATAAAAGGTGGGTCCCTTCCAAAGATGGGTTTGGAAGTTATCTCTGGTTATTCTCTGGAATGAGGAACGATATTGAAAAAAATGAATTAGTGCCAAGAGAAGGAAAATATTTTCAGTTGTACAGGTGGATTTTCCATTAAAAATGTAGTTCCATTATGTCCAACATTCTCTGATGGAGAGAGAGGAGGAATGGCCTGTGCTTTACTCCTTGCCTAGTCTCCAACAGGCCGATACTTTACCTTCAGCTGAGAGGTGAAGTATGTGGCTATCTCTGTAGCTGGTGCTCTTTGGGTTGAATAAGTTGTGAATCTGCCCTGCTTGTGCAGCAGATGTGCTTAATCTCAAGATGGTTTTAGTCTCCTGTGATCCGGGGCATGGGAAAATAAGTGCATTTCTCAACCCAGGTCTCATTAGTCTGTAAGATTATTGAAGAATGCAGTTGACAAAAATCACGTATTACTTATAAGTTGTGCTAGTGATAAAAATTGCTTTAGACTGAAATTTCGTAATCCTGTCTTCATGTCAGTTGTTATTCAACAGATCTGATAGGGAAAACTAACATATTATATTGTTGTTATATTGTTAAACAGTTGCATGCATAATATTCCCTTTTTTGTATTGTTTGAAAAAAGAATTTAACAATTCTATTTTTCAACTTTCTTATCTAATATATGGGTTTTTTCTTGCATTTTATTGGTTTACCATTTCAACGACATAAACTGCGTAAACTGACTGGTTTTTCTTACGCATGGAGCTTTTATTAGAAGTTCATGAGTGGACTTTATTAGAATTGAAATCTATGAAGTTTGTGACATATTAAGCTATGTTCAAACTATATCTGTCATAAACTACTAATGTCTCTCTGAACTGCACTTTGCTCAATAGAATACTTGGAATATAAAAGTACAACTTAATTTTATTTTTAAGCATGCTTAAATGAACTAATGGTACTGTATTTTAGTATATTGTATATCCCAAATGATGTAATTCTGCGCAGTAATATTTTTAATATTGATTTTTCTCCAGGCAAGACATTCTGTAAATTCCTGTAGAAGTGTATCTTTGGCTATACACTTTGCTGTATTGCATAACATACTGAAAATACCTGGCTTTCCCCAAAAGACAGACTGAGTTATATTTTTCTCATAGCATAACATAACATTAAATGAAAACAGATACAACAAATGTGACCTGCAGTCTGAAGGATTAATTAATGATTATGTTTAAAAGATTTTCTTATAGTGATTTAGTGTATTAGTATGATGTGGAATTACTGATGTATTGAAACATTGTAAGGATTTCTATGAGGAATTCAGTGTGCTTTTATTCCTCCCCTTGTGAATAGATGTGAAAAAACTTTCTACAAATAAGTTCACAAGCCCCATATGTGTCTACTTCACAAGGCTATGAAATTGGTTAAAAGAAAAATGAGGATTTAATGTAGAGTAGGCTATCCCAGTCACTTACTACTTCCTCTCCCATCAATGGTATTTCTGGTCTCTGTTTTGTGCTACAGGCTGAGGCTTGATAAATATCTCTTCAAATTTAAGGGTGGTTAAAATGATGTAGAGATAGTCTCCGCTAATTTTAATAAGATTATTAACTGGGACCTGGGTGGGAACTTGTGGTATAATGACAATTTAATTCTAGTGTTTGTTTAAATAAAGGAGTAATATTAACTTATATTAGCACAAATCATTGCAACACATGAAAAACTGGTAGTTCTTATTTTCTTTTTGTGTTTGGCAAGTTTTCCCCCTCTGCATATCACAATGGTATATTATTTTAATTATGACAGCACTTTACTGTACAGATAAATTTAAAGGCAATGTCAACTTCAAGCTTTCTGTGCATGCCCTGTGCTGCTTTCCTGTATTGAATGGTACCATTGAACTTTTTTTTTCACACAAATGCTTGAGGAGTCCTGCTGGTCTATCACTAGTATCGCAGAAAGAAATTTCAATTAAACCCAACACATTTATAATATCTAAAGGGTGTTATTAAACTCGGTTGCATTGCGAAGCTGCTCTGTCTGCTGAATTTCAAAAAAAAAGAATTTTGCCAGTTTTATCTGGCCAAATAATAGTTCTGGAATCCTAAAATATGTTGGTCCTATTTTTCTTTCCCTTCAATAGGCAAAGTTGAACAAGACAGCTAGACAAATAAAAAGAACTAAAGAATAAAATAAAAAGATAAAAAGAAATAACTAAATAAAAAGAACTAAAGAATTGAAAGAAATTGCAGTTTCAGGCTGCTTTAACTATTCATGGATGCCAAAAGGATGCAAAGAAGGAGATTCATACCAACAATGTGACCCGGGGGGTTTTATTCTATAGTGATCCTGTCAGTAAAATAAATTTAATATAGAGTTTCTTACCACTCTCTCCCATCTCATGTAAGCATGCAGGTGGCTGAGTACTGCATCCCAGGAAAATTCATCTTTTCAAAATCTGTAATTTTCAACACAGAAAAAGGTATAATGCTGGGAAAAGGGATGAGGAGAAGCTGTATTTGTGCAGTAGAGTATTTTTCCAGTATATGTTATTTCTAAGTGCAGCAGTGAAATTACAAGAATAGCAGCACTATGCTGCTGTGTGTTTGGTGACTATTTTGCAAGCTTATTTATACTTATCTTGTTGGGAGAAATGTAAAAGGCAGGATATTTTATAGCACCATATATTTATTTAAAGGCTTTATAGAGAAGACTTCTTGCCTTTAACATCCTAGGTTATAATCTGTGCCGTGTGAACTTTCACTTATCTGGAGACTGTAGTGGTGGCACCACTTTGTTATTGATAGGGAGAATCTTGATCTCTGCATTATCTGGGTGGTTTTGTTCAGCATTCTGCCCCCAAGGTTCTCAATAAAACCTTCTTTATGAGAAAATTTCCACAGATCTCAGCTACTTGCCTAATGCTTGAACCTGTAGTGCTGTGTAGGTACTCCAGATGTGCTGACTCTCAAACCAATGTTTCGGGAACTTCTTGGGTATGGTTATGGCATAATATAATTCTTTTCCTTTCTGTGTAACTTGCTCTTTGGTGCTTGTAAAATGCATAGTTATTTTCTGGTGGCATAAAGAGATGATAAATGTAATTACCAAAGAAGACAACTGCAATCAGGTGATTTGCAGGATCCTATGCAGGAGTGTAGCAGTAGGGGAAGATAGATGTAGATAGTACTGGCAAATACCCTGTGATGCACCTAACCCATCTCTTGTCAAAAGGTTTCCCTGCAAAAGCACTCGGGTTGAGCAAAAGTATGTGTGTCCAAAGTTATGCTGCATTTAGAGTGGAGCAGTTTGTAAAAGTGAAAGAGAAGATATTCTATAATTAAGAATTAATGTCAGCAGCTAGAATGAACAATTATTGTCCATTTTGCTATGCACAAATATATATACGTATATAAAGATGCATAAAAAATTGCAGTGTACAAATATTAAGAAAATGATTTGGCAACAAAAAGCTTTAAAACTCAAATCTGAAAGAAGTTAACCTGAGTTTTCATTCCCCTATAACTGGAATATGAAGGTTAAGAAATTAAGTCAAAGTTTCAGAGAAAATCTCTGGTGTGGAATTAAACAATAAATAACATTCCAAACGTCTAGAGTAAGATTTATTATTTCTTAAATCAGTAGATAATTCAAATTCTCTCAATTTATTTCTGGTTGCTTTCAGCAGCTGTAGGTGTATATTCCAATGTTTTGACACCTTTCAAGTCAAGAAGATGAACAAACTTATGCTGAAATAACCAAAATTATTCTGTTTCCTTGAGGAAATATCAGAGGAACTGTACCTACATGTGCTTGTCCCACGTTTGAGGATCTTGTGAGGATTCGCTGGTTTGCTTTGGGTTATTGTTGAACCTCAAATAGACTTATCTCTTGGGCATCACTCATTCAAGATACCCAGACCAGGTAGGATGGGGGAAATCTTTCTCTCATTACACTTGCAGCCCAATGTCCTTGTTTAAAAATTACTGCAGAGTGGTCAGGGAGTTTAAGCTGAGGGATTCAGTTCTTCACTGTGCCAAGTACCTTTTTCTGAATTTATTTCAACTGGTGTGCAGCTCAGGGTAGGGAACATTGTGATCCATGGAGGTTGTTCCCATGGCTGGATATAAGCTCTTTGAAAACACAGGGGTTATATGGGAAATGCACTCTTCTTTCAAACTTATCTCTCCAGCCCTGTTTAATAAATGATGTGATCATGATCTTTTAACATCAGTAACAATTTGTTAGTCATATTACACTGCAAAAGAGAAAGACTGGGAAGCTATCTGAACCATTTTAAAACTTAAATTAGCCACCATAAAGTGCAGAATAAAATTATAAAGACTTTCTTGTAATACAAAATTCATAGAGACAAAACTCTAATTTCCTGATGGATACATGATATTAATGTAACGGATACCTCCCTGTAGTTAAATTGCATTAAATGGTTATTAATGCTTGAATAAACTTCAAGGAAGTGGGTACTGGTTGAAATGGGATAATATTTTGTTCTGCTAAATTATATGTTAATTGGTATTTCCTTTCTTGTAAAAGGACCTAAAGGGCTTCATAAAATATGTGGTAGAAACATTATTTTCCCAGAAAATTCATCAGCACTCATGATGACATGACTTACACGAATGCCCAATGTAAATAATTCTAGCTTTCAGTTATTCAAAAATATACAGAGCCGTATACAGCTATGAGCTGAATAGTTTCCTGTTTTATTTTTGCATTTAAAGTTATACTTACTTTGCTTAAATGCAGGTAACTGCTTCCAACGTAACATATGGATAATGAAGACTATTGACACGACATAGGGAGACCATTATTCCTGGGCTAACAAATAAAGGGAACAGGCAAAGGGCCTCAACACTGATCTCTGGATAATTCGGAGGGGTATCAGCAAATCAGGAGAAGATTGTTTAAGAAAATCTTGTTTAATCCATCTTATTCAGTAGTCTAATTTTTCCTGAACTTTGGGTTTTTTTTTATACTTTCTTTGTAGAACTGCTTATTCCTTGTTGTGTCAGAACTGAACAGAGTTGTTATTTGAGGACTAAGTATGGATACTTTTTCATTTGGAAAAGAAAAAAAACCAAATAATTTTTACATGAATATGTATATTCTTATATTTATGGATATATTGATATTATGAATAAGCTTCCTTTCACTTGAACATTCAATAATATTGCACTTAACAATTACTGAAAATTAGATGTTTCCACCTTTTCTTCTAAAGGAACTTTAGCTGATTTATGAATGAATGCCTATAGATAATTAACTACATCACATAAAAGAAGTGAAATTTGTTCCTTAAGAACATAGAACCTCTCACCGTACCAAAGCCATTAAGGTTTTCATTGCAATGTTTTTGGGTTTTCCAAGGTGGATATGTAAGTTTATGTTTTTTTTCCTGATCCTCCTGGCCCCCTTCCCCATGTTAAAAACAGACCCTGTCATATAGGTTTTTAATTTAAAAAAAAATATGTATTTTTCAGGTTATACTGTCTCAAAAACACAATCACAGCCCTCAAATATCTTCAATATGAGATATCTTTCCCATGTAACTTAAAGAAAATCACTAAGAAAGAATGAGGTTAGCCAAAGTTTTTGAGCTCTGTGATTTGTCTTAGAAGAAAAACATGATAGTGGAATCAGATACTTTTGATGCAATATAAATACTTTCATATTTACAAGGAATGGGTGAATTCCCATTTCCTGATTGCTGAAGAAATCATATAGGACACAGCATTTTTGTTTCCAGCCAAGTGTGATCCCTTCCATAGATTTAATTCAGGGTCTGGCTATAACTGTTTCTCTCAGCATGCCTAGTTTTTTCTTGGCTTCTCTTCTCCCTCTTCTAATGTTTTCTCTAAGGCACTCACATCTTCATAAAACCCTTCATCCATCTGTGTGTGGGGTGCGTGCTTGCATATAATTAATAACCTGGGTATGGACGGAGGCTGGTGCAGTTTAAGCTTGCCTGGGTACATAAAGGTCGTCTTACAACTACCATGTCTGAAGACTGGTAATTGAAAAAAGTTACCTCCAAGAAGGCTTTATTCATTTGCAAAAGCTTGCATGTAATTGTGGAAATAATGCCTATAGCACTGAATCACAGAATGATTTGAACTTGAAGGGACCTTAAAGACTATCTAGTTCCACCCCTCCATGTCACTAGACCAGGTTGCTCAAAGCCCCATCCAACCTGGTTTTGAACACTTCCAGGGATGGGGCACGACTAATTGTAAACAAGAAATATTTTATAAAAGCAAAGTCCCGCAGAGCCCTTATTGCAAACTCTATGTTGGCTTGTCAGATGCCAAGATGGAACTTGAATATGTTATGGCTTCATGTAACTTTTCAGTAATGTAGGATGCTTGCTGATGGAAGAAAAAAGCCATTGACTGAAGGAACTTCTCTGAGAAAAGAAAACCATTGTGATTTTTATATTAAAACATACTTATCTTCAGCTGATGAAGACATGACACTTAGGGAGATGGCTTAGTGGTGGATTTGGCAGTGTTAGGTCTAAAATTAGACTCAGTGGTTTTAAGGGTCTTTCCAACCTCTTGATTCTAGAAACTCTCACCAATTGGTTCGTGATAGGCAGCTCTTATGGGTGCTGTAGTTCATCTGAGGCAGAGCAGGGTGTTGTGAAATTTCAGTGCACAGTGAGAGAGACCAGCCTAAGCCATCTGGAGTCTTAGCATTTCTGATGACAAAGCTCCGTGAGAGTCTCACCTGACTTGTTATGGCTGCTGGTGAAGCAAGCTGATTGAAGGGGATACATTGTGCTGCACTCTGCATTGCTAACTGAATTTCTTTGTGACTGGGTGAAAAAAAGAAAAAAGTCAGTGCCAAGTCATTTTATCCTTAGAGGTATTTTTTCTGAGAAAGTAAAAAAAGCAGAATTTATATGGGATGATACTGGCTGAAGTTACAAGTAATTTGTCAAATTTATGTGTTGCTTTCTGAGATTTAACCTGTGTGCTATTCAGCTATTAAAGTGCTTTACCCTAAGGCAGCTCATGAACCCTCCCTTGCAAAGCATGCAATAAAGTTTATTCTTTTGAGCAGAAGTTCACAGTTTTGTCCCAAAGGAAACAATAACTTCATTGTCATCCGGGGTCCTCATCGTGTCAGGTGTTTTGACAAGTGACTGTGCTCAACAGTTTCCACTCACATGGCAGGGAGGGAGTGGGGTGGGTATTAAAAATAAATCCCTCTGCAACAGGGATTCGCATGGGAAAATCTGTGACCTAACTTATCTGGCAGACCAGGCTAGATAATGCAAAGACTCCCAAAGGGTATTAAAATATAGGAACTGTTAATACAGAACCACCATGCTTCTCTGATGATATTAGGAGATGGATGCTCTTGCGGAATACTGCTGAGAGTTTTTAGAAACAAACTTCTGTTTTAGGGTGTTATGACAATTTTCTCCAGAGCAGAGGGAGCTCAGAACTAAGTAACGCTCCACAATGGAGGAGTGATTTATTGGACGATGTCTCTGAGCTCCCAGCCTTTTCCTTCCCAGCTCCAATACCTTGCACAAGAATGGAAATGCTTTGTAGGCTTCATCTTAATAGGGACTCCCCCACCCCAAAACAAGATCTTTATCCAAAGATTTTAATTAATTGCAAAAGTTAAAAATAAATCGTGCTGGAGTACCATTGATAATCCTCCTAGACTGGCTTTCATTCATGTTAATGTGTAATACAGCCACAGTAAGATTTAATTTTAACCATAATTATAAAAGTTTGAAATTAAATCTTACTAGGGATGTATTCTCCATTAATATGGACAAAAACTGATCTGGGAGGATTATTATGGGGGACACAAAGATTTAATTTTTAACTTTTATAATTAATTCAGAAACGTGATAAAGGATTTTGTTTCAGGGGAGGGGGAGTGCTCTCCAGACCACTAAGATATCCCAGCAGTCTTTTAGAGCCATCTTAATTACAGCCACAAACAATTATTTGTTAGATAATAGTGGTCAGGAACTCAAACTGCTGCTTTAATACAGAAATAAATGTGCAGGCACTTTTAAACTTTCCCTGAAAGAAGCACTGTAGTTCATGGTGGGGAAAGGAGCTCAGATTGGTGTATATATATATATATATGTGTGTGTGTGTGTGTGTGTGTGTATGTATGTACAAATACATGACCACAGAGGTAGAAATACATACATATAAAGTGTATATGGATATGTAAATATGCATTCATTTTATGTAGGTGTATGCATGGATATAAAACTTGTAACAAAAAAGCATTCATTCTAAAAATTTCTTATACTTTATACGTGTACATCCACAGATGTACACAAACATATAGACAGCTCTTTCCATTACAGAAGAAGATACAGCAGTAAAAGAAGATTAACGGAAACCATTTATTTCAATGGATGCAATTGTATTTGGCTGCCCTGAATTTCAGTGCATTTGTCATGCTGCACAGCAGGCAGAGGGCAGAAATCAAGTAAATTTATTGAAAATTTACTATCGAGGATGGGGTTATGTCACAATTAAAGATGCATGAGAAGGATTAAAGGGAATGAAGTATTCATTTCACAGGTACATGTTTAAGAATCAGCTTTAGCTTGAAATTACAGGTCTCTGAAATACTATGCCTTGATGATTTCATGTTCAATGCATCATAGTAACATCCACATCAAATATGAAGAGGGGTTGTTTTTGGAGTCCAGTTTGGGGTCACCTTCTTTTCTTTCCTTCTGATCTGTTTTTTTCCTTGACTCCGGTGTTGAAATTTTCACATTCAGTCTGAAAATTTAAGATTCTTTCTTTCTTATGCCAAGAAATATGAGTGACGAGTCCTGGTGAGGATGCACAGAGTTCAGAGGAAGGTTTATATCATTATCCTGACAGTTCATCATCAGCTGGGATTCAATTTTAAATTTTTCAAAACAAAGTGGTAGTTCTTTGTACTTTATTGAGAAAGTATATTTATTATAGTATGAATACTTTTTTATTGTTACTAGTGTTACTTTAGTTTTGAGGTTGGTTGGCTTTTATTTTTTTTTTAATTTTCTCAAACTTTACCATGTCTATTTAGCAAAAAAATAGAATATCTGTATTTTTTTTAACTTTCATTTTTAACAATCACTTCAAAAAATATAGAAATAAGAAAACCAGTCTTTCAGAAGAGTAAAAATGTACTTTGGAAATGTATATTAAGCTAGTCACAGGATCTTTCTTATCTTCAAGTTTTCAGAAAATATGTATGTATTTGTCTCTCCTATTAAATAATTATAGAAGTAAAATCTGAACAACTCTATCTTCCACATCTTAATTCAATCAAATGTTTCTCTGTTTACACTGTAGCTTCCTATGAGCATGTGCTTTCATTTCTTATTCTCCTTTCTACAAGAAATCAAGTTTGTACCGCATTCTAAACCACATTATTATGAAATTCTGTGGTTATGCAAGGAAGATTCTTCCTGCATTAGCACCAATAATTCCCCCTCACCATGCACTTACATTAGTAAGGTTGCAAAGTGGCCCCAGGTAAATAAACTGATGAGTGGAAGAGCGTTTTCAGGTAGAAATTATCTTTGAACCATCATTATAGTGTTTTGAACCTAAACTTGACTGTAGGATGCATTAAGATACATAGAGCAGGTTACTTTGAACTTAGTTAGCTGCTTGAAAGACCAGAAATTGGTTATGCTAGGAAAAAAGGAGGTATTTTATGCAGTGTGTGTCTCTGGGAGAACACCCTCTGCATCTAGCATCTGTTTGAAAAGTGTGCACACGCCACTTCTGCCTTCAACAGTAAATTGAGGGCTGCTTTATTTCACCTTTCTGGTTAACCAAAACCTGCCAGCATTGGTAGTTTCTTCCAGTGGTCTGAGCTGGTCATGGTAGCTCCCCACCTCATTGTTCCAGAGAGGAATTCTTAAACTGATAGTAGAGTGCTAATACAAGTCACCTTTATCTCTGTCACATTCCCAGTAGATACAGTGTATAGTAGAGCTTCTACTGGCGTTCCTTGTTTACTACTATAGATGCTGATTTGCTCTTTGCATGCTGTTTTTTTTGTGTGTTTCTGCAGAAAACATAGATATGGATACTCCAAAAAAAGAGCTCAAAAAAGGCCTAAAATAGGTACTTAAATATTTGATACTTTTATAATTACAGATACTTTCATTTTAACATTATTTGTGGCAAACAGTTGTTATCCTTTGGAATAATGATGATAATAAAATCAAAAGTCATTTGGGTCTTTAGCTACAATACAGCATACAATCGTTTGCTTTTTCCTGACTTCAGTGGTTTTGAGTCTGGCACATAATAAAGGGTCATATGAGGAATACCACTGATACAGGAAATTGCTAAAGACTAAAATTGTATTTTTGGAGTGAGCTTTTCCTCATAGAACTATGTACGTGAGGAAAGCTTGCATTCATAGTCACTTAGATTACTATACTTACTAAAACTACTGTGTAGGGTGAATGAAAACAAGAGATTTAGGTAATATATTTTGAGGACCTCAAATTCTGAAATAGGTAATAACAATTGTTCTCCTGTTACTAAATGAGATATTGGACATGTTTGGGGTTTTTTACTGCTTTCACATTGAAGGGAATATATCCTTTTATCAGAAACAAAACGCTTCCTGGTCTGTTCTCTAAAAAGCAGGTGAGAGACGAACTGTGATTCAGTTATGGTATGAAGTGTAAGAAAATATTGCTCATGCTTTTAACTGAGAAAGTCATCTTGAAAAGACACTTTGGATAGTGAGGGTTACTGCTTTTTCATGGGCTCTATAGCTGAATTTGAGGTATGAGAGGAACCTTGAGCTTTACAAGCAGTTTCTTGGGCAGGTCTACTGTGAATATTGATTTTTGAAACCTGTTTTTGCTAACTATATAGCTGAACTGTCCTGATGATTTCTTTGTATTTGGAGAAAAAAAAAATCAGCAATGTTGACTTAACTCTGAAAGCTTCTTCATTCCTACTTATCATCAGCCACAAAAATATGAGCCTCTATGACTAAACCTCAATGAGACACAGTAATTACAGCCCAGTTGCACATACACCATGATTGAAATTTTTGTTTGAAAATTTGGTTCTTGTGGCAAATTTGCCTTAATAAGTTTAAGATATTTATTACTTATAACACACATCCAATTAACTCGAATTTAATGTGAATGGAAAAAAAAGGATAAAAGGTTTTTCTCTAAAAGAAAGAAGTCTGACTTGATGTTACTTTATTCCTTCTGATTACAAAAAAAAAAAAAAAAAATATGTTTCTGGTGTCTTCAATTTGTCATTACCGTAGAGAGCATTTTACAAAATAGTAATACTTTTGCTGTAATACTTTCCATCTAAGTACATCTAATTGTTTTATGAAGTAATGAATGAAGTCACACATCATTTCTGTGAACTTGGGAATGCGTATATTTTACAGATAGGAAAAGTAAGAGAGCGTACCATAATTGACCGAGTTAGCTAAACTTGCAGAACATGCTATCAACTAATTTAGGAACAGATTCCAGAAATCCAGATTTGACCACATTGACACTGTTCATTCATACTGTAGCAGAACAAATCTGTGTGTGACTCTGTCCTGTCATCTTCATCATTCCCAGATTCCTGGATTTCCAAGAACCTTCCAAAGAACAGCTAAAACACTCAGTGTTTCATAAAAATGCACCAAACAATGAATTCTGCAATCTGTACATGCTGCTGGAGATATGTTACATAATGATTAGATAATGATTGACTGTTTAACTTAAAAAGCATTGCTCTGTGATGTATACAGTTGGCTGCCTAGCAAAAGGGAAACAGTGGTAACTTCAGGAAGCCTCTAACTTCATCAGAAAGCACCAAAGTGCTTCTAAATCTTCATCCTCTTTCATAAATAAATAAATAAATAAATAAATAAATAAATTCTATTGCAGGGTCTTCCCTTCTGTCTCTTTGGCTTTGAGCCAAAGTACACTATGAAGTAACAGTTGGAAATGACCTCCACTCCTTCAAATGTGTTGTTTCTTTTGGCTTAAAATTAATCATATGTTTAAAAAAAATATTGTAGACATTTCTTGGTAAGCCCCAACTTTTACTCATAATGTGGCTCTTTGCCAATGTCTAATATGACATCAGAGTGATGTTAGTGTGATTATGTAGTACACATAGGAACTGTAATACATTTCTATGATGATATATTAAACATTGACATGGAACCTGAATATATAATTGGCAATGACAAAAGAAATCATGATTTAATATCTTCCATGCCACCCTCCTCACTCAAGTTGCTTAAGGTCATGCCTTCTCAGCACATTCTCATTATTCCAATAGAATATCCTCATGTTCAGCAAGTATTTATAAGAATCTATAAAAGCCACTCATTGGATATGTTTGGATATGTTTTGTACATAATACAACAGTCAAGAGATTTCTAATATGGCATATTTCTTACAAAGGAAAGCCTTGAAAATAGTTTTCTACCCTCTTTGGTGTATTTAGAAGATAGGAAAATGTGTAGTTAAATATTAGGTCATTAGGTATTAGGTATTAGGTGCTAGATAAGCTTAAAATATATCACACTCTGCAATAGCCCACAACTAATCAGTGCATGAGTTAAGCTGTTTTTAACTTGTTTGCACTGTATTTGTTCTAAGAATTACATATTGTATTTATAAACTCACAGAGGACCCTTTGGGTATAAACTGTCCTTTGCATTTTTACATACCCAGCTAAACGTTCTTTTTCCCATAGTGTCTACTTGCCTTTTATTTCTTAAAGCATTCAGCAGAAATGTATTCTGTCAAACACAGTCAGAAGATATTGTGCCCTTGAGGAAAACTGAGTATTAGTGTTCCCACGAATTTCTTCCCCCCCCCCCCCCCCCCAGTAGGGCTGAAGTGGTCTTCCCAGCTGTTATTTCCTCTTTCTATATTCCTCAGCACTAAGTCTAGGATTTCTGCCTTTGAACTGATACATCTGTAGCCATCTTCTTTCCTTTTCAACAAAAGCCAAGTAGGCTACCTGAGCTATTCCATTATAATTTTTTGCATATTGGAGCCTTCTCTGCATCTCGCACTGTTTTGTCAATGGGAAGGAAAATAATCTTTCCTGTGTAATAAAACCCCCTATATTTCACAAAGCTGGAATTACTTAAGGGTTTGAAAACATTGTATAACTTAGCCATGCCGACTTTGTCATGCAAGTGCTGCATTTCTTTGCATGTGTGGTTTTCTACATTTACCTTTGTACCTACTTTTCTATGAAACTAATTCATGTGCAATGGCATCCTTTCGCGTTACCCATATAAAAAAATCCAATGACTCCTACCACACAATGATGTAGCTTATTTCTTGTGTAATCAATCAGTCTTGTCAGCAAGGTTTACTGCATAACCTCATGACAAGCATGGAAGCAAACTCTTGTAAGCCACCTCAAAAGGCTTTTTTGTACTTTCTCACTTCCCCACAGTGCTAAGGAGTTTTATTAAGATACCCTGTGAAATTCAGTGATTATCTGGTAGCAATCTAAATTGTAATTAGCCAATGGAATTCTGCCTTTCCATTAATGCTGAAGTTCAGTGTCCCTGAGATTTATATCCCTGAATCTCTCAATTGATTTATAACCTGGTAATCCTTTTATCCCCATTTATATGCAGCATAACTTGATATAAGTGCTAGAATGCCTCCATTAACTGAACTTGGGAGTGTTGGACTGAGAAACTGGACTAAAAACTTTTAGGCCATACTGTAAATACACTTTGTGTAGAAGGAAGTCAGGAGATAGTATGTCCTTGAGTTGCTTCATCTATGCATTCCCTTTCAAGAAAAATGGAGAAAAAAATCTATCAAATATTAATATTTGTCAGAATATCTGTGGTGATAAAACATGTTAAAATATCTCATTTTTCATACTGGCTACAGCCTTGTTGCTCAGAGGATTGCAGTGCAGGAAGACTATAGGAGAGCTCCACATGCACCCCCAGAATCCTATATGCTGTGGTGCAGATATCAGCCTGGGTCCCAAACGCAGTGTAGTGTTTTTGTAGGGCTGTTCAAATCCCATTGCAATAGAAAATAGGTGTCTGGATTCTGAAAAATGTCATTGGAAGCCAATTCAGTCTCCATCTCTTTTAGGTGGCTGAATGTGTTCTGCTGCTGTTAACAACTTGGAAGTTTTTCTCTCCTTTGTCTCAAATCATGCAATATTAATGCTTCCCATGTTGTTAGGGCATGCAAGCATGGAGTCTCAACTCTGTTAATTTTCATTATGTAATGGAAAAGTTTAATAGTTATTGTAGCTTTATGATATTGCTCTTTTTGTGTGGACTTAGAAATTAAATGAAAACATTGTTTATAAGAAAATCTGTGTAGTATCTCTTAAACAATGTCTCACCATCAACAACCCCTTTTGATAACCTTTAGTGGTCATGTCTACAGAGGATGGGGTGAGTCCCATGTTACACTTAAATCAAATATGTGGCGCAGCAAACGGAGGAGCTATTAAAATATATTTATTATTCATTATCAGTAAATTGCCTTCATGTGGAGTAACATAGAGTAGCAAACTTACAATTTTGTTGACTCATTAAAAGTCTATGGTGTGATGTCCTGCAAACCCCAAATTTGTATTTATAGCATTAATTTTAAAACTCAATTTAAGCAATTACGTCTGTGTATTACATGAAAAAGATGCAGAATAATGGTAAATCTTACCGTATGCTGGAAATTTACTGTTTGAATACACTACTATCTTGAGACTTAATGTGCTATTGGGATAGAACCTGATTTAACCCAGAAATTTACAGGTGAGACCATAGAAAATTATGTGTGCCACTACTGGAGATGTTTTAATAAATTGTAATTCTGTATGCTGTATGCATTCCAATTGCCTGTTTAGTAAATACGTAACACATTAAAGTCTGCCAGAAAATCAGATGAAAGGAAACCAATTTAATTCCTTAATTTGTATTATGCTATGCAATACTACATCATGTTGCATCCATAAAACCAAGAAATTGATATTTTCTGAATCAAATCTTCTATTTCTCTGCATTTTTTTAATATGCTGGTATTTTTAGGGGAAGAATGATTAGATAACTTTCTATCTTCCAGATGCAATGTTGTCTTATAAAGAAGAGAAGGAGTAAATAACAAAAAAGGAAGGCCATCATTGCTGCCCTCCTCTGTTACAATGACAAAGCTGTACTGCCACAATAATTATAAGAACTTAATGCATTGAAACCTCATTGACAAGATTTTTATATTTAAAGATAAACTTCAACGCAATTTCATCCCAAAACTGCCAAATATTTACCATGAATGCCTTAGATGATTAAGTTGTTTAAAATAAACTTGTACATGAATACATTCAGCATCAGGGCATTTATTTAGCAAATATATAAATAAAACCCATTGACCACAACTAATCACCCATGAAGGGAAAATGATCTTTTGCTCACTGCCTGTGCGGGCTGAGCAGAAATGCTAACAGAAATTTGGAAAGTGAAATGGTCACCAGCACCAACATCAAAAAGCTAATTACATTGAAAAATGGTCACACAAAGGTCTTTGTTAACAATTTCAAAAAGGCAATTCCATTATATTAATAGTAGAGCTAGTTGAAGAATAAAGTATTTGTGAACATTAAAAAAATATCCTAAATTACTCTACTCTGTAGAGGAGATTACTGGGAGCTGCTCTGGTTCTCAGCAACTAAAGTGAGAAAAGAAGTGGACTGAGCCCTGTACCTGGAATATAGCTCATGACCCTCATGTATGGGTTGGGTGAATCTCCTGAAGGGAACCTACATAAAACACATAGTGGGCCTCCAATATAACCTTGTAATAAGTCAATTGGCTTTTTCTGAGTGAAGCCATAGACAATTTTCCTGGTCCTGCTTAAAGAGAACAGAACTGGCATTGTAATGCAGTGGACAAAAAAGAAAATAAAAAAGCATTTTAATATCACCTTAATTTTCCAACTGAATTGGTAATTTTTTTTTTTTTCAGTTAGCTTTGTTGATCATAAAGCCATCACAGTGACTATGTCACCTATGCATAAGTTGGTTTTCTAATTACTAAAGGAAGCCAAAGAACCATCATCTTCTGTATGTTGGCTGTGTGCTGTATAAAATAACTGACTGCCTGATGAAAAACTGTTGTGTCATATTCTGTAATAAAATAATATTTTTGTGCATAACTTGACCTGTCCTGGTGAGTTATGCTGCTCATTGTTTCATAGTAACAATTTCCAATGGGATTTTGATAATACTCCTGCTCTTACCATCTTGTACAATGTAAGCTGTTACACTCAATTTGTAAGAAAAATATTCAGGTATAAAACTAGATAATCTGTATCCCTTTAGAATCAAAAGTCACTTTGCCAAAATATTTTAACACACGAAATTGCTTCTTAAGAGATGTTTGCTATGATAAAATGACAGAAAACTACACTTCCATTATAATTATAACTGACTAGTGGTGCTAAGTTTTTATAATTTAAAGGTATTCTCAAATCTGACAGCTCTTCCATGTTGAATTATGCATTTCTGGCTCTTAAATAGTTCTGCTGGCATGAGACAGCTGAGATGAAGTTGTCTTTCTGAAATAATTGCTCCATGGAGCATCCATTATACCTTCAGAAAAAATGTATTACTTGACTCCTACAAATTATAGACTAGCCTATAATGGGTATTTTTGACAGCTATTAGCTTTTTTTAAAAAAAATTTTGAACAGTAAAATGAGTATTGATATCACTCTGCTGTGTCTTGCATGTTAATATCAACCTTTTCTGTACTCCTTTTTTAAAGCATGATGTAATCAGTAATTGCAATAATATTGATGTAATTGCACTCATCCTAAACCTCCCCCCCTTTAATAGCAAAGTGTGTTGGTTTTTTTCTACAGTAATACTCATCATATTTCCTGTTCTTGGAAGAACTAAAAGCCACCCAAACAGATTTAAACATAAAAATCCTGTGCTATGTTTTTACATCATCACTGTTCTCAATGAACACATCTGTGGCTTGAGTGGAGATTTAAGCTGTCCAGTCTCTGGAAGGCTGTGGTGCTCTGACCTTTCATACATAATATTGTGGTACAGCTCTTAGTACAATGGGACTAATTCCAGAGACTGCACCTCCACAAGGAATACAATAGGCACAGCAATATATTCTGGTATCTGAACCTGCTTTTTTGGGGAACCTGCAGCAGCCAACTGAGCTAATGTGTGTTTTCCCCTCATTGGTGTAATTACACTTTTAGATACTGTTTTATTGATTTCAGTATTCATCAGTTTGCATCATGTAATGCATTCCAGTTCACAAAGTGTTAAAAGAAGAGTTCCTGGGGGGAGGAGGAGGACACAAAAGCCTACTGCCTTTTTTCAATAAAATGAGATATTCTGTGTATTAAGTATATATTGTCTGTATTTTATTCCATAGGTTTATATCTGGAAAGAGTGTCTATAAGAACCAATGCCTGTCCTACTTTGTAAGACTTTTTGTCTTCACATGAAGAGGAGCAATTCTTCAAAAGGAAAGTAGGCTACTTTCACATATACATTATTTTTGTTAATGGAGTGGTGAGTGTAGTGTGGTTATGGACAGGGCATGTTTCATGTCTTTTGGAAATACTGTTCTGATCTAAACTATAACAGCATGATCGTAATGTGCAAAGTGTTATGGGTAATATTAGGTAATTTCTAAAGTAAAAATCATGAAACATATTTCCATGTTAATGGAAGTCTGTTGGACTAAATATAAAGTAAAAAAAAAAAACAAGTTCAGAATTTGGCAGAGGTCTGTGAACTGGAGCAAAAAAATTGGTGTGAAATTATAGAAACCACTCTGTTGGAGAGTCATGTTTTCTTTCATCAGAAGCAGTTTAAATGTTCCTAACTCTTCGAACACATGATGCATAACAAAAGACTTCATTATATATTTTTGAAAAGTAATATTATTGTTGTGGAACCATGTGGAGCCAGTATGCTGTTACACTAGGGACTGCTGAAGAACAGCACACAGCACATTCAATGGTATAAATTATGATGTATATAAAAATATGCTTTTTTAATTTAACCTCATCAAAAATTAAAAAAAATGAAAGAAGCAATGTATGAAGTAATGAAGTAATAGTCATCAACATTTTTGGTATTTATGAAGAGATTATATGATACCTGATCTTTTGGTATATTGGAAGTCTCTTGTTTCTTGAAATATTCTCTTTTCTTATTTAAGCATGAGAAATTTCAGATTTACTTGTGAGAATTTCTGAAGCAACCCATGTGATATCTTAAATGCTATGACATGTATCTGATTTCACTCATAGTCATTCAGCTAATATCTAATACTATTTTGAATATAAGCAAACGTTGTTTTCTACTGCTTTGTAAGGCAAATTTCTGCAGAATGATGCATTAAGCATTACTCTGAATTAATTCTCTTTACTGGAGGACAAGAAAAATCCATTATTTTAAAAAGTTACAAGAAAATTAAAACAAGAGCTACAGAAATGAAGTCCTGGAATGGTTAAAAAGTTGCTAATACATATAGGAACTATGGTATTACAACCTGAATCCTACTGGTCAAACAGATGCAGGATATTGAACACCCGACAATATATGTGCATTCATAAAGCATAGCATCATAGAATCATAGAATAGTTAGGGTTGGAAAGGGCCTTAAGATCACCTAGTTTCAACCCCCCTGCCATGGGCAGGGACACCTCACACTAAACCATGTCACCCAAGGCTCTGCCCAACCTGGCCTTGAACACTGCCAGGGATGGAGCATTCACAACTTCCCTGGGCAACCCATTCCAGTGCCTCACCACCCTCACAGTAAAGAACTTCTTCCTTATATCCAACCTAAACTTCCCTTGTTTAAGTTTTAACCCACTGCCCCTTGTCCTGTCACTACAGTCCCTAATGAAGAGTCCCTCCCCAGCATCCCTATAGGCCTCCTTCAGTTACTTGAAGGCTGCTATGAGGTCTCCATGCAGCCTTCTCTTCTCCAGGCTGAACAGCCCCAACTTCCTCAGCCTGTCTTCATATGGGAGGTGCTCCAGTCCCCTGATCATCCTCGTGGACCTCCTCTGGAGCTGTTCCAACAGTTCCATGTCCTTCTTATGTTGAGGACACCAGAACTGCACACAATACTCCAGGTGAGGTCTCACGAGAGCGGAGTAGAGGGGCAGGATCACCTCCTTCGACCTGCTGGTCACGCTCCTTTTGATGCAGCCCAGGATACGGTTGGCTTTCTGGGCTGCAAGCGCACACTGAAGCCGGCTCATGTTCATTTTCTCATCAACCAGCACCCCCAAGTCCTTCTCTGCAGGGCTGCTTTGAATCTCTTCTCTGCCCAATCTGTAGCTGTGCCTGGGATTGCTCTGACCCAGGTGTAGGACCTTGCACTTGTCATGGTTAAACTTGTGCAGATTACTAACATAAAATGATAACAAATTGTTTCACATCCACTTTGCAAAAGAATAAATGGCTGAATAAGGTGAAAATCAAAATACTAGCTCTTATTTTGGGAATCACATCAAAAGTCTTCAATGAAGAAAAGTGTACAGATTTTAAAGTTTGCTCTGTTTTTCACTGTAGTTGTAAAATCAGGGCTGTTCTAGACGAAGTGGTCTGTCAGATAATTTCATCATGGGATAGCATTGTGTATTTTGTGTGTATGAGATTTTCTGGCCTCACACATCAACTCTGAAGTAGTGTGTGAGATGTTAGATTGTCACTGTTTTATTGCAAAAAATTGGGGGGGGGGAATAAAGAAATATCTGATTAGATGAAATATCTGGTTAGAGAAAAGTTACTGCATTATTAAAATGGGTGAATCTTTTTTTTCCTTCTTATGGTTTGTCAAATTTATAAAATATTATATTTCTCTTCAGATAGAGTTACATACTGTGTAGCTCAGAGATAATCCCTATGGTCTTGGCATATGTTACTTAATTGTCTCAGAAGGAAATACCATAAATACCATGCTGTCATCTCCCATGGGCATTTGCTCATCTGTCACAGTGGGAGCTCCAGACTGGGTGAGGTGCTCTAAGACATTTCTTAAACTATGTAAATCACAGCCATTTCTCCTTCTTACTTCCCAAATGGTCAATTATGTATAAACATGTGTTAATAAAAATTTGCTTCTTTTGCCTCCGAGGTACACACCCAGAAAGCTCTGTGAGCATGATAAACTATAAATGCCTTATTGTGTGGTTCAACCTATGACATAAATTACTGATTTAAAATGCCGACATATATATGGAAGTCTGTGGGATTCAGGCCTGAAACAGAAGCAAAACAAAACTATCAATAAAAGTCATTAAAGAAACAGGAGAAGTTTCTGTGTTTCTCTTGTTTTCAAGGAAATTGTTCTGTACCTACCTACTGAGAAAAAAACAATTAGAAGATTATGCCGAAGGTATGCTAAGGACTATTTAACACACATTTGCAGCTTAATGACCTCACTACAGGTTCAGTTGCCATACAAGAAAGAAAACTGGCAAAGTTGAAGGCATAGAGATAGCGAACAGCTGCAGTGAGTATTGATAAGAACAGGTAATAGAAAGGCAGCTAGAAAGGCGTGTTCTGCTTAGCAGTATCAGTGAACTAGGGGATTCTCATGGGGTGCAAGGAAAACACCTTATAGCAGTCCACATTGTCAGTGTGGATTTTTGTCTTTAGACAATCCATGGCAAGCATATCTTATTTATCGGACACTTAATTTCCAGTCTAAATCTGCTCTTGGACTGTATTAACACAGGTCATCAAGGTTATTTTGAAACAGAATTTCTGATTGGATTAACACTTATCCATACTTCAAATATAACCAGTCAATAAAGTAGTAAAACTGATGTCACCATATTGATTAATATTATTCACATATCTAATGGTGAAATATTTCTGATGTACTGAGACATTGAATTGGCCACATGTATTGCTGCTGTATCGATGGTGGGTCTGGAATAATCAACCAGATTATGGGCAGGTACTTTCTGTAGTTTTGTTAAAAAAATAGAAGGTGAAAATAAATATGGTGAAGAAGGTAGCACTGACTTCTAAAACAGTGGCTTAAAATGAGGGCCAGAACATCATGCAGGTCATACTGCGGCATAGCCAAGGTACAGCGGACAGTGATTAAGTGATGGACATGTTGCTACCTTCAAATTGACCCCTTCCTCCAAATCTCAATTGCAAATCTCACAGCCTGAACTTCTAGGTTCTGAATTCAGGCTTCTCTCTTGGGGGTTACTCTCTTTTAGCCAAGCTCATAGAAAGCTTTCAAGATGTAAATGTGTTTGGTTTTGTTTGGTTGTTGGCTGGTTTGCTTTTTGTTTTGTTTTGTTTTTTTAACCATAGCGTTTTCATTTGAAAGGGGAGTTCTGAAGGAAAATAATTTAATTTTTATTTTCACATTCTTATTTCATAGATTAACAAACACAAATAGACTATATTTTGTAGTAAGAACTCTCTGTGTTAAGTATCTTTATGTTTGGTAGCATCAGAAATAAAGATGAAAACTAGCTGGAATTGTTTCTTTTTTTCTGATGGTGTTACTTTTTGGTTCAAGCTTACAGGGTCAAATAGAGAGTGAGATTTATGATGAATTTGTATGTTTCCCTTCTCTCCTTAAGAAAAAAAATACGCAGTGTAATATGAGGCATTTTAATTTATTACCATTCATCAAAGACAGCTTTTGGCAGCATTTTATCACCAATGAACTCAATGGCATATTAAAAACAATACATGTGCAGTTCTGTGAAACAGGAAAGGAAATTTGATGGGTAGGTCTATTACATCACTTGAGTTTTTTTTTTAACCAAATAAAATCTTGGAGGCGCCATACACATTGCTGTAGCTAAAGGCCATCATAAACCCCTGTTTTCATAGTATTGTATATCGTTACTGAACCATTAAAAGCTACATTACCTTTAAAATGAGCATTTTGTGGAGGACTCAGCTTGAAAAGTGGCATGTCTGTATGTTTTTAAGTTAGGAAAAATATTTGTCAGTTAGAAAGGTCAAGCAGCTAATATGTATTTACATTGTTCAATTTTAAGACCATTGTATCTTAATGTTCTGCGTATGCTTAAGCCTCTATGTATTAGGAGGGTTTTTAAATGTCTATTTGTTTTTTGGTTCCAAAATCTCATTTTGTGGGGAGACATTAATAGTAAGATTTATAATGTCCTGATGACACAGAGGTATTAACACATGGACAATTTTACACACTTGGAATAGCACTGGGAGCAAGGAAAACTTGTGGCATTGTTGCTGCTTGTTTGGGATTGGAAAAGTAAGTACTCAGCACCTTCCAGTAGTCACAACTGTATGAAGCACCACTAATCTATGCCATTACAACTGCATTTAAAATGATAGTAGTAACAAATAAACATTATTTTATTGTAAACCTATGATTTTGTTTGTTAAAGTGTCTGCAGAGAGGAGTGAGAAGATGCGTGTCCTTGAGTCATATAATGCTATTTTCCAAACAACCATATGAATGTGGAACCCTTCTCTCTGTATACTTCATTTTACATGATGTCAAAAAATCTTCTTCTGCAGACTTTATAATAAGCCCTTAAAATGCAGCAAATGTTGTTTTTGCAAGTAATATCTTTTCCTGCGAAGTAGGTGAGGAGTTATATTTTCTATTGGAGAAGGAAACATCTCAATACTTTCATTGTGTCACAGTGATACAAAATTATTAAACAGGATTATATGAATGCAACATTTTTCCTGTGTGTTTCATGTAGGAAAGTCCATGTAATTTTAATTTTTAATTTCCAACTCATCTCCTATAACTTCTCTTACAAGAAACTCTTTTTTTCCACCTTTAAGTAGCAATTCATTTCCTTGCATGTTATAAAATTAAATGAAGCACCCAAATGATGACATATTAAAATGAATAAAAATAAGGCTAGTGGTATGTGTTATAAAGCAGTCTAACTGTACTGGTTATCTGATTATGGGATATTCATTCCCTGATCATGGATGCAAATTGCATCAGCTGCTCTGTGACCTTCAAAGTCTAATTATTCTTCAGTAATATTAGACACCTGAGTTTTAAAAAGACAATACACACTGTATGTAATTGTGATTTAAGACAAAAAGTGCCAGTATCTCACTGTTGCTAATTTAAGTCCAGTTAAAATGTCTGATGAACCTTACGTAAACATGAATCATATGCACACCTTAGTGTGCTACATCACTAACGAAGGAAAAATATTTTCTATATAATTATGACATAACCTAAAATTTTAATAATATCTTACTAGAAATATGCAATCACAATATTAATAATCAAAGGCAAATGATAAATAGGGACACATGTTAACCGGACCCCTGCCATTTACCTCTCCTAGTTTAGTGTGCAGTAAGCTGCCTTACACCTCGACATGATCCATAAATCCTGCGGAACATATCAGTAAGTGCTTGTCACTGTGTGCATGTTATTTGCTGTGCTATCAATGACAATTGTTTGTTCTCTATCTGCCTTCAAGATCAAATACCTAAAATACAACAAGAACTTGCATGGTGATTGGTTCTCAAGATGTTCAGTTCTCCCATTCAATGTCAACTAAGGCATGTATGGAAAAAGGAATTGAAAAAAATGTCAGAATGGGTGAGTAAAATAAGAATAGGTTGTAGAAGAAAAATCAGAGGATATGTAAGGTCATCATTGGAATAATAGTGCACTAATTAGTGAATATTTTCTAGGAAGAAAATTAACTGGTATAGCAGTCATGCTAAGTCAAAGCTGGTTTTGCATGAAATCTGCTATCAAGTCATGTAAAGATACTGTAGACAGCAACAGGACTAAGGCAGCAACCCTGGTCACAAACAGCCTCTGCTAAAGTGAGTTTGGTGAATAACTGAAATGGTGAGAGGGTGAACAAGAAGGAGAACACAGGAGGAGGGCAGAAGGATGTGTGCTGGAAGCTCAGTCTTACTTTATTATAACTGCAATAAATAGAGCTGTGGCTAAAGTAGGCTGCCTGAATAGATTGCATTCACAAAAATTCTTCTTGTCGAATATTATTATTTTTTTTTTAGGGACCAAAAACTCCAAGGTTCTTACCTTCAGAGTCTCCTTTAAAAACTAAAAAACCTCAGCCTGTTGTAGGTAAATAGTAAAGGTTCAGAAACTGGATGATTTGAATCTTACATTTTTAAAATTCTACCTTAGTGATTATTTAAAAGCCTGATTCATGCAGCTGAAGAATTTGTTTTAGCAGTGTGTGGTTTGGGGCTATAGGGCTTTGCCATGGGGAGTTAATGTTAGTTGTGAGAGAGGGGAAGAGCTGAGAAGCAGTAACAATTGCGGAGCCGAGCACAGGCTGCAGCACACATGGAAGTGAGCATAACAGCTGCACAAATGCACAAAAGCTCCGGTTCTCCCAACTTCTGTCTACATTTCTATTGATAAAGTTGAATTTTGAATTGCCATGCACAACTGGCAGGATAAGGCAGATAACACCACATATCGGAAGTTAAAAAAAAAAATGTGTTTTTAAGTACTCCTCTGTGTTTCTTTCCTTCCAGATATGATAGGTCTGTTTGCAGTTGTGAAAAGTTGGAATTTAGCACTTAATGGTAGCTGTCAACATTATTTTCAGACAAGGTAAATGGGATGCTTGATCAGGTGAACAGATGAAATGACTTCTGTGGATCTCTGCTCTCTACCTGCATTATAAATATTAGGGTTTGTGTCTTTGTCTAGCAAGTACTTATTTCTCCTAAATAAACTCACAATTACACTGAGGGAGAAAATATCCTGCCTACCTCAGAAAACTGCATATGTATAAGGGGTTTTCCTTCTGCTCCCTCCCTCCACACCAAAGCCCTAAAATATGGCATAGGAATGCATTAATACATTTGAAGAATACTAAAAATGCACCACATTTTCACAAGCATTCTCATTATTACAGGATGAGTTAGCCTATGTGAATTAGAAATACATTAGCAAAGGGATTTGGGTAGACATGTCTATATGGATTAAACAGAGCTGCACTTTGCTTTGCTGAGGTTTTCTCTTTTTAGTTTGGTTTTTTTCCTTTCCTCCTCTCCTCAATCATAATGAGAGGTGATTGAATTTATTTGGGCAAAATCCAAGCTGAACCCAGCAGAGGATATTTTCAGAGTTATCCTTTTTAGATACTTGCCGTATCAACCAAGATCTGTTTTTAGGCCCAGTTATTTAAGGCTGCCTCAAAGACTAATGAAATATAGTGTGATGGATGTTACCCCATTTCAGGGACTTTAAAGTAAGTTTCTTTTGGAAATGGAAAAAGAACCCCTATAATCTTCAAGCCCTGCTTTGGTAATACTTTTCAAGATTACGCGTTTATTTTCAGTGAGATGGTCTATGTAATGTATATGTTAACCTCCATAAAATAAATAAAAAAAAAAAAATGTTGGTTCTTAATTTTCCTAAGGAGAGATTCATAATGAAGAAGCAGTCTTGAAAAACAGGGTGAGAACTGTTTAAAAATATTCCTGTTTTTACCTCTGTGAGAGGTAAGATTTTTAAAGCACCTGAGTGAATTTGGAGCAAAAGTAGAAATCCTCTCCCAGATATACAACAGCATGTTACTTCTCACCAGTTTGTGCATTTTGAGGAGTGACATACTGTAGTATTAGCATTTTTTCACTGTCTTCTTTGCAAAGCCAGACGTATTTAGGCTTCTAAACCTGAAATCCTGCTTTGTATGCTCAGGAGATTATATTTTTTTATTATTCTTTTTACAACATGGTATATTTAGAAAAATAGCATGACATCTTTTTGTCACTTTTTAGGTCATATTTGTATCACAGGATGATCCACATACATTTGTGAGATTTTCTTATAGGTAGCACTCTCCAGTTGTTTGCATTGAAAGCCCCTGAAAGCTGCGAGTTCTTACAAGTTACATCCTTGAAGAAATGATTCTGTGACCTTAAAGTTTTAGATTAAGATATAATATACTTGAAAAAATTTGTCTTACATAGCTTATAATGAAATAAAAATCAAGCATTTCTTTTTAAGATTATTTAGACTTCTTTACCCATGCTGTATCTCCAAAGTGCATTGAAGCTTTTTATGTTTAAAAATTTAGCACATTTTAAAAATCAAGTGAGTACAGTGGTTTCAAGGATGTTTTTCAGTATCCATTTGTATTTCAGTGGTTTGAAAATTGTGCTGTCTTTTCTGTTCAAGCAAAAGCATTATCTATCAGGCATAAACAGCTAAATGAAATGCACCAAAAATATAATGTTTGCTAAGTTTGTAGACCATAAAGTAAATAAGGATGACAATGTAAAGGCCTAATTTACACCTGAAGAGGGCCAAAAATTTAGGAACAAAAGAAATTGTCAGTTCTTGGTCTTCAGTTCAACTGTATATGCTTAAAGAAAACCACTGCTCAAATGAAGTTTAAGAATCCAACTTGAAAGTAATGAAATTCAGATTTACATCTAAAATTCATTGCATTGCTCCTCATTGTAGCAGAGATCTTGTAACAAGGAATGATGTTACTTACAGTGCTTAGCGTCTGTTATCTCTGGCGAATAAACCACTAAGTGGAATACCTTTTGAGAATCCTTTTTTAAAATAGTTATAGCTCTTCAGAATGGGACCAAACACAGGCTGCATTTATATGAGCTTCTAAAATCGCTATTTTTTATAAGTAATTTGCAATTACCATATAATATAAAAATAAAATTAGCAATATGCATTTCTATATTTAAACACATGATTTCCATATCTTTGTCAGTTCAGTTGAGAGGCAAAATTAAATGGTTGTTCTTCTTTGCAATCTGCATGAGTTATACTGGGAGAATAAAATTATGTTGCAATGAGAAAACTGAGGGGTGCATCAACAAATTTCCCCTTGGAATGAAGAAAAAATGAAAAAAAAAGTTCTCCTGAGTGTCATTGTATATAAGGCACAGTGCCATCCAGGTAAGGAGAAAAGAGAAGAACTTCTTCCCATGATGCAGAGCTACAAGTATTTTCACAGCTTAGAGAAAGTTGACACACACATTGGAAGAGCCAAGAATATCATTTATGTGCTTGTTTGCCTTTTTCTCAGTCAGGCAGAGTAGTGAGGAGATGCTAGATCCTCCATGTCCTCCATATGTCTATCTGTAATTTTGGTGAAAATTTGATTCAGAGTATGAAAACTTTCCATGTTTATTCCTTTGTAAAGTTTTCATTTCCAAAAAACATTTTTCTGGAAAAATTTTTATGCACTTAACACCGAAAGAATGAGAACAGGGATGCAAAGACTGCTTCATTTAATAACTTATTTTTCTTTTCTTTTTTTTCACTTGCAAAGAACTTTGACAAAAATCAGCCCACAGTGTTCAAGAAACTGTCTGCATTTTTTTCAATTATTTATGTCTGTCACTGGACGAGTTGTGGTGGGAAATGCAAGTGCAATGGCAGTACAGTTTCTGCCATGGAAAAGAATAGAAAGGAAGGTCTAGGGAGCAATGTGTAAGTAAAATCTTAAGGGCAGAAATAAATTACAGAATTACAAAGGAGGAAATACCTATCTGAACAATAATACTCTAGAAAGAACAACTACTTTTAGACTTCCCATTTCTGCAGTTTGTAAGCAACTTTAATTTCTCTTCAGTCCTCAGCACAAGTTTCCATGCACTGGGGATGCACCTTTATTCTCAAGCAGATACCTTCTAGTGAAGAAATATTCCAAATCCTAATCATTATCTCATTCCTTATAGGTATAATTAAGCTTTCATCACTAAACACTTTTATCAGCCCTTTCTCAAGAAGCTCCAAAACCCTATGTGCAAACGAACATTGTCTGTCTATTGCTCTTCTAAAAGAAATAACTACAGTTGGGTATTTTTTGAAAAAAATTGTGACATTGCAATATAGCTGTTAGTTCTTTGCCATGCAATGTCTGGTTTATTCTGAATTCCAGCTCTTCTTCAGTGTGTTTTAAAAGAGAACACATTTACCTCTTGTCAGTCTAAATTCAATATTCCTCTAACATAAAATGTTGGCCTCAAAGGACGATTTTTTATAAACAGTGCATCGATTTCATACTTCTAGTTGTAACAGAATGTAACCAATGTATTTCTGGTTGCATGTATTTCTTATTTTCAAACACTGGGTGTAGATTGCCTTAGTTAGCAGACTTTGTCAAGAAAGACTCCATTAAATAGTGTTAATCATTATTCTGTCTTTGTTTCACCACATATTTAATTTACATTAGATTAGTAGAATGACTTCATTACAGGTATTTAGAGTAGATTAGTAAATTTGTTTGTGCTGATTGAGTCCACATTGATTTGTGATGATTGGCTCCACAGCCACATCTGGTATGAGCTTGACCTGAAAAAGTATAACTGTGCTGGGGCTGTCTCCCTGTTATAATTGTATCGGCTTACTTCATTGGGTTATGTGTACATTATTGCAATTGAACTAAAATAGGTCTGTTTTTCACTGTATGCAATTTAGTCATGCATGAATACATTTTTAATTAAAAGTGTATGACAGGTACAATAGTAGAGTACTCCAAATAATTTTCTAAAGCAGTCCATTTCCTTAAAGACAGGTAATCAGAATCTGTCTCAGCCAGTGAATGTGTAATTTTTTATTAAGATACGTGATTAAGCTTCTAAAAACTTTCTGCTAAATTGTCAGATTTTGATCATAAGCCATGTAGTGTGAATATTTCAAGTTTATAATAGTAAAGTGAGGCATTCCTCTTTACAGGAGAAAAAGACCTTGCCAGACAACTTGATTAGCTCATTTTGTAGTAATAGTCAACATCAGAATAGCATATCATGATTTAAACACTTGGATCACCTGAATGTCTCCATGTCAGGGATAGAGCATTATGGTGTCTACTCCCAAGGTCAGTGGGACATGAAAAATGGATTGCTATTTCTCCATTGTTTCCTTACCTAATACTGTCAAAGGAGCTTGAAAAGAAGGGTGTTCAATGCAAGAACATGAGGACTCTTGTGGTAAAGGTTATTAGCTGCCTTAAAATAGCTTATCCTGTAAGGCTGCCTTACCAGTAATGAAAGCAACAGTGGAAGGATTTTCCCATTGAAATGACTTAAAGGTGGTGTTATACGTATTTAAATTAGTTACGCTGACAAAAAGGTTTTAAGAGCCGTTTGGCTTGCTCTAACTTAAATAACAGAACTGATGCTGGGATCTTGAAAGTATAAGAGTCTTGACATAACAGGGATTTGACAGAAGTTGGATGAGGTTCCAGGATGTCCTGAACCATGCTTGTGTACACACCTGCGGTTGCATGGCTGTGATGTCTCAGTAGGCAAAAATAAGAGTGATCCTGTGCCCATTCATTTCCTTTGTTTTAAGTACTTCTCACTTTCTGGGATGCTACCACAATGACAGTACAAATCTGGTATAAGACAAAATTGAAAGTAAATATTAATCATGAAGGCAGACACAATACAGGAATTTCTATATCTTTATAGGTAGAGAAATAACAAGATTTGGGTACACAGAATAAAATAAGAATAAATTTAGAATTAACAATGAAATAGCTTTCCTTATTTTATGGAATTAATTTTAAAAGCACCAAATTTTTTTTTTTTTTTTGACAAACTCCAAAATTTCTGTTCACATTCATTGCTCTGGTAAATGTGCAAAACAAGACAAAGTTGCCTACTCCTATTTATCATTTCACATCAGTTAATATCATCTACAGTTTCTTCTTACTACTGTTGCCAAGCAAACGAAAAATGATGAGTGGTATTTCTATGCCCTGATATTTGTGTAAGTTATGGTTCAAATTGTCTGAGGAGAATAGAGCAGCTGTAGATACTATCCCTTCCTAGGTAATATTTCTTCTGTTCTGAGTGTTTGTAACAAGAGCACCCTGGAGGAGTTTCTGTGAAGCTAGTAGATTAAGGATCATCAGTTTTATTTCTACATGAACCTCATAGATATGGTTTATTGACTATTTTGTTTTAGCATGATATTCTTATTCAGAACATCTGAATTTTCCTTATTTTTTCCTTATATTTAACAATCACAACCTTGGTAGGAATGTTACCACCACTTGTACTGGCTAACCAGAGACAATTTAGCTTTCTCCTGTTCTCTGATCCGGAAAAGGTTTGGCCATAAAAATTTGATTGGCATGTCCTGTGCATTGCTATTTTTCCTATCTTCAGAAAGGGCTAAGAATGTCAGAAATAAAGTAATTCACAGCTGCTACTTGTTCATGTTTCAAAGTAATACTATAGTCTTTTTCAGATATTTAACTTTATATCAACTTTCAGCTGTTCTAGTTATCTTTGCTCTTAGATACTGTCACCAGGAATGAAACAAGAATCATGACCAACCATGATTTGTAATTGATATAGAAAGCCTTCTCCATACTGTAATTATATCCTTGTGAGTGAAGGAAGAGAAATGTAGTATCCTCCAAAAAAATCACTTTCCACTTAGCTAAGTGTATAAACACTATCACTCATTAATAGTAAATTAGTGAATGATTTCTGAAGGAAATCATTAGAGTAGACACTTAAGGTTTTGGGTGGCAGACATTGCCCTGCATGTCTGGATTGTTAAAAATTTCTGCATTTCTATTATCTCTCAAATAGTAGCTTTCAAAAAGTAGCTTTTTGGAAAAATTCAATAATAATAATAAAAAAAGAAAAAAGAATCAGCAGAACAATTAAAAAGAAACTTTAAATTGTGGCTTCCTCATTATTGTTATTTATTTTCTCATAAAAATTAAAGGTAAAAATGTCACTGTAAGATTAAATAAAACATATGACTTTAATTTTTTTCCTTCAATTTTCTGTATGGAAAATATTTCACTTGTAAAATATTTCTTTTTATAACACCCCAGGGATTATTTTACTGATTTCTTTTCGGAATCTCAGCTTCCATTTGATGTAATTCTGTTTGCTCTGGTATATCTGCTCTAGTTTAGACATAGGAAGTGCACAATGACAGTCTTTTCTTCATTTAGTTGTGCTTTTGTAGTTACATTTGAAATACTAAATATTTAGCTAGGAAATCTTCTCTCCTTTTTATTTCATTCATTTACATCATATTGGAGTCTGAATGGAAAATTTGGATTCAATTTTACTGTGTGTACATACCACCTCAGAGATGCAAAAAACCCTTGAAACACTCATATCTGTATATTGCCAGAGACTTGTATTCTGCTTGGAGACATCATGTAACCTCCACACACCTCTGTGAAATGAAGATAACACATTATTTCTCCCACATTTCTAGGTTTGACTGAAAATTTCTCAAGGCAGAGATCCCCATGCTACGTCTGCGCAGAGAACATCGCACAATGAAATGGAAATTCAGCTTTGGGCACATAAAAATTAGTACCGTGCAGATTAATATTTTTTTTTTCATTTATCTAAGGAAGAAGATACAATCTACCTCTGCTTGAGCTCTGCTTGAGGTATGAAATATGGGTAAAAATTCACATTTTTAGCAGCAAGATGTGTCTTAATTAAAGCTCTTATCAGTCTACTTTAAACCATTGTGATTTAAATTTTGTCAGGGCCTCCACTTTTAAATATACTTTTTTTTTTCTTCCCATTATTAGTATATCTAAATTATGTGCATTTCTTTGATGGCTGCTGTGCAAGAATTCTTCCTCAAAACTGTTAATGACAGAGGGAACACAGAAAGGTATATTCTGCTGCTGATGTGATGAATATTAATTTGATGGAGAGCAAACAAGATCTATACTTGCAGGAGGGCTTTCCCCCTGACTTTCTGGAATGGAGGTAGATTTTCTATAGAAACCTCTAAACAGGAAAGGACACACACCCGAGAGATCCAAGAAAATCCCTAATTAAATGAATTAGAATATAGTGGCCATAAAATTATGTTCCTGTTCTGCCATACGAGACATCACAACCCTGGGGACATTGTCTAGCCAGCGATCAGAAGTATAAATGAACTCTGACTCTGATAACTTTGAGACGTAACAGAGAAAGAATGGTGGAAACTTTGTAAGAGAGGCCCCAGAGATAATAGGCAGAATTATATAATGTACACATGTAGGACAAAAACTACGACAATTTTCTCCTTCAGGATGACAGCTTCAGCTATGAATGTGACTTCAATAAAAATGTTGCAATAAATAATAACTGCTGGCTATATCTGGACCCTTGCAGCAAGCCCGCATGAACAGGGATTTGCACAGATGCTGTTTGCAGTCGGCAGAAGCACATCATAGCTACTTTGTAGAGATTATTAAGCCCCCAGTTCTCTCCATACTAGGGGATTTGGAATAGTGGATCCGTTGAATTGCGCATTAATTTTCTCCCATACATGCCCAGCTTTTGTACTTCTCCTTGAGAAACATAGAGATCATTGCCTTTCCTTCCCATGACTGGTCCTGAGTGTTCATGCTGTGATAGGTAAGATATTATTTTTGGAAAAATAAAACCCCAGAGCTTATCAATTGCAAAATTAAATAACTTTTCTCGATCTTATTAAAGGGTTTTTCTGTAAAAACTGTAGAGTTTTCAGAGATATTTAAATTACATTAAAATAGCAATGTATGTTAAAATATTGTTTAAAATACATACATAAATGAATATTCCTTAACATCCAAGAAATATTAAAACAAAAGCAGCTCTTTTCAGGCAGCAAACACCTTTCAGACTCCATCTTCTAAATCTAGGGGCACATTTTATCTTTGGGTAGGCTTACTGGATTGTCATCATCCTCTTAAACTGGAGATATCTACTATGCATTTAAATCCAGAAAAATGACATTCTTCAAAACTATGGCTTGACCATGCCAAATGTTTGCTTTGTTGTAGTGGAGAGTGGTCTTTTATCCTTGATTGTCTTCAGAATTGAGGACTTAACAGTAGTTAAGAATGTGACCTGAAACCAATGCCCCTGAGAAGATGAAATTGCTTCACTGCCACAAAAATACCAGTACAAGTAAAAAAAAAAAAAGAATCAGTTGCTTTCTCTAATCTTCTTTCCTATGGAAACTTTGCTAATAAGGTCAATTCCAGAGACAGTTGTCTTGATCCACGATAGTAAAATTCTTTCTGTTGGCAGTTAAATAAAGCTGGAGAACCTAAAGCTATGTTAAGAATTTGTAGCATAATGTAAGGTGAACAGACAACCTGGCTTTACTGAGGCAATACTGATACTTAAGTGTGTCATATTTTGTTTGACTGTTGGAAATGGCCTGTAACTGTTCTTTTAGTATAACATCCATTGTTTCTGTCCTGATGCAAATTAGAAGCTATGTTCTTCATCAACATGACATGAAATTCAGATATAGTCCCAGCCGATTTTTTAACTCAGGGGTAGTTAGGGGGAAAGTAAGCAGTGGAAATATTTGCTTTAGTTCAATGTTTAGGGGCTTAAAATAAAATCTTTGAGCATATTGTGTGCTACTTGTCCACTCAATACCTATCCTTTCTGTGAGCTGTGAGATTCCTGTTGGAATCAGGAAATATTTGTTTAGAAAATCAGAAATAAGACACTTTGTTCAAGAAAAAAGCTGGAAAACAAACAAAATTGAAAAAAAAACCCACAAGACAAACTCTTTATCTTTCCTAGGCTGGAAATAGGAGTGAGGATGTATTAATCACTGGCAAAGCTGAGGGAACATGGGTCCTGGTATTTACCTCACACAAGACTTCTGAGCTATTGGAAGGTGCAAGAGGTACACAGAGAATAAAGAGAGATTACTGCTCTGCATATCAGATTACAGTTTCCAGTGGCTTTGTGATTCCATTAAATCTAAGGGATTCTGGTAATGGTGCCTATGCAGGAAAGTGAAAACTTGGGGCATCTTTTAATTTGTAAACTTGCAGGGCAAGGTAACAGAATTGGTAACAAACATTGTGCTTTTCTTTAATAGCAAGTCTTTTATAGCATTAAAGGTAACTCAACATAGTTGTTATACAGGTTTTTATATTGAGTTGGCAAAAGTGTGTGAAGTCTTAATGATCTCATGCTTACCCACTTTGATAAGATAATGCTGTGAAAATTTCTGGAATTTACTTACTCATCATTTCTGCAATTCCAAGTTAAAAAGGTAGTGGGTTTTATTCTTTTTTTCTTTTTTTTTCCTTTCTGTGTCTCATTAGTGAATTTTACCTCATTAGGAAATCCTTTAAAATGGCTGAATTGCTATCCTAAAGAACTAAGTCTTCCATTTATCGACAGAACATGTGCAGCTTTGGCATGAGTGGCATAAATTACCCACTGTTTTCTGTCAATGCTTTTCTGTCTTTCTTGGGAGATGCACATCTAAAGAGGATCACTCAGGCAGAGCAGCCCCTCTGTATGATCTCAAAAAATACATATTCTTTGATTTAATGAATTAAAGTACTTCCTCTTTTTTTTTTTATTGGACTTTTTTTTGCCTGTTCTGAAAACTGCAATTATTTTAATGTGACAGTGCCAACATATTTGAGGTGTTCCTTGATAGCTCAGTAAGATTCAAACAGGAATAATTTCTTTGGTTTGGATCTGGTCAGACAATGGAAGCAAACCAATAACAATTTCTGTCCTATTTTTTGCAAAATGGAAATACAGTGTGAAGCCAAAGCTAATGCAAACAAAAGCTCATGCAAAAGTTTGGACCATATTCTTGGACCCTGTTAATCAGCAGAGTTAACTTAGAGCCTGTAAAGTTATAAGGATGTAAATCCACTGAATATTAGTTTAAAATGCCTTTAACTCAAAGACCTGCAGGGTTCAAGGATGCTCATGTGCACGACCAAGATTAAGACCCAGCTAATTCAGGCAGGGAATTTCTTCACCCCAGTAAATTCATCACCAGTGAAGGAGCATTGCAGGTTTCCCAAGAAAGACTTCTGCCAGCTGAAATAGCCTCTCTGCTCTTTCACATTATTTGATTTTGATTAATAATTTGGCAGTGTAAAAACAGCACTATGTTTTCATCTTTTCTTCTTCAGTGGAAATAGAGGCTGATAGAAAAAAAAACCATAAATTCTGATTAATGTTTGATTGGTAATGTTTGCAGGAGAATTAAGAGGGTGAAAATTACTCAAGGTAGGCAAATAACTAAATTCAGTGGTAAAAATCTGTGCTGATCATACCAAGATCCAGGATTTTGACATTGTTTTAAGCTCTTTCGAGTTCATCTTTAAAATCAACGTTTATTTGCACAGATTTTTAGTAACAAGGACTCTGTTGGTTTGACTTGTACTACAATTCTCTCTAGTAAACATATGTTTATGGAGAGAAGGCAGCAGCTGAGAGATACTGAGACACTTTTTTATAAGTGCGGTCTGAGATCTCAGGATGTAAAACACTCTTTACTCTTATTGAAGTAAATTGGAGCAACATCAGGCTCAGTTCTCTTACTCTGCACAAAAGAAGATATTTGGTGGCAATTTGGTTATTAGGTCACTCTGCCAAAGGACAGTTATTTGGTAATAATAAAACTTTATGCTATTGATTTGAGAAGACAGAATCTGTTCCCAAATTTGCAGGTCCTGAATGTTCATTTTTTTCTGAATTTAAATAAAGTATGTATGTTAGGAAAATGCCCATAAGTAGAAGAGGAGATAATTGATATAATGTGAGTTAGTAAATGTTTGTTGAAAATTTGAAAGACATTTATTTTAAGTTGAGTGATTTCCATTTTGCTATAAATTTAGGCTTATTTTGTTCCTGTCAGATATGAGCTCACATATTATTACATGACAGAGCTTTGAATAAAATGATACATTTTCCTCCAGATCAGGCTGTCTGGCCTCAGCTAGTTTATTCAGGCAGTGGAAATCCCTTATTAAATACATTTTTCAAAACTTCCTGCAATACTGTTTATTTATAGATTACAGGGGAGATAATCAGTGCTTTCCACTCATATTCGCTTAGTTCTTCCTAATGATACCTAGTCACACTCAGTCATGGTCATGCATACTCTGTTCCACTCACAGTAAATTCCATTCACAGTAAATTTGAATTCACACTTCACAGTCAATCATTTAACTCATTCACATCAGTCACACTGAATCAATACTTTCTTTTTTTTTTTTTTAATGCTCATTCTTTTCCTTTCACATTTACTCTTAAAGATCTGCAGTCATACTTGCTTGGTGTCTATCATTATAGCAAGAACCTAGCTGTCATTAATTGTAAGCACTCTGTTGCTCATAAATTAAAATGGATATTGCAGGGCTAGACAAAATGTTGCAGAATCACAGGTACTGCTTAGATTTCTTGATGATGGCAACAGTCTGGAAGTTATGCTGCTCTTATTTTGGAGCGGAAAGGTTACACAAGAGTATGTTATCTCATTACACACAGTGTAACTTCATGTGTGATGTGGATCTGTTAGCCTTGTTTGTTTTGATCACCCAGGGGATACACAACAATTAAGTAGAGTTGATGCTGCAGTTTTTTTGTTTTGTTTTGTTTGGTTTTTTTTGTTTGTTTGTAAACAAAGGTGAGATACTGTGAAAACTGGATGGGAGGCTAAATATATTGTTGTGGTCAGAAATTATGAGTAGTGTGGTGAGTATAGCAGGGTTTATTTAGTAAACATCTTTTTTATGAAACCAACAGTGCAAATTCTCTTGACTCCATTGTCTATCCAACTGCTTGAAACCTGGCTCAGGAAAGAATGAACTTACTACACTGTTCACACAAATTTGATCCAATGTCTCTGGTCTCAAGGAGCTGTTTCATGCGTGACTGAATGGTGGGCAAAAGGGATTGCAGATATATTTGTGCCGCCTTTTGCTTCCACATCAGGCAACTGTTTTTCTGTGAAGGCTTTCATGTCAAAATGCTAAAGATACCTTAAAGTTCTAAATTTCCCATGGAATATTACAGCACAGAAGTCATTAGTAAGATTTTCTAAATGTGGAGGAATATTAATACAGATCTTTTAACCAAACATTGATTTTGGTGATGAGGAGCATATTCTTTGGGGTTTTTTTTCTTCCATTTATATCTTTATCAATAATTTATAGTTGGAAAAATAATAGGAAGTAGGATTTAACCAAAGGACACCACTCCACCCTTATATAAAACTAGATGTTACATATAAGTCCACATAAATGATGAGTAATGGAAAAGAAGGTCAAGGAAGAATACATAAAGTTTTTATGAAATTGCTAATGGGGAAAAATTTGTTTTTCAAAGTTTCCCTCAACTCTCAGTGCACTCACAAGTTCTCCAACAGGAGTAAAGACAACCCAGCCTTTCTCACAGTATATTGTGACTTCCAGTGAAAGGGAAAAGAAACTATTACATTGAATTAAGAGCATTGTGTTTGGGGAAAAAAGAGCATGTTCCATGAAGGATCCAGAAGGATAATATCTGTCATCTTGAGATTGGCCTAGGAGGAGAGAAATTACATCTGATAGACTATTATCCTAATTTCTGTCCTGAAACTAACATGGGTATGGACAGTGGAGCAACAGCTGTAACCTCAGAGCCAAAAGGCAGTTCTTTTCTCTTCCTTTTTTTTTTTTCTGTTATTTCTCCTTAAAAAGGAAAGAAAGAAGACAACTACATGCTCTGAGAAGTCACAATAATCAATAGAAAAAGTGAGCAGGAAAATGGGTCTGGATAGCTGAGGACCGATGTGAAGGAGTGCAATGATTTCAGGATGTCCCCTGTGTCAGGGGTGAGCAACAGACTGGGGGACCACCAGACCCCCAGGTGACACCAAGAGCCCAGGTACAGGGGGGAAGGTGGGTGGCATGGACAGAAAAGTTCATATGGTATTTAGTTAACAATACCAGGTCAAGATGCAGCCTTAACAGTGGAGGGTCTTGTTGCATTGCCTGGTCTGTACAGGACATTGCTGGGGAGTGTGGCCTATTTTTTCACTTTTTTGGTAAAGCCAAGCCCACCCATAATGCAGCAGTGAATATTAAGTGAAAAAGCAAGAGCTGACCCATTGTCAGAATTACTGAAAAACTTCCATAATGTTTTTTCTGTATCAGTAATGTCTTTCACCTTCCAAAATACTCTTTTTTCCTCAAGTTCCATTTTTGTTTTGGTTTGATTTGGGTATTTTGTTGTGTTTTTTTTTTTTTTAACAACACAGTTCCTAAAGATTTCTGTGTCAATTTGTGAAGTGGATTTGGACTTTCTTTCCTCAGTGTGTTTTTAGAAGATGTTCACAGAAAAGCAAAGTTTACCCAAACATTTCTGAGGTTGGAGTTTGTATATACAGACTCTCTTTTTTCTTTCCAAAGGGTACTATATTAACAATTCTTTTCTCACCATTACAAGTTTTTTTACTGCAATTAACTGCATAATGGTACAACTGAGATACTTGAAGAGGATGTACTTATACACTACAATTTGAGTTCTGCCTTTACAGTAGCATCCACCTTGATGTATTAAAAATCAAGTGAATTTTTACTGAACAAACATCTGAATGTCGGAATAATTCCCCAACCTGCTTATTTTGAAAAGTGATTTGCCTTCTAATATCACAGCCATAATAAACATCTATTGGGTTTGGTTTACTTTTTTCTTTTTTTAATCTGAGGCATTCTTTGATTTTCAAAACATTTTGGCCATCCACAGACTCGAAGTCTCCTTCCAGAAGAAACACCGAAGAATCAAGTGCATCTCTCCTGCCTTTTAAAATTACCCTTCAGGGCAGTGCACACAGAGAGTGACCCTGGCTTTTGACAAACCTTTGCTGAACAAAATGTAACAAGCCCTGTATATTTTGAGCAGCATTTTCTATTCTGACAGAGACAGCTCAGTAGCATTTGATGTCTGCTTGCTGGTCATAGATAATGGTGCATCTTGGGACCATTGTCATCCCTGTCAATAATATGGCCTGAGGGGACGTGTAACAAAGCTACCTTTTGATTCACCGTTTTTCCTTCCTTCCCAAGACATTTGTAAGCCTCTGGTCAGCTAGGTCACTTTATTTCATCCTGATGTGCCTTGATAATAGCATCATGTCTAACAAAAAATTTTGACAGACCATCGATGTATGTTTCTTTGGTTCTTATGTTGTTCTACATGCCTCTTCGATGTCAAAAAAGCTTTGAAAGTTACTGATTATATTTGTTTAGACTGAATTTGACAAGATTCCTATTCTTTGAAGCAATTAAGCTCCTGAGGATGGATCTTGGGATTTAATTTCTTTCAGCATTGCAGGAAGCTATCAGAGAGTATCATACACTTTTTTGTTGTTTCAATGTTGTGTTTTTGTTGTGTATTTAGAAATACCTGAAACAAAAGGAAACTTTTAAACTTTAGAAGAAAATAGAAAAAAAAAAAAAGAAAAATCTGCAGCTTAAAGCTGAAAGTTTTGCTTATGTATAAATTTCTGTTATCAGAGATTGGCAAGTTCTACAAGTTCAGGTAGTGAATTCTCTGCAGAATTTAACTGTTCTGAGGCCATACAGGCTGTCCACTTGCAGAATATATTTTAGGGGTAATTGGTTAAACCCCTTGCTCAGGAAGAGATGGCAAATAAAGCATTTTGCTCAACTGGCCTCAGATAACAGTTTACAGCCTGGCTTGCTTGTTGTTTAAATTAGTTGCAGGCAATTTAGCATATTACAAATGGGAATGAGCAGTATTTTTTGTTTTATCAGTTAGCTAAATTGTTAAAAGGTGTTACTGTAGTTCAGTAAAGCATCTCTAGAGCTATACAACCATTTTTTCTTTTGGCAACCACAGATAGAAGTGTGCATCCTACCCCTGTAGCAGTGGGCATGAAGCACACACATGTTTAATTGGGTGAGGTTTTTTTCTTTCTTTGGCACACAAAGATGAATTTTTCACAGTTCATGTAATAGAAAAGACAAATAGTAATTTCCTGTTATAGAAAAAAAAAAAAACGCCTTTCATTTCTATTCTATGTTTAAGAAATTTCTGCTGCTTTTAAATATATTTAAATCTGATCTTTTATCACTGCACAGTGGAAAGGACCATCTCTTTAAAAAAAAAAAAAAAAAAGGAAAACAACCAACCAACCAAACAAAAACCGTTAGGAAAACCTCATTTTTTATATTCTTGATGATATTTGAGGCCAGATTCCAAAGGGCCTGTGCATATCCACATCCCATCTTATGAATGGAAATCTGGGGACGCCCAGAAGCCTGAGTCTCTTGCACTCTGACAGAAGCTAGGCAGAGACTTTTGTTTCTATGTTGCCTTTCAGACCACTGGAGAAGCTTCAGAGTCTTCATGGGTGATAGAAATCCACAAGAGTAAGCAACCTTTTAACATAAGTTCTCCATTCTTTCTTGGGACTCAGAAACCATCACTGGAAGGAAAGCAAATCTGAGGTTAAGTGACAGAGATGGATTGACCAGCTGTGATTCATGGTGTACCCACACTTGTGGCACGTTCTCATACCTGCTCATGCCAGCACAATTTTGGTGGACCAGTCTTAAGAAAACATTACTGGACTTCTCAAGAACCTAGCATGGTTCTGACACTGGCCTCCAAGACCAGTGAAGGCAAATTTCCATGCCTCAGCTTCCCTTTAGATAGAAGCAAGATGCAAGTATTAATCTTCATTTTTCAGCAATTTGATATCTCTCATTGAAAACAATGGAATGTTTAAGTACAATTGTAAAACAGACTATTTTTTATTAGAATTTGTATTTAGTTTTAATATTATGACTAAATTACAGCCTCTCACTTTCATAATTTTTTGCTTTGATTCTGAGTTATTATTTGGGTTTTATTACCTTAAAGACATGCGTTTATAAAGTTATAATGGTCATAGTTTAAACTGCTGCTAATAGTTACCTACTGCAAATTTCTGCATTTTTCTTGCTCACAGCAACTCAAAACCATGGAATTAAGCTCCTTTGGCTTGTGGGGAGGATCTTCCCTCTTCTTTCCATTCTCTGAGCCAAGGACTGATCCTGTTCAACATCTTTATAGGTGACATGGACAGCGGGATTGAGTGTGCCCTCACCAAGTTTGCCAACTACACTAAGTTATGTGGTTTGGTTGATATGCTGGAAGGAAAGAATGCCATCCAGAGGGACCTTGACGCGCTTGTGAGGTGGGCCAATGCTAGCCTCATGAAGTTCAACCAAGACTCATTCTCCTCCCAAGTTCAAGGTTGGGAGGAGAAATGTTTCAGAGAAGCCCTGCAGGAAAGGACTTGGGGGTGTTGATTGATGAGAAACTGAACATGAGCCAGCTTCAGTGTGCGCTCACAGCCCAGAAAGCCAACCGTATCCTGGGCTGCATCAAAAGGAGTGTGACCAGCAGGTTGAAGGAGGTGATCCTGCCCCTCTACTCTGCTCTGATGAAATTCCACTTGAAGTATTGTTTACAGTTCTGGTTTCCTCAACATAAAAAGGACATGGAGCTTTTGGAGCAAGTCCAGAGGAGAGCCACGAGGATGATAAGATGACTGGAGCACCTCCCATATGAAGACAGGCTGAGAAAGTTAGAGCTGTTCAGCCTGGAGAAGAATAGCTTGTGTGGAGACTTCAAGATCTGAAGAGGGCCTACAAGGATGCTGGGGAGGGACTCTTCACTAGGGACTGTAGTGATAGGACAAGGGGCAATGGGTTTAAACTTAAGAAGGGGAAGTTCAGATTGGATATAAGGAAGAAGTTCTTTACTGTGAGGGCAGTGAGGTACTGGAATGGGTTGCCCAAGGAAGCTGTGAATGCTCCATCCCTGGCAGTGTTTAAGATGAGGCTGGACAGAGCTTTGGGCAACATGGTCTAGGGTGAGGTGTCCCTGCCATGGCAGGGGGGTTGGAGCTAGATGATCTTAAGGTCCTTTCCAACCCAAACCATTCCATGATTCTATATGATTCTATCATTTCTGTTTGTGATAATGACATCAAAGATGTGTGAATGCCTCGTAAAAATTACTGAGGATATCGAACTGATTATTTTGCTTTCTTTTCAGTGGTATAGTTGTACATGAATGCAGTATTTCCCTCAAATTAATACTGATGCTTTTCTGGCTTTTATATCCAGTGCCTTTCTGTCTGGCTATCCATAGTTCGTCAGGGCAGTATTGTCTAGTTATTCTTTCATATTAAATGATTGGGTTATTACTTTTATGTCTTTAGAATATTTCATTTTACTGATTTCCCCATATTAAAAAGATGATAAATTATAGTAGCTATTAAGGGCCCAATCCAGAATTCTTAATGTAATAATTTCCATTAAAGTTCCCACTGACATAGATTTATATAGAATCTGATAAATTTCTGCTTGGCCAATTCCTAGGGAAACTACAGAAACCTGAATTAAATGAATCTGTTAAAATAATCAACATGTGCCCGATCTTGTCAAGTAAGTGGCAGATGAGTGTGATCTGTTCATTGCAGGACAGGAGTTAATGACTAATTATTAAGCACCAAAATGGGAAAAGTGCAGTGGGATTTCCAGGCACTTGAGGGATTTAGGACTGAACCCTATTTTACTTTAAATCTTAGTGTTGTTTTTTTTTTTCTCTTGCACTTCTAATTTATTTTCCTCTACTGTGAGAAAAAAGTAGAAAAATTAATCTTTCCATTACAATTCTTAAATAGTGCAGGACACAGAATGAGCCCCTTCTCAGATGAGGAGATAAGTTCCAGTGGCTTCTCAGTGTTTGAACACTGGCTCCATGCGTCCCATGGTGATGCTGACTTGCTTTGGTCTCTTTGAGCATGACCTGGAGAACATTGGTGTTAAAATTATTTTTTCCCATGACTGCCACAGGCTGTCATGTTGGCCTGTCAAGACTCCTTTTGGCAACATCTAAAACAACAGCATGTCACAATACATTACTTTTCCTTCCTGTTGCAAACCTTTTCAAGCCAACAAATGAATAAATCTCTGAAACTTGTCAGAATTTGCTTTTGAGGGAATTGTTTTCATGCAGGAGAATTAAGGCAATTAAGGATCAAAATAATACCCTCCCACCCCTTCCTCCTTGAAATACAATAACAGCATGACGCCAGTGGGGCAGCAGGGGTAAAGCACACGACAATCCCATATTTTCCTTCCAGCTCTTTTCCTAGGATATGGTGAATAGTTTCTAAAATGTAAGTATTGACACAAAATGCAGTCCAAATAAAAATTTATATCTAATATGTAATAATTCAAATGCAAAGCACAGGTCACAAATGCTGAAGCCTTTATTTGTGGTATAACCATCTTGAGGAAAGGAAACACAACTCATGAACCCCCTTAAGTAAATTTTAATGTATGCTGTCCAGCCATGTGGCAGACTGGCTGTTGCTCTATGTGACTTTTAAATTTTTCATGATGCCACCTGAGTGACCAAGTGTTTCTTGATGTAATTGTGAATAATGATTGTAACAAAACCTTGGTTTAAAATTCCTTCTTACAGTTTTGTAATGACACATAATATTTAGCCATGACTTTATATATTAAATTACACTTAAATGAGTTCTGACTTAAAGATGTATTACATTATGGATATTACTAAACAGAGCTTCTGCCTGTACTTAGTAGACTATTACAATATCTCTCTTTTTCAATATTTTAGCTTTATTCTTTACTCGGACAATCCTGTTCTTTGAGAATATGGCAATCCTTTTAAAACTGCCAAGCTAAACAAATTCTGCCTCCTTTGGGCCTCAAAATCAAAATTTTGAGCAATTCTGATCCATTATCCTTATTCTGCAACTCGAATTTGGAGTGTTTATAATTATGTTTTAACAGGTAGTATGCAGTAAATATTAGTATAGAAACTTACTGCCCATTACCCATTAAACCGTTAAATTAATCTGTGTTTGTCTTCTATGCTCTGTCCTGTGTTCCCTAAGCGGACAAAATATTATGAAACCTCTGAAAATTTTCTTTGAAATAAATGACAACAAAAAGGGCAAAGCAGAATGAGAGACCCTTGATGACGACAAGTGAACAGGTTAACTTTATATAACTCATTTTAAAAGCCTTGATAAACTTGGAGTTTTCTCCTCATTGAAAAACATCACATCGAAACAGATATTTGATGCTATGAGCTCTCACAGAAGTATAAATTTCTACTCAGAGATTTCAAGGACCAGGTATACTTAAAAAAAGGTCTACCTAGCATTGAACATGTAATATCATGGAATGAGACAAAATTAAAAACAAGTAATAGAGGGGATTAACGTAGGGAATTAATTTTGAAACCAACTGTACATAATCAGTTCTCAAATAAATGTTTCAGTTTTGAATGGTTTAGAAAAGGTTAAGAAAGTGAGTGCTTGTTTGACCTAAACTGTGGGGTTTTTTATTCATTTTCTTCTGTTTTACTATTTTAGCTACTTGAACTGAAGAGCAAATTCTTTATTGATCTCTATATATGAACGTTTCTTCCATTTTATGTTTCTTAACTTTGCCTTAGAAGAAACAAAGCACAAAGGTAGACTTACCAGATTGTCAGTTTAATGAAGTACTTAATTTTACATAGGTTTCTTAGAAGGAGCTTAATTTCAAGAAGAAATAAAAAGTCCCCTCTAGACCAATAATTGTCTACGGCAGGAAAACTCTTGGCAGTGAATGTAGGGATTTATCTTTAGTTGGAATGAATTTCCTCTGTCAATTGGCATCTGAAAAAAAATTCAGCTGGGAGAGTTAAGTGACTAAATAGTTCTCAAATGACTGAAACAAATGGATGCTTTAATGAAAATCTTTTGAATGTCACTCAAAATTCAGTCCCTGGTGTGGTGACTTATATTTTATGATACTGTACATATGTTGTTACTGGGTGGTTGGGTTTTTTCTTTCAATCTGAGCTGAATCTGAGGTGGTTTTTGTTGTGGGTTTGGGGGTTTCTTTTGGGTGTTTTGTTTTATATCTGTTTTAACCAAATGTTAACGACATTTTTTGATGTGTTTAGGAGGATCTTCATCAACTACAAGGTCTAAACCAATGGTGGTTTTTTTAATGATAATTTTAACTAATTGAGAGGGTCTCTGGGTTATGAAATATTCTTGAGTCTTCACACATGGTACTAGCCACCAGAATGAATTAGTTTAAATGTAGTTTTCAACCATTCTACGCTTTTATAGGGTATTAGTTTTGGAAAAAAAATGTGTACTCTGTAGTTTACTTTGGACTGACAGTGTTTATCCTGTATGTTTGTAGAAATAAACAGGAAACCCCTTGAACACTAACAATTGTATTTGATTCTTGATGCTTCTTGGCAACTAATCACAACAACTCCTTGGTGAGGTCCTATGCATGACATGTAAATATTTGACATAAAGGTAAAATATAGATATCTGAGCCCCTTATATGTTTAATGATGCCAAACAATTTCTCGGACAATAGGCAAATAGCAAAATGTCACTTGTTTGAAAGAGCAGATGAAAACAATTCTGCGAACAAGCAGTTCCTTTCTTATGTTTGCAGTTATTTTTCTTATAGTAGCTACCTAAATTCTGTTAATTATTAGACTAAAACTGCTATATTTTAGTGCTATAATTATACATGCATTCAGCAACGGACAAATTATCTTTCATTTCTGCATTTCTGTAAGGTGAAGATTTTTCTTGATTGCCTAAAACCCATTCCAGTCAAGACATGCAGAGTTTTGTATCATCCCTAATTATTTTGCTTTTATTTTAACATATACATGGTCTGTGGCCTCCATACTTTCATATATTCATTGCCTTGCCCTAAGTCTGTCTTCCCATAATGTTTACTGATCTTACAGTTTTGCACATTGAATGTATTTAGAGATTCAAAAATGTCAAGATGCTTTGTCTTTGTAACTACTTGTATAGAAAAATTTCCTGTATTCTGTCGTCCTTAAACTTCTGTACCTCATATATCATTCTGCATCTTCCCACAGTTTTCCCTCTGCCTGACCTCTACATTTAGATCATGATCCCCTTCACAACTACCCACAGACCTTTGGAAAATTTCTAACATTGATCAGCCTGGAATGGGGATGCTGTAGCAGGTTCGTGGGCTGCACTACCCTCTTATCCAAAAGGACCCGTTGTGGAGCATAATCTGCTGCTGTGAAAGTGCCTCACAATCTCCTGCTCACCTGGTGACTTGGGGTAACAAATCATCTCCTTTGTACCAGAATGCAACAGGATTTGCTTGTGCTTAAAAAAAGTGTGGTTTACATGAAGGATTTATTGGAAACTATTCCTCAGATACTTAGTGAGAACTATAAAAATGAGTGATTTTATGAGATCAAACCAAAACTTTCAACAAAGTGGATTTTCTTAAGAAATACAAAGCAATTGCAAGGAAAAAGCTGATATGTTTGAAGCCACAGCAAATGCAATTTAAAAAAAAAAAAAGTCTTTGAAAGCTTTGGTTTAGAACTGCATGAAGCTCAACAAAGAATTGCTAATATGGAGAGTATGAATTGTTGCATAATTACATTGATGATCTAGAAAACAAGCTTAGAAAAAAAGGTTTGTCAGTTGTTGAGGACTGCTGAAGGATGGGAGATTGAGGATCAGCAGTTTTTCCCCACCAATATTCTGGTTTTTATAGTGCATTTTGAAGATGTATGGAACATGCAAATCAGCTGTAACTGTCATTTGCTTTGAAATACTGCACACTAGTTTCATTAAGGGTTTCAGAGTATCCTTACCCAGAAATTCTTTCCAAGAGAAACTTTGATTTGTATTATTTTTGGTAGCTTTATATTTCCTTCTTAAAGGTCACTGCCACTATTTGTTTAACGGTGTTTATGTGATCTTATAATAAGTGTTATCACTTTGTATAATTATTATGTGTGATTAATCCCATTCACACTTGAAAGCTGTGGGATTTTTTTATTTTTTACTTTTAACCAGAGGGTATGTCTTTAAGCCTTTGTGTTGTTAACTTCTAATGATAGCTGACGAGCTGTTGCAAAGAGGGAGGAGGATGGAAACTGGAATAAATTGTTGAGTGGAGAAATATTTCTGGGAAACTTTTTTGGACTAGCATCTTCTATAGTAAGTCTTGAGAAAAATGGTGGACGCAATGGATAGATTTCTGACAATTAGATGTGTTATATGTATCTCTATAGAAATCAGATTATGTATTAGTTAGGAAGAATGTGCATTGTTTGAATTTTTCCAATGTTCTTTTGGAGAAATTAAACCTGGTTTAAATCAGACCCTTAAAAATACCTTTTTAATCTTCACAAACATCTAATATCATCTAGTGTGAATAAAACCCAGCATGACAGACTGGAATTTTTTTAGATGGAAGGGGATTTGGCACCTAAGCCTGCAAGTGGTGGGGTAGCAGAAGAGGTAACTTTTCAGGTTGAATAGATATGAATTTAGGTGTACCATCCATGGAGAACTTCAACCATTTCACAATGTTCTCCTTATAAAAATCCTTATCATAGTATGTTGCTTTTGTAAATCTTGTAAATTGTTGTTACTGAGGATGGAATCTCTGTATATTAGTGAACTGTTAGAAATACCATTGTGATCATGATTTGTCCCAGAGCATGATAGCAGTATCTATTTATCATATAGTTCTCAGTAGTAACCATCACAAACAAATTTAAGTGTTTATATTAGCTACAGATAATGCAACAAACTGAACTGTTATTATGAATTATTTCATTGCTTTCTGAGAAATGTATTCCACCAGGTTTATGTTTTCTACGCTCTGGTATACGGTCTTCAGATAGAAGTGATCTGGGAGTTGAGAATTATCTCAACTTCTAAAGCTGTACAATAAATGATTTGACTCTTTCATTTTGAGGAACAGATAAACATAAGCATCCTAAATATGTTTGTAAAATGTTGCATATTCTTCTCATTTTAACTAAAAATTTGAAGGAATATCTGTAAGTTTCATAACATATATTCATTAATACAGTGGCATTGCAGTTCTCTTTAAATGCATTTTTATGTCTTCCTTTTTATATGACACCTTCATATTGACTTCGGATGTCAAGCAAATTGCAATAACATTTACAAATTTAAAAGCCAGTTAAAATTCCCAAGGTGTGTTAAGAATTACTATACTCTAGGAGCCTGAAGTATTACAAAATATATTAAGGGAGATATCCCCCACATTAAAGAGCAATCTATATTTCATATATAACTGCAGATAAAAGGAGATAACCCCCACAACAAGATTAAAGCTATTAATTTATAGCATGTGGTATACCAAAGGACTCTGGAAATTGAAACAGTTGAAACCAGTGATATGATGAAGTGAGAAAGAGATATATTTATATTTAAGAAACGTTTATTCTAAAGCTATTTATAAACATCATCTTAAATGTTACCTTCAACAAAACATACATATACTCCTTTATATAAACAAAGCCTGAAGAAATTCAGTAAGGGCAGGGCATGTGTAATGCTAAGGTACTGCCTGCATTAGTCCCATCAGTAGCCAGCATTGATGTTATGAGTTATTTTATAGCAATACATTGTTCACTGCACTTTCAGACCAAATTTAGTCCACTTTGACCCAGGTTGAGAAGATTTCATTTTGGGAGAAAGGGTATCAAGTCCCTAATATCGTAGAATCATGGAATGATTAGGTTGGAAAAGACCTTTAAGATCATTGAGTCCAATCATTACCCCAGCACTACCAAGTCCTATAACGTTTATGGTCTCCAGTGCACAGACAATCACTCAAACTTAAATTATGAAATTGTTTCAACTCAGGTAAAATCTAATATTGATTTATCTAGATTAATAAGCTTACCAGCTTCTTACGCATAACATCAAGAAATGCAAAAGTAAGGGAATATATTAGGAAACAATACATCTCTGTTGGGGAGGAATTTTTTTTTTTTTTTAATTATTTCAGTTTATCAGTTTTTAAGAATTTCCCATTTTTTACACAGATTCTAGTTTGCTATTCTCACAAGACACCAAACAATTGGCTAAAATCTGAAAAGAAAATTCAGTTTCACGGTTTGGAACTGGACTATGTAATAGTCACAGCACTTCAATATAATTATATCAAAGTTCACAATAGCAGAATGTTAAATGAATATTTGTAATCTTTATTATTAGTGAGGGCTGACCCTCAAAAGGTAGTGGAGATGTTTGTTTAATCTTCACTGGCCTTGCAAAACTGTTGGAGAGCTCTTCTGATCAGACATGTGTGATCCACTTTTCAAACCCTTGTGCTAGAGTTAGTAAATCTTCATTTTCTCTATATAAATTGCCAAATTCTGTCTCATGCGGTTTTCATTCTGGACAGAGGATATAACTTTTAAATCACAGCCTGTCTTATTAGTGGTTGGTCATAAAAGCTAACTATCTATAAACACTAACTTTTGTTATGCTAAGATCAAAACACAAACACAGGTTTCAAAGACATGAATGTTGCTTCCCCAAAGCCTATCAAACAGAAACCAAATCCAACAAAAATATTTTATGTTCTCTGCAAGCAACTTGCTAATTCCAAATGATGCATCAATAAGACAATCATGGCTGCCTTTTCTTAGAATTATGGTTATCTGTTCTGTACTCAAAACATGCACATCAAGCAATTTCATCTGTGAAAACTTGGGAAAATTATATTAATCATCATAACTGAGTACAGCTTCTTTCTCAGCATGAGTCATAAATATCTTTGAGCATTAAACCTCTTTAAAATAAAATTAATTTAATCTATAAGAGGACACTGCGTGCAGTAAATTCCATTTACAAATCTGAGTGGGCATTGAAGAGAAAGCTGTAGCTTTACTTTTCTTTTTTTTTTTTTTTACATATATATATTTGATATTGGGAAATAGTGCACCAAAATAAGTTTCCCTCAGTCTCAAATGCTTATGATTAAGAAGGAAAACAGAGCTTCCTGATTGATTTGCCTCTGTGCTATTGCTTAGTTTGCTGCCAGTCAGAAGCTTATATAGCTTAAAAGATTGTTATTGATTGTTCAATTTGGTGTTCATATATTTAAATTTTATTCAGGTTAGAATGATGTTGAAAATTGGGGTCCACATGCTAGATTGCCAGCACAGTGGTTGACAACATGAACGTTAAAATACAATAATCCTTGTAGTATAAAATGGCCATTGACAGTCTAATTTCCATTTTGTGGTTTATGGCCTCTACTGAATATCTGATAATGTAATTATGCTTCAGTAAAGAATGAATCCTCTCTGGTAAACTGAGCTGTGTATGCAATGCCAATGTGAATTAAATAAAGTGACATCAAAGCTCAGTCAGGGCTTATTTTAGGAGCACATTTTTAAACATTTACTATGGTTTGTTCTTCAGTAATGCCAGGGAGCAGATTTATGGCTGTTAGCATATTCATGTTGAAGAAATGTGTTACTTCATTCTTTATTTTAGCCCAGGAGAGCAAACAAAACAGCTTCTGTAAAAGTGAATGCTGCTCTGCATCTTAGGTATGAAAGTTTTAAGATGATACCACAACCAAGTACCTCCCTAACTAGCTCAGAAAGGAAAGTGGCAGCTGTGCAGTTAGGAAATTAAAATGCAAAGAAAACTACCCCCAGTTATTTGCTTGACACACAAATGAGACAACATTTGATTCTTGGCAATAGATACATTATCAGCTTTTATACTTGGATCTTTTGCTGCTGGGTTTATAGATGTATAGGAATATATAACACAATCTTATGGTTAAAGATTTTCTCCTGTTAAATTCCAGTTGTCAAGTTACGTTATGCTGTTTATAATGCAGTGAATTATGTTCTGTCCCATCCCATTCACTGCTAACATAATGCAACTTAACATCAGGCAACATAACAGAATATGACAGTTAAAATTTGAAAGTACCCTCATTGTATTTGTGAATTGAATACTCAGCTGTGTGATTTAAAAATGGACTGGCATCTTGAGTCCAGAAACAAGTAATGTTACTTGAATGCATTTTTTCCCCCTAATACATTTGCATTGCCGTTTTGACCTTCTTTATAACAAGAAAAAATAACCCTAAGCAACTGGCATGTATTGACATGGAGGTATTGAAAAGTTAGCGTAATGTTGCAGACATGTTTAAAGGAACTTCTGAAATCATGAATTTGATGAGATGATAAACTGAATCAGAATGTCACTTTATCATGTAAACAGCAGGGAGAGAGCCAAACCTCACATGTGGATTTTGAATGTCCCAAAGCATTAGTATTAAAAATCTGAGGCCTGGTTCCACCCGTGATAAAGCGATGTGTCAAATCAGATCATGGTTTATCTTTCATTTCCAGTCTCGCGAAGATTGGTCCAGTAAAAGATGTATTTAGAGCAATTTGACAGACCCTTTAGGACCTGTCAATGCTTCAGGAGTCAGAGTGACTCCCTCCATCTCACCTCCTCTTTTCTGAGGGTTGAAACTGTTGACTAACAGAATAATAAGAAATCTCTTGACTTTTCCACATCCCTGTACTGATAGAAATAATTTTCTTTTGCACCTCAGCTCGCTTTGTGCTTTTCCCCTATTTCTGCTTTGCTTTCAGTGTTCTTGGAGGTGTACTAGTGCACCAGGAGGTGCCAGGAAGAGAGGAGCATCTTCCCTGACCCCTTGGAAAGAGCAGATACATGCAAATAGGATCAGAGGCAAGCATGAATGCATTCAATACAAACATAATCCTACATGGCCATCCCTGAGCTGGCTTCTGTTTTTCTAAGGTGAAACATGCATTTGACTTTTTGACTAAACAATCTCATGGATGCATCTTTGGAAAAAGCAGATGAAGGCAGCACATGTGCAAAGGCAAGATCTGTTGTGAAACAATGTCCTGTTGTAAAAGCATTTGCGTCCATACGAAGATATTATTAATATTATTAACTTGTCATTTTCATTGTCATCTTGCTGTAGGAGGGCCTCTCCTGTGTTACACTAAGGCAGTTAGTTTTTCATGTAGGAGCAGAGTTGAATGCAGAAAGATTGCAGACAGCATAGTGAGCCAATGAGACAGTATTAGCATGCACGTGGTTTAGCCACTGTTATGAGAGCATTGCAAATATTAGTTATTTATTACTTATGCAATACCCACACACTATGCAAGACATTTAACAAACCACACAAAAGGCAGGGCTGCACCACAAAGTCATTACTGGATGGATTTTAGACGTGATAGATTGCTATTAGCTATTTGTTTGTGTTTTTTTGCACTGAAAAGATTCCTAAAGGTCCCAACCAAGGAGACCTCAGCTATGTTCAAATGCCACTATTAAATAAAATGGTGCCTGGATAGAGTAAAATCACAGATTTACATGGTGATGTCAGGACCTGTTCACAGACCATCTTGCAAGAGCTGCTGTCAGGGTGAAAGCTATTGTAGAGGTAAAACTATCAGGTTTTTGTGAAGATGTATGCTATTCTCCTCTGGGTGTTGTTTTTTTGCTCCCACAAATGCTGTTTCTCTTAATGCTTTGTAGCTCTGGCTCTATGTACAAGGAGTTTGAGGTGTCACCTCAGCATGATGTGCGCATACCATCATCGTCTTCTAAAATCCCAGTTTAAGATATAAATCTGGGATAAAAGTGGTAGTACAACTTCTTTCATGAGACCTCATACTCTCATAGATATTTTAGCACTGTCTCTGCCTGAGAGTTTTTTGTGCAATCCTAAGCACATATGAAGTTCTGGCACCTTCTAGCAGCCCGAATCACACTAGCTGGCCATGTCTGTATCTAGCACCTTACTGGTAGAGGTATTCAATACAGAATTAGTTAGTGTTACACTTCCTCACAGTGGTGCTTTGTTTCTTCACTCTTGCACTGTCCATTGGCTCTTTGGAAAAATTTCTCCACGGCACTGACGTTGCTTGTCCTATTTCTTCACACTGTGTGCCTTTTATGTCTGGTTAAAATTTCTTCCTAAGCAGGGTAGCCATTAAAAGATTGCACCTTCTTCTGACCGCTGGGCTTTTCCTTGACACAAGTTGTCACAACATGCATGTTTCTATGTGCTGTTTTCTTTGGGTCTCTCTCTGTACTGCAGTACTGCAACATTTTCACCTCAGACCTTTCTTGTTTTACTGTATGTTCCCAAAAGTATCACCACCACCATAGGGGTATTCACCCTCCATATGTTTCACCCTGGCCTTGGTGCTTCCTTTGCAAACTTTAACTGCTTTGAAGGGATTAATTATGAATGCTTGTCTCAGGGCACAATTGTAATTTCATCAATATCCAAGATTTAATGGGAACCTTCGGACTGGAGATGGGGGTCAGCTCTTAGTCTTGAATCAGTCACAGCTCTGCTGTGATTTCATATTACTTTGTCCTTCCTGGTTTTTGAAGTATCAATCTTCCCTTTACATAGCACTTTCTGAATATCTTTTTGGAGTTAAGTTTCTCTGTCTAAATATTAAAAACGTCCAAAAGATGAGAATTAGCTTTTGTCACGAAAAATATATATACAGAGAGCACTATTTGCTGGCACCCCTTGCTTGAAGAGAGTTTTAAACACTCCTTAAATCTTTTCCAGCTGTCCTCCAGATACTCTGCTTCTAAACTTTGGGGCTGTTAAATGCTCTGCTCTTCCCTCCCCAGGATTTTCCTGCCCTGTGTGGGTGAGTAATCACCTAAACCTGCACCCCTGCACACCTCCTTCCCCAAGCTCTGCTGCAGCCAACGGCTCCAGGCATCAGCCTTGGCATGACAAGCTGATATAAGCCAGGCTCTCACAGAGTTGCAGTTTCTCACATACTGCTTTGGTATCCTTTTTAGCAAATTAGCATAACAAAAACATTAGATGGCAAGGGATGGGGCAATGGTAAGTAAAGGAATATGTGGTTAAATAGATGGGCTATGTGAATCTGCAGATTTGATTTTATTCTAATTGTCTTTAAAGACATATTGCAGTTTTGTATTTCAGATTTAAGTACCTTTTTCTTAAAAAAAAAACAAAAAAACAAAAAAACAAACCAAGAACAACAACAAAAAGCCCCAAACAAATGAACAAAGAACCCACAAAAAAAGCAGCCCACAAAAACCTAGGGCAGGGATCTCCAGTAGCCTAATATTTAAGGAATGAATGAGTTTGAAAAGGTCTTTATTAAAAGAAACTCAATTTTTCCACAGTGATTTTTTCCTTTCCGTTTCTTTCCCTCCCTGCCAGAAGTTGTCTCTTTTACTGACCTTGCAAAATGGTGCACAGGCTTTACACGAGGTTTTTCACGTTGTTGTCTTAAACAATCAGAAGAATATTCAAAAAATTGTTATGGGTTTCATTTAAGCACTTACTTAATCAAAGCTCTCTTACAGAAAGATACGGAGCATTGTATTAGGGCATTTCATCAGGTTTGGTTTGTGAACTGTGCTGTAACATGTGCCAGGTTTGTTAGCACAGGTAACTTGTACTCTATGGTCATATCTCTTTCTAGATGTGAGTACCCAAACAGATTCTTATAGAGACAGAAGCAGCATTTTAAATTCCTGTTTTAACTGTTTGTCATATAAATTCAGGTTTTAGATAATCCCTTAGTGCAATAATTCCTTATTATGCATATGGACATCATCTATTAAAGGCATTTTTAACTTTCTGGGCAGAGTTTCTTTATCTGTATTTTACAGTACAGTGAAAAGTAATTAATTCCTAGATATGTAACATATGGAAAATTTACATGGATTTTTAGCACATTTTAGGGGATGTGAAAATGCTGTAATTATTTTTAAAATAAAGCAATACAAAATCAGGGTTGGTTCATAGATTTATGGCCGGACTATATTTTCCACAGCCAAGTGCCAAACATGGAGTAGATAAAATCTATGTTTCTCTTTATCCAGCCTACATCTTCTACACCATCTCTGTTTTATATTGTCACATAACTACAAGCAAATATTCTGAATATGATTTATTTGTAAATTGGAAATTTTGTGAAATGTAATAACTCTCAGAAAACAGTTCACAGTATTTAATTAGTATAGAAAAACTTACTGCACACAAAATGTCAGCAGAAATTGCAGTAATAATCTATCTTTCAAAACACTCTATTAATTGCAGTTGATATTTAATCATACATTTCTCTGAAAAAATTAGAGATAGACCCATCTCAGTTATTGGCTTGAAACTCTGATGCTTTAAGAAAACCAAGATCTCCATAGAGATGCCAGTTTGTGGAAGCAGAACATTATTTACTTTTGGGATAATATTTAATCTTTGCTTTAATTTTACTTTTTAAGAATAAGAACTAACTTTGACACAAGGCTTTCTCTGGTCATACTGCATCGCACATTCCTAAACCTTCTTTGAGAAACAACATACATTACATGACACCCAGAAAACTACTTGTTATCATAATCTTATATTTTTGTTGTAATTACTAAAATATGAACTGAAACTGTTGGCTGAGTTTTAGGAATTAACTAGGTATGTAATGTTTGAAAAAATCATACCATCATTGCTCATTAACAGGCCTATATGAATCTAAACCTTCAAGATTTATTTTCTCCTACATTGAAGGAAAGTAACTTTACTGACATATTAATGTTCTAACTGTGAATAGAATCCCATTTTGTGTGAAGGATAGTTCCCTTGATCCATTAAATAAATACTACATGCTGGAAAAAAAACAGGCGTTAGACTGATATGCAAGAACTGCAATCACTGGGTGCAGATTTATGGTGTAAGGGAGTAAAAGAAGTGATATGACTTTGGAAAGATAAATAAAATTACTCTTATGGGCACTAAATCCTCCAGTATTGAAAAATATTGGCTATTTGTGTTTAGAAACAACAGTAGTTAGTATAAATGGGCTTTCATCAATAAATCGTCAGTTTCTGAGGCTGACACCAAAATGCACCATTTCTGCCTAGTCACAAACTGAGAAATTGGAAGTATTCTAGTCTGATTTGAAAACTGTGAGCTTTACCACTTTGCTCATTGCCTTGCACCTATTGCTACTTCCTTGGTTAGCATGGATTTCTCATTAGCTTGGTAGCCCTAGTTTTGCAGTGGTGCTTTTATGCTCACACTTTACAAGTGTGATGGCATAAGCTGAGCCTGATTGTCTTGGAGGAACTTGTTCACCAGAGTTTGAAATGCATTTTGGGTGAGCAGCTCTACACAGTCCTAATTTAAGAGACTCTGAGGCTTATGTGCTGATGATTTCTGCTAGTAAAGTGTTATAATTGGATTATTGAAGTATTAGGTAAATTCAGTCGGATTTGCTGTTTGAAGTGGAAATACAAAAAATGCTGGTATGCTGTAACTGCTTTGTCATACCTATTAACAACATATTCCAGTGTTGCAGCAACAACAGATTTGCTTTCAACTATTTAGACTTTCCAGTGTGTAAATTTATATTATTTATGTGGATAACTTGATGGATGCCTGTGACCTCTGTAGATCCTGTTGGTTCACTTTTTTTAAGAACACAGACTTTGTTACTTGAAATTTCTCTGAAAATACTATGCCATTGTGTGATGTGATTCTTCTTAAAGCAGAAACATGTTGTAGCTAATCTTGAGTAGGTGGCAATAAAATGGTAGATGAAAATTCTAAATTCCTTATTATTACAGCTCCTTACAATTACAATTGTCCAGGTAAAAGCCTAAAACAAAACCCTGCCTTTCAGTATTATGTAAACTAACTTTACATATGTAATTAATGCAAATAAGGTTGTCTGTCTGTGTATCATTCTTTATTAAAACCTTTATTCCAAAATAAGCAACTTGTGGCATAGAGAGATATGTGGCCAAGTCCACACAGTAAGTGACAGATAAGTCTATTCTGTGTTTTGAATAATATATTTAGTAGTTTGCAGATAACATTTTCAAATTACTAAAGTTTGCTGGGACTTGAGGTTTTGTACTTGGTTTTGAGAAATTTACCTTGGAACCCTACTGCGATTATAATATTAAGCCTCTCAGTTTGTTTTTAAATATAAATATGGTTTTATCTAACTTGTGATGTTCAAGTTTGAATGAATGAAGTACCATGACATCACCTTCAGTTTTCAGTGCCTTGCTTCAGTCTGCTTAAGTCTGTATATCTGGTTCTTCTCTTTATTCTAATATTAAGTGCCCGCATTCACAAATCCATACACTTCAAACAGCCTGGAAGCAAATCTCTATGTCGCCCAAGAAGATTGTGAGAGTGCTGTGTATTAGAGATGCATTAAAACAGCAGTTACAAATATTCCAAAAAACCTACAAGCAATTTAGATCCAGATGCAAACTGCTCAGTTCTTTCTGTATGAAAAACACAGCAAGGGGCAAAACATCCCATGTGTTCGAATGTGTTCAAAATCCTGGTAATGATTTATTATATCAAGGGCTGCAACCTATGTTTCCCAGGTGACCACAAGTAGACCTAATCTGAGTGTTAAACAAGCTCCCTCACCTAATAAACATGCTTTATTTGATGTAGGAAAGGCCAGTAAGCAGGTTTTAGGGGTCCAGCCTCAGGAGTCTAATTCTTTTGTGGAGACACTGGGGCTGGAGGTTTGAGCTCAGGTATTGCCCTTTCTCAGGAGGTGCCCTAAACTTAGGGGTCCTTCAGATAAGGGGTCAGGAGACAACGTTTTTCCTGAGGTCTTATCTGCTTAATCTGCTACATGACTGCTTTTTGGAGCAGAGTGTATTTTTACCTGCTATGAAACTCTCTTCAAGACCTTCAAGGTTTCTTTGAGATCAGTAGAGACAGGGAAGAAAACTCCTGGAATATAAAATTCTTACAGGTTAAGGGTCTATTCTTTCTTATCACTTGTTAAACTGTTTTTTTTCTGTTTCACTTGTCATTATAAGGTAAATGGATTCAAAACTTTTAAAATTACAAGTCTGAGGGGAAAGACTGACCCAGAGCTCAGGACTGTAACTGAGGGCACCACATACAGCAGAATAAAAGTAGCACTTGCTGAGTTGTTCTGGAAGGTAAAATGAGTCTTGTCAGGGTCACTGAGCATCTCATGCCTTGAGACAACTGTAGAACCAGCCAAACGGCATTTTCCATTGGACCATAATTTGAAATTAGGATGCAAATCTTTTGTATAGGCCTGGGTTCTGCCTCCCTGCTCAGGATGCAGCCTGTGGAGATTTGGCATGCTACATCATGGAACCAAAGATGCAGCAGCTGAAAGTGCTGTCAACTGTGCAGTGTTGTTAAACCCACCCATAAGATGAGTTTGGTGATTCTTGGTTCCTAGCTCTGGTGTTTTGAGGCTGTCGATGGCTTCATCAAAGCTGAGGTGTCCTCAGCATTTTGCACAGTATGGATGCAGAACTGGAGCTCTTACCAGATGGAGACAAACACATGAGCACGTAGCGGCAAAGATACTTTTACAGACTCTAGTGGGGCATTTCTGACTTTTTGTAAGAATTTCACTGGCTTGGAAACAGCTTTTCAGTCTAATGAAGGCTGACTTGCTCTTTTTTATTAAAAAAAAAATAAAAATCTATCCTCATTAAACTGTTCTTTGAAAAAAATATTACTTTTGCCAATTTCTTGTTTCTAACAATTTCACATTGCAGTTAATCATTTAAAAAGATGAATACACATGCAAAGTCTGGTCCATATTATGGGCTAATGGTCTGCAGAAGTTCTTTATGAAGTCTTGTTTTATTATTATTATTTTCAAATTAAACATATACAAAAAAAAAAGCTCATTTTTTAACACCATTAAAAAAGTCACAAACAAATAGTCTTTGGAGAAAACTTTCAATGCCTGTCATTAGCCTGGGGCTGGTTTTCACAGCTAAGTTACAACTGCAGCACTGGGTTTGGATGGAAATGTTTGCAGAATTTTAACTCCAGCAAGGACAGTGGGCATAACTGTAATACCATAAATATGGTGTAGGCACACAAAATCAAATTTGTACTAGAAATTTTCTACAAAGTATCTTAAATATATTTTAAGGTTGACTGTAATTGTTGCATTATTAAAAACCCAAAGCATTCTCAGAAATAGTAAAGTGGAGAAACAAAAGTAAATTTTTTTGAGATAATTTCTGTACACCTGTCCCCTACATTTGAATAACTCCAATATCAGATATAAGAGTTTGAAAATGAAGAAGTAGAAAGCATGCAGATACCACTCAAATTGGTTATTAAAAGATTAGAGTCTTTAAAAAAAAACAGTAGGACATCAGAATCAGACAAAACACATTCAAGAGAGCCAAAGGAAGTAAGAAGGGTAATTGGAGACGTTATTAGAAATTTCAGATCCTGGAAGACTGACAAAATCTAATAGAAAGGCATTATTTAAAAATGGTCAAAGGACACTCGGAGAAAGAACGTTTGTCTAGCATAAACTGTGGAGAATGTCTTAGATAATGTTTTAACGAATCAAATGAAAGGTACACTGGGACGAGTACTGCCTGATTAGAGAAAGCAAATTTAGTTTGAGGAGGGGAAATCCTCATGTCTGACAAGTATACTGGAATCCTTTATCATTTCTGCCAGGATAGACAAGGCAATGCAACAGACATCCTATGCTTATATTTTCAGATATCCTTTCACAGAGTTCCTTAGACGAGGTTAATGCTAAGATGTGGAGCCACAGAATAAGTGGAAAGTTGGATTTAATGGATTTAAAATTGGCTAAGAAAACACAAAGCAAAGTGTAGCACACCAGCAATCAATGGACCCAGTACCAGCCAGGAAGTTTAGCGGTGGGATATATTAGAAATTATCTTAGGTCCACAGATCTTTATGTAAAAAAATTACAGGGTACTACATATTCCTGAAAGCAAGTTTTCAAATTTTGTTGATCATATTAAATTGCAGGGAAATGATGATTAGAAAGAACATAAAAATGCTATATAAAATCGTATCTTTTACTCTCAGTGTTAAAAATTGCACAACAAAGGCTCTCCTGTGCAAATCAAAATGGGCAATTTTTCTAGTGCAAATATTGCAAATCTTGTACTGAAACATTTTGGGACATCAGATAGCTCTACCACTGAAAATCCAGAAAATTTCAAGTGAGAATAAAACTTTCTATATCAACAGAAACAGAATATGTGAATTTGTGACATTTGGCTGAAAGTAGGGAGACAGTCTGTGGACTTACTGCATTTTACTCACCAATGAACTCATTAATCTGTGATAGACCTAGACAATTAAATATTTTGTTCTGTTTCAGGTGAGGGTTCAGTAATTAGCAGAAACCTGAAAAGGATCAAGTTGAAGAAGAATAGATGGGGACTTTCTGACACAAAAGGAAAAAGAGGGATTAATAAGAACCACTAATAATTATAAGCTGTTAAAACAGACATTCACCTGATAGAGTTGACCAAGGTGAAAAGTTTTGATTAGTTTTGAATTATTTAACATTTTAATTTTCTCTGAATCTATTTCTTTTCAAATTTCACTTAAAAAGAAATAAACCCACAAGAGTTGTACTTTGAAAGTGTCAAAACAAAACACGTCATTTCTGAAACACATTTAATTTCAAACAAATATTGGGAAGATATTCTACTTGTGGTGCTTTTTAGCAGATGAGATCTGAATTTGTTATTAGATTTGTTCCCAGAATGTTTTTGTGTGTGTGTACATGTGTGAAATGTACTAGGAATTAGATAAGGGCTTCATCCTTTTTACTTGGGGGGTGAGTAGACAACATAGCACCATCATTTAGCTGAGAGAGAAACAAAACAGGACCTGTTTGCTTGTAAGTTGGAATTCTCAGTTATTTTACAGCCTGGTATCTGAGATAAATTACACCTTTTTCCCCAGTCCTAATACACCAATTGAAGTCTTTCAGAGCTGCTGGGTACCCTCATGCTGGGTGGATCCCTCCATGAATTCATTCTTAGCCTGAACCTATATCACTGCCTCAGTATTTTTATTCTAAAAAAATTTAAGCCACACAAAACTTTTATGCAATCTTAGCTTTCACTTATGCATATTTGTGAAAGAAGCCATAATGAAAGAGAAGGAAAGGAAAATACCTATTTTGTGAGAATACAAGGGGCAGCATTAGCTTTAGTTATTGATAACTCAGAGATGGAGAATTGAAAAAGCACAGTAGTGGTTTCCATTTCTTTTCTCCAAGCATTTTTTTTTCTCCTTTTTTTTTTTTTTTTTTTAAATGGGCCTACCCATTCCTGGAATGGGTTTCTACAAACCAAGATTCCAGAAATACAAACATGGATAAATGGTCCCATTTTAACTTTGAATGCGGTATAACTTACTGAAAACAATCTGACAGTCTGCCAGCTTGCCTTCAACAGTGGCACAGTACCAAAACTAAGAAATACAGCAGAGAAAAAAATCACATTTTAGAAAAAGAATTCTCCACTGAGAAGGCAAGAGTGGAAAAAACCCAAAGCAAACAACACAGCAGAAAGCAGAGGTAGGTTAAATGAATATGATATTTCCTACAGTATCTTTTGTAGGATGGAGCAAAATATGTTCAAGCTTCTTGGCAGATCTTCTGGAAAACAGAAAACACAGTTACAGCACTGGCAGGTGGCAAGAACCAGAGGTTGAGATTTTCCCCCCTACATGGAGACCATGAGGACTTGTCAGAAAGCATAGTTAAGACTACTATGACAACTTTAACCCAATACCCAACCGGCTTGTGCTTGTGAGCCTGAGGCTAAGTTTTATTCGAATGTAAACCTCTACCAAATATTTACATTGTGACTTGGAAGTGTGGAAGGAAATCTCAGGTCAAGGGGGCTTCTGAAAAGAGATAGATCTCAATCTGTCTCCAGCTGCAAAGGACAGCAACAGCAATTAAACCCTGGCACTCTCTTTTATTGCACTCTTGCAATAAGAATTCTCGCTGGCTTTGCAAGAATAGAATTTTTCTGAAATATTTACTTGTGGCATGAGATGGTGTTTCTCTCTGAATCCCTTCCTCTCTCTCCAAATTCCAGCTTGATCCCAGACACTGTTCTCTCTCAGTGTAGTTTACCCTATTATTATTCAGAATATAAAAGAAAAAAAAAAGGCATCAATAATCTATTCGTACTTTTCATAATCTGTCTTCAGCAATACAACCCCATCACGCCACAATTCAAATATACAAATAATAATATTAGTCAGAATATTCACTCCCAAAGCAATTTTAATACCATTCAAAATATAATCCTTCTATGCAATATACCTCATTTAACAACCATTAGTCCCTTTTCCATCTCAAATCTAGTGTACCTAGTAATAATTTATTTTTATCCATTGTTTGAACTGATTTCATGTTACCAGCGGACCTGTACTAATCATGTGGAGTACAATATGCAAAGTGTGCTTGGCAGATATATTTTAACTTTAGGCACTGCACAATTTACAACAGAAAGAACAGAAATTCTAAATGCTCTCTTCACAAGAAAGCAACAGACCCCTTGACCAATTTTGCATTTGAGAAAGAGAGTTCATTTCTTATATCAAAACCAAACCAGTCCCTTAATTATAAACACAGTAGGCTGATTACAGGAAACACTACACAAAATCTATGCACCTTGTTTGGAAATGTATCAAACTAAGGCACATTTTCAATGCAATGTTAACCGGTTTTCCTTTATGGGAGTCTGATTTTTCTGGGCACCCTTACTTCACACTGGGCCAAATCATAAGATCCATGCTCTGCTCGTAGCAAGGGAAACTCCCATTAACTCCAGTGCATGATTTGCTCAAGCAGAGAGCACAGAAATAAGTACCTTGCCATTAAATAGCGATATATAAACAAAGAGTCAAAAATCTTGCAAATGAGTTATTCACACAGCTTGACTGAGTGGGCCTTGCAGCAGAACAGCGATGTTCTCGGTGCTTTATAAATAGGAAAAGCACTGTGCAGTGTACGTGCAACTTCCTCGCAGAGCTGCGCGAGCTTTGCACTGAACAGATGATAGAACTACCAAGTTCTGTTTCTGCAATAATTTCTCATCTAAACTCCTAATTACACAGCACTTTCACATTCTGAGATATATAAAGACATTTTTTCATATGTACACTGCGCTAATGGTATGCATGGGAGAACGGGAACATTCTTTGGCATGACTACTCAATATCCAAAGTGAAGATCTTTTCTACAAACTCTGTTTCAGAGAAGTGAGAACCCCCAAACTACTGAGAAAAGTTGAGGTACATTATGACATCCATGTGTTTGCTGCAGCAAAGCTGGTTCTCAATGTTTTTCTATATGTTATGTTACTACTGGGTACATGTACATCAACCATAGAGTGGTATGTTGCGGACTCATACACAGAGTAAAACCACAATGGTGAAACCTATAAATGTTTCGGAAATTAATATAGTTTTAAACAGAAGAAATCCAGTTCATTTATTCAGAGCCTTGGTACTATTAATGAAAATCAAAGAGCAACCAGCAGGGACCACTAGGGATCTGCACTAACTTATTAATGTTGATGTACCTATTCTATTCCAAGGATACACTTTCCTGGCAAAATGAATGAACCAACTAATGAAGAAAGGTCTATGTAGATATTTGCTCTTTTTTTTTGTCTACCACTACTTCATAGATCCTCCTAGAAGAGCCTTAGGTGTGTTAGCTATAGCTTAGTGTTTACATATATTACGCTAGTATAAATGGTCAAATTGTGATTAGAAAAATTAATGGTTTTCATAACATTGAAAAGGACCCATTTTCATCATTATATCCCCGAACCTTTTACAGGTACTGTGATGAGTGCCATCTGTATGAGGAGCTGGTATCTTTTCTTTTCACGATTGATAGGTGCTACCATATGGTAGATATGATGTTCAAATTTGCAATACTGAAGGCTTTTTTTGGCAACTTTCCAGGACCTTGAGGGCCACACCTAATTTGCATATACATTTACATGCAATTTTTACTTGAAATAAATGCACCCAGTTAGGCTGGTTTGGTGAACGTTTTGCTTTCTCTTTGATAGATGCACAGGCATTGTTTGTTGTTTGAGCTCCTCAGCAATAAAAAAGTTGTAGTTGAATCCACTCTGTAATTATTGCAATTTATTGACACTATTTCTGTGCTCAGTGTAGGAAAACACAATCCCTAGCCTGAAGAGCTTCTCTAATTCTTCAGAGAAAGTTCATTGCTGTACTTTATATCAGGTGATTGGAAAAAGCTTAATTTTCAAAATTCCATGATTGCATTTTTTTTTCTTCAGAAACTGCATCTTTTGCAGTGAACTGTCTTTTATTCTTTGCAAACAGCTGAAAGAATATGTATGTATGTAAACTACATGATAGAAACAGCAGGTATTGGATACAAATAAGTCTCCACTTTATCTGTGGATTGACCACCTCTGACCTCAGCCTAAAATGATTGACTAAGAACAAGAGACCTTTTGACTTGCCCAGCTGTGGTGACTTAGCTACCATTTTAACTATGTTTTACTGTTTAACCAGTCCTTGCACTGACATCTACAAAACGCTTATGAGGGGGTTGCAGTGCCTCCCCTTTCAACCTGAGCTGCTGAAAATCATACATGAAGGGATGCTGCCTTCTTCATCTTTTCTGTGCTTCTTGTGAGAGGTCATAGTTGTCACAGGTTTGTCCAAACTAACTCAGGTCTCCCTGGCTATATCAGTGGCTCTCTGCAGAGGCTAAGATTCCAGTAAGTCCTTTCTAGTGGGTGAATACTTCATATGATATTAAAAATAAAATCACCTAAAGGGTGTGAACAAATATCTTTAAGTAGAAGAAAGTCAGTGCAAGGAGCTGCTCAGGGACAGATTGGGTCTTTCAATTTACTGTTGCTGAAAATACAACTATCCATTCAAGGGCTTCCATCTCTCAAACTCAGAGAGTTCGTTATATTTAATCACAGAGATTCATCAGCAAATTATTCTTTCGTTTGTTTATATTTGAATGTATAGTCTCCTTTGAAGTCAGTTTTTTCAGGCTTAAGATAATTCCAAAGGACCAGAAAGCTTGTGCTTGAACGCATATTTTTTAAGCAGCAAACATGCAGCTGTTGCTTGGACAGGTAACAGAGACTCTCTTAGAAAGACCTTGTTATTCAAGTGGATTTTTTATTTAAAGAGAAGAAAAAAATATCTTGTGGGTGGGAGTCTCATACTTTTGTTAGAAGTCCTTCTGGGAAAAAGATAAAAGTTGATATATTTGCAAGTGAGATTAAAAAAGTAGATATACATAACTAAAGGAAATACGAATGCTGTAGAAAAAGTTGATGTGAGTTACCAGTGATTCTACAACACAGTAATCCCAAACCAGATGGTAAAGATGGGCTTTTGTTAAGGTATGGATAAAAATAAATGGGAATATGGCAGGAATTTTTAGAGTAATTTGGGACCTGGAACATTTTGAGGATCTGATCAGAGGCCAGGCTCAGATTTATAGGCACAATCAAATCCTATGAAGGAAACTGAATTTTAAATGTGTTATCAAGAAAATTGGTGTGCTTAGAAATGGCCAGAGGAGAAGATGAGGACAGGAGTTGCAAGAGATTTCAGTGTTTTGGACATCCTTCTAGTTCTTTGGTATGAATAGCAATATGATTGATGCAGCAATAACTGCAGAGCTGGAGGGATTTGATACCCAGAGGGAATCAATTAACTGGATTTTGGATATTGGAGCATTATGACCTTTGCCTAGATCATAATGTTGACATGTAAGAGCAAGTGGAAGAACATGAGTCTTTTCTGATTGTAATTGACTGGAGATATTTAGAACAAGGTGGATATCCAAATTTGCAGATAATATGCTCATCCTAGAAGATGGCTGGAGGACAGCAAGTAGGCCTTGCCCAGACCTCAGGTTATCAGGTGGCAGGGGAGAAAATGCTTATTTAGAAGCAGCTCCTGGCTTCTTTGCACTCTTTAGTGGGCAAATTACATCCATCTAACATCTTGGTTATTGATTTATGGGTGAACGATGCTGTTCTTTGCTGCAGAGTGACACTGAGTCAGGATTTATTGGGAAAGTTTATCTTATTATCCAGTTGTGGTCTTATCCAACATCTTTGCAAGGAGGTATAAAGGAGAGCTGTCATCACTGGTTCACGAATCACCACCTGAAGTAATGGCTTCTGCAATTGCTAACCTGTGAACTGGGATGACAACAGTCTTTGTGGGCTTTCCTGCAGTGGGAAAAGCCCACAAGGTGGCTTTTTTGCAGGTGGAAATAATCAGAAAAAATTAGGTGTATTATGATGATGGGTTACTAGATGGCTGAGCCAACTCAGACAGTTAGTGGGGTAGTTACTAATTAACAGAGTGGAGTTAAATAAGCTGCAGCCTGGTGTGTCCAGTGTCTGTGGTAAGATAGCTCAGGAATAAAGTCCTGCTATAGAAGTAATGGGCAATACTAGCTAGGGGAATGCGGAAGGATGTAACCCCCAAGTACTGGGAAGAAAGAAGTTTTGAACAGTAAGGTGATTGGTGAGAAAAAGGTTCATGCTGAATGTTTTTTATCTTAACTCTTTATTGACCTGACTGAGACAACTGGTAAAATATCAGTAATGTAAGCTGGATTTCTCAAAGGTTTACAATCTGTCTTTTGTACATCTTTACAGTGTGATGAGTAGTTGTTTTATTTTCTCTATATCCTTCTTATTTCTTTCTCTTTGCAATGACGGCAAGCAGACTATTTTCTTTTATGATTGCTTTTTCCTTGCTGAATTAGGAATGTGTTCTCAGGTAGTCTTTTCCTTTTCTAAGGCTAACTATAAATTATGTAAAGACAGACAGCTGTGGCCTTCACAAAACTATTTTACAGCTGATGTCTGCATTTTCTGTCTTCCTGCTAGTCTGCTGGTGAATATTGCCAGTTCTATATCTTTAAAAATCTTACTTTTTACTGGAGGACCTCCATAACTGAGGAATGAAAAATGACAGGTTTCATGGAAACTCTTTTTTTACAGTGCCTGGAGACGGAGGATTTGGTTAGTGTATAAGACATATTTAGTTGCATGACCAAATTCTCCAAAACAAGAAGTAGTAATGGAAAAAGTAGTACAGAAAAAAAGAAAATAATTACGCAAAGTCTCACATTTACTTTATTCTCGGAATTTTTATTCTTCTGAATATTTCTTCTTTAGTTTTCCTAATTTCTCTATTTCTACCTACATCATCCTCCTATTACCTGTTTGCCAGTGTCCATAAGATTCACCCTAATGACACTTCCTGATCCCAGGCAAAAGTTCTTTCATTATCCCTTTCCACTCAACTCACTGTGGTCTTCTTCCCAAAGTTCTTCATATTTAAACTCAGCTCATTCGGGATATAGTCAGAAAAGCCCTTACAGAAGAAAATATTTAAAAGTATGAATTAATTTTAACAAATGTTATCTGGTAATTTTAAATTGTGATACCTGTAATTTCAGAGTTTTTATTGAGATTCACATAACTGTATTTGTGGTGTTTTATGGTTTTGTTTATTTGTCTGTTTAACCATCTAGCTTACAATGAAAATCCTTAAGCAATGAATTTTAGAAAAAATGTTGCTTCTAAATTTATTTTGTTTGTATTTTCTAATAATTCACTTACCACTTCGCACTTAGTATTGCTATTTATTGTGAACATCTCCTAACTCCACTGAAAAAAGATAAACATTTAAAATCTGCCTCTAAAAGTTGGCTGAAAACTCTAAATTAGACTAATCAGATTGTTACCCTCTTTCTCTCAAAATGCCCTGGTATTTTATGCTGCTCCACATTCATTTAAACTTCATGTTCTTTCATGGCAGTAAGACATTACAAAGGTGTTTCAAATTCAACAACCATCTCTTATGGGTGGAACAAAATTCCTTGTGGTATTGATTGAGCTTTATTCTGACTTTCTTCTGTGGGTGGCATGGCTGCTTTTATTCCTTTCAACTCACTTCCATTCCAGCTCTTTGATAAGAGCTAAGAAAAGGAGCAGAAGAGGAATATGTTCCCTTATTTTTCTTGAGAAAACAGCTACTGTTTTTGCAAGGAATCCAAATAACAGTGTTTGTTACATTAATTCAGTTGGAACAATCGTGCCACCTGCAGTCACAACTCTGCATGCTGTATGTTGCTGTATGCAGTTTTCCCTTTCCCAGAGAGGGTGGCTTCCCAAAGAGGAAGAGAGTCACCATGAGAAAAACCCCTTCTCTAAAATGCCTTGAATGTAGGGGAAAAGTTGAGTAAGCAAATAGAAATTAGTAAAGCGAACCATGCAGGAGAGCTGTAATCCACTTTTTGTGTGCCATGTTTTTCAAAGGGCTTTTTCATCAATTGGGAATGAAAGCTTGTACTTCCAAAATGTTTTGTCCTTAGATGACACAAGTGCCCCCAAAAGTGCAGACAGCACAATATCAGGACCAGGTAAATGGTCATGAAGAAGAAGATTGAAACAAAAAGGTATAGGGCTTAATTTGGTTTCATCTAAACATTGTTTTTCATTAAAGTTGAATTCCTGGCAGTCACATTGCACAAATAAAGTACAAAACAATTACAGAAGAACCAATAAAATAAAAGGCCCTTTTGAGCAATGGCAACATTCAATAATAGTGTCAATGCTGCTTTTAAAGTTCAGTTTCTACAGCATCTCCAGTCCCAAAGTGTCTCATCCACTTTCTAATTTTCCACAAGATGCTTTTAATATTTTGAGATTTATATTGAACCACAGGGGTTTAAAAGGTTTCAAAAGATCTTGCATATGCATTTGGAACCAAATGATCAATTAGATAATAAAAGGAAATTGTAATTTATATATGAAGCCTGTAAACTCTTGCAGAGAAGTATGGAACAAAAAAACAGGCAATTCTCACAGCTTGGGGAGAGCCAGGATATAAGGTGAGAAAACAAACACACTCAGCAGGAAAAAAGGTGCAGTTAGCATCAGTTTTGTAACATTAATCTGATGCTTCCCTTTACAAACATGGGAGAAATTGGAAGAAATGCTGAATTTAAACAGCACCTGTCAAGGTAATTATCATCTGAAGCCAGTTGTACCTTGGGAATGGTTTTACTGCAAAAACAAAGGAAAACATTGTAAATAGGAAATTGTTATTAGCTTCTATGAGCCATCCTGTTATGGTTGAAATATTGCTTTCAGGTTCTTCCTTGTAGTTATAATGGCATCTTTTTTGCTGTTTCCTTCCTGAAGGATCATTGGATTGTCAGTTTTATGTTTTCTTAACTGATAGTCATCAAACTTTGCTTAATAATCTTCTTCCTCCAGCACAGGGCTGCTGGCAGAGCCCCTTTCCTGCTATGGGCTTCTTGGGGTTCCCCAATGCCCTGGGGAGCCCCGATATCTGCAGGATGCCCTGAGGCAGTGCTTGAACCAACAGTGGGAACTGTCAGCAGAACCAGTAGGAAAAAATGAACACAGGATTTTCTGTGAGAAAATACATTTCCATCAAAGTAGAAGTTTTCTTTCAAGCAATCATATGCCTTTACAAATATTTGTGAAGAAAATCAGTGGAAGAAAATCACAAGTTCTTAAAGAAAACTTTTGTACTTGTATTTTTAAGTGATTTTACACACACACACAAAAAAAAGGAGTTCGGTTTGGGGTTCGTTTGGTTGTTTTTTTCAAAACATAATAAACCCCACCAAATTGAAATTAGTGGTTTAGGAAGCCCTATGCGCTTTTCCAGACCACTCTTTGTTAAAAATCTTTAATAGTTAGGTTTTGATCCTGTCTAACCTCTTGAAATACTTTGCAAAATGGGTTTTTTGTCCTCTGCAGGGTTCAATTTATTGGGCTTAGAACTGGTGTTTTTAGCAGCTCCTTATGTTTAGGTATGTGGTTTTGAGTGCCTAGTGACAGATCCAAGCTCTTCTGCATTCACTCTGTGCTGGTTAGGAGGAAGCTAAATCTGCTATGGAAACCTTATGATCATATGATGATCATATGAACATGAAATTGCACTGAAATGACTAAAGTTTACGAACAAGGCCATATGTTTTCTTGCAGGAATTGGCTTGCTTAAGGCTAGAGCAGACCCTAACCAGCCTGAGCTCATTGATGTAGGTAGTTTTATAGGTTTCATGAAACTTCTGAAGTGTTTGGTATGCAGTATGGCTGACAAGATTACTATGTACACCCTGCGCCTTCAGTGCTGTACGTTTTCTAGCTGGTTCTTCCACTCATTTCTCTCTTTGCAATCTGCGCAAGAAGGTAGGTCTAAATCTTCACAAACTGAGCTGCTTTTTCCATTAATTATAACTGAACTTTTGCAGTGCTGCTGAGCTCACCCACCCAATGAAACCATCAGCTTTGTCTAGTGGTTTGACTTTCAGCAGTCTCCAAACCTCTCTTTCTCCTTGTGGCTCAGAGCTAGGCCCACGGAGGCAGATAGGTCACGCATGGTCTGCCTGTGTTGCCCATTCTTGCCAATGTGAAGATCCCTCATTTTGTCCTCCCTCTCTCTTTTAATTCTTCAGTATCTGGAGAGTTCTTAAAGGAAGCATGGCGGTAGTAAAACCTGAAGTGAGTTTTAGGGGGTCAAAACCACAATATGAGTAAGACTTTGTGCCATCTGAGGATAGTACCCTGTGATAACTTCTGGCTCCTGGGTCTTGTGTGAACTTTCCTTATGACATTCACTGCACCAAGGCTGCCATACGGAAGGGAAGTGGAGCAGTCACAGATTCTCTCAAGAATTTCAGTTATTTAACTAGATATTTAAAACTTTAAAATGTAGAGGTTTGTTCAGACTTATATCATTAATTTCACTTGCAGGAGCCTGGGTAAGTAAGCAAAACATGAATGAAATAACAAATGAGTGGTTTCTTTCTGTTTTTAAGGAGATCCTCTAGGCCAGTTTCTTTCTCTTTAGTATTTTTTCCTTCAAAATCTTTTCTTCCTCTAAAGAGTAATTTAAAATAAATTAAGCAAAAATATAAGTGCCAGCATGAGTTGTCTTCATTTTCATTGCAATTCTATGGCAGCTTGAAACTTGCAGTTATTTTAACTTATAAAGGTCAAGGTGTTTTTCTATAAATCATAACTGCACACTTCTTTTGTCTAAATTCATGTACAGTAATTAAATTAACACTAGTCAGGAAATAAGAGTATTACAAAAATAGCGTATTAAGTTGCTTCATGTGCAAAATATTAAGTTAAAAGCATGCTTTGACCCATCAGCTTCTGCATTCCACTTATCTGCTTGCCCCACCCGGTCATTTATTTTAATCCAAAGTCTGCTTGAAATCAAAACTATAAAAATAATTAAAAGAAAAGGAAGGGGTGGATGGACCCAGCTACTTTGCTTAATCACTAGATCACTTTAGCACATTTTGCACCTTGAACTTCTGCATATGGGTAAATAGGTGCCAGTTAGACTGACACTAAATAATTTTTTGGCACCAAAGTGTAAGAAGCCATTATTTATGCCAATGTAGATTTAGAGTTTAGTATTAAAAAAACACTGCCTCAGAATTCGTGGATGTGAGAAGACCTATTCCTCTTCAGCTCCTCTGGTTGCTGTTCAAGGTATAATCACCAACTCTTTTTGATAGATGAAGCAGATAAAGATACAAAAAAATATCTATATTTAAAACTTTGGGTTATTTCACAATATGGCAATTTACAGTATGTAACCAAGTGTTGCAACAGAAATAAGGCAGCGGAATAACAAATCACAAGACACCCTCAGGACAGAAGGTAGAGAGAAATGTTAAATTAATGAGCCCATAAAACTGCTGCAAATGAAACGTGTAAATACATTGATTTTTTTTTTTTTTTTTTTTTTTTTAACCTAATGGTTTCCTTATGATTTTTACATCATAGAAAAACCTGTTCTATTTGCACCAGCACAGCTTCTTAGTAAACACTGTTCTTTCTTATCTGTTCGATGCCTTCTCCCTAGGCTATGGCAGATTTTTCATTTAGCTAAAAGCTCAGTAAGAGGTCTATGAGAATGATAATCCTACTACGGGCCGCAGCTGGCACTTTCATGGGGTAGATGATTAGTAGAACGTTTTCTATTCGACCTGGAGAAATTCTCTCAGTGGGAAGTTAACATCCGCTTACTGTCTTCACCAGAACACACTCATCAGTTCCCCATCTGACACCCATGAACAGAAGAAGCTGCTTGAATAATGGATAGGATAGGAGAATATCTGGCTTTTTTAATAGTATCTATGGTGAGTTACAAGCCAATTCATTGGCTTTATCTCTAGTTTTTAACTGCTTGCCCTTATGCTATCAAATTATTTAGACAGTGAAAGGTTTGTTTTCCCAAAGTAATAGGAAAAGTTCTAGTTGTCTCTATTGAATGCAGTGTTTCCTAACACATTCCCTGTTTTATTTCTATGCTAAAGGTTAATTAATTAAAATTAGTCACCTGAACAGGAGATAAGCTTTTTATTACTTTTTTTTTTCCTCCATCAATTGATACAAAGCTCTTTCCCAGGGAAAGCTGCTTCCTGCTATGAAATAGTTAAAATTTATATGCCTGCTACATATAAATCCAGGAGAGCATTATGTAGGATTTTATAGCTAGGGGATTTTGTATAAGCTTAAAGGAAAATGTTTAAATCACCTAATTTAGCCTTAATTTTTTTTTTTTTTTTTTTAGTTCAGTTCTATTTGATCCCCACACTGTGGACTGTTCTATGACCTGATGCTTATATTGCATAATAAAGCTGTGGAGGGAAGTGCACTTGTCATTGTGTAAAGCTGCTTAAAGAAGTTTTCTCATCCCCTGTATTGAGACACATCACCCCATGTCAGACTACTTGACCCAGAAGCATTGACTACTGAAAGCAACTCAATAGGAATATGAAACCTACTATCATTCGAGTACAGTGTAAAACCTAATGACTTCAGCATATGCACACCAAGTAATATCAAATCTTACTTTGTACACTTCACCTTCATTTTATAATCCAAGCCTTTGTATGCAGTAATGAGGTATGTGCTATAAGGAAGATTCTTTAATAGGATTTAATGCACCTGTGAGCAAAGGCATTTTAGCTTTTTATCCCCAGAAGCACTGTAACTGAAAGCCTTTAATACTGATGTGATGGAATATAAATGCAGAAATATTATAATAACCAGAACTTTTCCAAAAAGTTTACAGTCTTTCTGTGACAGATTATTTAACTATGGTCAAAATGATGCCTTGAGAGAGGTGTAAATAAGGGCATATGGAAATTTTGTGGGAGACTCACTAAAGCTTGTAAATACTTATGATTTACAGCTTGAATGTGAAGTCTGCTAAAGTGTAACTTAACTCATTGTGATAGCGCTCTTGTTTATTTTAACGAAACCAGTGACATGTAGGATGTAGTTAACATGCATTCCCTTCTGTTTAACATATATGTCAGTAATTTCTATAACCATAAAACATCAGAGGTCCATGCTCTTTTCAATGTTGTGGCAATCCACACTAATTGCATTAGGTCAGGTATTCAAATGACACTGCCTGCCCTGCATCTCTACTGGCTTTAACAGCATTATAAAGAAGATAAATGTAAGTAATTGGTCCATTCACTGCCTTGCTATGAGCTATTGCAGTTGAAAACACCATTTACAATGGTGTAAGCAAGGATAGAATTTAGATCATAGTCTTATCTTTCTAAAGCAAATGTTTGCTGCCATTATCATGAACCAGTTACCCCTGAAGTCAAAAGAACTGTTCAGAAGTGTTTCAGATAATATTTTCAGGCAGGATCCCGATTCCAACAAGAATCAAACAGCTGCTTAACTTAACCCATATCATTAGCATCACTGACTTCAGCAGATACATTGCAGTATCTAAGCTTCTTGCATCTGAGACTGTATTAAGCACATGCCCTGTGGTTTCTTAAGGGCAACAGTGCATTTGGTAAAAATGCATTGGAGTTTCATTTTTAAAGACAAATTTTGAAAATGTGCGTGTAATTTTTCTCTCTTTGAAAGCATTTTGAAGTGAACAAGTACAAAAAGAGTTATTCTTTTAAAGTTTTCCATTACACTTCTGTTACAAAATCATTAACTGTTAAAGGAGGTCTATAATTTTACTTTTAGTCCTACAGTTGATGCAAGTGCTCTGGGTATTTAAGTCACTAAGAATTCATTTCTGTTAATTATAAATCGTGTCCTGATATTTGTTCCTGCATAGAAGACATTTAAGGTCACTGAAATCACCCTGCATACCAAAGGGTTCTAGATATGATGCCAAAGAGACAAAAATTCAATTCTTGGTAGTAATAACATACCCACAAAACCTCAAATGCAGTTCTAGTTGATAAGAGCAATTTCTGGATCAAGATATCCAATCTTAAGTAGGGAGATCAGCCTGTCACACCAGTGGATCTCTAGAGGAGAAGAAAGTGAAGACTTGGGAGTGTTTTAAAGTGACTTTGCATCACTGCATTACTCCATGGCCAGCATTCAGACTGCTGTTATTTCACTAGCATTTGATGGAGTTACTTTCCATGGGTAATTTTAAGAAAAGCATTGCAATTCTACCAGGGGTTTGTTTAAAATTAAAGACTTTTCATTCTAGAGAGCTTTCCAAGTTGGGTAAAAGTGGTTTTTAAAGATAAAATAATAACATCTTGGAAAAGCAACAACAACAAAGCCAAAACTATACTGCAATCTAAAGTAGTGTGATTTACTGATGAGCTTCTGACAATAAAAGGCTTACATGCTTACTACCATCTTTCAACTGCACCCCTCAAAATCTAATGACCTTATCAATGAAAAGGAAAAATACAATCCATTTTGTGGCACATAAACTTATTACACAAAAGGAAAAGAAGAGAAGGATGAAAAACCTGTATAAAAATAGAGTACAATCAATTTATTAAAGTCAGAATCTGGTCAGCAATAGCTTCTGTGTTGTTTTAAAAGGTATTTTACTGTGCTTTATCATTTGAGGAAAGAAAGCCTTATAACCACAATAACTGCCCTATCATAGACTGGTTAAATAGTTTTTGAGATAGAGATCACCATTTTGAAGACTCGTATATCCCAGCACAGTAGATGTAACACTACTTTTGTACTTTGTTCAGCCTTGTCAGGGATAGATGTTCATAGAAACATATATCAAATGGTGTTTCTTCTTCCCTCCATGTATGCAATTACTGTAACTCAACTTGAAACCAAATGAACTCAGACTTCAGAGCTGTTAGCAGTGATTTGCATGATTACCACAAATAAGGGTGGTAGCAGAGTGTTCAAAAGCAGTTTCCTTCATGTTGACAACACTTTATGATCAAATGACTAGCTTCACCTCTTATAGCTTTTTCCTTCTGGGATAAGAAAATTGAATTTTTAGGATATATAACAAGCAACACGTAGCATGAAATCATGGTGTAATAGGGATGTACAAATAAAAGACAGGCCAAAAACAAGATTCACAGCACTGCTGTTACTTCCTACCCTTAAAATTCAAATTAGTCAGTATTTTAAAGAAAACTGTACACTATGTAAATATTCTCAAAATGTGCTTAATATTCAGCATTTGTGGAAAAAAGTTCAAAGATATTTTTTCTTTTATTTTTCCTCCCTGCATTTTCTCTTGCAGAGAATCTCTAATTGATTGGACACCTTTGAAGTTCAAGATATGTCATTATCACTAACTGGCATAAAATGTGACAAAAAAAATCCTGAATTTAAAAAACCAAATGTTATAAATTTGAACTCATCCAAAGTTCTAAAATTAGTCAAATAGGAAACCAGAAAGTATAGAAAAGTCCATCAGTAATATTTTAATTCAAGAGATGTTCTTTCATATTAGCTCTATATCAAGCCATATCTAAATTCTGTAACAAGTTTCTACATATCTAGGTTCTTGAAATTTATTTCCATCTCAGAGGTATAGGGTCTTTTTGGTTGGGTTGGTTTGTTTTTTTTTTTGGTGGTAATTTTTAATCAAAAAAACAAAACAAAAAAAACAAACCCAAAAGAAAACAGATTCTGCAAAAGAGAAATCCTATTTATGTCAAAACTAACTTTTCCTTTTTCTTCTTTTATTTTTTTTTTTTTTGTTTGTGCTCACATTTTCACTTCTCAGTGTGTTGTAGATTGTCATCTTTCGTTCAGCACTAAGGAGAGTGGGATGCTTCGTATCTCTCAAGGCACAAGTCACTTCATACTGTCAGAAAATAAGGAGACATCAGTCCCTGTGTGCACTTCACATTTTCATGATTCCTTCTGTAAGCACAGAAATATAATTAAAAAATCCCAAACCTTACAGCCCTGCCTCAGAGACACTTACCATGGCAAATTCCAGATTGCAGCACTGAGGTTGAACAGGTTTCTGACATCGCATGAATCTGAGACGTGCAGAAGAACACAGGAAAGCAGTAAGTATGAAGGGTGCTACTTCTTAGCAGTAGTGTTTCCAATTTGATGTCTGTGTACTACAGAAAACAGTCACACCTTAAAATCCCCAAAATAACCGTTTACTGAGGCTCCTGGTTCTCAGTGAAAAGTCTTTTGGAACTGCCTGACTTTTTCTGCAGAAGTCAGTTTTATGGGTCTTTGATCCTTCTATTTGGTGCTAGACAATCACTGTCATTCACCTGCTTTGGTGTCTCAAGATTTTGTGCTGGATTATATATAAGAAACTTTCAGGTTTTGTGCAAACCCCCTCTAGCCTGCTTCCCTGAGTGTTTGAGGCACCGGGGAAAAAGCAGCATACACGAACCTGCAGTTACAATTGTAGAAGTATTTCCCGTTTCCCAAATACTCCAGAGAAATGTAGTGTTTTTGTCTATAGGTGGTGCTGCGTGAGCCTGGAAAAAAAGCTGTATTTCGGCTAGGCTGTATGGTGCCCACACCGTGCTTCCCTGTGTGGTGCAGGACCAGCCCTTGGTCTCCGTAAGCATGTCCATTTTGGGTGTCTCTGTCTTTAGGGACTCTAAAACATTACAGTAAGAGCAATGCTCAGCTGTTTGGTGCTGTGCTTTAGACCTCTTGATGTTATTTGTGGTTAAATGTAAAATTGTAAAGCAAAAGCAGTGAAATGAAATGATCATGAGGGTGATACCAACAGCTTTCCAAGGGAGAAGAAAGGCTGCAGCAATGTCTCTGGTTTGTTTAGGGTCAGACATTTCAGTCAACTTTGAAGCTTTAACCACTGTTTCGGTCCAGAAATAGGTGAGCCCTTTTTCCACTTTTTTATCCATGCTTCTTTGGGAACAGTGACTGAGGATCATACCCAGTAATAGTTTGCATTATGCCATTCCCATTTTATATTGCTAGTTTTCTAATTTTGACCTTGGAAATGGTAAAATACAGTAAAGTACAGATGTATTTTAAAGAACCATCCTGTAAAGCAAGAAGGGCTGAAACCAGAAGACTGGGTCAGATACAGCAGTCAGATTACAGCAGTTTTATGTCAGGAAACATTATAATAATTGTGGAATATACAATTGCTGTGCTGACAAAAACAAAAAAGTGCTTTTCATCTAAACAAATTCTTCTGATTTATTGTGTTTTATACATATGTTGCATTTAATATTTCCATCCTCCTTAAACACTCCGTAACTTTCCAAGAGTGTTGGAGAACTACAAGGCCACATTTTTGGCATTGTGGGTGACCTCACTATTAATCAGAAAACATCTGGGCAGGCGAAGTAGCATGTGTATGTGTGTGTGTGTGTGTGTGTGTGTGTGTGTGTCAGAAAGCTGCAGATGGATTAACAACCCTTCCATGCAGAGGCCACTAGACTGTGTGTCTTACTTGGAAAAAGCCCTGGTGAGTTCTTGTCTCCAGGTTTCACAGGCATTTCTCTATGAACTGCATGATTTGCAGAAGTTTATTTTAGCTTGTATCTCAGGGGCTGCCATGGCCCAGGAACTGACTGAGGAACCAGGGCAGATGCTGGTGCCGGGTAATGGTATTACGGTAGGAAGGAGATAGCTCATGTCTGCCACTTACCTGTGTTTACCAGCCTAGTGGATACGCTGGATCTTTTTAGGAAGTCCCTTGGAGCATCTCTCCTAAAGTACAAGTATTTTTTTCTTTGTTTGCTTTTTGTTGTTTAGTGTATGCTCAGGTTGGTATGTCCTGCAGAGATTTGTATTAAACTTTCATATTACATTTTCAGCAGAGACCTCACAATTTGCTTAGTACACATCAGTAGAGAAGATATGTAATAAAATCCAGACAAGTGTACTTATTTTCCAGAGTATAGACACTAACCTACCATTATGTTTTTTACATTTAACAGTATAAACAACAATTTAGTTTGCCCTTAGTGTCCTAAATATGCTTAGATCCATCACGGTCAAAATTGAAGGGCAAGGGAAAAGGACGAAGAAAAGATGTTAAATATTGCACAGAAATAACCCAAAATAGTCTTCTGGTTGATAGCATAAGCACATTGTTAAAAAAATGAACAAGTAATAATATAGGAAATGATGTGTATTTATGGCTGCATACAGGGCGGAGACAAGTCCAGGCTGTGTCTGATGGTGTTTACCAACTAGTGGAAAAAGTCTCTTTTATATTACAGGGTTGACCCCTGTCTTGTTTATCCAAGAAGAGAAGAAACACCCTGTGTCGGTGGCCTCAAGGAGATGCCCTGCAAGGGGGTCAGCAGGTATGCCCACTACCTAAAGAACTACCAGAAGAGGACCGGTATCCTTTTGAGCTATACTGCACGTTGCATGATCAGAAGTAGAAACTCTAAAAGGAAAAGACTAATTTTTTTTGTCTGTAGGTGGGGGTTTGCCTTTGTAGAGAAGCTGTTTCAGAATAAGACAGTGAGTGAACTTAAAGCATGATCCTTACTCTGCAATGACTTTCTAGAAGGATATTTGTTTTGTTCTATCAGTGCTTACTGCAGCAACTGGCAAGTGGGCCATGCCTGTGCTAGTAACAAGACAGGGGAGCCATTGTTGAATGGTTATTTTGAGCCCAGACCTGTATCTGGCATTCCATGATAAACAAGCATCCAAGCAAATAATAAGTAGGTTGAATCTAAGCAGCAGGACAGGTTTATGACCAAAGCTAGCTATGTTGGCACAAAGTATAGCAGAAAGCAAGGGCAGCAGGTTTTACCGTTGTCTTCTCCTTGATGCCCCAGTGGAGAGAAAGCTCCTTCAGAGGGAGCACAGGGTGATGGGCCACATGGTCTCAGCACAGACTGCACTACACAACAAATACTGTGCACAACAGCTGATTTCCCAGGCTGGGTTGATGAAGGAAGGGGCTGCTGATATATTTGATTATAATAGCTGTCACATCAACTTTCTGACTGAGTGTTAAAAAAGATGATGAATGACAAAAGGCAAATGAAGACTAAGTCAAGAGACGTGTGTGCAGGAGGGTGTAGGAAGCAGAGCAGTCATGCATCTTTTCTAGAACTACAGCGCATGTGTAGAGAGAGATGTTCATTGATGGCATGTGGTAGGTAAGCAAGGTAAGAGTAAGCTGTGAGGTAAACTACTCTGGCTATACGATATACTCCCGTCAGTCAATTTTACATATAGAATTCTGCCCCACTCAACTAACACTTTTACCATGGACTGTCATAAGTTAGGCAAATACCAAAAATCCTTACAAGTTTGGCTAGAAGTTAAATTTTTTGTTTGGTGCATTTTCTTTGTTTAAAGTTATTAAGTAGTGCTTGTACATTTTGTATTATTATGAAACCTAAAGTCCCAATGTGTCCCATCTTTTATGGCATTAATAAAAGTTCTTTAGGTAGCAAAATATTTGCAGTTTTGCCTCAGCTCAGAAGTCTGATAGGCTGCATTGCGATTGAACAGCCATTTAGAGTATTTCTAAGGGATCAAAATATGCTAATGATTTAAGCAAAAAATGTTTCCTCATAGATTTTTATACATCTTTTTAATATAACACAGAACTGAGAACATTTTATAGTATTTTTTCATAAAAGGTTTGAACTTTGTATAGTCAACCTATCAAAAAATGTATAAATTATACAAGGAAAAAAAAACCTGCATGATTTTTTTTCTCTGGGAAGTGGAGCAGTTAATATTCAACATGAAATGTCTAATCTTTAAATACATTATAATCTAACTGCTTAGGATAATTTTTGCTTTAATACCTTAAGAGTCTGCAAAGCCTGAAGGATGGGATTATTAAAATGGAATTTTAATGTCAAAATTATCAGAGAAGAGAACTTATTGCTAGTGTTCATAAAAAAAAAAATGTTTTCAATTTCTGATTTGTTCAAATAATAGATCAGAATATACTTGGTTATAGCTAGTAAGTATTCCAAAAGTTGATCAGATGACTGCAGGTCATTGCAACATAAGTGCCATCAACTATGTGGATTAGTATATTTAAGACATTGAAGTTTGTGGTTACATATAAGCATATCTGGACTAATGACTCAGATATAAGCTTATATGAAAATGCTACGTAGGGAGAGAGTTGCAAATAAAAACTGTATGGTTGCCAAACAAACAGCATTACTAACTGCCCAAATATTACAAAAAAAAAAACAACCCAAACCAAACCAAACCCAAAAAGGAACTCCAACAAAAAAAACAGACAAATTTTAGTGTGTCTTGCAGGTGTAAATAAAAAACTCTAACTTGCTTAGAATTTAGGTTTTAAGTCTTTCTCCCTGGTTGTCACAGGTATTGAGTTGCTGCCCAAGAGTAGAAGCCAGGCTCCTTATCTGTCAAATCCTAATCAGCCAAATTTCAGATTTTCCTGATCGTGTAAAAATGAGCTCTGAAAAGCAACAAAAAAAGCAATCAAAGCATCCCACCAACCTTCCCACCTGCCCTGACCAGATTCATAAATAAACTGGACAACCTGCATTTATGTGTCACACGGTCCTACTAACAGCTATTGCTTTTTACCATTTAAGGTAGTCTCTCAATACGGATAAGTTAATCACTTCCAAGAACATGGACCTGTAAGGTCTTTGAAGATCAGTACAGTCTTGTCAGTTGTTTTTATGTGAGCTACCATGTAAATCTTCCACAGAAGGCCAGAAAAACCTGGAGTTTGCAGCTTCGACCCCGAGTTCCCAACTGTGGTCTGTTTTTCAATATATATAAGTTCAGTGACTGCGAGAAAGGCACACAAAAGTGATCTAGCTTAAGAATATGAGGGAAGGATTCATGTTACGTCAATGCAGGCTCTAAATGGTTTGGAAACCTAATTGAGTCTATTGGTTGTGGCAGCTTTTTCTCCTTCCTCTTGGAAGGTCTGGCATTGATTCTCTGGAATTAGTGTAGTATTGCGCAAGTTAACAAGGTAAAAATTACTGTTATAAAGTCACCTACTGTGTTCACAGGCCTCTCCTGTGATAAACTATATGGTGTGGATGCAAATTTAGTATGCTTGAAAGATGGAAACCAAGAGTAAGGAATGCATGTTTTGCTTGCAGAGAAACAGCTAAGGGAAAATAGAAAAACGATTCTGGTAAAAAGTTTCTACAAGAGAAAGGTGCTGTCACTGTGGTTTCATTATCTCAACAATACAACTGAACAGATACTTGAGAGAGAGAAAACGATGATTTTACAACTATTAATTAAGATATCAAAGTAACATTCATATTCATAAATTCTTTTCTATTCGTCATGAATGCTTGTGCACAGTTTTTACTTTTATAAGAACTTTCAGAGGAATTGTCCATATTACAGTCAGTGTACTATGCATTTGCACAAATCGTACTCTTTAGTCTTTTCCTTTTTGTAAAAATTGATGTTTCTGGTTATAAAGGATTTTTTTTTTCTTCAGATTTTACATCATGAATAATACACCTGGGTCACTTCTCCAACCTTTTTTTTTTTTTTTACACTGGTAAGGATTTATTTGTATGAGGAGAGAATCTGTCTTACAATGAATAGTTGAAGACTGTAATAGAACAAAAAAACACACAAATAACCCAGAGGTTGCAATATGTTTGTATAAAGTATTCAAACAATTTCAAATAACAACTGAACTTGTAAAAATCAACATCTGTTCATGGATTATTCATGAATCAAAATTGTAAGATTCCTTCAATAAAAATAGTCTTCAATGAATAGCTACCCTGGTTGTGGGGAAAAAAAAAAAAAGAAAGGATTCATGCAAACTGAAATCTCAACTTCAAGACGTTCATGAAGCTCAGATTCATTAATGCTAAAATTGTCCTCTGGTATATAAATTGCTGCACCAAACCTACTAATAAAAAAATAACAACAACAACCCTGAACAATAACAAGATAACATTTACTGTATCAATTTAGGTTATTGTGGGTTCTTTTCCACAAACTATGTATTTGGAGTGAATCTGTAATTGCATTTGTCAATTTGTAAAGGAGGATTATCCTGTTAAAATGTAAACCTTTCTTTTTGTTTTAGCAAATACCTACAATGATGAGTTCATATATAATGGTTTAAAACTATTAATAGAAACTATAATAAGAAAACAATAGTTGTTCAAACCTGCAAGTATGATTTTTGCCCAACTGAGAGGTAGGAAACTCTCCTGTGGTTTGGCATACAGACACAAAAAATCACACTAGGTATCATTTTCAGAACAATGCACATTTTTAATTTATGAATGTTCTTTTATAAACTTGTATATACAGTCACTCTTTTTCTGCCTTTTTTTTTCCTCCAGTGCTACATAATTATAACTTGCAAAATGTAAATATTTATGAATTCACAGGATGTTCTTTGGAAGTGAAGAGTATTATACTTGCAGATTTTTCTTGTACTTGCAGGATTCACATAATATTACTTGCCATCACGATGTACTGAAAAATGCAAAAAAAATATAATATTCTACATTTGACTTTTCTGAAAAATACCATCTGGTGTTATTTTTTGAGAGTTGGAGATTAGCTCTGTAATTGCTTATAGTTAGAGATAGACATTACTACATTTATTGACAATTTTATTCTCTACAATAATCTTACATTTAAATAGTGACTTTGTTCCTGAAGGATGCCAAAGTGATTAAACTGATATTCAAACTCTTTGGATCACATCACCCACAACTGAAATGCAGCCATCTCTGGGGTGAAATATTGCAGCTGTTTAACAGCGCTCAACAGCACTGTATAACAGCTTTGGAAATGAAGAATACCTTATTCAGATGAAAACGGGGACATTTAGGTAGGCAAAATAATTATCCAAGTTGGTATTTGGCCAGGATGTTAGTGCTCACATGTCTATACTCAGAAAAAAAGTTATACTGACTCTTTAATAACCAAATTACTCAGGACCTTGGGTCTGCTGCTCATCTCAGAGAAGGAACTGCCCAAGTGAAACCCCAGCCCTGTTCAGTGCTGACAGAGACTGTGGTGCTGCGCACAGCCTGGCATACATAGCTTGAGTCAGTCGGACTTTTCTTGACCACATGGATATCGTGCACCAACTCTTGTGAACCTAGTAGCATGGAAGAATCCACTGTGGTGGCTGTGCAGGTTTGGAGGCTGCAAGTGCATCTAAGTTGCCTCTCAGATAACTGTGATTACAAAAATGGACCGTTGACGATTTTACCTTTCCTTTGCCACAATTTTGTCTCACTTCAGAAGTGGGTGTCACCTCACCTGAACTCCAATTAAGTACATAAAGATAATAGTCAATGCCTTTCCAGACCTCTGTTGGCTTTCATATTTTTCATCTTGTTCATCTTGTTCATCAGATCACCTTGCTATCTTGGGCTGGTTGTTCTTTGTTTCAGTTGATGTGCTCAAACTGGACAAATATTTCAGCAGGTATTTTCTTCCACCTAGTTATACTAAAACTCTTGATGTCATTAGATTTTCAATGTACATCTACTACTCATGAATTAAACGGACAGGGCTTGAAATCTGAACTGCATCTACAATCTCAGTGGAACAATAGATTTAGCTCAGGTACATCATCAACATTGAAAGAAAGCACTGTCAAAGTTAAAAAGCAAGAAACTCTTTGGTAAGTCATCGGCCTCCACATAAGCTTCTTTGCTTGTATATGCCAAAAAATTCCTCCTCACTCACAGTTGCCAACCACAGTATATTTTTGCACCGCTCTCTGTTTATCATCTACAGTGCTTACTGATGTGCAATTACATCCAACTACATGCACCAGCAGTGTGTTCTTTCTCATCTGGTTGTCAGAGATGATCAAAATATCATGCCTATGGATTTCTTTAGTTCACATGCAGCAAAACTTCCACTGAACTTTATCCAGGTGGAGATGTCACATGAAGGAGTATTGTGGAAATCGATTTTCTTAAGGTTGTTCAGAACGCCAGTGGCATGGCCAGGACTTTCTCAATTCCTGCTTCAATGGCTGTCATTGTACACCTAGCCAATTCACTGGAATAGTTCACCTTTTTTAAATAAAGGGGAGTGTGTGTATTTGTTGTTGTTTTGTTATTTTTTTTATCCTCTCAAGTTGTAGCAGCAGCCTATTTTCTCAACTTGTTTTTTTTTGTTCAGGTGTGGTCAAAGCTGCTTCAGATCCTCAGGTACTCATAGTAGTGTTTGTATGTTTGTTTCTTGAGTGTAAATTCAGACACTTTGCACTGAAAGAAAAGGTTTTGGTTTTTTTATTTGCAGAAAAGCAAATAACAATAGGAAAATGGATTTTTTTTTAAAGAAAAGTCATACAAAATGTCAATCTACTGTATGATTTTGTGATAATCAGAAACCGATATTTGTTATCTATTTGGTATAGCAATAATGTGGCTAGCTCTCATTTTCTTGAAAAAAAAAAATGCATTCCTAATCACAAAGACTTCAAGCCACTTAATGTAATGATTTGTGAGCAAAAAGTTGTAATAACTATGAGTCAAAACATGGATATTTTCTGTCTGATAACATGGATCCATTTGCTTTGCTGTAGAGAAAGTTGTTGCATGGATATACAGGTTTTGAGATTAAACACTTCAAAGGATATCAGGAGCAAACTTCTTGCTTCTCATTCTCTTTTTGGCGATAGGTAAAATACTTCAAAATTTTTGTTTTGATGGAAAATGGTGGAAATGGACTTCTACCTAGCTCTTCTTCATCTTAGTATTTCAATGTAAGACCTAGTAAAAGCACAATCCTTAATAATTTTTGTTAATTACATTTATAAATAAGCACATAAAAACATAAAATCATTAAAAGTCAATATGAAATTATATATCTATAATAATAAAATATTAAACGTTGTCTAGAACTAAATCAAGGCAGCTTATATGTAAATATGTGTATACTTTTATTTCATTTTCCCTCCATTTCTGTCTATAGCTGCTCTTACTCCTTTGCAATTATCAGTACAGATATTTGTAAAAGAAACATTTAATCCTGCAGCTATAACATAGAGGTGTGCAAATCTTTTTCTTTGTTTTCTGATAATTATAAAGAGATTTTTATAATGTTCATTTCATCACTACTTAAGAATATTTTTACGTTATAATAAGTAAACAATAATTTCAGGACAAATGAAAGATGTCATTCCCCTCAAAATGAATGTTCTCATTTATCATGACAGAGTTTTTTGGAATTTGAAATCCAATTTGGAAAGGTTTTTCCACTTGTGAATAGTATTTTGAATGCATTGTCATTTTAAATTGAATTTAAAAAAAAACCAAACCAAAGCAAACTTCCCTCTTGATGTAGAAACGATTTACATTTCATCATGCTAAAAGGACTTAAAAAAATTGGGAAAATAATTTTCAAACAAAAAATTGTTACATTTTCCAGTTGACATAGGTGTATGAAACTGTATGTTTTACTTTAAATTATGAACAGAAGATGTGTCTCATTTTAAATTTCAGACCACCTTATGCCATCTATTTTTAACAGCTGTTAGTGTTTGGGCCGTAGGTAGTTAAAAACTTCTGACATAATTGATCTTTTGTCCACATCCCTGGTGCATTTGAAGGTCAAGGCTTCTTCCAAAGGAATATTTCCTGTCTCTGTTTTCTGTGTACTGTTAATCAGTAGTGAACATTTGTATTTATGCAAACACAGGTAATGTAACTTTAAATATACTTGTGGGACATGTCTAAATAACTGGCTATTTTCTCATCCTTTTTAGGAGAAGAACTACATTTTAAGGATATGTCATTATCAAGCTACAGATGTGGCTGTCCTGTTAGAAGACCAGGATGCCTATTAGGAGCCAGATTATGACCTTTTGTGCTTATTTTATAGATTATTATTAATGTGGTATTCAACTATTTTTTAGAGCCTAATGATCAAGAAAGGACCATGTTAATACCACAGTTTGGACAACATTATTCCCAATGATTTGAGACACTATGGTGAGATTTGGAGCACATTGTGGTCACTTTAAACTTACTATTTTCCATTCATATTATTCTACCATGATGCAAAACATTCTAGTGTGCTGTGTTACCAATAGAAAACCTTCAAAGTGTTCTACCTTGACAGAGAACTAGAAAACTATTTTCCTTCTGTATTTTCTCAATGAAATTGTCTACAAAAAAATCCAGTGCTTAGACTACACTTGATCCTGCACAAATATACTAATTTGATAAAAAAAAAGGAAGAATGAATCACCTCTGGGGGAAAAATATTCTGACCACTTTAAATAAATTGAATGCTTATAATATATATAAAAAGAAAACCTAGTTAGTGACATAACTTCACTAAACCACAGTAGTTTTGCTTCTAAAAGGTAAATCAACACTAAAAAAAATAAAAATGGAGACTTATAGAAAAAAAAAATCTCTACAGGTGCCTCCAGGAATTAAACTATCTTTTAAAGAGATATTAAAAATATTATTTTTATGCTTCTGAATGCTAAAATGTCATCCCAGGAACTGATTCCTAAGAAAACATCCTAAAAGAGGGTAAGCCTCAAGGTGATGAGTAGAAGTTTTAGAAGTTGTTAAAATTAGCAAGTTATCGACTAAAGAAAACATTTGTGCAATCAGATGTTATAGATGTAGAGGCAAAAAGCAGCAAATGTTTTAGGAAACTTCAGAAACTCAGTAAACTTCCCATAAGACTATGGATACTTATTTTTTAAAAAAATCTCTTTTCTATTAGCAAGTATGAAGTGAATTAGATTATCTTAGTCTGGAAAAATGAGAAAATGATGGCATTAGTTAGAGGTAGTTAAATTATCATTTGTATGAAAAACTATTGCATATAATCAACTTGAATTCACCTAAACTCCCCTTGCTGCTCTTTTTCTGGTCCCCTTGAGGAAAAACAACAACAACAAAATAGTACATGCTTATATTCTGTAGTGCCAAAATGTGAATTAGTTTAAGTGAATAAAGGTCTGCATGGGGTTACAGTGAGACCAGCAATTTGTTTTAAAGGTACACAAACATAGCTGTACAAATGTAAAAATCTAGAATATTAAGAAATACTTTATTAACATGACTGAGGAATCACTTATGCCTTAAGTAAACTCTCCTGATAATACAAGCCAGAGTACAGATGAACACTTTTTAATGCCAGGCTGCTCTACAGTGCTACTTGTGAGCACCCTGCTTTAAGAAGATATCACCCCATTGAAATTTGTTGAAGATGCTTGCTTATGGCTTACAATTAACTCTTCAAAGCTCCCACAGTGACATAACACCTTTGTTATTAATGGAGGATTTGCATTATTTCAGTTAGCAGTGCTCTAAATGAAGAGTTGGTCTCCATCTGAAACAGGCAAAGCACAATTTTCTTGGGTTACTTTGGGGCTTGCAGGCATATTAAGGGATTAGCTTTTAAGGTTTCACTACTTAATCTGTGTGGGTTGCTGCTAGAAGTGTTTCCCCATCTGGATTAGCTCCTAAAACTAAGAATCATAGTTTTTATAATAATTTTCTTTGCAGTGTTGGTTTTCAATGAGACAGGTAAATTGATTCAGCCTCCCTGAAGGTACACTGCTACTGATATGACAGAGCTGGATGAATGAGATGCTGGTGTACAGGGTCCACTCTTTCTTCATATGCTATGATCTTAAGTTTAAATCAGCCATGAAATAGCATTCAAAGGCTGAGGTGAGCACAGGGATGAAGCATGAAGTGAAATCCCAGCACACTTACAACTAAGATTTGTTTTTACACAGGTTAGGTGATTGTTCACCTACAGTAATTTTATTTCTTGGTGTATTCACAGACATATGTTGCAACTAAAAGGCAGTGTTGGCACAGACCTCACAAAAACTGTGGGTGAAGTAGAAAGCTTTTAACCATAAGAAAAGTAAGGTTCCAGAAAAATCTGCCTATGAGAGAAAAATATGGCTTTAAGGAAAACCAGGATCAGTTTAGGAAAGCAATTCTAAACTGGATATGATAGTGTGATTTGATGTACAGGTAGATCCCCTTTGGTCTTGTCACCTATGAAAAGAAGAGGTCCTAGATTAACTAAGTGAAATTACCTGATATGCTTTTAGAGATTGGTATTTACATTAGTGTAAATAGAAATGTTGTGTGAAACAGTCGTGCTTAGAAATTTTATGCCAATATAAGTAGTGTTGGGGTTCCTTCCCCATTTTTTTTGGGTTTTTTTTTGGTATAGGCATAGTCCAACAAAAAAATCAGGCACTTCTTACTACAGCATCTGTATGATTCATGGGGAACTGCCTGTAAGCTCAGAATCATCAAGATACAGTGTGTTTTGTTGCCTAAGGGCTACTGGTTATGGTACTTCTCAGATCAGTGTAGGTGCTAGAAATTATTAAGGGCTTTGTTGTACCAGTGTTAGTTGCTGTACTGAATCTCAAATTTGAACTTTTAAGTGATTTTCTAGCGTATTATGCTCCTACAAATCCAGACAGGGGGACTGTTTTCAGCTGAAACAAATAAATAGAAAAGCAAGACGCTGTAGTTACAAAGTATGTTGCTAGTTTAAATCTCACTGCGTAACCTGCATGTACCTGCTGGGTTGCAATATTGCTGTCAGTTCAGAAATGCAAATGCCTGTTTCCTTCCCTGCAGGTGCACAGCAAGTAGGTAATCTATAAGTACCTGTGCGTAGCTCCACATGGCAAATATCTTGCTACCTTGATGTACCTCCACCTTTCTGATAAGTCTTTTTAGGCTTTAAATACTTCTTGGCACTCTATAGTGGTTAGAAATATACCCATAGCTTGATTTGAAAACACAGTAGGAGTGTTCCAGAATCTGATTATGAATAGGTTTTCCATCATGATCTGACTGTCTGTAAACACAAGGAATTTGGATCTGATTGTTCAGATCCTTTAATATATATCTAAGTCCCAGAATAATCATAGGCAGAGGATGGAAGTCATTATACTTTCTACAGGGAAAAAATGCCTCTACATGGATTCATTTGCACAAACTGGGTAGCTGTGTCTTGTTTTAATTGGAAATTGACAATATCTACATGTGTGGTCTATGTTTTAAAAAGCTCAGAACCTGAAAAATAAGTATTTGGAAATGCATAGTAGAACAAACTTCTGATCTAGATTTCATTCATGTTGATTTATGAACTACAGTAGAGTAGTTAGCTCATTAGAGTTATGCTTAGGAGGCCATACATAAATTACTTTTCTGTGAAAATATCTATATTGTGTCTTATACCAGAAAATTTTAGTTTACCCCTACAAATTATTTTCCACCTCAAAAACCAAAAATGGCAGCTCTCCAGCCATCTGTTTAAGGAAAGTGGAACTGAAGGACTCTGCCAGGAGGGACACCCCACTGCAAAGGAGAGGAAGGTGCTTAGTGGCCCCAGCTCTGCTCTCCAGGTGGACCTTACAGACAGGTAAGTTGCACATCCACTCTCAATCATTTCAGATCTCAGTTGTAACATACTGGAAAACCTGATGAACTGGTATACGCCAAGACAATCAAAAATTTCTGAACACCATTCAATGTAAGTATCCTCTAAAACTGCTTGATGTAAGTACAATTGCACTTTGAAGAAAAGGACACAAAATCAAGCATAGTTTCTGATTACTTATTTTAGCAAACAAGCTACTAGGAGTGCTCAGAATATGTTTACTCCAAAGAAAATATGTATAATGATTTAGCATCAAAATATTTTTTTTATCTATCTGAACTGTTGGGTCAGTGAAATTGAACCTGTGGCTGGTCAGAGTACCACTCAGCTCTTCTGTGTGTGGCAGTAACCTGCCTGTGTGGACTTTATGGGGAAACTGAGTGACATTAAATATTATGTTTTCATGTTACAGCTTCCTTTGCATTTGACCACTATTTTGCACAAAGGCTCTTTACTGCAGTCTTTAAAATCAGAATAACGGAATGCAATAAATTAATACAAGAAAATGAGAATTTTGCATATAAACAGATTTTCCACGGTTCCCTCTCACTCTCAGTCGGTACATTGGTACATTGTATTTTTTCACAAATAAATAGGATGCCTTGGAAATTATTTAAAGTGTGTCTGACTTAGGAGACTCTTCAGGAACACTTATGTAGCAGTTACAGATAAACACATAAAGCCATTAAGATGCACAATCATATGCTGCAGGAGCTGTTTGTATTTGTGTATCATCCTCACTTCAGTGGGAATTCACACTGGTTTCTCTGCATCAATATCAGCTAAAATGTGTATCTGTTTAACTCATTATTTGTATAATTGTATAGAGTTGGCTTTATTCACACTGTGCTGGCGTTGAAAACTAAAATCCAGACCAGTATCACAAAGTTCCCATGTGTGGCTTAAGGAATTACATATTCTGCCTTGTGAGAGTGTAAAATTATAGTTGTATAAAATCACCTAGCAGTTCTTTACCATGAGTTGCATTTTATTACCAATTTCAGATATAGCCATGAGGTAACAGCTAAAAAGGTCACAGTGCAAATACATGTGCAGAATTTAAATGAGGACTTATTCTTTCTCCAATAAACACACACCGGATGCAAAGGAGGAATTGGAACATTTTCAGAAAGCAGCTCAGGCCCATGCGTCTCTCATCAGGGACCATTTCAAAGATTAGTTTCTGATGTCCATAGAAACATATTGTGTGAGCATGATTTGAGATAATATGCCATTTCTGTGCATTGCCATCTCCTCTGAAAGCATTCCGGCTGCACAGGTCTGATTGCTGGATTTTGCAGCACCCTGTGAGAGCTGCAAAACCTTGGTAGTCCAAGTGGACTGGCTGCCTCTGTAAAGTGAGCCTGTAAAGCTTTATTTTCTTCTGGGAAAGAAACCGTATCTGAATATTGCCCAAATTTCAAATTACCTGCCCCAGTACTAAACAAAGATTAAAGGAAGAGGAAAGGAGAAACGTTTCCAGAAATGAAACCTCAGGTGATCTGGTTTCTGTTCTCAGCTCTGACACCCTTTTTGTCAGCCTTGGTAAGTCATTTAGCTGTGCCTTTTTTCTCATCTTCATAATAGGCATAATAGGAACATTGTAAAGACAAAATCAATATTGCTAGTAAAACACTGAGGATCACTGCTACATAGAAGGCCCACACAAGTATGGGCTGTTTAAGACCTGAAAAAACAGGCAGTTGAACCCTTTGCTGGGACAGGACTGGGTGTCCTTAGCCCAGATACAGAGGATGGGGGCAGAGACCAGTCATCAGAATGTGGTATCTGCTTTAATAAGCACGTGGAGCCCTTTTGGGGTTAGTCATACTGAGCAGTGATGGGAGAGAAGGTCTTCCCATCTTAATAGGGCTCATAAACTCCCTGACCAGTGGGTGGGACAGGACAGGGGATATTTCCAAAAGGATGCTACCACAAACTGGTCTTCTAACAAATATTAGCAAAAAATTGGCAAATATGTGAGAAAAAAGCTGGCAAATATGTGAGAAAAATCTCACTTTCCTCTCCCTCCTGTTCTTGTGTTCAATAGCTTGGGAATATTTGGCTAAGCCTGCCAGTGCTATAGAGATGAGGTAGAAAACCCTCAGAGCTGCAAGTTCAGCTTTTACAGCAGCTCAAATGCTGCAGTGGCAACATGCAGATTGTGGCTTTCTCCCTCCGACCTCAACAGCCAACTCTTAACTCCATGAGCAAATATTTCAAAGACTGAAACATTAGAACAGCACAGCACAGAATAACATATAATAGAATAGATTATTTCACTGGGAAAAGACCTACAACTAACCTCTAGGCCAATTGCCTGAGCACTTCAGGGCTGACCAAGAGTTAAAGCATATTATTAAAGGCATCGTCCAAATGCCTCTTAAACACTGACAGTCATGGGGCATCTTTCTGTAAGATCTTTCTCAAACTTTAATTTTGACTTGGAGATTGATTTCCAAAAGCACAAACCTGTGGCTCTGAGAATCTGTTTTATAAGCTGTCTTTTTGAGTTTCTCAAAACTGAGTGACTGCTTTACTGGGACAACGTGTCATTCCTGATTACATTTGCATGTTTGTTTAAACATAACACTACATGCCAGAGCTTCCTATCTGGATGTGATGCAGCATCAACGTGAAGTTTCATGCTCTGGGAACTTTAAAAAGTCATTGAAGGGGGAAAAGTGAGATGCCTATGGGAGGAATGACAGAAATTTGGGTTTGATTCTACTCTTATCAAGGTAAGTAGTAAAACATATGTTGACTGAGTTTGAAGCAAGATGGACCAGTAATGACTCTGACAAGGTAGGTGGTGTCTAATGATTTATCAGTCCTAAACTTCTGAAGAATGGGATGTCCTTCTGCTGTTTTTTAAAATTGTCTGTTTCTTGTAAATACATAGTAGAATAATAATTGCTGGTGTTTTATTTATAAAAATGCTGGTGGACGTATTTATTATGAATGAAATTAATTTTGAATTAGCCTCCTTTTTCGTCCATGAATGATTTTGCAAACAATGCTCTGTTCTTATTATTCACTGTATAATCAGGAAAGAAACAGTTTATGTCTCCTCTATCTCCCCTTGCCACTGTTTCTTCAAATCCTTCCAAGTAGGGAAAGAATATTTGAGAGCAAGTGCGCTAATATTCTTGAAGCCACTTAATCTTCTCCTTCAGACTTTTTCTGAAAGGCTGATAGAGGATTGGAAGGGTCTGTGCATATTATGGAGTTGTGCAGGCTATCTGGTAGTAAATGTGTTGGGTGAAGGTCTACTACTCCATATAGGCAGTGTGGGTTATTTCCCAAAATATTGAATTGCTGTGCCAAATAATGGGCACTTTACTACACCTCCGCTGTCAATCTCTAATATGTAATAAAACCATCAGATTTTGCATGACCTTTATGAAAGCAAAGCTTATAAAACTATCCAGTATTAGACCTTTATGGAAAACCCTGGCAGATTTCAAGTTCCCTGAATTAGATTTGTGTACAGTAGATAAGACTTGTGCACATAGGAGACTATAAACTACCAGTATCTGATAATGTGTAGAGAGTCTTTAACTAAAATATGCCAGATGCCTAGTGCCAGTCTTATACAAGGCCCTATGCAAACCATGCTGAAAAGTAGAAGATGACTTAGTACTCCACAGCTTGGTGGATCCATCCAGTCAGTGTAGTCAACTGGCCAGCTGTGGAGAAAAAAATGAAGGTACAGACAGTGCAAGACTCCAGGAGACGGTTACTTTTCACTGGTTGTGAGTTATTTCCATCCTGATTTTGGTTGTATACTTTTTTTTTTTTAACATGTGCTTGTTTGGTTTTAGCTAGTGTATACTCCCCCCAAGATTCAAATTATGTTTGACTTACTAAAAATTCATTTTTTCTCTAATATAGGAAAAGTAGCACTTAATGTTTGAATTCATGCTTAGATTCAAATACAAACCAACCTCCTATTCTTGGAAAATCCAGAAATTGCTCCATGCTACATACCCCAAATGTTTTCATACTCTCATTTATAAATAATGTGTATAATGCAAAAGTAAAGATTAGGACTAATTGCCTACCATATTTCATGACAGGAAGAAAATAAGTTTCATTTAAGTTTCACAGAACACAAAATATACCTTGAAAGCAAATGAAACAGAACTGACTACTTTTTGTTCTCTGACAGACAAAACCTGACTAAATTACCTTAAAGTAAATGAAAAAAAAAGAAAAAACAACACCTTCCCCCCCAAAAAAAAACCATTGAATTGCTTGTGGTCTGTGTTTTTATGTGTGAAGTTGGAATCCAGAGGGAATCTCAAGCCTTCGCATACAAACTTTATAATGGAAATGCTGTCAAATTCTTAAGTACAGCAAGGCAAATGGCACATCTATAGCATGTTAAAAAAAAATATGAAAATGCTCTGAACTCAGGGTGAAGGCTAGCTGTCTTGACACTGAACATAGAAAGGTAAATGATTGGAACTTTAATTACTTTGATCCGTCATGCCTTGTAGCTATATGTCAGCTAAGCCAACAAAACTGACGCAAAACAAAGGCCATGACTGTTTCAACATCTTAACTCATTTCTTATGGTTGATTAATAAGTCTATTGAATGAAACATGTGATGAAAATTGAGAAAAACATGAAGTGTGTGTTTATACACACACACACATCTCATGCATATGATTTTTCTTCAGTGGATGTATTCGTTCAGACTATGGAGCAGTAAGCAGCTGTGTACCCAGGATACAGCTCTTAACATAAATGTTGTGCCTGGGAATGAAAGTCTGTGAGCAATATACAGCCACACTTTGGTGGGACATTGTACTTCTCTAGGCTACTTCTGTGTTTACATAAACCCATGTGCAGTAACTTCTGGAAAAATTCTTCCCTTTGAGGGTGCTAAGGCCCTGGCACAGGTTGCCCAGAGAAGCTGTGGCTGCCGAATCCCTGGCAGTGTCCAAGGCCAGGCTGGACAGGGCTTTCAGCAACCTGGTCGAAGGGAAGGTGTCCCTGCCCATTGTAGGGGGGATGAAACTAGGTGGTCTTTAAGGTCCCTTCTGTCTCAAACCATTCTGTGATGCAATTCTATGATTCCTTGCCTCTCATTAGTTATGGGTTAGCCTAAATTCCTGCTACACTGAATGTCCATGACCATCAGCAGTTTCTTTGATAACAAGACAAAACTCCCAAAGACATAGTATAGACTTTACTATAATGTGAAGCATGCTTTTTCAGAGATGTCTTGCATCCTAGTCTACTGTCTTCTTTTCTCTCCAAATCCCATCCTTTCTGTGAATCCTTGACAGCATTTCAGTTGTCTAGCACAAAGTCCAAGGGGACAGCTCATATTTACAACTCAAGTGATCTCTTTCATTCTTGAAGGATGCTGCTGAATTGCCAGAATGAGGCAGCTCTGAACTCCTGGCTCAAACTGGGATATAAAGCTTTCACTTTAATTTCCTCTTTGCACAAGCTATGCAGTTCAGTGCTGATTTTGGACATGCTATGGCTATACTTGTTTGTTTGATATTAATAAATATGTTTTCCAAAAATATGATCTGAAACGTTTGTAATGAGACAGCATTTGGCCTATGTAACAAAATATAGAGCAAATCACATAAACTGACGGTAACTGATAGACTGTATGTGTCAGATAAAAGAGATCAAAATATTTCCATGTAAAAAAGTGTTATACAGAATTGCACCAAGATCCATATGAATAGTGAGGAAATGTGTGCTGGAGCTGGATGTCCATGATATGTTGTCTACCACAGCTCATTATATCCTGTGACATCCCAGTGAGACATGCCAAACAGGAACATGGCACAGTGGACACAAAGACTCAATCCCTCGAGTCCTGATCACCCGTGTGATCCATTCTGTGGGCAATCTCAAACTTTCAATCCTTTACCATAAATCCTTTGCAGAATGTAAGTAACCAACTCTCACATTTAAAGTGTACATTGAATTACAGTATCAGCATTCAAGTTTAGATGGCTTTTACTTCCGTAATGCTGCTTATGTTTGGAGCTAATTTTTAAAGGCAGTCCTTCAAGATGAAGTTGAAATAGTCTGTGCTGGATTTCTCATAACTCATTTGATGCTATTTTCCAGTCAGCATATATAGTTCAAGACCCCTCTTTTCCATCATTTGAAGCTCTGGAACATTAAATGCTGTCTTGTGTTGTAGTTTGAATATAAGATTACTTAAGTGGCAGTGAATATCTCTGCAACATATCTGCTCTACAAAGAGAGCACACGTTTGGATGTTGCCTAAAATGCTAATATTTTACAGAAAATTATATAGAGCCATTTGCTAACTAGCTATTTTTTCTTTTGTGCAGTATTTTTAAAAAACTGATTCTAAACTCTAGTTCAGCAACTAAACCAGTGATTTTATTTGAAAAGAAGCACTAAAGGGCTGGCTTTTAAAACATGTAACTCTGATTTTGCATTTTAAAAGTATGCTAATATTATGAAGGATCAAATTGCTAGATTTTATGAAATTAGATATTTTTTCTTAAAAGTTTACATAGTAAAGTAAAATTGGATAGAAATAGAAGGCAGTCAATTAATTCTTTTGAGCTAATTTATAGATTTGAATAAATTCTGTGTTCCATGAAAGTTAATAGGAGTCCTTTTGCTTTGCTTTAAATGCTGTCCGGATATAATCTCCTGAATCTGGCACATCTTTACTATATGAGTATGGTATTATGAAATGGTGTGTATGGGCATGTCTTTCAAACCAGTTTGATATTTGAATGCATTATAACCGTTATGGCAGCCTATTATTACTCGGGCAAATAGGCAGTTAGTTTGGTGTAAAATATAAGAAGCAAAATACCCACGTGAGTTCTTTACAATGGCTTCCTACCTGGTGAGTAATATTGTGGCAACCTGATAGAACGTAGGCATTTTGCATTTAAATAGCCTCTCATAAGGACATATTTAATAAGGATACTTTTGTTACGCACAAGCATAGAGTTTGTCTGTACTAAAAGTGATCTTTGTGACCTACTCTGACTTTCATTTTATATCATTGTAGAAAGTTAATCCAGACCAATCATTGCTAATATCTTTGCTAATATAATTCCTAATACTAGTAACATACATTGCTAAACATTGGTATCAGCTGGGCATTTTTGTCCTGGGGAAAAAAAAAAAAAAAGTGCAAATAGGAATTATATATCCAAATTGTATGATGTGGATACTTGTATGCAAAAAAAGCAAAAAGACCTGGGAATGGCACACTTCAGGAAAGATCAAGGGAATCAGGGGAATGCCAGATATATTCCCATTTGTGATACTAGCCTGCTGTCTGCCCTTGAGCAAGTTACATCATGAGTCTGTATCCTGGTATGATCACACAGTGCAATACTTAGCTTCCTTGGAGAAGTGTTTCAAGATTGCCAAATGAAAACCTGCTATATAATACACTATCAAATGTAATTATTATTGAGTTACCAGTTACCATTATTGAGTTACTAACTTGGCAAAAATCTGCCTGGAACAAAAAGGGCAGCAAGATAAAAGCAGATACTGATAACATTTCTGTTCTTCCTTCTATGTAGACATTGGATGGTAAAGGAAACAAATCCTTCATGTGTTGTCTGAGCCTAGCACAGAAACAGAAATGCTTTCCAAAAGGAGAGAAAATAAATAAAAATGCAAGTGAAACAGAAACTAATCTGTCATATTTATCTAAGAACTCCTGAACCCCTTTTAGATAGGTATATTCTCTCCTGGGGCAAATGACTTAATTTAAATAAATGTTACATGATCTATAAAAATATTTTTCTAAATAAAAATTTGAAGCCTTTTCAATTGTAATCATCTAAAGCCTTTCTCTATAATATAAGAAACCTATTTTTAGTTTCATGAATATCTAGTAAAGAATGTTTTATCCTTCTGTAAGAAAGTTGGGTATTCAAACCTTGAAGAAAATACTGTAAAATGTTGTATATGGCACTATACGCACCTGGTACCATATAAACATTGCTAAGAACTATTTAGTGACTTTCAAGAGAGGAAAGTTAGGAAATATAGAGAAAACACTGGAAAAAAAATCTTCTATAAATCCTTAGGGCAGTAAAACATACACGCTCAAGTAATTAAAACTGCATAACTATGATATTCTTTCATTTTCTGATGGCACAATAATTAGTGTAAGAAACTTGGTATCTTTAGATTGAAAGCACCTATACCTGTTTCTTCTGAAAATGATGTAAAGATGTCTTGAAAGACAGAAGTGGTTTCATAAATGGGGCTATAAGTTAGGCTATGAATTGTTTGTTTGTTGTTTGGGGTTTTTATTTTTCCCAAGTCTTGTTTGTGGCTCCAGCCACAGCAACTTCATAGTAGTAAGTGAGGAGTGATTCACATATGTTGAGTGTTTTTATTAAGAATTTGTTTTGATTATGGCTGAAATTGATTCTTCAAGTCAACTGGCTGTATAAAGAAAAAGCATTAACTGCAGGGATAGAATTGATTAGTGAATATTCCTGTCTGGTAGCATAAGTAAAGACATCAAGGGAGATGGAAAAGACAGACATTAATCAGCAGTCAAAGACGATAGGGCAAAAGACACTGGAGAGGTCACCTAATGCATCCCTGCCTCAAGGTAAGATCAACAATACCTATGTCAGTCTTGACAGATGTTTAATTCTTTTTAAGTGCCTCCAGTAAGAGATTTCCTAACTTCCTCAGCGTATTATTTCAATTGGTAACTCCACTGACAATCCAGAAGTTTTTCCCAATTCCTTACCTTTTTTTCTTTTTTTTCTACAGTTTAGTTTTGTTATTTTCCTGGTGTCCAGAAGCACACTCCATTAACATGAAACATACCTTTCACATTTTTGAAGACTGCTACCATATCTTTCTTGGTGAAACATCTCCCTTCCCTGCCAGCCTCTCATTTCTTTTCCACTTGCAGTGACAATAGAGGCTCTAAAAAAAAGAAAAATTTCATCTTCCTTTTACAGATACAGAAAATTCACATTTATCCCTCATCTTATTCAGGATCTAAATGAAGCCCCAAGAGAAACTGCGAAAGCACATTCTCATTTTTACCTTAAGAGACCACCTCTGATTAGGTAGTATCTATTAATCCTGAAAATCTGAGAGCTGAAATATGTTTGGAGTCACATTTTGACAATTGTACAATGGCCTCAAGAGAGCATATTTTACTTTCCTCCCTCAGTGGTGTCTGGTCTAGCCAGTGAAAGCTTGGTGGGCTTCATCATGGAGAAAGAAAAAAAAAAAGAGAGAAAAAAGAAAACAAACAAACAAACAAAAGCCATTTCTTAGCATGTGAAATTTGTATGAGACTGTGATTACTTTACAGTTGCTTTCTTTTTAATATTTGTAAGTATGTATTTCCTTTGCTGCCCTTTTCACATTTGGCTTGACTGGATGAAAACCAGTTGTTCCCCAAGAAAGCTAGTTTCAGTGGGAGCCAGGAACTGGGCACACCTCAGAGAGAGATATAATAATATATATGTATATATATGCCCACACACATTTATACATTTACCTATGAAGTTTAGCTAAAATCATTTATGAGTATTTTTTTATACTGAACTGCAAAAAATTGCAGCCAAAGATGATAGAGTAGAACATTACACTTGACTTAACTCTGTTGCTAGAAACTTAAGTTCAGCTTCAGCAAGCTGTAGATTACAAGTTACACTGATATTACTCTATGTTCATTAGTCTAAACTGAAAGCTAGTGTTTATTGGCACAACTATTTTTCTACCATCTAAACAACTTTCCATACCCTTAGGAGTTTTATTGAAGTACAGTGGACCGCTGTAGAAATGGATTGCCCGGGTAACATTAGAAAGATCCTTTTTCTGCTCAATATCTGTGAAATTCTAGGAAAAAAAAAAAACAACACATACTAAATGATTTTCAATAAAAGCAGGGGCAAAGTACTTTATTTTCCCTTGATATCCCCTTCTGTCTTTGTATATCTGAAATACATTAACTTGTCATAGCTTCGCTTTTATCAAAACACCTGGAAATTGTGGAGCCTTAATTTAAATTGCCATTAATAAAGCCTGTAGATTGTGTCATGCAACATGCATTATCATGTAGTAAGCCCAGCTGCCATGTTTCCTACTGATGTCCTTGTGGTTCACGTGTTCAGTTTCCTTAACCAACCTCATCTGAGCATTTCAGCAATGTTTAGCTTGCACAATACTACGTCAATAAAATGCCCAATATTTAAAAAAAACAAAAATAATCTTGTGATTCGTTACCGCAAATACTAGCGGCTAGTTTATCACCTGCATTTCCTTCAAGAAGTTAATTTGGTTCCTAGGTTTGCCATTTCAAACCATTCAGACTAGGGGATTGCTGACTTGGGCAGCAGGTTCCCACAAACACATGGGGTGCTACGTGTAAAGAGGACCCCCAGCCAGGACCCGTAATCACATGGTACTTCCTTGATCAAAACTAGCAGGTTTTGAGGTGCAGTTAGTTGCCCAATGATGAATATCCAGCCCAGCAGTCCCAGTCTGTAGCATTTTTGTGGTAATAAAATCCTATGTATGAGTCAAAGTTGAACTTTATTGTGATAGTAGAGGATAAGGAATCCATGACTAAGATAATGCGTCTTGAAAATGTCAAAAAGCAGATGGAGAAAATCTTGTCATCTTGTCTATGTTTTTCAGCTGTTTTTAATTTAAGCCTATCCCACCCTATACATTTATTCCATTCCATATACTTGAATGGAGCATGGAGATACTGTGGGTGGTTACTTTTCCTGAGGTGGTGATGGGACATTCTTAGTAGAAGAAGACTCTTCATGTTAATATGGCCCTAGATTCCTAATTACTTAGACTTCTAGGGGCATTTGCTAATTTAGGATACCGGGAGCCTAAGGAAGTGTCATTTTTCCTGTTGAGATTTTTACAGGAGAGATTTTGATCAGCAGTTGTTCAGCAAATGTTGGTCTTCACATCCCTGCAAGATTCCTAACTACCCTTCTTATATATAGTGTTCTTTCCCCTATGTGTTAATGATGATCTAGCATGAGCTGGCAAGTCCTAAATTTAAGTGATATTGTGTGAAAAAGCCTGGAAGAGAGACCTGGAAAGTTCTGTTTCTTCCTACATAATTATTTAATGTAGGCAAGAATGAGGTAATAAAGTGCTTTGACTGAAGTAATTAATTTCTTTATCAGACCTTCTATCTATGTGTCCATCCATCCATCCATCCATCTATCCACTCATCCACCCATCTGTTTATTTGTACTTCACTCAGGGAAAATACACAAAAAGAGCTTTGTTAAAAAACTGGGATTCGAAAGGTCCTATGTTGTATATGTTTCCTCTCTCTTACATAAAAAGATGAAAAGAGTTTTTATTTCAAACTGTGGTATTCTTATGAAGGACTGCGGGGTTTAAAATACACATTTTGCTTACCGCAATCATTTTCACCTTTATTTTTTAATGAAAGAATTTTGTGTAGGTTTATATGTGGACATGCAAAGTCAAATTATGCTGCTTTCCAGTCTTCATATTTCCTCTTCAGTTCTACTTTTAAAGTTTAAATATTCAGCTGCAAAAATTATCATGTGAAAATATTAACCATTACAAATGACTGTGGGACTATACATTGCCAAAGGTGGAAATAATCCTGTTACAGGTGGCATGGAGATGACAACACACAGACAATAAAGGTAATAAATTTCACTTAAAAAAAGAAAAACTTCTGTAAGGTGAAACATTTCTGCAAATACTGCAAATAAACTACAGCAAGCTTCACAGACAAACTAAAGTACTTTGAAATAATGTCACTCAAACTACTGCAATAGACTACCGATTATCTTTAGTTTACAAGGCTACTTTATGAAGGGAAAAGTCCTATCTAATCATGTGAAGGTCTCAGATACTATGCAGTCCACTTTTTGAGGTATTTACTACCAAGAGATGCCAAACATTTCCAGAATACAAATCTTACTTACAGGATATCAGCTCCCATAATATTTCCTAAACAATCCATAAATAATTCTCACATGAAAGGTTACAGGCAAAACCAACCCTGATGAAAATTTTGTCTGCAGAAAGTCTGCTGCAAGAAAACTTTGGTGGCTTTCAAATGAGAATATAAGGCTCATTTAGTGTGAAAGTGAAGGCTGTGATCAGGGTGAGGACTGTGTAGGACAACCAGGAAGAGCGCAACTAGCATTCATTCTCACCATTTCAACTCCCGAGGAATTCACTAACCGCTAGATGACCCCTGCATTCAGTGGGATACATGAGAGCAGGAAGAAGAAATCTCAGCTACCCCATCCTCAGACGTTCTCATGGGATGCAATAGATCCTTTTCACAGACACAGAAGCAATTTTAAGGTCATTGCACCAAATCCAAATTTTTTTCCCCCGCGTTACTAGATTTTAATTAAGGCATAAATAAGGATTTTCTACCCTGTTTTCCAGAATGGCTGTTTTTATTGAGTATTTAAAATTTTATTTACACAGCTACACTGCTGACCTGTAACTTAGCTCTAGACCTGGAGGACAACCGAATTGATTTTCAGCTAATTGCTTTTATTTAATTTATAGTATTTAATTTCTAAAATGTCAAAATGTTTTGTCATTTTCCTGTTCTCTTATTTACTTTTTTTTGCAGTGAATTTATACAAAAAGTAACCAGTTCTTCATTCTTAAAAAACAATACATTTTACCATCAGGAGCAATAAAACAAAAAACAATTTTCAATTTCTTTGGAATTAGTTTCTTCCTACCCCTGACAGAAACCTTGATACTTTAATAATTTTTTCCCCCTGAAAAACACACACTTACAATTTCTTTTTCAAATGTCATGTTATTCTGGGACATAGGTTCTCTTGAATAATACAAAGAAAAGTAAATTAATCCAAATATTTTTCTTAGAAGAATGATATTTTATTTTTAACAAAAAAAAAAGTATCCAAAATAGTCAGTTATATATATTGTGTATACAGCAGGTTCAATATATCATTATTCTTATTATAGGTGATATAATGTCTTTGGTGAATTCTCATATCATGGGCTTAATGAACTTTGAATTCAGAAAGTTTTAATTTCACGGTGTGATTCTCATTCATTCATTTATTTTGGACCTTCACCTGGTTTTCTTGAATTAAACAGTTTAAATACATCTTTATAATTTCCTTCCTCATGAAAAATATTCTCGCTAGTATAGTGCATATTTATAGTTTTTATATTTTCAAGGTTTTTTTAACAAAACAATGTCAATTTTTAAAATATACGTGAAAAATTGTATTTATTTGGTGGTATTGGTCTTTCTGTGGGTGTTTTTATTTTCCCACTATTACCCTACTTATTTCCACGTAATTTTAGCAAAGCATGTAACACAGAACAGAGGAGAGAAGAAATATTTTTGGCTGAAGACATTGGAGTAAATCACAGCTCTTGTGAGAAAATGTCATGAATATCTATGTTGAACAGACAGGACTTAGATTTTATGAGAAAGAGATAGAGAGAAAAGTGCAAGCACTCAATTTATCTACATCTGAACGATAAAGAACTGACTGAACCCTTCTGGTATTGAAATCTATGCATTTAGAGAGAGTATTTTTAATTTTAAGTTAGTATTTTGGTCACTAACCCATTTATAATTCGTAAGGTCAGAAGGAAACGTTGCAGAGATATAGTTTGACCTATACAGTACAGACTGTAGGGCTCCCTAAATTAATTACCACTCAAAGAAAAAAAAAAGAGTATGTCTTTCAGAAACATAACTTTAATTTGAACACATGTTGACGGAGAACCCACAGCTCTGGTAAGCTGTTACAAGATTTTGTAACATTGACTCTTAAAAAGCATACATTTTTATTTTATTCACATAAGGCTGTCTTCTACAAGACAAAACTGGTGGGTTTTGTTGTACCTTTATTTGCTATTGAAGCATCAATTATGAATATCCTATTATTCTTGTAAATACCTGTGGACTGGTTGAGTTACACCAAAGTTTCTCTGATAAAATCTCAGACTCTATGCAGGAGACATTTCCCACTTCTTCATTTCATGGAATGATAGAATGGTCTGGGTTGGAAGGGACCTTAAAGACCATCTAGTTCCAACCCGCCTGCAATGGCCAGGGACATCTTCCACTGGACTTTGCTCAAAACCCTTTCCAACATGGCCTTAAACACTTCTCGGGATGGGGAATTTCTCATGACCCTTCCCATATTTTCCTAGTAAGGTTACTGTTTTTATTTTTTCATTTATATCTACATTACCAAAATATTTCCAATGCTTTGTAACTTTTATTAATTACAAATAAGACAACAAATAACTATGCAGAGATTATTCAGGATGCTAGCATTTTTATGAGCATGGAATCCACTGTACCTCAGGAGTCATGTTTGCCATAGTAGTTTCCTAGTGTTTTACACCTTAATGTTTATGAACAACTTGAGAAGTCTAGTGTGATAACATTTATAGTGTACTCTTCAGAAACTGTGAAATCAAGTTATGCTACTTGGTCACTCAGTCTTACATTGGCTTTCTTATTGCCTTCTTGGGAGGGATAGAGGTGTGTGGTTTTTTTTCCCCATATGGTGGGAATGAGAATATATAGACACATTTAGTTTATGTGCCTGAAATTCATTTATTTGTAGGTCATGCCCATCCAAACCTCCCTTGCTGCTTGGACAGACGGCAAATCTTTTTAGGAAACAGTTCATTTTTTCCTTATCAACACTGGGAAAGGACATCCTATTTTTTTCCTCAAGGGCAAAGAATGAGGACAGTGAGACCTCCACCTTGTGCACACTGCTCTGCAAAGCAGGGGGGAGCATAGAGTGTTTTCATGAGCTGAAAGTCTCTGAAAACTGAGTGCACAGAACAGCTGAGACGCTATCACCATCCCAGATACTTCACTAAGCTGGATAATTTGTCCGTCACAAGACAAGTCCGATTTAGGGAGAAGATTAGTGTAGCTAATGCTATAGAAACATCTCCTGTGTAATCACTGTATTGTTTTTCCCCCTCTCTGCAGCAAGGTGCCAGAGAGGTTCATCTTTCTCTGTGCTGTTCTCACAGAGCTTCCCTGTGGTGCTGCACCAGATCGTACAGAAAGAGGAGATACCTTAAAAAAGACATGCAAAAGAAAACTCCGCCCCCTCCCAACTGTTTTCACTTTTCAGGGTGAATAACAGTAAGTACCACACTGATCTAATACCAGTTTCTTTAATGATTTCCTTGGGAAAGGAGATTTACTTCACTTGTAGCCCCATACCTGAAAGATATGTGCCAACTTGATTCACCTGTCTAGCCTACTCAGTGCCACAGCTGGAAAACTCTCCTTCCTCCTCAGTATTGAACTAAGAGTGCTGCTCTTCACTTTAGTGGCTTTTGCCTTGTTGTACAGAGGATCATTCTGGCACTATATTCTCTTTCTGGTTTCCAGCTACATGTCCATCACTGTAGTAGCTCAAAAGCTCCTTTTCCACCTCATCAGGCAGAAAACTTGTACATGCAAGAAAATACATGTATATATGTCTGTATGTATGCTGCTGATGTTCAGCACTTTTGCTTTTCAAAGACACCTTGAGTTAATACTATGCTATAAATAACTGCTCATTCTTATTCTGTATGAGCGAGTCTTTGTTCCCTGAATTTGCCATGGGCATTCTGGTGTTTCAACTTCATCTCTGACATATCACTACGATCGTGTTCTGTTGCTGGCAGGTTTAAAAAAAACACAACACCTACAAACCAAAGGCAGAAGAACCCCTAACATATGTAACCCCTTAATCCCTTTTAACATAATCACGTGAATTACATTTTTTATATTTATCAACATGCCAGTTCCAGATCTGTAACGTTTTAGTAGGTTAAATATTGTTTGTTCATTTAATTTTGCTTGTACACTACTGCATGCTTTTAACTGTTTAACTAAAAAAAAAAAAAAGTTGGATTTACACTGGCTCCTGGATGCTACCTAATGCTGATAGTTTTCTCCTTAGATTTCTCTTGCATTCTTTTGGATCTCTTCAAAGTGAGTGGAATGGTTTGAATGTTGACCAAAACTGAACTGGTTACAGGACCTAAGAAAATGTTTTAATATAAATAGTGCATAGACAGAGATTATAAAGACAATTTCAGGCACATGGGAAAGGCAGACAAGGAAACTGAAATCAAGACATTTCCATTTGGGTCTGGTAGATGACTCTCTCAAGTTTTTCAGCATAGGAATGTGGATGTTCATGAAAACTTGATCAAAAGCCATATCCAAACATGCATTTGCATATCTGAAATAGAGTGTACAAAGATTTTAAAGGCCTACATCCAAGATTGTCATCCAAAACTTCCTTTATTTACACATACTTAAGCCTGATAGCACCGTCAAACTTCAGTGCTCCTTTGTGGTGAGAAAGCAAGTTAGCTGTGAGAAGCTGATGACCTAATCACAGTCAGCTGTAGCCACAGGCATCATGCACTTCCTTCTTTTGCCAAGGGGTTAAAGTCACACTGGTCCCAGAATTATATGTGTGCCAGACACTTGTCACACAGAATGGCTCATAGCTACCTGTGCTGTAGAAAATCATTACATAAATGAGACAGTATGTATATTGCTTACTGCCATGAAGAGCTGCAAAAAAAAAAATGGCAGGGAAGGCAGAAAATTGACGGTATTTTTATATTATAGTTGATGCGTGTTAAGAGGTTACATTCAGCAATTATTGGTGATACTGAGTAAGAGCAAGTAGAGCAGACTCCCAAAGCTAAAGGGTTTTGAGTAAAACCACTTCAAACAAAGTAAGTGCTCTGTTTTCTGTGAAAGCACTGGAGCAGATATATTATATGCAACACAACATTTGGTTCTGAGTGTAGGATGTACAGAGTTAAAGTGCTAGTGTATTCAGATTAGATTTGAATAAGCTGCTGTTATGAAGACAAGTGTTTAAAGTAATACAAAAATTGTCCAGTGTCAGTTTATGTAGTCTTAGTTTTCAGGCTGACAGTATTTAATTCTTTCACTGGTGGTTTGGATAAGGACTGGTTGAGATAAGAGTTGAGAGTTGTATCTGATCATGGTTTAATGTAAACAACAGAACACAGAGGTGCCTTTTATTTTTTTTTCCCCCAGAAATTTTCTAGCTGTTTCTAGATTTCTAATCTTAGAGAAGTCCATAAAACGTGCAGATCTGAAGCCATAATTCATTTGGCTATATCCCATACCGGCCATTCCATGGAGGCAGGCAACCCTTAATTGGTCCCATTCCCTGCGAAAGTGGACTTAACAATTGCTGGTGTTCTGCATGACTTCTCAAGTCATCCTAGATTCTATGTCCTGATGGTTAAGAGGCCCTTTTTGTGTTTGCCTCAAAACAACTCAAAAGGAAGAACTGACAGGTCGTTTTCGCTCAAGCAAACGGCCAGGAGGCAGAGCAGGAGTCCTGCTCCATCCAGGTGATGCTTCCTTGTGTCGTCTGCCCTCAGGCCATGAAGATCAACTGCCCTGGCAACAAACTGCCCTGAGACAGAGGGACACAGGCTCTGGCGCCTGTCGTGGCACAACATGAAAACACCTAGGCCTCACCAGATCCCCTGCGAGTGAGTCTGACCTGTGGGAGGGTTCCAAGAGAGCCTGGCCTATAGAAAGGCAGCTGTTCTGCAGCCGTGGGTGCACACCCCGCTATCCCGTATCCCTGCAGGCTCACTGACTCCAAGGCCCACAATGACTCCAAGTCGCTGCTGGATCTTCGGGGCAGTGAGCCTATTTCTGTTTTCTTTCCTTCTTTTCTTTCTCCTTCTGCTTCGTATATTTTATAAGAATAAGAACCTGCTATAGTTTTAGGGAAGTTTTCAATAAAGATAATTGTTGCTTCGTTTTTCAGCCTCTTGAGGGCCTGTGGTTTCTCCCGTGAACCGCTCAGAGAATGGTCTCTCCCACTGGGGGGGACGGGACAGGACACGTGTTTATTTGAGTAGATGAAGGAAGGATGTGTTTTGACAGGTCAGCAGGATTACAAGCTAGTTCCCAGTTTCTGATGCAGAGGGCTGACCAATGTACAGGGGGGTTGTACAAGGGGTTTGTACAAGGGGGTTGTACAAGGGGGGATAAAGGAATTTTGCTTGTTTAACAGAAAGCATTGTTTGCAAATACCTGTCAAGCTTGCCATGCAGTACCAGGACAATATGCTATTGATAAGGGGGGAAACAGTCTGATAAGGGGAAGAAACAGACTGATAAGGGGGAGGAGCAGTTACTTAGCTCCAGTGAAGACCAGATTCATGGTTTGGACTTTGACCAGACTCCTAAAGAGCATACGTGACAGCTAGAGGTGAAAATTTCAGGCTCGACTCATTTACTTCATCTTGAGACCCTCGCCCATGACCGGGGGGGGCACTGCACAGGCTCAAAGGACCTTCTAGCTCACTATAATACGAAGCTGGGATAGGACATGAATATGTATAGGCGTATTGTGCAACCTCATGAATACATATAACTTTAGAGAATAAATGTAGAGGGAAACAACACTGAGGCATGCATGCCTTTGGAGGAGCTATCCCCCATGCGTCTCAGCGCTGAATAAAAGAATACCTACTTTAAAACTTTAACGAGTTGTGGGGTCTATCTGCGTATCATTTCCAGTTGTAGAAGTGTCCCTGTTGCAAGGAAGTTGTGCTGGACCCCTTCATTTTTGGGGATTTCTCTTGCAGTTACTGCCCAAGAACTTAACTCCAGAGAACAGGGAGAACTTAACTACAGGAATCCATAGGGGTTTTTTGAGATCTGTTTCACTTGGGTTTAAAACTTGTTCCTTTGCCACATAGCCAGCACTAGTGTCGTGGTTTAAACCCAGTCAGGTAACTTGTTCACTCACTCCCAGTGAGTGGTGCCGAGCTGACAACAATCGAGGTCCGTGTCCGTCTCCCCCCCCCCCCCCCCCCCGCACCAGGGCTCTCCTCTTCCCCACTCCCGGAGGAGCAGGGAGGAGGATCGAGAGAGTGCAACTCCTATGGGTTGAGACAAGAACAGTCCAGCAACAAATCACCACCGCTACTATCAGCTAAAACAATGATAAGGGAAAATAACAAGGGAAGAGAATACGATACCACCGGCCAAGAAAGCGAGTTCCACCCGGAAGCCCCTGTCCTTCCGGGTAACTCCCAGTTACCCCCCACCCTGGGCATGACGTGCTGTGGTATGGAATACCTCCCCGGCTAGCCCGGGTCAGGCGCCCTGGCTCTGCTTCCTCACAGCTTCCCCTCCTCCCTGGCAGAGCATGAGCCTCACAGAGTCCTTGGTCAGGGTAAACATCACTTAGCAACAACTGAAAACATCGGCTTCACCAGCACTGTTCTCAAACTAGAAGTCAAAACACAGCACTGCACCAGTTAACACAAAGGAAAAACATGACTGCTACTGCTGAACCCAGGACAACTAGGCAGATTTTGTACAGGAGTGGGCATTTATTCTCATGAGGCAGCAAATCTCAAGTTACTTTCTGCTTGATTGCTTTGCTCTTTCTCTCTTTCCTGTATAACCAAGAGATAAAGTTATGCATTTAAAAGGGAGCCACGTTTGTCCCTCCTTTCTCTTTTTTTCTGCCATATATACATATATATAGATTTTTTTTTTTGTCATTGGTTAGAGATGGTATGGTTTGGATTTAGAAAAATATTTTGTATGTGGGCAAGACTGCCACTGATTTTATTGTTTCACAAAATGGAGAACTAAAATGAAGAAAAAGCATACATGACAACATTCAAAATTCTATCAGAGCTGTGTATATTCAATGTGGCAGTACATACTGGAGTTCGATGAGGCCTTGCCTGCCATCTCACAACTCCTGACAGCATTGTGTATTTGGTTTTTAGTAGAAACTCTGAAAACGTGTGAAATCTAGTATTTGTGAATCTAAGTCATTATTGTCTCATCTCTCAGAGAGTGTATCATCCAATTTTAGAAGCAAACTTCATATCCATTGTTCGGAAGAAGGATAGACAGTTTTGATTGCATTTTGTGTTATAAACAGCAAACTCACTATAGAAATGGCTGGACTTATTGCACTGAAAAAAACCCTCTACGCTGAGGACCCTGTTTGTATGAAAAGCCTTCTGTATGTAATGTGAAAGTTTCTATGACTGAGAACTGCACAGTACTAGTAGTTAGGGCTTTATTACTTAGTTCTAATTTGTATTGATGGCCTAAAAAAAGTAGCAAGCTTTGCAGTTCTATGAAAGAAAAGATTATAAATGGAGATTAATTATAATTTTGCTAGCTCAGTACTTGTAAAACTAAAGCAATTTATATTCTTTCTCTTAATGATCTCCATTCCTGATTGCAGTAATGTAATCTAATTGTGATTATGATAGTATCTGAATCATGTGGGCCTCTATGTGATTGGAACTACTCTTTGCATTAAAAAGTAATTTTGGAGTAATGATGAAAAGTTACTGTGGAAAATTGGCAAGTAATATATTTTACTCTGTATCTTAAGTTTCTGCTTTCATTTTTGATTGTATCTTATAGCAAGGGTAAGTATGATACTATATCAAGGATTTATTACATCAAAGACTTATCAATGATAACTATGGGTATCAAGGATATAAGCATGATATTATTGGAATAACACAGATATGGTTGAGGCAAGAAATTGAGGTTTTGAGATACTAGTCTGGGGTTTGTGGAATGGGTAGATGGAGGAGGAGCCCTATCAGTATTCCTGGGAGATGTGTGTTTTCTGAGGGAAATTTTGCCAAGTATTTTGGCTGACGTAGCAACATCAATTCTGATAAAAGTTAAGCACAATAAAGGTAGTAAGTGGTTTTCTGAATCATTTTTTGAACTCTTAGGTCTTTGTTTACAGATGAGATAGGCCTTCAAGAGTGCCAGAACTTTGATAAAGATGGCTTTTAATTACTCTGTTATTGACTGCAATAAAGTAAAACTAGGGAGGGAATACTCATGTCTCTAAAGCTAAAGTAGGACTGCCTCTAGTTTCTTGTGCGTTTTATTGAATTGTCTTTCAGAAACTATTTGAATTAATTCAGGCATTTGTGCCAAGGGTAATAAAGGGTGTTGAACTTAAGAGGTATGAAAGATCCAGTGATCTCAACATCATTTGATTTAAAATATTTGTTGAGGAGTAAAAAGCAATGCAAGCTTTACGACAGCAGGCTGACTTTGAGGGAATGCAAAGTGTGCTAAAGAATTTTTATCAGGATTTTATTATAATGTATGGTAAATCTACTGAAGAAAATTGGAATTTATTTCAGAAACAGTTGGAGGACATTTGAAATTCATCCTGGTTTAAGTCTAAAGAAGGATAAAAGTAACAATGCCCAATGTGGCTAAGTAGGGTTATATAGTAAAGAGTATGATAAGCAATAAGCACAAGGTGTTTAAAAAAAAAAAACAACAAAATCTGTTAAGGTGAAGCGGTTGAAAAGCTATATAATATAAGCAGAAGCAAACTTAAAGGCTAATTAGAAAAGCAAAAAGGAAATACTGAACACTATCTGCAGAAAAAATATTTGAGAGGATAGTAATATCCTGTGAAGATACAGAAAATCGAAAGGAAAAAATAGATCCACAAATCATTATAGTGTCAACAAAGATGTAGCGGATTTTTTAGCAGGTTTTATTTTTGCATGTGAATGCACAGAGGTGGGTGGATGGATGGATGGATGTGCAGGCAGATGGGGAGCTGTTGAACATAGGAGGAGTATTTTGCTTTATATTGCAACATGTGCATCCTCACCTGAAGAACTGATAAACATGACAGATGTCACAGTATTAATTTCATAATCATTTAATGTGATTGGATTTGCAATCTGAGATGCAAATAATCAGTCCAATTTCAGACAGTCAGTCAAATTTTAAAGAAAACCAGGCCTACTGATAGCATTCATTATGACTAAGACCCATAAAACCCACATGGTAGCCCATAACTCCAAAGGGAAGTGTGAGCAGAATGGAGTGTGCAGCAGGTGTGATTACATCTCAAGTATCTGAGGTAACTTAGTTAATCTCCTAGCTGATTTAGTCTTTTATTATTTTTTTCTGGGACCTTATTGCATGAAGAGGTCTGGCTCCAACTGTGCCTTCCTGGCTCAGGATGGGCTGCAGCACAACATAGAGCTAAAATAAAATACAGATCTACTTACGACAAGCTGTGACTCTTCATTGTCACTTTTTGCTTCCAGAGGGGGTTCCAGCTGTCCCCTTAGGAGTCAAAAAGAGCTTAGCTCTTTTACTACTTTACTTTCAGACCTGTAGTTTCTCAAAGCTGCTGTTTGCTTCTGTTAATGGTTTGCATAGCAAAGTTTGGGCTAACCTACAGCTTTAGCTTGGTTGGCAATAATAAATGCATACAAGAATTGTTTTCTTCAGAATGTCTATTCCTTTTAACAAGTGTTTTTTCAATAGCCAGTATTATTGTGAATTCCCCCATGATGCAGTGATTTTTTTGCTCCCCCTGCTGTCACTACAGTAGCAAATTAACCAATCCTTTTGCTTGCTGTGAATGTGTATTGATAATGTTGATGTACAAGATATTCTTGTTAAAAACAAGCACTTGCAGAAAAGAGAGGAGGTAGCCTTATGGTATTTAAAAAAAGTCAGCCCAGGGAATATTCCATATTTTAGGCACCAACGGTATTATCTGCTGATCAAAAAGTCCACAAAAATTATCAAGTGGAATAATTATTTGCTCTTCTAAAAGATTACGCAAACAAGAAAGAGTTACCAAAAAAATAAATAAGGGCTTATATTACTAACCTTCTTTGTGTGTGAGAAAGCTTAAATGCATGCCTTGGAATAACTCAGAATTATTGCACTGAAATTACTGCTTTAGACTGAGCCCCTTTCAGGGGTGTTTCTGTAAAAATCTTTTCTTTGCTTTCTAGTGATCTAATCTGCTGACAGCTCTCTCCTTCAGAATTCATTTTATTTACCTGGTTGGGTCCTGAAATGCTCACAGAAGATGCCTGCGAGGCTGCATGATAGTACTGGGCTGGGGAGGTTGCAGTCTCTGCTGGCCTTTGTGCAGTGCCAAGGCAGTCTGTGGGAACCAGATTTTCAGGAGTTGAAGCTTCACTCTGAAAAGGGGGTTTCATTCACTCCAGTTACCAGTCCTGCTTTAAGATGCCTCTTGCTGCAGCTGTGCATGTCAGCAGATATTTAAAGAAGGGAATATCTATCTAAAATATATTTCTCTCTTTTTTTTTTTAATATACCGACAGCTTAAAAATATTCCATTTATTCTCTTTGCATAGTAACTCTCCCTGCCTGTGACTACCTGTCCAGTGATTTTTGTGGGTTTCCAGGCCATTGCAACAAATCATTTTCAGGCATGCAGCAGACACTGTTCCCTTGTCCCAGATGGAGGTGAGCAGCTGCCATGGGGTGCCATGCCCCAGGCCAGGGAGCATCACTGGAGGAAAAAGCAGGCTACAAGGCTTGCAAAAGAAGGCACGCTGGCAGGAAGGTTTCTCCCATGGAGGGCAGTTTCTCAGCAACACTGCCCTCCTAAGGTTTCGGGAGTTGGGGGCCCCTTGCCCCTGTGAAGGAAGTTCCACGGGTGCCTGTTAGACATTGAGTGCTTTGTGAGGGACTGCGGGGCCGGCCGGCTGTCTGCCTGTTCCCTTAAGGGAACTTGACAGATCTTAAAAAAAAAATCAATTTTAAGCTCACATGCCCCAGTGGGTGCCAAAGCCACTTCAGAGAGCCTGAGAGATGGCTGAGTCGACAGGATTTGACTTCTAGAGGTAGAAAGGTGACAAACTCCATCATGAGAAAGGGGCAGCTTAGGGCCTCGAAGGCCGAACCTGCTCCCAGGATCCGGGGCCTGGTGTTGTATTGAACCTATTTATCTCTTTCATGGGCCCAAGGTACCATGGGGAAAGAAAACTTGTTCAAAAAAACACTGGCAGAATTCAAGGGTGTAAATGATGAATTACTTTTCATCAGCTGAAAGGAAACATACTCCGGAACAATACTGAAAGGGAGCAGGAGCATCTGACCTCCTGCTTCAGAGCAGCCAATATCTTCATTCAAGAAGACAACCATGAAATTACACAGAAAATGGGATTGTCATGAACAGCCCCTTGAAATCTCAGTGTACAGTCATTACTGCATGGGAAAAAGCCTTCATCCACACATCATAACTTGTAACAGACAAGGAGGGGAAAAAAAGCCTACCCTGAAAACGGACCTTGGACTTACCAGTAGGAGTGTAGAAAATATTTGTTGATTCAAACTTTTCCCCTCTAGTCTCCCAAATCATTGTAACCAGATATAACAGTGTTCTAAGTCCATAGTAATACTGGCATTCTGGCTACTGACAGCTCGTTGGAGCTGTTTTGTAAATCAAAAGAAAGGAAGAGAGAGGGAAAGCTAATCTATCACTTTATTTATATTATCCATCTTTAGTGAATGATTTATCATTTAAGTGCTTTGAGAAAAAAATCTAGAAACTGTTGTCCAATTAGTGCTGCCCTCTTAAACCATGTACTATAAATATTCATAATTATCATAATCACAAAACAATGTTCATCAGAGCTTCATGTTCAGGGTAACAACTTATTTTCTGTGTTTGCCTAGCAAAGTTTATATTTATCCAAATTAGGCAGAGAACAGAAAGCAAACAAGAGGCTGTTGGTTTATTTGAGAATTAAACCAATCACAGAGAATGAGAAGCCAGGAATATGGGGATAAAAATAACACATTTAACTGTTTATTTCTTTATTCTTGCAGATTTCTACATTGACTTTAATTAAGCTAGCCCTGGGCTAGTGGGCATGGAGAAGGTTGTGGGTTTTTTAAATTATTATGATTATTATTTTTTAATTCCTCATTAGGCTGCTTTTTTCCTTAGCTCTCATGGCTTTAATGACTAGTTCCATTAAATAGGTCAATGGGCTTCTTTTATTTAGAGTTTTATACAGATTTGTATTCCCCTTAATCTTAAATATGGACTATCCAGAGTCTTTCTAGGTGTATTTCTTCATTCCTGCAGATAACAATGTGTTTCTTTCTCTTTTCTCTTCTCTCCACAGCATCTGATCTTTCATTGCAACTTACCTGGGGAAAGCTCTGGCAGCAGTCTGGGCCAGCTACGTGCAAAAATACCTCCCCAGATATGTGCTTGCCTGAGATTTGCAGGCTGTGGGCAGCAGTGAGTAGAAGGCATGCCCTTGTACCACCTTCCGCAATGTTTCCTTGTCTGAGTAACGCTGGCGGCAGGACTGGGGGAATGATGTATGTGGCCGACCCACAGAGTTGGCTATTTGGGCAGCCAGCCTGGAGACTGCAGGAATCTGTCTTGAGTACAAATGGTGCACAGAGACTGAGCTGGGGAGTGGGACTTTAGGGGCATCTGTTGTGCTCCCCACTCCTGTGGGAGGGACACTGCAGAGCCTCCTGTTCTGGGGGGCTGGACCAGCTCTTTGCGGGGCCCAACAACTCAGACCAATAGAAAAAGAAATATGAAAGGGAAATTGCCTTTATCTATCCTAAGAAAAAGAATAAAAAAAGAAAAATCTTGGGGAAAAAAAAAAAAAAGCTGTGAATTAATGACATTTATTTATTCGGTGTCGGAAGTGAGAACATATTTTTTTTTATATGACTTTGCCTGATGGTCAGTCTAGAATATAACTTTATGCTCCAACTTCATGGTGAGAGGCTCCCACCTTCATTTCTGCTTTTCAAGCAGGAAACATCAGAAGGGCGGTGTTTTCTATGTGCCTCAATAACTCTACAATATAAATTGCTGTGTGCAGGTTGTTTGAAAACAGTCACTTTTAGGTGGTACAGCTATTCAGACAGCTGCTGTAACCTGCTTCTGGCCAGCAGTAACTTCTCCTGAGAACTGAGTTTGGTGTCATAGGTTTATCTGTAGCAGAGGAGGGGCTCTTGGCTTGTGAGTTCTTCACATGTGGAAGAAGACTTCTCTAAATGCTTCTACCCTACCTGAGCTTCTGCACCACAAACATACTGATCCAGCAAGCGCCATAGAGTGGGAATTAATTCTCTTCCTCTTTTCCCAAGTCTTTGTTGGGTTCTTGAAACAAAATTCTTTCGTGCAGTTTTTTTAGTAAAGTAGCCCATTCTAGTAACAAATCATGATGCAGAAAATATTAGATGTCACTAATGTGTCAGGGAAAAATCTGGCTGAAAGGTGTGTACAAACTGGGAAAAATTGTGGTCTTCATTGGTTGCCACAGGTAGAAACATAGCAATTGTAGTGCAATGTGCAGCAGTTTAAATGATTGTGTACTGATGGAAGATTCAGATAGCCCTTCAGGTACAATTTTAAATGTGCTACTTTAAGTGCAAGATAGGCTAAAAATAAACTGAATCTCACCTCATACCTCCTAAGTGTGTACTCCAGTCATCTAAACAGGGAATGAATTGGCCCATATGAGTTGTGAATACCAATCTAGAGGTGTCCTTGTGTCTCCACTGCCCCTGAAAGGAGCCAGTGGAGACTTTGTTTCCAGCCCAGTGCCTCAAGCAAGAAGAGATGAGTCTAGGTCATCTAGTGGCAATCTGTAGAGTAATTAGGACCTTGACTGTGACAGCCTTCAGCCTGTCAATAGTTCTGGTTTAGCTTAAAGTTGCCGGTGGCAACTATATTGCAGCTATTTTATATATATATATATATATATATATATATGTATTCATATTTTAACTAGATGAAGTGATTACTATGTGTGTTTTCAGTGATATCTTTAGGTGTACAAGGTAGTGTGAAAGGACTCTTTAAACTGGGATTGAATCCCATTTTATTTTCTGAAAGGTGATGTTGATTGCCTTTATCTTCTTTAGATTTGAATGGTGATGAGACCAGCTTTTCTGCAATGGAAAAGAGGGAACCCCCAAAGTTTAACCAAAGAGTGGCAGCAGGGTATGGTGAGTAAAAACTTGTCACACACGCTATTCCACAGCAACAGTTTCCTTTTATTCAGATTAGCAGATTAGGCAGGTATAGCTAATTCAGCAATTTGACCACAGAGCAACCTGTCCTCAAACTACACAAAGACTGTGCAGCTGAAATTTAGTGTCTTATACGCATAGCTCTTTTGTAACCTGAATATGTTTCAGCCCGATGTTAAGGAATTTTCATTATCCTAATTATAATTAAGTTGCTTGAAATAAATTCAGAGATTGTAAACACTGTAAAAATATCTAAATAGGGAGCTGGTCCATTGATTTTATGGCTAAATCATCACCTTATGTATAAATGATTCTCAGATGCTACAACTGATAAACAATATCATTAATTCAGCAGTCAAAATCCTGCTGTTAAAAGTGGAAAACTGATTGAAAACAAAAAAACCCTCGCTTAGGTGGATACCTCTGTTTCAAAGCAGAGTACCATGTATCATTGCACCATGTAAGCCAATCCAAAGGTGGATTGAACTTTTGGCACACAGACAGTGTTACAGTTAAGGGATTCATTCTCATTAAGAAATGCTCAGTTTTTCCTTCTGGAGCAGGAGGTGTTCTATCCAGATCAGAATTTCTAAAGTATTAGGCACCAGAAAGGCAATTAATAGGATTTGCAAAAGTGTCTGGGCACTGGATGCCAGTCGAATTTCTAGGTGATCTTTCAGATAATGTCTAGAATCCATCAGCATCCTTTGGCACTCAGATACCTTCAAAATGTCGGGTTTAGATGTCTGCCTTGTTCTGTGGTGGATATAGTCTGTAGCACAACTAATTGTGACTGACAGCACAAAGGTGCAAAATTGAAGCACAGGTCTAGAGGCTTGGTCTCATGAAGCCGATGGACATTTAGTATATTTTTAATGTTTCACTTTCACTGGCTCCTTAATTAAATAAGAATATTTCAGATAGGGCAGCAGAAATCAACTTCTTTGGCTGATATGAATTCTGTTTACTCTTCCAACTCTGAACTCAGCAGGTTAAGTAATTGGGAGACAGAAAAGTTCCTATATTTCTATTTCCAGCTGGTGGTGCACAAAAGGCAGGAAGTTATCTCATTAATGGGGCACCAGCTTTATGCAAATTATAGTAACAAAAAGGCTTCCCTTCATACTTTTCATAAATTACCTAATAAAGTAGGAATAAATGGCCATATTCAAGAGCCTTTGTTGTATTTTTAGCACAAGACTCTTTCTGTTACTGCAAATATGACTAAATGTGCCTTGTTCAAAAGGGGTGTTTATGAAATAAGGCCACTCAAAAGCTTTTATTCCTTAACAGCCTTCAGTTACTTTTATGGCACAAAATTAACATAATTAGTCACAGAGAATAGATGACATAAGCAGCGTGCCATGCACAAAAGGGGAAACCAGTATCTAAGGAAGGTATTTTGAGAGATCAAAAATTTTCAAAGTGCTCAATACTAGAAGGTCCTTTTTATTTGTGCACAGCCTTAAGATACTTTCTTACTCCGTGAAATTCACATAATGAGATGCAGCAGACAGATGACATTAGCGATGAGCCATTAGAAAGAGGTCAGTTTCCTCTGAAAGATAGTCACTGTTCCTGCTCGTCATTAATTTGCAGCTTCAAAGCAGTGAGCATATGATAGTCTGGCATGTTAAGCAAGTTGCAGTTATCTTTAAATAACCATTTTTTTTCCAGTTATTAGAAGCTAAAGTTTTTAAACTTCTGACTGAAAGCAAAATTAAAGCACGCAGCAGTGTAAAAAGGCTATGGAGAGATTAGAAAAAGGAAATCAAATATGTTTCATAAATGAAGTTAGCTTTTCCCTGGGGAAAAACTGCCTTAACTTTAAGAATTTGGGGTTGCATGTAGACCTCATAGGCTTGATTGCTTACTGGTAGATGAGAGAAAAGTAAGTAATTTTAGCTGTTATCTTGCTGATTAACGTGTCCTGATCTAAATGGCAGAAATGTACAACTATGTAAATAACATTGCAGCCCAGAAACAAAGATACCTGGGGTGTTTGAATAAGGAGAGAGAAGATAAAGTGATCTGTGCTGATGACTTGGTGTGAACTTTGGTTATGTGCCTGTTTTGGCAGCAAAATATATTTGGATATTAAAACAAAAACTTGGGAGATTTGAATCATGTCTGTTTTCTAAATGATTAGGGAGTGAGCAGAAGTGCAGTTCAGTAGGCATCAGGCAACTCCAATGAGTAGCACTGAAATCTTCATATAAAAAGACTTGTCACTTCTCCAAATAATGTCACATGTCCAAGCTGGTACTAACAAACGCTCTTGTTTTATGATAAATATCCTTTCATTTCTACTCTTCATACTTAATGCTGAAGCTAGGTCATGGGTGAAGCCTCAGAAGGATCCCAGTTTAAGCAACCCAAACTGGTTGTTCAAGTCCAGAGTTAGCCATGCTGCCTGGGTAATGCAGAACAGAAGACAGCATTGCTAATTGATTTATATTATGCCAGGGTTACTGGAGTTAATACAGGTTTGAGGAAATAATAAAGTAATAATATGCCCTATAATATCATTCTTTAGAGTCTTCTTGCTTAATTCAGCAGGCTTTTGAATCATGCATCAACATAACTGTGCAAGTCACCCAAATTAAGATCATGGTTTCCCTGGTTTCTGTCTGTCACCCTTCTGCAAAGAGAGACCTCAGGGAATGCTTAAGCTACTTATCCCAGTACCCCACGTGCATGTTCGGGATTCAGTTACCCTCCACTTTCAGCGCCATCCCTGGCACAGCTTTGGACAGGAACAAGGTTTCTTCTTCCACAACACAGACACCACATTGCTCTTAAGGAGGCCATGCAGTCATAGAGATCCAACCTGTGCCATGTCTCTTGCCCTCAGAGCCCAGCAATAGACCCTGCCTTGCTTAATTATAAGAGGATTGAAATACAACCCCTGGGTTCCACCCATGGCCAGTCACCCATGAGCAGTGTTTCTCTTTTCCAGCCCATAACAGGGGAGGCCATACTTTGTAGGCATCTAATATAGGTAACACTGTTAAATGTCTGAAGTAGGATAGGATGAGGTTGAGCTTCAGTTCCTAAGGAAAATCAGCTAACTTCACAAGCCTTGGGGGCTATCATTCATCTGTGGTGTTTTAATTTGGACTGGACTTTCATTCTGTGCTGTGCTTTACTTGGAATGAAGTGCAGGGTTCACAAAGTGATGAGAAGTGCAGGATGTTTTACAACCTGGCTGTATTAGGCTGCTTTGAAACTCATTTAGAGCTACCAGTAATGCAGTTATGGATGTATCATAACTGTTTCCACAGCAGATGCATCTGAATTCTGGATTCAGAATTGAATCCAGGTGTAAATCCCATGGAGCCTTGGGATACCCCAGTTTAGTGTCCTAGCCCTGCTAATTTGAAAGAGCTCTAGCTCTTTTAGACTGGTGCTTCCAGTTATGCATAGGTCTAATGCCCGCACCGCTTCAAAATGCATTCAGCACTGCTTCAGTTATTTACTAAATGAGTTTCTGTCAACATGGGATTGCAAATATTTTTAAGAAGAGAAACTTTTACATACTGACTTTCCAGGGTCCTGTCTCTGAAAGCCCTGGTTTCAAAGCAGACCATCCCTTTCTGGTAGTTGGCATCAGCACTGGGGTCTTCACTCGCCAAGATGAAGCATTTCTGAGCTTGCAGACCTTCCCATTGCAAGGGGAAATCCAGCCAGCTGAAAATTTAGGAAACAACTTCTAAAATAGACACAGTTAAGATCAAGATGATAAAATAAATAGAAGATTAAGAAACAAGCAATCCTTCTTCCCCTTTCTCATGGAGAAAAAGACTTACATTTAGGATAGTACACTCCTCATTTTGTAAGAACCTTCCTTGAGTTTGTTTTGCTGCACTTTTCTAATGGTTATTTATGTGTGGAGCAATATTTTTGGACTGCTCTTGTATGGCATGTTAGAAAAAAGAATATCTATTTATTAAATAAAGAAAGATGGGAAGACTGGACAGATGTTATTATGTTAATCCCAACCGCTGACCCCTGCTTGCCTGGTTAACAGAGATACATAGCCATTAGTTTTGAAGTGCGGGAAATATTTTTTCCTTTCTTGGGGCAATGAACAGAACATTATTAATACCTAAATGACTGGTGTCAGTTTTCAATATTTAGGCCAAAATTTCAGCTTATTATAATTTTTTTTCCTGCCTTGTGAAATGTGATGTTTTAAGGAAAAACCTGAAACCAAAACCATTTTGCTTCAGAACATAAATATTTGATTCTAAAATGTTTTTCCTAATGGATGCTTTAGTACTGCTCCTGTTGTGCTCTTTGGGTTATGCCCTGGAACCCTGTGGCTCTTGTATCTGGATCTTGTATCTTCCTGTTTAAGATCTTCAGGGCACATCATGGGGTAACCTAGCTTCTCAAATGATCTTGGGCTGAGGTGACACAACTCACTCGCTGTATGTTATTTTTGTGAGTGCTTGGTGCCACACGCTTCCTACAGATTGGTCACAACCCTTGCCAAAACCAGCCCTCCTTGTGCTCTTCTTTGGGTCTTCAAATGCTTTATGAGATTATCAGTGAGTTAAGACTTGCAATATGAATTGGTGTGTTGGCCTGTACCTTTCTGTGGTGCAGGAGCAAAAATGGTTTAGTAGGAAAGAGAAAACTGGGAGCCCTAAAAATTAGGTGTGGAATTGTAATTTATCAGCAGCCCCTTGCTAAGGCTTGCAGATGTATCAGGCTTTCACCACACATCTTCAAGGAATTACTGCAACTTGTACTATTTGTCCAAAAAAGTGAAGCAGTTATTATCAGCAAATGTTGTTCTCATCCTGTCTGTGCCAAAATGGGTAAAATCTATTCCAGTTAGTTAATGTATTTTCACATACATTGCATGCAAACTATCAAGCGGTAATGTGGAGATGGTCTCCTGAAGATAAGCTTATTTTGCCAAGTCCAAAAAATATGGTTGGATGACTTCGGAGAAGGGAAATACGAACATTCAGCAGATGAAATAAGCAGCAGTGAAAGCTGATGAAATGCCACTGTGATTCTGCCAAATCAGTGAACAGGTATACATGAGTAACAAATGTCAGAGCAGAGAAGTGTTAGCTGCAAGCCTGTTCCAAGAAACGATACACAGTGAAAAGAAAGAAAGATAGGGTGCAGTATCAGTTCAGTGAAAATGTAAAGGAAGAGGAGAAGGATTTTATTGGTATTTGAAATGAGAGTTTCACGTCCTTTAAGTGCCTTTTATTATATTCAGCCTTCTTCTTCAAGGGAAAATATGGTTTGTTTGTGATACATTTATAAAATTATTCCTGTTCTTTGCTGGTACTGAGTTATATTTGTTGTACTTCCTATTTTTTAACATAAAGCTTAAATAAAGTAATATATTACTGTATGTCTATCACAAAATGAAAGTTGTCATCAATGGGAATGTATCACTATAAAACTTCCATGTGGCTAATGTTATCCTAACTAGACAATATGCCACACGGGTATCTTCAAAACATGCATTAGAATTTTTCATGTAGCTTGATACCAGTATCTAAAGTGTATGAGAATTAACATCTAGGCTATCTGAAAGCCTTTCACAGTACTGCATCTTGGTTTTGTTTTCACTGAGATGAAAAACAAAATTAAAAAAAAAAAGAAAGCCAAACCCCAGAGATTTTTCTTCATTGAAAGATAGAAAATATCCACAGACACTTTTTACTTTCTCTGAAAAATTTAGTATAGACCAAATCCTAGCATGTGACTGATGAAGAGTTCAGTCTAGTCCTTGACATTAGACAGTAAAATAGGATTTGTGAAAGAGCTCTGCTGGCCTAATAGTACTCCCATCTATATCAGTGGGCATAAACTTAATCAATGCTGAGTGTTTTTGAACGACTTAATGCCCAAAATTTCCAAAAGATGCTACTTCATAATTCTATATTTGAGTCTGATTATGCAATTATTTTCATTTGGTATTTTGTTTGCATTTTTTTGTCAATGAAGGTGTTGTATGCAAGCATTATAACTGAAAAGATACGCTGAATTGGAGATGTTACTGGGACTAGAATCATGCAATGAGTATTGTCAATTGCTCAGATTAGAAGTTTTTAAGTTTTTGTAATTTTCAAGTCCTGTGTCTTCCATTATCGATAATTTCTATAAATACTATGATACCAAAACCAGTTTTGGAAGAGGAATGCAAAGTGGAAGTACTGCAGAAAACAGCTGAAGGCCACAAGACATTTCCTGAGATTCCTGTAGTAAAAAGAAACCGATGGTAAGGAAAAAAACACAACAAAAGGAGATGCTAGCAATTTCTACATGTCACATTCAGAATGGATTATATCTGCTTTAACTAATAAGAATCTATAGAATGGAGTGAGAGAATTATGAATTGGATGTTCCTGTTAAGGTCTAGTTCAGTTTAATTAAAACACGAACTGTAAAGCAATATGTATGTGCATGTGTGCACACACAGCCTGGTTTATATATCAACATGCGTACAAACCAATACATAAAATGCAGACACCCTTGTTCATTATACCTAAACTTTTGCTTTAAACAGAAAGCTTTATACATTATTTTAAACACATTTTTAACACATGTTAATAATATTCATGCTGTTGCTTTGAAAAATCTGTGAGATGTGGTTAATGAAGAGAAACTGCAGCATAAATTGCATGTAAAATATGCAATCCACAACAACATATTTTTTCTCAAGCTAAGTTTTCTACATTAAACATCTTTTAGCTTGTTTAAATTTATTCCCTATTATTTATAAAGAGCATCATCAGCCACCACTGCTTGAAACAACTGCAAGTAGTAAACCAGGCAGTCTTCTTACTTTAATAAGATTCTTGGGTTAAAAATAGATTTTAAGTCTATCTTACATTAAAGAATGTAAATCCTAATGAAATTGCACAAAATGTTTCTCATTTTCAAGGGTTGTTTTTTTTTTGTGTGTGTGTGTTTTTGTTTTTTTTTCTCATATGACCTAATATTTTTTTTCTGAGGTTTCACTAAAGAAATGAGAGGGACTTTTTACAAAGAGCATGTAGGGATATATGACAAAGGATAACAGTTTTAAACTGAAAGAGGGTAGATTTAGATTAGATAGATATTGGGAAGAAATTCTTCACTGTGAGGGTGGTGAGGCACTGGCACAGGTTACCCAGAGGAGCTGTGGCTGCCCCATCGCAGGCACTGTTCAAGGCCAGGCTGGAGGAGGCTTTGAGCAACCTGGTCTAGTGGAAGCTATCCCTGCTTGTGGCAGAGGATTTGGAACTGTTTGGTCTTTAAGGTCCCTTCTAAATCAAACCATTCCATGATTCTGTGAAAAAATGGCTGTAGGGTTTTTGTTGTTGATTTGCAGTTTTCTTTCCTACTGTCACTTAACAGTCCGTGTAGTTTACTAAATAAGCTTCACCTGAAGATCCAGTTTAGACTTCTGCACTAACAGGGAGTAATATGTTATTTTATTAATGTCTATGTGAGTTTTGATTTATCTTTTTTCTTTCTTTTTTTACATTCATTTTTTTCTCAGCCTCTTCTACTGTAGAACAAACAGTGCTAATTCCTTATCATTTTTTCTTCCTAGAAATTCTGTTTTTCTAGACTTATAATTGTCATTCTTCTCTTTTACACTCTTTCAATTTTGTCCAAATCTTTTTTTTAACTGGATATTTCATGACTGTGTATATTACTACAGCTGGGCCAAGTAATATCAAGGCCAAGTGCATCAGGTTGTTTCACACTTCTTACAGTCATATATATTTGCATGTACCCTAAGGTGTTGCATTGTCTTTTTTCCACAGCATTGTAACATTTAGGTTTCTTATCTGTGTAACTGTTGTGCAGAACTACTGTCTTAACAGAATGTCCCCCGTTCTGTATTTAACATCCTGGTTATTCCTAACTAAGTATAAAATTTACATTTTTCTGGTTTAGTTAAACATTATTTTTTTAAATTAATTTTTCCAATTTGAGAAGATCTTTTAAATGTTAATCCTGTTCCTTAATGTACTTGAAATCCATCTCTGCTTGGTGATAGATGCATATGATGATGAGTTTTCAATTTCAGCTTTTACTTTTGGTGTCCAGAAAACTGTTCCTTCCTTCTCATAAACAACAGATGAGCTAGTACTCAGTAGTCAATCCAGGCTTTTAAAGCTTTAAGATATTAGCCCAATGGAGGCAGTTGTTTTGCTTTGTTATTGTAAGCAAAAATTCCTGGTGATTCCGAGACAATTTATGTCAGAATCTTATTGGGGAAAAAAATCCCACACATGGAGACAGGGGCTTAAAATAACATTCCAATAATCTGGTGAAAAACTAGACACAACTATTGAGCATGACAAGGAGCAAGTGGTGACTTACATTCATAGATCATCCATTCAATTATATTAGCTGTATATGCAGTTTAGTAGGTTTCAATCGTTTAAAATTATGTGTCAATAAATGGGTAAGTGTTCACCTCTGAAGTCATTCGTCAGAAAGTTGATATATTACTGCCACTGTGGAAGTCAGAGATACTGAAAAACAGGTGAACAGAGCCTTGGACTGGACAAGACATAAATACAGATTAGTTTAGAAGAGGCAGGAAGAGGTTGGATGTTATCTGTGGGGTGGCATCACTGAAGAAGAGATGGACAATACAGAGAGGTGCAGTGCTGTGCACGTAAAGCTGAAAAAAGGGTGTAAGGACAGGTTGAAGGTGGTGGCCAACATGCAGGATTTATGCAGGTACTATCGGAAAAGGAAAAAGAGGAAGTCCCAGGGATGACAATTTCACTGAAATTTTCACTAAATTGACTTGGAAGCCTGAACATTTAATTTTGAAGAGATAAACATTCTTGCTGCTATTGGTTATGTTTTGAGTGGGGATGTTTATGGAATTGTTTATCTTCCTTCCATGTCTCTACTAGCACAAGCTTTTAGTTTTCCAAATTCATATCAAATTTGCATTTCACCCAAACACATCAGGGCTGTAAAAAGAGTAGAGGCCAAATGAATAATTTTGGAGTTGAGCTGAGGCATATCATAGATGAAGGGGTGAAACTGACTCTTTTTGCATTGCTTTTTTCAGTGAGCCTCTGTTTAAACTGTTATGAGCATGCTGTGAGCTATGCTTTCTTTTGCTTTCAGGTGTGAGCTATGTTGTATTAACACTATTCAGAGGAGCAACAGGCTAGGTGGTGTTATGTAGCCACAGATTTACAGATTTCTTTCGTTCCGCAAATTGAGCTTGGACTGGTTTGTTCCCTTCTTTTGTTGTATGTGTTATTCCACTTTCTCATTTATTTGGTGTCTTGTTAATTTCTTGGGACATACCCAAAGCCTAGTGTTGATGGTGATGGACAGAAAAAGTAGAGGGAACTTACCTACCATATTCTCAGGCTTTGCTAAAGGTCTTTAGGAGGAGAGATATGAGATATATTCGAAATTAAGGCATGGTCTGCATTAAGCAGACTGTAAAAGAAGTTTGAATTTGGGTTAGGAAGAATATTGGCACTTGTGAAACAGGTTTGGCCACCCTTAGTTTAGAGAAAATTTGTGGAGACTTCTTTGTAAGATTTACGGTTGACCTCCATGTCCAGCAAGGCAATTTGATGTCTTAGAGAGATACAGCTCATTTTCAGAGTTGCAGACAGACCTTAGGTGCTACATCTCACACTGCAGTATCATATTTGAGCTATTTTGGCTGTTTTGCGCTATTTTTGAGTTACAGTACAACACACTCAGCTTTAAAACAGGAAGGAAAGAAAACAAGTCTTATTGTTTTCATCTAAATTGAAGAAGGGAATGGGCTCTGGAAGCCATGGTTATTGGTCACAAACAGATGGAAAATATTGTCCAAAGTCTCCCAATGGTAGGTTTTGGCTCAGTTGTAAAGATGTATATATTTAATGGGCTTCCCACTATCTTCTCAGAGAAGCTAAGAAGTCTGGAGCTCACATGTTGTGGCATTGACTGCAGTCTGAGCAGGTCAGAGCCCTGTGTTTTCCACACTCGTGGTGACGTATCTGGGTGAGGAGTGTGGTGTGGCAGCGGAAAACAAAGGAATTGAAAGAAAAAACCTATTAATGTTGGCTGCTCTAATGAAAAAACAGATTTCATTTTTAGACTTCTGTTTTCTACTTTAATTATATAAAATCAAAGATACTTTAAAGATTATAGAATCATAGAATAGTTAGGGTTGGAAAGGACCTTAAGATCATCTAATTCCAACCCCCCTGCCATGGGCAAGGACACCTCACACTAAACCATGCCACCCAAGACTCTGTCCAACCTGGCTTTGAACACCGCCAGGGATGGAGCATTCACAACTTGTTTGGGCAACCCATTCCAGTGCCTCACCACCCTTACAATAAAAAAAATTTTTCCTTATATCTAAACAAAACTTCCCCCATTTAAGTTTTAACTCATTGCCCCTTGTTCTGTCACTACAATCCCTAGTGAAGAGTCCCTCTCCAGCATCCCTAAAGGCCCCCTTCAAATACTGGAAGGCTGCTATGAGGTCTCCATGCAGCCTTCTTTTCTCCAGGCTGAACAGCACCAACTTTCTCAACCTGTCTTCATACGGGAGGTGCTCCAGCCCCCTGATCATCCTAATGGCTCTCCTCTGGACTTGTTCCAACAGTTCCATGTCCTCTTTATGTTGAGGACACCAGAACTGCACACAATACTCCAGGTGAGGTCTCACAAGAGCAGAGTAGAGGGGCAGGATCACCTCCTTCAACCTTCTAGTTACGCTTCTTTTGATGCAGCCCAGGATACGGTTGGCTTTCTGGGCCATCAGTGCACACTGAAGCCAGCTCATGTTAAGTTTCTCATCAACCAACGCCCCCAAGTCCTTCTCCGTGGGGCTGCTCTGAATCTCTGCCTAACCTGTAGCTGTGCCTGGGATTGCTCTGACCCAGGTGTAGGACCTTGCACTTGGCATGGTTAAACTTCATAAGGTTGGCATCAGCCCACCTCACAAGCATGTCGAGGTCCCTCTGGATGGCATTCCTTCCCTCCAGCGTAGCAACCGAACCACACAGCTGGTGTCATTGGCAGACTTCCTGAGGGCGCACTCAATCTCTCTGTCCATGTCACCGACAAAGTTGTTGAACAAGACCGGTCCCAACACCGATCCCTGAGGGACGCCACTCGTTACTGGTCTCCAGACAGACATTGAGCCTTTGACCACAACTCTTTGTGTGCAGCCATCCAGCCAGTTCTTTATCCGCCGAGTGGTCCATCTATCAAATTGATGTCTCTCCAGTTTAGAGACAAGGATGTCGTGTGGGACTGTGTTGAATGCTTTGCACAAGTCCAGGTAGATGACATCAACTGCGCTACCCCTGTCCATCAGTTCCGTAGCCCCATCATAGAAGGCCACCAAATTGGTCAGGCAGGAGTTCCCCTTAGTGAAGCCATGCTGGCTGTCACCAAGTACCTGGTTGTTTTTCATGTGCCTTAGCATGCCTTCCAGGAGAATCTACTCCAAGATTTTGCCAATCACAGAGGTGGGACTGACTGTTCTGTAATTCCCTGGGTCATCCATTTTCCCCTTCTTGAAAATGGGGGTTATATTTCCTTTTTCCAATCTTTGGGAACTTCACCTGACTGCCATGATTTTTCAAATATGAAATAAGAGCTGAGAAGCCAGTTATTTTTTGTTCATTTTTTAAAGCAAATTTATCTTTGAATTGTCACCTGTTAAAATTCCTGAATATAAAACCACAAATGAGTACAATATGAACATGATTTTCCATGCCAGCCCAATTCAAATAAGAGATTGAAATATTTATTTTAGGTTCCTTTGAACACTTCAGTTGAACACAAAGTGAGACCAGTTCCATGTAAGTAAGCCATGGGTCATTCTCCAAGTTTACAGTGTGTATGTGCACATATGCATACGCACATACAAAACTAATACTAAGCTTAACCATGTATTGGCAGCATATACTCATTAAGTCCTCAAGTAAACAGATTCTGAAACCTTGAAATATTCTGCAAAACGGAAAAGCTATGGAAACACAGGAAAGAGTTAAAAAATGCTTTCTTGGAACTAACACAGAGGAGGCTCCTGAATGCTTCTTTCCTTTATGGTAATGGTCTACCATTTAATGTCCTGGCAACAAAACTTGAAATTTTGTTTCATATTTTGGATTTCTAAAAAGAGCTATTGTTGTATTGTATTAAAATAAGGGGGGGATGAGAGATCTACTTTATGTGAAATTTTATAACCAAACCTTATTTTGCCTTCTTGTACATGGGGTAAGCAAATTTTTGCCCTTTATTGTAGTTTTTTAATGTTTATTTAGCACCTATCACTTTTTAATATAATATTTCCATTTGGTTTTATAGGTCCTCTCCCTAGAAATCATTAGATATTATTAGTTGGCTTTCTGAACTTGGGCTTACTGGCAAGATACCTAGCGTCTGTTTTGTTCTTGCTGGTAGTTTCTCTGCATTTTGCTTTGTAGTTAGGGGATGCACTTCTCTGTCAAAGCTCTCCAAGCTCTTTTCTTGTCCTGGTCATCACATGTTAGAACCTATCAAGTCCAGGCTGTTGTATGTAGACAAGCTCTGTCTTCTGGAGATGCTTGTTTGGTCTTCTGAGCACTGTTTGGAAATTCCATCCTTACAGCTGGTTACTTAACTGGAAACTCAGCAGATACTTTAGTTAAGAGCAGGCATGTTTGCCTTCACGTGCTATTCACTTTGTTTTTCTGAAGTGGTTTGGAGCAGCAGTTGGTGGTATCTGTTTAACTTCAGGTTTATCATGACCAGGCTTTGACTATAAATACAATCAGAAGTCACTTCTGCTATGCAAATAATAAATAATATCTGTATCAAATATCTATCTTTTAATAATACTTTTTGTGTTAATAAAGTAAACCTAGAAGTGCCTTAGCTGGCCAAAGATCCTCAAACATAGGCTCAATATCCTGGAACCTTGTTAGCCTCAGCCAGAAAGTTTTTCCACCTGCTTTAACCTAAGTCTGTGCAGTAACGCAATCATGTATATCTTCTCCAAGGATACTGTGCTTTTTTTTTTCAGGCAACTAAAAAGACTTTTCCTCTGTGAGAACAGAATGATTGCAACTGTAAAGTAAATCCTAGTTCTTCCTTTGTAGATTATATATTTGGCATCTAAATTATGCAAAAAAAAATATTCCTTTTTGGAGGTCTGGTGAAAGATTATGACTGTGATATAAAGAGGAAGGAATATAAGAAAAATAAGTATCTATCACTTTGCAATTTACATACCAAGTTTTGCTCAGCTGTGATTTAAAACAGCACATAAAGCCCCTAAATTGACCTTTGAACAGAAAAGTTGAGCTTAACTGCAGCAATGTCATAAGCATTGTTAGGATATATTAGAACAAAAGAACTTAGCATTAATTCCTGAGCTCTCTTGAAACTTATTAACTTCTGGTACTAAGAAATGTAATTTGATGTCACTGACTGTTGCAGTCTATTTTTGCATGAACTCTGATGGACTGAGTCATCTGTATGTGTCTCCAGAGGGTTACAGTGACAACTTAGTGCTTTGATTAAAGGTTGTGTTTATTTAGTACTTTTATTGTGCTTGGGAATTTCTCCTGCTTAATATATTTACTCGAAGCCAGAACCCACACTTGCAGGACTCTGCAGCTAAGCAACCTTCTGGGACAAAACTGAGTTCCTGAAAGCTTAAGCCCAATATGCCACATTGCAATTATGAATTGAGTAGGGAAAGGAAATTGGAAGGAGCAACCTAAGATATTTTACTCTTATGAATTAGTACACAAATACAGATTTATAGTCTTCATATGTGTTTTGTTTTTACTGATAGCTGTAACTAAGGACACCTGTAAGTCCAGGCGAAAGAATGAAAAATAAAGGGAAGAAAAATGTAATAATATGCAGTATTTCAGAACTGACTTGGAATCTGCTATGTGAGACTTAAAAACTTGTGCTTCTTTTCCTGGAAAACCTGTATCATTTAGCTGGTGTGCCTCAGTGTTAAGTATTAAATATAATGATTTTTGAAAAGATTCTTTCAGCATTTCCAATGGAAATGTTGAGCTAAGTGTAGAATTTGTGGGATCAGTTAGCTTATAAATAATGATCCTTTATGCTGGCATTGGGAAATCCATGTTCCCACAGCTAGTACAGTAAAGCAATTAATATCAATGAATGCTGAAGAAAACAAATCTCTGTTCACTTTTTGTCTGGATTACCTAACCTAAGAAAAACCCATCCCTCTACTGTAGTATTTAACCTTCTTCTAGGAAGATGTGCTAATGAAAGGTAAATAAAATGTGCTGCTTGACATGTGTTTGCCATTCATCCCTGTTCCCCATGTCACACACTTTCCCTCTTACAAAGTGATTAACATTTTTCTCTGGAAATCTTTGCTGTGGATCTTTTGTTTCTTGCATCCCCCTGTGCCAAACCTGTCCTGTCATTAGCCCACGGTGTTCCAGCTGGTGTTCCTAAGCTAGTTCCTGCTCAGCTGAATGTCATTATGGAGGGACTTCACCTCCAAAACTCACAGATAATGTGTCTTAAACACACACAGTGCTGAAGTAAGCTGCATAAAAAAATCCTGATTTGGCATTGCATTCAATCCAAGGGCAAGTGTTTCTCGTCTGAAAGGGCATATTTCTGTAGCCCACATAAAGTTGTCTACTAAAGGAAGAGGAAGGTCTGTCCAGGGAATGGGTGTGGTTTCACTGACCTCATCCAACAGGGATAAATTTATGCATTCAGGTTTTGTAGATCAAAATTTTTGATAAAAAGGAGTCATAAAACAGCCCTGAACTTTCCCTGCATTTGGCTGTGTTATCTGAGATTTCACATACAAGCAGAGAAAAAGCTTAAAAGATTTTTATTTCATAGCAGCCAAGAAGTGTAGTAATAAGGTAAAGGTTGAGAAGCATTGTTGGCATAAGAAATCCCCTGCTTACACTGGATTTATAACACACCCAGTTTAGTAAGAATTGGCACTGCTGAGCATTTTCTGACAGTATTGGGATAATATATTGCAAAGACAGAGCAGCCAAGTCTCACACCTGAGAAGTAAGACACACTTCATTCTGTCGATGGAGAAACCTAAATCAAACTTCAGCATTACTATGCAATTACTCCTCTCTTAGGAGCTCCAACTGTACAGAGTTGAGGTATAAAACTTGTGATTGTGGTATACTGTAAGAGTTTATTAACCCCTTAAGTATTTGTATGTACTCTGTATTTGGAAGGATAGCCTTTTAAAGTTTATTAGGCACGTTTCAAAGGAAAGTAATAGTTTCTGGTGTGTGATACCATGGGTGTAAGGCCAAAGCTGGTTTTCAATTAAGTTTAATTTTTTTTTTTAAGTAAATAAAACAATATGTGGAGCTTTGGATTGCATTTCCTATCAGTTTATGCTGTGAGACCTCCCCTATGCTTTAATAAGAAATGTTGTTTGATGAGAGAATGGATTTTTAGTGTTTGAGAGATTCTGTGGAAGTTTGATACAGCTTTTTTACATTCCTTTATTTCATTCGTGAAACTCCATATCTTGCCACATTCACTTCTTTCTTCTTGCAGTTAAATTAATTAAAAAATCATATTGTTATAGTGAAGTTATGCTAAAGCTATACAAATAGAATGGGGGAAAACAAATGGAAGAAAATGTTCTGTAAATTTTGTCTATGCAGATGTGCCAGTTGCACTGAAAAGGAGAGTTCAATATGAACACATGCATGCCTATACTTTTGTATGCTATTTATTTTCTTCATATATATTCTTTCTTCTCTAAAAGATCAGATTTCACAGTTTTTCTCTCTAGTTCTTATAATGATTTTACTTAGCTCACTTTCTTCCATATCCAGTATTACTTTTCTCACGTAGGCTGTTTTTTACCTCCACTGTTTTCTAAGCAGAAAAAGAAAAAAACAACTCAGAGACATTGAGTATTATGACTGTGGGAAGTTTAACTTGAAAAAGCAAATTTATAGGTAGATAAGAAATAGAAACAGACAAAATAAGGCTTTTTTTTCTTTTTTTTTTTTAAGCATTAATACTGCTGGATAGGGAACACAAGATTAAAAAAAATACACTATTTTGTTTCTGGTTTGGTTAAATTTCATAAAAATTTCAGTCTGACGTTAAGCATAGAAATACTTAATTCATATCAGCTTGACAGTTATGTGTGTTGGCTTATGTTGATACTCTTACAGTCTTGTAGCCAAAGTTCCCCAGCCTTTCCTTCTCTGGTAAATGCTAAAGTATGATGTTGGGTTATAACTTTTTATGATCGTCAGCCCAGCGGAGTTATTTTAATGTATAATGGAGATTCTGTTATTTTAGGGCAACTTAGAAGTTGCCAGCTGACATGTTGGTCTCCAGGAAAAAGCTGGGTCATGAAACTGACATCAGATTTGCAGCTTTGCCCTCCTGACACTTCCAGGGAGAGAAAACATGTGACTTCAACTTCCCTACTCTGAACAGGATTAAGTATAAAGCTTTCTAATATGGACAAGGAAGCATGGCATGTCCTCTTTGATATGTCCAGTTGACTAACGTCATCCATTCAAAACGGATGATGTTATATCTGTAACTACATGTTGTTGAAGAGCTGGGCAAAGTTACAGTTTAGGAACTGCTGAATTATTTGCATCTTTTGAACCACATCCAAAGGTACTGAGGAATTAGAGGAACTGCGCTGAGCAAAAATGCCCCAGGTATTGGATAGGTCTTGAGATTCAACTTTTGTAAAGTGGTGGTAACCTCCTTAATATTTTGTAAGACAGTGAATCATATGAATATAGCACATAGTTTGCAGTTCTCTACTAGGGCCATGTTACTGAAAAAGAGGTGTTCTTTTTTTGTAGTGCATTTCCAACACTGCTGAAAATCAGGGAACAGGTTTGGCTTAAGCACAGACAGAAAAAATACAGCAATGTACCATTTCTCCTTGCCCTATAAAAGCACTGTTGAAAACTGCAGCTACTGGCTGATTCAATGATTTTGCTCTCAAACAGAAAAGAACTTTAAAAATTGCCTAATACTATAAGAAAGTATACTGCTGTACTAAATATATAGTTAAGTGTTTATTTATGCTGATTTTAGGTAGAATCTGACAGTAAAAGTAAACTAACCTCATTCAGATAATACAGGTAGCCGCAAACTTTGGCTGTCCTCTAATTCCCAAACACTTATCCCCACAAACACTTCCTGTTCCCTGACTCTTGTCAGCTGGAAAAGTCATTATGTGAACAGAGAGCTTTGCATCTGTCAGCTGGGGAAGTGATTACTTAAATTGATAGCAATAGCAGTTGTTTTAGTTCAAAACGGCTTGCTATGTAGGGTTTAAAAAAAAAATATGAGGGAAAGTTGTCATTATTTAGTCAGTTTATGTTATTATTGTTGTGAATATCAAAGACCTGAACAAAAATATAAACAGTTCAATGTCCTGCTGAAACTCAGACAGGCAAACTTGGGAAATAAACTGACCCTGATAAAATGTATGAGGATTAATTTTAGAGAGAATGTTCACTAAATTCTAACAATTACACTAAAACAGAGAAAGTGTTTATATATATACATATCCTGTTCTTTTGTCCCTTCTCTTTAAGCTGTCTTTATCTTGACATAGTGGTGAGAGGTATACAGATGGGGCAAATACAATCCCAGTGACCTGATCCCAGCGACCCACTTCTTGTCCTCTAGATACCTCAGAGTCAAAGCTGACAAGAATTGGGGGCACCCTAAGTATGTTGAGTGGATTGCAAAATGATACCATGTTACAGGAAAAAATGGAAGTCTAGCCAACCTCCCCCCTGCCCAAATTATCTTTTGCAGAATCTGTGAATTGTCTTTAATTGCTGTGAAGGACATGATAAAATTCTTGTTCTTCCAAAAGTTATTGCTCAGTGTCTCAACATTTTCTTTAAAAATATAGGCCAGCTCCAAAATGCTCAAAAGTGTGACTTCACTGAATGCTCTTAGAATCCATATTTAGTTCCCGAATAAGTATCCTAATTTTCCATAACACTGTGCAATCAGTAAGTCTCAATGACCTCACAAAGACTGTCTGCCTTCTCAGCAATTCCAAAAAAGAAAGCAATTTATTTAGAAGTCAAATATACTCTGAGAGTCTTCACTTGTTAATATTTTCCAAAGAATATACTTTTAAAAAAAGTATTGAACTTTCTCTGCTCATACGTTCTTCGAGAGGCATAGCCAGGATGAATAATTTCATGTGTTTAGCTCCAGATACTTTTATATCATTTTATTTTAAAAGGATATTAATCTTTTATTATATTTGGATAACATGAGAAGATTGAGATGTCTTGGGCCGTGTAGGAAATAAAGGAACAGTAAGCTTCACTGTCCTGGATTTTGCTTGGAAAATACTTTACATGGAAATTTCCACCTCTTTATTTCAAACGGTTTTTGAATTTAAATGATGCTTAGATTGGGTAACCTGGATTTATCTCAGGTGTTGTCCAACCTAGAACTTCTGATCCTTTGACTTTTATCATTTTGACTGTTATGTCACGCATTTTTATAACCTGAAACAACTTGTCAGTTGAATGAACCACTTGGTATTGAGACCTCCTATACAAATACAGTTAACAATACAATTATTTATCCTGTGAAATACCACAAACTGTTATCACACAAGAGGAATCTCAATAAATACTGTGATGTATCTAATTTGTAACAAAAAAACCCTGTGCAAAATTCAGAATATAGTCCTGTAATACTTTTTCCAGACAGGAGACTTGAATTTTAACTCTTCCTGGCAATCTGATGGTGAGAAAGTTATTTGGTATTTAAACTTATATGCTGTGGTCATGTGTTACACTAATACTGGTCAAACTTCACATTTAATGTCTTCCCCCTCCCCCCTTCTGTATTTCTTGCTAAGGTTCTGTTGAACGTATTTTATTTTCATTATAACCATAGTGAGTTTTCATTAAAACAGTATAGAAAGGCTTTGCAAAACCAAGCACATTTCCCATGGCTTTGGAAATGTCTTGTGCATTTGCCTTGAACCTTGAAGACAGGGTATATGAACCTGCAAGACGGTTCTGTACAAAGGAAAAGAGGTAATGTGATAGGAAGTGAAACTTGATTGTAATATGCAGCCCCGAGGCTGAGAAACATTTTAAAATGCTAAAATAGTCCCTCTACACCTGCGCGGTGCTCTGCAACCTCCCAGAGTGTCTTTCTGGAGGCCTTGAAGTGTTCAGGGATGAAAAGCTGTTTAATGCCTGGAACAGCTGTGTTTGCTTGCTGGTGTTTGCTCCTCATATAAATCCCGGTGCTCACACATCAAGAGGTGGTGGAGTTCCCTTTATAGCACTTGGCTGAGCATTTCCTGCATCCTTCCAGAGAGGAATGGGGTCTGTGATGCCCAGCACAAGCATGGCCATGGGGACTGGCAGCAGTGCAGATTAAGGAAGCAGCACTAGGGGAATGTATGGCTGTAATATATGGTGGTGCAGACTGGAAGGTTATCATCTGCTCTGATGTCTTCTGATGCTCAGTTTATATTTCCACTTATTTGTAGGAAAAATATTAAATGCCATAATAGCTTCAACATACACTAAACCAATCAGTAATTCTTTTCCACTTTAGTTGCTTTCTTAAATTTTATTATCTCAAGAAGGTTGCATAGTTATCCACTAAATGACAGTACCACTCTTTCATTTTCCTCTGATTGCTTTTTTCTTATTGTAAGTACTTTTAAGAAAACAGAAATGAACAATTCTGAAGTGCAGCTGTACATTTTTCTAATGAATCCACTTTTCTACAGCCTTAAATCTTTCCCGTGTTTCACACCTATTGAGAACATTACAGAATGATACCATGCAAAGACACTTATGTTTGTGTCTGCTTTGAATGATGAAAATGATTGCATTGGGTGTTAGAGCTGGAAGGTCAGAGCAGTAGTTACAATATGGAACTGAGAACCCATAGCACTTGTGACATCATGAAGTACCTGATTATTTTATCTAAGATCCAGTTGCAGAAAACTGTTTGACGCTATCTATGAAAATACTGCTTGTAAAATAACCTCCTTATGTGTTATTTTTGTTTAAACCCCTATTTCTGTGTCATGCAAGAGTCATCTTTCACTGGACAAGGACACATAAGTATTGAGTAGACCATGTTCATCTGATGTGACAGGTGTGCCCCATCCTGTTGTCTATTTAAACCCTGCAGTTGCAGGAAATAGGAGTGCCTGAAGCCAGTACTTGCTTATAGGGTGTTTTTAAATGTGCTGGGAGGTCCTTCAGTATGTCCAAATCAGGAAAAGTTTATGTCATCTACTTCAAACAATTTAAATATTTCTACCAAATTCAAAAGTACACTGAAATGGAAATATTTTCAGGTGAATAAGTGGATAGATACTGCATGTGAGATGCAAACTCCTTGTATTACTTTTAGATGGTGTTTGGTTGTTTGCTTCTGTGTGATTGGGATTGGGTTTTTTGCAAGGTGTCAGATGATAGTAATGAGCATAATTATCATATGCTAACTTTTGTTCTCTTTCTTCCCATATTATCTGAATGTTGACCAAGTTCCACAATATCATGAAAATCCTTCATCCGTTGGACTGTTTGCTCTTCTTTTTGCCCCTCTACTCTGCTCTTGTGAGACCTCACCTGGAGTATTGTGTGCAGTTCTGGTGTCCTCAACATAAAAAGGACATGGAACTGTTGGAACAAGTCCAGAGAAGGGCCACGAGGATGATCAGGGGACTGGAGCACCTCCCGTATGAAGACAGGCTGAGGAAGTTGGGGCTGTTCAGCCTGGAGAAGAGAAGGCTGCATGGAGACTTCATAGCAGCCTTCCAGTATCTGAAGGGGGCCTATAGGGATGCTGGAGAGGGACTCTTCATTAGAGACTGTAGTGATAGGACAAGGGGTAATGGGTTAAAATTTAAACAGGGGAAGTTAATTTGGATATAAGGAGGAAATTCTTTCCTGTTAGGGTGGTGAGGCACTGGAATAGGTTGCCCAGGGAGGTTGTGAATGCTCCATCCCTGGCAGCGTTCAAGGCCAGGTTGGACGAGGCCTTGGGTGATATGATTTAGTGTAAGGTGTCCCTGCCCTGTCCAACCCTGCAGGGGGGGTTGGAACTAGATGATCTTAAGGTCCTTTCCAACCCTAACGATTCTATGATTCTTGAGGCATGAGTGTAAAAGTACCAATAAGCTACTTTTCATGCATCATAGGGAAAACTCCTTTAATTCCCATCTCCCACAGTAGCTGTATATTCCACCTTTAGTACTCAAAATTTTCATATGACCACTGAACAGATTATCTGATGTACCTCTTCCAAGCTCAAACATATCCCAGTATTATGTTTCAATAATATGAACACTTCATTTGGTGAAGTATTACTTTTCATGCGACTGACTCCTGTGTCATTTTGTTCACAGGAAATAATTTTCAAAGAAAGACCTACTATTGAACACTGAAAATAGAATGATAATTTCAATAAGTGGAACTTATTTCTCTGTGATAATTGATTGCAACTGTAGGATCTTACCTTGTTGCAGTGAATAATGTTAATAACCAGTAAGACTGTAGAGCTTGGAAAATACTGAAAAGTCATTGCAGAGTGTAATTGCCTGAGTTCTAGTAATTAGCAAGGTCTCCCTGTACAGAACCTGAAGTCAAGTTGAACAAGTAGGAGAGAGAGGTTTCAAATGGAAATATAGATACAGTATTTTACTTTATTTGCAAAGCAGTTACTGACATTTAAATGAGGGGAGTTTTGCAGTTTGTCAGTATGGACCCTCAGCTACAGAGAAAAGAAGTCTGAAAATGGTTGGATTCACATGGGGCAAACAAACATGAAATAACTGTTTGACCAGTGTATCTGGGATGCTTAGGCTTGTATTGTGAGACAGGAATCATCAGAAGGCAGTAATTAGTGATCAGGGATGTGATTAAATAAACTCGCTTGTTTTGTGTACTCCAAAAGAGAAATAGCTGCTAATAGTACTATGTTTAATAATGAAAAATTGATTTTTACTACTGCTGAGACATGCATGGTGCCCTCCAAAAGTCTTCATTTTCTTCCCCAGCCAGAGCAATGTGACTCTGGGTATTCACAGAAGTAGGGAGGAATTTTATCTTGGAATAATAATGAAAAGTTGAGTTGGTTTTTGTTTTTCTGTGTTATAAATGTATTTTCATGATATTTGAGGGCCACAAGGATGGTAAGGGGGCTCGAGCACCTCCTGTATGAAGACAGGCTGAGAAAGTCTGCATGGCGACCTCATAGCAGCCTTCCTGTATCTGAAGGGGGCCTACAAGGATGCTGGAGAGGGACCCTTCATTAAGGACTGTAGTGGTAGGACAAGGGGTAATGCATTCAAACTTAAACAGGGGAAGTTTTGTTTAGATATAAGGAAAAAGTTTTTTACTGTGAGGGTGGTGAGGCACTGGAATGGGTTGCCCAAACAAGTTGTGAATGCTCCATCCCTGGCAGTGTTCAAAGCCAGGTTGGACAGAGCCTTGATTGGCATGGTTTAGTGTGAGGTGTCCCTGCCTATGGCAGGGGGGTTGGAACTAGATGATCTTAAGGTCCTTTCCAGCCCTAACTATTCTATGATTCTATATAAATTTTCTGTTGTAACTGCTTTTCTACCATTTTATACATACAGTGCATCTGAAATAATCTAACTTTTTGGAAGCTAGTAAACTGAACAAGGATAGCAATATGAATTGTGGATTAATTAGAAGGGTGGCAGTGTATGGCTACTTTACAATGAAAGGCAGAATCAGACAGTGTTTCTTAGACAGTTTTACCTAGTAATAAAGCGCAGACTGGTTTAAGAGTGTTGCTTTTATAAATGTTTAGATTTCAACACTTAAGAGTTTGTCTGCATAAGCAAGAAATATATTTAATGTTTGTTCACTGCAATTTGTGACCCTCTAGCGAAGTGAAGGACTGAAAGGCATGCTAAGGGAAGGCAGGGCCATGCATTTCAGTGGACGTGGCGTTGAAGGGTTGCCACATACTGTGTAGTGAAGTGATCACAAAATCTCCTACATCTTATTAATAAGAACAAAATTTAGTTGTCCAAACCAAAATCACTCCTGATCAGACAAGAAAACTAAATGACATTGTTCTTTATGCAAATTAAAATACAAATTGCCCTGTGATCATTTTGAGTTCGTAGAAGATAACTTCTGTTTCATGTGGCATCACTGTTCTTGGCATCTCTCACCATGGTATGCAGTCCGGGCCCCAAGCCAGATTAAACATCTGAGTAGCTCTGTCTTTAGATCCAAAGGCACAGGAGAGTGGAAAAATAATTTTCCAATGTCAAAATCTGTTTTCTTACTTTTTTGCACTAGCTTACATTTTGTGATATGTGTACACAAACCCATAATCATATAATGAAACAGTTTGTTTTATGAGGCTACAAGGACATATATGGGAAAGAAATACGATGCATTTTAAAAAATTGTAGCCATAAAGATTATTCATACTTTATGTGATGTTTGAAGTTAATATTTTGTAATCTTGCTACTGTTGTGCTGTGTAAAATGAGCATAAGTGTCATTTAAGTAACACATAACCGTGGGTCATAAACATCAACTGACTCCCCATATCTCTGATTTTTGTCTAGTTTTACCACAGAAAGACTGTGACAAGTTGAGAGTTTGTTCCGAGTTTGGGGGTGGTATTTTGAAATAGTTCTTGCTTCATTGTTTTGCAGTGTAATTGAGTGAGGGTCAAGAGATTAACGGATTTGATAAACCCACCAATGCAAATCACGTCTATCCTGGGATTAGGTTTCAGAGATTATTAAGCCATTGTTTCCTTTTTAGACACAATGTATTATTCCTACGTATATAAACCATTTCAATTTTTAGAATCTTCTTCTGCAATTCAGCCTTTTTTTTTTTGGCAGGAAAATTATTTCTAAGAGAAAAAAAAATCTATTAATTTGGTTTTGAAAGTTTTAATTGACTGTTATAAAAATTCCTGAAATCTGAATATCTACATATGCTTCTTGTAGTCTTGTAAATTAATTGCTGGTGGTCACCATTTCAGGGATGGGAAACAGGCTGAACCCTTAATTGGTTAGAAAAACAATAGTTTTGAAGCAAGTCTGTATTTCTTCTAGAGATGAAACCAAAAGACAGGAAAGTCTAAAGAAATACTTTCTGAGGGTCAACTGGAACTGTGTTGGTGAGGATGATGTGTAAATTACACTGTTTTTCATGACAAAAAATGCTAGAATGGTCTTTAAAACCCTGCAATGAATGCTGTCCTTCTGGTAGCTAAGGATGAGTTTCCTGGTTAGGAGAGAGTGGGTATTACCTTATGGCTTTGTTCCTGCTATATTTGTTCTGGTTTGAGTTTGGATGAATAATTGCTGGAATTTTTGTGTCAGGTTCTAGCTTCAAAGCTGTTTTCATTGTTGATATTAAAAGGACTTGAATTTTTAAAATCACTTTTATGCTTTTAATACATTCCACCTAAGGAAGTAGTTGTTTACAAAGATGACAACTTCACAGTTAAGCAGAAATGAAAAGGATGTCACCGATTTTCCACAGGTAATGCAAAAAGTTAATCTCAAATTATGCACCAGATACCTTTAGAGGTAATTTAGGGTATGCTCTGTGGGGATGGGGTCAAACTTGCAGGGTTTGTGATCATGAAATCCATGTAGATTCATTCAAGATAATTAAATCCATTTTTCTGTTCATAGAAAACCTGTGCAGAATTGTTTTCAAAGATTGAAGCTTACTAAGGGGCTTCCCAGGAGTGTGAATTGTCCAGCTTTTGAGGAGGAAAACGCCAGAATCATCCCCTTCCAAAAAAGTTGTAATAGTAGTTGAACGGAAAAATTTTCATTAAAAATTTTGTAACCGTTTTCTTGTTTTCAGAGGGGTATGGGAGATCTAGATACTAAATCAAAGTTGTGATAAGATGGTAGAGCAATTGTTTTCAATGTTGCTGATTATATCAACATCAGTCCTTGAGTCACATGTCTGAAGGGAATGAGATGGTCCTTAACCACTCCCATGTAAGACCCAACACAACGTAATCAATGTTAAAGGCTAGGTGTTAACTAAGCTCAGTGGTTTGCCAACAAATTTTCCAAAACCTTCCTTTTCAGCCATTGACACCACAGAGCAGCCACATTCTTTTGTCCAAATTATCTAAGAAGGCTTTTTTTATTGAAGTCAAGCTGCAGCTTCCAAACTCTTTCATATGTCTCTTAACTTTAAAACAAAAACTGTGGCGTGTCAGATACTGCTCAGGTGCAAGACGGCTGTCATCCAAATGTACTAGTGGTTCACTATAAACTGCCACACACATACATGAAACAACTTTGAAGGTTATTTCCTACCTCGTTTCCTGGAGTAAATTGAAGTTTTGCGCATGAGGTACACTTGAACATTCAGAAAGTATGAGTTTCCCCTAAATGGAAATACTGGCTATAGGAATAAAAGCCACCTAAATTCTCATTGACAGATCAAATGTAGAGAAATGTTGTCTGGCATGCTAAAATAATATAGGCATATAGTAATGGATGATATGTCATGCAAAGCATTAAAAAAGAACAAAAAAGTTCAAGATATAATATAATTGGGAGGTTCTCTTTTCTTCCTGTGAAGATCATCAATATACAGTAAGTGTCTTAAAGACCAGTGTTTAAATTATTAAGACTGCCAGTTTAATGAAAAAATAACAGCTCTATTTCATAATTAATGACAAGTCAAGACAAAGCACACAAAATATTTTTAGCATGTCTCAAGAATAGTTATACACAGAAATCCACAACACCAAAATATGCAATGTTACACACAGTATGTTCTTATCTGCTATGTCTGGTAGAGGGAATAAACATTATTTCCTGATGAGAAAATCAAAGTTGTATGCCATTTCAGTGAAGTCTAGTTGACACCTGCAGAGAAGCAAGTCATGACATTTTAGCTGACTCTTTTTATTTTTTTCCCCTCTAGTTGTGGTTTGTTTCTTCATTTTATTTACCCTGACAGACAAAAGAAACCTAGATGAAAATGTTTAGATGAGGACTTGGCGTCCTTTCTCTTAATTCTTTCTCTTTTCTTCTTTTTTTTTCTTTCTTCCTTTTTTTTTTCCTTCCCCTGTGGTAAATATATAGTTCATACTTTCTGGGCTGCGATAGTTTTACAAAGGAGAAAAATGTTTGAACATATTTTTATTAAAATACAGTGTCCTTCCTTCTTCTTTGCACCCCTTGTCCTCTGATTTCTCAAACATAGCTACATTTATAAAGATAATAAGCTTCAAGTTTTCTAATAAGAGATCTATTTTCATGTCATCCTGGCATATTCCTGACTTGACTCAGCTAGTATGATCCCTAAGAAAAAAATATGAATTTAGGATCAATAATATTCATCATTCACTTTCTAAAGCGGGAGTCAAAGGCATCTATAGTGATGAATTTATCCAGGGAATTTACACTAGGGATTTTGTTTACTATCCTCTAATCCTGCTTCTACTTTTTAACATCTCATTGTCTTAACAAAAACAAATATAAGTTGCAGGTGTTCATAAGTGTAAAAAAGCACATAAGTAACCTCACAAATTATATCTATTGTGACCTAATATTGTAGTATAGGGTACTCATCAACAGTGTTTTTCCTCACTGTACCTTATTTTTGTTAACTGTGGGTACCATTAAAGAATATGATAAAGTTATTGTAATGCAATTGAAATACATTTTATTAGATCAATATAAGTTTCATTTACTGTGCAATATGACATTGCTTAATAATTTTCTATTGCAAGCATAATTGTGATACCAAATTAGTAATTTTTACATAGTACTTGTATTAGATATGATGCAGTATGTTTCAATTCTCTGTGGTGCCTGAAAATATGCTTTCCTTTTAATGGGGAGAAAACAGAGATGCAGTAAAAGGAAGCACCTTGTAACTCTGTTTAGCTATTTCATAAGGACACTTACCTTCCACTGGGGTACAGATATTACTTAGATTGTTTCATAACTAGATTCCACTACACTGTTATAGCTAGAAAATTGCTGAAGTCTAAAGACTGTGGTAAGTTATAATATCTATGATCCCCAAAACTACTGCTTTGCTATTCTGAGCAGTCTCTTGAGTTTGACTAATTCCACTGGTGCCAGTGAGGCTGTTCCTGGTGGAATATGTTGCGGGAAGGATTACAAATTCCAGTTCATAGTCTGAAAATGTGAGCTAGTGGAGTTGCAGAGCACCCTCATGAGGTGGAAAAGAGAATCCAATTTGTATCCCACCAAAATAATTCCTTCCAAGATGAGAGCAGACTTGGCAGTGCTGAGCCACAATGGTTTTAAGGCAGGAACTGAAGACTTCTATCCAGGTGATGTAACTGGAATCTTCTTTCTTCTCTTCATGATTTTTGCATGGAATTTATTTTATATTCAGATGCTGAAAATTTTTGCAATGAAAATTTGTTCAAAGATTTGACTTTTATCTTCTAAAACAAATGACAGAATGTTATGAAGATTCACTAGCATTTTAATAAATCTTTAAAAGTCTGCCTTAAATAAGAGTTTTCTATACTAGAAAGCTCATCAATATCTAGACAGCCATTCAAACAGCTAGGAGGCCAGTCCATTAATGAAATGTTAATGACTGAATTAAACCTGTAATAACAGAAGTAGAATGTACTGCTGTGAGTCCATTAACATCAGCAGACCCTGCTGGGAAACAAGTAAACACAGCATACAAAGGGAAAACTTGTGGTAATAAACAGTTTTTGTGCAGTAAAGGTGCTCGGAAGCATAAGTTGTAAATCCCATTCACTGCTATGCTAGTGTCATTAATTTTTTTTTGCAAAGTTTACCAAGCAACTTAGCTCAATGTGATAATAAAATATGCACAACAGCATTCATAAGAAGTCTGTGCCCTGATAGTAAGCTATAATCTGCTAATACATGTCTATTATGATAGGTTGTAAGAATAAGCAGTGTTTGATGGCAATTGCAGCTTCATGCTGCAGCCAGTCCAGGTAGGTAGCAGGAAACAGTAGTTATTATCTGATAGATGGCTGACACAAGTGAAATGGAATTTATGGTCCCTAACTAAGGCTCTAGTAGAAATCACAGAAACTACCACTGTTGGCACTAATTGCGAGTACTATAAAGTTTTATATTGTGCCTTAAAAGTTGATTGTGCTTTGCAGAAGGTGTTAACCCTAACAAAGGCAGTGGGAATAGCAATACTGCTAACAGTTTCATTGATGACCTTGTAACCCACAGTGTGAGAGTTCCTGGCTTGGGGTACAGAATTTAACAACTTGACTCCTTGGAATGAAAACTTCACCTTCCCAAATATATAAGTCACTTTTTTTTTTTCCCCCAACAAAAGTCAAATAAAAATACTTGCATTTTCTTCCATTCAGGTGCACGGCAGACAAAAGAGCGGCTGAAGTAGTGAAAAGCCAACGTGCTTCTTACTTTTTGGCAAGATTTAGAAAGTTAAATGGAGCTCATAATCTTGAGACCTCAGAGAATCTCTCATGGGGTCTTCCAAGGGGCTCCTTTTCTCTCACCTTGCCTTCCCCTGAATGGAGGGGTTTGACTCTGTAAGAATACAAGTATTTTCCCTGATTTTGCCTATGCTGTTAAAAAGGATCCCCTGCAATTTTTCCAGGAGAGCCTCATTTGCACAATAAGGACAGCTAGTCCCAGGGGCAGGATATTTGAGTAAGATGTGGGATATCTGTTGCTACATCCCAGGGTTGTCATAGGCTCCACATGTCACCTTGAGCAAATCAGCTGTACTCTGTGTTTCAGGTGTGTATCCCTAAATCTGGGGTAATATCATCACCTTCTCTTATAGAGGTGCCTTGAGGGTAAAACCATTACAGAAAACAACACTGTGGGACACATTCAGGACCTAAACCTGAAAATACATACATTATTACTTTCTTTCAAATACCATCCTAATTTAAATTTTGGGCAGCTATTTAACTATCTGAGTCCATAGTGGGCTTTTAGTTTTATGGCACTGTTATTTGTTTCCTACAGTACTGTAACACTGAAGAACTCTATAATGGAAGCTAATTTAATTAGAAACAGCACAGTGAGCTGATGATGTGCATTGAACAAATAAATACAGTATCTGAATACTGAAAGAACTGGTAGAATTAACTGTAAATCCTATGAATTCCTTAAGTTACTCTTCCCTCTTGCACAAAAAAAAACCAACCTTGTCATGTTTCTGAGCTAGGCTGGGCTTTAGAACCGCAGGCCTGTGCAAACTTTATTAAATAATTTTAACATTTTTTCTTTTCAGAAAAAGCAACTTTTTTCATAGGGTAAGTTGCACAGTCAATAATTTGTTTGTCAGTAGAACAGTCTTTTTCTGTCTTCTGCCCTTTTCACTTATATCCTGAAGCCCTGTCATCTTTTTTACTGCACTTTCACCGGAATCAGAATTTCAGGGAATAAATTTTGTAGTGTTCACAATTGTGAACCAGACCTAAAATTCAAACCTTGCAATGAAATGGTCCATGAAAAGAAGTCAACGGCAAGTAGTAACATTTGACAAGAGAGCATCTGTGGGGTAAGAGCTGATGGACTAATCCTCTCTGCAGTATTTCCTGAGACCTTGATCACGCAGTTTCCATCTTGTATACCTCAAAACTGAAAGAGAAACTCTTGACAAACAGATTATATGTTTGATGACTGCAGAGTGAAGTTAAAATAGTAATGTGACAAAAAATTTTCAACAGTAAACTCACTAGAAAGTAAGTTGATGTAAGTTGTTCAACATATGATTTAATTGTGGCATCAGTTATGTAAAGGCCAGAGATTTCATTTTTCCCTTGTCTGGAACAAGCTTAGTACAGATGTAAATGAGGATCCAGTGGTAGGACCATGACTGAAGGTAGAATCTGGTTGTTTATAATGTAAATGGACTCAGCAACACAAAATAATTTGCTCTTTACTGATCTTTGAAAAGTGGTGCTTTAGGTATTTCATGAAAAGCCTAGGTTGTCTAAAGTCTTTCTAGAAGCAATGTGTAATTTACACAGAAAGTTTTGATGGACCGGTGATGTATTAGAAGATAAACCTTAGTTAGTAGCTGATTTTCAAAGCTCTTGGAATACATATGTTGAAAAGTTACTACTAATACAAGACGATGCCTGTGATGCTTTGCCTGTAAGAGTGCTCTATGCAGAGAGAAACTTCTAATATAAACTGAAGTACTATTTTGTTGTCTGTTTTCTCCTTGTTGCTAAATTGTTGTCCTAGGCAATCGATAATACTTTTATTTCATAGCATGTATCATTTAACTTGCAGTATTCAAATGTGTGTTCACAGTACATGTAGAAAGCCTGTAATCCTCAACTGAGTCACACTAATCTGAAATAAGATGTGATACAGTGGGAAACAAAATAGCAACATGGATATGTGATGATATAACAGGTTAGAATGAATAACTGAAGAAATGTTTGCAGCTAATAGAGATAAATTAAGGATCATTATATTCTTTATCTGAGCATAATGAATAACCCATTATCTAGAGAAGGACTTTGACCAAGGTGTTCGGTTGTTGGAAATGAAGAGAGAGGTTTAAAAACTTGGTGAGAGGAGGGATGGGACATGACAGAAGCAGAAATTTTGAAAATAGGGAAAGGTTTTTTGAGCAAGATTTGGAACAGAAGGAAGAACAAGAAGCTTGAATGTAGTGTGGGAAAGCCAGAAGGAGATTCAGCAAATAAGGGTATATGTGGTGAGTTTTCCTTTACTTTTCAAGGATGGTAATTTCAGTGACTGCGTGTTTCATCAAGGAGTGATGTAGGCATCAGGGTGATGGCATGAGGGCAGTTGCAGCAGTCAGAACCGCAGATGAAAACATCTTGATCAAGAAGTTTTAGCTTTTGGGTACAGGCAGAAATGGTCTTAGAGATGCAGGTGACAATTCAGGCTGGCCCCCTGAGCTGTGGGGCTACCTGGATCTATCACAATGTCTCACTCCATTTCTCACCTCTAATGTTTTAATTTTCTAAACCTGCCTGAGGCTGAAGGAGGATGGATATTATTGAATGCATATAAGTATAAATAAATGATTACAGTCTGCTCAGAATAAAATTGTTAGGCCTTCCCGCTTTCCTGTGTGTAGGAGTCCTTGTGCCCTGATGCTGTGGAGAGCCCCGGGCAGCTGGGACCCTCCCCAGTAAACCAGCCTACCCTGGAATCCCTGCAGCTGGACCCCACCAAGCAAGAACAGCTGTTTTTTGTCCACATTTTACAAACTTCAGAGGGTAGAAAGATTGTAGGAGATATATTTATTTGCCTGATTTTGCTGACTGGTGTCATAGAGTGGGGTTTTCTGAAATACTAGCTATCATTTTAAATTCTTCTCACTTTGAGTCATTCCATCCTGAACAGGTTTTTGTATAATTATTTCTCTCAATAATTACTATTATACAATAGCTATAGCTGCCAGTTTTGTTCTTCTTTCCTGACAGTGAATAACAAAAATGCATTACACATTTGTGTAACTTATGATCTTTGATTCGTATTTAAAATGCATGGAATATTTTTCATTTTCTCTTTGAGGCAATACCTCATCTGGGATCATATCACACAGTGTAAGTTTACACTGTGTAAGTGGGTGCCTTGTTCTGCAATGGGGTATAATCTGCAATGGAAAGGCAAAGTCTTAGAGGCCAGTGAATAATATTAATGGCTGGAAGTAGAGGCATAGTGCATCTGGACAGTAATGCAGAACGGTTTTGTATATGGTCTCTTTTTTCTTTTAAATAAATTGGATTTTGCTATCATTGTAGCCCTTTGTTGTTGTTTTTTGATGAGGGTTCTAGGAAACTGGTTTGCTGGCATGCATGATTTACTGTCCGGAAGAGCAACCTGGAATTTGCAGGCACAAGTGTTCCTACCAGGTATCTAACTCAGGAAGTTATATTCTCCAATAGAGAGCAGAAAAAACTTTCAATGTTGTTTTCTCTGTGTGCTTGTTTTTTTTTTTCCCCAGGGTAAGCAGGAATAGGTGTAGTAGGTCTGAGGAAAGGGGTGGCAAACTTGTAAAAATTGGTGTGGAGAGAAAAAAAAAATAATGTTACCAAACTCAACCTATATAAAAGCTGATGCTTAGTTGGGTGTGCAGAGGACATGAGGGCAGCCTCTCCATGCCATAGAAATAATGAAATGATGGCTTGTTGTTCTAAATGAATCAGTGATGCTAGTTGAAAACTGATTTATTACTTTCTACCGACAACTGTAATTAGAAAAAAAATAAAAATATCAACCAACATTTTAATCTCATGAGTCATGCTGAATTTTCCTTTGAGGGACACTAAAAATTGGAATGTAAAAAAAAAGCACCTCATAATACTTGGAGTATATAGTCATGAACATAAAAAACTTTTTCCAAGAGAGCTTGGGATTAAAATTTGCACAATGGCACAACGCAATTGCAGCTAGGATGGAATGCTTGAATGCAGAGAACCTGTCTGCTCTGTTCCATATTGTATGTTCAGAACATGGGATCTTGGAAACCTGACTCTTTTTTGCCTTTTAATATCCTGACTTTAAGTGAGCAAACGGGCTGAATATACAGTTGAATTTGATTACTGATGATCATTATAACACAAGCAGCACCATGACTTATTGCATAGTTGTTGACTGGTCCAAGAGAAGGTAATATATTCAGAATTGCCCCTACAGTTAATTTCATATGTGTGAAGCCTGGTAACTCCAACTACAGGCCATGGATATGTGTAAATGTTCACATGAAGACCTGAGTTTCAAGATGGGAAGGATGGGCTTCTGGTGACAGTGGGCAATTTCAGGGGAATCTGAGAGCAGGATGGTTGGAGTTTTTTCTGCTCTCTCATCGTCTTCCTCTATGATCTTAGTATTCATCAGTGGAATAAAATGTTGATGAAATGGAAACATCAGAGATCCTAAGGTGCTTGAACTATAGTAACAGTGGCTTTTGTAAGTAGTAGGACATATAAGTTTTAACACATTAGTCATCCATATGTTTTTATAATGCTTGTGGTATTGTCTGACAGTAGAAAAGGGATAAGACATCAGACTATTGTAAGAAATCAGTATGTATTAGCAGAACTACTGCTTGTACTATACCATGAAATGCTAACAAATAAGATGCACCGAACCCACAGTAGTATGTATCCTCATACAACAGTATATATGTTATGACTCGTAATACGATGAATTTTGAACAGAATTAATCCTTACTCAACCATTAAGCAATGAGAAATATTGAGTTGTTTTTCTTAAGGATTAGGAAAATTCTTTTGGAGAGAGACAAACATTTGTCCCTGCAGGAAGCTCCTTCAGCTGTAATGCATCATTGTGCCTGACCAGCCCTAGAAACCTTGGAAAGACAAAATATGTACAAACTGGTTGTTAAGCATATGTGATATGTTTTGCTTTGTCACCTGGCAACAAAAAGGTTTTTCTAAACAAATTTTGTGCATTGCCAAAATTCCAACTTTTTGAAATGTGTAAGCTGCTTATTTTTATTTATTTATTTTTCCTTTGTCAAACGCAGCTGAAGGTACATCTTTCTCATGTAAACATTATCATTTCTACTGGTGGAAGATATAACTTGTATAAATGTAATTCACTTTATCTTACATACTGTGTGTAACAGCTTTGGGACTGTAAGAAAATACAGAAAATATGCCATCCTCAAAACTAATTCATAATCTGTCCTGCCCATGTTTTAAAGTTAACAAACCAATAAATCCTTGATGATTGAACTAAATTTGTCTAATCAGAATAAAATTAAAAGACATAAGTCCTGCTCATGATGAAGTTTTAAATAATAACTTTTGTCATCTATACATTGTTTAGGAGGAATATGTTTGTAATATCTGGTGAAAGAGAAGTGAAAGTTAATAATGTTTCTTTTTGAGTTGCAAAATATGTAGCATAGAAGTGATCAGATCATTGGCTGCCATGTATGTCTCTAAGTGTTTATGTTACGGGAAAAAAAAAAGATCCCCTGAGATGCCATTTCTTAAGCTTGAATTAAAGGTTTTAAGAATACGTCAAAATACAGTGGAAAAGCTACATTGCTACACTCTGGCAAACTGTAATAACCTCATACATTTGGTTACCTCCTTAATCTGCCAGTTAAATTTTCTATACATCTGCTGCTATCTGATTACCAATATATTTATCTTTTACCATCGGTCCTTTCCTCCCTTGTGTGCGACGGCATCAGAGCTGATCCAGGCTAGTGCTGATAGGATCACAGTTCATTACCGCACAGAAGGTGGTTAGGATTTGGGTGCACAATGGGGTGTGACACTGTTGAGCGAAGGGAGGCAACTTGTTATAAATGACAAAGCTCTGGTAATGACACATGGAGTTTGGGAGTCAGCAATGATGAGTAGACCTCTTAGCATTATCCTTGATAGGAAAAAAAAAAATGATGACACCCAGAAAATAAAGATGGATAATTTCCACGTGATTCATGCACGGTTTTACTGGTTCAATATACTGGTGTGAACGCATGATAAAAATGATGTTTTTTCACTGGATATGCACATCACAATATGGCCATAATCATCATGTATTGGCAATATGTATTTCCATGTATTGGTGCTGTGGTGAAAGAGAAAGTTTTTAGATTTTTTAATTACCTTAATGGTGAACTAAAAAGTGCTTTTGTTTCTTGTGCTATGAAGAGAGCAAAAAGGGGCTTTTAAATGATAAAACAATGGTAGCCTCCTTGTTGAATGATGCAGTACTTTGAAATAATGCAGTACATTTTGAAAAGATCTGTATTTTTTTCAAGACAAACATCAAATAGAAGGAAAAAGGTTATGTCACCTTCACCCTCACAGTACTGTCATTTGTATGCTATCAGCTCATTAAATTCACATTAAGATACTCCATGGGACTTTAGGAGCTATTAGTGCACCTAAAATGGCATAACAAAATCTCAGTTCACTTTAAGAGAGATGGCATTGCGACATTTTGTATTTCATCACTGAATTATTATAGTCTCAGATGCGTTCTGCTGTGATGGTAATGGAAGGAGGAATACTAGAGAGGAAAGCTGTCCATTTGTTTATCCCCAGGGAGAGAAAAAAGAAAGTTTGATAAAAAACTGGAGTGAAAGTAAAGCATTAACAATTTAACCCCTGTAGCAATGCTAAAGAACATACAGAATTTTATATTCTGCTTTTCAGGATGTTTGTTTTTTTTTAAATAAAAATTTGTATATAGGGAGTTGCTCCAGGCAATGGAAGGTGCAGCAAATGTACTGCATGAATGCAGGCATCTCAGCCTTTTATAGGTGAAGTCTCTTATGACAGCCGTAAAATACCTTACTTCCTAAAAATTCTCATGAAAAAAAAAAGAAGTTATTGTGATTAAATTTGATGTTTTTCTTAGTTTGTTTTTGTTCCTGGCTTTCAGCAGCAGCAAATAAGTGTACTGCTATAGGTAAAATCTACAACCCTGTGTTTATAAATCCCGCATGGGGTTATTGCTTAGGCACTATGCTCAGGAAAGAATAAGGAAAAATGGAAGCCATACTGAGTTATCATTAATGAAATAATGTAAATACACATGAATACTAATATACTGAACAAACACTGTACTGCTTAATAGAAAAATGGTTGTAGCAGTAAACCATATATATTTATGTTTTAGGTCTGGAAACATAGATTGGTCTGAGGATGTTTTTTCTACACAGTGCATCTGTGTAACTGCAATCATTTTTTTTTTAAAATGAGACAAAGTTAAGCTAACTGTCTTATAAATGTACATGAATGATTAAAAAAAGTCAGAAGTGGTTGAAGTAGTTTCAGTCACTTTATGTAGAATATTTTTCTTAATATGTATTTAAAATTATTGAGAAAACAGTAATGCTTTAGAAGTTCTTCCTTCCCTCTCTAATCGACACAAAAATGCCATGGCACAAGAGCTTAACCTCACATGGAATAAAAAGCCATCAGAACAAAAAGACAATTTAAGAGTCTTAAGAGTTGCAGGGCCTTCAGAAGTGCATGTATACAGGAAATGAAATTCATTCCCATGCGGAGAGCCACGACAACCACAGTTTAAGCTTTCAAAATATCTCTTAACTGTAATAACCTGATATATGGGTCTTTGGTGCAGCAGCAGTGAATTTCTTCAGTGGAAAGGGAGCTTGAAGACACAAGAAAAATCATTGCAAAAAGAAGCTCAAGGTTTTGAAAGTAGAGAGGAGGGAAGTAGCAACAACAGGGACTAATCACTTAATAAATGCACACCAAGCACCTGCTAAATTTAGCACAGCATTTTATTACATTCATTGCTTCAACGTGTAATCTCTTTAGCACAGGGATTCTGCTTGTTATTAGACAGTTCACCTGTGGAGGATGACGCTAGATGCCAGTATTATCATCAGTAAACCTCTCTTGAATGGTTACTCTGAAGGCTAAAACCTGACTGTACAGTGGGTGTACTTTTGTAACAGAGAAAAAAATAGGACGTGTTACACTTAAAACCTTGTTCTTTGCATGATGTTGGTTTGCCCTTTCCTGATGGTCTGGGATGCTAATGTGAGTCCTGAGTAGTTTGAGATTGAGGCAGTGTGGCCCAATCTCATTAATGACCACCAGAAAGCAAAAGAAAGTATAATATGGAATTTTGTCCAGTCTGCAGAAGGTTTTTTAAATGTCTAATGAAGATTTACAGTACTAGTGTTATCGCTAAAGGGCACTACATTTTAAATATCTTCAGGCAGTGGTACAGATGAAAACATGAGAAGTGGTTGCCCATAAACAGGGGAACTTAACATTTAGGATGATGTGAGACAAAAATCAACAGTATTTCTGCAATTATGTTCAGGAAGATACGGATGTAGGGGACGCTCGTATCTTAAGATGTCAAAACCAAAGGATGTTATATAGTCACTGATAGATTGATCTGATGAAAGTGGCCGTAATTGTATGCATTTTAAGTGTTCTGTTTAGACCTCAAGATGCAAACTAATTGAGTTAGTTGGGGAAAAAGACAATCGTATTTAGATTTGCTTGTATATTTATTTCCAAAAGAAACCAGTCAACATGTGAACAACCAAGTTTATGCTTTTTTAGAACTCACCATATTACCAGTGACATAGTGACATGTTTTGGAGATGTTAATAATTTAGCATTCATAAGAACTCAATTAATATTTTTTCCAGGTGAAATTTCCATTGTCAGAAACAGAGATTCAAGCCTTGAGATTGTGGCCAATTTAATCTAAGCACTGCAAGAGCATACACGCACTGCAGTTGCACCAAGCTCACAAATTTCAAGCACTATGTCACGCTAATGTCTGTGACCACTGTGTCATGGATTTATGGGCATTCACCAGGGGAATCTACAAAGAGACGTAACCACCTACGTAGACATACAGTTTCATAACCCATTATAACATTGATTTAAAAATTTATTTAGATAGATTTAGATTATTTATTTAGATTTTTATTGTCTAGGTATAAGTAGCTCATATTGCGCCTTTAATGCCAACATGGTTGTGTAGGAGCTAATCATACTGTCAATGGATTAAAGCTTAGGTGGAGGATTGCTTCTGATCCACACAGCTTTAACTCCAGAGGATATTTCCCTCCTAAAAGTACATATCTTGGCAGGGGATATCCTACAGCAAAAGGAGCTCTAGCACAGTAGATTCAGAGCAGAAAAGCCTCCAGTGCTGTTGGGAAGACAGACTGGGAGAAATCTTTGTCATGTTTGTTTCCCATCTACAGCCCAGTGTAGCAGTCAGGTTACTGAGAATCACATTGTGTCCCAAATTTGTCAGGGTTGACTAATACTATCCCTTTCAAAGCAAATGTCAGGGGAAGATAGACGCACTCCTACTCCAGGCTAAGGGCACATGGCTGGGTACTGTGGGTGAGGACAATGTGTGTGTGTGGGGTACTTGCTTTCTACCCTGTCACCTTTCAAAAAGCAAATGTGAGATGGTTTATCTGCTTTATGTTATAGTCTGCATCTGCCAGAGAGAAATAAAGTAAGTTTTGACATCATTACCTTCCAACGAAGAAGCTGATTTTATATTCAAGGTACTGTGAAACCTTTTACTAAGTTTACAAAAAAGTACACAATTTAATAGCATTCAGAGACATGCATTCAATTCCAAATAATTCATGTTATTTATTTGCAGTAAATCTGCTATAAAGTAGCTTTTATTTCATATCTGCCTGGCCACCAGGCCCTGTGTCTTGCAGCATGTCTTACTGATCCTTAATGTTTTATTAGGTGAAACAGAGTCTATGCCCTACCCTTGTATAGGCACCTAAACCAGAAATCTCCCTAAGCTAGTAAAAAGCTTAATTTTGTGCTTTAGCTCTTGTCATACCTCATACACGTAGTAGGTAATCATTGTTGCCACTAATGGCTTGTCTACAGTGCTAATCCCAGGTATTAACTGAAATGCCTTGCAGTAAATACTGGTTTGGTTATAGACCTATCTAGGGTTCAGTATCTTGGTATTAATCAGTGTGTCAAGAAAATAACTGTGGGACATTTGCTCTGTAAATTGTTCTTACACCTGCACTAGACCTGCCTAGCTCCATGACATTTCCAGGAGAGCTCAGCAGTACCCACTGCCCTCTCAAAAGCTCACCAGCCAAAAGTTAAACCGAGACGTATCTAGGCCGGTTTGCAGAATCCACCCTGGCATCCCACTCCCAGAAGTGTTTAACTTCCTTACTACCAATTTGAGGAGGCTGGGAGGAGAATAAGTTTGCACTCTTGTAAAGGAACCTATGGGCCTTTAAAACCAATGTTAGCGTGCAGGAATATTATTCTAAGTATCCATGATGCTACTTTTGGCACCAACACTCTGCTGCAGCACGTAGGAGAGATCCTGTTCTGCCTTCCTTTTGTGACTATACACAAGGTACTGTATAATAAGAATTATTTGTGCTATCTCAGTCAATTACGGAGTGTATTTCGAAATAATGACCTAAAAAAGCGCTAAAAAGTGTGGTACATGCTTTGACCAAAAAAAAAAAACAAAACAACCCAAAACAAAGCCCCCAGTTTATAAGGTTAGAATGCTTTTACTAGCCTGAATATAAAAGGCAACTTTAGTATTTAGCTTAATACGTAACTAGCAATATACGTGAAATGTAGAGTAAAATTAAAAAAGAATGCCCTGTCTAATGATGAGCCTCAAATATCAAAGAGGAAAAATATAAAAAGATTTGTGTTTGTTTTTTCCTGGGGGAAAAATGAATATAAAAGGTCATGACATGTTTCTAACTTATCTGGATATGGCTAGGGGGAAATGCTGTGTAGCAGAGTTCTCCTGTAGACTCCAGGCTTCAGTTTGAAACCGTAATTGTAAGTGATCAGTCAGTGCCCTGTTTTAGTCTTGTGTGCTTGTCTGAGCAAGATGATCCTAGTTACTAGCATTCCTAGACGAATCATTGCCATTGGTGGTAAGATGTTACAGTGGGTTGTAGCCAAATTGCCGACTAGATCCACCGTCACCAAGGCACAGGAAAAGAAAAAAGTTCTCTGGCACATTTTTGAGTGTTTCTCTATTAGCTGAACATGGCTTCTAAGATGGCACATTAATATCTAAAAAGAGTATTTTGATTGCTAGCATAAGGCATTTATCATAATGGCAATGACTTTTGCTAGGGGTTCGGCTATGTCATGGAGTTACTGTGAGCTGACAAATTAACAGACATCAGCCAAGCCCCAGAAACCAATTTGGGGCACCCTCATAGCCTGTGGCAACTAGAAGGTGCAATATGTTACCTTCAACTTGGAAGAAGTCTTGTTTTGTCTTCCTCTGAGATGGGCCAAGAACATGTATATTGGGCAGAGCATTTCAACAGATATGTAATGATTTTTCAGTCTGTGGTTATCTTGTGTCTTATCCCTGTGTCTGAGCTCCAGGCCTGTAAATTTGCCTGCACTGTGTTTAAGTTGCCTTGGAGTCCTAAATAACCGATGTCAAACTAGCGTGGATTTCTGCAGGCTGCCATCCGTGGGATGGACATGCCGAGGAAAGGGAGTGGTGTAAGGAAATGAGTATAAATAAATCAGACAAAGTTAATGCCAACAGGAGTGTAGTGGCATGTTAATGCCTTCTGTGTAATACAATATCCCCAAGGAATTAGGATGTCTGTCAACTTTCACGAAGGTTCATATTAAGTTGTTATTTCTTTTTTTTTTTACATTTTCTAAGACACAGGGTCTTTTGTGAGAGGAAGTCTGGTACAGGCAGAAATTAGGAAAGATGTTTGTTAAAATTTGAAGTGACAATTTCTGAGTATGGATTTCTACTATATTTACTTGCTTCCAAAAGAAGGGTGGCTTGTGATGTGGCATGCATGTTGCAGTGCACTCAGACACACTCTTAATTTTGTTTAGGACATATAAAGTAGAATTTGGGGATGACTAGCTTTTTTTTTCTTACTTTGGTAAGAAGTATCATACATAACCCAGCTTCATTCAGACACCTTTCAGGAAATATTCATTCTAGCACTGGGATTGCCAAATACATGATATTTTGATACTACTTGTGGTAAACATTACTTTCGGATGTGTTGCACCATCATTATGTGGAAGAAACATGGTAATGCTTATATGCATTTTGGGGGGAGAAAAATGTTAATTTGGAGGATGAATATGCCTTTTTAAAAAGTAAACAGGCAAAAATGTACCTTTCCTCTTAGGTTCCTTTGTATGGAACCACCCTTCATGCCTCCTTGAAGATGTGGAGTCTCAGCACCTCGTAGTACAAATGTCTTCTCTTGTAGGTCATCATACGGGTTTTCCTAATGACTATTGACAACTCAGCTATTTATTTTCTTGAGGCCTAAAATGTTTTCTTCTAACCTAAATTTTTGGCTACAATATATGGGCACTAGGAGGAAATGTAATAATGTAATGGTCTATGATCTCTAGGAGATTAGAAAAGAGATGAAGTTTACTTCTGTCCTTAAACTCTGAAACTATAAACATGGACTTCAGGGGCATAAGCGGAAGACTGACCGCTTGGACTAAGATCTTATTTAAAAGCAAGTTACAGATAGCAGAAAAAAAGTCCAAGCTCAGAAGAGGTTAAAGTACAGTCAAAACCAAGACTATGACAAAATGCAACAGAATGCACACAAGGTAGACTAATGATCCATACACTGTAGTACCGAAAGAAAAATGGTTCAGGAAGTAGAAAGTTGCTGCTATATTGACCACAAAAGAGCTTTCAGAGTCAGTATGAAAAAGCTCATAAATTTTCATACTTATGTGTAGCAGCAATAAAAAAGAATGAAAGGGATTATAAATCCAGAAAATAAAATTGATAAATAGAAAAAAGTATTAAAAAAAAAAAAAGTTTGAGAAAACCATGTTATAAATTCATATAAATTAAGAGTTGACCAGAATAACCAGGGATCTAAAAGTGGTTTCAAGTATTGGTGGTTGAACTCTTTGGTCAGATCAGATTTCAGAACAGATATGTTTATATTTGACAAAACCAGGCCTGGTCCATGGTTACGTAGTTGAACATTTAGTAAGCCGTAAATGGTGAAAACCTTCTGCCCTTATTTAGGTATGATTGCCAATAGGAAATTACATGAAGTCACAATGGCAAGATATGGCCCTGAGTGGCTGTTATACTCTGATGGTTTTGAAATGTTCTTTTCTCAGTTTGGATGCTTGTAGGTGGAGTGTACAGAAAGGGTGGCTTAGGAAGATATTACCACTTTACTCTATTCTATTCTAGATGTTTTAACATAACGGTTCATTTCAGTGCCTGGTGCAGGTGCATAAGATCTGTGTTAGCTCAAACCTGACCTAAGAATGAATGAGTGGTGCAGCCAAGATAAAGTGATACTCAAAGCTATTTAGCTAGACCAGAGTCCTATATACTGTATGATCTATTCTTATTGTGATAAGATAAACCTGGCAACTGGTTAAATGAGAGATGTGTACAGTACTACCTACTGCCTAAACTGTTGGCTTGGTGTGAGGCAACCAGCTGTATCTAAACCCATGCTAGGTGGAATGATATCAGGCAAGTCAGGTCACCCTGGTTGTATTTCATTTTACCCATAAAGTAGGGAAAATTAGCTATGTTTTTCTCCTCTATAAAGTCCTCAGATTTGCTGGTGAGTTAGATATCCTTGTTTTACAGAAAGTGAGCCAGATCTATAACTCCAGTTTTTAGCAGAGGAAAACATCTAACAGAAAAAATAATCAGTGATGTAGACTAATAATTACTCTTATAAAGGCTTTCTTCTTGTTTGACTCACAAGAATATGCAGGAACATTTCACTGTTCTCTTAGAGCTGCCTGGTATTTTTGCACTAGTTATATTGCAGACTTCCTTTCATCTCATTAAATCAAGATCCATATCAGACAAAACCTGCTGTCTGGTCTTACCATCCAGCAATATTTTCTTGATGAGAACTTTGACTCTCACTAGTAATGAGAGAAACTGTTCCTGAGCATATCCGTCAGTACAGGAACTGCCTCAAGAATATCCAGCAACAGCTCATCCAGACTGTAAGGTCTGAAATGAATCTGCCAATGCACTGACCTTGACTTTGCCCTTATTCCAAGTATAAGTATTGCTAGATAAACAATCTAAACAGAACTAAAACCCTAAGCAACCAAACTATAAACAATCAAAACAACAAATGCATTTGTTTTATTAGCTGACAGCACCCATAATGTCACTGGACAAATATGTAAATACTGACCTAAATCCCTTTGCTAGAGACTTTTGTGTACACTTTAAATGTTGGAACAGACAGCAGCTCCTGCATGACTAGCCCCCTGGTATGACCAGAAACCTTGGTGCCCGCGCAGCTCCGAGCGCAGATCTGTACCACAGTTACTCCTTGGAGCTGAGCCTTTTTGTAGTTCTATGGGATTCAAGAAAATGATGGAAAGAGGATTTTGCTCTTGTGAGTTTGGAAGTACTCATTATCATTCAATTAATTAAAACCAAACCTTTAGCATTTTTGGATGATTTTAAAAAATAGACATCCGAGTATGTAGAATACTGGAGTACTGATCCAATCCATCAATTAGTTGGACATTAATTGCATTTTTTTCCTACTGACTTCAGGAGCTGTGGATCAAACTCAAGTGTTGTAGACTGTGTGGGATCAGTTTTTCACTGCTGAAAGCAGTGACTTTCATAGGTGTTTCCTGAAACAGGTAATTAACATTAGTGTTCCTTTCCATTTGAATGGCTAATGGAAACAAGATAATAATGCTTGAGTGGTGGTGTGATCACGTTGGCCAAAATGGTATATTCCAGCCTCACAAATCTTGAAAGACAGTGCTCAGATTTTGTACCTCCATGGAAACTGGTACAAACTAGTTCCCATTCCTAGCCTTTTGGCTAAGCAGGAGGTGTTCAGTTTTCACAACATTGCCTCTTCCCCAAAGAGCAGGAACGACCAGTGGCCTGGGTCAAGATGAAACCAAAAGGCTGGACAGATTTTCAAATGTGAATTTTTAAATATCCATAGAACCATTTTTGCAGTACTCATGAAAAGAACTGCAGTGTATGTTTAGTTGGTACACATGCTTGCACACAGACCTGTTAAGTGTCAGTAAGTGGCTAGGTTAGCATACGAAGTCCTGACCTGAAACTGTTTTATAACATTAGGTAGGTAAATCATCTGTGTCCAGATAAATGAAAAAAACATCCAGTTCATCACCTATGTTTGCATTGCAATACCTTTATAAAACAGGCTTTAAAAGTTTCTTAGCCCCTTAATAACTGAAGATTTTTTGTAAGAATTAGACAATGGCTACAGTTAATAAAGTCTAATAATAATGTTTTCTGAGTTAATAATTCTAATTCTGGAGCATCTCTTCCTCACTGAGGCGGCGTTCACCTTGAGATAGGTAGCATTCCTCTACTACTAGGGACCTGTTATCTCATTTATACAGAGTATTATCCGTTTGTAGTATTTCCAGATGCTTAACTCAGACTGATTTCAGCAGAAGCTAGGAATCTCACTGCCTTCTGGGATGTACAATGTAATTTACTGTCTACAAAATGGCAATAATGCCATTTACCTGCCTCGGTGAAATTTTATGAGGATAAAAGTAAAGCTAGGATTGCCTTTAAGAATGTTTCTGACAGCACAATTTTCAACAGCTTTTTGGGAAAACATTTTCTGTTGCTGAACTTTTCTATTGAGGGATGTGTGAACAGACAGTTTATTATGTTTTCAAGGAAACTGAAAATCAGAATTTCATACTTCGGTTGTTTCAGTATTAATTTGTTTGCCCTAATGCCAGCAGTGCTTCACAGAGTCAGAGATCAGACAACCCTGAGTGGCCCTGACTGCTGTACACAAGTATAAAAAACTACCCAGCTGTCATGGTGTGGAGGCTGCAGCTGGAACCAGGAGGCACCTGAACCAATATGTTGGCCAGAACTGGCCTGAATATTATGCTGTGATAATTTCTGTTTGAAATTATTTTTAATGGTAACCTGGATGATTCTAAACATGATTGGAACTGAAGTGTTACAGTTTTCTCTAATATAAAAAGTCTCAAATTGGTCTGTGACCATGAGGGTATGATGAAATCCTACTTGATACAGGAAGACTCTCAATTCAAGGCAACCTCTGGCTGTTGTGCACAAGGAAAGGGCACTTTCCTATTGTAAATGCCATTGCACCAGAGCCACAGAAATAGGAAAAGCAAATTATCCAGGATGAGGGAATTACAGAGATTCAGGTCAGGAACTTTGCTGTTAGTTATGCAATATTGCCTTAGTCCTCTTAAATTTTGTATCACCACATGTTCTCATCCACTGAAATGGCATGTACTTACTAGATACAAACTACTGCACAATAAAAACCCCAAGAATAAAAATAATATTAGAACACTTTCAGTATTTGTCTTCTGATACAATTGTGGAAGTGCAGTTAAGTCACTGCTTTTCTATAATACTAAATATAAAATTCTTAACATAAAAGTCTGTTATCTGCTATTGTATAATTTCTCCTAAAATACCAAATAACCAAAGGAATTTTCCATTTGTAATGTAACTTAATTCTGAATTTTATTTTTTATTATGGTTGAGGTTGACGTCAATGTTTTAAAAATGAATTTCAAAGACCATTTATTCAGGTAATTTTGAAGAGAAAATACACTGAAACTTTTATTCCAGTTGGTAAGCAGCTATCCCCTAGTTTTATTGAATTTTTCACATAAAAATGCCAGTCGGGAATAAAACTGACAAATATATTCAATCAAAGATGGAATATTTTTTTCCTCTTAAGTTGCAAATGACTTCATTAAAATAAAAGCACCACCTTAGGGATTGCATAAAGCAGAATATTGGTACCTAAATGGTATTTATGACTCAACTAAATGTAAAGTGAATTAAAATTTAAAGGATTATAGTCAGGTAGGCCACAGACATTCGTAGAGGAATGTCCATTAAGAAGAAAAGAACCTGCTGTCCCCAGTGACAGGAATATGTCGTGTTAGTGGCTAGGCATACCTATGTGCTTAGTGGCACTGTTAATGAAAAACTGTGGTTGAACTCTAAAGGTACTTGTGTGATATTTACTTCAAGAGAAGAAAGCAAAATCTTCATGCAAACATCTAGGCATGTGAACATAGGTATATAACATTACAGCACTAGCAAGAAACAGTGGATGATAAAAAGGAGCGGTTACTGATGTAAAATACAACCCAAGCACTGCTCTTTCACCAGTAGCTTGCAGGATCCACTGCAAACTCTGCTGCTTAATAAGAAGTTCCTGTTGCATTTTAAGGAGCTCATAAGACAGAGAGGGACAAAGAGTTTGTCAAAGTACACGTTATTTTTTGTTATGAAGGAGATGGAGTGCTTTTTGGTTTTGTAAATTATTTACACTCAGCTATGACATACATATGTGTTGCATTTCCTGAATTTTTATCCTTAAGAAGAATGAAATAATTTGCTCAGTTAATTTATTGAACTGAATTCTGGCCTCAGTAGTCAATATTTTACAACACAATCAGCAAATGATTGACAGGAGTTCTTGAAAGATTTGTTTTCTTCCCATCATCTTGGTTTCTTCATGGAACAGCCATTGTTCAAGTTATTACACAGTGGGGAGCTGGTCAGGAAATAGTTTCTCATTACTCAAAGTGTTTGTGACCAAACAATGAAATATTCTTAAAGATGTGTGCTTTTAATTTACAAATGCATTTCTATGAAAAACAAGATTTTCAGTTACAGCTTTTAAAAGTAATTGAAAAAATATTCAACCATCTTAAATTGAATGTCATTGTATGACACCTATCTGTGCACTTTTCTAGCCATATTACTATGATATTTCTCTCCAGGCATTAGCTTGTTTACCTGAAAAACCACTTACATTCTAGATTCAGTTGAAATAATCAGCCCTGATGTTTATTCACCCTGCACCAGCCCCCTGAATACAGCACACCCAAGAACTTGAGAATTATTTGTCTTGAGAAAAAGATATCACGCAATTCACTGCTGTTTAAAAAGACATGGCAAATTTGCATAGCATTTATTTACAGAATTTTATTTATATCCTGTTGCTTCTATCCAGCAGCTACCTATTGTAATGTGTTCCTGGCCCTGTACTTTCCTTTCTCTGCTGTGAATCATTGAATCTTTCACACGCTTGTCTTGCACACACATGCCAATGTGAAATTTGCACAACCATTTGTGTCACCTCTGCCTGTGGCCCTGTGTAACTTAGCATATTCTAACACTATAAAGCCTTAAATCCAAAGGAATGTGAGAGAAGATATATCTGCTTATTAGAATATTAGCATTTCTAACATGACATTTTATACAATATTTTGAACAACATGATGCTTATTCCTTTGTTTAAACAGTATCTCTGAGTTTTAATATCTTCTTTCCAATTTGGACTGATTAGCTAAGTGTTTAAGTGGTATCCTTTTATTATCCATCTACTTTCTGCCATACTAGTATCTTTGATAAGATAGGAGACTAGTGTGGGATGCTTTTTCAAAGTGCATTATAGCTGTGCACTGTTAGTTACCTTTTTATATGTTTAATTTCCCACCTTATATTTTTTAAAGTTTTAGAATATACTTTAGAAAATAAAAGTAGTATTAATAATTAAAAAAGATGGCATTTTTAGAGTAAATTTTAAGGTGATTGCTCTTCTCTGTCTTACTGTTTACCCTTTACTTAAGCATTCAAACACAGGAGGAAAACTAAACTTTGAGGGTTTGGGTTTGAGGATCTCACAGCTAGGCTTAGCAGGTTGAAAGTCTAGTTTAACATTACACTTGTAGCTGTTAGTGCTTGTGCTCATAAACTTCCTGCAGTTAAGAAGGAAACAAAACATTTAAAATGGACCAGGACATTTTCAAAGTTGGTTTATCAACTGTATTGCACTAATTCTGAATAGAAACAAAGCAGGAATCTAGTGACTACTGCAGCAATCACATTCCTGGAGGAGGGAGATGATCCAGGCACTTGGAGGTGGTGTGGTCCACAAGGAGGTTGGGCTCAGGTGAGATCTGGCTAGTCCCACCATCAGTCTGATAGTTTATGTATGAAGTTTGTTGCTAAAACCCCATTTTTTTCCTGTAAAATACATCCAAGTGGCATTCGCGAGTTTGTAAAGCTGGAAGGTGGAGCTTACAGCCCAGTTGCTGGTTTCCTGTATTAGTTTTATATCACCCTCTCCTAAAGGGAATCTGGTCCTGTTTCTACAGGGAAAAAGTAAGCTTAATTTGGACTGCCTTTGTGGTTTTAGCAATTGCATTTTAAGTGCTTTTGCAGGAATTTTGTGGAAAAACCTGAAAAAAAAAGAAAACAAGTTCTGGTGGGCAAAGGCAAATGGAAATGCATAGCTAAATAACGCACCTTTTTCAAGGCAGGTGATTCAGAGTGGTAACTGAACACTCTATGTTAGGAGTAAATGAGTGTTGGGAAAACAAAGTGAACCAAAGCCGCTTTCTTTCTGAAGAAGAGTTCCAAAACACTGTACTTTTTTGACTGTTTTCAGTTGCTTTGTGGAATGATAACCATAAAACAGTGCTGCAGAGATTTGAGTGTAACATGCCATGTAAAAATAGAGTATATGAGAAATATGCCTTTAATCTGAGGCACAAAAATAAAATGGAACTATGGGTGTTCTGAACTGTGCTAATTGCATTTTGCAATTATGGGGATCTGACTCATAAAAGTACCAGACTGACACTGTGCAAAATCATACAGAAAAGAAAACAGAACATTTGGAATTAACTTTTTGAAAGGTTAAACTTTCCTAAGAAAGGGAAATCACACATATCCTGGGGCAGGGGGGGGAGGGCAGAATGCAGACTACTCTTAGAGAAGAGATCTCAAAACTCAGTTCAAAGGTGGAGCCAAGACAGACAAAGATATGGAGCTTGTACTTACTATGACAGCTGGTCAAACATCAGTATTCCTTGGTGTATGAAGAGGATGCCGGAAATGTGACGGATGGCATAGTAAGGGTACTGGCATACTATATGGAGACACTGAGAAAAGTCAGCATTATTAGTTCATAGTATGTTGTGGGAGCCTTTTTAGAAAAGTGACCAATTCTGTCAGTTTGAGGGAAGAACACTTTATTAAGCTTAGCTTGAGTAAACTGTGTTAGAAGAGGTATTAGTATTATAAATGCTTTTAAACAACATTTTTTAGAAAGCCATTGATAGTAAAATCCAGGACTTGCGTAAAACACAGGGTTGATGTTATTGAAATTATCTCAGTTAAACAAAGTTTTGAATAGGTTAAATCACTTTTAAAGGAATATTGTCTGCCATGAAATACCAGGATTCATCCAATACATACGCTGTGAAAGAGCAGGAGCATGAAAATCTCAACAAAGACATAGAAGATGTCCTTCTGCAGAGGTCCTCTGGACTGAGCATTAAAAGAATCTGGAAAAGCTCAGCCTCCCCAAAATATATACTCTTAAAAAGATTATTCTGTAAGGTAGAAACTAAAAGGTAGATCATGACAGGTTCATTTCTCCAGGGAATAGTAGGGGAAACACAATAGGCAGATAGATCACTTACTGCAGGAAAATACCCAGCAGATCTGGGGACCTAACAGGTTATGTATAAAGGAGACAATCTGCCATTACTTAAAAAGGAAAAAAACATGGGAGATGACTGATAACCAAACGTTTTTCTGCTACTGGATACCCCATCAGTGATCTCACAGGTCACTATGTACGTGTACACATTTAGTGGGCTCTTTAAGAAAAAGTTAGAAAAAGGAAAAAAAAGGTCATTTGGGTTGTGACTCAGCACTTAAAGTAGACGGCAAAGGAAAATACACTAATTTTTTAACTCCTGTAGGTATTATAATGTTTCATGTTTATAAAAGGCATTTTGATACCACTGATATATTTTGAAAAAATTCTTCATTACAAAGAACCATGTTAGGTTCTTTAGCTCTGTTGGGCTAAAGGAGGAAAATGAAAATAACTCAGGAGATAGTCTAGGGTAGAAGCAGCTAAAGGAAAGGACTGCACAAGGGAGCATTGAGTGAGACCTCTGTCTGTGTGCTCCCCAGCTAATGAGGAGAAGAGAGTTTCTTCCTGGTGGGGAAATTTTCTGTTCTCCTTTCTTGCCTCAACTAGCAGCAGGAGCATTCCCAGAGAAGGTGTCCAGAGAAAATTCTGTAGCAGCTCAGCTTTACTGCATCACTGTCAGTCGCTGCATTTGTTAGGGAAACTGTACCCGTCTGTGCTATCAGACACATATTTAACGTATAGATCACCTGGACCTCTCTGGAATTAATGAAGAGGCTGAGGTCCTGAAGATTCAGCTGTGGGTCATTTTTGTAGCCCCACCTCAAATTCATTGCCATGTCCTTGCCTCTGTTTTGCAGCATGGCCCCCAGAGCTGGATGTGTATAGCACAAAAGTCTTTCCAGTGTTACTCAGGGAGATGGGTCACTTCAACAGTTGTACTTTGTACACAACTTTTTATATAACTAGGAATCAGGCTAGCACTGCATAGGAAAACTTTTGGCCTTATTTATTTGTTCTAAAAGGGATTATTCTTGCTTTTAAGTAGGTCACTGCTAGTGGAAAACAATAAAAAACTAGGAGAATATGAAAATACTTTGTTACACCTACGGTAATTAAAACCCTCTCAAGCTCTATAGACACCTGAAGGACATTTACTGTTTGCAGACCTGACTGCTAATGGAATTGAAAAAGCGGTTAATATACTCTGGAGCTCAAAATTAAGTACATCAGACGGGCTGGCTCAGGCTGGGGCTAGATCTAGGGTGATGCTGCTCACCTGAGGGAGTGATGGTGTATGAGTAGCAGCTGGGTGCTGGGGTGACTGGTGGGCAGTTAGCTTTCACCTGCAGTGAAGCCAGACTGGGCACTGTGGAAGGAGGGAGTGTTGTATGCGTGGCTCTTGGATGGCTGAAAAAGCTCTCCTGTGTGTCAGCACATCCCCTCTAACACCTGAGTGTAAAGGGTCCTGGAGAGTTATTGCCACCATTTCATTGTCTGTTACTTGCAGCTTCATGGTTTGTCAGGGTAAGCTCAATGCAGCTTTCTTTTTTCTGATGGTTTTGGTGCATCATGTGGATTTCAGTGTGGTGGTTGGTCTTATTCTGGAGCATTTGGATTAAACTTTTACAGTGTTAATAATACAGAGAGGTGTGAAGCTGTGGTATGGCCTTGAGACAGAGCTTTGGAAAACTTGCCTAGGTATCTTCTTTAGTGTGTGGTCTCTGGGGACCAAAAGGCTTTAAATTTGGCAAAGTCAGGTTTTATTGTAATGATACCGGAGATATTCTTAAATAGAGAACTTACAGTAGCCATGGATGGCAGAAATGATTGCTTTCTGTGTACTTGTCAGCTGTTTCTTCCTTCTGAGCTTGGTTTTGGCTGAGTAAACGGCTCTCAGGAGTTGTTCTGTGCAGTGCTGAAAAGGCTTTTAGGAAGTTTTCTTGCTGTCACTAGTTTAGTCCCTGGCTCCTCCTGTGTGCCCCTTGTCCTTCTCTGTAACATCACCACTAATCTCTGAACTTCTCAGCTCAGTTGTCTGGCTGCTCCCAAGTGCTTTCTTGAGGCTTCTCTATGATACGTTGCTTTAAAGGTTAATTTAATGTGCTCATTGTGAGCTTGAGTTTCTCAGTTAAAAAACTGAAATATTAAAGATATTTTGGCTGAATCCAATGTGAACAGAGACACAGTGGTTATTCCTGCAACTCTTAATGGAAAATGTATGGCCAAAAGTATAAACGACATGCAGAGAGCTTTGGGTATGAAGCTGAAGATCCAGGAAAAGGGGTCTCTAGAAAAATCAGGCTTGAGTTTCTTGCCCTGAAAAAAAGGAGAGAAAATCAAACCTGCCCTTCTAGACTGCTCTTCTAATTTTCCTGCAGTAGACTGCTTCAGTGTAGATGAGTATGGTAATGTACATCTAATCTGGTTTTGCTAAATGGGATGCAAGTGATATGTAATGATGAATCAAATATCAGCATGAATTTGCAGTTTCTAGTGGCTTTGGAGTTTGTTTCAATGCATTAATGTTAGTTACTACTAATTGTTTAATGGAAAAAGGCATTAAATCCAATTGTAACTGGAAAAAGTTGCAAAATCCTAATTTCTCCTTAGTTTAGCCCAGGTGCTGTAGCAATGAGAGATATGTTCTGTCTACATATCATTTTGTCAGCTGTAAATAGAACAAGAGCTCTGCTGTTACAGAGGTGGGGAAGCTGCAGCACCATAGGAATGTACAGCTTGACAAGAGGAGAGACGACTCTTGGGTCAGGGGTTTACTGTTTTCTTGAATGTGATGCAGTGCCTGCTTCAGATGGAAGCTAATGGTGTTGTACTACTACCAGAGTGAAGGGGCTATTTCAGAAGGGATCAGCTGGTCTAAGTGCTAGTTACAACCAGAGGAAAAACCTGTAGTATGTTAAACTGCATGCATTACACTAACTATTTCTGTTGTTGAATTTTGGCTGGGGCAGAGGGCATGGGACTGTGATGCTAGAAATTGTAAAGGTTTTGGCAGTCTAAACTTCTTGTAATAAGGTAGGCTAGCATGTGAGCTTGCAAAATTTTAGCTTTTTCTATGGTAGTTCCCTGAAAGTGGGGTCAGCTGGTATGGACTATTGCAAGAGATGCACCTGGGCTGCTACTACATGATAAATAGTTTACATGTGGTATATTTGTCTCTAGTTGACCTACTTTGTATGGTACTCTGCTGGGGTGGTTGAACCCTGTGTCTTTTGCCTTTGCTACAACGTGCTGAAGGCCTGCGGTAGAGTTGTTTTGCTGCACAGAGCCATATGCCTGCGGAGGGAAAGAGCTGCTATTCCCAGCTGGGAGAATTGCTATGCTGTACTGAATTCAACAGAAAACTTATGATTTGCAGCAGCTGTGGACATGGAAATAATTAAAACATATATTTTCCATAACTGCTTGAGTTCTTTTCTAGATAACATGACAATCAGTGGAGCTCACTGAGGCTCTTGCTGCTGTTTGTCTGTGCTGTAGTCTGACTGACCTAAGCTATTTATCAGTAGCAACAAATTGTTAGTCATTCTCATAAGTATCCTGAACAAAATGTGCCAGCTAAACTGCACTCAGCAAGAGTGGGGGAAGGAAAAAAAAAACCAACAAAAAAAGCAAACAAAACCCTCTTGAAACCTGACCTGACTGTTATGGGAGACGATTATTATAGTTCTTCACTTGCAAATTTTCCATTTGTGTTAAGTTGCTTCCCACAGCCTCTCACTGTCACATTCATTCAAAAGCCAGAATGGCATTGATAGAGTTCAGTGTTTTCGCTTATTCACCCCAGTTCTGCCTGGAGACTGGATGTACAGGATGTAACAGAAATCTTCAACCAAAATTCTGCCTTCCCAGTTGTCCTTTTTTACTTGAGAGTGCTACTTAGACTTTCCTTGTTCTCCTTTTGTCCAAAGTCAAATATATTCTGAAAACAAAACAAAACACTTGGAATGGCAATTTGGGAACTTCCCCCTTGCAGAGCTCTTCTTCCTTCAGATGCTCTTAAAAAAAAAAAACCAAAAAAACAACAAACAACCAAAAAAACCACGCTCTCATCAGTTGTCCAGAGGAGGGCCATGAAGATACTCTGAGGGCTGGTGCACCTCTCCTATGGAGACAGGCTGGGATTGTTCAGCCAGGAGAAGAGAAGGTTTCAAGGAGACATTAGAGCATCTTCCAGTGCCTAAACAGGCCAACAAGAAAGCTGGAGAGGTGGGGTTTACAGGGCAGGTAGTGATAGGACAATGAGGAATGGCTTTAAACTGACTGATCAGATAGTAGGTAGAAGTTACAAGTTGTGGGAGTGTGAGGCACAGGCACAGAGAAGCTGTGGCTGCCCCATCCCTGACAGTGCTCAAGGCCAGGTTGAATGGGGCTTTGAGCAGCCTGGTCTAGTGGGAGGTGTCCCTGCCTGTGGCAGGGGTTTGGAACTAGGTGATCTTTAAGGTTTCTTCCAACCCAAAGCATTCTGTGATTTTATGATCTTGAAAGCAATGCAGAATAAGGCTATATAATTTTTACAAATTAGTTTGATTTGTTTGCAGCTGGTTATCATCCTGCACTACAATATTAATATTACATTACAGAGCATTGTGCTATTTTCTAGGTGTTATCATTGGTGGTCTTTTAGTTAAGAATTAACAGTACTATTACAGCAGCTACAAGGAAATGCACTCCCACTCATTGCTGTGATAAGGTGCCTCACATCCTCCTCCTCAAAATGGCTTCCTTAGTGTTCCACTTCTCCAATGGAGATGTATTTGCAGCAATGATAACAATTTTCAAAAAGAAACTAATAAAATGTGCTTTTTTTTGTTTTTAAGGCTTGTGATTTCCTCCCAACAAAGCTGTCACTGAAACTAGTAGCCACCTTTAGTAGAAATAGAGATGTGTGACAAGTTTGTAGCAAAATGCATAGCAAAACCAGAAATATTTTTCATCAGCTGTATGAAGAGCAAGGGGGGGAACCCCAATGTATTTTTCTCTCCCTTTCTGCCTGACAGAATATTTCAAATTTTAAGATATAGGAATATAACTTCTGGATAATGTTTCTGTTAAAGTATAAGGGAATTTTTTCAATAGAGAAAACACATTCTTTATGTTAATCAGACGTTGGTGCCATTGGTTAGCATTATTAATCAATAGGGATGAGATATTTTGGCTTATAATAACAAAAAGGTGGGACAAAAATTACTGTTCATTTTACAGCAATTTGTAGGTCAGAAATTTTGGGAAGAAAAAGGGTTTGTCCCATAATAGACATGTTGAATTTAAAAATAACACACAAACCTCCCAGCAGATCAGTCTAGAAAGATATAAAGGTTTAGCTAGAACAAATATTCAGTAATTAAGTGGCTTATCCAGATCAACTTGAAATATGTTAATAAAAGAAAGGAAAAAAGTTGTATGGGTTTAGATCTCATATGCAAGAGATTTGATCAGCAGTAAATGTACTGAAAATAAAAGCTATTTTTTCCTTATTCCTGGTCTTACTTAAAAAATGGACTCTATCCCAGTTGGGTAAATTGTTTCCCTAATAATCAGAAGGAATTGATGTTGTATCCTTGGTATTGTTTTCTGACATTGAGGGTTGTAGGTGATTTCTTCTGGGAAAATCTTCACAACATATGTACTTGGGATTTGGGATTTTTTTTGTTTGTGTGTGCATTTTTTTTCTTTTTTCCTTTTTTCTAGTTCCATTAATTTATGAAAAAATAATTTTATTTTGGAACTAAATTGTGAGCAGTGTCCTTCAGAGATGTAGGTGTTTTAGTTAGTGACCTGGTCAAGTGCACTGTGCACATTGAACAAGGTAAAACAGCAAGATGCATGGTGTTTAAGAGCCTCTTCCCCGTACAGAAAAGCGTGACACCCAGTTGGTGTAAGTCTCATTATTTAGGGTTGTCAGATACTTTTATACTCCGCTTCCACTTGCAACTACCTGCATTTCAAATCTGGTGGGGAAAGCTAGACTAAAACTGTTGTAGCATTCACAGCATCTTCCACTTCTGGCAGAGGATTTTAATTCATTATACTTTCTTCATTTAGTGTCCATGATGTTCTCTCCTCCTTTTGCCAAACTATGTGGAAGGCAAACACCTAGCTGAAATCTCCATTTACAACTGTATGACACAGATCTCTACATCTTGTGCCCACAAGAAATGCATACACAGGTAGAGATGGAAGTCCTGTGCTCTCATGAGAGGGAATAAAGCTGCTTATGACAGAGTGCCTCAACAAAGTAGGGCACCAAGTGGTTTTGGTGTTTCTTTGGTGTTTCTTTGTTGTTTAAATCACTATCTAGCAGTGTTTACTTTTCTCTAGTTTATAATGGAATACATAATTTCACTTTAGGTCAAGGAAAAAGACAATAACTGTTTGGTACCTAGTAATAGTGCTTCTTCAAGGCAAGCGCTCTGAATAATGAACCATTATTTGGCTATTGAATTCAGTATCTGAAGGGGGCCTATAGGGATGCTGGGGAGGGACTGTAGTGACAGGACAAGGGGTAACAGGTTAAAACTTAAACAGGGGAAGTTTAGATTGGATATAACGAGGAAATTCTTTCCTGTTAGTGAGGCACTGGAATGGGTTGCCCAGGGAGGCTGTGAATGCTTCATCCCTGGAAGTGTTCAAGGCCAGGCTGAACGAAGCCTTGGGTGAGATGGTTTAGTGTGAGGTGTCCCTGCCCATGGCAGGGGGGTTGGAACTAGATGATCTAAAGGTCCTTTCCAACCCTAACTATTCTATGGTTCTATTGCTTACAGATTGCATGGTTTAGATGAATATTCTTTAAAATGGTTTTTGAACAACAGGTTTAAAGTTGAAAACAGGTAAACTTGTATCTTGTAGATCGAATAGAAAGACCTGAACAGAGTTCATCCATATATTGGGATGAGGTTATCAGCAGCAGAATGGAAAAAGATTAGGGGTAAAGTATGTAGAGGCCTCGATCTAAAGTGAGCTAATGTTAAAATTATGTCTGGAAGTCATTTAAATCCCACAGTAGTGGTTAAATAGAGGAAAAGCTATAGTATTTAAGTTTTAAGAAGGATATTGGCCTATTGGTTGTTGGGTGGAGGGAATGTAAAGGTGTCAAACAACTTTGGGAAAATATAACACACACATACATGATATTAGATTGTTGTTAAATACCAGACCTTCCCTGGAGTTGCAGTGCTTTATTTGTGCTCCAGGAAAAGCTTAACAAGAGAAGTGTTTTGGGGTAGGGGTTCATTTGGAATAATGAATGTCTGTGTTGATATTCTAGGCTAGAAGTGGATTTCTCATTTTTATACTTCAGTTTTTATTGAAAAATATCTCAAGTGTTACAGTGGTGCAATAAGTTGAAAATCAGGTCTTGAACATGACACACCATAAAGAAGATCTATCTAAGTTATAACAGTAATAACATATAAGCTGTGTTTTATCCCCTGCTATTGTTTTTTACATTGGGGAGAGTGGGGGGCAGCAAACATTGAAGCATAATGACTGTGTTTTGGTTTAAGCCTGCTTTTAACAGAATTTTCAGGAAAGTAACTGTAACAACAAAAACTGTGCTTTTTTGTGTGAATTTGTAGTTTTCTATCATAGTGTGTCATCATAAGCTCTGTGATGATAAATATAAATTTTGATTTGAACTGAGACCTGTTTAATCACAGAAACTATACAGTTTTACTCTTGTAGGTTTATGCAAATAAGGAAAAGAAACCCATAAGGGGAGGTGAAAAAATGAATGAAAAATAAAGGAAGAGACTGTCTATGATAGTTCAGTGTCATTATTTCGACGGCCTAGGGAAAGGAAAGGTACTTTGATGCTCCTCCTTTGAGAGGAATTGAAGAGACACCCATCTCAAAGGCTATGCTAAAATGCCAGGTAAAGGTAGTACATCATGATAGTAGTGTGCTGTGATCAATAATCTTCCATTGATGAAGGGGTGTGGGATTATTTTTGGCTTTGCTTACTATCCTGAAAACCAGGATACTGTTCCTCATCTATTTTGCAAAGATGTTGTATTTACCAGGGAATGAATGCAGAATGATTTTTTGAAAGATGCTTTAGAGTGCAAAGAATTATTGCATTGTTTTTATTCATGACTTGAGCTGGGTTTTAGTTGCATGCCTTTGTATGCTGCGTATTGGGTTTTTATAGCAATGTCTGTGTTCTCTGGGTACCTAAGCAGAGATTTTCATTTTAATACTACATAATTCAAATGCTGGATTCGTACCAAATTCACCTCCTCCACACATTTTAACTGCATTATTAATAATAATATGGTTGATTGCTGATGCTATATATTTGTTTTCCAAAGAGCTCATTGAGAAGCTGGGTGTGTTAATAAGGTATGGTGTGTTTCTCCTGTGTTCTCAGCAAGGTTCCTGCCTGTAGCACGCAACTGGCACTGCCCATATTCTCTTTTCACTGCTACTAGGCAGAGCATGCAGGCATTTTCAATTCACTAGATCATTCACAAGTTACCTCCAACCCAACCCTGTCATTGCAATTCATCACACTTACAGTGTATGCTTTTATGTTCTGTATCTTGCTGAAGTCTCATCACGCCAGGCCAGTGCCACAGGGTACTAGACAACAACAAAGATCTCAAGCGTAGTTTAAAAAGTAGCACTATAAAAGAGAAAAATAATGGCCACAATCACTGCTAGATACCCTGTTCCCACAGATCCTGCAGCCTTTTTTTAATTTCAAGCTAAAGCTAAGTTGTACGAACTACTAGCTTCCACACTGCCATGATATGCCCAGTATATCAAGCCCCCCATCCAGCAAGGCAGGGAGAGAGAGAAGCTCTGATGCAGTATATCTGAAGGGAGTATACTGGGTACTGTTTCAATGTGAAAAATGTTTGAGGAGATCCTCTCTAATCGCCTTTTAACTAACAGTGGGGGTTAGAATGGACTTCTGGCTGTGCATAGTTCCCAGGTTTGCTGTGGCTTTCTGGGGCATCCTTGGACAAACCATCAAAGATTGCTTTCTCTCTTGATGAAAGCAGTGGAATATTCCTATAACAAAAAAAAAAAAGGTAAGAACAAAATAGGTCTCCTTTTCCTCAGCTCGTCATCTGGGTAGTAAGTCATAATTTTCTCAATCCCTTCCAATATGTTTGTTTAGGTCCTCAAATTTGTGCCTTAGCATGTTTTCATGCGGTCCCTAACACAATGGTTTCTTGGTCTTGGGTATAACCTTAGAGTTATAGAAACTTTATGGTAACTTATGTCAAGAGAAGCTGTTGCCTTGTCAAGTGTCTTCTGTGAAGACTTAAGGATAGATTGTGTACTGCTTCCTCTCCTGGTGTCTCCAGTTGCTAGTCCCTCTTGTGAATTTGGTTAAATTTTTGTGTTCTATCAGCATGGGTTAGGTCTGGTAATGATTTGGTTACATATACACCCATCTAAGTTTTGACACAAAATACAGAAAGTTGCAATTCTAGGCTGAGGAATAGCTGGGGTTCCCTCTTAAATTTCTCTTTCCATTCACAAGTATGTTGAAGCTGCTTTCTTCAGATTGCAATAAATTCCTGTCTCAGGAGAAAGAGTTGATGCTTAAACAAATGCTGCACCACATGAGTGGTGAGGGTTTTCTGGGAGCAAGAACTTTTGTGGAGGTTGGAGGAGGGTGGCTGTCCTCAGGGACAGTATTTTCAGCTCTGTCCCCAGGGATGTAATGTTATATTGGGCCAGATAGTGCTGCAGAAAGTACAGGAGGAATCAGTTCATCAGAGATGTGGCTTGTTAGTGGGTCTGTCCTGTTGCTAAATTCTGTAGTAATTAAAGCCAATTGGCCATGCATCCTGTGCAGTAAGTTTATCTGTGTGGGTTTTCTTCGGTTAATATAACTGTAACGAGGCTTACACTGTGACACTGGAGTGCAGGAGAAGGCAAGAGGTTTGCAGACTCTGTCCTATCCAAGATGTGTTGCTCAGCACGGGGAGGGAGAAAAGTCCCTGTATTGTGAAGGACTCTGGGTCTCCTTGCTACCCCTTTACCTCCCCTCCTTTTCATGCACATTTTGGTGCAGTCAGCCTATCTTTTGATAGAGGTTCTTGTGCTGTCGTACTCATAGAGCACCAAATCCAGGTGTGCGTGCAGTGATATTACCCAGCCTCAGCCCTGCTGTGACACTGTAAATTAAGCCCTCGATTATCCAGCATAGGCAAAGACTGTCAGGGAGGTGATGGATTCTGGGAATCCTGTCGGGTCCTGTTGAAGGTAGTAAGAGCTTGGGTTTTTGTCTGCTTTTTTTTTTTTTTTTTGTTTTTTTTTTTTTTTTTTTTTTTTTTTTTTTTTTTTTTTTTTTTTTTTTTTTTTTTTTTTTTTTTTTTTTTTTTTTTTTGTGTGTGTGTGTGGCTGCACTGAAGTAGGAGATGTGAATGTTGCAATGTTAACTTTTATGCTGCATGAGAGGTATTTTTTGTCTCCTAAAAGAGAGGAGGGGGGTTCTGAGACACCCTGCATTGGGTGTGTTTGTGTTCTGCCTTGAATTGTGGTGAGGGGTTCCTTTGCTTTGTTTCCTCCACCCTACTGGCATTTTGTGTGTATTTCCCTCATATAACAGACAGTGTTTCTGTAATAAGATTAAGCCTGGACTTTTCATTGCTGCCTCTCAAGTTTCTGTTAACATGTTCTCGGATTGTAGGCATCTGCTCAAATGAGCTTCCTGCAAACAGGCTCTGCTGCCCTCTCCCCTCCTGAAAAATTAGAGGATTGAAAAATGACAATGCCGTTAAAGTCCTTGGGATCAGTTTCCCTAAGAGATGTAGGATCTCATTCCGGATAATATTCCAAAGATGCATTTTTTTATGATTTGGTCAACAATTGACAGGAAGAAAAGGTTAAATAGTAATGAGAAACTACTGTAATTGCACTTTTGAGGACTAGTGCTGCAAGTGATTACACGCATGATTGAAAACCATACGTTGGCTCCACAAATACAGCTTGACCTACCTGTATATTTTCAATAAGAAGTAATGTCTCCTATTTCTAGCAGAAGAAAAAAGAACCAACAAAAAACCCTGCTGTTTTTAGCTATATACAAATGATAAAAGCAAAAACATCAAAGTGTGCAGTCTTTCAACTCATGCTCAATTAGAATAAAAGTTTGGTTGCTGTTTTAAACATTTATGGCTAACTAACTGTGACAGCATCTCAGCTCTTCAAATGGGATGATTCTGGATTGACTTTTGATCTGACTGACAGTTTCTTATACACTTCAGTGCTGGTTTATGGCATACAAGTCTGCATTTGAATCCACATGTGACTAATTAGAAACTGTTTATGGTTCATATTGTATACATTCACACAAGAATAAAAGCCTTTTTCTAACTGGAGTCATGTTATTAATGAAAGAGATAATTTAACAAGGTGCTTCATATGCTGTTTTAAAAAAGTTTACAACAAAAATTAAAAATAAAAATATAAAAATCATATTTAGCAGGAATATATATGTTAATGTTATGATATATGTGAGTCATAACAATGAGGATCTCTTCTAAAAGCACTCTACGTTATTTTTTAATCCATCCCCCCCCACCGCCCGCCCCTCCGACAGGAAAACAACAGGTTGAATGACACTTTTGCAGACTAAATTTACAGTTTATGGGAAGTTTCATTCTAGTTTCATTTTTAGCCTTTCTGCATAAAAACGTGACAGAAGAACATACTTTTATGCTCATCTCTTCATCTACCTTTATCTTAAGGGCTCCTGACGGCACAAGTGGTACTGCAAAATTTGTGCTACCAAATACATCTTGGGGTTTGGAGAGTCCGCAAAGAGAAGTGCTAAAATGAGTATGAATATAATAACATTTTCTTGATAAAATAATGCTTCCGTGTCACAGAAAATGAAACTGTCAGCATTCTTTTGTAGGCCTCTCTCAGGCTTAAGAAAGGGTCCTTGACAGTTTCAGCATTGCCTTTAAATATCTTATTGAAATGTAGATTAAGACTGTACATCTTATAATAGTTGGAAAGCCTTTTCATATTAAGTCTTGTAGAAAAGCAAGTATTAAGTAAGCATTAACTTTAGCAGTTACATTTTAGCATTTTTCTCAGGTTGATCCCTCCTAGACCTAATATTTAGATTTATTTAAAAAGGCAGTAGATTACCTGACAGTATGGTAGTACAGCACTGTGCATTTCTCCGAGTCTCCATAAAGTAAGATTAGCTGTATCTTTTATTAGTGCCATCTCATGTATTTTACAAAGGTATCCTATGTACACGGATACTGCTATAATCAGTGATCCCTCAATGCTCTTGGTTTAGCATTTTTAAATGCCGATACTATAGTTTTGATATTAACTTATTTGTAATAAAAATAATACTGAAATTTGTTCTCTAAGCAAGGCTTTTTGGAGCCTTCTGTAACTCAGAAATAGTCATTATCTGGTTCTTTTAGTTTAATTATATGAAATACAGTTTAATGTAGGTAGGATTTATCAGTCAGAATTTTTTTCTCTGCTTTCATTTTGGTATGTAAACAGCTCATTCACTTCATGTATAAAACAATGATATTTTAAATCACTTTATGAGTCTCAATTTCTGGGTGCTAATTTTGGACTCTTGGAGAGGAGCTTATTTTTCATCATCTTCAGAAAGTCAGTTTCTTGCAGGTGTTGGTGTCATGCTGTGACAGCAGAAAATTGAAAGTACCTGGAATTGTTTGTGCATCTCCAGTTTGTAGATGTAAATCTCCACTAGAACCCGAATATAAGGAATAAGCTCACAGCAACCTTTAGTTAAAGGTAATGACCTAGATATGACAAGGTAGTCTTGTGGGTTATGTAAGAAATAATGATAATAACATGATGTATATAATGAGCTTGATTTTTGCAAAGCTTAGCTATCAGAAGGATAACTTTCATCTGCACAAATGTGATATAGAGCTAATTGGAAGACAGTAAACACACTGTTAATACACTCTGACCTTTCAGAATGGGTCCCTGCTTATAAACAAATGCAAGAAATATAGTGCTTTAATGACAGTTGGGCAGATTCATACTTGCTGAATGTATATAAATAAATATTTGAATATAGATATACAAATATTAGCTTTGCCTCACATGAGATGGGAAATAGACAGCAGAAGAAAACAATTCATGAATGAAAAAAAGATACAGCCTGAGCAGTGCAGTAACTCAATTCAAAAGAATATTAAAACACCACATAGGAATTTCTTGAAGTCCTGTGGTAGCTGTTAAGACCCCAGATAGCCAGCATATAAAATGCAGGAATTTGTATGAAAGGTACTGCTAGCATTTTCATGGTCTTTGGCAATGCTAAGGTATTCAAATATTCCAGAAGATTCTTTTTTCCCTTTTTCCTTTCTTTTGAATGCTTGGTTGGACTTTCCTGTGAGGCCTTGCCTTGAGTGTGTATATTTGAGCTCTGATTTTGGAATGGTCCATCAAGAGCACGAGGAAGAAATGTTTTGCTGGCATACTCTGTGGCCAGATGAAAATCTTTTGAAGATGGAAGGACTGGAAGGGATCACTGTTTTTTAAATGGTGAAATACGTATCTCTGGACATGGGATGTGAGCTGTGTTAGTATATAAGGAAATAATCAATTGGCTTTGTAGGGCAGCTCTCCAGAACTTTAATGAGTACTAGACTTTATGTACAAAGTTGAGACTTTTTGTTTGGTTTTTTTTGTGGTTTTTCATATTCTTTTATTTTTTTGTTTCTGTATTCCTATTATTCTTCAAAACCATAGTACTCCATATTTAATGTGTGAAAATGTGAGAAGCAAAAGATTAGTATCTTCTGTTTTACAGAGAATTGGTTGATTTGAATAGGAAGTAAAAATAAAACAGCAAGATATTTTGGTGGATTTTATACTCTGGGTAAATGAATCTAGAGTGGGGTTTGAAAGCTGTTCCAAATGAGTAACTGGGTCTTCAAACAACTTCCAGTCATGACTAATGAACACAATTTCATATAAGTTAATGTGAGATGACATGGAAGAGCATAGTCTTGCATATGCTTAGCTATGTAACTGTGCTCAGTCCTCTGGTAGGATTTTGTACCCCAAAATGTAATACAGGCTTATACACAATAACGGGAAGAATGTTCAGTTTGGCGGTTTGCAAGGATTCATGGAAAGAGTTGGTGGTTTGGTTTTGGTAGGTGGTTTTTTTTTTTTTGACCCTCATCCTTGAAATGCATGTGAAAGTTTTCATTTGAAACAGTGCAGCACTGGAATAGCACCAATAAAATCCGCGTGATTACTCTGGATTTACATTCAACAAAATAAGAAAAGACTTTGTCCTTTTGATCTTACTTACTTTACAAATAAAACTGAAAAGTTGAAATGAGGCACACTTAGAAATGCAGTGTTGTATTTGATAGCAATCCAAAACCATGAAAAATAATTGAATTTCCCATAGTTTTGATAAAAAACCATAAATAGCTGCAAGTTCTCTCAAGCTGAGTCCAGAGATTTCCAGCAGCCAGATGCGAGGGATTCTTGAAAAACTTGGGAATTCATCAAATTTTGGAGGCACCTGAACTGAGATTTGTGAACCCAAGAAAGTTGTCTTGTTTTCAGTTATGTAACAAATAAAATTTTAGCCAAGGTCTCAACAGAACTGTAGCTTTTGGTGAATCCTGATGAATTATGCTGTGATCATTATATTTTATTACAAGCTATGTACTGAATGTGGTCAGAAATAATTTGTGGCAGTTACTAAAATAGGAAGTTATTCAGCATTATGATTAAGATGCCTATTTTAAGAAAGTTGTTTTTCTGCTTGGTGAGAGAGTGCTTTGCAGCTTTTAGTTCTATACTGCTAAATGTTTGGGTTTGGCTTGGGTTTTTTTCTCAGAACAATATGATTGTTGTGCAGAATTTTTAAGCATTTTTTACCTGGTGAGATAGGCATATTCAAGAAAATACCTCTCCCCACCCCCAGTACAAATAACGATGGCTGAATATTCAGTCAGGATTTTTTGGTAGCTCTTTTTCTGTGGGCTCTTGTGCTCCCTCTACTGACTCTGCGCCTGGAATGACAGAACTGCTAGAGCAATTAATGTTCCTGTTGACACTGGTGGGGGGAAAAAAATCTAACTATTGAGAAAAGAACAACATAGTTGCTCAGTTCCGCTTTAGCTCTTGCGGTCTTGAAAACACAGGAGGAAAAGCAAGTCAATGTTTGCAGGTGAAGCATAAAAACATCTACTTTTTTTCAATACTAGGAAGAAGTTACAAACACTGAGGGAACGGGTAAAGAAGCAGGAGACTTTTCTAAGTTAAAGAAATATATAGAGGCTGTTGGAAGAAGTACACAACGTATGTGAAGAATAGCTGTCATTTGTTGCATCAGGTGCATCAAACTTCAGTAAATCCTTCAGAGCAGTTATTGAAATCCATAGTTAAATTTGGATGTTGGAGTCAATATGACATTTTTGTCACTCCAGTTGCTGAAAAGCTTTGAATTCATAAGCATGTAAGATTAAAATAAGGGTTTCCTGACTATTTTGGCTTAACCATTTTGTTGACTGAAAGCAGCTTATGTAAAACATGACTTATTCAACAAAGGCTTCTTATCTTTGTACAGTTTTGTTGTTTTCCTCAACGTGGTCAAAAGCATTGAAGGGTTTTAGATTTTTTTTTTTTTTTAACTCCAACAGAATTGGAGACAAAAGAACATTGGAGACATTGGAAGGTGATTTCAGTCCAAATTGTTAATTTCACTTGTGACTTTAAAAATTTCAATGTCAGCATATTGAGAAATAAAGCATGTGGCTTTTGTTTCCTTGTCTCAGCCATTGTTTGTAGTGTTTTTCTGTTTTTCCTCTGATCAGTGACTGCTGATAGGATGGATTCTAGAAATCAGAGTACTTTGCAAGTGGGGATGGTAAATCTCTCCTTGGATTATTGGTGGTATATTTGAACTACCATTTTTAATCTGTAGAAAGATTTAATTCTTGTATATTTTTCTTTGCTTATTAATCATCTGAGTTTATTACCTGTAAGGTCATGTGAAACTCCCATTTCCTTTGCAGTTCAGTTTGTTGTGACATGTTGTGTGTTTTGCATGGGAGGCGCATGGGTTAGGTTTCATCTCCCTGCCTTCATTTCCCTGTACTGTGAATGCCTATAGGTAAGCTAGTTATCTGGGCTACCTTAGTGGTCAGCAGAGAGAATATTGGCTTCTAAGGTGTAGCTAATATAATGCATTTTGGGGGTGGATTGGCCACAAGTACCTAATAAGAAGCTCCTGTCTAGGCTCCTGCTTCAAGTTCTGGTGGTTGTGTGCTCCATATGTATGCCCTGTGTCATGTAATTTGAAGGACGCACAGATAATTTGGTTTTGGTAGCTGAATTGAGCTCTACCTTTCTTCCTTGCAATTAAATAAATTACTTTCTAGAGGCACCTTTTCCTGTCCATTGACTATGGAGGGTGTTCAGAATGACCAGCTGAGATGCTCATACATTGTTAGGTAAAGAAAACATCACTTGTTTCTGAGACTAGCCAATGTGCTACGTTGCTGTGTTTGGGACTTTTTTTGTGTTTAGGTTCTTTAAATTTTAGCTCTTTCTGATAATTAATTTCTCCAGTTGCTTTGGGGGAATTCTGGCAGCCTAGTATCAGGTCAGGATGTTTTTATTTCTAAATGAACTCCAAAACTCGAGCCATGAAAACACATGTATGTAAGGCTGACAGCAGCCACATTATCTATAGATACTGGATTCCTGTCATACTGTCTTAATACAAATAGTAAAATGCCCCTAATGTGTTTCTGGAATAAAATTTTTATATATATATAACGAATAGAGGTATATGAGTGTTAGGTTCCTAAATGACTTTGACATTAAAACGTGGTTTTACTAGAGGATTTCGAAACACTCAGCATGTACCTAGCAACTTCAAAATATTTTCTGTTTAAAGACTGAAGCTAGGTAATGCAAGTGTTAGATTTATCTGGGACATGGTAGTAAAATGTGAGAGATTAAATTCAATCTGTACTCTAAATTTTCCAGATTGATTTTTCTAATTTGATTTTTCATAACAAGCATCAGTCATCTTTATTCCTGCCATGCTGGGACTGGAAAAGGGGCCACCCTGGATGTTTCTTCTCCTTCAGCCAGAGGTGAAAATTCACTGCAGATGCTGTACTTTCGTCATGTGCAGTGACCAGCTTAAAGTGTGAATCTGTCATTTGCTTAACAAATTCCCATAGAAAAGTCATCCCAGATTGCTTTTCTTTTTTTCCACTTCTCCTAAAAGTCCTAATGGTAAACTGTAGCTGATGCCATACTTATGAATATATATATTTCAATATATTTTTTTCCTTACATGAACTAAGAAAAATTTCTTAATTAAATCCTAAATACTTAAATTCTCATAGGATTAATGTTTTATTGAAGTATTTAATCTTTAGGTAAAGATTACATGACAATTTATGATTCTACTCTGTAGTTTTGACCTGACCTAGTGTGACTTATTAACACAAAGGGTTTTTTTTCTAAATTTTCTTAGTTTTGATGTGAAACACCAGTAGTAAACAAACTTTAGATAAGGCGAAAAAAAAAAGGCAGGGGGAGGTGGAGGATGAGAGGGAAAGGAGAAAAGAATTGTTCTTGGAATTCAGAACTGAAATGTTTGTGTTTCAAATCACTTATGTGGCAACCTAATGATTACGTGACTGTAAATTATGTAATATATGCATCAAAATGTTCTTGAAATGGTAAATAAATTTGGGAGGAGTTATTTTTCAGGTGGGTCACGAGTTCTTTGTTTTCATCCTTGACCCTCTTTTTGTTAATTAATGTAATCCTCACATTTCTCTTTATTTGAAACCTGTAAATGTCACTTTACTTGATGGGCTCCTAGTTACATGTAATGGTTTAGAACTACTTCAGGTACAGTTTATCTGTCTCTGCCCAAGGATGACTCATCCATCTTAAAGAAGAGTTGGGAGCAGACTCCTAAGTTTGACTTACTTGTACTATGGATCAACACTGTAAATTTGATTTGATTTCAGATTTCATTTCAGATCATGTGTTAGTATACTGAGCATGGGCTTGGGTATTAGATTTGACTTTTAAGCATTTAAAGTTTATTTTTGCAAATATTTGTTTTGTTTTTCAATAACAACTCCTTGTTTGTTCTTGAAAGTATCATGTCAGATGAAGTTCTGGGAAAGAAAAGTAATTATGAAATGGACATTGAGGGGAAAAAATGTACAAACAAGAAGTTTGTCTCAATCTGTGTTTAATCATATTTACAGCCAACTGTGTCGAGTAAATACACATTCCAAATAAAATACTGTTCAAGTTGGTAGCAGAATTTCCATCTTGCTTCACAGAAACCAGTCTATGGTCATCCCTGCAGACAAGGTAAGCCAGAAGTTACAGTAACTTCTGCCCAGGGCCCAAAATTCTGCAACATCTTTTGTCTTTGTTGTTTTCCTCCTTCTCCCAGTGAAAAGCAGGATGTGGAGTGGCATCAAAAGGGAAAGGAAAGAAAAATATCTTGATTAATATTTTAGGTTTAAATAAATTTCTCCTCTCCATTTTAGCTACAGAGGATGAGATTTTCTTCCTTATTGCACTTGGCTCTATACAAATGTAACTGAGAAAGCTGTCAATTTTTATTTCTTTTGGAAGAACATATTATAATTGTCAAAATAGTCTGTGGTGATCCCATTTGTTCAGGTAGACATATGTTTGCTTTGACTCCTGTATATTTAGTTTTGCAAGTATTAAAACAGCAATAGTGTGATTCTTTATTATTACTCCCTCTGATAATAACCTTTCTGTCTCATAAATAATAATAAAAAGTGAGTCATTGATAGTTTGCAGCTTCTTAGCTATAAGGTGTCTGTAAGAGAACTCAGCATATTGCCTCAAGGGAGTAGATTAAAGGGAAAATGAGTGTGTTTCTGCTTACTTTCTTGGCTCATTGCTTTATGGATATGTGGGATCTAAAAAAATAAATGGTGGTCAGAAAAGAACAAACACATTTATTAGAGCAGTTAGAGAAAGACACTGTTTTGCTATTTGCCAAGGTCCTTCTGAATAGCATGTTTGGCAGCTACCAAATGACATGGCCTGTACAGAGCTGATTTTGATGAAGCCTCTGGGATGTGTTAAAAAGTAAACCAGAGCAAATCACGTACTGGAAAGCATAACTCAATCAAGGAAAAATGTATGATTAAGGGCGACATGGGCAAGGAAAGCTTTGCCAGAGCTCAGGGTAAATATTTGTATCAGTGTGAAGTGAAAGCTTCACATTGCTGATGTCAAGCAGCTGGAATTTTCATTGTTTATAAACTTTTGTTGTTACAGTTGGATTTTGGCAAAAAAGGTACCAAAGAGAGAACAGTTTCCCAGCAAGAAAGTTTGGGTTTTGATAAAACAGCTTGAGCACATAGGAATGTAAAGATGCAGAATTTCTATGCTTTTAGCAAAAATAGCATTGCATGTGACCACCAGTTGCCTTGTGATATGCTGTTGACTTGCCCTGCTGGAATTTTCTATGTGTGTTTGTGTGTTGTGTGGGCAAAAAAGAGACATACTGAGGATGACCACCAGCCCCTTCTTGTGAAGGCAACTAGCAACCATCAAATTATGAGACTTAAATAGTTTCTTTAACAGCTACAGCTGTTTATCTTTTTCAAAGTCTAGAGTTAAATCTTCTTCAGGGAACATTGCCAGTATAAGTCAAATGTTTTAATGAGAGGAAAAGAAATAAGACCTAGTTGAGGATTGAGCCCAATTCTTTGGATTCTGTCCAGGAGTCTTGAAAAGGTAAACTAATATGCCTCCTTTCCCTGCCCCTTACCCCAGTGCACTGAAAATATAGCTATTGGCTCTTGTACTATATCTTAGTAGGGTGTTTTTTTTATTAGAGTATTTCAAGGATTTTAGCACTATATATTTAATCTGTAGTGATTTTTCCTGGGTAATGTTGTTGGTTTTGTTGTTTGGTGGTGGTGGGTTTTTTTTTGTTTGTTTGTTTTTTTAAGTTCTCTGTAAAGTGCGAGGCTGGTTTTGGTTGGGTACAAGAGGGAAGTGGTTTTTTTCAGAAGTTCAGTTACTATGAGTGTGTGTTTTTAATATTGGGGGTTCTTGTGATACAGCTCGTCATCTGGGTCATGATCCCAAAAGCTTCTTATGGGGCTAGCCTGTAGCCTTTTCTGTGGATGAATTTGTACCTGAGCAGCTGGCCCCTCCTGGAAGAAGGGGGAAACTGAGGTATTGCAAAAGTCCATGGGGGAGCAGGGGGAAAGAGAAATTAAAAAATTTAGGTCAGTTAAAATTCTTAGACTGGTGATTAGGTTCCCAAGTGAGGAGCTATTGAACTTTAAAGGAACCTGGGCTCTGTTGAAGAGGTGGTTGGGTGTGTGGCTGACATGCTCTGGCATGAAGATGCTTCGGTTTAAAAGAGCTCCATAATTTTTGTCAAAGTAAAGTAGGGGCTATCCCTGTCAATGAAAAACAGTGTTCTGTAAGAACCTAACAGCATTACCCAGCTGCACTAAGAATAGAAATCAAGCCCCTGCTGGTATAATTAAGAAATCTTCACTTCCAGTCCTTGGGCTTTAGAGACCTGGATCACTAACTAATTCCAATTTAGAGAGCTTTTTTGATAAGAGCTTTTGTAAACCAGGAAATAAGCTGAGAATGAAAACTTTTCATTGCAAGTATTTTAGCTGCACACTCAGCCTGTTCAGTGTTATTTAGTGTTTGGTCTGTCCTGGAGGGAAATCAGATATATCAGTATTGAAGTGAAGAAATGCAGCACACATGTTCTCCTCAGGGTTTCTTGTTAAAAAAAAAAAAAAAAAAAATTAATTCATAAATGCGGGGCCTGGCACTTTGGAGGGTAGAAACTCAACCCGAGCGCAGATGGATGTTTCGATAAAATGAATATTTTTCTACAACATGAACTCCATAGTTGACTCTGATCCTTTTTGGTACCAGTTTGGGAGGTGGGATAGGGGAGTTTCTCTGGTTTACAGTGATGGGAAGGATCAGTGTCACAACTGTTCTGTTTTGGGATTTTTTGTGAGTTTTTTCTTTTTTTTTACCCCCTTCAAATAGGATTAAATATACATTTATTAATATATCTTCTCTCTAAATGGGAAGCGGTTTGTCAAGGCTGAAAGGTCTCAAAAGCTTGACTGAACATATACTTCTCTCCATACAAGTGGATATTCTTCCCTTACGTTTTCATTATAGCTTTTATTTGACGCACATCTTTCTTGTTTCAGGGGTTTTTGTGTTGTGGGTTGTTTTTTTTTTTTTGTGGTGTGTGGGTTTTTTTTTTGTTTGTTTTGTTTTTTCCACTCTTCATCAGTTAGATGCTCCTTCTCCCACATGCTTCTTTGAAACAGCATACAAATTTGGCACTACTTTTGTGTGATTCAGACCTGGTAATCCACGTGTTACAGGGGGTTTCAAGACTGGTGAGATCAGCCACCCGCTCATTACTTACAATTTTACACGTCATAGTGTAACAGGTTAAATATCTGCCTCATAAAAGTGTGTGTTGAAAATGAGCAGCTTCCTCTCCTGGCTGGTGTGGGGAGACTGGTCTGGTAGCTGGGGACTTGTCCAGATAATCTGTTGAAGGCCAATTGTTTTGAAGGTCACTGTTCCCCCTCAGGAAGGGATTATAATTTCTGCGGAAGAGCTGTACCCCAGGTACTGAGACAGCAGGAGCCACCTGGGTGAAAACCCACCATGAAGCTGCAACAGGGCTGGAAGTGTTGTATGGTGCTCACCTCATCCCTGCTGCCCCCTCAAGCTCTACAAAAATGCGGTGAGGCCAGGAGGGTGACCAGGCTTCATCTGCCTGCAGCCCCCTCCCTATGTAAATCCAGTACTCTGCCTCAAATGTGTATCTTCTGGAGGAGATACTGTTGTGTGCCACCAATGTCAAAATTTGAATTAATATCTGAAGATTTTTGTTTTGTAAGCAGAAAATAGGGATGATTCTACTTGATTCTTTCAGAGGCTGGCTACTGCTTATAAAAGTTACAACCTCCATCATGTTCGAAGCTTGAATTTTTTTAGGAAGGGCAAGAGTACAATTTAGGCAAACATTTTTATTTTCTTTTTTTCTGGAATGATGAAACTACTGTACTGCAATCAAACTGCAATAAAAATGTGAAATACTGTCAGACGATACGAAGCTGGTGCAAATGAAAGCCAGTGATAGATTCCTAAAATAAATTCCAGGCAAAAGCAGGCTATTTACTTTCAAAGTACAGAAAGCAAACTAACCTTAACGGTACTTGGACAATGCTTTTTTCACATTTAGCCGCAATGCAAATGCGGATGTCTTTGCCATGAAAATAATGATTAAAACAAAGTAAATTAAAGTCACCGACACAAAAAGAGTCCTGGAGCAGGCAAAAGAGGAAAGCCCAGGCTGATCGCAGCTGCTGGAGCCAGCTTTGCGAAGGAGACTGTAGGTGGAGCTCGGCTCTTCAGTTCCTCGCTGCTGGCTTCACAATGAAGCAATTGTTTCCCCGTCTCCGCTCGGCAATTCCTCCTTCGCTCTCTGTGTGCTTTTTGGTCGCATGTTCTGTTTATTTTAATGTGTACCTTTGTGCAAGGCCTGTCTCTGAGTGGTTAGATACCCCGTTGATAGGTGGCCTTCAAGGCGGGGGGAGGAGTGCAGCCTATTCCCATGACATCCGTGGGCTTTGTAGAGCCAAAAAAACCTCAGGAACACCTAATCCTTGGGCTCCCTCCAAGTACCACAATCTCTCTGCATAGCTGACATGGGCCACTTGGGACACTTGAGGGCTTTAGGTGTGTCTCTCTGAAGTCAGCCACAGCCAAGCATGAGGCAAATGTGCCCAGACCAAAGAAAATAAATTATGTGGGCTCCAATTTTCAGCAGTTATGAAGTATTAAATTACACATCTGAAGAATTCACTCTGGGATTAACCCTTTGGAACCTGCATGGAGTGTTGTGGTGGCTGCTCCTGGAGGGAACCTTGCTGCCTGTGTTTCAAAGGCACAAGGGTCATTGATCACAGGGCTGGAATGCTAATTGAAATATGTCATAACTGAAACTTCAACACTGAAAAGGAGGAAGAGCTGGGAACAAGGGAAGAGCCTGCTACTTGTGCAAAAACAGGGCGGGAGGGATGCAAGAAGCAGCTTTGGCTTTTGGAGCTCTCAGGGTACATGCCAAGAGGGTCCTGCCTGCCGCCAGTTGCAAATAAAATTAAAACTTTATACTCCCTTTTGGAACCACAAGTGCAACTTCCAGCACAATGTTAGCATGCATTTAGCAAATTTAGCGCAGCTCCTGTAGCTGACTCTTCATTCGGGTTTGGAGAAGTTGCTCTGATCCAATGCAATTTTGCTGAATTTCTTGCTAAAAAGCTACTGACAAGGCATTAGCTCTGAGTAAAAGATGCAAAAAGTACATCCTTCCCTGCCTCCCTCAAGTATTTCTGATTCCCCACAACCATCTGTAACACCAAATATCTGGTACGTTATGTTGCTGAAACTTAGTGTAAACCCCCACACTGGAAAAACAGACAGCTGATTTTATTTTTTTTGTGCGTGTGTGCACTTTTAAGAGTATTTTCTCAGCCAAATAGCCTGTGGATGCCGTAATAATAAACAAATAGACAATTATTAAGAAGGAGGCTTTGGACTTGTTTGCCTATTCCCCTCTTATTGCATTAATTAAAGGTTGATATTCCTGCAAACCAATCTGAAACTAAGTTTTGTAACAAATCTAGAAACCTGCTCCGTTGGTGAGTTTACTGAAGCTGATGGACCCGTGCTGCTGTCTGCTGGCACGGACAGTTTTCCTATAGATAAAAATTGCAATGTTTGCAGTCATTATGTAGTGGGGTGGTATGGGATTTTTTTTTGTTGTTTGTTTGGTTTGGTTTTTTTTTTTTTTTTTGGGGGGGGGGGGGGGGGGGGGGGGGTTTGGAATCTTGGAAGGACCTGATCCTGAAAGCAGGGCAATACATAGTCTTTCTTTATGCATAAAAAGCAAATCTGGGAGATAGCATTTAATCTTTAAAGGCATTCAAGTTTTGATAAACCTCCCTGCTAGCTCTTGCCCTACCTTGCGAGGATCATGGGTGAGTGTGTCATGACCCACTCTGAGAAGAGACATGTGGGCTTTCTGGATCATGAGGATGCTGGGCTGGTCCAGCTGCACAGGAGCTAGAAGCAGAGTGGGAGACACACATGCCAGTTTTGGAGGTAATCTCTGTGGTTTCAGGAACTGCCTTGGCCCTGTTGTCTGTAAACTGTGGTAGGGTAGAAACTACAATGACCACATAAAATTTTGGGCTTACGAAATGTTTTAATATCATTGAATTGCTTTTATGTGTTATATACCTCTTTGAGATGATGTGTTTGCATCGTTTGTATTACAGATAAGTATCTCTTTGGCTTGGGAGTGCCTTTACAGACTCCTTTATTTCTCTTTTCCCTGCCCCAGTGACATAAAGTAGAAGCTAATTTTCCACCTCTGTATTTTTAGGAAGATTTTCACCAAAGAATAGGCTTAATGTTTGAGGGGGAGGCAGTTGTAAGCATGAGTAAAAGATAAGGCATGAAGGAGGCATAAATAGTATTTTTGTATGTTCTGAAAATGGCTTTACAAATGAAGTTTCTTTTACAGTAGTATCTTCTTTTTAAAGACTGCTGTAGTAAGGATTGAATTGGGAAGTCTGTGAAGGGGCAGTCCTTTTTTTTTTTTTTTTTGTAATTTCTTTTTTTTTTATGTTCCTTTTAGTAGCAGGACAATTTTCCAGGAGTTTCCCAAACAATTGAATGGATTCAGTGTTCTGACTGCATCTCTTTACTAATGTGTGGTATTAAAATTCATGTAAACTGAGATTCTGGGAGTCTGTAGAGGAAAAGAATGAAAACTACAGTACCGGAATAACACCATGAAAAATGCTAGTCTCTTCTAGCTCAAGCAAGCAGACAGCAAGAGTAAATGACTGGTTTCGTGGCTTTATAAGTAGCCTGGGTTTGTGGTTATTTTTGGTTTGGTTTTTGGTGGTTTTCCTTTCCTTTTTTTTTTTTGTATGTGTGGTTTTTTTGATAAAGCTTGGTAGACAAATTATCCTGTAGCTGGTTTTATGGAACACATGGATTTTTATTAGTAACTCTCCATTTTTGTCTGACTACTTTGGACCTGGTTGTAGGAGGTTGCTCTGCACCACTACTAATTTTTTTCTGGGGTATCAGAGAGCTTTTGGGTGCATGCAGGAGCTCTACCAGTCAGATCTCAATGGCCAACCAGTGGTCAACTCATGGCCATGCAGGTATGTGCGGTCACAGAGTGCTCTGTTTGTAAGCAGAGCTTGGTGGGGGAAACATCTCTCCTGTTGCCTCCAAACAACATTACTGTGAATTTCCTTAAGCAAGAGTCCTTTAGCAATTTCAGGATTAAGGTTAAAAAGTCTTGACTGGAGTACCATGCTGAAGTTACATTAATTCACCCTCCTCCCTCCAGCCCACAAGAGCATGACTTAGGCCCATGTCAGCCTAGATTTTCAGGTTTACCTCTGTTTCCTTTTATAGGTTTAAGTCAGGCCCTAAATGCTTCTTACACGTCACTTTTGTTCTTTGAATTTTTTCTTGTTTTTGCGCTTGTAAAGTTCATATAGGATGATGTACATCTTGAAGTCAGGTCTTTGTTTATGCTCCCAAAACCCATCAAATTGGAATTCATCCTTGAAGACGCAGAAAGTGCATGAATGTTTACTTGTTAGCTTTCTGCCTTTTTGCAATAAAGTATATGTTTGCTGGAAGCAATTTGTGTAGCACTGTTGTAGCTTGTTTGCTTTCTGCATAGCATTTAGGTGGAAAGTCTTGTTGTGGTTTGTTTTTTTGTGTTTTTTTGTTGTTGTTTTTGTGTGTTTGTTTGTTTTTCACCTGACTCTTCATTGATATTTGACACTCTGTTGCCATAGAAGAAATGACAGTGGAGTAATTGTTGGTTTTGGGAATCAAATATAAAGCATGTCTGGAATGTCTGAAAATCAGGGTGGCTTTTTTACCTGCTGAAGAGAAAACAGGATTTGAGAAGTGTGGTATAGAGCTGTGTGTAAGGGCTTTAATGCAGATTAGAGCACCAGAGCACTTTGGCACATTTGTGTCTGGGCCAGAATATCACCTAAATTAGGCTAAATGAAAAAAAAAAAACCTGGATAGTCTCTTCCCAGCATCCCCAGTTTGATACTTAGGTTGCTGGTTTGGTTCCAACTGTAGGGCAAACTGATATTCGCATATTCTGGTTGTGAAGACCTTGAACACATGCGTTTCCTAGAGTACATTTTTAAAAAACTTGGATGATTTTTCTGAAGATTCCCTGAGCTCCACTTTTGAACCCAGTCAAGCTCTTTTGTAGAATTTATATCAAGTGATAAATGCAGAATTTGGATTTTAATCAGAGAAATGCAACAAATGCATAAGCTGGGAGGTAAGGGGTAAGGTTGTCTCCTGTGACTTATGTCCAAAACAGCACTGGGGATATTCTCTCTCCTGTTCTAGGAAAAACAGATCCAAGTGGTTTCTTTGCTCTGTTCACTCTGTAAAGTAGCTATGAGGAAAATTACAGACAAGTCTCAGCCAGAAAACCCATCTGGTATGAGAAGAAGGGGCCAAATTACAGCTCTTTGAACACTCAAGACTGCCTTCTGTCTCGACTAAACTGTAGCCTGCCCTTCCTGTTTTTGGGGTCTCCTATTTCCTTTACTCTTCACATCAACTTTACTATAGCACCTTCAGCATCCACATGCAAAATAAACCTGACTTCAGATCTTGAAGGATTTAGCATAGTGTTTACAGCCCTTACATAGGTGTCCTGATCAATTCCCTCCCCAGGTTTCTCTCGCATTGGGTTGTATGTGGCCCTGTTTGTTGGGAGGGTGGTGATGGGTCACCGGGACCAAAGTCTGGGGGCCAAAGGAGAATCCTTGGCAAGCCTGTTCTTAGAGCTGGTGCTTAGATTTATGAGTACTTCCAAATCTTTTTCCCCAAAAAAGATTTAGTACTTACTTTGGTTCTCAGTTTTCAAAGTTAGAAGAGACAAAGTTCATGTGTTGAATTTTGTGTTCAAACTGAAAGAAAACATTCAATATGAGAAGTTACTTAAAGTGGAGAGGTTGTTTTGAAACTCTAAAACCAGGGGGTTTCTTGCTTCATAGAAAATAATTTTTGCTTCATGTGCATTTATTTGAAGACAAGTTTACACTTCCAAAGTCTACACGGTTTGAAGTGTTTTGGTTTTGTTCGTTTGTTCCCCGAGCAAAGCGGGGTATGGTTGAAATACTGCCTACGTCTAACCTATGGTTTCAGTTGAAGTATTTGCAGGGAGTAGAGCAGAGCAAATGCAGTGGGACCTCATCCCTTCTGGATGCTTTCTGCTTGCTGCAGAGCCTGGTATGCGCTGGGCATTTCCTGCAGCCTGGATAGCCCTTCACCTGCCAGCAGGGCTCCGTTGGATGGAGCTCCACACTTGGGGTGGTGGCAGTGTAGTGTGCCAGGTGGGGAAAATAAAGATGACTGTTGCCCCCACATGCTGCAGTGGCAGTGACCTCTAATTAAATACTTATAAGAAGTTGCTTTCAGGCAGTTTCAGGGCAGCAAAAAAAACAATGCTCAAAGGTAGGATCAGGCACAGCGGCAACAGTATATCTCTGAGGGCATCTAACGTGCATGGAGTAGAAGTTAAGGGGTGTGTCTGCAGAGGTTTAAGCTTCACTTTCAGCTTTTCTGCAATCCAGCTGGGAAGGAAATTATTCTAATTCTTACATCCCCACAAATATATCCACAATTTGTGGTAGGATCATCTCTGTGTCTTTTCTTCTATTATCTTCTTGCTTTGGCTTTGTAAAGAAAAGGTCTTACACTGGTGTCACCAAGCAGTTGGTGATACTTATTCTGCAGTGGTCCTTTTGCTGTGTACCCTATCGAGTTGGGTGTGCTGGGGGAGTTGTGAAGACCCCACATCTTACCCTTGGGAGACAGATGACACCAGCAATGGGAAATGCAGTTGGGGCTCTGCATTGCTGACCTCAGTCTGAGCACATCCATCAGTAGACAGTAACTATGAGTAGAGGAGGAACCAGTGCTCCTGATAGCAAGACACCCAAAGTTACCCTTATAAGGTGCAGCTCAGAATCTGCATGGGTGCTGTATGCTCAGACAGCATGAAAACAATGCCTTGCTTTGTACATCCCCTCTGCCGTGCTCCAGTATCTCCTTCTACACAGACCTAACTCAGGGCACAGACCCGGCATTGCTGTGCCGCTGCAGCACTTGGCCAATTTTAGCGAGGTGCGAAGACATCTTGGGCTGCTATCCGTGCCAAGCACTATATGCTGCAGTCCCTCCTGTGACAGCTTCTCTAACCCCCTGCAGCAACAGCAGGTCTTGCTTGAAACCATTTCAGAGCCGCAGATGACATGGAGAATCAGGCATCTGACATTTGCAAGGAGATTGAAATGATTCACTGTTCTCAAAGATACACTACTAGGGGAGACCCCCACTGCTGTTACGGCTCGTGCTGCAAACATTCTTTTTTTTTGTCCAAAATACTGTGGAATATTGTATTGCTTTGGCAGATTGATTATAGCTTGAAAAATATCTCCTTGGCCTTTTTTGTGAGGCTGCAGTGGTGCCCTTGATCTGAAAATGTGTATGTGATTTGGGTAATGGCTATTTTACTTACTCTGTGCTCACAGAGAAGTACTTTCAAGGCAGTTGCTCTTGCCAAAGGAGGCAGCAGATGTAGCAGCCAGACTTATGAGTCAGTGAAGGGACACAGGATAAAATAAGTTCCCTTGCATAGTGCCTGTGGCTGTCCCTGTCCTGTGGCATGTGCCTGTCCCCAGGGCTGCCTCTCTTGCCCTGCTCTCCAAGGCTTCATGCTAGAGGCACAAGAAATGCTGCCTCATGCTTATGCCTCGGGCAAGACATCAGATGAGAAGGCTGACCAAATGAAAGAGCCACTAAGACTGTTACAGTATTGCAGAATGGTTTGGGTTGGAAAGGACCTTAAAGATCACCTAGTTACAACCCCCCTGCTGTGTGCAGGGAGACCTACTAGACCAGGTTGCTCGAAGCCCTGTCTACCCTGGCCTTTGAACACTGCCAGGGATGGTGCAGCCACTTGTTCTTTGGGCAACCTGTTCCAGTTCCTCACCACCCTTGCAATGAAGAACTTCTTCATTAATTATTTATCTATTTCCACATTTATTTATTATGTTTTATAAATGGTAGGTGGAGATGGTGTTTTAGAGGATTAGACTGTGGAGAGGTGGTTGGACTCCTGTAAAGGATGGAGAACTGGGTGAAAAGGTTTCCAGTGGGCAAGCAAAACCTGTGTCATTGCTCTTTCTAAGAAATATAAATAGCAATTCTCTTTCTTCTGGGTTATATTAAATAAGATTAAGCTAATGAGTAATTAATGGATGCTGTGCATCCTATTTGCATACCTATGGATCTCACAAGGCCCAAAGCACATACTAAAGGTGGTGAAAGTGAGGTTACTGCAAGGCTCTGGACTATTGTTAACAGTTCCAAAGAGACAATTTTGATCAGTAAATACTGCTTTTGCTCCTCTAAATAAATGCAGTGTATGCAATAATAACATGCTAAATCATCATGGACACAGATTTTATGCCACAGGAACCTATGTGCTACTGAAATACCGATAAATAAGTTGAGAAAGCAAAGCTAATGTTGTAATCACGGGAAAGTACATACAGACTGCAATCCACAGTGTCATTTTTCATTTGCCTTGGTGCATTCCATAGTATTTCCCTGCCATACTTTATTTCAAGAAAAATAGTTGTATTGACATTGGACTGAGACCATTGCTTATTTGGAGAAAGGACTGGGGACAGGATCCGGGGTAATAATTCTTTATCCTAAACTTTATCCCATGAGTTCTTTGCACAAGAGGAAAAAAAAAAAAGCCCCAAACTATGTTCTACATTATTTTGTTTCTGCGTGGTTGGTGTTTGTTTTTTTTTGGTGATGGGGTGGTTTTATGCTGTTGTGTGTATTTTTTGAGGGGGGGGGGATTTTGTTTTGTTTTTTTTAGGGAGTTTTTTTTAATAGCATGAACTTGGTGGATAAAGAGCTGTCTGGATGGCCACATGCAAAGAGTTGTGGTCAATGGCTCAATGTCCGGCTGGAGACCAGTAACAAGTGGTGTCCCTCAGGGATCGGTGTTGGGACCGGTCTTGTTCAACATCTTTGTCGGTGACATGGACAGTGGGATTGAGTGCACCCTCAGCAAGTTTGCCGATGACACCAAGCTGTGTGGTTCAGTCGATATGCTGGAGGGAAGGAATGCCATCCAGAGGGACCTTGACATGCTTGGGGGGTGGGCTGATGCCAAGTGCAAGGTCCTACACCTGGGTCGGAGCAATCCCAGGCACAGCTACAGGTTGGGCAGAGAAGAGATTCAGAGCAGCCCTGCAGAGAAGGACTTGAGGGTGCTGGTCGATGAGAAAATGAACATGAGCCGGCTTCAGTGTGCGCTCGCAGCCCAGAAAGCCAACTGTATCCTGGGCTGCATCAAAAGGAGCATGACCAGCAGGTCAAAGGAGGTGATCCTGCCCCTCTACTCTGCTCTCATGAGACCTCAGTTGGAGCATTGTGTGCAGTTCTGGTGTCCTCAACATAAAAAGGACATGGAAGTGTTGGAACAAGTCCAGAGGAGGGCCACGAGGATGGTCAGGGGACTGGAGCACCTCCTGTATGAGGATAGGCTGAGGAAGTTGGGGCTGTTCAGCCTGGAGAAGAGAAGGCTGCATGATGACCTCATAGCAGCTTTCCAGTATCTGAAGGGGGCCTATAGGGATGATAGGGAGGGACTATTCATTAGGGATTGTAGTCACAGGACAAGGGTCAACGAGTTCACACTTAAACAGGGGAAGTTTAGATTGGATATAAAGAAGAAGTTCTTTCCTGTGAGGATGGTGAGGCACTGGAATGGGTTGCCCAGGGAACCTGTGAATGCTCCATCCCTGGTGGTGTTCAAGGCCAGATTGGACAGAGCCCTGGCTGACATGGTTTAGTGTGAGGTGTCCCTGCCCATGGCAGGGGGGTTGAAATTAGATGATCTTAAGGTCCTTTCCAACCCTAACGATTCTATGATTCAGTTATGCTTAAGAGAAATCTCTGATGTTAATATCTGTATGATTGAAGTAAGGCTATATAAGGAAACAGAGTATATGATGAGGTGCCACGTATAGCTGCTATACCCAAACACAGCACTTTGCTTGCCATGAGCACTTTGTGAGATGTCGAGGCTTTGCACAGTGCTGGTGGTCACTGACCTGCCAGCAGCCCACAGCCTTCCCCGGACAGAGGCCCTTATGTGTCCCTGCAGGAATCCCCATTGCTGCAGGAGTGGTACTTTTCTCAGTTGCAAACCACACTAGGTTTAAAACAAAAACTTGTACCATATCAGGTTTTTAAGAACAGAACTCATTTAAAAAAAAGTGAAGAGTTTCTATAAGGTTTCTTTAACCCCATTAACACAGCTGTTAAGAACATAACCACCAGACTGTGTTTATTTTTTGTGGGAATTCTTGGCAATTACTCAAGGGATGCTATTTCCCCCAGTTACTTGCCTCTAGTGGAGGGAGAAGCAGAACTTCAGCTTTTTCTATATTGGGGAGAGAAGGAAAGCTGCCATCAGGGCTCTTTGCTTAAGTCATAAGAGTAGCAAAAACTGGCTTGTTGCTTTGTGATAAGAGAGTCAAATCATGTGGTCCTGGTACTTTATTAGGATGTTTTTTTCATAAGAGAATGGACAGCTTTGTTTTTTCAGCTCTGAGAACTAAAATGCATATGGCCTATGATTGTGGCATATACAGTTACTATATGTGTCCAGCTCAAGTTGTGACAAAAAATATTTGTGCAAACAGTAATGTGACCTGTCCTCCCCAGTTTCCTGGCATATCAAATGGGAATTAGTTGGGTATTTTGTTGAACCTCTATCAAGTCCTGACATAAATCTCAGGTGACTCAAAGGCATGTAAACCCCTTCCATCTATCTGTTGTTAGAACAGAACATGCACAGAAAGTAAAAAAAGCATAACCTTTAATCAATGAAAATCTTTCAAGCCATTTTTCTATACACAGAAGCTAATTTTCAAAATGTCTTAATACTCTCCTTCACCTTGACAGCCTCATCTTTCACCAGTTATGAGTCTAGTCACTGTGTGAGCCATAATTGAAAGCAAAAACATTTATAAAAAGGGAGGAAATTGAATAAAAGTATTGTATATTGGGTGGACAGTAACATTATGTTGTAGATTTGTTAATTTCGCTATGAAAATCTGTGATGTGGTTTTCTTAGCATGGAAAATAACTTTTTTCTGGACTTCAGTGCATAGTATTGGCTTAGTAAGAGGGAAGAAACCAATGCTTGAAACATAAATTCAGTAAAGAAAAATATTAAATACTCTTGAATTTTGACACCTGAGGACTATTACTGTTAAAGATGGGGTTAAATATGATGTAACAAAAATTTTATTTCCTGTTCATTTTCCTGACATCACAAAGTGAAATAATCACACCATTACAAAATATTAATAGAGCTATTTTTATTATTATTCAAGGTAAACTGTTAGAATATGTATGGAAGAGAAATGAACAACCAGAACTCAATTTTATCTTTAGTTCCATTACTTGAAATGTATTTTTTAGCTAGCTGTCTAATAATGCCATTTATTTAATTTATCTCGTACTCAGAGAAGGAACAGGCCTCTGAAAAAGGTGGGTTCTGCCCTGACTTTCCTCATTCATAATCAGGTGTTGAGGATGTGGTTCCTCCATGTGCTGCTGCTTTCATTAGTAAGTATGGATTTAGGACTGCTGTGAAAGGTTAGGCTAAATTGTCTATTGCAGTTCAGTAGCTTGAGCAACCTTAGGAAATGAAAGTCTTTTAACCGTAGTACAGCAGTGATATGACTTAATGGTGCTGTTATCACCTTATAATAACGGAACTGCATGTGAAGCAAGTCGTCCATAGGCCATTGTTTCCTGCAGAGATGATGGCTTATGGTAACACAGCCCAATGGGCAATCTTGAGAGAAACTGTGTGGGATCTTAAAAAGGGCCAGTCAATTAATTTGTTCTATCCCTGCAGGTCAGGAGAAAGATAAAATCACTGCTGTCTACAGCTGATCGTCTCATATTAAATATAATTATTTTATGTGTTCATCTGTGTTTTCCATGCGGCGTGCTGGGGCTGGGTTATGCACTCTTCCCCAGCTCTGGTTGGTGTTGCGAAGGTCAGCTCTGTGGTGTGCCAAAGCCTCACACCAGCGACTTGTAGGAATAAAGCACCTTGCCCTTCTTTGAGTCTCATATTATTGGATCCTGCATGTGCATCAGTTCCCAAGCTGTTCTTTCTCCTACTGGTATTTTTCTCAATATCTTGCTGCTTACCCACTTGCTGTTGTGTGTGCAACTGCTTAGTGGTGGCGCTCCGGTGGCTCGTGTTTTATGTCCACGCAGTTCTAGCGTTCCCTTACCATATGGTCATCCTGATGTTACCATTTGCCTCAATCATCCTTTTTGTAACTGCTTGAAATTCTTAATTGATCTCATGAGCTGTGTTAAAGATTTATAACAGACGTCAGTGTAATTCATTTCACAAGCACGTAACTATGCCTTTCTGTCTGATTGGAAGTCCAAGCTGTGCTCTCATGAAAGTGTACAGAAAGCATAGTCTTTTGTCTCTGTGGTAAAATAACGGTAGTCTTGAAGGATATTAGAAACCTTGTACCCCTCTACCCTAGCCAAAAGGATAAGCTGTGGACTCTCAGATCTTGCTAATAAGATGTTCTCCACCCTCTCTTAAATAATACCTCAGATTGAAGAACTTTTCCCTTTTTCACTAGTAGTGGAGATGGTAAAACTTTTTTTTTGAGTAAGATTCAAAGCCATGTGTTGATAATATTGTTAAGCTGAAATGCATATATCAGAATGGCAATGGTGCCAGGAACTGCTTTTGGCCAGGCCTGTGTTTCTTAGTATATGCAACAGAGGCATGTGTAATTAATGATGTTGGCAAAAGGCGCACTGTAGAAAGAGCACACAAAATGAGAGGTTTGATGGTTTCTGCAAAGTACTGTGCCCATCATTTCATGCAGAAAATGAGTAAACCATTAGTCTACATGTGATTGGAGCATAACATAGCACTTTTTGATGGGGTTTGTCAGAGAGCATTCAGAAGAAGATAAATTTCATCACACAGTAAAGAAAATCTTAAGGAAAAAGATAGGAAACATTCTTCATGCCATTAGAGGGCTGGATTTTTGAGTGTAAATGTTGCCAGATCTGTTTTATGGAGAATTTTCTCTCGGTTCATCTACTTCAGGATATCCAACTATGGTGCAATTATTGAAAATTATATTTGGGCCAGAGACTTCCTTTTTCACCTTTGTGACTGTACTCAAGCTAAAACCATCTTAATTTGCTTTCAGCTTTAGCCTAGACGAGAGAGTGAGTGTCAGTCTGATACCCAGATCTGCATGCACCTTCTTGGTGGCATCATTTTGTAACATTACCTGTTCAGACTTTAACTGTGCACTAGCCAGACTGCTCATCAAAACAAGTCAGATACAGAAACTCTTACAAGTTGGAGGAAAAGATGGATATGCACAACCGATCTACCTAGCTCTCTCTTTCCTAATAGCCCTCCTCTTTCACGCTCTCCTTTTCTTTGTGGTACAAATGTATTTGACCATTGCTCTGTGTCCATGAGGGCAGTTGGCTTTTCACATTTTCTGTTCTCGATGTCATCCATTTTCGGGTTACTGTAATTTAGCAGTAGTTTCTTGCTAATCTGTGGTACCTGTGTACTAGGCTGGACCATCTCTGGTCTCAAAGCCTTGTGTTTCTTTTTGGAAACTGAGGTCTCTTATTGGGAAGATCGAAGTTCTCAAAAGCTGCTTTACACATGGGAGCAGGATGAATCTTTCCACAAACCTGTCCTTCAGTCCTGTCCTAAAATGAAACAAAACTCTACTTATCAAAGGAATTGTAAATAAAGTTAAACTTGGTTCTAAATTCAACAAATTCTAATTAATCTTCCTAACGTATCTGAATAGTCTTAAAAGCTGCATAAAGTATTTGTGTACTTTTCACCTGAAAGATGGATTGAGCCTTTGATCTCAGACCGTCATGTAGCATTGCTATAGTTCATGGATATGGTTGGAAAGAATTAGTTCTCTTCTGGGGAGTACTGAGTAATTTATGACTTATTTTTGAGATAGATGTTGCTATTTTTGTCCAATTGTAAATACTTCCATTTTTAGGTGTTTGTGGAGTTTAATTATAAGTAACATGCTCAGACCTAAGTCACCTAATAAACCCAGATCTTTAAAAGTGTGAAAACCAAGATATTACCTCTAATTCTCAAGTCTTGCACCACCTCATCTCCCCAGAGCTTACATGTATTCTCCAAATAACTTTTTATAGCATGTGGCCAGCCCTTTGTGGACACAAACAAAATTTATTCCTTGGGTAGTTACATAAAAAAGGGCCCAATCTAACCAAAAGATGGTGTTTCATAGGTGACTAGCCTATATAGTCTTTTATTCTGCTTGGAAAATATTGGAGGAAAAATTTTCCCAGTTTTTATGTCAAATAAAACACATGAAGTAAACACATTAAAAGAAAAACCCAAACTTTCAGAGTCTCAGTAAAATCACAGAAGAAAGCAAGCAATAAATGTGCGTGTTCACCTTAGCAATAAAATGTGGCTGTGTATTGTCCATCACTTCAACCTCCTCCAAGGAAACTGCATGTGGGACTGGCAGCTGAACACGGATACTTGGAAACAGAGTGAACCCTAGCACCAGGCCTGTGTTTGTACATAACATTGAAACAGCTGGTTTGGATTTTAAAAGTTCTATTTTTATTAGAACACTGACTCTTGTTTATCGTTATTGATTTTATTGGGTTATTATTGACTGACTGCACCCAATGGGCCTATTAGTGAAGTGCTAGTAAAGCATTAAAGGAAGACGTAGGCTTTTCTGTGCTTTGTACTTACAACATTTGCTTTTATCGTGACCTTTAGCCAGCTGCCTAACTACAAACATGGGTAGTCTCACCACAAGAGTTTGAAAGGGAGATGAGAAAGGATTGTCTATTTTATTTTTTTCCAACTGTTAGAAGAACAAACCAATGTTTTAAGGTTATTTACTGTTATTGGACTGATTTTAATTCTCTGTGAAACTTTTGTATCTTTCTCATCTTGCTAAGGCTTCTGGCTAATATTAGAAATAGGGCAAACTCATCAGTCTTACAAAATAATAATACAGAGAATCTGCAATAACTTTTATATACTATTTGATCTTTCTGGGTGGAAATGGAAATGTATTTTCTTATTAATATGAATCAAGTGATACATGATAATTCAGTTAAAGCCAGATGAGACTTGTGTGAGCTCTGACTGGTTATACATTAAAGTCTAGAGGCCATCTTATAAAATTTAAGGTATCATTGATTACTTTCCCCTAAGATAGTATTCCCATAGCATTATAATCTCCTAATGATCCAAATGATTTTTCACCTTTCCATTTGGCATTTTTTTCTCTCTTCACTGCCTCATAGAAATAAAGTAGTCATCTTCTTCTGTATACGCCAGCTGAGGGTTATGGCCTGGCTTTAATGAACTATAGCAGCATCAGCGGAAGAGATATTGAGCAAGCAGTCAAAGTCATTGTCTCATTTGTGAAGATTTACAAACCACTGGGAATGACCAGCAAAATTAAGGGAAACGTTATGAATGTATGACCAACAAAATTAAGGGAAACATCATGAACAGGGATGGCTGTTGCCAAAGTGTCAGCCCATGAAGTTGCAAGATTGTCAAATTTGGGTGCAAGGGTTGCAAGAATTTCAGGTTTCCTTTTGGGTTGGGAGAAAAGGAAACCTGAAATTCTTGTATGGGACGGTATGGAAGCTATAGGGAAATGGTAAAAGAGTTTTAGCATCAGAACGCGATGAATGCCCATACTCCAAACAGAAGCAAGAAAAATATAACTTTCTTCAAAACTGCAAGCAGACAAACAGATGGAGATGGCAAAGAGGTCTCTAAAACAGGACCCGTGTCCTATTAATGGTAGCCTGTTGCTGCTCCTGACTGTTAAGAATATCTGTTACGGGATAACAGCAATGGGATAAAAATAAGAGAGACTTCTGCTCCTCTCTAAAAGCAAGAAAGTCACCATACATTAATTATGAAAGTAATATTTTTCTCTGTCAAACTTACTGCTGTGAGTAGTAATGGCTTCCCCTGAAAGCTGTCATAAAATAAAAACGGTGACAAAGAGATGGCTCTATAGTGTAACATCAAGCTGAACTAATGAGCAAACTTTATTCTGTTTATGAGCAGAATAAATATCTTGGGGGGAATAAGAAAATAAAATCTAGAATTTTGTGCACAGTTATCTAAGGGTGAACTGTAGCGATGGTCAAATGCTCATCAGTTTTAAAAATGTAAATTAAACAGATTTACTGCATTGTCTCTCCCAGAAGGTAGGTAAATTAATTGCCAAAGAGATATTTTTATTTAGTCACCTTTGCTGTGAGCCCTGAGGGCAGAAAGGGCAGTCTGGTCACAATAGGAAAGTGCTGAAAATTATCTAGGGGTCTGAACTATATGGAGAAGAAAAACATGCATAGAATGATAGAATAGTTAGGGTTGGAAAGGACCTTAAGATCATCAAGTTACAACCCCCCCAGCCATGGGCAGGGACACCTCACACTAAACCATGTCAGCCAGGGCTCTGTCCAATCTGGCCTTGAACACCACCAGGGATGGAGCATTCACAGGTTCCCTGGGCAACCCATTCCAGTGCCTCACCACTCTCACAGTAAAGAACTTTCTCCTTATATCCAGTCTAAACTTCCCCTGTTTAAGTTTGAACCCGTTACCCTTTGTCCTAACACTACAGTCCCTAATGAATAGTCCATCCCCAGCATCCCGATAGGCCCCCTTCAGATACTGGAAGGCTGCTATGAGGTCTTCATGCAGCCGTCTTTTCTTCAGGCTGAACAGCCCCAACTTTCTCAACCTGTCTTCCTATGGGAGGTGCTCCAGTCCCCTGATCATCCTCGTGGCCCTCCTCTGGACTTGTTCCAACAGTTCCATGTCCTTTTTATGTTGAGGACACCAGAACTGCCCTCAATACTTCAGGTGAGGTCTCACAAGAGCAGAGCAGAGGGGCAGGATCACCTCTTTTGACCTGCTGGTCATGCTCCTTTTGATGCAGCCCAGGATACAGTTGGCTTTCTGGGCTGCAAGCGCACACTGAAGCCGGCTCATGTTCATTTTCTCATTGACCAACACCCCCAAGTCCTCTGCAGAGCTGCTCTGAATCTCTTCTCTGCCCTATATATGCACTATAATAGCAAATCCAAAGTAAGTTTGTTTTCCAAAAACTATCTTAGTGCAGGTTCTGTTCACAAAGGAGGCTGTTTTCGACTTTCAGCCAATCTAACATGTGAATGTCTCATTAAATGGAGAAGTATACCGGTAAGTTTGTTCAGATATGAACGCCGTTGTATTTGAAAACCAGTCTAATTTTGTCTTTGAATTTCATGGTAGGTGCAGCAGATAACAGCCAGGCATCAACAGTTACTATTCAATTTGCTGGTACAATCAAACAGCTAGATGCTCTTACAATTGACTATGCCCACAATTTTGTGCTTGACTGCAGGTGCAAAATCGCGGATGCAAAATTAGAGCACAACTTGATGATAGATTAAAAATTTGGTCCATTACAATTTGAAAGCCTTTCACTTTTGCCTGACTTGTAAAACACAAATGTTTTGGACTTTTTTTTCTTTTTAATTCAGATTTGGAGCTGTCTACTAATATTTACTCTTAGAAATAAAAATTCCACCTGCAAGCAGATACTATATTTACACTCTAAACCTGAATACAAATAAAAGGTTATATTGCTTTAAGTAAACTCTGCTTATACCATTGATCTAGCCTCCCCCAAAACCACAGACTATCTCATTGTTCCATTCGTCCCAGATAAACTGATGTTTGGTATTTTTCTTCTAATTTTTTTAATACAGTGTACAAATAGTATTTAAAAAAAAATCCAATCATGGAAATGAACACTTTTTTTTTAATAACAACTACTCTAGAAAGCTATGAATATTATGGATGTTACATTTTTTTAATCTGAAAAATGCATCTATCAACAGATGTTTTGATGATGTAGTTACGGTATAAACCTATGTGTTGTTCGCTAGCAGCAATATTGACCTGTATGCAATCCTAAACTCTTAGGCTTCTGACAAAGTCAGTGACTTAAGTTATATTCAGCAAAACCATACTCCTGCACTAACCAAGTGTACTATTCAGTGACTGCTTCCATATAATAAGTACTTCATTCATGTGCTAGGTTAATGTCAAATATTCTAACCACAGATCAAGCAGTTGGTGTAATTCAGGTTTACAGCAGCTAATTATTTCTGAACAGTGGTAAGTAGGATATACTATAAAAAACCCACAATACATATCTTTATCAATATTTTTCTTTCATTACTGAAGTAGAGGACCAGTTTGTTAGTATGCAATTCATAACCCCTTCTTTACAGTAAGGGACACTATGTTTTTTTGAGAGACGGTTCACCTAGTTAATTCATCCATGTTGTGCTGAATATTACAATATACATGGAATGATGTAGGGCCTTTGATCTGAGTTAAAAACCAGAAAGCAAAATTGGAGCTAGTGGGGGATTTGTGTCTTGTTTCTTTTTTTTTTTTCATCATTATTCCCAAAATGCTGTTGTGTTTTAGTTTTGTGGGTTTTTTGTTTGGATTTTTTTTCCCTAAATTTGAGATTTTATTATTGTAAGGAGAGTGGAGATACTACAATAATGTCATCATCAACTCTCCCCATCCAAATATTCCTGGGGACGGGGAATAGGCTATTGAAAGCAAGTCTACACCCCTTGCTTTAAGGGTTCTCATAAACATGTTGGAGTCAAAATTGAATTTGTAGGCCACAGCTAGTGAAATAAGGTATCTGCAAGAGTCCTTCTATCACTTATCGATTGCTTGCATAGGCATGCCCATGACCTTCGCGGGGTCCAGTATCCTTAGTACCTACTCTTCTGCAGATTCCCTCCTGGGAGTAACCAGTCCTGGAGTTAGTGTGGCTCTTGGAAGTCTTCTTACCCCTTTTAGATTGCTCATCATTTTAAACTCTGGACCTCCTGCTATTTCTATCAGGACTGCCGAAATTTTTAGTGCGCACAGCAATATTTACCTTTTCTTTCTTTTTTTTTTTTCTTTAATTACTGCTCTTCACTTTAAAGAACAAAAACCCAAGCAAACAACTCAACAGAAAAGATGCAGGGAAATTTGTTGCAGTTTTCTGCTTTCTTGCTTTCTAAAATCTTTCTCTTTCCTTCCTTCATATCATCATAATTCCTCTACTCCCCTACCCAATTTCCTTTTCCAAGTCCCTTGCCGTCTTTTTTTTTTTTCTTCTCCTTGTTCCTTTATTAATTCTTCCTCATATTATTTTTCTACTCACTCCTTTCTAGTCCTTGCCAGTTTTGACAGTCCATGATTTCAGATGGAAAATCTGTCGCCAGAGCCCCTCCTCCACTAACATTAATGGCCACTCTAGAAAGCCTGCCCTGCCCTCCGTCATCTAATTTCAGACACTGAGGGGGCAGACGAAACAGATGGTTGGCACAGGGAAGGATGATTCACTGCTTGAAATCATGGTGCAACATTTCTGAAATTGGTGAGGGAGAAGGAGGTCTGACATTTGACAGAGACATGTAAAAATTGCCTTATCCAGCCAAAGTTCAGACTAATCACTTGACTGTTATTTTCCAGATGTACTGATCATATGACTGTAAATTGTAAAGATTATATTGACAAATGTACCATTTTCTGAATATTCTGTACTCACTAAAATGATTCTTCCTCAGGATGTCCAGATCTGACTGCTGTGGGAAATTATGAGTGTGCTGCCATTTATTCATCCTTGAGTTTTCTTTTCTTTCTAATTTGCAACCCCCGCCCTGCCTTGAGTTGGTTCATTCATCTACTTTCCAGTTACTGAAGTTCGTATATGTTCACGTATAGAATCAATAAATCTGAGTAATAAATTTGAGCACTTTCAGACAGGTTTCCTCATAAATTGGACTAATGTGGCAAGCTGTTAAACATAAACATAAAGAAGGAACAGAAATAAGCGAGGAAGATTGCAGGAAAGCAGCTTTTCGGCATGTATCTGAAGAAAGTTGAATGGATTACTGTGGTCATAGAAATACACATGATAGAAATAAAGATGGTAAGACCCCAGAATAATTGTGGCTAATACAAGACCATATAGATTCTCTGCATAACATTTACAGTTCTCAAAACTGTGCAAGTATCTACAGCATCAAAGTCTGACTGATTCTTTACAAGTAGCTGCTTGCTGCTGTCCACATCTTGATGCTGTACACTTTGGATGTCTCCTTCACAGCAGCTTTCAGTCAAGCGCTGGACTGAGCCATGTTCAAGCAGAGCAGTAGCTTTCATGTAAAACCTTTTAATCACTGAAGGGATAGTGATCTTGAGCACTGTGGTGGAGAAGTCTGTTAGTACCATAAAACCCAGACTCCTAACTGCATGAGTTGGAAAATGGCTTAGGAGCTAGAATAAGTGGATGAATATTAGATGAGCAGTTAGTATTTTGGGTGCTCTTGAGGACTTCCAATTCCTTGCTCACCCCTGATGTCAATGGAAAAGTTTAAGCATCAAGCTTAATGAAGTTGCCTATAATTAGTCTTGCTAATTTTTATGAGTTTATGGGATAGCTTTCCAAACGTTCGCAGCCTTCTGCTGTTCCTATTGCTCTAAGCGTATCTGCAAATCTAGCTATTTATTTAGATGTCAGAGTAGTAACTGAAATATTCTTAAATGTCAGTGCAGCTTCTATTTAGCACTCTTGGAAATTAGGCCTTTGTTCACTTTGTCATACTAAAATCGATGCTGAAGAAGGAGAGAAGAGGTGGAAGAACTTGGTGTGCAGTTTTCAATTACTTGAGATTGACTCGTTTGAATTTTGTGGGTAAAAGTAATCCCTGGCTGATATGGCTAGATGTGTTAAAGAATGGACAAAAAACTATATAATCTTTTACATTTTCTCAGCTGAAAGCCTGTTTGTGTTAAACATACAATAAACAGCTATTAAACTTGTGGGCTGATATCTTATATGAAACGGAGGTGACAGAGCCTTCCTTCCACTCATGGACATGAGGATCTTTTCCTTTTGAATAGAAGTACACACGTACCAGACAACATCATAGTTTGTGGCAGGTGCCCGGTACATTTTAAAACTGTCTTATCTTTACTTTGGTGCTTATGTATGTAGTTAAGAGTCTGGGTCTTTGTTATCAGTTTAGAAAATGCTGGTTTTAGGATCTTATTGAAAAGTTATGGAAAATTACTCAAGCAGTTTTCAGTCGCAACAAGTTGTGGCAAGAAATTCAATAACCCTTAAATAGTTAGAAGTATTTATTTCAGGTAATTTTGAGACAATTTACATGCTTTTTTTTTCTTCCTCCACTCTCCCCTTTTATTTCTAAATGCAAGTGTTATAGTTGGGATTTTCCCAGCTAGTAGCTGGAATCTGCTCTAGACCAAGGTACCTCATAGGACGTAGATGTGCAAGATCTTTCTGTGGCAGTGAGATATAGTCAATATAATAACTGGAGCTGAGAAAGCATTTTAGCCTAATCTAAGCTTTGACCACCTTAATTGCTTTTTGCACTGCATGAACTCCATTGACTTGCTCTTCTTTGACCATGCTGAATGTGTTAAGTACCAAATGAACAGGGAAACGTCAAAATATTGGTACCTTCATCTGGAGCTGAATTTCTGCTTGTGTGTCTCAACCCTGAATGTTTTGTTTCTCACTAGTTTAAAAATAAATAAAAAAAATACTGGACCCTTAGCAGCAGGGACAAATAACTTCCATGGAGCCAGGAGTATGAGGACCTCCTCCAGGACAGGAAACAACCTCAATACCCTCTAAGAAATTTTTTATTTAATTCTTTTTGGCTTGAAAATGTCTTTGGAATGAAGGTAGTTGTAGAATTGTAATAACAACCCCTCAAATTCCTCATGATTATAGTGTAATTAATGGGAAAGTTAAAAAAAGAGATGAGAAATAATAATATAAAATATTGAGTTTCATGCATTTAAATTTTATTTATGTGATGCTAGTCCAAAATTACCAAAGTAACTCACAATATTTCATATATACAGATGTGTGTGTGTGTGTGTATAAGTTGGATCATTTTTTCTAAGTACAAGTTTATTAGTCTTCCCAAAATGAGCTTATGGAAAAGCTGCAGACTTTTTTTCTTTTTAGTCCTTTCCCACCAATCTAAAACTTCAAAGGCCAGTCAGGACTTTACATGAAACATAACTTAATGATTTTTATCTCACAGCAGATTCTGGGAACCTCTCTTATCTGATGCTACTGAATTGATAAATAAAAGGAGTTTTTGTCTTCCCAGCCCTTGCCTTTTTGAATGTGATTCAGAATAAAACCACCCAATTTCACTGTCCCTGAAAAAAAAACAGAGGAAAGGAATGCTCATGATATGTTTGGATGAGAGAAACTGATTCAATTCAGTTTGGCAACATGTAGCTGAGTAGCTGAGAATTGACGGAAGCCTAGTTTGCTTTCTAGGAATAATCACAACTGCCTTTTTTTTTTTTTTTAAGATTGCTTTCCAGGATATTGTTTGTGCTTTCACTTTTATGACTTGGAGGACAGGTGTATTTATCATTCTAGGCAATGTTAATACAAGTTTGGTTACATTCAAGCCTTTAAGCGTAAAGAGCTATCAAGAAACTATTCATTGGATTAACAAAGGTTCCACTTTGTGCTGGGATTCTTGTTTGTGCAGAATTTTACTCTATTCTGAGATACATAATTATTTTTTAAATGTATATAGACTTTTAATAGCATTTCGTATAGCTTTCCGTTCCTGAAAGTATATATATTAGTTGATAGATTATGGGAATTTATCATTTAAAGGAGTCAGCAAATACAACTATGCTATTCTTGATCATCAGAAAACTATAGTTAGACCTGAATTTCTGAATGGTTGGTAAACAATCATAAGAGAAGATGCATAACTTGCAGAATGTGTGAACTGTAGGTAATTTTAGCAGCTCAGATTAATTACCATTGGGTTGAACACCTCTTTGTCAGAGAACCAAATACATCCAATATGGTGTGGAGAATATTTGTGTTTCAGCAGAAACTCTTCTTACTTCTAGAAATTATGTGTTTGTCCTGACCCTGGGGAAAATCAGTGTCCTCATGGGATCATGGAAAAATGTACCATGGGGTTTTCTGGGTATCACAATGCCCAGCAGCAGCTTCATTTTTACAGCTCTGCCAAAAGATGTCGCCGGACACCCAGCACCCTGCCAGGGTATCTGCTCGCCGGGTGTAGGGAGCCCTGCCAAACTGCGTCTTACACGGCCAAAAGGCTTTTCCTGAAAAGCCTATTGCTTGAGCACATCACAGCCTGACCTTAGTTAGCTTCTAATATCAGGGTTATACCATAGTATGGTTGAAGCTGTTTTCCTATTTCATGATCTTATTACTGAGTGTCATATGGGAGAACTTCATCTGGGTTCAGGTTTTGGTGACTGTGCTATGCAAGAAGCTGAAATGCCCACAGAAGTCTAACTGGTAAATACAGCAAGGAAATAGCAATACAGTAGGATGAGCTTGCACTATTTGTCTTTGTATTTAAGTATTTCTTCCTTTTTGAGTTAAATACTCTTTTGGATCTGTTTATCCCATTCACTGCAGCAAGGCCAAGTTGATAATTGGACTGCAAATAAGCAAAATATGCTGAGATTTCCACAATGAATCCAGAAATCTGTTTTACATCACTCACCCAGGCAGGATACTGTTGTTAGCTGTAAATGTGCTTTTTCTTCTGTGTGGGCAGTGAATCAGCAAATGCTACAGGAGTTCAGAGTGAAATGTCAGGTGCTGTTTCAACAGTTAGTCTTTCACAAGCATGAGGGTTGATCCTCATAGAGGGTACCGACTTCTGAATTAGGGACCTGGTGATGGTGTTAATGTCCTTATCTCCGCTCCTCTCTGAATGGGGAAAATAACGTTACCCAAAGATGTGCTGCCTATTTGGATTAATTTATGCCTGACCACAGACTGCTTAATAAATAAGTTCTGTCTGGTAAATATTCCCTGAAATCATGTCTGAATTACACAAAAGTCAAATTAAGTAATTGAGAAAGCATCTGCTGTGTGGAAGGATGTTTGTTTGTTTGTTTGTCCTGTTTTGTGATTGGCTTTTTTTTTTGGTTTACCGGGACAATCACTGTTAGCAACTGTCTGGGAAGAGACACAGCTCAAATCCTTGAGATGAGGGAGTATTACAAAGAAATGGCATGCCTTTCAAATGCAGACTACAAATAGGTTTGCAACTTTCTTCTGTCTTTGGTAATTTACCCAAGTGAGGCCAAATCACATTCCTAAAGACAGTCCCCTGGCATCCTTCAATAAAGAAATTTTGCCCTGTGTATAAAATGTATAGCTCAGTGCTTTATGAAGTAAAGGTCATCTGAACATAGATGTTGCAATAAAGGGCTGCCTGAAAGTGCTTCCACTGAGCATGAATAGCAGCAATATTGCCTTGAAAAGTCTGTGCTAATTGATTAGACTCCCAAAAATCTAATTTTAATTAGCCATAGTAAGTTTATTCTTCCTTTTTATGATTCCGAAAGTTTGTTAGTGATGCATGTACATCCTCATTTATTACAAGAAGATATTAGGGTATTAGAAATACGAATGCTATAGAAAATCTGACTTCTTTTACGTGTGAGTTTGCTAAAATGCACCTGGTCTCAGGTCATAGGTAAGGGAAGAGTCACTTTTTCATTGCTGCTGGTCCTTAGCATTCATGTATATGACGGATGTGTTGCTCATGCAACGCGACAGGGGTCTGCTGCTGTATGAAGCCTTGTAATGCCAGGCACCAGCCTTGGACTGTCTGTGAGCTCAGAGACACTAGAGTCTTGTGAAGAGCCAAGGTGCCTATGAACCATTCACTGATTGCCCGTATCTTCATTCTGTGTGTAGTGGTGGAAACTCCTTGCTTCTTATGTCTTTTGCAGGCCTAGAAAGTGCTGCTCCACAAATGGAAAAGAATGGGACTAGCTCCTGAGTAGAGCTGAGCTGCACTGAAGCCTCATCCCAGGGCTGCAGTCATAATCATAAGGCAGTGGCAGTTGCTGAGGTCAAAACTACGTTTTTTTTTTCTTTGGACATGGTATACGAGGGGTAGGTAACACAAGTATTGCATCTCTTAAAGTGGTCCATATGCATTCTGTGGAGTAAGGATAATAATGACGTCAAGCAGAAAATGATGTCACCCCACAAGCTCTGCCAGGTGCCCGTGTATGGTTCGAGTTTGTTTTGCAGAGCTCAGACCCATCTGGTTGGGAAGATGATGTGTTAATGAACCACTTCTCCCTTCTAACAGACATTTGGGATCAGCATTTGTTGATAGGGATGAGACCTGCTGTCAGTTACCTGTGCAGGATTTCACAGCTCCACTTAAGGGAGCAGCTCACCACCTTGTGCACCCACTGAGGGCTCCTCTGCCCAGTGCTCCAGATGGATCATCGGTCTGCGCATCAGCATGCCAGTACCAGTGAGTTCTCACCAGGCTCGTGGCTCGGGTTGCCCATGAGTACATGTTGTAGTCTGTCGAAACACTTTAGGGAGTCTGTGTTACTAGCAGCAGCAAAGAAGCCTATTCTGGGCCTGTCATTTAATCTGAATTTCAAGGTAGTTGAAAGAAAAAGGGGGGTTAAGGAGGGAGGAAAGCCTCCAACACCGTGTTAGCTCTGCTGTGCTGGGGGCAGTTGGAATGCTGCTACTGGCTCTGAAGAAGCTCAAAAGCACTTTCAAAGCATGGCACGTGGATGAAAAAACCTCCATGCCTCTTTTCCCTGCTTTGATTTCAAATATGTCCCCTATTCCTGCAATGGGGTAACAGCCAATTTGTTTCATGAGAGCTGGGCTGAGAAAATGTTTTGATTAACTAGAGTAGCCCCATTTGTTTAGGTGTTGAAATTTTGGGCAGAAGCTGCAAGCATCTTTAAGTTAGAGGCTGTAATAGGTGATGATTGTGCAATATGGACTTGGAGCTTCAGTATGTGAACATTAGATTTATTACAGTACCCTCTGAGCTTGGGTCTCACTTGCCAAATAGGCTAATCTACTAATTCACTTCACTTCTAGCTGCTCTCAGAACAAAACCCACTTTCAAACATTTTCCATTTGCAATTGTAATCAAAGGACAAGCAGTGATACAAGAAATGAAGCAATGTGGGTGAAGTAGAACAAAATCATTTAGTGGGCTACTGGAGGAACAATTTAAAATGTTTAAACATGCCAAAAGGGGGAGTTTGGGAGGGAGGAAGACCAGAATTCCAGTTTCATGTACAATATATCAGAAAATGAGTGAAACTATAAAGTGCTGGCTAGAAATCTAAGGTGAGGGTGGTGTTTGGCTTTTTGCTTGAGTTTTTCTCTTCTCTATGTATTTAAGGGTTTAATGCATTTGAAAACTTGGCAAGCAAGTTTCAGCATTTGGAGGCATGAACTGGTATGGTGCAGATGGTTTACATGGTTCTACAGTCCAAGGGGACACCAAGTTTGGATGTTACAGGGGATGAATATGATTTAAAACACTGTTTTTAGGGTTAGAGATAATTGATCTGAGATCAATAAACGATCTTGGTTGGAGCTACTAAGGTGGTGAAGAGATTATGTCACCTGATAATTGGGTTAGTGAAGAATATTACAGTGAGGACTGGGGTTTTACAGGACTAATGTAAATTGTGGGCTATCTTCAGTTGCACCTTTGGTTTTTTGTTGTTTTTTTAATGAATTTTACAAAATGTTCCAAAACTAGTTGCTTTTTCTCTCTTTAATTATTTTATTACCCCCTCTTGCCTCCCCAAATGTCATACAAAACCCTGCAGCTCTCTTCTCCAGGCTCAATTAGTGCTTTCAGTTCCTATTAGGTTTATGTAACCATCCAACCCTCCCCACAGGGTTTCAGGGCCCTCTGCAGCCCTCCTGGCCACCACCTTCCCACCAGCAGAACTGTGCTCCCTGTGGGTCTCTCCCAGGCATGCTGCCCGCAAGGCATGACCAGAGTCTCCAATTGCTCTCAGTCATTGTTGATTAAAGTCAGTTGCAAACTGCTTTTATATTTGGTTTAGAGATGTATGACTGCTACCTCATATTCTCCAGCCCATAGGAGCTGCAGTTTGCTGTCCAAGCATACCTGCTTGGTGGTGAATGGGACCTGGAAAGGAGTAGGGACATACTCACCACATCTTACACCCTCCGCCCTCCCCTTTTTTTGGTTTGTTTTTTTTTTTTGGTTGGTTGGTTGTTTTTATTATTATTATTATTATTATTATTTTCTTTTCCTGGGTTTCTTTTACCTGGTAGATCAACTTTCTGAACTGTGGTGAGATCTAGAAGATTGAAGTTAGATGAGGACAAGGTAGAGAAAAGGAATGAAACAGTGTTTTAACTTTTTCAGGCTACTGCAGTGAGGGCTGAGAAGTTATGCTGTGATTTTTTTTTTTTTTTATATATAAACTCTGGGATGTGGGATTATCACCAGGGAACAGAAAAACCTTTAAATTAGACAGTAGTGTTGGTGCACAGTCAGCCCATTCCTTTCCAGCTGTAGGAAGGCTTTGTCTGGTTTTCACTAACACAGGTAGTAATATTTGCCTATATGGCTTTTGCAAGGGCAAGATGGGCCATTCTAAGCATGTTTTTGTCTTTTCCAGACTAATTAAAAGCTGCAGAAACCAATTTAAAAAAGCTATGGCTACTTGGGTTGCTTTCAAGTTTATTGTAAATTTTGTTGTTGATCTAAAACAGAAATTCGAAGGAGATTGGAGGGTAGGGGGTGGAATTTTGCCAAATTCTCTTTTTATTCTCCAAGAACCTTTTCCTGGTCCCAGCCCAGGGATTCTAATCCAAAGCATGGTAATAAGTATATATTGTTACATGCAAGTAGATGAATGTTTAACTGCCCAGGAGCTTTTCTTATCTGTGTAGAGTTACAAAGGTATAAAACCCCTTTAATGATGAGTTGGAGTTAATGGCCCTAAGCTAGGCTTTGAGCCATCACCACCTCCAGGATGGTCATTTATCCTCAGGAGATGTTGTGTATATTTCCAAGAAGGTGTAAAGCATGGCAAAATTGTGGTTTATTGCACCCTTGTAATCCCTCTGACTATCGGACTGGAGCAGAGGTGTACAAAGATGGACAGATTTTAAAAAACCATGTATACATAATATTGCATACATAATAGACGGGAATGGTTCCAAAACAATCTATTGCATAATTGCCTAATTAATACAATCTGTAATAATTAAAAATCCTTTGGAGAATTTGTAAGAACACTTTACTATGCATGTGTCGTAGATAATTTTTAGACTCCGTGTCTCAGCTGTTTGCTTTTTTGTTGCCGTTGTTTTTAATTTGGACTTTCAAATTGCCAACAGTCTTATTGCTGCTTTGTGGCCCAGGCACTTTACAAATTTCGTTTCTCAAGCGGAAGAGACCAAAATTTCTCCTCAGAAGTGTGGTTCACAGGCAAGGGCAAGATTTGGTGCTAACTTTTCTTTTGCAGAGACAAACACAAAAGACAGGTTTACATAAGTACATTTCAGGAGCTTTTTTCAACTATTGGAGAGACTTAATAAAGAAAAATAAACATTTCAAAGTAACAAAAATTGCTTTGGGCTAGACTTTTAAATCAAGATACAGAAATTAATTTTGCAGATACATCATAATCCCACTCATCTCAAAGTGGTCCTCCAGTGCAACTGTATAAGATGTACTTATTTAGCAGATATTCTGGAGCATTATATAAACTTCTGTAAGTGCCTGCTATGTGGCCTTTGGTAACACCTATTTTTATATATATATATTTGAGATGTATGGGCAGGACATGAGATGCTGCCCTAAATTGTTATTACTTGGCCATGAAGGCATGGTGCTCTCACCAGGCAGCTGGTGGCATAACTGTCCCTGGTTATGCCACACCTTTTCTAAGGAAAATGCAAGCCAACTGGAAGCGAAATGCTTAGCAAATTGGTGCAGGTAGCTTTAGCAGAAATAGGAGGAGACATTTATTTAACAGCTGGACAGCCTTGGTCCTCAGAACATGGAGCTCTTGCTCTCATATTCAGCAGAACAACCCTGCAGCCAAGACCAAGAGCAGTATTAGCCCCACAAATGCACCATTTCAAGGCAGTTCTCCTTTCTCTGCTTCAAGATAGCATGGGAAAGCTTTTTATTTCCCTTTCCATTTCCTTTTTTTTTTTCTTTGAAAAACCCGAGCACACATCACAAGCAAAGGGTAATGGTGAAATCTGTGCTGTCCTGGGCAGCCCCACTGAATGCAGCTCATGACAACACTACAAATGAAATCTTCTTCCTCATTTTTCTCCCTCTATGGTAGTGAAAATAAAACGCTTTTCTTAAATGCATTCGAAAAGTCTGTCTACTAACACTGTAATATCAGGTAATTGGTTAAAATTGGGGCATCACAGGATTTGTAACCTTGACTTTGCTATTACCAAATCATCTGCTCATGTCGTTAAAGCCTACAGTGGCTCCTTGTTGGTGAGGGAAATTTTCTTTGAATAAATGAGTAAGTGTAGTGGACAGCATTAAGTGTGTGGTCAATGCAGGAGCTCAATGAATAATTATTAGAAAATAAAGGATTTTTTCTTTATTGAAGTGTGGGATTGCATCAAATTGATTCTTAATTGTGAAATCCATTTTTCACCTCAAAAGAGCCACTTAATAGTTTTGTCAGCTCAGTATGTTATTTAACTTTGCAGTAACTGGAGTTACTGAAAAGAGCCTATAGAACTTGAAATGGAAATGTTCACCTTCCTATGTTAGTTATGATTTTCTGAAGGCCAGCAGAACTAATTCATTTGTTAGTGAAAGCCAACTTGGCAATTTGGCCTTTTGGGTTTATTAGTGATCACCAGCTGATGAGAAAACTCCCCAAAGAATGAAGCAGAGGGTGAGGGCCACATCCAAAACCAGCGTCTTTACATCCCAGCAGCAAGAAGGCAAGTGAATGATGCAGACTAAGCACATTGTTTTGGGTGACATTGTGTTGGTTTTAGTTAGTGTTATTAAAACTAATTCTATGGTGGAAAAATGTGGAGGGGAAATTTTGAATTATGGTATTCTGGAAGAGATTTTGGTTTTATTTTCCATTTCTGGAGGCTGCATGAGGCATGCCTGGCAGCTTTACACAAGTGCTGGCTGGGATGAGTGCAGTGGGGAACTTATCTTGGCTTACTGGCTTGTCTGCATGTTGTATCTCTTCAGCACATCATGCCAGAGCAGTACAAGTATTCTCCATTCTGAAGAGCATTCAGAAACTCAGAGGTGTGACTTATTTGGGGCTTTTTCTGATGCTGTCTTTCCATAACAGAGCAGTATTTTCCAACCTCCCTGTTACAAAGAGTGTGAACATGTGTTTTGGACTCAAAGTCAGTAAACGAGGACTGAAGATCAGCCATTCAGTCCCCAAACTGCTGGACTGCAGTTCATGGCCACCGCTTCTCTGCATGAGACCTTTGAGAAATTCCTGCTCAAGCAGTGCCACTGTAAATCTTCCTATGACAAACTATGCTCAAGCTTCTGACAGCAAGGTTCAGGCAAGTTAAGGAGCTGTTGTGTTCTCCTAGATACATTGTGTACCTCAGATATTTAATTCTGGCTTCAGATGTTACGTAACTTCTTGATTTTTCATAACCCAGGCAACTAAAATACTTTTTTATCTCTCTTTTGCAATCACTATGAATCATATGATCAGCCTAAGCATATACATTTTGCAGATGAAACCAGATTATTATTAGTTTTAGCTATTTCAGCATGAGAAAAAAAGACAAAAATATTCTATGTACATTTTGCAGACCACTTGCAACTTGTTTTGACAACTGAGGAAGGCAATGATCACATGAAATAGTCCTATGTGTGCAGAGTGGTTTGATTAAGTCCTAATTTTGAGCAACCTGGAATGCTCCTTTTGGTCCATAAAATAAAAAGAAGTAATAATAATAAAAAAAAACTATCAATAAAATTTATATTTGGGGTTAAAATGAAAAGGGACACGCATTTTTCTATGATTTTGTTGTTTTGTGGTTTGTTTTTTTTTTTCTCCCATTGGCACCAGATTTCTTGAGAGAAATTGAGCCAGCAAATTAGCATTTCCAGTCCTTTAATACATATTCCTGGAGGTATTCTTTTCAAGAGAAAACACTTCTGGAATGGCAGGAACATGCTTGGTATTGTTCCAGCTGTCTTTCAGTGAGGTGTGCTCAACATCACTTGTCTTTCAGTGGCAGTTATAGTGCACCTGTGTTTTATTTTCTGTGTTATACTTTTGAAGTTTTGCCTCTTAGACTCTTTAAAAAGATAACGTGCCTGCCACGTGTTTCTTGGTAGCCTGCCACAACTCAAGTGCTAACCTGTAACTTCTCCTGAAGTCACTACTCAGGTGTCATGTATTGCTTTTGTTAATTTTTGTTGATAGCCATAATATGGCCATGACTAATGCTATTCTTACTACACTCTTTTTTATTTTCTTGTGTCTTTGCAAACAGTTATGCTAATTCAAAATGAGCAGCGGTTGTTCAAATCATTTGTGACCTGGTGGTGTAAGAGGATGTAGCACATCATCTGAAAGGCTACAGTATGTTTTGTGACATCATCATGACATGATGTAAAACATCATGTGACAGCTCTTATTGCACAGGTGTCATTACATTTTGCATCAAAATGCTAAAAATACCTTTTGTCAGTTTGCTAATTGCCTTGTATTCCTGTCTGGTAACCTCCAGCTCCATCACCTTGGTAAAATGTAGAGGGACGAATGTGATGGTACGTCTACTGTCATGCCCAATGCTACCCATCCCATACCAGCTAAGGCTACAGCTCACAGCAGCCATGGGTCCTGCTCTGCTTTGTGGCATTATCTTGGCCACTTTTGATTATACAGTGACCTTATAATGATTTATTTAAAGGCATGAGGGCTATTCTCTGGGCTAGAAAGTTTTCTACTGATACCATCTTCAGCCAGTGTCAAATCTGATCTCAGGAAATGGAGTCAGATTCTGAAAATTGAAGAAAAGTAACTAATATGGCAGATTTTAAGGCCTTGGACCTCATAGTCAGCAGGTCCAGTGGGGAAAGGAATAAACTTCTGAACTGGAGGGGTGCAGTGGCAGAATGCCTTATGGATCTTGCTCTGGAAACTGCTGGTAAAGTTCCCAAAGTTCTTGTGACAAGTCAGAGAAAATGGGACTGTGCATAATGACACCTTGGTATGCAAGGAGAGAAAGGAGGCACTTATAAATATTAATCATAAATGAGGTTAAAAAAAGAAAGGGGGTGAGGGGGAGCAAAGACATTGTTGGACTAAGGAAGCTGTGGATCTGACTATTTCCCCTTTGCCTTCAACTGAACCAGGATTTTGCTTCTTAAATTTTAGTTTATCTGAGTATTTGAATCACAGTGACTGCTTGGGCTGTACCTTCCCATGCTCCGCCCCCCCCTCCCCCCCCCCCCCCGCCAATGTCCTGTTATACTTAGTTGGATGGGTGTGCAAGTGGGAACTCCTGGTGCTTTTTCTGGGACAGCTAGGAGCTGTTTTGTGGCTTCCTTAAGTAAAATAGACACACAAAAAGCTACAGAAGTGCTTTTCTATGAAGCAATCATTGCGTTAACCAAGGGAAGGGTATCTGTAATATATAAAGCACCCCCATGCTCCCCAGATAGACCTGGCCCTCAATTTTGAACTTTGTGTAATGTTGAAATACTTAGAATGTTGTAAGCTTTAAAAGAATAAAGTCATCCCTTATTAGAATTTATTGTTGCTGGAATAGGAATCTCTTACATCTAAAATCAGTCTGGGCTATTATGGAATCAAACTGAAGCAACTAGAGTGTTACATATGGATCAAATATAGCCCATAATTAACCAATACTAGCATTACATTATTACCAATAATTTACAATTACAGTCCATTTACACAGCGCTTATTCTGTGATTATCCTACAGAAATTTGTGATAACTATCGATGCAATCAGTAAAGCTTACATCTAAACTTTTTTAAAACAGCTGAGCATGAGAATAAGATAAGCAATTGGAGAATTTTACAGGTGTTAGAAAAATTGGTCAAGGAATTATCATTGGTATCCTTATGATTCATATTGTTGCTCACTCTTTTTTGTTGTGTAGGAGTACTTTGCTAATATCTTTTGATAAGAGTTTACAGGTAATTAGTGAGCTATGACCCCTGGCACTTTTGCCTTTAAAAGCATGCACATTTAGGACAGCATAATTATTTGGATTGTTTTAAACGTGCTACTTTATGGAAATCAGTGACTTGGGACTGTAACACCTGATTCATGATCAAACAAGGAGTTTCTTATGCTTTTGGATAAATTGCTTCTTGTGGCTTTGCTTAATTTTCTGCTCTTGCTCCTCCCCAATTACCTAAAAATGCTTTAAAAAAAAAACTTTGTTCAGGTTTTTTCCCTCTTCCATACATGGTGTGATGAAGCAGAAACTTAAGGAGAAAATGAAGTCATGAAACCTCAGTCAACTGCAATCAAAAAAGAAGTGAGGTGTGAAGTAGGTAAATTTTTAGTAGCTTTGGAATACAGATTCACAGTAAATTTGTTATGATTCATATAGTTTTATTACATGCAATGTTTATTTTTCAAATTATGGAGCCTTTGATACCACTGTGATGGGTGCTTTAGGAATCCTTGAGATATTAGATATATGTTAAGTATGTAACCCAGGCAGTGAATACCAGTGCCAGAGGTGTACACCAAAGGGTTTTATGTCGGTCAGGAACTAGGTTTTATCCTCTGTTCTAGAAGGAGGTTATTTATTACAATAATGTCTTCCTAGTAATTTTTGAATGGTGTGCAATGAGGTATTATTTAATTAAATGTCATATAAGCTGGACAAGAAATTCTGTAGGACAGCTGTACTTGGGATGCTTTAGAATTTGTTCCTTAGCTATTATTTGGGCAGTTGTATTCAGTATGTCAAGTTTCCTACTGAAGAATTGTTGCCTCTGAATGCCTGAGGAAATATGACTTCAGGCAAACCATAGTTCCAAAGCAACTGGACACACATCTGTATCAAGGGATCCCGCTCTCGTAAATGTATACAGAGGTTGAGAGAAAGGTCTTCCTGACATTAGGATTGCAGGGACAAGGAAGGTGCAGGGGTGGGAGAAAGACAAAGTTCATTATAACAATAATAGGCTAAGAGGTAGGACAGAGATCGCAATTTATCTGAAGATTCTAATAAAATGTGTCCAGTTTTGTTTACTTCAGGCCTGTCAGTTTGAATATCGCCATTTAATCTCCAATCTTTATATTCAGTGATGGATACTTGCTATCATTATTATAGGAACCCACTAAGAAAGACAGTCACTAATGTGGTGTTTCTCAAAAAAAAACCCAACTCAACAAATCCCAAAACAAACAAGAAAACAGAAGAACAAGAAGAAGAAATAAACAAAAAAATCCCTTACCATTACAAATAATGGAGGCCCAATACGCTAAAAAAATGCTGCCTGAGTGGCTGGATGTTCATCTCAAAAAGTCATAATTGAGGTAACCAAAATTTGTAGTGAAGCTCAGTGATTTGGACAAATAAACAGAACAAATATTTGCATTTAAATTGCAAACTGAGCAAAAGCTTGTTACAGTTAAACAGGTCAGAGAGCCTCTGGCTTGTGCGGTCTGATGTCCAGAATGCTGTTCAGTACACTTCCATAGCCTAAGTTTAATTTAAGATGTGGTTCTCTGTGAAAATGAAAGCCTTACTTGGAACACTTGGGGGAGGTATTTTTCATATATGTTCACTCATATATATCTAATTTAATTCCACATAAATTTGCTGTGAATTCAACCACAGACAGAAGCTGGAGTTGAGTTAGGTCAGTGCTTATCACTTCAATTGTCTGATCAAAATGCCTTTGATGCCTTTGTTGAAAACATTAAGAGAATTAATATCTCCCAGAATGAAAATGAGAGACTGATAGGGATAGAAATAGTAAGAAAATTGGGGATGTGTCAGAAGACCAGGCATCTCCAGTTGAAATCCTGACACACAGACCCTGTGGCAATTGCACACCTTAGCTGTTTTCTTTGTAGAACTTTCATTAGGAAAAAGCAAGTATCTAACAAACCTGTTTTTCTCAGGGAAATTATAATCTAATTCACCTGGACAACATCTTGAAGCTACGTTCCACTCCTTTCACACATACAGAAATCTTGCACCTTCCCTCAAGGCTTGTTTTCCCACTGAGGAAACACCCCTCCATCTCTTTCTCATGCCCTTCTCCATTTGTTACCCAGCAATTCTGGGACATTCCCACCCACATCAGAAGATCTTGCCTGCGTACCCAGAAGAGAGTTTCATTCTTAGAAATCAAACCATTTAAGGGTTTCATATCCACAAACAGGGAAACAGTGCAAAGAATAATGCACATAATAGAAAATAGAGTTCTTTTCGTCAGCAGTTTTAGAAGTTGCAGAAGTTTAGCTGAACCGCTGAAAGGAACTAACAGTAACAAGAGGAAGATGAGCAGAAAAATGTGTTGCAGTAATCAAATGTGATTGTAATAAAAACATTAAAAAGAATCTGTGTCAGTTAAGCAAGAAAATATCTTTTTTTCTGGAACCACTGTTTAGATGAAGAAATACTGAAATCCCAGTTGTGTGCTCAGGTGGAAAGTCTGGTGTCAAAAATTACCCCAGATTTTCAAAAATATCCCATAGCAAGATACCTGTTGTTGCAGCACAAAATAAGGGGTGTTGCTCATTGTCACAACCGTATTTCTCTATTGCGCCAGTCAGTACTGATCCATTCTTTTTTGGACTTGGTCAAGTCCCAGTAATTTTTTGAGCTTAAATTTCAAAACATTTGAAAACTACAAGATTTCCATACCAGAATTTGATAGAAAAATCATAAATAATTATCTGTTTAGTGAAGAAAACATCCTCTCTAACGGTGCTATGGTAGGAAATGCAGTATTTAATGAATACTGGTGGAACTGAAATAAAACCTAGCAGAATAACATGCAGAATTTCATTGTGGCTGGAGGTATGTTAAAGGAACAAATGAAATCCTGGTGCCAGATAGGACAGAAACCAAACACTTAGTCCAGCACAGGACATTAGACAGTTCAATAAAACTACATGGTTCACAGAAACGAGGGCAGCTGCAGTCTCTAATAACATGAGTACAGTCAAGGACCCTGCAGCAGAGTTAATAAGCAGATCATTACAGGCTCTGACCAAGGCCATCTCCATACTGACCTAATCGAAATCCAGAACGAAAATTATCGTAACGTGCACGATGATCCAATTAGACCAGAGCTGGGTTGTTTCCACCTACTCTAGTATCTCAGTTTAGAACGGTAAATTAAAACCAAAAAGGGATGAGCGAACATGTCGGAAGAAGAAAATATGGTTCTTTAGCATGGGAGGATGACACAGATTTTAAGAAAACTGGGCTTCTCTGGCAGCAGCACTATACTCCCATTGAGATGGGATGGCCAGTCCCCAAAATAAAAGGTGACCCGTCTGTCTAAGGGGTTTTAGTCGTCTGCAGGGGTGTAGATTAAAAGCTGTGTTGCCTGAAGGGTCTGCTCTGTAGATTCCTAAATTTTCTTCTTCTTTTTTCTTTTTTTTTTTTTTGTACCCCTCGATGTCCCTGTCCCTGTGTGCTGGCCCATGCTGCCTTGGCTGGGACTTGGGTGTCAGCTGGGTTCCACAACTGCAGCCACTGAGGAGAGGTCTGCATGAACATGGGAAGAGGTAGCAGTTCTTGTGCAGGCAGCTGCCATATGGTGGCTCTGTCCCTTCTGCTTTGCATGAGCTCATCTTGTCTGGAGCCCTCACCAAGACTCTGGAGATGTGGGGAAAGCTTTCTCCCTCCTTCCTGAGGGTGTTTTCCACCTGCTTCCCCTTTCCCAGGGACTGTTGTGACCATGCAGATCTAGAAGAAAAATCACAAAGGGTCTGGTCAAGCTGGGTCATTGTGCATTGATGAGCAGAAGATTCATGGGAGAAGTGGGAGGCTGACTGTGCCCTATACCTCTGGGTGTCCACCAGGCAAGGGCAGGATTTGAATCTTGCCTCCTGAGACACCCATGCATTTTGCAGTGCACTGGTGTTCAGTTATTAAAAAAGATTGTGAATAATCTGGAAAGCAAGCTTCCTGGTTTGCTGTTCTGTCTCATGTTCCTGGTTACACCATGGCATGGTTTCAGTGAAGAGTGTGACTTACTGTTGCTCATTGTTTCAGCTTTCTGCATCATATAAGGAAATGCGGAATGGAAAAGTGGAAAAATGTTGCGTGGGGATATACCATGCAAAATAAGTGAAGAGTTGGCGTTTGCTACTTGCATAGCATTTGTGTCCTTCAAAATGTTTGTGCATCTATCTATGACTACCAAAGTTGTGTGTAACAGAAGTTTGAAGAGTTTGGAGAAGGGTGATGAGCACAACTGCCATATGCAGATAGATTTATCAGGTTGTGACAGTATAGTGCAGTAAGTAAATATACAAGAATGTGGCAGAAGTAGACCTAGGCATAATACAGGTGATTCTTCTTACTTTGTTTTAGAAAAATAATCGGAAGGAAAAATAATCACACAACCTAGAACTGGCTTGGGAAGCTCAGCTGCCAGATAATTTTTTCAGAGCCTAAAGTATCCACAAAGTAAGATACTTCTGGATGTATTCTTTTTATACCATCCAGTAAAGGAGAGTTTCTTGTGTCTTTCTTAAAAGGATTGGTGTCATTTATTATCAGAATAAATAGGCCATTTGACTATTCCTATAGCCTGGGTTGGCAAGTTGTCCGCTTAATATTTCATCTTTCTTTAGGTCTCATTCAATATTAATTTGGTGAACCTTTTACTCAAACGCTAAAGGATTTGTGCCAATTGGATGAGTTCCTGTTGAACAGAATCTAGGTTAATGGTGTCCCTGCTCACCTTGCACACACTGACTGTGACTAGGCAAACTTATTGGCACATGTGGGTGCATGCACTTGATATTTAGTAACAATGAATAATCTGCTGGTAGATTTTGCAAAGCTTAAGTTTTCATTGTTTTTAGATTTTTACCAGTGGCTTGGGGAAAGAAAGGGAGGAATGTCTACAAACAAAAATGTTCAAAATCTCATTCTCCAAATGTTGTTCTATATTTGAAAGGCAGGTGTTCCCTGCTCTGCAAACTGCCCATACCAGTGGCCTCTTGCATCATGCAGTGTTGCTGATTCATGTGATTTACTGAGACCCTCATCACTTTGCATGTTTTTTTCCAATGTGGTTTTGGAGGAGAGTTTAAGAATAAGATCTGTAAGATTAAACAGCAAGAAGTGGGAAAATGAAAGCCCAAAACTTACCACTTTAGAAGTCCTCATGCTCTGCAATGTAAGCTTGCGTTTTGGGATGGAAGTTGAAAAACGGACAGAGGGCCCCTGAGCACTCATGGCACTGGCAGCACCAAGCACTGTATGCAGGTGAATCTTCTGCCTTGTGCCACTGTTTTTGAAAGTACAACAAAGGATGAGAGCACCAGGGTGGCTGTAGAGGGCTGATGTGAAATAGGTGGTGAGGAATCAGGAGCACAAAGAAATATTCCTGGCCCCTGAGTACACATGCGTATCCTAGAGTCCTGGCTTTAGCTGGGAAATGGGGAAGGTTTTAATTTAAAATTTGATTTAAGGGAGAGGGACTTTTTCATTAGTGTAGCAGTTACTCAGTTGGGAGCTATTGGAAGAAATTAAAGTACATTTGGCAATCTATATGCTTCAAACAGGAATGGGATCTATCCATCTATTCATCCACCTTTCTGCCTAATCACACAAATTCCATGATATCTAGCATTATGTTTCCCTTTCCTGAACTGCTGCAAAATCTGACTGCCTGAAACCCCACTGAAAAAAGGAAGTTATTTTAATATAATCAGTGTAAACCAGTCTTTTTTTTTTTTTTGTATTGTTGTTGCTATCTGCCATTAACATAGGATCGTTTTTCCCTCAATCAGCTGAAAAAAACACATTGGAAAACATTTTTGTGTCTTTTTTTAATATTTTTATTTATTTATTTATTTATTGGGGGGGGGAAGAAAAGCAGGCAAAAAGAAATAAATTTAAGTCAAGCAAACCTTGACAAAAAAGAAGGGAAAGTGATTTGGGAAAGAGTGTGTTTTGTACATAGCCCTGTTTTGATATGCAGTTACCTCCTTTCTCATAGAGCTTAGCATAAAGTTTTGTAAGTTCTGTGGGTTTTTTTTTCTCTTTTGTCAAAAAAAATTATGAAAGTGTCGCTTTTCCTTTGCTGTTAATTCAGGAGAGATCCTCAATTCGAGCAGGGCACATTTTCATGCAAATACAGCAGCACAGTTTCCAGCCCCCTAATAGCTTCTTACAAATGATGTGCCATTACAACGAGGTTTATTTAAACAAATTTAATACATCTTTAATCAAGCTGGAGAGCATTTTCAAAGGTCACGCTCCAAATCAGGATCACTGTTCAGAGCTTATCAAAGTATTAGCTTAAGGGGGAGGGAGAATTATTTCTTGGACAAGTAATTTTAGGCAAATCTTTATTTACATTTTTATTCAGTTATTAAATTTTATTCCTTTCCCTCCTCCTCCTAGTCTCTCCATTTATGAACCTATAAGAAAGTCTGTAAATGGAGCCATAAGGATATCACAGCAGTTACTATTTCCAGGGGCTATTCCTTTGAATCTAGTGGGCCTATAAAAGCAAGGATGAAGTCCCTTTTTTTTAAACACAAGATATATGTATCCATTTCATACAACAAGCTCTTGCCCGAGGATCTGATATTAGGATAAATATATGATTAGATATATTTTAAATTAACAAATCAAGTTAAAAACATATTCTGAGCATATTGGATATTTAAAGGTGCTTGCATGCTCCTGCTGCGAAAGGACAATTTTAATGTTAAGTCCTATTAAAACTAATGGGAGCTGCACTAATGTACCGAGGTAACCCACCCCAGTTCACACCCCTGGTATCATTCGTTAGGCATATGTCTTTAAAGAGGTCACAAGTATTTTAAGTTTTATGTAACCAGACTTCTCTGTGTAGGACTTGGTGTCGCCAGTGACAGCACCTCACACTGGTTTTGGCCATGTGCTCTACAGTCAGTGCTCTCGGAGCCCGTGCTTGTGTGCATAAAACTCAGTCCTTTGGCCTCTGCTTTACAGAAGTGACTAATGAGGCACCAGGATTAAAGCAAAAGTGAACTCTCTAAGCGCACACAGACAGAAATGCTCCTGAGGTTTTAATGCTCGTTAGACTGAGGAGGCTTCAAACTTTTCAGTATGGGGAGGTAAAACTGGGCATCTGAGCAGATAATAAAAAGAGCTTGTGCAGGCTCTGTGAATTCTCTTTTTAAGGCTCACCTTGCAGTGAGCATTTGGTAATAGGGTTAAAAAGGAACTATGCTGAGGTAATGAAAAGGCACTCCTAGAAAGCTGGTTTTGCAGACCACCGACTTGATTGGCTGCTCTGAAGAATTATTTTGCACCCCAGCCTTCAACAGTTGCCAAGAAATCTTTGCACCTATCACGTGTGGCATCTGCACAGCTTGCAGCTCAACAGGAAAGGGAGTATGAAAAACAAAGTGTAGTCATATCACCCAGTTATCACTGATTTATGTACTGGTAGTTGTCCCGTAATGCTTTTGGCAAAAAAAATGATGCAGATGTGACATCCTAAGTATCAGTCTGGGTGCATTTGCTCTTTCTTTTTCATAAGAAGAAGAAAGTAACTCATGGAAAAATGTTTGTTATCATTTGCCTTTCTAAATTGCACTAACTTAAAGGTCTTTATGAAAATGGGCAAAGAGTAACTGTCCAGATGTGCAGCTGCATACAAGCATCACAAAACAAATGCTCCTTCACAGAAAACCATAGGTATCTTAAGGCTTCCACGATCAGAGAAAGAAAATGAGAATAACATTCCCACTGATTCAGATAAAAAAGGCAGTTGACATGGTGGGGGTCAGTGGCACAACAGCCAATATCCTGTGTTGAACAGTTAGTTATGTACTGTACACAGTCATCTGCTGAACAACAAAATCAAAATGTAAGCTTGGCCAACCTAGGTGGGGAAAATGTGTGGTAGTATCTCAAAAACCAAATCTGTAAGAAATGCAGCAAGCTCATAAATTTTTTTCTCCCCTCCCCCCCCCCTTGAGGTCACATGTATGATTATATCCCTTTGCTTGGCTACAAAAATTCTGTACTTACCAACAGTTCTGTAGTGGGTTGACCCTGGCTGGACACCCGGTGCCCATCAAAGCATTGCTGTCACTGCCCTCCTCAGCTGGACGCAAGAGAGAAAATATAGCAAAAGGCTCATGGGCTGAGATAAAGACAGGGAAAAATCACTCACCAGTTACCATCATAGGCAAAACAGGCTCCACTTGGGGAAGAAGTTAATGTAATTTATTAGCAATCCAATCAGAGCTGGATAATGAGAAATAAAACCAAATCCTAAAAAACCTTCCCAATTTTCTTGACCTCCCTCAGCAGCACAGAGGGATGGCTAATGAGAGGTGTGGTCAGTTCATCACACATTGTCTCTTCAGCTCCTTCCTCCTAAGGAGAGGAATCAGCACATGGGGGGAAGCTTCTAGCAGCTTCTCATAGAAGCCACCCCTGTAGACCCCCACTACCAAAATGTTGCCCCACAAAACCCAATACAAGCTGGCGAGTAGAGAGAAGCACAGGTGTGAGTCTGGGTTCAGTTGATTCACATATATTTCAGTTAATGGATTCTAGTCCCTTGCTCTACACTTGCAGAATAGCATGGCAGGTAACATATCTGCACATCCTGCTGTGAAATGACATGAAAAAGTGCAGCCCATTTGTGGGGAATGTGAATTAACTGAAACAGTTAATATTCACAAAATAATTCACCCAACAATTTACTGTATGTTTTTTGGTTTTTTTTTCAACTTCCAAATGACACTTTTCCATAATGGTTATGGATTTTTATTTATTTGCATTTTAGTAATCATGAATGGTTTTTAAGTGATGGTTAGTATTTGATGTCCACGCTTTGTTTCTGGTGACATAAAGGATGTGATACTGTTTCCTTTCATTGCTTAGAAGGGCCTTTTAAGAAGGAAGACTTGAAGAAACTTTGAACTTCTGAGCAAGTTTATAGAGCAATACCAGATCACTAGAATTAGGGAGCATCAAAGGACATTTAAGTGCCTGAAAGGTCTGGACTTCCACTTCTCTGTTGTTAATGGGACTGTGGATTCAAATCCCTTGGTTTCTGAGACTTTTGCTTAATCTTCCCTTTATTTTTGCTCATATGAAACTTTCATTAGAGGCTGAAAAAAAAGCAAAGCAATGAAAAAAGGGGATACTTTTTGAAATGTAATAACTATGCATAGACTTTAGGCTGAGTTTTATCATAGTCATGTGGCATTGTATTTGCTTATCTGAGGATAGATTTACTTTGCAGTCAGCTGCCAATGTGGTGCTTTCAGTAGCCCCTGGGGTGAACACTAGCACCTAGAGCCTCAGCCCCTGCCCACGACCCTCCTATGGTAGGTGCTGCATAAGCACAGGGTAAAAATATTCCATCTAGTCCAAAGGTGGTGAAATAAATGGAGTATGCCAGGGGAATGCAGAAAACTTAATAAACTTTGGTAGACCTTGGGATGGATTTAAGTATGCCAGCACCAAGCCATGAAAAAAATGTTAAGGAAGAAAGGATGAAGAGAAATAGCTGCAGAAGGCATAAATTTTGGGGCTGTACAGCTAGATGTGATCACACTAGGACATCGGACCTTTGTTGGTAATTGCAAGATGGAGATACTGGGCTGAAGGTTAAATGAAATCCTGTTTGTCATATTAAGAGCAGCACATCTCCACTCTGGTGAGCAGATGAGAAAGGAACAGTTTAGAGCTCCTGTAGTTTTCTTTTCCACTGGACTTATGTTGGTGGTGAACTTCTTGTCTACAGGTACAGTGAGATTCCACTTCCCTGCAAGTTCAAGTTACACTTGAGAAATAGTTATCCTGCCAGGTCATCTATCTATTTCTTTTTCTTAATATTTAGAAGTTTGTGAGAAGTTCAGTATTAAGAGTCTCTTCTGTGACACCTTATAAATTACACTATTGGCATGCTTTTTTTTATTCCACATTTGTATTATGTTCGGTTTAGTTCCTTCTCTGTTTTCAACAGTGTGCATGCTTTTTGTATTTGAAAATCAATTCTCAGGAATATTTAGTTTGATCTTAATGGGTTGCTTGACCTCTTTTGGTTCTCAGCTCACAGCTGGGAATAGCCAGAATTTTGTTCCTCTGGTTTGACAGGCAGTGGATTTTCCCAGTACATACTTTCATGTATACAGTAAAATATTCCTGCTGCAGTTATTAATGCAAATTAAGCTCTCACCACCATTTTCAGTATATGAAGAGGATATAAAATAAAAGCATATGCTGAAGCAGAATAAATTCTAATTCTCACCTCTTCTTTAAGAATGTACAGAAAAAGAGGTAGTGTTTAAAATCTAACTTCAACAAAAATGGAAAAAACAAAATATCACCACTGCCATTTTACTCCAGGTTTCTCTTGGATCCAAACAGTGGAAGTATCTGTGTGTGTGCACGTGTGTGTGTTAAAGACTGGAAATATTCAATATTGAAGCCACTGTGTTATTTTCTGTTAAATTGTATTTTTTAAAAAGAAATAGATTTAGAATGTTTGAAGTTTTAAAGAATGTTCTGTTCTGAAATGATGTAAACACAATGGAGTGCTTTGAATAATCTAAACCTGTTCTCATATTATACATTCAAGAAATTATATTCAGCTTGGAATAGGACTCTTGTTTTCAGAGCTCAGAATTTCAGGATAAGATGAGAAAACTCACTTTTCTTCTCTTTTTCTTTTGTTTCTATTATTAGAAATACTTAAATATAAAGGCTTTATCCAGCTAAAGGTAACTGTCAAATGGCTAACCTTTAGAATGTTGGCCTCCTGTTCTTTAAAGCTTCAGAAACCTTCATCCATCAGTAATGACGTTTACCTGCTTTTTTGTTAGAACTATGTGATTTCGGTTTGAAGAAAGAAAATATAATAATTAAAATAGCATTATGGGCCCATGATGCATGTGAATTGCATCTTCCAGTAGGTGTATGCAGTTCTGACAATATTGCTAAAATTCTTGTCCTTTTTATGCTATGTGACAAAATTATATATAAATTAACTAAGTGCCCTTTTGATCTTATTTTGCTTCTTTCAAATAAGGAGTGGTTTGGGAAGAAAAGCAAGCAAAACAAGACTGTTGGTACTGTAAGCCCTAAGGGTTCTTTTAGAGATACACTTAGTTGAATTAGACCAAATAGGTCAGCTGCTATGCAAACAGCATCCAAGGCCTTTCAGAACTGCATGACCCATCAGGCAGTCAATAATTTTGACTAGATAGTGCCTCAATATGCTCTGGTAGAGTCAAGAAGACTCTTTCTCAGGAAATAACCAAAATAGCAGAAACATAATCACCCATATTTGTTCTCTGAGGGTAGTGTTCTGTCATGTACTGTGATAAATGCTTAACACATATTCTGTAATGCTGTAATTTATTCTTTGTAATAATCTGAAGAAGCAGTGGTTATTATTAACTAAAGGTATTGAGTATCATAGCTGAGAATTTTTTAAATGCAAATGCAGAAGAAGAAAATACAAAGAGCAGGAATTCTTCACAATTGTGATATTAAATTTACACAGCTGGAAATTTTGAAATTTAAAGAATGAAAATTAATTTATCAGTGTTAACTAAAATGCATTGCACAACATGAAAAATGAAATGGATATTTAACCAAAAAAGAAAGCAGTAGGAAATGGATATACTAGATATGAACTGATTTGATCAACGTACTAAGTACATGCATATAAAAAAATAATACTGACCTGCTGAAAACAAGCAAAAGCACCTCTAATGATATTGATCTTATAATAATTTTTTAAATATTATTGTCCTCATATATTTTTTGTATGAAGTTCAAGTTTATAGCCTGTGCTATAATGGAAATTTCAGGACTTTCACCCAATTTTCATATATTTTCTTGTGAAAAGACTGATAGCATTTTCTTCTTTCCGCATACACCTCCAGAAATAAGATAGGGATGAGGATCCAGAAGTGAGGTTTAGCATGTGAAATTAAAAGCTACATGTAATTTAAAAAACAAAAGTTCTAAATAATAGTACGTGTTCTTTGGAGATTTTTGTCTGACAGGTCAGAAATCTGTTTTGAATGCTTTCATGTAGGCTTGAGGTCCTGATGTCAGGATACTGACAGTCACATCTTTGCAGAAAATGTTTCACAGCTTGCAGGAGGCAGCATTTACGCTTCAATTTATAGCTTTGGATCCTGTTCCGAATTTCCACATTACCTTAATGCAAAACTACGATAACATTTGCCATAGATCTGTGAACCCCTGTCCTTCAAAAAAAGGCGTTTCTGCTTTTCTTCAAATCTCTTCCCCTTCCTGAACAACACAAACCAGTGTGGATATCCATTCTACTGTACACTAATTATCACAAGATATCATGAAAGAAATACTTTTTCATCTGCTGTATATGGTCCTACAGAATAGTGCTGGTCTAAGTGAAATACAGTTTTTATTTCCGTAGCCCCACCAGAGGTCTTGTGCCACTTTCCCTGGCTCAAGCCCAATTTTATAGTAATCTACAGTGTCCCTGTTTTATGTGCCAGTGCTAAGATCCAACCACCACACTTGACCTAAGTTTTATTTCAGTCTCTTTGCCTAGAGTTGCACAAGGATTTGGGGAAAAGGTTCAGTTTACCTCAAGTGTTTCCATATACAGCTGCCCTACACTTCTTCAACATTTGAAATCTCTGGGGAGATCAGGTCTGTGCCCAAAGTTTAATTGACCCAGTTTCTGTAGCATTTTCTTCAGAAAGCTGCTGCCTGTCTTTCCTTTCTTTTTTCCCTTTAAATGAATCTTGAGTTTTACTTTAATCTCTGATTTTGGGAACATAGGCCTGTTGCTTGTCTCGTGATAACTATTGCAGTGTCAAGATTATGCTAGGGATAATTATTTCTTAAGACCGCTTTTTCTTTTTTTTTTCCCCTGGCAAATCTCTTGCATTATGTTTTCTCCCACTTGTGTCTCTAATTTGTTCAGTGCCAAGCTGGCAACAGGATAGCATGTACCTTCTCCTATTTCTCAGCTGAAAGTAATTTCTTCAGTGGTGTTGTAAAGTCCTATGGGTGGGCTCTGCAACTAACTGATCTGCAACTGGTGGGAGAGAGTTAGAAGGAGGACAAAATAAAACCCAACCAAACCCTGTATGCATTGTATCAGCAGAGATCTCAGAAAAGGGGTATTGACAAATGCTTAAGTACTTGGTACATAGACTGAAAGGAAATACACCTTAATTTAAAGACCAGTAAGGCTATAGCAATGACAGCCTGAATAGGTGATGAAGAAGAAATTACTCCAGAGCCTTCTGAGTTGGTAGGGTGGTAGATACACACAGGGAGAAAGTGGAGCCAGGAGATGAGATAATCAGTTAATATCCTTATCGCCTTCAAGACAGTAGCAAAATGCTCTCTCAGTGGTGTGAAATATTCACCAAAGAGTTCAGGATCACATGCTGAGGCAGAGGATGCTAATAGACACTAACAGGCCAACTCATAAGTCTGTGTTCAGGCATCAGTGATTAAGTAAGGGAAAATTTGTCCTGAAATGCCTGGAAACTGGCTGTCTAAAGCCTTCAGGAATTAGTTGATGGAGGAAAAAAATACCCTTTGCTGTAACCATTTCTCCTACCTGATGTTCCCAGAGTGTCTCAGAAGACAGGCAGAGGTTTGGGAGACCTTTGGATGGTTGTTGATGGTTTGTTGATGGAGGGAAGAAATCAAAACCTGGCTTCCCAGCCAAGGGAGCATGAGAGGGACCTCAGAAGCATGAAAACAAGTGAGGCTGTGGAGGGAAATGAGATGATATGTAACAAGAGTAATTATTTTGAAAAAACCCTTATTCACTCATGTTTTTATTATGGAGACATTAGAGAAGACAACCCAGAAGAGAGGAATGAGCCGTCTGCCATTGCCTTCTCTCCATGTGACTCACTCCATGCTCCTTCAGGGAAACTATCCCCGTTCTTACTGGACATGGAGAAACATCCCGGTTTCCCACATTTTAAATCAATCTCAGGTTTAAGTGAAGGTGCAAGCTTAAAAGTTATTACAGCTCCACTGTTTCCCCTGATAAATGACACGAATAACATTTGAGACAATGCATTGTTAAATATTTATGTCTAGTACTATAGAACCAGAAAAAGCACAAGAACCCCTAGAAGAATAAATATATTTACCTAAATAAATTACTAAGACAAATATACTCCTATGTGCTCTGTACCAATAAACAGTAGGTATTCACTAAATTGTGGAATATAAATGGCTCATTTCCTCTAAATGTACACTGAAAGATCTATAACATGTTACACATTTCCTGTGCTTTGCATATATATTTCAATATTCATCATGAAAAGGCTTGCTTATGTGTCTATATACATTACTTTGCATACATTAAGAAATTTTTTTTTAATTTTACCATTACAGATGTGCTTTAGTGTTGGGGGGGTAGCAAAGCGGAGGCCTTATTTCATGATTAACCCTTTCATGGCTCGTCCTTTTTTATCAACGTGACATTTGCACAGAATGAATTGCTTGCTTAGACACAGCTAACTAAATAAAAGCAGGCCAGAGCTGATAGTATGAAAAATGGATTTTCATTACTGTTTCATTGATTCTTGTAAATAAGGGCCTGAGGCCTGCTCCAAAAAGGCTGCAAACAGTAATAATTTAATCTGAGGTGACATAGACCAAAATGTATGTGGACAAAAATCATCCTTGAATATTAAACAACAGCCTCAAGACAGAGAAAAGTGTTGCAGGCAAATTTAAATGTATGCAGATCGGTGGGTAACATATTTAAAAACAGAAATTAAAGATTCCTGTCATAAATCACATTTGCTGCCATGGATATGCCTTGTTATGCTGGCGTTTAAGAAAACCTGAAAGGTTAAGGCAGTTGGTGCATTAAATTGTACAAGGATAATTAATACTTTTCTTGTGGCTATTTATAAGAAATGGAAAATATAGTTAGATCAGCTGTGGCACTGTAGTAATTTGAGGGGGAAGAAATGAAAGTATGAGTCAGTAGTTTTAACTGGACAAATGTCAAATGCTTAATGATTCAGTATCCTAATTTGGCGGTATTTTGAAAGTTATATATGAAAAAAATAAAAAAATAGCCCATTCTTCTGTTGCACATATAATTTGCCTTTCAAACCTTCTACCTTGTTTAATAATAAAAAAATAATAATTTATCCAATTGCTGTTAAAAAAATTTGAACCTGTTCCATGGAAGCAAAATGTAAATCAGCTGATGACTCTAGAATCATGAAGTTTGTTTTCTCTTACACATCTTCTAATTAAAAAGACCACTATATTTTGCCATAAAATAGCCTGAAACCACATGTAAGAACATTATTTCAGTTGTAGTACTTTGACTTATTACAGTAGTACCTAATGCTCAGGATGGCTCATAGCAAGACTAATGTAGAAAATAATTTTCCCCTTCAACCTGCTGAAGCATTAATCCTTTTTTTCTTTTTCTTCTCCTTTTAACATGAGGTTACATTCACACAAACCCAAGCCCAACTACTGTAATTCCCCAGAGGAAAATATTCCTTCATCACTCATTGAGCTCAGGTTTATGATTGTCCTATTATTTAAAATTCTTATATTTTTTTCTTTGCTTTCATGAATAAAAACAATAAACTTTAGTTGTATCAAACATTATTAAAGGGTCTCAAAGCAACAAGACAGAAGGTTTATATAATCAAACTCTCTTAATATAAAGGAGTTGTGTATTTTCAGATGTCACTGCCATTCATCTCTCCTCTATTCCTCTCTCTCTCTGCCCCCCTTAAGCTAGGAATAAAGATCCGATTTAAAAAATCTCACCAGCATGCAATAACTTTTCACCTGTTTCATGAAAAGTTAAACATTTGGAATACAATTCGCCTCACTATTATTTTTATTTTAACTGAAAACAGGAATTATTTCTTCAGAAGGGATAACAAAAAAGCAGTCATCCAAGAAATCTGTTTTCAATCTGCAAATTAATGTTGTGGTGAGCGAATGTATTTCTTTCACCTCCCTGAATTTCTGACGTGCTTGGAGAACGTTTTACCTGTTGTTGTAACAAAAAAATTAGATTTTTTTTTTAAATTTTATCCTGGTTTTGATTTGAAAATATTCCTGAAAATTGCCATGTCTGCATGCTGATCTTTGGAAACAAAGATTAGCAATTTTTTTTTTCACAGCTCTAGCTAGAACACGCTGTCTTTGGCAAGTTTCTGTTTGCAACAAACAAAATGTGATACTTTATAGGTTATAATATTCATCCTTGCCCCAGTGTGTCATTGGTATGTGGTGTCACACCCTGCTACTTTCTGGACAGTGTTTCTGATTTGATTATGACAAACCTTTTCTTAAAAACTGCACTTTAAAGAAAAAAAAAACCAACAAAACATAAGAAATCAGCCTACTCTAAAATAAAGAAAAATTCCTATTTCAGAGGATTACTTTACGAACGTAAGATTGAGCGTGAAGTACATTTAGTATGCTGACTTTCCAAGAATTATCTTGAAAATAATCCAAGTTCAAAGGAAAAAAAAAAAAGTGTGAAATCAGAAATTTCACAATTCAAAAACAACAGCTTTCAAAAGCTTCCATCAAAATGGAGAGATGGAAAAGTACTCCTTACACAACAATGACGATTTAGCAAATGTGGTGATTTCGGTGATACTGGTATTCTTTTTTTTCTAGTTTAATATATGATATCTTACTTCTGCAGTGATGTAGATATCTGAATATCAGAAGCTGAGCTGGATATGAACTTTTCTGGTTAGTACGTTAAAAAAAAGGAATAGTATAATGATCTGTTAAATGAAAACATTTATATTTAGTCACACCCTACTAATTCATGAACCATATCTCCATAGTTGAACACTCTCCTACATTACAAGCAGTCAACAATTGGTTGTATAGGTCAGAGCCTTGTAGATTTAATTTTTTTTTTTTTTTTTAATAAAAGCAAAATGTGTCACAGCCACTCTATCAATAAAGAAGTATAACATTTTATCTCTGGTACAAAGCACACTTTACATACAATAACTATAAACTGTGTGCAAAGTTATTCAGACAGTGGTATGTTCAGCAGAAGGAAAATGTCTCAAACATTATATTTTGATCTGAAGAAACATGCAGACTGAAAAAAAAGATGTTAAGGCTCACATTCACAAGACAATTTTTTTCTCTTTTAAAATTTTTTAACTAGTAAACAAACAGTGAAAAGTCACAAGATCCAAATAGCCTGTAAATCTCACCCTAGAATTTTAAAAAGTGGTTTGAATGCAACTGTGTTTATTTTGCCCAGACATCTGCCAGTACATTTTAGGCTGCTTCTGATTGGTGGGGCTGAGCAAATAACTTGTAATTACGAATGTTTTCCTTGAATTTATACTACATTTTCTGTTTATGAAATATGTGAAGAAGAACATGACATTTTCAAATGTCTTTGTTATTGAAAGCTATTAATGAATTTTTCCATAGCTTTTTTTTTCCTGTGGGTAGCATTCACTCTTGTGCATGCACAAGGACTAGGCACTACTTAGACCCCACTTAAATCTTCAAAATTTGTCTTCTGCAGAGGATTGATTTTCATGGAGGGTGACTCGTATATTTGATCAGATTGATATTCATTCTCCTATTCAAACATATAGTTACAGGAGATAAGTTGTAATGTAGCAGTGCCATGTAAATGGCTGTATATGCAGTCTGCCAGTTGTGAAGGAACCACATGTAAATCAGGCTATTTCTATAAATAATGCACGGTTCTTAGAAGTAAAACTTAAAAATGCAGAGCAGCAAATTATACTGTTGTTAGTATGTTAACTCTCAGTAAACAGAAGGCTACCTGTGAGCTACATAGCTTCATAGCTACCTGTTTTTCCCCTCACACCCCAAACAGCAGTTTTCGCTGTGTCATTGGTGGTTGTATTAGGAAGCCGATGCTGTAATGCCTTTTTTTTTTTTTCTTTCTCTTTTTTTAATACAAATGTTCCTTATCATCATGTGTCTGGAAGACCTCCAGATTAATTGACAGACTATCACTGTTGGGTTAGGAAAATAACAAACCCAAACAGTGCTTTGAACCTGTCTTGTATGGGAACACAGGCTGTGCGAGTGTGTGGAGACCACAGTACTAGAAAAGCAATAGCTCTATGTGCAGTAACTTTTCCAAAGCCAGAGCCAGGGAGGGAGGAGACAGACACCGAAACAAGGGACAAAGGGTAACTACAACTTCAGCTTCACAAATCCCCAAATCATGACGCAGAGGGGCAGTTCAATTAGGTTGGGGTGAAGGTGGTAAATGGATGCACAGAAAAGGAAAAATTGCTCTTTCCTGAAAAACCTGAGGTCAAGCGTGATTTTGGCCATGTTAGTTTCTCTCTTCACTTAGACTAACTCAGGCCTTAGTTTTTCATGCCAAATCACCAAGGCCTACACCTTTCTCTTTAATCCTTTTTGGCAGTTTCTCCTTCTTATGAGAGGCCTTCTTAATTGGCTTCTTCTTCGGGCCAAATGTTGTGAGCTTTCTCTGCTCTCCTAAGCACCAGGGATCTTACTTCAATGTCCACTCCCATTAGATGACTCCCATTACTAGTTCCACCTCAAGCATGATTCATAAACTTTAAAGCCAAAGGGAATGATTAGATCATCTAGTCTGACCTCCTGTATATCACAGGCCATTAAATTTCACTGAGTTACCTCTGGATTGATCCCAGTAAGTTTTGTTTTTCTCAAGAATATCTTTGAGAAATCACCCAATTGTCGTTTGGTGTGATCAGGAACCAGATCATCCCCATTTCCATGGATTACCCCTGTGGTGAATAACAACCAGTTGTGACAAAAGGACTCAGAAAAGCATTAAAACAGTCTGTTAATTTCCAAATATTAAGTAGTATCCTACACCTACTAGACGGATAAAAATCTGTTATAGTGCATATACTGTTTCACAGAAGCTCCATAGAAGTGGGATACATTGACTGTTAAAGGGTGGTTTTAGCTTAGAAATGATTCTGTGGTGTTTTTTTTTCTCACCAATATTCTGTCAATTTTTTTTTTCAAGTGGTATAATAGACTTAAGGAAATTATTTTTATAAGATTTATATGTTTAAATATATTTTAATTATTTATTTAAAGATCAACCTAGAAGTTGATCAGTAGCCTCTCTCCAACAGCAGACAATAGAAAATTGTTATGGAAAAGTGTAAGAACAGGTCAGAGAGAGAGAAAGCCCCCTTTGGAATATTCTTGCCAATCCTGTCTGTGGATTAGAGACCTCTTGAAGCAGGGGTGACATGAATGTCACTGTATCATCATATTGTCTTTGCTTAACTGTTGACATTTATTGGGTAAATAGTCCAGTAATTAATTTAATCCTATTTAAAACTTATGTTTTGGTCTCCACATCTTCCTAGTGAGTTCCACAGCTCAGTTATGCAATGTGTCTGAAGTATTTTGTAACTGTGCAGTTTGGTACCTGCTTGTCTAAGTGTTGTCAACTTCTTGATTTATTAGACACTGTTGAATTGGGGTATTGGTTTGTTTGGGGTTTTTGTTTTGGTTTGATTTTGATAACTCACTGCACCATACATACTTCAGTACAACTTTGTCATACTCAAAACTTTACCAATGCTGACCTATTCCTTTTCTTTTCTTGCAAAATGAGTAAAAGCTCTGATTATACTCATTTGTCCTTCTTTGTTCCATTTCTGTGTCTGTTACATACTTTTTAAGGTGAGAGTGATCAGGAAACCGGGATTTCAGTATTCAAGATATGGGCACACAGCACATTTAAAAAATGTAATTATGTTTGTGCGTGTTTTCTCTTTCTTCCCTAACAGTCCCTACCCCTATTTTACCTTCAGAATGTAACTGATCATTGAGATGCCACCTATTTGCCACCCATTAGTGAGTTATTGACTCAAAAAATTTTCTCAAGTTTTAACTTTGATATTAGCTACATGTGAGTTATTGACTCAAAAAATTTTCTCTAGTTTTAACTTTGATATTAGCTACATGCATCTTATTCTGTAGAGAAAGTCTTAGTATATGCCTGAAATGGTTTCATATAGGAAATGAAATATTCAGTATTTGTTCAAGTGAAGCTATCCTGACCATGTCTTTGACACTACCGTGATCTGGCTGTTTACTAGTCTTTTAGTTAAAAAGATATTATCCCTGTCCTGGATTTTATCCAAAGAGAGCTGCAACAGATGACCAAAAAATTACCTTAACTGTTACTCTTTCAGTTGCTATTGAAATGGAGCCCTTTAGTATTTAAAGCACAGACACATTCCAAATAAAACACCCAGAACAAAGCTAGAAAAATATTTAATTCTCATCTATAAATAGACCAGTCTGCTCTGAAAAGCAGTGTAATCCATTTGTTTTTACACAGGAAGAAGGAGCTCATTACATGTTGGTACCACCCCTCATTTTAGACCCATGTGGAAATACATGTGTTAAATAACCCACCACTGCAGCAATATACTCTATTTATATTTTATATAAAGTAATATTCTGGTACTTCGAATGGTTCACAGAAGCACGAGAAGTCATTAACCTAATCCGCAACATAACATGATGTAAATCATATAAGATGTCATGCATTTTTAGAGGAAGTATTATTTTGAGTGAATACAGACATAGCTATTTGGCATGATTTCTTGAAGGCGATGGGAGTGTTATGACCCAGAAAATATGCTGCATTTATTGCTTTGACTCAGGATGTCATGAAGCTTCACATAAAAATGGAAGTTTCAAAACAACAACTTAACAAAAAAAAAGTTAAATACCAGGAATGTCTTTGTGTAGCTCTAGGTTTAAGCTGAAGTAAGCATTCCATCCCTTTGTATTCATGTCTTTGCAAACTGCCGTTTTAAAAAAGACTTACACAAGCCAGAAATTACTTCTCCATAGGTAAACAAATAAATTAATGGTAACACTTCTAATGCTTTTAGATTATTTTTTCTTGAGAATGAAAAAAAGGAAATTTGAGTAATTACTTAAAAGACAGTGTATGTGATTCATTTTTTGTCATCACAGATGTCTACACAAGGTCTTAGAAGTCTACCTACTCTTATACATACTTGGGTAATAAAGATGCAGCCCATGTATAGCCAGATCCAGAGCTTGCTGAAATCATGGGGAGGCTTTGGAATTATTCCAGTATTCTTGGATGCAGTCTGTAGATATAGTCCTACAAATCAGGATGTAGTAATACCTTTCATATGAGTAAAGTTGTACTTTTCATAAAAAGTGAGATATGAGCATAGATGCTGCATGCTTGGGGTATTAGTTCAGAGAAACAGAGTAATCATAAACAAGTTCCTGGCTGTGTCCAATAAGGAAGCAGAATACTTGCAACCTCAAAATGGTAACTGACACTCATTACAATTTTCTTTGGAAGAGTTACAGTTCATTGGTTTGAGCTCACCTGTGAGCTCCACAAAAACAAAATCAGAAGATTTTTTATATTCAGTGAAAAAAGTTCTGATGTCTTCCATGAGTTTTACATTTGCCCCATCTGCTTATGCCATAGCTGTAGTAATATGAGATACTCAGTGTTGTATGGTGATGGTATGAAGATAATAGGCTCATTTACTCCACAATGATAGAGTGGTAGAAAGTCACACTCCCTAGAGGTGTCCATGCATACAACATGCATTAGAAATACTGTCATTCTGTGTAGCTTAAGTTGTAAATGACAGTACAATAACAAGTGACCCAAGCTTTTTCCCGTCTTCCTAATCAAATTTTGTTTGTTTGGAGTTAGTTCTTAAAATCTGGACTTGTGACACCCAAAGCTGACTCCCTGTGATTTTAAACTCGGATAGGAGCAGTGGAGAGGTAGTTCTCACATCAGTTTGCAGTCCACTTCTGCAGGCTTAAGTGGTTTATGTAGTTAGGGCTCTTAACCCTAATGCGCAAGCACTCAGCTAAATGGAACCTATGATCTCCTTTGAGGTTCATCCATCATTATTCAGAACCTCTGCTATGTGCCATCATGCGAGCGAATGCTTTCATGTATTTATTCATCTCATTGTAAGAATTTCTGCAAGCATATGCAGACCACTAAGGCTAGCAGTGATTAAAGCCATGCAGTCTTGAGCAGATGTAGACACTTTAGTTCATCCTGTTCATTCTGCTGAAAGAGTATAAATCAAGCATTTTCGGCACCAGGAAGAGAGCTCATCTGTTGCTGAAGATCACTGCTTTCCCCAAAATGTCTTTCTTAATTGTTGTCTTTTTATAATATTTGACCATTTCATGACTCCTTTTGTGTATAATAACAGTAAAATGGATGCCGAACTTTTCTTGCATACCCCATCTACAGATGGCTACAGTAAAAGCTTGCTTATAAGGAGGTAATGGGAAGGACCTGTGATTCCTGGAAGAGGGAAGAAATACTGGTTTGATAATTTGTTACCTTTCCAAAGCAGTGAAGCCATGGAGGGAGAATGTGAGAGGAAGCATTATCCATGGAAAGAAAGGATTCAGCCAAAATAATTTTAATAGGTGATAAAAATCGAAGCTGAAACTATCCTGTAACATGCACAGCCACTATTTACAACAACACATTTTTAATCACAGCTATAAAGCATATTTTTTATCTGAGGAACATTTCTCTACTTGGTTAATTTTTATGAGCCTTTCATTTATAGAGTCTGTTATCCTCCCAGACAGGCTTTCTGCTGTCCCCAGAGCTCCAAAGGAGCATTTGATTCTCTGCTTGGACCCTGTCCTCTACCTCTGCTCCTTACCAGCCCAATTAGCCTTATACTACATAGTTGTCGGTAGCCTAACTACCTTGGAGCCATCAGATAAAAGTTTCTCTTTCCCAACTACTCTATTCATCAGGAATCCAGCACAGCCAAGGTTCGTATAACCTGCTATGATGAACCCTCCCACTCAATTGATTCCTGATCCCTAATGAACCATAGGCTGATGGACAATTACTCATCTTGCTGAGACATGTGGGGACTTTTAAAGGCAGGCTACTTGGGAGCTTGTAAAGCTACATGCCTTCTTATTTAACTTCAGCTATAATTTTTGATACGGGAAGGATTATAACAGTAACTGTTAAACGTCAACCAGACTATTGGTAATTGCAAAAGTCATTTTTTAAAACTCTCAGGCCCTTCATTACTTACTTGCAGATAAACATGTAACAATGATTTTTAACAATCTGGTACATTTAGAAAAAGTTACAAGCCTCCTGAAATACACTACTGTAGGATTTGACATTAACAGCTCATAGCAGTTCAGTGCTGCTATTGTAAACTGTACTGTGCTGGTCTACAACTGAGATGGATACAATTAAAAAAGAGTTGATTGTTGCTGTTACTGTACTTTGTTATGACTGCTGTGAAGTGCTTCAGCAACGTCAGTTAGTGCTTTTAAGCAGAGGTCTGCTATACCTAGTGTGTTATATCTTAGCCCTGATGTGTTGATGAGGATGCTAAGTAGAATATTAGAGAAAATAATATATTCCTATACTTAAACACAGTGACAATTAGATTTTTTTTTTATCCCCAGGGTTATAACACTCCCCTGGGAAATAAATTATTTCTCTTGATTTGTAAAGTGAAGGTATGTACGTTACACATGCTGCTTTCTAAAGAAATGGCTTCGAAATGGCTTAAAAATGGCTGTCTCAATTTTTTTTTTCAAATTAGCCTGTTGATTACTTACAACCAATAACATGATTAGAAAATTCACCACTCATACCAGTGATTTCACTTCTAGTTTAAGTTATTGGTGTATGAAGCATTGACAGAATAGGTAAACAATTATATGCTACAGATATAACCGGAAACTGGTTAAAATAATTACAACAAAAACCTAGGAAGGTAGCTCATCAGTGTACTTTAAAATCTGCCATATGGATAGAAATATTTGCCCTCCTTCTGAGAAGTTGATCAGATAATCTAATATAGAAAAAAAATGGGGAAACATTGTTATTCATCTGTGTAGATGGTACAGGAAAGTGTTTTTTCTTTCATTTTCCAGTTTCTATCCCATTTTTATCTTCCAGCCGTCTGTCACACTTCCTGTAGAGTCTGAAGTGGTTTGCTTTATAGCCTCAATCTCCTCCTTGAAATTCCTTATGCTCTTTTTTCCCATTCTCCTTGAACACCATTCCTGCAGACTTGAAACAGTCCAATACCTAAATCTGGGTGGGTGTGTTGTTCTTCTATATAGTGCATGGTATTTAGTACTCTGAACATGTCTTCATTAATTCCATTAATTCATTAAGCCATTATGGCTATTGCTATTTTTTAATTATTTGAAAGGGCCTCAGTAGGCAAAAACTTTTTTTTCATTTTTGGTATCCACCATTATCTTTTAGTCCTTCTCTGAAGAGCAGTACTCAGCCTTAAAGCTGAATTAATACCTCTCACTTGTCAGAGATACTTTTCCTGAAAAGACACTCTTGACTTTGCCTGGTAGTCAAAAGAAATGCTACCTTTACCCCTCACCATCCCATTGTTATTCTCCCTCTTACACCATACGTTTAAGTGGGCTGACCCAGACTTAGATGCAGCCACATGTGGGCAAGAAAGAGGCTTTGTTTGGGCTGAAAAGTTTGAAATTGTATGAGGAATGGGCAAACCGGCTGGCACAAAAAAAAAAAAAGGCAATCAAAACCAGAATCCAAAATGCAAACTCTAATTTCATAGGTATTTTGAAAAATTAATTCATTAATATTTATATAGGATTTTGATGTGAGTATTTTGTTTGGTTGTTTTATTTAGGTTTTGGGGCTTTTTTGTTTTGTTTTTCATCCTGATCTTGCTATTTTTCAAAAACTTCTTAATTTCTGTATTTTGTCTGGGTTCTGAAATGAAGCACTGAAATGGCAGGACAAAGAGCAAGATAAATATTGCTTCCAGAAAAATGGAAATTTCTGATTGAAGTTTTCAAGCTCAGGCCACAAAAGTTAGAAAATGCCATTTAGAAACAGACTGCCGCTCCTATCAGCTTTTCCAGCTTTTTGAAGTGCAACAGTCATTGGTTTGTCCCTTTCAAAATTATTTTTTCTTATTTAAATTTTACTGAGACTGGAGGTAAATAGCAACCACAGTTCCAATAGTTGCTGGGGTAGTCCCTCATATTCCCAGAAGATCATGTTGTATCATGAGAAATAACTGGTGGGTGACCTGAATGACGTGTTGTCTAGCCTTTTCTGTATGACAGCTTTCATCCAGTAATCTCTGTCTGCAAGGGGTAAAAATATGTTGTCAGCTCTAACCCGCAGATGGGAGTCAAGCGGTGCTACTCAAACTCATCACTTTTTAGTTTTGAATCTCTGATTTTTATGATTCTGAAAACCAAAGGAATTTTAACACCTACTGTGTCACAGGTGGAATGGGCCTTCTAATTTTAGGTTCATTTTATGGTTTTAGCTGTGTCCAGAAGTGTAGGAATGTAATAACAGAAAGCCTGCTTGTTTTCACCTGTGAGGATGCGGCTAGCAGTGTATGTCAGGAGTTATAAGGAAAGCCCAGGATATTTGTGGAGATCAGCACCAGATTTAAAGAAAATATTTAGGCGTCTAAAAATGCTTTTTGGAAAGGTAATGCTGATCTGTGTTCTTAAGCACCCAACTTACCATCAATACTCTGACCATAAAGCCTGTAACACCCCTTTTATCACAAATAGCCTGTATTCACTCATGGTGTGAGAGAGAAAATTTTGTGAAAATTTGTGAAAATTTTGCAGAGCAGCACCACAGATTCTGATGCTCTGCACAAGCTACTGCTTCCTGAGTTTCCCAAATGTGCTTTCCAGCATTGCTTTCTTCACAAGACCTCAGACTGTAAGCTCATACTATTTGTGTTATTCTGCTTTCCAGTGCTGCATGACAGCCCGCTCCCTGACGAAGCCAGGCCAGCTCTCTCTGTGAGACTCCAATGGGTGGAAATGAGGACAGCTTCTGTCACTTTGATCTTATGCTTAATAGCAGAGACTGTGGCGTTATTGACAGCTGCAATACCTTTAGCTTCTGCCGGGATATGCTGAGGCTGATTGCTCTATATGAAATAGTGCAAGGAAATCTGTACCTGGCCCTTGAGAGCATTTTGCTGCTGGCAGGATTTTGGCTCTTCTTTGCCCGCCACTTGTCACCAGGCTGGGGATGGGAAGTGTGAGAAAGGGGAGTGAGGCATATCTTGGCATCAGAAACCAGAGCTACCCGACTGCATTTTTGGGGCACCACCAGTTAGTGTGGAATGCAAAGATCTCTGCCCATGGGGGGGAAATTGAGCAACTCTGAGGCTGCTCTATTCTTTGCGAGAAGTTGTGTATTTGGGGGTGAAGGAGTAAGGGCTCACCTTTGCTTTTGCTCTTCAGCTGCTCAGTCTGGCCTCACAGGCAGACTTGTCTTTAAAAAGTACCATGCTCTTTAGGAGGGCTTTTCTTTCAGTGAAAACAGGCTTATAGATCAACTGAATATAGAAAATGGACAGGCAGACATTTTTTAAAATACAAGCAGGAAGAGAGCCTTTTTTATTTTATTTTTAATTTCTCGTTTTCTTTTTAAAGGTTATGCATCTTCTTTGTCAGTTCAGGTTGTGACCTGTGTACTGAAAAGGATGTCTGGGCCCAATAACCAACCTTACAAACTAAGGATCATTGTTTTAATTCCCTTACAACTGCAAAGACAACTGATTCATGCAACAGGTACATTAAGAAGTAAGGGTAACTTAATGTTTCACTAACCATTATTAGTAATGACTATAACTACAAATACATTTTGGAATTATTTTACAGGGTATGCTGCTTCTCCCATCCTGATGGGAGTTCAAGATCCATGGTAAACAATAGGTGGAGAGCTGAATTAAAGGTCCCAGTAAGGGAGAACTGTGTTGAAGCTGACCTGAAACATGGGATTTGGGGGCACTGGGTAGGAGGATGCCAGGATCAGTAAAAGGCCAGTAACTCTGCTTTTTTCCTGTTAGGGGTATAGTGAGGATTAAAATGTTAATTGTGCATACGTGGTGAAAATAGAAGCCCTAGAGTACCTGAAAGGAAAAGATATCTTTGCCTAGTTATTTACTAATTCAGTATTGAAGAGTTCTACTGTACATTTCTAGATCAGCATGATTTTCCTCCTTCTCCCATCTGACACAGTCTCAACACTCACTCTCTCTCAGCTGTGGCTCCCTTCCTCTCTCATTCCTCCACCATCTGCTCTGTGTGCTTTCCCATAAATTCCTGACTTGGACTTGATTCCCCAGCTCTAAGCTTATCTATCTCAGGGTTACACACTGGAGCCATCAGAAAGGCGTCTGAGAACTTTCTGTGTAAAATGAATAGCAATGGCAAAACCTCCAGAGGAGTTTGTGAGGTCTCTGGAGGGGTCAGAACATAATTTCTTGTTTATTTTGAGGGACTTTTTGTGATATGGGAGGACAAGAGAGGTGTCAGGAGTTAACAAACGTTTACATGATGAATGTTTTAATTTTTTGAATATTATTCCCACAGTGAAAGTTTTTTTTCAAGTCTCAGATAGAAAAAGTTAAAAATAACAATAAAAATATTACAAAGTGCTCATTCCTATAACAGTTTAAAATTGCCATATTTTCTTTTTAGTCACTGCTTTCTTTTTAGGAAAAGTCCCATTTCCTACAAAGCAACCTCCCTCCTCAAAAAAAAAAAGATAATTTTTTTTTTTACTTTTTATAAGTTTGTTTCTGAACCTGGCTATCTCTGTTTCAAAAAGTTTGTGCTTTTCCTTTAAAGAACTATCAAATCAGAGGAGAACTAGGGAAATACATTTTGAGTAAATGAATAATTAGTGTCTATGATATAGTTGGTAAAGAGAACCCACATGGTGGTACTATTAGGAACAGACGTACTTTTAAGTACATTGTGCATCCCTGCCTCAGCACATTTCTGAAATCCATGGAAGTACACTTCCTGAGCTCTTTAAACTCCCCTTTCATTGTGGGCTGTTCTAGGAACGATCACATTCTTGTGATCGTTGCCATGTGGCAAAACCACCTCTAACTCTTTGACTGTTGAAAATGGTTGGATTCTGCTGGTGGGGTGACAGAGAACAGCTACCTAACTGTATTAAAGAATATTCTGAAGGTCCTGACAATGCAAAGGACAGTGGTGATTTGTGTAACTTTCAGGCATTGCAATCCCAATATCTCATTGCTCTGACAAGTGTTGGAGTAGGAACGTGAACTGGCCCTGTGTGAATTCACGTTCCTGGCAGCAGCCTCGAGGAGGAGGCAGCGTGGGACAGACTTAATGCTTCCTCGAGGCCCAGATAAGCAGTTCTGCAGCAGACTTATCTGTAGGGCTGACCTTGCTGATGGGTCAGTGTTACTGACACCTACGGCTTTCTCAGCTGACGTAAAGGGGCTTCTGCAATGGATAGGAATTGTCCAACATATGATCCTCTTTAGGGCATACCATAAGTACCTCAATTTTTTTGAAGCAGTTGTACAACGTGAGTTGGTTTATTAAATTCAACATCAGTCCTATCCTTATGATTTAGCAACTGCACATTTTAGTTGATGAAACCATTAAACTTTCTCACCTCTGATTCCTCCTGTGCAAATTCTCAGTGCCCAGCAATCTGGCTCCTGCTGCAGCTATGCCGTCACGTGGTCATCCAGAGGCATTTCATTCCTCTACTTGGCCTGCTTTGTTTAGGAAACCTGTACATACTTTCTAAATGGGAATTTCTCAACATTCTTTTGTATATGGCTGTCCTGTGAGGTGATGGGTATGATGTACTTGGAGACAATACCCTTACTGAGAAAACTAAGCTAATAAAACTTATCAACATTATTTAACTTTTAAAATAATAGAATTTTTGATTTCTTGGATGGAAAAATCATTAGGTTTGTGTGCCTAAGATTAAGACAACTGAAGAAATAGTCAAACTCTCCCCAAATAATCTTTATATCAGAAGTTTCAGCTGTCTGTATTTCAACTTTGCAAGCATATATGTGCATCACAGCATGTCCAGAAGGTCATGAAATAAGCCTGTTTTGCCTGGATAAAATGAACTATCAGATACTGAAAAAAAAATTATTCTGGAATTGATCTTTTGTGGCTTCTATGAGCAGGAAACAAGGTTGTATTAATTTTAGAACCGTCTGAGCTTTTGGGCGCTAACTTTCATTGGCTAAGATGTTAATATTTTATGTGAGCCTAAAGCATGCCCAATTAAAGTGAGATCAGAAACGTCCACAAGTATATTCAAAGAGAAGTATTAGAGTTTTAGACAGTGCTATAAATTCATGTGCCAAAAAGCTACAGAGGAATAACATTAAGGGTCTGGCAAATAAAGAAATAAATAAAAGCTTGGAATGTCATTCCTGCAGCTCAGGCAAGTCCCGTGGTGTGAAAGCAGGCCTTGCCATAAATCCTTTAAAATAATTACTACACATGAATGCACCAGGGCAATTTCTGATTTACAGGGTGAATGACATTGGCAGTGCATGCCTGTGGTACCAGAGGGCAGTTGAGCCCTAAAATGGACCTTGAAATGCAGGCATCAGATACAGAGTCAGTAGTTACTCTTCTGTGGGGATGCCACATTTGCTTTAGCCTCCTGTGTTGGAAATGAAGATGTTAAGTGGCTGTGGAAATTACAAGATACTAACGATCTAATCTCCCCTCCTAAATCATGTTTCTTACCTCCAAATGTTTGTAAATTCCTTTTTGATTTCTTGAGGCATGTAAGAGTTAATCGGAGTATGCTGCAAACTCATCTGCTATGTTACTTTCTAAAGGATTTTTGTGAACCCTTGCATCATTGCAGAGTCTTTTTTATTTCTTTCTTAAAGTGGCACTGTGAAAGGCTCTGGAAAAGTCAGGGTTGGGTGGAAAAAACTTCTAAAATCATGGCTGGTTCTTGTAATTCCTCTTAATAAATTTCCTTATTCTCAATGCTGCCCAACCTCTTTCACCCAGCAGATCATCTCCATCCCTACCTGCATAGATTTAGCTGTGATGCCACCCCATACTTGGGTTTCATCACTTAATTCTGGGTCGCAGACACCAGTTTCTCATCTGAAACCTGTCTCGACAATTTTCTCTGCTTTTGCTACTGAACTGATTTAGGGCTTTGTCCTGTCTGCATAAACTATCCCTTGCAAATAGGGAAGAACAACACAGATTTTAAAAGTATTAAATAAGTTTGATCTAAAAAGTCTGCTGCCATTGTCTGCATGTGTCCATACCTGTACACCTCTGCTTAAAAAAAAAATAATAAATTGGAAACAGTTTCTGAACTTTTTACAGAAAACATCTTTTCACGGTATCACAGATTACTAGAGATTGGAAGGGACCTCGAAAGATCATCTAGTCCAATCCCCCTGCCGGAGCAGGAACACCTAGATAATGTTACACAGGAATGTGTCCAGGCGAGTTTTGAATGTCTCCAGGGAAGGAGACTCCACAACCTCCCTGGGCAGCCTGTTCCAGTGTTCCGTCACCCTCACTGAGAAGAAGTTTCTTCTCAAGTTTAAGTGGAACCTCTTGTGTTCCAGTTTGTACCCATTACCCCTTGTCCTATCATTGTTTGCCACTGAGTAGAGCCTGGCTCCATCCTCGTGACACTCCCCCTTTATATATTTATAGATGCTTATAAGGTCACCCCTCAGTCTCCTCTTCTCCAAACTATAGAGACCCAGCTCCCTCAGTCTTTCCTCATAAGGGAGATGCTCCACTCCCTTAATCATCTTTGTTGCCCTGCGCTGGACTCTCTCCAGCAGCTCCCTGTCCTTCTTGAACTGAGGGTCCCAGAACTGGACACAATATTCCAGATGGGGTCTCACCAGGGCAGAGTAGAGGGGAAGGAGGACCTCTCTCGACCTACTAACCACCGCCCTTCTAATACACCCCAGGATGCCATTGGCCTTCTTAGCCACAAGGGCACAGTGTTGGCTCATGGTCATCCTGTCGTCCACTAGGACCCCCAGGTCCCTCTCCCCTACACTGCTCTCTAACAGGTCGTTCCCCAACCTATCCTGGAACCTGGGGTTGTTCCTGCCCAGATGCAGGACTCTACACTTTCCCTTGTTATATTTCATCAAGTTATTCCCTGCCCAACTCTCCAGCCTGTCCAGGTCTCGCTGGATGGCAGCACAGCCTTCTGGTGTGTCAGCCACTCCTCCCAGCTTAGTGTCATCAGCAAACTTGCTGATAGTACACTCAATTCCCTCATCTAAATCATTGATGAATATATTAAATAATACCGGTCCCAGTACTGACCCTTGAGGCACTCCACTAGTTACAGGCCTCCAACTAGACTCCGCCCTATAGACTACAACTCTCTGGCTTCTCTCCTTCAGCCAGTTCGTAGTCCACCTCACTACCTGATCATCCAGTCCACACTTCCTCAATTTAGCTGTGAGGATGCTGTGGGAGACTGTGTCAAATGCTTTGCTGAAGTCAAGGTAGACCACATCCACCACTCTGCCGTCATCCATCCACCGTGTTATTTCCTCATAAAAGGCTAAGAGATTGGTCAAACATGATTTCCCCCTGGTGAAGCCATGTTGACTGCCCCTCATAACCCTCTTATCCTTGATATGCCTTAAGATGGCACCAAGGATAAGGTGTTCCATCACTTTCCCAGGGATGGAGGTGAGGCTGACCGGTCTACAGTTACCCGGGTCCTCCTTTTTGCCCTTTTTGAAGACTGGAATGACATTTGCTTTCCCCCAGTCCTCAGGCACCTCTCCCGTTTCCCAAGACTTGGTAAAGATGATGGAGAGTGGTCTAGCAATGACTTCCACCAGTTCCCTCAGCACCTGCAGGTGCATCCCATCTGGACCCATGGATTTATGGATGTCCAGATTGCTCAACTGGTCTCTAACCCATTCATCTGTCCAACTGAAAAAAATATATGTATTGCTTATGGTCCTTCATGCAGTTTTCTGCAGTCTGGTAGACAGAACTTCCTAATTCTGATAAAGCAGGCTCTGGTCCCAAGAGCTGATCTGGATTTCAGGTTCAGCAGGAGGTGTGTACTGCCTGCTCCCTGGGTTGGGTAGAACAGCGGTGCTGCTCCCTCATCCCCCTGTCCCACCTGCCCCATCACAATGGCTCTTCTCCAGGAACCAGTGCTTCTGCTTGCAGTGTTCCACTGCAGACCCAACTCTTAAATAATTGTATTTTTAGGGACTGGAATAAATCTGTAAGAGTAGAAAGAAGTCTCTCTTTGTAGTTCTGTGTGATCTAAATATGCAAAAGAGTTATTATTTAGAGGGGTTTTTTTGCTTTGTGATCATCCACTTTTCGGATGAAAAGCCCTGGCTGCCAAGTGTCAGCACAGAGCAAGTTCATGCAGATTAACAAGAAGACGCTTGAACTACTTCAGATAAAATAAGAACCAGAATTGTTTGGTTTTCCTCCTTTTTTTTTTTTCCTCCCTTCTTTTTTTCATTTGGCATTCCCCAAACCAAATATAAACTTTTCTGAGGTTTATGAAACTTTTGAAAACTTTTCTGTTTCTCTCATGGGAACACTTCCCTTCAAATATTCAGCTGTTTTATACTCATATTCTGCATCCATGCTCAGCTCAGCATCACAGAGCTGGTGATTATTGTTAGATGTTTGTGAAGAATATTACCTGCACTTGGATATTTACAGGCTCATTATCATGCCTGTATGAATTAACATGGAGTTAAAGAATATTTTTAGCCTCATCAAAGGTAAAATTATATTTGTGTAAAATATATTTACTTTTTTTGTAGAAAAGAAACACTAGTTCCCATTAATAGAATGCCTTGGAAGTAGATTTCCTGAAATTTTCATAACAGAAACTCTTAGACCTGCTTATGTGAGGCTTTTTGTATTTGCAGACCTTGTATTGAGCTTGTTTAACTTCAGAGACATTGTAAAGAAACTTTTGAGGGTGTTTTGTCCAGAATGTGGGTATTTTTAGCTTCAAACAGTGATGATAGCTTCCATGTTTTGCTTCTAGATTTTGGTGTCATTAGACTTTCAAAGACATCATGTGGGCAGATATCCTTTAAGCCTCTCTAGTGTCTGGTGTATACTGAGCAAAAATAGCATTAATTGTGAGAGTGAATATATTTTATGTATTTTATGTAGCCAAACAAACGAACTCAGTTACTAACAACCTGAGTCAATTCTGAGTAATTGATTTAGGACTGAAAGGCTTGTGTCATTTTACCAATCCCTTGAGCTATCTAATCCCTAGAGAGGAAAACTATTGTATTTTTCCATCCCCTGTCTGCTCACATGAGCAGAGAAAGCAGGGCAGAGGGATGATGCGACATTCACGTCTGTTTTCATGTATCAAAGCTGAGCTGTGAGGTCAATTTTAGTCTCTTTTTACCTCTAACCATGTCACAGGGCCTTCAATGAATAATGCAAAAAAGAAATTTGAAATTGATTGAAATACACAAGGTTTGAAGTCTGAGTGGATCTCCTTGTTCTTCAAATATTGGTATTTTCTCTACATATATGGTATTTTGCTCATCTGCAGCATTCATGAGCCTCCTGTAAGGTCTAATCCTGGCCTAATTCCTCTCAAAATCCAGACCAGAGGTTTGTGCCTTGCCTAGGTGGTTCAGCATACAAACTCACCTTTCTTCAAGGATTTTGGAATCCTTCAAGTGCAGGGTCTTGCCTGTGGAATAAAATAGATCTGTTTCTGATGTGTTAATAACCAAAGAAAAAGATTTGAAGAAAACATGTGAAAATAGCTACTTCTTGCCTTCTTGCAAATGTCTATCATGATTTAAACCACCACTTTAGGTTCTTTGGTCTCATAGGTTATAATTTCCTGTTATCAGGGTAAGGATGTTTTAAACAGCTTTTTGCAGATGATTAGGTATTTGCTGATCATTCAGGACAATTTACAAAGATAAATATATGTTAAATGGGTTTCTTGTTAAAACCAATGTAGAAGTAACCCCTCGAGGCCAAGCAGTAATTACTCCTAATAACAAATTAAAGCATTACTTATTTTCTTTTTCCCATTTTTCATTTTGAAGAGGAAATTACCTTGCAGAACTGAATATATTCCAAACTACAGTTTTGTATTTTTTGATAAAGCCACTAAAAAATGTAATAAAGTGGAGGGTGTAAAATGCTCAGAGAAAAGGTTCGTCTCAAACACATTTATCTTTGCTTTTTTGTATAACTTTTGAGGGCCTTATCATAGTCTGTGCCTGGCCATACCTCTGTTCAAGCTTGGCTGTGGGTCATGGCTCACAGCATCCACCACTTCCCCCCAGCCACTGAACTGGGCATCTGAGCTTTTCTGATGTTGAGCTTGTCTGTTGATGCCTGTTTGCACGCAGCGTATGGGTGACAAACTTCTTGAAACAGAAGTAATGACTAATTCTCTCTAAATAAATGGGCAGAGACCATCGGAGATGTTTAGGTACTATGTCACTGGTTTTAGTCAACAGGAATTAAGTATCTACACACTAAACTACCCAATGGTTATTATTTTATTTGTTTATTGTATTTATCCAGTAGAGGGAAAAAAAAAATACCACCCCCCCCAAAAAAAACAAAAAAAACCCAAAAACAAACAAAAAAACCAAAACAGGTCTTGAAAAAAATTGTGGAAAGGTATGACCTCATGACCTCAGGTCAAGATTTATTGCGTTCAGTGCCTGCCTCCTTTAGGCACTCCTCAGTCAGTTCTCAAGTTTTACCCTGGTTCCTCCTAAAATTTTCTCTTCTCTTAAGAAATATATTTACTTTAAACCTGCCATAGATTTCTTCCCTCTTCTTTTGCTTGGCCCTTTGGGTCCAAATCAAAATGTAGGCTTTGCTGGAAATGACCCAGCCACTGGTTCTTAGTTTTCCCTAAGATATTTGCTTCATGGTGGTTTTATTGCATCCTCCTTTTCTTGGTTGCCTTTCTTATGATTTCCTATTAAATTTACTAATATCTTCAGGCTGTAAATGTCATGACTATCAAAGCACTGTATTCGTGAATTATTACAGGGAGTCTCTACAAGCTTCTCTGCCATGGTTTAGTTGTCGACTTGAGGGCTTCTGTGGTATGAGTATGGCAGGTCAGGTCCTGTGATCTTCTCCATCAGTCAGTGAACTGTATATGAATTGTATATATGTATATAAACATATATGTAAATATGTATATGAACTGTATATGTATATATGCCTGAGAGTTAGTGGCTGGGACATTTTTTAGAGCTTTCTTACTTTTATAATTTATTCTGAAATACAGGGCAGTGCATACTTCATAGTAAATCGGGGCAATATGTTTGACACACTTTCTCCAAAGTAGAGATGATTTGGCTCATCTAGTTCATTTATGTGTAAGAACTACTTCAGATGTTTTTGAAGACTATAGAATTTGTATGAGTAAGACATTTTTTCCATGAGTTTCTGCTTTGCACTTAAAAACATTTTCTATCTGGGTCTTGCCATCTGTTTGCATAGCTGTCTTGCTAGACACTTGCTTCAATCCAATCACTGTGGCTTCTGAACCTCCAATCATGTCTTTCTAGCTCTGTCAGAATCTGTCCCAAGTTTGGCCAAAAGTTGGACGAAAATCTGTGTTCCTGGAGACTTTTGACACCTAATTCATCAACATTTATCCACTAAGGTGCACTATGCTATTTTTGCTAAGATGCTTGTAATACATAAACACTAAGTTAGATTCAGCTTATCAGCTATGGAAGTTTGTAAATAGTTACTTTCCTCTTCCCCCCTTGCCCAACTAAACTTTTCACAGAGGTGTCTTTCCAAAAGCAGAGACACTTGGTTCTCATGGGCTCCATATGATGTAGCATGCACCTGGCTGTAAAATAAATGGCAATTTCTTGCAAACATTGTTCAGTGACAGCAGAGCACTAGCAATATTTTCATTTGCACAGCACTATATCTTACATGTAATCTCCCATGAAAAAGACTATATAGCAGCTCTTTGATATACACTTTTTAATAATTGTTTCTGCCCTCTAAGCATGGAAATAAGGATGCTTGTTACGAAGTTCGTGCCAGAGTTAGGAATCCAGGTTTCCATCTCATAAAGACTTGATTTTAACTGCAAGAGTCTCAGAAGTAATTTGCTCCTTTCTGAAATAATAGTGCTTTGAAGGGTGCTTTGAAAAGGACTTAAATATGAAATATGTTGGTATATCTGGTCAATTTTTCCTAGGATAACTGCAATGTAACCTGCGCTAATGAGTTACAGTGTTGTTATCAAAAAGTCCAGATGAATATGTGTCATGTGTAACACAATTAGTTATTTTCTCAGTTTGTCTTCAAATGTACCATTTTGTTTGGGAATATTGCAGATATATGTCACTCATTATTGATAGATTTGTCTGACTTCCTGTCAAATCTATGTACATTGACAAAAATCTATTTTGTTGTTTTTGTCACAGAAATCTATATTGGCATTTTTCCCTATGGAGATTTGGCTAGTCATTGTCAGTGTGAGGTGCCAGCTAGAGCTTTTACTGTTTTTATTGTGCCAGCTGCTTTCTTGGCTTCAAATCTTTTGGTTCAGATTGTAAATGGGGGCGAGACATCCATATCTAGCCAGTGTGCTCGATGGGATATGACAGGGACTTGATTTTTTATTTCTTGCTGCCTTTCTTAGTATTAGTAGAAGATGACAACAATTGCTTTATCTTCTGACCAGCAGAGATGGTGAAAGAACAGGGAAAGGGAGAAAGATCGTGCATGTATGTGGGCCGTGGGAAATGTTTAAATAGAAATTTAAAGCTGCTGATGATGTCTGAAGAGATCTTGGGAGTACATAAAGAATAATTTCCAAACTTTATAGCTAATGTTAAATTGGAATCATTGCATTATTTTCATAAAAGTTTTGGCCTAAACTGCAGTAACTGAGCATATGCCCTCTGAGAAATCAGATCTTTCTAAGGTGTCTGTAGTTTGCTTAGAGGCGTTCAGAATCACCAGCTAGTTTGACAGTGTAGGATTTAGTTAATAAATAGTTTGTGTTTTAAGCCAAATTTGGGGGTTTATTTTTAAGCATTGGCAACTTTTGCAATTTTAGCACAACTCTTGTGATATTTGCTGTTTTCCCTAAAGCCCCAAGTGCTGGAGTAAGGTTGTAAATCTGAACATGTAGTCCTTTTAAAAGTATGTTTCCAGCCTATGTGTTTACTAAGAAAAAGCTTAAAAATATGAATCGAGTTACAGCAGAACAATTAAAACCAGCACAATTCTTGTCTCTTGAACTGCCATGATTTTAAAGTCAATCTTCTGACTTTCTGGATTCTGGCTCATGATTTTTAAATACTGAGGGCTAGCATCCTGTTTGCATTAAGCTGTTTTCATTTTACATGGCAAACTCATGATAATCATCCAGACTAAAAGAATGGGGGAATCTTATTGCATTACAAATCCATATGAAGGTAGGACATTGTCCTCTTTGTTGTGTGTAGGGGGGCCAAGGCAAGGACCCTGCTGACACATGTCCATGCATGTGCTAATGGTGTGGCTGGAGGGGTAGGAGGCCTGATCCTGTTCTCCACAAACCATCACAAAACAACTGTAGCATACATAGACCCAAATGAGCTCCTTTTAATTCGGCTTGCAGTCATGCCAATGGCAGTGGAGCCGTATCAGCATGGACTTTGGTTCAGGCCAACTGCCTGAGAAGACATCCAGGGTCCCAAGCAGGCTTGTCCAGCTCACACTGAAGCCCACTGCTGCCACAGATATTTTTGCTGCTGGTACCCAAGGTAGTTTGATTAAACTTGGAGATGTAGACGCATGCTGTAATCATTCCCTAAATGACTGCAAATTTGGCCTTGTTGATCTTTTAAATCCTTGTATTTTCAGAGTGCCAGTTCACTGTAAAACACAGACATTCTCAGTTTTCTTTATTTGATTCCAGAAAACTGTCTCTGTACTAAAAACAAGTCTTTGAAAAATGCTTATGCATCCTGCTGTCCTCTTCTACTTGGGGTGACTGCATAATTAACCTGGCCAAGTATCAACCATACAAGAGTTGAATGCATCCCAAGTTCAACTGGGGAGGTTTTTACCATAAGAATATGCCTGTCCTGAGACTAAAACACAGGTTAGATTTCCAAGTTTCTGAATATTGCTCAATGAAGGAGGAATATGTTGCCCATGAGAAAAAAAAAACAAACAAAAAAAAATCAAAAAAATCAAATGGTGGTGTAATCTATAATCAAAAGCCCTAATGGGCACAAAGCATTTTAGAACAAAGGTTTGCTGAATCTGCAAGGATATTGAAAGTGTTAAAGTCTGAACAAAGAAACGGTCTTATTTCCTAAGTATAAGGAGTTTAGTAAAGCACAGATAAAAAGCTCGTAGGGCAGTCAGAGCTCTCTGAATCCTTTTTCTTTTCCTATAGTCAGATACGAACATATGATACATGAATATTTATCAGAACTGCAGATAACTAGTAACTACAGTTGGATTTAAACTCAGCAAACCATAGCTTGCTGTTTGCATTCACAGGGTTTTGTGCAAGTGGTTGTTGGTTTTTTTTTTTTTTTGAATTTGTGGGTTTAGTGGTTGGGTTTGTTTTTTTTTCTTTTTTGCTTTTTTTTTTTTGTGTGTACTCTCTATATGTGTGCTTGTCTCCCCTAAGCTGTCTTTGATTCTAACTGAATGAACCTAAAAATACAGCACGGTCTTCAATACAAATCATCCAGTGCGTACCAACTAAAGGCTGACAAGATTTTCTATGCTCAGGGTTGAAAGACTGACTTTCAAGCTGTATGTAATCAAATCCAGAAATCTCCCAATTTAGACCCGGCTTCTGTGTAACTCTGTTCAGGTTATGTTGAAACATTTATGAACCTCCCAGAGCCTTGTCTTGCCTCAGTTTTGTAACAGTGTCTGCAAGCCAGTGACGCAATGGCAGTTTCACACTGGTGTACTTGCAACTTGATTGTCTGCTACCCACAATTTTGAACAGCAGAAAATTGGAGGTTCTTCAGAGAAAAGGGGAAAGCTATTTTATTCCCATCCTTATCCACAGGTAGAGCAATAGATGGTAATTATAGAAAAGCAGCTATACACTCGCTCTTCTCTCATGTGCTTCTGCATGCAATGCACTAGCATCTCATGGATGGCTCTGAAAAAGATGTGGTGTGAGTAGACAGATGGGAGTGTTGGAGATGCTGGTTGCAGAAGGCATCCTTTACAGTGAGAGAAGTGAGGGCTCACCCATTTTCATTGTGAATGAATATGCACTGACCCAAGCTTTCACCCAGTCCAGCCCCATTCAAACACTAAAATCTATCAAGGCAAGAAAGGGAGACTGGAATACAAGGTGTGGCAAACCTTTTACATAGTTTTACCACTGGGGTATATTGAAGTAATATTTTTTTCCCTGTCTTTCAAATATATTTGCAGAATTGTGGCAGAGGGTGAGACAGTGCAGGCAAGAGGTTAGAGCAAGAGAGCAGAAGTCAGTAGGTCTGCATGGTTTTACCCTGGTGCTTCCAGAATGCTCTTATTAAAGATTAGCGAGTGATCTTCAACTGCTAATGTAAGAAAGGATACTCCAGGCCAAACCAAAATTCCCTCTAGCCTAGTACCCTGTCTCTGAGACTGGCTAGTTCGGGAAGCCGTATAAGAATAGGAGTTTGGTATGCCTCCCTGGCTTTTGGTAATTTGTGTTTAAGGGACTTTCTGAGTTTGCGGCTGGCTGTTGGGGACAACCGAACTTTTAGGCTGATCATCCATCAGCTTGTGTAATCCTTTCTTGAGTTAACCAATGCTTTTTGCCACTTTGTTTCTTAATCTTAGTTTATTCAAGTGTAACGCAGGTTAGTTGTTATTTTGCAGTCTCCTTGATTTCCTCAGTCTCTGAGCAAAAAAGGCAGAAATATGAAACAAAAACTATTCCCTTGTTACGGGAACGTGTCTTTTTCTAGCTAAGCTGGGTTAGCTCTTGCTCTGGAGCCAGACCTGTGATGACTTTCACATAACAATGCTAAATATTATTTTTCCTTTCATTTGTTTTTTTTTTTTAACTACTATTTTCTGTATAATATATGCCAGGGTCTCCAGAAATACACTACCAAGGGAATATAAAGGTCACTGATGTGGGATTTATTGTTTGGTCTGTTGTTTTTATTGCAGGAAAACGTGGACAAAACCAGTTTTGCATCCCTGGTTAGGAAACTGTTTCCATAATTTGCATTATGAATGTGATAAAAGAATAAGAAAGGGTCTGTTTTCTGCTTTGTTCTCAGGTACAACTGAAATCTCTCAAGGGTCCACGTTACAAATCCACTGAGGGTTTTAAAGCAAGTAAAGTAATTTTGGCTTGGGTGGGATGTAGGTCATGTGTAACAACACACGAAAAAGCATATGGCAGTATTTGTCTTAAACTAGAAGAGCAATAAAACCGAGGCTCAGACAAGACAAAAAGGGTGAAAAAAGGTATAAGACAAGGGGAAATTAAAGAGCATAGAAGAGGATTTACTCAGAGGTGAACTCAGGAGGGACATATGCATGGGAAATTTCACAGAGAAGGTAATAGACATGAAGAGCTAGGAAATGCGAGGGGGGAAGGAGATATGCTGCATAATGTACCACAAATTGACCAGAGTGTAGAAGGGAGAGGTTTTTGTTCATAGTCTTTAACTAAGATAAGGGTCATCTGATTCATCGTGACCTGAATAAAACCAGCTAGGAGAGCTGGACTAGCTCCATGTGAGTCATTTTCCTGTATTCTGAGCCATTATTACTCTTATTAAACCAAAAAACTACACTGCATTCACATGATAAGATTTTTGGGAAAAGAAGAGAAGCAAGGATATTTAGAGCTGAAGGATTTGGTTTGGTTATGCTTGTCTCTCTGCCCAAGCCTGTGAGATGGAATCAGCCATCACTTGGGGTGGTCGTCGTCCCCCCCCCCCCCCACTCCGATTCTGCAGCAAGTGGTATTGGGGATATGGAGCAGGAGCTGCACCTTGGCACCTCTGTGCTTTTCTGGTGAAGTGGGGTCAGATCATGTAGATGCTGCAGAACTTTGTTGTTGTCTTGGACAGCTCTCCAAAGGCTTAAATGCCAAACTGAGCCCAGAGAAGCACCCAAATATGCAGATGTTTTATGTGAAAATGATTTTAGAGCTATGGACTTCTCAGAGGCACAGAACTGCGCTGGAAAACTTCCTTGTGACTCAGCACTTCACTTGCACGTGTGAATGCAGAAGTATATAAAAGTCAAAAAACATAGCAAAAAAAAAAAAAACCCAAACCAGTGTTTTTCAAACTAAGGGGAAAGAAAAGTATTTTCTGATTCTGGTTCAAGGTTTTGGTTAGTTGTTGTTTAACAAAGCTGGGTCACACATCTGTGCAGTCATCTGGGTATCTGTGGGGCTCATTTTTTTAACTTTTAAAAGATTTATTTAGAATTCTTTAAAGATGGTGTGTCTCATTCATTGAAAAAATCTGTCATCTCTGATCACAAATGGTAGTGAGAGGCATAAAAGAAAGGCAATCTCAGAGACCAGTGGTTGATGGTCCTTCAAAAGCAAAGGCTAGTGGAAAGGGAGCAAGGAAGGCCATCAGGTAATTCAGGATGAAAGAAGAATCTGTCTGGAGACTGACAGTTCCCAAATTAATTGGTAAGGTTGCACAAGGTGGAGGGATGTAACCCTGTTCACATCTGGGAGGGGAAAACAGCCCAGGGCACAAGCTGAGCTTGATTTTCTGAAGCTTTACCCATAAGACTGGATTTTCTTGAAGGGTGGTTAGTGATACCCAAGGGGTCTGAGAATACATCTCAGGGTCTCGGAGATTGTTACTGCAAGTCCCTGTGCAGATTACTGCTCTTGGCAGTTCCTACAGAATGAAGAGGTTGATGAGCTGAAGACTCACCCCAGGAGACTCGCCAGGGAGTTTAGGGACCATCCAGGTCTCAGTGCAGTTCTTGCCTTTTTCCTTGGCCACTATTACAGACTTTAAGATCTGGATGGTGGTTAATGGGAGCTGGGAAAGTAATGAGTTAAGCTTTTCTTCCCCTTATCTGACTATTTCCCCCAGATCCAGCCGCCAAGTGGGTTTTATCAGTTCTGCTGTGACTCAGCCTCATCCTCCCCTGCTTATATCCTACCAGATAGTTGTGATTTCATGATCCCCTGCATGGGAAAGAGGGAAAGATACTGCCTTGAAGCACCCAGAGTCTGTGAAGGCACAAATACAGCACCAAACAAGGGTGACTCAGAGCCCCATCTAAGATAGACAAATATGAAATCATAAAATTGTTTGGGTTGGAAAAGACCTTAAAGGTCACCTAGTTCCCACCCCCGCTGCCATGGAGAGGGACACATTCTGCTGGACCAGCTTGCTCAGAGTCCCATTCAGCCTGGCCTTGAACACTTCCAAGGATGGGGCAGCCACAGCTTCTCTGGGCAACTTGTGCCAGTGCCTCATCACAGGGAAGGATTTCTTCCTATATTGAATGTAAATCTCCCCTCTTTCCTTTTAAAGCCATTCCCCCTTGTCCTATTCCTATCTGCTGTTGTAAAAAAGCCCCTCTCAGGCTTTCTTGTTGTCCTCTTTAGGCAGTGGAAGCTGCTCTAAGGTCTCCCCAGAATCTTCTCCAGTCTAAGGGAAGAATCTCCTCCCTCAATCTGCTGATTATGCTTCTTTTGGTGCACCCCAGCATATAGTTGGCTTTGTGGGCTACACACACACGCTGCCAGATCATACTGAGCTTGCCATTACCCTTCATGGTCAGGTGGCCTGTAACAGAACCCCACTGTAATGTTGCCTGTCCCTGCCCTCCCTTTAATGCTGACCTGTATGCTCTCAGTCAGATACTCATCCATCTCCAGGCTCAGCTTCATGCCTTCCAGCTGGTTACAGACACAGAGGGCAGCACCCTGTCCTCATCTACCCTGCTTTGTCTTCCTGACGAGCCTGTATCCTTCTGTTCCAACACTCCAGCCATAGAAGCCATCCCTCCACATCTCTGTGACGCCAATAAGATCGTAGCCCTGCAGGCATGTGTGCATCTCTAACTCCTGTTTATTCCCCATGCTGCAAGTGTTTGTATGGAAGCATTTATGTTGGGCCTCTGGTAAAGCTGACATACTGGCTACACCTGGTTAACTGAGTGGGAGTTCTGTGGACCACACAGCAGAGACCAAGATCCTTCCTACTCCTCATGTGCATATCCAATAGGTATTTAATGCCTTTCTTTCATATAAAAATAGCTTTGTACCAGTTTTTCTGGTCAAATTTTCCTTCATTCTCTGACTTGTGTTACACTACTATGGTGCGGTTTCTGCTGCTGTCACCCAGGAAAAGTCTGAATTGTCTCTGCATAGGCAGAAATACTTTATGGGCATTTAGCCATTTTGCATATTTGCATATGAAAACCAAGCTCAGGTGTTAGTCTGTGCAACATCTAGTCTCAGAATGTGCTATTGCTAGAGCACTTACACAAATGCTGGGCTAACAATTTACAAAATGCATTTTATGATTTAAAGCATGTAAAAAGGGGTAAATGAAAATGATTGAGCAAAGTGTTTCATGTATGTCGCAGGACATGTTCAAAATCTATTGACACTGTCTTATTCCGATTTAGTTTTCAGAATCCTGACATTTCAGCCTCAAACAGAAGTGTCCAGTTCAACTGCACTTCACATGCCTTGCTTCTGCAATTGGGCTGATGGCAGCGGGTAACACATCACCATCATGAGTAAAGAGCCAGCCTCCAGCTGTGTGTATGTGCTTTAATACAGTTCTAAGGTGCCACCTCTTCTGAATGTAGTCGCTATGTTGGGGTTTAGTTGATTACATTATGAAATTGTTATGATCCACCACATGAGGAGTGTGCTATGTAGTGTAATCCCTGTTCCTGGGGTAGCGTTGCACCTGGATTCCTAGGGATTTGTGCACTTACCTTTTCATTAGCATGTGTGAGAGGCATATGTTGTAGCATCAAGAAGAAGCTGTATCCAGACATTTATTTTAAGCTTTTAGCTAGCCAGAGACTCATCAATATTCTATAAGTTTGGAGTGGGTGTGCAGCACAGTATATCTCTCTGTTGTTTCTGTGTGGCTCAAGCAAAACTTACTGAACTATTTCAGAAAGCACATTTGCCCTTCAGCTCACCTTAGCTAAAGCTGTTTCATACCACTTGGGATGTGATAGGCTAAAGCGCAGGCCAAGGTTGTTATCACTACAATTTCTATACAAACATATTTTTAGTCTTTTTGCTTAGGGATCAGACAAAAGGGAATATTTGGAGGGAAAAAACTGGGAAAATGAGTAGAGATCCATAATTTTAGTTTACACAATTCACAGTGAGCTTTAGGTTAAAGTATCTAAGGTTACTAAAACACAAGACATATCAGTGCAGGCAACTATTTGGAGGATTTATCCTCACAATGTTAAATATATGTGCTGAAAATAAAATTATTTTTTGCTCAAAGAGTATGAGTACTGTATAATAAAGGGAATCCTGCAGGAGATTCCTGGATTGGTGTCTCTGTTTGACATTGCATTTGTTCTAAGTTGAAAATTTAAACGTGTTTGATATAATAGTTAAAAATTCATAATTGACTTTAAAAGTATGGAGAAATGGTTTAGCTTACAAATGAGTTGTGGGCATTTAATGACACATCTGTCCAAACATACTTTCCTGGTGCATTGTACTTCTTTTACTAGTCCTTTTGTTTTTTTTCTCTGTGGTAATTCACTTCAGGTCAGAGTCTGACATTTTTATTCATATTCTGTGGTAGCTTGCTTTATGCATAACTTTGCTGAAATAATGAAGACAGAATGAAGCTAAAATTGAATTGAGAAAGGACAAAAAAGGCCATTTCCAAGACATATTGAAGATTAGAACCAAGGTCTCAGGTCACTTTATGTGAAACTGTCTCTTGATATATTCAGAGTAGCTTACCACCAAAATTTGGGGTTTGATTTATTTGCATATGGTATTTGCCTTTGAGGAAAGAAGGATTTTTTAAGCTGAGTGCTCAGCCCCAGACCTGAATGCTTTGTCTTAGTTTAAGAGTGACTTCTAAGGCACCGAGGATCCAGGACTTGATTTTGATGCAAAATGTAGCAAGCAGTGTAAATACCCACAATATGTCTTGTCAAGTCAACCTCTGTGAAAATAAAATTTGGAACAAATGTAAGATCATGCATGCAGTGTATCTGAGATGAGGATTCCACTCATATAATTGAAATAATTACTAGGGGAGCAAATTAATATTTTCTTTTATGACCAATAACAAAGAAATTTGTTTTGTTTGTCCTTTGAATGTTGAAATATTACCTGAAGACATTATAAATTCAAAGTACAAAGTATTTGAATTGTTATGGTTTTTAACTTGCCTTCATTATAACTTCCATGATCTATAGCTTCATTTTATGTAGACCATATGCATTTAAAAATAACTGGAGTTGCTATATTTTATATATGCCTTTGTAAGCTTTTCCAACTGCAAAGGGATTTTTTTTTTATAAATACAGAAAACCCCAACAAGTTTTATGCATTCATTTTACCTCTTCCCTTTTTATTTTTTATAGAAATGCTACAAAGGGGAACTTTTGATAAGTATTACCAGCAAAGCCCAGTATTGCAACACAGTTTACTGCTTTAGAGTTTCTATTTAAGGTTACCTGGCATAGTCATCTCAGCCAGATGTACTTCTGCTATTGGATACTCTGATTTGCTGACAATGTGCACTGCCTTAAAAAAAAAAAAAAAAAAAAAAAGGAAGTACTTAGGTGACTTATCCAAATCACACATATTCTTTTAGTTAAAATGAAATGTGAGCCTGAATTTAGCCTTTAATTACATTTCCTTCCCTACCTCCAACAAACAAATTTTTATAACCTTTACAATGAAGAAAGTCATATTTTGCGAATTACTTGCTTGGAAGCTTCCCAGGAGCAAAAGTTATTTAGGAAATTTTCTATTATTTGTATAAATCGAAGATTATTCTTCAGGTTTCTGACTATTCCATAAGATAAATTATCCTTTTCAAAGAGTTTTGTGTATAAGTTTATCTTTATTTTAGAGCTTTTATCTGAGTTTTTATCTGGCAAATGGAAATTACACTTGTGAAAAAGGAAGCATAGCATAAAAATAGGATCCATCACACCATGTTTGGGGGATATATAATAGAACACTTAGAACATGTTAGGGACTTAAATCAACTCAAAATCTTGTTTTTATAAGAATCTGTGCAGTGCAAGCTGTAATATAAATCAACAGTAGAAAGAGTTTTTTATGTATTTGAAAACGTAAAATAGTATTGCTTAAGTGAAGCATTAAAAATACATATTACTTAAATTATATTCCCTAATAAGATGTCTATCATTTTTCCATTTAGCATTGGCTCTGAGGAGACTGCATTGTTCTGTCAAGATTAAAATATGAAAAACCCATCCACATTTGAGCATGTGCTTAAACAAGTAAGACTAAGTATTAAATCTGAGTCCTCTGTACTTTGAGAAGCATTTTTACAAGTGGAAAGTTGTTCAGCTTACATAGTTCATCCATTTTCCAGAGCCTTTAAAACCTGCATAGCATATTGAATGTCAAAATGCTATAAAATCTCTTTAACTATTGATATCTATTTGTAGATAGCAATATAAATTCTGCCATATATTCGAATAAGCAAATTACTTTATCTAAACAAAGATTTGGTGCACATATGTACTGTTACTGTGACAGTGTTGGCTTCGTAAATCTAACACTGTGGAGGCAAGATGCTTTTTTACATGGTCCAGTCTTTGAAATTATTGTCATTGGAAATCAATATGGGATGGTTGCTAACAAAAATATTAGGGAATGGATCCTTTATGCAAACAGCTACAAATATATTATTGAATGTGCAGATACAGTTTGTGCTTATCTCCAGAGCTGGAGTTCTGTGTGGGAATTCACATGTTTGTAGGCTTGGCATATAATATCATCATATATTAAAGCAGTTTATTTCCTTTATCAGCTGAGGAATCTTTATTTTCTAGCTCTAGATGTTAATGTTTGTGGCCATTTCAGGCTTCCTTTTTGTGGAATGTTGAGTTTACTTTGCAAAGGAGTGGCAGAAAATTAGTTTTGAAGTTGTCAGTGGGTATGAGCAAAATTTCAAGTTATCTATGAAATATTATGCTGCAGCCACATTTGCAACATATGTAACCATTGCATACGGTGTGTGCAGACCTTAAATCATGATTCAAAGATCTGGATCTCCGATCCTGTTACCTTTAGGACACTGCATTCTCTTCAACCTGTAAAGCAAATATGGCTTGAGAACCTTCATTACTTAGAAATAAATCCTTATGCCTTTTCTGTCTTATGTTTTTACCTTTTGCCCCTCTCTGCCCATTTGCACCCCACCTCCACACGCTGTCTTTCCAGACAACAAACAGGAAAACCACAAACTTCATCAGCAAGCTGTGCTTTCCTTTTAAAAGCCAAGTCACTGAAGCTCAGCATACAAATCACATGCTCGTGCCTTCACTACTCACAAACCACCCTGCAGCTTGCTTCTGAAAATTATTAAACTTAGTAGGTTAAAACTAAATGGACCACTTTGTTGGGGGGCATGCTACTTCAGGATGCAGTGTATGTTGGCATGGCCAGGACGAGAAAGAGTCTTAGGGTGGAGACTTAAAAAAGAAAGAGGGAATATTTAGTGGCTATTTAGAGAATATTATTATTTAGGGAATAGCATGCAACAGTTACCTTGCACACAGCTGTGCAGATGCCTCTGAAGAGTTTATTGCAAAACAGATAGCATTACAAATTGTCAGTGTGGACTGATTGTTCACCATCATCCAGATAGCTGGCAGTGTGTTTCCAATGGTCTCTGATCTTTCTGGCTAGAGCAATATCTACTTACTACAGGTACTTCTAGGGCTATCTTCCTGTCATACCTGGAAATTGTTTTCAGTGTGTTTGTTCTATGTGCTGTTGTTAATCAAATGTGGAAGATGCATTGAGGGTGAGGCCAGACAGCAAGTCACTGCCTTGGCTAAAAGTAAAGTATGAGAACCTGGCTCTTCTGTCCTCTGCTTCAAATTCTATTTGTAAATTTTTCTTGTTTTCCTTCTTTTGGCCAGAATTCATTCCCATACGCTGTGAGAAGCAGCAATCATAGCCTAACATATGTAGAAAAAGAATTAAAATGGAAATCCCTTAGGGCTCAAGCATGCCATGCCTGTGAGAAATGGGCACCAGGAATGCAGAAGCAGCTCGAAAGTCTGCTCGGAAACAGTTGGGTATATCTCTGCCATCCAGCCGGTTTGGCCTGTCTTGCATGGGAACTCAGTGCCTGGCACTTTTTGTGCCTAATGCACCTGTAGCATTTTCACCCATTCATTCATCTGATTACTTTCTGGTAAGGGAACTGAGGCATTTCTCAGGTGTGGTGGGTTAACCCTAGGTGGAGGCCAGCTGTCCACTGGAGCCTCTCTGTCACTCCCTTTGTCAGCTTAACAGGGGAGAGAAAATACAAGAGTCTTATGGGTTGAGATGAAGACAGGAAGATCACAGGATCGTAGGATGGGTTATGTTGGAAGGGACCTTAAAGACCATCCAGTTCCAGCCTCCCTGCCATGGGCAGGGACACCTTCCACTAGATCAGGTTCCTCAAAGCCCCATCCAGCCTGGCCTTGAACACTGCCAGGGACGGGGCAGCCACAGCTTCTCTGGGCAACCTGTGCCAGTGCCTCATCACCCTCACAGGGAAGGATTTCTTCCTGATATTGAATGTAAATCTCCCCTCTTTCATTTTAAAGCCATTCCCCCTTGTCCTATTCCTATCCGCTGTTGTAAAAAAGCCCCTCCAAAACTGTTTCTCTCACGTACTCTCACTCTTGCTCTCACTGCCATTGCGCACATTTTCTTAACTGTGTTATCCTAGAGGCAGTACCACTGTTGCTAATGGGCTCAGCCTTGCACAGCAGCAGGTCCATTTTGAGCCAACTGGCATTGGCTCCATTGGGCATGGGAGAAGCTTCTCACAGAAGCCACCACTGTAGCCCCTGTTGCCACCTAAACCTTGCCACACAAACCTGATACACCAGGGAACAAACACACCTGGGACTGGTACCAAGTTGCTCTGTTCACCTTGATCTCCCACATTCCACAGGATGCCATGCTGTGTGCCACTACAGAGCATGGCAGTGGGCTGTACAATGCAGCAGGTTTTCTTGCTGAGCTCAAGAGCAGTACAGTCTGCTCTCCTCCTGAGTACAGCACAATACTGACTGCATGCAAGGGCAGGCAAAGCTGTTTTTTCAATTTGTTCTTGATTTTTTTCCATATTCTGTTTATGGTGCATCACCTCCCTTCTTCTACATTCAGGGAATGTCACTGTGCCTGGCTCCTGCTGTAAGGGCTGGGTAATGGAGAAGTTTCATCACCTCTTCCCAAACTACACAGCCATGCAGGACTCATGCTCAATCTTTCTTCTGTCAACACAGAATACATACTGTTATGATTATAACATGAAGACAAGAATCCTGTTTTATCTCAAAGAGCGGAAAGGTTTGCAAAGGGTTAAAATAATTTAACCTCACTTTTTTCTTTTTTTTTTTCTTCTTTTTTAATTTACAATGGCAAATGTTATTTATATTAAAGTGAAAACCAGCATAGTGTTGCCAGATTGAGCTCACTTCTCTTTGCCAGCTAAAACACAAAGCAGAGTTGCTGCATTTTTGGTACCTGCAAAACAATCTGAACACAGTGTTCTGTCATCCTTTGAAATGGCAAATGGAAGTCATTTAAACCAGATGAGTGACTGAGCAGGGAATTACTGCACCTACAGCACAGGATATACAGTACTATGCACCTATTTCAGGAAAACTAGAGTGGGTGGCCGGAAGAAAGGAACTTTTTTCCTCATTTAACCTGTAATTTGACAACATCTGCAAAGAATTATCCCCAGTGCTGGCATTGTAATTGTTGTATCTAACATCAGTCACTGAGTAGAGGAGGTTGCTTTAAATAGATGTTAGTTGGCTGCATTACAGTTTCAAAGCATGAAAGCAAAAAAATGAAAGGAATGAAATATGTAAATTGGTATAGAAATTAATTACTGGAAACTTTGACACTAATTTATTGTTTAAGTAAGACATGTAACTGGCCAGTGTGAGTGACTGTTTCAGCTTGACCCATTTGCTTTGGCAAGTGTTAGAAAACAGAGGCCACTTTATTCCAATTTATAAAAATTGTAACCTCTTTTTTCAAGTCTTCATTAATGTACAGAACAAGAAAGGAATTAGACTGACAAATGTTTTACACTGAAAGGGCAGCAAGTAGGAAAGGTTCCATAAAATGTGTGTCTAAAACAAAGTCCTTCCTCCCATCTCTTTCAGTGGGATTTCTGTCTTTGACTTCATCAGAAATATGACTACAAGGAACAAATGTTGCACGTTTTTGGAAAGCAAAACTTGTAATTCCAAGCATGCTCCAGATTTCCAATAGCAGCTCAGCAACTACAGGAGTAAATTCACATTCACAAGTTATCAAATTTCCAGCATGTATCCAATTTTGTATTGGGTTTTGATTCATATTTGTGGCTAGATGTGAATCAGATCCAGTATTTGTTTCTCAGAAGTGTCATGGAAAAGGAAATCATTGGGTGCACTGGTACTCACAGCCAAATACAACGCACTGTGCCACTATCCAGTTTGAGAGTCAGATGAATGATTACGATGATCATGGGAATTGTACTTAACCTGGGAAAATGTTTTAGAGACAGAGAAAAGCCTTACATTATAAGTGTCTCTTAACCACCATGTTATATATATACACACACATATATGTTCAGCCTGAAATATTACACCATATTTTTATAAGTTGGGCAGTAAATTGTGCTTTTTTTCCTTTTCCTCTCCCTCCCCCCCCCTTTTTTTTTTACTTTCACTGTCTCTCTCTCTTTTCCCTCTCTATTTCTCTTACTGGGCCATTACAGAGAAAGCACTGATAGGGGTTCCTGGATCTCTTTATCAAACTTTGGTTGCTCATTTTACTCACCTGAAGACTTGCCTGCTGCAGACTTCCCAGCTGTGTCTCACATTTTTGTATTTACAGGATAAGCAACCTTTGCCTCAGAAGCTGTTGCTTGTAAGGAACCTATCACCTTCGACAGGATATCACTATAAAACTGTTTACATGCATATGTGGAGTAAAGATCTCTTAATGATGATTCTTCCTATAATGTCTCATTACCTGTAGTTTAATGTATTTCACTTCTTTAAAGATAAAATTTCATTTCTAAATGTAATTGTGGTTGTCTATACACCCAACAGTCTTAAGTATTGGTTAATGGGGTTATATTATTGCGTAACAGAAGTATATTATTACTTGAAAGTCAATCCTCACAGATTTCATTCTTTTCACTTTTTGAACTCTATAAAATCACCCCAAATGATCTAGATGAGGAGGTTGGAAGGGCACAGCTCTGTCACAGCTAATCAATCCCATAATCATCAGATTGCATAGGTGGTCTTTTGAATGTGTTTTACCTAAATCAGGTTGTAAAATGCTGCTGTTTATGGTGAGAAAAACCTCATAAAATGCTACCCTGTATGCCAGGTAATGTTTACCTTACTGTTCATATGGGACTTAGGATTTTGCCGGTCAGCTTTATGAAATCCTTAGCTTCCACTTAAAAATAAACCTTATAATCCTACATCCCTTTAAACCTACTCCAACCCAAAATATGGTTCACCTTTTTGGGCCAGCTGACCTATGCCAAAGGGGTCAGAGATGACGTGTGTGTGAACACCATGTCATGCCATGCAGCTGGCATCCTCCTTGGCTGTTGTGCTTGCCCAGGAACGAGTCCTTGAAAGCACTGTGGCGGTGACAAAACCCTGCATCTGTTTTGGGAGTGAGTTGTTTGTTTGTTTGTTTGGTTGGTTGTTACGAAAGGTTGCGAAACTGCTTTGCAAAGAGCAGACAAAAAAGCAGGTCTGGCCCTAGCATCCAGCTGAGAGGGGTTGGATAAGTCAGTGGCCTTGCATGGATGGTGCTTGGAAGCCCTCATTCCCTTGAACAGAATTTGCCTGAAAAGTTAAATTTACTCTTTTGTCTTGCATCACCTGCTTGAAGAGAACACTACTCTGGCTGCTTGTAGGCTGTTTTCTGTAGCTCCAGGCCTTGGCAATATATACTAGTTTTCTACTTTGACTTAAGCAAATGTCTTTAATTGCCTAATAACCTTTCTTTTTGTTTTTCCTGAGGTAAGAGACAGCAAGTCTATATCTCTACAGTTGTCATGTGTACTTGGGGGAAACAGTTGCAGTATGCTGTTCAGCAGCAGTTTTTTCTATTTGTTTTGAAGTTTTGCAGTAGTTCATTAGCAAAGTTTGACTGTTGACGTATACTGTGACCAGTGTCAGTATTTATGTCATGTTTTTTCAGAGGAGAGACCAGCCCAGCTGTGTCTCTGGTAGAACAAGATGTACTTTCATCACGTGGGCTAAGAGGACTTCGGAGAAGGGAGGGCAGCCTTAGGTGGTGTTGTCTGCTTGTAGTCTCACAGAGGTAGGTTGGGAGTGAGGATCTGGTGGGAGCATGTTAGAAGGGTGAAGACAGTGCTAGAGATGTAGTTTGGCATAGCTAACCTCCAGTATCATTGCAGAACACAGGTACCCAAAGACCTGCAGGCATCCAGGTGTGGGCAGTGGCATATAAGACATTTAAGAGGACATATTTATGCCCAAATCCCATTTATCCACTCTGGAAACATTTATGCCCTGCTGTTCTCAAAGCATCTGGAAGTTTCACCACCTTCTGTCATTTTCATGAATCAGAGAGTACTCGCCATGAAGGGATGTGCAGACCGCAGGACAGCACAGGGTTCATGCAGAGCCTCTCACCAGGAAGCACTACTGTCCTTGTCACCAGTCCCCCTGTGCTCGGGGGAATTACCTTCCTGGGAATGCCAGTGCTTGCAACACACCTCTCTCTCGTGGGGCACTAAACTTTCAAAGAACACATTCCATGTACTGCTGGACCATAGTGCTAATAAGTAATTTATTTTCTATACTTTCATAATTCATAAAAATTCTCTCCCTCCTGAGAGAACACTTTATCATCTGATAAGGGGCAATAGCAAGCCAAAAATATAAAGCATTAACTAAATGATAAATACAGAATGGCATAAGCTATAAAACATAAAAGAGTGAGCGTGTATAATACATGCCAAGGATGGCTGAGGATCAATTTAAACTAAACATTTTCTGTTAACATGAGATTTTTTGTAAACTGGAGAAAATGAGAGGGAAGAAAAGAATGATTTATGGAGTAATGTGTGGGAGGCATGTGGTGTTAAAACAGCTAAGGCTGAGCATGTTTGTTCGACTGTCTCAGGTCTAGTTTGTCCCATCCTTACAGTCTTTCTGGCAAGCTTGCTGATGCCTTTTGTTGGACACATTTGAAAGTTGAGGTTTGATGTATCTGTATTTCCTTTTTTGGATGAACTTGGAAATGGAAAGCATTATTCAGTGAATTAAGCATCCACCTGACATAGCCTTATGGATTAAATCTCTCTACCCACATCCATTTCTGGTGCTCATGTCAATGCTTTGCTGAATTTATATTCTTTCTCACTTTCCTGTGGGATGCTCACCTTCTTGGGCTGGTCTGACAGCACCATCGTTACTTATGGCGTTGAGCAGTATCTGTCTGTCTCCATGAGAAGCCTCATCTCCTGGCAGCCGTGCCTCTGAGGATAGCAGTACTGGACATCGCAGGGGAGGTAGAACCTGGCTATTTATCGCCTAGGTTTTTCCAGCAAATTCATCATGCTTTAGGCTTTCAGTCCACTCCCACCCCCAAATAAAATCAATTTTCTGATCCATGACCTCATTCTGCATATAATATTTCAGCCCAGCTGCATGATTGGATCCTGCATTTGTAAAACTGTAATTTCCCTGCCAGCTCAGCGCCTCGCTCAATTATTTTATTTTTTCTTCTTTCGGGCTCATCACTACTTTGGCTACCTACATGGATACAGTGAGGCATATCATGAAGGCACAGACTTTGAGCCAGGAGAAGCAATCATACGACCTCTGCGAGGCCAATTCTCCAAAGCTTCCCAGCAGGGAGCACAGATCGCTAATCATTGCAGGTCTATTTATGAGTTTGGAGAGGTTTTCAACTTCTAAAACTTGCTGAGTTTATTTCAGGTACGTGTATTTCCAGGCCCATAAGCATTAGTTTTACTGTATCTGCATCAGGGAAGAAAGTGAAAATACCGCCGTGTAAACAGAGAGCAGTACTTCAACCCCACATCTCCCCTTTTGAGTGAGCGCATGGGCACATGAAGAGCAAATGATTCTTAGATATATAGCCCACCTAGGTAAAGCACTTTCAAATGTACTTCATTTATTTATTCTAGGCCATTTTTTGGCCCAAAATCATCAAAAATTACTGTCTCTAGTTTCATTGTGCCCTTTTGAAATTGTCCAGATTTTGCACTAAGAGTCTAAAGCCACAGCAAAGTAGTAGGCCAAGAGGAAAAGCTTTTGAAGAGTTCCCACAGCTGTGAAAACATGGGCCTCAGGCTGTGTGTAGAGTTACTTCAAACAGCTGCTTCAGGTGACTAAACACCTTGAGTCTCATTCATCAAGTGTTGTTTATACTGGCTGACAGACCAGACTTGGAGAATTAACTCTGAGAAAAAAAAGATGTACTACATACCAAGTATGGGAAAGGAACTGAATTCCCTAAATAAAGGGGAGAAAAAAAAAAGAGGGGGGTGATACCTTTAAAGTAAAACAGATGAGGGCTAATTTTATTTCATGTTAATAGGCCTTTTGATGCCCTTTGCATGTTTAAAATCAGAGGCAAAACAGTATTTATGGTTTGCCACTTCATAGTCATGGAAATAAGTGATTTGAATGATCCCTGTACATTGACAAAAAGCTCAGCTAACCTGGTATAAAATCTCAATTGTTAATTAGTATCCTTAAATAACCTGTTAAAACAAGTCCCTTCTTCTTAACCATCTTCAGCACAGAATATCAGGAAAAAAATGCCCATTGCTGCTGCCGCCTCCTCCCTGCTCCCTTTTAGCATCAGATTGTACAGATTCCACCCATAGTTTTCGTACAGGACTTATTACTCAGCTTAAGATAATATTCTTTCATCTCATATCCATATGAGAAGGTGACATGATAAGATATTTGCAATCATGTAACTGCTTTGCATGGATCAAAAGAGGAATGAAAGAAAATGACACAAGTTAGTGTCAAGTGAAGTGCTACTAGTTAAGTAAGCTTTAAATATTGAAGGGGATTTTTAATATTTCCTTTTAATCTTGAAATCTGTCACTTGGTGATTTTTTTATAACATTGGAGTTGTTGCTAACAACATTTTCCATAGTTTCATTCAGTCCAAATGCAAAAAACCCACCTCATCTCAGTCATGGCAAATGTTGTAATTTCTACTGGCAATTTCTCATCTGCAACCCGGGCAGATTTCAAAGAAAAGGACATGTTTTTCAGGCGCTGGGGTACTGTTGAGATCCTGATGTTTGAACACTGGCACTAGAACATAGGCCAACAGTGAGATTTTACTGTTTTTCTTTTTTCTTAACAAGCAGTCAGACTGCGAGGGTGAATATTTCTTACGAGACAAAAATAGCGTTCAAAGGCAGAATTTAGTAGTAGAATATTATTTTAAAAGAAGATTGTTTCAGGAGGCTGTTTCCCTGACAAACTTGATAAATAGTTTGGCAGATACTTAAGCTGTTGGATTTGCATATGCATATAAAGGCACTGAAGAAAAATACCAGGTGGTTTACTTCTTAGCTCTTCTGAATAACAGAAAGTCGATGGCAGTAGATTTGCATCTTACTCTGTGGAAAAAAAGTTTCTCTGAGAAAAAGAATTGAAGAAAAATAGAAGAGTAGCAGGCTTAAAATTTGATGTGAGGGATATTGAAGAACCAGATTCTCCTTTTACTTTGGGTGGAATATGTTCTTCACAGATAAGGATCTCCCATTGGTTTTTACCTAGACTGAAAGAGGCAATTCTAATTGGAGTAAAAAAAAAAACTAAGTAATCCAGTGTATACTCAAAATAAAATGATAAAATGACTGGAATAAAATCTTATTCTTTTCAGTCTTGAAACAGTGATATCACAGTATCACACAGTATCACAGTATGTTAGAGATTGGAAGGGACCTCGAAAGATCATCTAGTCCAATCCCCCTGCCGGAGCAGGAACACCTAGATAATGTTACACAGGAACGCGTCCAGGCGGGTTTTGAATGTCTCCAGGGAAGGAGACTCCACAACCTCCCTGGGCAGCCTGTTCCAGTGTTCCGTCACCCTCACTGAGAAGAAGTTTCTTCTCAAGTTTAAGTGGAACCTCTTGTGTTCCAGTTTGTACCCATTACCCCTTGTCCTATCATTGTTTGCCACTGAGTAGAGCCTGGCTCCGTCCTTGTGACACTCCCCCTTTATATATTTATAGACACTGATAAGGTCACCCCTCAGTCTCCTCTTCTCCAAACTATAGAGACCCAGCTCCCTCAGTCTTTCCTCATAAGGGAGATGTTCCACTCCCTTAATCATCTTTGTTGCCCTGCGCTGGACTCTCTCCAGCAGCTCCCTGTCCTTCTTGAACTGAGGGGCCCAGAACTGGACACAGTACTCCAGATGCGGTCTCACCAGGGCAGAGTAGAGGGGAAGGAGGACCTCTCTCGACCTACTAACCACCGCCCTTCTAATACACCCCAGGATGCCATTGGCCTTCTTAGCCACAAGGGCACAGTGTTGGCTCATGGTCATCCTGTTGTCCACTAGGACCCCCAGGTCCCTCTCCCCTACACTGCTTTCTAACAGGTCGTTCCCCAACCTATCCTGGAACCTGGGGTTGTTCCTGCCCAGATGCAGGACTCCACACTTTCCCTTGTTATATTTCATCAAGTTACTCCCTGCCCAACTCTCCAGCCTATCCAGGTCTCGCTGGATGGCAGCACAGCCTTCTGGCATATCAGCCACTCCTCCCAGCTTAGTGTCATCAGCAAACTTGCTGATAGTACACTCAATTCCCTCATCCAAATCATTGATGAATATATTAAATAATACCGGTCCCAGTACTGACCCTTGAGGCACTCCACTAGTTACAGGCCTCCAACTAGACTCAGCCCCATAGACTACAACTCTCTGGCTTCTCTCCTTCAGCCAGTTCGTAGTCCACCTCACTACCTGATCATCCAGTCCACACTTCCTCATTTTAGCCGTGAGGATGCTGTGGGAGACTGTGTCAAATGCTTTGCTGAGGTCAAGGTAGACCACATCCACCGCTCTGCCATCATCCATCCACCGTGTTATTTCCTCATAAAAGGCTAAGAGATTGGTCAAACATGATTTCCCCCTGGTGAAGCCATGTTGACTGCCCCTCATAACCTTCTTATCCTTGATATGCCTTAAGATGGTACCAAGATAAGGTGTTCCATCACTTTCCCAGGGATGGAGGTGAGGCTGACCGGTCTGTAGTTACCCGGGTCCTCCTTCTTGCCCTTTTTGAAGACTGGAGTGACATTTGCTTTCCTCCAGTCCTCAGGCACCTCTCCCGTTTCCCAAGACTTGGTAAAGATGATGGAGAGTGGTCTAGCAATGACTTCCGCCAGTTCCCTCAGCACCCGCGGGTGCATCCCATCTGGACCCATGGATTTATGGATGTCCAGGTTGCTCAACTGGTCTCTAACCCATTCCTCATCGACTAAGGCAAACCGCTCTGTCGACCTGACTTCATCTAAGGTCTCAGGGGTACAGGGCTCTTCAGGACTGCCCGCAGCAGAGTAGACAGAGACAAAGAAGGCATTCAGTAACTGCCATCTCTTTATCTTCTGTCACCAGGGCACCCATCCCGTTCATCAGTGGGCCTACATTGCCTCTGGTGTTAGTTTTGTCTGCCATGTATTTAAAAAAGCTCTTTTTGCTGTCCTTGACCCTTCTTGCCAGGTTTAATTCTAAGGATGCCTTAGTCCTCCTAGCTGCCTTCCTACATCCTCTAGCAGCAGCCTTATATTCCTCCCAAGTGGCCAGCCCCTCCTTCCATGACCTGTAAACTCTCCTCTTCCACTTGAGCATACCCAGCAATTCCCTATTTAGCCACGCAGGTCTCTTGGCCCTCTTCCTTGACTTCCTACGTGTCGGGATGCTCCGATCTTGAGCACGGAAAAAGCAGTCCTTGAATGTCAACCAACTATCTTGGGCCCCTTTACCTTCAAGCAGCCCTGCCCATGGGATTTCCCCTAGCAATTGCTTGAAAAGGCCAAAGTTTGCCCTGCTAAAGTCCAGGGTTGCAATTCTACTTGGTATTCTACTAGTCCTACCACACAAGATCCTGAACTCCACCATCTCGTGGTCGCTGCAACCAAGGCAGCCCTCAACCCTTACTGCTTCGACCAGATCCTCCTTGTTAGTGAGGATGAGATCCAGCAGCGCTCCTCTCCTGGTCGGCTCATCCACCATTTGCAGGAGGAAGTTATCATCCATACACTGGAGGAACCTCCTGGACTGTGGCTGGGTTGCCGAGTGGTCCTTCCAGCAAACATCAGGGAAGTTAAAATCCCCCACGACGACCATGGCCTGTGACTGTGAGGCCGCTCTCAGCTGCCTGTATAAGGCCTCGTCAACTTCCTCACCCTGATCCGGTGGTCTGTAACAGACACCTACAACAGTATCCCCCCTGCCAGCCTGCATCTTCACTGGAAAAGATTAAATATTGAGTTGTTTATGTCCCTGGCTAACACGGTTTGGGACATTTTCCAATGTCTTTTACAGCACAGTAATATTGGGCTTGTAGCTGATACCTGCATTAGGCAAAACTTTAGAGATGCTTCACTCAGGAGTTGAAAGAGCATGGAAACTGCAAGGTGAATTCAGTACCAGGGTTGCTTTGGGATGTCACAGCTGTGACTTAGCAAGGGCATGGCTTGGACAAAGTTGTCTACTTAAAAGCAAGCATCTGGAGATGGGCAGGGTAGATTGAAGACCTCGATAATGAAAGAGTTAAGTCCCGGTCCTTTCCAGGTTGAGGTGCGTTTGGTGCCTCGGTATCCTCTTGCTGTTCCAGTTTTCTACCATGGTGGCAACGTTGAGAAGCGTGGGTTTCATGTACACACCCTGTTCCCTGCTCTGCATTTGCTCCTCTCACGAGGGACTCCGTGCTGGCTGAAGGGATTTAAGCACAACTGCAACTTAAATCGCAGAGATTAATGTATAGCTGTGGTCATACACAAAATATATCAGATTAATATTGGTTCCCTTTGCAAGGCTCCAGGGGGAAGTAAAATAGATTTGTAACATTTATTTTCAATAAATTATTTTTTGCCTCCAAACAATTTTTTTTTTCTATTTTGTTTATAATTTTTGACTGCACAGTGACTTTTAACTTATAATGGGTGACTTTCAGCAAGCCTTGGCAGCTCAGCTCATGTTAAAGCACGATGGTCTAATCGAAGCAAGCACTGGGCCTGTTTGGGTCACAGGGATGCTGTGCCTGTGGCCCTGCTGCCTCCGCTACAAACTTCTTGCTGCTTCTCCAGTGCATTAGTGGGTCTCTCATAAAATACTCCTGCATGGTGGAGGACCTGTGATCCCAATCCCTGGGAAAGAGGGCAGGCAAGCTGACGTATTGCCCAGGTGTCACTGTTTTATTAGGCGAGTGCCTCTCTCCCTCCTTCCCATCAACACTGCTCTCCCTGCCAGGCTTCAAGTGTTGCCACCCCGTCTCTTCATCCGGACAGGGCTGCCAGGAGCCACTTACATTTCTGTCCCTTGCTGGGAGTTGAACACTCTCCAGGTCCCCTGATTTCTTCCTCCTCCTCCTACTTCCAGGCTGGTTTGTTGTTCCGTTTTTGTTTTTTTTTTTCTCTCCCACTTTGATAACATAAAGTTTATTTATTTCCTTAATTAAAGCAGAAATTTCCCCGAAAAAGCAGGTCTTTTCTATGAATCTGAGCCATGACATTTGCCTAAAAAAAAGAATAATCTGGCCACTGGAATGAAAATAAAAGAAACTGATGATAATGAGAATCACCATTAGTAGCAACTGTGTGAATATGGTATTTTGTAGAGTGTGGCTCTATACTTAGCATGGAAGCTTACAAATAATCAGATATCTTCTCTTTGGACAGCTCAGACAGCAATTAAAAGGTAATGGTAACCTGAAAGATAGTAAATAATCACCCTGGAGGTATAAACAAGCCCCTCTCATAATAACATTGCAAGAGTGCTGGCATCAGTTTATAGCAGTTCAGATCAACTTCAGTGAGATGTTTCCCACGTTTCATTAGGCTGAGCTTGTTCCACTGGTTAAACAAAGAAAACACAGTAATAAATTATGTAGAATATACCTGGGCTCACAAGAGGACACATTAAGCTTTCACAGCTTGGGTTTTTTTCACATAATTTCTAATTTATTTTGTACTTTAAAAGTTTGTTTTGGCTGGGATTGAAATTTAATTTGTTCTTCAAAAAACACAACAATGCAAATTCAAAGAGGAAGCTTTTGTTTTCTCCCTAGGAGTTCTGAAAGGTAATAATTATGAAATGATAACATTTTAAATGAAAATGTCACTTGCAAAGGTTGAGGTTGAGAACAGCGTAGACCTATGTAAAGCGAGAAAAGTCACATTTGATTCATGAACATAAATACAACCAGAATGATTTAATTTTAAATCATCTGATGATTTATTATATAAATATTTCTTAATTTTGAAAGGAAATTCTTCAAAGCATGGATGTCTGTGAGAACACAATGTAGCTTTGGAAAAACAGTGCTTGTATTAATGGTAATAGTAGAAAGATGAATAAAATATTATAAACATATACCAGAAGAATAGTTATTTGTATAAATTCTAACAACTACTATTGAACAATACCCTAAATCAGATGTAGGAGTAAAGTTTTAGATTGTCTCTGTTCTCCATATTGTTACAGTGATCAGCATATCAATGGCCCTGTTTCTCTAGCTTTATTTTCCCCCACTCAATGAAAGTATTATGCCTTAAGGTTTAAAACAAATATATGTCTTCAAGTTTAGCTTTATACACTGTATTTCCTGATTTATCTGGAGAAATTTAACCCACTTTGCCTGCTACCTACCTGTCTTTTCTCCTGGTTTTATTCATGAACATAGATGTTTCTGTAAAGGGTGATTCATTGATAGAAAAACTGTTTACATGCACATTACCTGTGTCCTGTACATCTTAATCAGGCATACTCTCATTGTCTGCTTCAGCAATATATTTTGATGGAGTTTTCTCATAAATAATATATGTTGGGTTTTCCTTCTAAACACTGGAGTACATTTTATGATGAAAACATTGGTCCAGCTTTGGAGCTAGTATCACAGAGTTATTGCTGCCCAAGAGAATGACCTGCTAATATTTACACTGAATACATCTTACTGCCTTGCGACAGGGTATATCTCCCACACAGGCACTAAATATTTTCACATAGAGAAGTTTCAAAATGTTGCTGGGGGATATGAACTGATGGACAGGAGAAGAGCAGTTGATGTCATATACCTGGACTTGCGTAAAACGTTTGACACTGTCCCACACGACATCCTTGTCTCTAAATTGGAGAGACATCAATTTGATGGATGGACCACTCAGTGGATAAAGAACTGGCTGGATGGCCGCATACAAAGAGTTGTGGTCAATGGCTCAAAGTCCAGCTGGAGACCAGTAATGAGTGGTGTCCCTCAGGGATCGGCGTTGGGACCGGTCTTGTTTAACATCTTTGTCGCTGACATGGACAGTGGGATTGAGTGCGCCCTCAGCAGGTTTGCCGATGACACCAAGCTGTGTGGTTCAGTTGATACTCTGGAGGGAAGGAATGCCATCCAGAGGGACCTTGACATGCTTGTGAGGTGGGCTGATGCCAACCTTATGAAGTTTAACCATGACAAGGGCAAGGTCCTACATCTGGGTCAGAGCAATCCCAGGCACAGCTACAGGTTGGGCAGGGAAGAGGTTCAGAGCAGCCCTGTGGAGAGACTTCAGGGTGGTGGTTGATGAGAAAATGAACATGAGCTGGCTTCAGTGTGCGCTTGAAGCCCAGAAAGCTAACCGTATCCTGGGCTGCATCAAAAGGAGCGTGACCAGCAGGTCGAAGGAGATGATCCTGCCCCTCTACTCTGCTCTTGTGAGACCTCACCTGGAGTATTGTGTGCAGTTCTGGTGTCCTCAACATAAAAAGGACATGGAACTCTTGGAACAAGTCCAGAGAAGGGACACGAGGATGATCAGGGGACTGGAGCACCTCCCGTATGAAGACAGGCTGAGGAAGTTGGGGCTGTTCAGCCTGGAGAAGAGAAGGCTGTGTGGAGACCTCATAGCAGCCTTCAAGTACCTGAAGGGGGCCTATAGGGATGCTGGAGAGGGGCTCTTCATTAGAGACTGTAGTGATAGGACAAGGGGTAATGGGTTAAAACTTAAACAGGGAAAGTTTAGATTGGATATAAGAAGGAAATTCTTTCCTGTTAGGGTGGTGAGGCACTGGAATAGGTTGCCCAGGGAGGTTGTGAATGCTCCATCCCTGTTGGTGTTCAAGACCAGGTTGGACGAGGCCTTGGGTGATATGGTTTTGTGTGAGGTGTCCCTACCCATGGCAGGGGGGTTGGAACTTGATGATCTTAAGGTCCTTTCCAACCCTAACTATTCTATGATTCTATGATTCTAAGTAAGATGTAAGAAAGGACATAGTGGTTTGTATTTCCTTGCTGACAAAAACATCTCTGCACTGATTGCTATCCACAGCTCATTTCAATTTTTTGTTTGAAAAAGCTCAGACAATATTATCAAATCCTTCTTGTTTGTTTTACTTCCTCTGAATTCTGAATATAGCTGGTGACCCAGTTCTCCTAGTGCTGCAGTCTTGTTTTTTTGGCTGACACATTTATTTTGTCATTCAATGTCGTGCTATCAGTGAGGCTGAAGAAGCCATCCTTCTTCCTGAACTGTTCCTGAGCTAAGTTCATATGAGATTTGACTTGTGTTAAAAGTTACTTTTTCAGTACCCAAAATTAGGTGTCCTGGGATGCTAATTTTGATTGGACAAAGAAGGTTTCAGTTTCTGTTCCTGGGCTGTTGAATAAGGCTATGTGGAATAACCCAAGTTATTCTAAGGTTCTTAGTGGGAAATGCATTAATTCTAAACCCATTTCCTGTGTATGTGGATGTCTTTGAAAAGTGTTGTCAGAGTTGTGAATACAAGAGTAAATTTGTGGTGCAATTACGGTCAATAATACGTGTTTGTGAGGTTCATAAACCATTTTTTCCAGCATTTGTCTAGCTCTGTCTTGGCTATGGCCAAGAGACCAAAGGATACCTCATAACTGGTCATGAGAAAGGAAGTGGTAAACTTCCTGACAGAAGATTTCAGAATATTCACAATTACTCTCTACAGAAACACTCATGTCTGTGGCAAGTATGAGGAAGTTTCTTGGTAATCATTCCTTAACAGAATTGGCTTTTATTTTGGTCTTTTTTTCTTGTATTGAAGGTTAGCAGAATTTCACGAAAACAAGGAAGCTACCAAGGTTGTATCAATATATAAGTTGGAAAAGGGAATTCTGTATTTTGTCTGTAACTCTGTGTCATGAGATACCGGACATTGATTAGATACTAATTTCAACCATATAGCATAATTTTTACTTGAAATGAATAAAACCTCTTATGATTATCTGAACTAGTTCTGACTAGAATTTTCAGTTAATTTTGCCAAAACAAAACTAAAGGCAACACAGATATTCCTTTGAATAATCAAATGAAAATGCTCTTAACAGAACTCGCATTTTTTTGGTGTTAATTTAAAAAAATATTATTAAAAAAATATACTCTTTGAAAAGGAATATTGTTTAAAAAAGGGATTTGCTGGAAGGTGTTCTCACAGAAACTATTTTAAGAGCATATACTTATTAAAAAAGATAATTTTTTAGAATTTGTATTAGATACCATGTTTTTCAAGGTTTTATAGTCTTTGCTTACTAGGTTACAAGATTACAAGCTACTGAAAGCTACTTCTATCAAGAGTATACAGTGCTGGTCTAGAAAATCTAGTAGATTTGCAATGATTTTAGCGCAAACAACTGGAATTAGAAATTGAGCGAGGCTGTTAACATTCACATTTCACTTTGCCTTCTCTTTCAGCTTTTTAAAAACATCTGTAGTCACAGTTATAATGGGTTATCTACCTGTATCTTTGCACCTATAAAATGTTCAGTCTTTCTTGCTGAATATAGGTCAAAATGTAGTCAGACAGTGCTTAAACCTTCCTTGGACAAGACTTCTGTTTATTAAAATGGTGGACCTTACACTATGGGGTATTATTGTGATTCCCAGTTTGAATTTAAAAATACACAAATGAAAACCCAAAAGCTACATAGCTTGTATAATTATTATTAATTGTATTTCACGTACTTTGTTCATTATTTATGTTGTTTAGCAGCAGGTTAATGGTAATTCGATTCATTAAACTTTTGCAAAACATTTACGTATCTTTTGGTCCTTCTAAAATGAAAGCTAATGGTAGGGGATCATAATATACATTTCTCTTGCAATTTGAGCAATGGAAACTAAAAACAAAAAAATGCCAGCAAGACTTTTCACTGGGGCAGGTTGTTAGTCTTCAAGGAAAATAATCATCGTGATTGTATGAATCTCGAAGAAAGACCTTAAGAGTGGACAAAAATTCTTACCTGGATTTTTCATCTATTTCATATCAGAGGAGAAAAAATCTAGAAACTTGTTGTAGATCAGTAAAAAATCTCTTATTGACACCACTGCAGATTACAGAAGTGAAAGTTTTTATGTGGACTATCAGAAATGTTGATGTAAGGAAAATAATGGCCTTGCATTCAGACGTGGTCATGTTTACTGATAAGTATTTGGCACATTTAAATACTTCAATAGGACTGTTTTTACATGGGAAGAGTAAACAAATATTAGGGGGAAAAAACTTTCCAAAAAGAGATGCTAAACCAAACATACAGGTATCTCATTTTTACGTTGGTGTTAAAACAAGCCCAAGGCATTCTCCCACACTTTTTTCACCATTATCTTCACATGTAATAATAAAACATGTCTTTTGATTACTGTGCTTTCTATTTTCTCATGTCTGTATCTAATTTTTATACTATCTAGCCTTACCTTTCCTGTGTTAAAAAGTTTGTTCTTTTTTGGTAATGCAATCCAAGGTTGTGATTTAGTAGGTGGACATGCTGCTAGCCTCCGAACCCCCAGTTTTCTTGCTGAAAACCATTTTTAGTTGTAAAATATTTCAGAGCAAGATATGTATCAAACTACAAAATGAGACTGCATTTAAGTGATGTATTTTTAAGTTCATATAAAAAAGGAGGAGGCAAAATTGCCACTTCAGAAATACATAATTGCAAAAGCCCAAAAAAGTACAGTATGTTTTAATGCTATTCAAAACCTAATGGTCCCACAATGATTTCTAAAATATCAGTGCATTTAGAATGCAAAGTTACTGACATATATATGTTCAAAGTTCCTTTAATATATATGTTCTCAAAGTTATTTGGTCCATTTATGCTCTAACACTTAAACTGATACACACATTAAAAAAAACAAGAATATTATAATGTTCATGTAAGATAATCTATTAAATTTGGAGAAATTTTCCACAACACATTTACGATGTGTGAAAAATGGATAAATCAATTTTTTGTCCTGGTGTTACATGATTTTCTTGCATGTGTGCATTCAGTATATAGAGTTAAAAGTACAGACTCTCATAACTAGCAGGAGATCATAAGCTTCAATATATTTCTTTGGTAAAAAGCTCACTGCAGGTCTTGTTTTAAGACCTTTGTGGTGTTACAGCCAGATGCAATATTCATCCCTTGAAGTTCCTGTCAATGGAAGCCTTTTCATTGTTTTCAATGGATACTGGAGCAGGCCCTTATTATTCTTCTGAGGCATAGTCTCCTTTGTTGTGATCCAAAAACCATGTGATTATCAAGACAGAGGAGATAGTGTATATGAGTGAGTGATTTATGCTTTGCTTGTTTCTGCTGTCTACAGGACATGGGTTTGCTACAAGGTGAACTCTGAATTCAGGAAATTAGCCACATTGTCAGCAAATTTGCTTGTCCTTCTTTAGCATTATGAACAGCCCATTTTTCATGTTTTAGAAATATCTTAATGCTGGACTTTGATATATTATTACCACATGGTCATATCACAATAAACTTTTCACTGCATACATACAGACTTAAGATTCTTAAAAAAATAGTATCAAAGGAACAATACCCTTGGGTCCCTGCAGAGATCCAAAGAAAAAGCTCTCCTGAGCTGGCTCGGTTTTACTTTTCCCATAGAGAATCACAGTACACAGGAGTCAGGGGTTCCAGTCTCAAATTTACCCTGAAGAATGAGGAATCTGGGGAAAAGAAACACACAGACAGTATGGGTAGTCGGGGAGAGAAAGATGCCAAGATGCTTAAAAGCGGTAAACCAAAAATAACATTAAAAGCTCAAAACTGTCAATGTGCTTTTATCTAAAAGCAACACATACTGATATCAAGGCAAGTTTTATGTGTGGTAAGGCTATGTAAGTCCCTAATTTGTTACATGAAAGAGAAGCTGCACTTAGGGTCTGCTCTTTTTTAGAGAATTTTTTATTACTGGAAGGGAAATTATGAACCTGTCCTTGAGAAGAAGGCAGGAGTTTTTTATCTCCCTTGCAAGAGGACTGGGAATTTACCTTTCCTACATGTTTTGTTTAAGCAGACAGAAGTAGAGGAAGGGCTGATTAAGATTCTCTAAGAGTGGAAGAGGTAGTCCTGAGCCAAATCTGATGGCCAGGTGTGTAATTTGGGAAACACAATTTGGTTTTTGGATGGGTTTTTTCCTCTCAGAGTCCTTGTAAATAGCAAAATGGTGACTCTCTGAGCTGATTTGTATCTATACTGAGAGCAGGGTTTTGTTAAGAGATGAGACAGCTGTGAATAAGGGCTTTGTTTTCTGTTATTAGCTACAGGAAAGGCTAGTGTGTCCATTTGAACTTAACTTTCTACCCTTTCAAAGTATTAGCCCGAGGATCTGAAAGCAAACAATTTTTTTAAAAAAGACCATCATTTTTATTAAACTTGAAACTCCTTTCTTTGTGGCTAATCAAGTACTGGAAGAGTGGCCCAGTGGGTATGTTAGAAGAGGTTATCATTGAAGTTGTTCATCATCCAGTTGCAGAAGGCTGTGAGTAACCCTCTCTAGCTCTAAGGTTGGACTTCTTTTGAGCAGGGATTGGGCCAGATGACTCCAGATCTGCCTCACAAATTTAAGTATTCTGTGTTTTTCTGCCAAAATGAGCTACGCCAAACCCAGATATGTGTAGCTGAAGTTTGTGTTGGTTTTATAGCATTTACTGACTTAAAGCATGTATTTGGGAAGGAAAGCGGGGCACAGATCTGTTTTCCAATGAAACTAGATATTTTCTATCTATTAAACATAAATACTTCTCATATCTTCCCTTTTAGATATGTAACAATAGGAAGCACGTCTAGCAATTTTAAATTGACAGAAGTACTTTGTACTGAAGCACTCTGCATTCTGCTCTGGCTCTTTATTAACACTGTAAAATACTGAAGTGCAGCAGAGAACCACTGAGTCAAAAGAAATTAACGCAATATGTTGAAATAATGAAAATATCCCTGGAGTCAAAGAGGATCCCAGTATCCCCCATAGCCTGCAGTCTGGAAGTTTGCAAATGCCACTGAGCAGGTTGGCTGTGAAGCAATCCTGTTTAATAGTGCTCAGCTGCAAAGGTAGCCCTCACCTCTCCAGAGCTGACAATGCCTCCCTGCAGCATCTAACCCTTTGGGTTTTGGAACTCAGCTCTGTATTTCATAAACCAGTTTCAAACTCCAGCAGATTGGCTGCTGTGGGCTCAATATCCAAGCAGGCAAAAAGAAACTCTTTTCTAATTTTGTAAAACATGGAGGCTTAATACACTGAATTTTAGTGACAGAAAAGTAGCTCAGTAGCTTTTTGTGGAGGGAAGGATAACAGGACCTTTCTTTTTATATTCCTCTAATTCTCTCTGAAAGCATGAGCTTCCTCTTACATATCTAAGATCGCTCCTGGAAACAAATCTCAAGGTGTACATTTTCACGAAAAACCTGTACGTAGAATCCTTTTTACTATGTTTCTGTTCCATGTAACTTCCCATGTCTTGAGTTTTTCCATTCAGGAGAAACTGGGGGATCATTTTGGTGATTATTATTTGCTCATAACTATTAAGTCTCATCGACCACATCTTACAGTCTCATGTGCAATGGGATAAGTTCAAATGAGCTTACTGCATTAATATTTTTAGACCTGATCTGCATATTTTATCCTCTTTCTTTGGTGATCTGAAGCAAGTTTACTTTATAATAATCAAAGAGTTCCCCCTTTCCCTGTGTACCTTTATTACAAGATAGAATATTTTCTTCAAAACACATAACAAAAAAGCTGCATGGATTTCCAGGACAAATGACATTACAACTGTAGCTCTACAACCTGACTTAAGATCATAACAGAGTAAGTGAGCAGAAAAAGAAAAAAATATTGTTTATAGCCACCCAACCAGAATAGACATGTTCTTCTAACTTATTGCTATAATTTACATTTGCAAACAGACAGTTCCCAAACATTTCTTGTAGGGCTCTGGATGTTCTTCCTCCCACTTGTAAATGGAAGACTCTGATTTCTTATGATTTCTTTGCACTTCTGTTTCTTTTTCTTGCTAGCAAAACTGAAGTGAAAAAGGCCCCTAGATGTTCCTGGACATTTGGAATGGACTGTGTTGAGTTTGGTTGTGAAACAGGGGAAAGTTCAAGAGATTAGAGCTTGTTCTTTTATTTGAATCAGTTGAGCTCAAGAACTCCAATAAGTTGTAATTCATACCTGGCAAAAACAGGAGCATTATTCTTGGGAGCCAGCATGCTGCTTTCCGCAAGCAAGGGTGACTTGGGCAGAGGCCTCAGACCCTTCTTTAAATAATTCATCATTTGAATCTTTATTACAGGCCTGGTAATCTACTTTTATTTGCATTTAGCTGCATTCGCTATCTACTTGCTACTTTAAAGATCTAAATCTTTCTGTGCAATGCCAGAGTTGTTGATCCTGCTGCATGGATTAGCCATTTAGAAGTGTGTTCTTGGCTGTGCAGGTTCATGCATCGTATCCATTCCTCTAACATTAGGAACACCACCCATTGACAGCAGGCCTTCATCAACAAGTACAGTCAGAAAATGGCCAGGAATGTCAAATATTTATCCCTTTTAAAAAATTTAATATGTTCTCCTGGGGCCTGATTACAGAATTTTTTAATGCTTACAAATTTCTTCAGTGCAACAGTACTAGTTTGTTTCCAAGGAAACAAATGTACTTATACTGCACTGCACACATTCTTAATCATTAAATTCTATAATCTCCTTGGCTCGTTCTTTCTTTTTCTCTCTCCCCCCGTCTTTCTTTGAATAGGTACCTTCTAAAAATTGTTTGGGGTTTTTGGTGTTTTGTTTTTTTTTTTACTGGAGTCCCTAGATACTATTTAACTGCAGGTAAATTTTCAAATATGTTCTCAATAAAAGATTGTTTCAAACTACTGAAAAAAACCCAACCTTAATTGTCAAGAGCTTTTATGAAATCATCTTAAGATAAATATGTATTCTTTATTCTTCTGCTACTTAATGTGCAAATTTATTTTTCTGAAGCAGATCTTTACTGTTGTTTGATGTGAGATGGCCGGATATGAGTGATATTTAAAAATCAACCTTAAATATATTCCTTTTAATTCAGGCTCTGCAGATTATATATGTTTAGGTAGCACTGTTTCTGTAGAGGAAAAAGTACATAAACATATATGGTACATTACAGATATATGTATTTGCATATAAGATGCTGACTTTGAATTCTTCCTTCAAAATATACTAAATATTAACTGAGAACTAATAGGAGCTCACTGGAGGGACGACACATTTTTAAAGTGACGTTTTAGCATTCAGACCATTCATATTCTTCAATCTGAGCGTAAATTTTATCTAAATGATTTCAGAAGAAAATTGATTCATTTGACTATAGTGCTCCTAAGACCAGTGGGAAGCTCATCATCTTAATATTGAATCTGTAAATCCTTTCCACTAGGGATGATTAACAGCTTTGTCAAGTGTTTATTTTACTTTAAGAAGAATATGTAATTTCCTGGCATAACTCAGACAGATTTCAGTCTATTTCTTCTTTTGCATGTCACATTCATGCTGTAGGTTAGCATGATCTAGCCTACCTCTATTAGACTTCTATTTTGTGCAGTAAAAGGATAGCCTAATAAGTTTTCATAGTTTAATGAGCATACATCAGTTTGCCCTATGATTCATTTATACTTGATAAATAAAAAACCCTCAGCAGTCCTGATAAGAAGTAATAACAGGGAATTACTTCCAGATGGCACTTTTGCTATACTACACGTGTGGTCTTGAGCTACCCATGGGACATAAACCCTGTATTAGCACAGTGATGGGCTGCTCACATGACTGCTATCTGGAAAGTAGTGGTGAACCCTTCTTAGTGGCAGGACAAGGACAAGCAGTAGGCTTATGTGGAAGTATTTAGCTGTGCAGTGACATTTACATGCTCAGCTTTGCACTCATAGTCTAGGGGCAGGCATAAACAGAAGCTAATGCAAAAGACAGTGTCCTGTGTGCAGCAGTATTGTTCTGGTTCAATTAAGATGCCTTAGCTGGGCTAGCTGATAATCTACAAGTACTTAATTATGTACTGTGTTGGGCAATAAAAGGTTACCGAAATATGCCCAACCCCTAAAAAAAAAAAGAAAAAAAATTGCACTTGTATAATTTTCCATGTCTAATGATATAAAACACCAAACCCTTTTTGGGGATTTCATTTGCGACCTTTTCCTTCCTTAGCTGCTCACATAAAATATCTATCTGTGTTTTGGCTACAGCTTCAGTGTTGAGTGTAAGATATTATATAACAAAGGGAGTGAGAAAAAGGTATAACGACAAAAAGGTATATCAAGAGATTACTATGAAAGTTTACAAATCTGAATTATTCTCACTTGTACAAGACAGGAGAAAATTCTGTCCTTGTGCTGCTGTTTGTCCAGCTAAATCTCAGCTTTACGAGGGAGTGAAGGTGGGAAGAGTACATGAACAATTTAACTTTACAGTGGCCAGTAATGTGCCGTATCTGGTCTGAACCCTCTTGTGCACATTGATAAAGTAGCAGATTTCGGGGGAGTTGGGGGGTTGGGGGGAGCCAGTTTGCTAGAATCTGTAGTTTCTCTTCTGAGATGAGATTAATTACAGCAAAAAACATTGGTGAATGCTCCTTCTTTAAGAATAAATGTTGTAAGCATGATTGCCTTCAAAACAGGAGTGACACAAATCTATTCTGTTCTGAAACGGGATCATCAAGTGTTGTTTGGTTTTGGTGTTTTTGCAGAAAGTGCTATGTGCTCTTTTCTCTCCAATTTCCTGCTCAAAGTCTAAAATAGAAATTGCAGATTAGAAAATCCTTTGAGAATGGGGTTCAGCAAGTGAAACTGCTTGAAGGTAAGTTTCATACTAGTTTGACTGAATTTAATGAGCCATTGTTAGGAACCAAGCAAGCAAGTATTCTAGTGAGGCAGGAGGTATACACAAGCTGTCTTTTCAAGAAACCATTGTAAATCTAGTAACAAAGAGAGCCTGACTTTCTCCTTGAATTACCATGTTGACAAAAAGTATACTGCATGCACTGATAGGAAATGAGATACATTCCACTAGTAAAGAAAATTAGACCTTAAATTTAACTCTATAACGCCTAATGTCAGGGGCAAGCGAAAAGCCAGAGTCATGCTGAAAAGCAAGCTGTTGCATTAGAGTGAAACACAGGCTGTGTATAACTCCTTGTTCTGAAACAGAACATTTTGTGCAACTTTGCTGATGATTAACAAATGTATTTTAACACAAACTAAAAAGCACAGGGAGAAAAAACAGAAAACAAAACCAAGACTGCAGCAAGCTGTGTCTTTAACCAGTAGGAATTAAACAATTCACTTTGTTACCTAGGAGGCATCAAGGTAAAGGTCTCCAGTTCTGAGGGGTTGTGTTCACTCAGTACTTGCTAACCTTGGGCTGGCTGGTTACAACATGTATCTTTTCTTCAGCCTGAAAAGGGTTTTTTAATATTTAAAATTATTAGTTTATAGTATCCATGTAATTTCTTCAGCCATAGGGCTTTAATTTCTTTGATGTGCATCTCTGTTCCAGCTGGTACTCCTACCACTCCTGCTGTCTCTTAGCCCTAAGTAAGGTTTCTCTCTTTGTTAAAGCTGGTGCCACTGATTTATCCTCAGCTCTGAGAAGGGCTTTTATCCATTTTAAAAGTGATGCTGCTGAGACAGCTTTCCTTTGCCCTGAGAAGAAGATTTTTTATTCATGTTTGGTGGTTGGTTGGTTATTTCACATGTTTTTTCCTTTCCTGTACAAAGTATGTTTATGGAGATGTGTATTTCTCTTGGGTTGTTTGTGGGTTCCCTTTATCCTGTGCTCATTCCCAGCCAAAGCATTTGGGGGTAAACAGGAAATTTCCCCTCTTTCCAGGAGTGTGTCACTCCCCAGCCAATGGGAGCCACACAGTATTGCTCTAAAGAAGATCTCGGCTGCACTAGAGTGGAAGACAAGAACTGAGATTTTTCTCACTCAGGGTCTTTTGTCAGAGAAGATTAGGCTGGACCTTTCCCCTTAAAATATTGAAAAAGTGTTTCCTCCATATATGTTCTGGAGCCAATAATTTCCTTATGACTCTAGCTCATAATCTGTTATTTAAAATAAATGCATTTAGTTTATACACTTGTGGCTTCTAGACTCACCTTCCTAGACTGTTTTCCTCCTTTTAATGGTTATCATCTATTCTATACTCAGTACTCGACAATTTTATTTTTAGGAATGTATATAATATGAAAAAGTTTTATACAGATAGCTAAAGGTATCTTTTGAAGTCATCTGGTCTTCTTTGGTGTCTTAGGTTGTTGGAACACACCAGAAACATTTATTTTATGTACCACCTTTAATGTAGACAAATCCTAAGATATTTTATATTAATCTTAATAAAAGTAGTACATATCAAATACCTGAAAACTAATAAAATTCAACAGAGTTAAATTTATAAGATCCTATGAAAATGCTGCAGATCACTCTTAAAAACAGACTCTGAATATAGAAGTTGCTGATCAGGAGAACTCAGAGACTGGACACTCAAGTGAAGGCTTTTTCTCAAAGGATCCTGTAACACCTGAAGCAATTCAGAATCTATTGTTAAAAAAGAAAAAAAAAGGGGGGGGGGGGGGGGGGAAGATTTTATTTAGTTTTAAAAGTAGCAAGTCATTCCATCAAAGACAAAATTAACTTGTAACTTGGTATAACTGAAGGCCCTGCTGTCATCTACATGCTGAGAAAGAGTTTCAGCTTTTTAACAGTTTTCTTTTTTGGAGTCAGAATTATGAATGATCTGGAATATCTTATATTGCCTGCAGACTAGACAAAATACTGTTATGCAGGCCAACAAATAAAGCTTTGCACTAATCAAATGCTCTGCTGAATAAAATATGAGCATGTTATTTTGCATAATAAATAGCAAGCCAAAATATAAATTGAACAGTAGTACTAATAAATAAATAAGATCATCTAAAGCTGGTTTTCCGAAACAAAAATGTCTAACTTCATCAATTATGCATGTACGTGTGTGCACATGTATGAGTGTGCATTAGTGTGTGTAAAGGGAGAGGTAAAACGGTAGCAATATATGATGTTTTCTCTACCTTTTGGTGTCACTCTCTCTTTGGATTGTTGAGAGCTGTACTGGAGAAACGAGAACCTTTGGCAGTACTTTTTCTTTCTTTCCTGATATCTTGCTGAAAATGGCATAAGGTTAGGTGCTATCTATAATGCAAGGAAGGTGAGAAGCTGCTCCTGTCAGTAGTGGCAGGTGCTCTTAATACAGAAAGAATGAGTTAAAGAAACACTTCTTGCTTTCTCTTGCAAATCCAACACCTTGCATTCAGTTTCTGTTTTCCTGAAACAAAACAGTTCCTCTCTGAATTGGTATAAAACCAGTTGAACTATTTCATTTATGGTAGCTGAGAGTCTGGCCCCTACATCTGCACGTAGGTGACTGAAGACACACTACGGGATTGCAGGTGCCTGCCCAGAGCATCACTTCCCAGGTGCTGGTGCTCCCTGGCTTTGAGAAGTTTTATTCCAAACAGGGAAGACCAGAAAAGGGGACATATTTTATTTTTCATATGTGTAGATTTTCAATAAGAGACTCTAAAGGAAAAACCAGCCTATTGTGGTAGTGAAGACCTGTTACGTACATTAACAAAAAAGCTGTTGGGACAAGGTATTTCCAAACAGTTCTGGCATACATTTTAAGCTTACATCTCCTTTATTTCCTTCCTATATGCAGACTATACGGAGATGTCACGCTAGACTTTAATTTTTGACTAAAAGTCTACAGGACAGAAGGGATTTGTGGTACCCCTGCCAAAAATCCTTACAGCAATTGAAATGAACACAAACAAGGGTGCTTTTTTGGGGGGGAAGTTGTGTCATCTGGCACCACTGGCCACCACCAAAGCAGTAACAAGAATCTGAGGATTTTGGTAAATTTTCATTTATCTCATTTCCTCTTCTCTTTTTTTTTTTGTTTCCAATCATGAGAGATCATTGGCTTATTTTTGGAGCAAATATCAGGAAACTGCTTTGCCTCTTCTCTTTGCTTTCAGTTTCTACTCTGAGGCTACAATGAAGAGCCAAGCAGGGGTCCTTCTGGTAGGGTACAAAGGTTTTTACGGTAGCTTACAGCTTTTCTTCATGTCAAACTGAAGCTCTCAAGGGGGCAGTGTCTGAATCTCCAGGGATGGAGGGAGCAGAGCAAACAAGAAGTGAACTTGTCTTAGGGCTGCACCACACTCAGTCCTTTCCCAAGTTTCTTCTCAAAAATAACACCTAGAAGACACCTACAAGATATGTAAACTCAGTCCTTTCCCAAGTTTCTTCTCAAAAATAACACCTAGAAGACACCTACAAGATATGTAAACCCATAATGGGAGGATTATCTTTAATTCCTCTCTTTTTTCTGTTCCACAAAATCAGGCAATGCCAAAGACCATTTGCTGTTATTTCTCAATGAATCTAGGGTTGGGACATATTTTTCCTAAAGCTACAGCTCATGTTTTCAGTTACAGCTTTAAATTTTCCCCTTTGATAACCATAACCACCACCTTCCCCTCTTCTTTGGAATACTCATTCCTTCCATATCTCCCTTTAGGAAAAAAAGAAAACCACCTGAGATTTTTTACTTTTTCCCCCATTACCTCCTAATGCAACAAGTTTAATCTTCAGAACTGTTCTCCCACTTTATCTCAACTAATGCCCATCTACTATTCAGGGAAGCACCCTCACCCCATCCTGCTGTGAACAACCTGGATATCTATAGATAACGTCACATTCAAATGCCCCAGATGTCTGGCTTTCTGCTTAGAATCCATAATCCTGAACATAATCTTTAACCTGTTCTTTTATTTGTAAATTGACATGAACATTTTCCATAGTGACAAATACAGAGAAACTTAACAAGACCCGTGTTCATAACAACCATTTTCTAAAGTCAAAGTTCCTTTTTCCAGAAACAGTTAATCCTAAATGAGCACACTTATAAAACATATTACCTATTTGCAGGTAACTTGTTATTAGAAAACAAGGTCCATATTTGTCATGTAATTTATTCTCAGTCAGTAACTTAAGTGTGTCTTTTTGTCTCTTGGACCTCTAGGTATGTTAAAAAAGAATAACAAATCCTATTAAATGAAAGGATTTATATTCACATTCCTGCTTTCTACTGAATATGTTTTCCCTTAAAACTTCTTGGCTTGCCTGTTGGTGATGGATAACACCACATTTTATTAAAGATCTGCAAGTTCTTCCTGCAATGTTATATACTGTATGTCTTTTTAGACAGTAAGTTTTACCAAATCTCCTTGGATTTCCATAGGTGATAACAGGGAAGAAGAATAATGAGATGAAACTTTTTCTTTCATTTTTTTTTAATTGAAAAACAAATTATTTCATAGTTTCTCATTAGTTATTTCCATGGATTCTAATGACAAGGTGCCAACTTTCACACTTGAAACAGGTTAATTAATCAGGTAGTAATGAAATTGGATGATACCTGCATGTTGGTGTGCCACAGCTCCCAGTAATGTGCTTAAAACGTCTGTAAACCTGAAAGGATATTTTCAGCTTCAGCTCTTCTCAGCACTGTATAAATAAATGCTTGCTAGCTAATAGGCAAACTATTTTTAAAGTTACACTTTGGTTACCATTATTACTTATGTGACATAAAGTAGATGTTGATATTTCTGCTCTTTTTAAGAATATAAAGGGACACCAAGAAAGCTGGAAGTGTTTATTTTCCTTCTATCCCCTGGCCATATGTGTTAAATATTTTAATGCTATTTCTTTCCCCTGGAAAAAAAAAAAAAAAATCACTTTCATGATCTTTTAGGGTAAAATCAATGCAGGAATCCAAGCGATTAGGAAGGGCCAAGGTTAACAAAGTAGCACGTGTGCACAAGGAAAGAAACACATTTGGGAAAGAGAAAAGGGGAAGAAAAAAATGAAGTTTTAGGTTTCCTGAGAGCAAGTATAAATAGCTGTGTGAAAATACCTAATTTAAGAAATATCTTAGAATTTTTTAAAGAATCCCAATGAAGTATCCTCATCTAGAAGTGTCACTTATAGCCTGTTGTGTTGGAAGGGATATAAAGAAATTGTTGATTTAAATTTCTATGTTTGAAGTTTTAAGATGCAGGTGGTTGAATTATTTGTGACAAATAAAATATTCCACAAATTTTATATTATTTTTTTTTCTTGCCTGTGATTTGCTCACACAGCTATTCTGATTTCTGGGAATGTATTTGTTTTGTTTGTTTTTTTTTTTAATATTTACTGGATAGTTTATGCAAACAAGTGTTGGACTTATGCACTGATCATTTCTACCAGTCATTGTTTATAGTACATAATTTGTTATCAAAATCAGATGGGTATTGTTTCCATTCTCTCTCCGGATATTTGACTGTTTTTAAAATGGAGAATAACAAGGTTAAAAAGTGAACGAAGAATACCAAATAAAGTTCTTTCTTATATGAATTTTTGAACAAATAAACATAGGGGCCCAACTTAAAAGGTCTTACAAATATTTGTATAAATAAACTAGTCAGAGCTCATCTCAACAGTAGCAGAGAGCAAATAACATGACCCCACAGAAAACAGCAAAGCAAACTTCCAAGACATATATGTAGAAGTAATCTTAAACAAGTATTTTGGATTGTTTGACCACGTATGTCCCAGTGTTTTCTCACAGTGAGCTGGCTACTGAACTTGAAGGCACATTCCTAAGAAATGAGTTCAAGTATCCAACCCAAAGCATTCTATGATTCTGTGAACTAAATTCATAGTACTTATTGGAATTATTTTTTAAATAACCCTCTTAAAAACATCCTTTTATTTTTCATGTTAATTTCTGATAATTTTTTTTGTAAGCCTAATAAAAGATTTCAAGAAAATTCTATTGATTGGTAAGAAACTTGGCTATGGAAACAGCCAATAATTTTCTTTACTTCCTCTAGTTCACTCTTCTAATATTTTGGTCCATGTTTTGTTTCCTGGGAGAAGGATTGCATGTTTTCTTGCATTTAATCAGTGGAATCATCAGTTGGGAACAATTTTCTTTCCTGGGATAGAACTTAATATAGTTGGAAGTACCAGGAAGTCATCAAGTAATTGATAAATGCAGTGAATAAATGGTGGCTTATCCAACAAAAGTGAAATTTAAGTTCTCAGGTCTAGGTGGTCTAAAAAGATTAAACTTCACTCTGCTAGGGTTTGCTGAATAGTGATTCCACAACCAGTGCATCTGTCTTGTATATCTCTCTTTTTATTTTACATTACAGTTACCAGCCATGATCTTCATTCAGAACTTACTGTGGATGACAGGCCATAATCCTTATTCATGACCAGCTATAACAAAAGAAAAAAGAACAAACTCACCCAAACCCAAAAAACACCAATACAAAATAAATAACCCACCATGGAAAACAAAAGCCTTTCATTCTACTTAGAGAGAACAACAGTACATTATGCAGAGTTTCCCTTATTCTAAGAGCAGTATAGAGATATAACAAATGCCATAGCAGAGATCTTTTTAAAGCATTTGTTTAAAAAAAGATTCAGCTTCCCTAGGTTGTGGTGAAGAGAAAAAAACAAGGTGGAATTGCAAACATGCATATCATTACTGCAACTGCATTCCATTTATTTTCCTTTGTAAAATAAATTACATAAATGGGGTTTGCATTGTTAGCTATTCTTCACCCAGAGATTGGGATAATTAGGTTTCGAATACAGTGACGTTTTAAAACACATTTAATTTAGTAAAATTGGTAAGGAAGCTACAGCAATTAAAAATAAAGGACAAAAGTTTCTTTTGCCTTACTGGGTAATTTGGGGTGAATTTAGGCTATGGCATTAGAAGTACAAAAGGTAACTAAAAATGCCATTAAATGAAATGTTCCCAGTCCAAGCAATTTCCTTCTTAACAGAAAGTAAAATACAAACAGAGATTACTAAAACCCTGCTGTGTTTAATTTAAGTGTATGTAAGCCTTTTACTCACAGTTATTTTGTCTGGAGATAATCATGTAGATCCTCAGTGGTCAGAGCTGTGAAGCGTGTGTTGTCAAAAGTTGCTCACTCTTTGATTCCCCCTCGGTTCTGTCAGCCATGGTTCACATCATGCAAGCTCAGCTCATTCATCTTCTGACAGGGTGGGATTCTCCCATTTCTGTCTCCATCAATTTGTTCCTGTCGCCTCTGGATTGCTTGCAGAAATACCAAAAAAAGTGTGCGAGTTGTGTGTAAATTATTGTTATTTATGTGGCTAACAGTAACAAACTGTAGGCATAGAGCATATTAGCTCTTTACAGCATGACAGCAACAGGCAGGGTAGGTTTTTAAACTAAAGGAAAAATTCAGCATCTACTATAGATTCATTATTCTACAGAAATGAAACAGTTAGAGATGCATTAGATACAGAACCGTACAGTGACAAAGGCAGTGTTCTGGAGAGGTTTGATTTATACATCTGAGAAGCAATTACATGCAGCAAGAAATTAGGGACCAGTGCTGGCAACACAGTCCTCTGTAAAGTGAGGAAGTTAATGCAGATTTTGCCTGCAAAAAGGGGTGCCGCAGGGGAAGTTTCTTTTGTTGCAGAGATATTTTGTATTGATGCTTTATAGTTGTACCTTATATCTAGTCTAAAAGTATTCCCAAGAGAAGTGAGGGCTTTTTTGTTACCCAGTGCTGTAAGTGTCTTGTTTCTTGACAAAGTGTTCAGACATAGGCACCGTTTAGCCAGTTGCCATTTCTTCATTAGGGAGCAGAAATTGCATTTAATGCAATGGAGTGGAAGCAGAGCGGATGCAAAATGGTTTCCATTTGCCAGTCATAGAGTGTTGAATAATTGCAGCAGGCACCATCTGGGGATGAGCCAAAAGCTGCTCTGGATTCAAGGCTGATGTGCTCCTCAGCTGGCAAAGGCAAAATTGCAGTACCCCAGAGCTCAGGAGTCAGACAAAGCAAAATGAAACTGGGAGATTTAACTGCGGCCTGACAGCTAGCATGGACACCCAGCTGTCAGCATGTCCCATCCTGCCACTTTAGGTAGTGTCTCAGACTCATCAGCTGCTTTGGCTTGCTCTGGTGTGCTTGTTTGTGTTGCCCTTAATTTTCAGTATATGCTACTGCTTTATCTGCATAAGGATTTTACAGGTAGACACAAAAATACAATATTTTTAGGGGTTCAGCTCCTGTGAGATTGGAAGGTAAAAAGAGTGCACCAAGCAATGGTCAAGCAAGTCTTCCTCAAACGTATATTTGCATTTCATATTCCTTCACTTGCACAAGGCATGTTGTACTCTCATGTATAGATCATCAAGTGAGTGAAACACAAGTTACTCAGCTGCATTCGAGTGATATTTTATAAAAGCAGAAAAAAGTGTACTGAAAGCGTGCCTTCCTGTTTGTGTTTATTTCCACTCATAGCTGTTGTATACCAGTTGTTTTGCAAACAGAAAAGGGATAACGCTTCAGTGTCTCATTAAGTCAGCCTTTGCAGAGAGGTGAAAATCTGGTGCAGGGAGGGCATATGCCTTGTCCCTGCTATAGTTAAACAATTCCTAAGACAGTTAAATTTCTTACAAGTTGCGGTGGTATTTGCATGTAGCATGGTGGTATGAGTGCAATTATCTTTGCAGGCTGTGGTGTTTATGCTGTCCCTTACAGCTTTATACAGGAGCCATGGAGAGGGGTCTTTTGGGAGCCAGGTGCTTTGGCAATGGCAACATTCATGCCTACTGTCACAGGTACAATTCATGCTGCTGGGGGATGTGGATCTTCAAGTAAGGTGTGAAGTTAGCATCTCTTCTGGTGCCTCTGACTTAGGTCTTGAACCAGACAAAGATTTAGTAGCCAGCCTCACCTCCTTGAGCCATAGGGTGAAGGCTTGCTATGTGGAGAAAGTCAGCTGGGGAGAAACGTCGAATTCCCACCATCATGAATGCTTTCCAAAGGCAAGTCCTTATTACTGAGGCTGGACATCTTTCCTGGGCAAAGCTTTTGAAGAAAATGTTTCATTCTGTTCTTCCACTGAGGGATTGGTTATTTGTTTTAATTTGGTTTGGTTTTCTGTTGAGCATGGTGACATGTATTATAGGCTGCTTCTGTGAACTCAAGCTCAATTCACTCCCATAAAAAAAAGTCACATCTCTTACCCTCCAGAAAAAAAGGTATTTCCGTCCATCATCTGGGTAGGAGAACACAAAGATGACCATAATATTAGATAAAACCTTTATATCTTCTTAGATTTTACTGTTGTCCTTGGCACAGTGGGTAAAGTAGCTCTGACATGTCTAATTCCTCTGACTAGAGAGAAATATTTAAGACAGTTAACCCTCTCTTGGGAAGAACATCTGCTGGGAGGTATCTCAAGAGCCCTGCTCTTCTTTAATGTGCTCTGGGAAATTGAATATGAATTAGGTGGATGCAGTGCACTGTCTGACTCTGTTTCACCTGACTTTTGAATTTAGTGCTGTGCTGCTTACCCTAGCTGGGAGACATGACTGGAAGAAATTAAAAAAAGGAGAAAAAAAAAGAGTTTGTATACAAATAAAAAAATAATGATAAAATCTGCATTAGATTAATTAGATATAAAGCAATCATAAATAGGTGCATTTATTTTTTTGCGTAAGTATTGTGTTGGGGTTTTTTACCTTGTATTTGAACTGCTCAGTATAGTTTAGCTGCTCAAGAGCTTCCACAAACTGTGTGCTTTGGACGGGAGATTTTCCTCAGTTACAATCTTTTGTCATGTAGTAATCCATCTGACAGCAAAACTGAACAGAAACATCGTGTGTGTAACACAAAATCTCCTTGGCATGAGGAGACACTGAACATATGCAATAACTGTTTGTTAACTAAGGAGGTATCAGAATTCAATGTGAAATCTGTTGGGAAACTAATATCTTAATATCAGCGATGTCCTGCAGAAAGATGATTTTATCAGTGCTACAAAATCCTATTGATCTAGCTGCTGTGAGCAAGTGTTTGGTGTTTTCTTGAGCAAAGGGAAGGACAGGCAAGTAAAATAGTTCCATTATTTTGTGAAGCATTATCATTGTGGTTATGAACATTAAGGATTTCTGTGCCTCTGCTGATATATTGTCATGATAATTTTGCAAGGAAGAGTTACAGTGTGTGTCAATGAAAAAAAATGCATTTCTGGCCAATTAAGAAGAAATTATAGATGCATATAGCATATAGAATATTATAAGTCCTTTGGCAGTCTTTTAATATCAATTAGACTACTATTTGGGTGGAAATTATTTTGTATGGAGCAACTTCTGTGCTATTCTTTTTGTGTATGTATGATGGTCATCTTAGTCCTGTCTCTAGATTTTCATAATATATTTTATTTTTGTGGAGGTTTGACAGAAAAGCTAGTATCTGTAGTATCTGTAGTCAGTTATCTGCTACAGAATGCAAGTCACTTCTGTGTTTCAGGAAGACCTTGGATTGCTATCAAGATATGTTCTAACCATAAACTACTAGGTTACCAAAAAACTAAACTTGGAGAACAGTTAAAGCTTAAGGTTAGGAAATAATCACAAGTACCAGTGACTACCTTTAATCATAGCCTAGTTTGCCAAGAATTTCCTTGGTATAATGTATTTTCTTCTGTACCAAATTATAGAAGATTATAGGCTCTTTACTTCAGAGAAGTTTTGTTGTTATTTCCCAACATAAAATGTTATTATCTACCTGATAAGTATTGTCTGCATGAAAATGCAAATGCTGTATTGCAGCAGCGTTGTTTTTCCTTAGATCACGTATCGTTAGACGTGTTAAGCTTATTTCTGTTAACCTAAAGAATAAAAGCCAGCCCTGTTTATAGTTCTGGAAATGAGATTTTATTGAATGATACGAATTATGGTCATGTGCAGATACTTGGAATAAAACTGTTTCTGAGGAACTAAAGGAAAAGGTACAGTTTTTGAAGTTTATAAAAAGCTCCAGTTTGGAATTAAAAAAATCCCTGCATCACACCCTCCCCCTTGGTCTCCTTTTGGCACTGGGAAAATCCTTGCGCTGATGGAAGTCAGAACGATGAGCAGTCGGTCTTGCCAGGGAAGTCTAGCAGATGCAGTGTGAAGAACTTGCTCCTCTTTAATTAAAGTGGGGATTAGAATCAGCTTCTGGATGCTTCAGAAACCACCTTTTCACTCTATCAGAAACAGATCTCTCTCCCTCGTCATATTCTCAGACACCTAGGACTCAGCTGAGCTTTCTAATATGCTTAGAATTAGATAAGTTTATACTGAATTCTGCTTCTTTCCAGATATTCCCTGTCAAAATAGTCTTTTGTCAGTCTTCACATTTCTCTTTGCTCAAATTGCCATTTTCTGAATCAGAGAATTGCTTGGATCACTGTTGAATAGCTAGTTAAATTGCTCATTATGCACAATTTTCTGGTAAATGTGGGTTTTTTTTTATATTTGGGAACCAATCCTGATTTCTCTGAATGCCCTAGTTATTTTTAGATACTTTACAAACATTAGCTGTAGGTGTTCACATATTTTTCATTTTGGCTATTTCCTATTCATCCTTGATTCTTGCTGTATGCTATTGGTCTCCCAAGACATTTGATATTTCCCCCTCTCTTCTTGATTAGATCATTGAAGCTTTTTTAAAGAGGGGAATAATTAATAGTGCTTTGTGAATAATCAAATGAAAAGGCAATTAATGAATAATGCACACCCAGCACAAATTTTCAGACATTGATCATCTGTTAATTTTGTGCAGTCTTTTGAATTCACATATATTTTCATTCATAAACTCATCACATGTGTATGCAAAGCTTGAATGCTGCTGGCCAATGAATGACAGCAAAGAAAAATCAGCGTATTTCTTCACAAAAAAAAACCACATAGCTGTTTCCATGTTCCAGCTCTTCTCACTAGGTTTTGGTGACTCAGTTCTTCTATTCTCATCATCACGTAAAAGCACGGTCTAAAGCAATATATTTTACATGCTACACAGCCACTGTGCTGTACCCAAGTTCCAGGAACTTCGTGGTTATGGTAAACCTGGAAAGCAGCACTGGGATGGATCTGCCTAGGAGCCTGTGACCATGTCTTTCGTTAACAGCTGTCTCTGTTAATAGATGACTGTTTTTGATGGACTGTGGGTCTCGTCTTTGTGATATGTGGAAGCTTCACAGTTTTGGTGGTTGTTTTTCCTTTGTTTCAATTTCCTCTAATGTGCAAGAAGTTAGAGAACTGGAAAGGCTTCAAGTCTATATTTGGCAAATAATGCCATACAAATTTTCATAGCTAGTCTTGCAAGATTGGAAGGGTTTAACTCTGCTTGCTTGGCTCAACCAAGTCTCTTTCAGTTCCTCTCCTAGGGAGTCCTCTAACAGCATGGGACAATTCTGTAGCTGGGTTGAAATGTGTCCTCTCATCCATGGTTGGCAAAACTGCTGAATTAAAGGATGATTTCTGCCCAGCATTTGAGTTCCTGGTACAGTAAGTGTACCAGGAAGCCCTACCACACTTCTACTGATCCTTTAGTGGCTCAATGTGCACAGCCCTGAACCCTTAAGCCAGAGTATACATGATTTTTCAAAGGTTGGACACATGAGTCCCTACTTTCCGCATTTTTGAATTGTAGTTCACAATGTAGCCAAAGCCATTTACTCATTAAGCAACTCAAGTTCCCTCTTCTAGTTGTGGAAATTCAGGCACCTCTATTCGGCAAGTAGTCAGGACCCATGGCCCATTGCAGATGCTGGGAAGAAGCACCACTGGGCTCTGGTTCCTGCTGCTGTGCAAAAGCCTTTGTATTTATTTCACAGTATTTGAAGGATGTACTGCTTCTGAGGCATTTTGTGTGGCACCTAATCTTTGCAGAGTATGCTAGAGGCGAAGCTGATTGCCAGACTAGGCAGGAGAAGGGGCACTTCCCAGTTCTCCAGCCAGGCCATAGGTACTCATCTCCAGCAAGCCTGGACCAGCTCTGGACTGTGCAGCACAGCACCAGGACCAGGGGGCAAACCCTGCCTAAACTCAATCCTGGAGCTGCACAATGTTGAGAAGTCAGCTAAGCATTTGAGGAACAAAGTTTAGGCTTAGGCATCTGTGTTGGCAAAACTGATTCTTGGGTACTTTAACGAATCTGACTCTTATGTACTTTGTTTGGGATGAAAGACACTGTTAAGGTATAAATTCAATCTGTTCTTGCTGGATTTAGCCGTTACAATGTTTTTATGCTGTGCTGTGTTTGCTTCTAAAGGGAAAATGTTGCCTGGGTCTCCTTTCTTCTCATAGCGTCTGAAACCCTCCAGACCACAAAAAAGTGGGGTACTCACAGGGAAATCTGTGTAATAGCAACAGAAGTACCATTTTCTTTCCTACTGCTTTGAGATTCCCATATCTTCACTGTTTTTGCTCAATATGCTACAAAGAAAAAAGAAAAAGCTTTTTAGTGTTGCTCAGATGAGTTCTGAGACTTTGGAGTAAATTTGTAGGTAGCATTCCACTGTTCAATGATCTTTTGAAATGTACATTGCAAAACCTTACAATCAAAACGAAATACATTTTTGAACTTTATTAGTTGTGACTAATCCACATAGCTTTGAACATTGAATTATAAATAGAGAATTTATAGCTTTTTATTTATCATGCTCATCTAAGTGAGCAATATTTTATTAATACAATAAAAATATAATGAACAAGTAGACAAAGTTTGTTAAGCTGAAAATAGAATAATTTAGCATTACCAGTGCTTTTCACTGATTTGCTTCTGTTGGCCTGAAGTTGCGTGTGTATTTATGTGAGTGTATGTACATACATATGAAGTATATACTCATATATACTTCTTTTTTTTTTCGGTTTTAGTTGTAATTCATAACTACTGAGCTACAGTTTATTATAAGGTTACTCAAGGCAAACTTTTCCATTTCCTCTGTTACCCAAACAGAATGCTTTATGGTCAGCCTGGTCAGGATCAAATTCAAATGGCCTCAGAGTTCAAAGGAATGGTGATGACTCAGGCAAACCATTTTTGTAATCTGTAAATTCCATTTCTACAAAAATAAATTGGCTAGAATTTGTAATGGGTATGGCAAGATTTTGCAAGGTCAAGGGAAAAGGCAGTGCTATGTGTTTTGACCCTGTCTCAGGACAGACTGCATGTTTGTACATGGCTTCATGTTACACGGCTTCAAAATTTTTAATCGGGGGGAGGGGGGTGTTAGCTTTCTCATTGATTAATGTGTAAATATGTCCATTTGCATGTAACTGCCACTGCAGGAAGGGTGTAAAAGCTCTGATCCACATCCAACAGAGTAATCTGGGGTCTTTCCACTGGATTCATGTAGGAAGGCTCATGCGCAGGGAGGAGAAATGTATGGAGAGGTTTCTTCTGGTTTGGCTGTTACATGAAGGTACACATGTATCAAGATCTGCACCTGGGTAATTCACCACTGCAGCACGAGCAGCCAGGAGTGTTAGGCTTCTTCTTGCCTGAAGGGTATTTGTGAGCTGTAGGAGTGTAGCAGCTTAATCTGTATGGGGGAGGGTGTGTGTGTGTGTGTTCAAGTACATTAGTAAAAGCTGCTTAAAATCTAGTTAGGGCTACCAACCCTTTATGCACATTCCTATCCCACCTGTCTTACAGATCATCACTTCCTTGAGGTCATCCTTTCCAACCCAGGCCCACGTGTGCACACATTTTTCTCTGTAGTAGAAAAACAGAAAAGGTCTCATTCCTGTTTGTGTGAGCAAAGCTACAAGTTGCTCTTGAGCAAAGCTACAAGTTGTGCTTTCTTCTTCTGTGGCTGGCCTCAAGGCTTGCAACAGTGAGCGTTTTTGACACTGGTTGCTCAGAAAGCTATGGAGTGAAAACACCCTTCACTTTATCCTGAAAAGATAAGATCAGGATACTGTAGAGAGAAGGCATCTCTCAGAGTGTCTTCTCAAAGAGTTTCCTTACAACCCAAAAGAAAGCTCCCTGTTGAGCAAAATCCTTTCTGAGGCCAGAATGACTCTTATAGCCATCCTCATGAACATGGAGGAAAGTTGTCCTTACATTGCTTTAGACCATAAGGAGTCAAAATACAATTTTTAATATGTTTGTATATCCACACAGAGGCTAAAGGCTTGAGTCTTACCGCAGGACATGACTGTTTCAGGTACTGTGCAAATACAGAGGTGAAAATATTGTGGCTAAGACAAAGGCCTGAAGCTGGGTAGGAACAGAGAGGTAGAGTTGGAAACTGAACATGGACGTTTAGTGCCCATTGTGATTAAGGTTTAGAGGTGCAATTCTTGTTTGGTTGGTTGTTTTTTTCTTGTTTGGTTTTGGTATTTTTTCCATTTTTTTTTTTTTTTCCCAACTAAGCGTATTTTGGGATTTGGAGAATTCCTACCTTTTTCTCAGTAATGTAGGGGTTAGAGCTGAGATGCAGTCTCCAGGGCTGGAAATCAGATCTGCACTTTCATACTTCAACATCACATTACCCTGTTCCCGCCCAAGGGACTTGAACTGTGCTGTTCATGGGGCAGAGCTAGCTGAGCTCCGCAGCTGTGCTCCACAGAGGCAGGGAAAGTGCTGAGGGGAGCAGCTCATCCCTGAGAGCATTGGAACACTGGCCAGAGAGAGGTCTGACCCACAAGTACACACACCAAAACGCAGGTTTCCAAGGGGTTACCCTATCAAAATCAATGACATGTACCTATTGTGAGTGCCTGGATGTTGGGCGCAGGTTTAATGAGGAAGAAGCATGGAGGATCAGCATTTTGAACATAGCCTGCTAAAACTTGCTCTTGTCTCACTTGAGGCACCTCTATTCCTCTGTGTGTCTAGCTTATAGGAGCATCCCTTTGAGCTTGTCACATTGATTGATGATTGCTGTTGGAACCTATAACATTGTACTGGGTATGTTGATATAAAATATTCTTCTGAAAGCAAATGAGGTATCTTCTTAAGATGTTACTAATTCTGAGATGTTTTAAAAGATGCACTATTAAGTCACCTGCAATATACAGTGATCTTAAATGTATTTAGCAGACATTGCTTTATGAATTTAGCACCCTTGCATTGCGTAGTTTATAATAATGCTCTACAAACCTGCAACATTAAAGAAGCCTTGCAGCGTTAATACTGTTAGAAATAATACAAATAGGATTCCATAAAATGTTTGTCTGACTAATTTCAGGCTTTTTTAGAAACTGTAAGTAGATGAAAGAAGAAAAAGACGTTAACCTCTTAAAAAACTGACTTTGAACTAAGAGACATTAGGGTGCAGTTGAAAGATATTTTTGAAATTTCCAGGACCTTTCTACTAGTCTCCTACTGTAGCAAGTAATTATAGCTCTGCTTGGCTAAATACACCATTTTCTCTCTTAAAAAAGAAAACAAATTCAAAATGCCTCCAGCCCAAGATGCTTTGCATTCCACCAGCAAGTTTTATGCATGGGGTTAGTCAGGCTCAAAATTTTTTTAGATTGGGTAGAGACTACCAAGACTCAGATCTTATAAGCAAGGTACCAGCATTTACGGCCTTAGCTAGTGCTTATTGAATCTAATGTGAGATGAGCTAATGAAAGTTGACTTATCTCAATTTTTTCATCCTAACACCTAATGACTACATTAGGAATCTGCCTAAGATAAAAAAGTATGAAATATGCCTTCTAATTAATAATGCAGATTTTTTGCATAACAGGATCAAAACTCCTATCCTGTTGTGAATGTAACATCAGAGTAAAATAACAAGCACTTTACCAGTTAACATGCAAGCTAATCTGACAAAGGCATTTTTACATTCATTTACAGAGTGTCTGTCATCCTAAAACACTCTTGGGAGATAAATGAAACAAAACAAAACAAAATAAAACTTTAATCATTTCCATAACAAAAATTAAACAACTGTGGCATACATAGGGAGGTTTAGAAGGAAGAAGAAAAGGAAAAGGGAAAAAAAAAAAAAAGTCACTAAAATTCAACAGACTGTTGCGTCAAGAAAACAATAGTGAAAAAATACTCATTTCTCATGAGAACAATTGTAATGAAAATAGGAAACTGGTACTGAACCAATTCTCTTCTCAGTCTTCAGATCTTAATCATGTGATCCTCTTAGGATGCCAGAATCTAGTTTTCCTAAAGGCTTGTATAAGCATGTTCAGTGGAAAATCTATCTACCAGCAGGTGTCTTTTAACTTTATTTTGTCTTCAACATCAAATAAAGATTAGGAGAATAAATTAGTTGATACGTATTAGGAAAGCAGGTGAAAAGCAGAAGGATTGTGTCACAGTAAGGTTTCTAGCTTATCCACAGGCTGCAGCATTTAATAAGGGAGTTGACCCAATCCTTCTGTTGAGCTCATCTTAATAAAAAAAATGACCAGAAATTAAATTGTAGATATATAACTTTGAATTTGGGATGCAACATTAAGTCATAATGAGCTTAATAAATTAATTGCATGAATGTTTGTAATGGGTAACTAAAAATATAACTGATGAGTTACAAAGCAAACAGTTTTGCTAGGAGCATCAGATCATTCTGATTATTTCAGGAGAAAGAGTATGGCTCTGCACAGATAATTCCTGAGCATTTTTCCTTGATGAATCAAATAGATGAAAATATTTTGTCCATATATGCAGCAGAAGGCAAAAGAAAAGCCACATTGTTTTCCTTTTTCTGCAGAACTTAAAAATATTCCTTTCTATCTTCCCATTACATTGACAAGTTGGGTACATTCATTGAGAAAGTGAATCAATAAGGTGGACTTAAATACAGTATTTGTTTTGGCTAATAACACAAAAAGCAACTATATTCCATGTAAAACTTGTAATGATTGTTATACCAGAAAACAGGCCTTGGAATATAAAAAATATATATTAAAAAGAGATGGCAGGACATAAATATATAACTGAAACCATTACTGCCAAGTCTAACAGCGGGGTATAGCAGCTTAGTGTACAAATTGTTTCAAACTATAGCAGCATAATGGTAAGCCTGTTTTATTTTAGGAAGCAGAATATTTTCATTGGGTACTGGGTATCTGAGGGTATTTGGATTTGAAAGGACTGAAGAGTTTCAAAATGAGAACAAGATCCATATGTTATCATGTTACTGTAAAATAAAAAAAAAGTAAATAACCATGTCTGGATAGCTTTAGTAGTAAACCGATGGTAATTATTGTTCAGTTGTAGATGTAGGTGAAGGTTAAGGCTTTTTCCACCCACTGCGCTGGCATTAGCCTAGCAAAAAAAAAACTGTTCAGCAATCGTGGCATGCTGACCAGTTTCCAAGAAAACTTGATCACAGCATATTCAAAAAGCTGCAACCATGAATAACAGGAGAATGAAAGTTTTCCTTAAAAACACGTTTTATAAAGATGTTTCTGCTCCAACCACCAGTTCGTGCAAATATCCTTTATCCTCTGGGGTCTCTCTTGGGTTAGAGAGTGGCCAGTGCCGGGGAGCTTCATGGGTGGGGGTGGGTCTTGTCCTGAATGTGATCAATGAACTCAATTACGACCCCATTCCAGAGACTTTCAGCCTTAGTTTACAGTGATACATAGTTGCCGCCATCCCTGACACTTCTCCCAGAATCTCTTCAATAAATGAGAGGATACCAGAAAGCTCTGACTTTGTTTCTTCTCCCCTCAACTCCCCCCCCCCCCCCCCCCCCTTTTTTTTTAACAGCTCTTCTGTGTCCCCAGTTGATTTTCTTCGCAAGGTTAGTTGCTAATACATTCCTAGCACCCATGCATTATTAATGCTCACCGCTCTCCAAGGTGGCAGTGACAAATAGGGAGCAAAATTCACTGACTAGTGGGGAATGTACTTTTTAGTCATGCTTGAATTTTTCAATCCATTCTGCTTGTTGAGGATTTTGCAGTGGAGGTACTGTAGCAAAATATGATTTTTTCATGTTTTTTTTCAAACCTAAGAAGCACTCTAGTAACCAGTGGAAAGCTCATGAGTCAGGGCTTTTCCCAGGAGGCTTTCAGGGGGAGTAGTGCAAAAAGTACCTTTGATGTTTCCAGTAGCATGGAAGTCATTGTTTTTCCTCCCATGTAGTAAGTGGCAGTTTTGACTGCAAATCAACTATGCATGCAGTCAAGTAAATTATAATATTTTAACTAGGCTATGCATGCCAGCTGTAGCATTCCCAGAAATAATACCAAGTGTGTATCATGAGAAACATTGATTTTTAATGTGCAGATTTGTTTCTTCAGATATAAAACTCTATTAATTTTGCAATATAAAGAAGCAATCTGTGAAATACATTCTTAGAATGTTATTGGTTACTATAAATCCCACTAGTAGTATTAGCACACTTGTTTAATTCAGAATTACTTCATTTAAAGTATGATTTTGTGCATGTGGTGGAGGTGCTGAAGGTTTGGCAAATACCTCTTTAACATAACAAATAGCTAACTGTAAATATTAGGCTAATTCTTCCTAACGTTTAATAGAGGGATAACTCACTGGGCAGAATAATGAATTCTTTGCTAATGTACATACATAGGGGAGTAACATCTTCATGCAGCCATCCAGAAATGCACAAAAAGTTTGTGTGTTTATATCTTGGTGACTCTTGATGTTTGACAAGCTCTGCACCATAGACATATCAGTAAGGCAGCTTTGGAGCAAGATTTGCTTTAGGGCCCTGGAGGGCCCAGATATGCATGGTCAAGAAGTCTTAGGCTAGAGCCAAGGAAGGCACAATGCAGGGTCCACAACTCAAATTCTCAGTCCCTCCCCAGCCAACTGTGTACCTTTTAGGTCAGAAACACTTAGAGTTGTTCTAAGTTGTTACCGTTTTCCCCAAAATCATAAGCATGTCATCTGGGAAATCATAAGAGTAGCTGCTCCCCTTGCAGGTCTTACTGTTCCCTGCTCCCAGGTGATTATGAGAGCACAGAACTGGGATACAAGAGAAACTTAGTAAAATCTGACATATTCTTCAGAATGATGGTGGTCTTTTGGCCAGATATGCCATCTAATATTTTACTTAGATAAATGTAGTCTAAGGATTAATCTACTAATCTTACTATTGCCTTCTTTTTCCTCCTTAGCTGCAGTCTGGTTTGGAGACTGACTTCCTTATCTTCCCTGCTAGCCTAAAATTGATAGTAGATTTATATGTGCAGTTAGAATTATGAGTAGCAAATTGGGAACGAGAAACATATCCTGGGCAGTCACTGCTAGGCTACTTTGGTTTTGAGTTTGTTACCTGAGTCACTGCATCTACACTGAGATGTAACTCAGTGCAAGTTACAACTCAACTGCAAGTTTATGCAAAGGAAAAAGCTGCTATGGTGTAAGTGGGAGCTGCAATCATGTCACTTAGGAGGATACATGGACAACCAGAGACCAGTAATTTTGAAATAAGAGCAGGAAAAGGGTTATAATTTTTAACACTGATTCACAAAAATTAAAATGAGTTTGGGACATGAAGAACATTCTGCTATCCTTGCACATCACCCTAAGCACAAACACATCTTTATATGTGTCAGAAAGGCTTTTCCCAGAAGGGAATATTCTTTCCCAGTCCTCAGAAGTATACCACATTTCTCAGTATGACCTTCACAAAGCTGTGTTTCTCCTGTGTTTCCTACTCTACCAGCTTCCACGTTGCCTGTTATCCTTACTTAACCACTGTTTCCACCCCGTGAGATCCTGTCAGTACAGCAGTGAAACTGTGGGGAACCACAGAACGTGGGCATGACTCTGAGGATGCATAAGGAGACATAAAGTACAGGAAGTAGGGTAACCATGAAGGGAGTACTTACCACACCTGTAGAGACAGGCTGAGAGAGTTAGGGTTGTTCAGCCTGGAGAAAAGAGGGCTCCAGGGAGAACTTAGAGCAGCTTCCAGTGCCTACAGAGAATGACAAGAAAGCTGGAGAGGGGCTTTTTATAAGGGCCTGTAGGGGCAGCACAAGGGCGAATGACTTTAAACTGACACAGGGGAGATTCAAATTAGATGTTAGGAAGAAGTTCTTCCCTGTGACAGTGGTGAGGCATTGGCCTCAGAGAAGCTGTGGCTGCCCCATCCCTGACAGTGCTCAAGGCCAGGTTATATGGTACTTTGAGAAGCCTGGTCCAGTGGAAGGTGTTCCTGCCTGTGGCAAGGAGCATAGCTAGATGAGCTTTAAGGTGCCTTTCAAGTCAATTCTATGTTTCCATGCTTCTATGAATTTTTGTATGGTCTTTACAGTGAGGTTAAATTCCTGTACCTGCATGAATATCATTCTGGCTTTAAGGTTTTCAATAAGGCTGGTGCCTTTTTTTCCCTCTGAGATATTTTCATGTGTTCAGTGCAAAGTCACTTGCATATTGAAAGTCAATTCTGAGACAATGACAGCACATCCCTTCCAATAGTGATCCTTAAGAAACAGTTAAGAACCATAAAAGCAAAAGAATCATCAGTTTTCCAGTGAGTTACATGTCACAGGAGTTGATAAGGAACGCAATGTAAGATAAGGAGATGGGAGGAAAATGCAAAGTAAGAGTAGAAAGTGAAGATGACAGAGAACAAGCATGTGGAAATGAGGGGTGATAGCTCAGGGAACATTATATTAGAAAGGGATGGAATGATCAGAAAGGAACCAGAGAGCAGCAGATTGGCTTAAAAAATAAAGCATGTTCAGGAGATGTTGATGGAATCCATCCAACATCTGAACGACTCAATGAATAGCAGACTGTTGAAACTAGATGAGGCACTAACTAATTTAGTTCAGGCTGTCAATAATTTAAATCAGAATGTTGCTGTATTCAGTGCTAATATGAAGACTCTGATTTCAGAAGCTTAAGGTTTTCAGAAGCTGAAATGAAACTGTGCCATTATTTTCCAGTTGTTATTGTTCAGAAATTGTTGAAAGAAATTTTATCAATTCAGTGTTACTGTTGTCTATAATTTTTAATATTTAACAATGTTTCTTGAGTTTTTAAGTTATGGCCTGTATTACCTACTTTGGAGGGTGCTGTGTATGCTGGGAAAGGGCATAGTTTCTTTAACACTGCAGTAGGCCGGTATTACATGTTCAACTGCTCTAACTCCTCAGATAGAATGCTGGTATGGGGTGGGGGTGCGGAATAATTCAAAGTCCTGTATTTGACAAAGGCCCTAGATACTCCCTTCCAATCTGCAGTGTCAGAAAACTCAAATACTTAGCAAACCCTTTCATGTCTGTTGGTTTCATTTAGCAAACAGCTGTTCAGTTATCATAGGTTAAAGGAAAATATTTATTTTAAAAAAACATTTTAGCCATTTGGAGATTTAGCAAATATGAGTTAAAGAGAAATTCAAAGAGGAATTTTTTTTATTTTTATTTTTTAAACAGTAATTTGTGTTACAGGGACACAAAGTAATTTAACAGAAACAGAAAACAGTTTGCAAATAAGAGATTTTAGGAGGGGAAAAATAATATTTTCCCAGAATAGATGTCTACCACTAAAGAACAAAAAACTACACAGAAAACTTATTTAGGCTCTTGGAAGCATAGAAAAAACTGTCCAACAGTGAGCAGAAATTGGAGCATTACCATACCAGTTCAGCACAAATCAGAGTATAACTTAAGGTACTGGTCTCAGTATCTTCACACTGTATGAATTTTCTTAATAATTCTTCCAAGTCATGAAGCTGTTGAATTTCATTTTACTATCTATCTAGGCTGGATCAAGAAGATGTCAGAAGATACGGCAGAGATATGGCCTATGCCTTAAAAAATCAGAAAGCAAACTACAGAATGTAGAAAACACTAAGGGAAAGCACAGTCAGGGTGCTGAGGCATGGATGCATTAGGAAACTGTATTTTGTGCTCTTCAGCCTGGAGCACATAGCTCAACAACCACCCATTCTCCAAACTCCTAGGCTATGACAAAGGGGTAGATCTCTGAGCCGTGGGGCCCCATTGGGAAATTCTGGTCTGAAGCCAGCTGGGGTTTTACCTTTTTGTAGGGCAATGTTTCACCATCAGATCTCCTCCCAGTGAATGCCCCATTTCCCAGCATAAAGTGAGGATCTGAATATGCAGCTGGCTTTTCTTATTTTTATATAGCTGCATTGTATGTGTGAAAAGTTTTCTGAAAGATTCAGAGAGCTAAAATGTTTAAATGAGACACAATGGAAGTTGGAAAACCGGGGTTATGTGGAAAGGAAAAGCTGGAAGGCAAGAAAAGAGGCTGTTCCTATTTTGTTTGCCTGTTTGCAGAGGTCTGAGCTGCTGCTTTTGTCTTTCCTCTTTCCCCATATGCATTCAGTCTCTATTTTCATAATAATGTTATATCTTCCTCGTCCTTTATTGCATTCAGCTATACTAATGTGCTTGTTTTGCCATATGCTTTCGATATGTCTGTGGGATATCTCCTAGTGCCTATGCTGTAAAGTGTGTGCTGATTTTTTCCAAGGTGTGTTAAATGCTCATGAGGTAGGGATAAGGCCTCCTTTGGAGCTGCAGCACTGTATAACTTATTCTTCAGGACACGTGCTATGGGCAGAGGAAAAAAATATTCTTTGGAAAAATGCATAATACATTCAGCACTTCCACTTCTTCATGTGTCTGCTGTCCATACCACTGGGACCTGCTGTTACCATCCATATGCCAGGAAAAGACTCTCTGCCTGATGCCCAGTGCCATAGGGTTTTCTCATGTTTTGTGTCACTCAGTTCATTTGCAAGGCCTAGGGTGAAGGTTGCTGGTTTTGGTTTCTTCTTTTCAGTGTGTGAAAGCGTACTTTCTTGCAGGTAAATAAATAAATAATGAGCTGGAAACCATTTACAGCTGTGTAGGCAGATGTATCTAGGTTTAGGCTGTGAGTCAAGATCTCTGAGAAAGCCTCGAAAAGAAATGTGGGTTATGATGACAGGACGAAGAAAACCCCAAATCCAAACCACTTGTTGGTTGAGTCACAGGTGCAGGAACATAAGAGCCCCTTTCCTATAAGACCTTATTTATACAAGAGGTGATGGTTTAGAGACACCAAAGTCACCCAGAAGACAAAACAAACAGACAGAGGACAGGCTGCTAAGAATGCTTTGCAGAGTCAGTAAAGTAGCAATGGTCAGCAGTAAATACATCTTCTGACTCTCTGGATAGTTTTTGTTCTTTGTTTTTCCTTCTGCTCGTCTGGCCTAATCTCTTTTATGAAGGGCAATTTATCTTACTCTCTCTGTCTTCATCATGTCAGGGGAACAGGTGAAGTAGCTGAATTTCCAAAGGCAGCAGCGATGCGCACCATATATGATAGGGCATGACCTATTCCTAGCTCTGAATTTCTCATTTTTACCAGCACATACATAGCTGTAGCGTTATTTTTCAAAGGCACTTTACTGTGCACATACCATTATTTAAACAATTTGTACTTAGTTCAGTTTTACACTGACAGATCTCTTGAAATCCTTTGTATCCACATATCAAAAAGTCTACCAAAGGAAAACCTATATCAGCCTGAAATGTTACAGCTTCCAGTAGAAGATAATGCTATATCATCCAGAATTTCTACAATCATTTGAGTGTTGTAACAAAATTCAAATACTATTCTATTGATGATCAGGTGAAAACCAAAATTGTAAGGATTATTATTAAATCACTTTTGTTGTTGTTAAGCACTAGTTTTTCTTATGCTACACAGGTTTATTGAAAATTGCTACTTCTTGGTGTTGTCTACTGGAGATTGTTCTTGGATTTTAGGTCAGTCTGTATTTAGTCAAGTTCTATCAATGTTGTATTGTCGATAGTTTAACAAGCATATAGTCAGACATCCCTTTCAGAGTTGAATTTCTTGTCTAACAGGCAGCATCTCCCCTGCCCCATCTTCATGTTTTGTACTAAAGGCATGTTAAACGGTTTTGAAAGAAATGTTGTTACCAAATTTAATGTATCCAATGTTCAACTCTAATAGCTTGCCCACTGCTTTTACTAAAGGAGAAAAAAAATATTTTCTTATAACTTCAGGTAATGCAAACTGGTGTGGCTGTATAGTATGTATGAGCTGAATCATCATGAATCCAAATTAAATTTCCATTTATGTCCCTCAAAACTTAGTGAAGACGAAAGACATGTTAGTATAGGCCAGAAATTTGGCATGCCAAGTTCCATTCGGGGGATATGTTTTTCAGATGTGGAATACACTCCTGTGAATCAGGATTTATAGCAGAAATGCTGACAGACAATATTGGTGATACTGTTCTAATTTATTTGTGTTGAATGTTTTTTTCATCTCTTTCCCTTTTAATGATCTAAGTCTTTTTGCATCTGGCAGTATGTTTCCTTACTGTTTACCTTTCCTGCCAAAGCAGTAGATCATCCATCTATGACTATGCTTTTCTTGATTTCTTGTTCTCTGTCTTTAATATTTGGAGCCAATTTTCCATTTATTCTAGGACTCCTGTACATCTGATGTTGCCATTAACTTCTAAAGTGGAACCCTATCAAAAAAGTTTTCAAGATGTAAATTTTTCATTGTTAAATATGTGGTTATATTCTAATATATTTTTACCATAAACAATGAAATATCCTACATCCACTCCTAGTTGCTGTAAAAATAAGCCTGTTCTCTTAGATCGAAATGACTGTTTCATACTGCATCTGCTAGGTAACACCATGACATTTCTGCCACTTACTGGGTGCTCAGAACCTCTTCGTGCTCATTTTACTAACCACAAGAGCACTGGAAAACACTGATAACCCAAAGGAGCATGTTAGGAATTTGAATCTCATATGTATATATGATATTTATTATATGTATTATATTATATTACATTACATTATATTATATTAATTATATCTATCTAAAACTAAACTGATGATTATGTAATTCAGTGACATTTACGTTTTTGGAACATAACCTCTGCCATCACACTTTGCGATAGCAGTAACAACTCTCAAATCTGTGAACAGCTGAATATGCTCCCATTGCAGCTGAAGAGAGGGTGGATCCATAGTTGTCTGGGTTTTTAAAAGCTGGAGGCTACAGGCAGGGAAAGGGGTTTGACCAAACGTCCTATAATACAGCACCAGCACTTCTTATGAGCCTTTAGGCCCTGGTGAAGAATCAGCAGGGTTTTGGGGACATCTCTTGTAAATGGGTTAAGGGCAATAGGAAACATATTCCAGTCAAATAGGAGACCCAACTTCAAGGGTCTTCTTTTCTTTTCCTTCTGTCTCACATCATCTGCCTTTTGGGGACTTGCTCCTTCTGCCCTCAGCTCAGGACCCAAAACACACATTCCTTTGGTGTACCCCATCATTGCCTCTGGGCTCTCAGAGACACATCTTGCACAATTCTGTGGCTTATTTTGTCAGCTCTGGATTGTGGATAGCGCCAGCTGGAGACCTGTAATACCACCTACACATAACAAGGGCTAGCTTTGTATCTGCTCTGTCAGGTAGCACACGGGTCTTCTCCAGCACAGCAGGGATAACTGGCCATGCCCAGCTTCTGGAGTGCTCAGAAACTGCTAATTTTTATTCAAGTTTAATAAACAGCAATGCTCTGAAATAAAAGCATAAATTACAGGTAGTAGCCTAGCTGAATAAGTCTCTGGTTTTGAGACCCTAGGACCAAACCTGAGATTGGGCATTTTAAATTGGTCTTTTTTCTGCTTTTAGTTTGCATGAATCATGTTTTTTTTCCCCTGTTATTCTCAAGTACTGGCCACTTTTAGTTGGACACAACTCTCATAGACAAGCCCTTAAAGTAACAGCTCATTCATGCTATTTCATTTAAATAAAGATTATAAAGGAAACTGTAATCCTACTGATTTGCAAATTGAACTGTTTTGTAGATGTTATTTAAACAGTGCCACTACAACTGTCTTTCATGAGGAACATGGTACAGTGAGAGAGATCAAAGATTCATAAGGAAGCTCTTTTTTTGAAAGCTGATGCTCCTGGCTTCTTTAACTAATTGAAAAATTTTCTTTACAAGAACAGACCTTCAAGCGCTCTAGCTGCTGCCACTAGCCTTATCATTACAAAGTTGCTACTTCCTCCTTTAAGGGACTAAGCTGGAGATTAATGGAAGAATGTGCTAGCACTTCAGGATGAACTTTGTCTATTTTCAGTACACTATACAAATACTTAAAACAGAGGTAATTATCAATGACCTCAGATTGAAAATAAATTAATGGCTTCCCATTTTTTTCAGCTCAGAGGTAGTCTTTGTAATTTCATGAGATGTCACAGTGCAGATCTGCATTTTGTCTTAACTGAGTACGAATTTAATAATGTTGAAAGGGAAGAGGAGTAGTACTGGCTTGGTTTTTGAGGTCAAAGCTGTGCATGAGGGAGTCGCTTCTGGGGCTGACTGGTCTGCCAGTGGACCAAGGTAGATATTCTAGTTCTGGCTTTGGCACAATTTGCCCATGAGAAAGATGTTTAAATAAGCTCTGATGTCTTGTAAAGCTACAGCTGTGGTGCTGGAGTGTTATGAATTAAAGGTAGTATCCTCTAGCTCTGTCACTCTGGACTTCACAATAAGACAGTAAATAAGTTGAATTTCTTTACGCATGTGGCTTTTTGGTTGTTGTTTTGTTGTTTTTTTTTCTGAATTGGAGGTTGCATTTCAGCTTTTATGCTCCGTGAGAGACATGTGCAATTGAGTCAAGTCTATCAGTTGCAATCATGTCTAGCGATTTTCTATAATGAGAAAAGGGGCAGTAAATTACTACCTTTTAAAATAGAAAACCTGTTTATATGTGGCCTATGTATTTTAAGAGTACAATGGGATATTTATAAAATGATGGATTTATAGACTTAAGTTATAGCAATGGAAGATTTTTTTCAACTTCTGCTGTCAAAAAGCAGTCCATGGATATTAACAGCTATCTGTACTTCTATAAGTTAAATTTAACTGTAGAAGCCCATTGGTATTTTGGATCATATGCTACCATCTGAAGTCAGAAAAACTCCACAGCCATAACTGACAGTCTGACTTGACATTAAGTATGACCAGCTATTGCTGTCACCTAGAATTGATCATACAGTAACTACACATTTGAGTGCTGTCACTGTTCTGCAAAGTACCAAGTACTAGTTTAGGATAACTTGTAAATAGTCAAAACCTTCACACTTAGCATACTTCATGATTTACCCTCTAAGGTTATACATTCTGAGAACTTGATGGGAAATAAAAAGAGAAGTAAGAAGAGAAGTAAGATGGAAGCTTTCTATTACTACTAATTTTAACCTTAAATTGTCTATATCTGAACTGGAATTGAAAGTCTGATTTTCAAAGCCCCTTTTGTAAAGACCTGCACACGGTACAGCTGTCCCAGGCTGCAGTTTTCTGAACTCAGCTCTGCATCAACGATGTACTTCAAACTTTTGAAGTAGAACTGCACCAGGTTGCTCCTTACTGCTCTGCATAATTCTTGACACCTTCCTCCCCCTCCCCTTTCAAGGAGGGGATTTAAACTAAATTAGCCTCCTTCATTGCCATCAGGTGAATGGTCTTTGAATTCCAGGCAAGAGCAAGCTCTGTTATCAGAAAACTTCTAACTGCTTCTGCCAGTGGGGAGACAGGTGCAAGAAAAACCACTTTTAACCCTCCACGGTTTGCTTAATCGCACCAGAGGACTTGATTAAGAAAGTACAGTGTTTACTTGAATTTGTGAGTTTTGCAATGGAAGCTTAAGCAGTTTTCTCTCTAGTGGCACTTTTTTTTTCCCTGGAAACAGAAATGTTACATTAATAACTCTGTTAAACAGAAAACTTGTGAGTGGGCCTCTCTGGCAAGAAAGAGTCACATAGATTACATTACATTGTGTGCCAGTGAGGAAGGTATATGTAGAAATAAGTTTATATTCCATGAGTGAGGCTTTTATCTATTTATATCACCTCCTACATAAAGCTACCCAGGCCAAACTCCCCTACAGAGATAGTCCCGAGAACTTCGCTATGCACATAGAGAGGCAGAGCCACCAGGAAGGGCAGAACATCTTTTAAATTCCAGATGTCCTTATTCTAGTTTAGTTACAAAGTAACTCAGGAGCATGATGTAGTAAATGAAAACAGAGGTCTGAGTCAGGCAGAGTAGCTGGGATATCCCCCCCCCCCCCCAGTGCTGTGACTATAATTTTCCAACCCAATTAAAGATTGGAAACTTAAGCAAGGAATCATAATTGCAGCAAAGGAGGAAAAACATAACAGGCAAATTCCTGTCCTTCCTCTTTTGGGGAGTGCAGGGATGTGCGGCTGATAGAGCTGGACCTACTTCTGCTGCAGCACCGACCGTCATGGGGACCAAATCCCTGGGGTTCAGCCTGACTGACCCAGCTCAGAGATTCCTCTGAGCTGTTTAACCTCTTGGTGCCCAAAGCTGCAAGAGGGGACTAAAGTGAGACTTAATTCATTCTGCTCAGGAAGTGCTTTAAGATGCTTGTTAGAAAGGTGTGATCACACACACAGACAGCAGAGGCCTGGGCTGAGCAGATGTCTTTCCCCATTTGCCAGCATAGCAGTCTGTATAGCAATGAATCCAAAACCACCTTGTTCCTGGATTTATTAACCGAGTAATTAACAATATTCCACTTACTTTTACTCAGTTGTTCCTCTACATAATTTTATGTGCCATGCATGGCACTGGTTAGATTGCCACATTAAACAAGTAGAAATAATAATGCAGCTGGAAATCCATTGATGACCTGAGATATCAAGGAATTTCCTTCCTGACCCTTGTGATTATTGTTCATGAGTTCCTACCTGAGGGCCGTGGCTGTCTGGCAGTGCTGGTCCCTGAGAGTGAAGGCAGAGGTTGACCATTTCTTCTGCCTCCCTGACACTATGGCATGGCTATTTCCTATAGCAGTATACATAAGCCTGACTTTGCACTCAACCTTGTATTTCTTAACATGGGCAGGGAAGAAGGGTGAAGGGAGTCAGGTGCATTGGTCTGTGATGTTCCTTCCCAAAGACAATGAATTCGACAGTCAATTAAAACAAGTTTTTCTATACCTAGTGCTAATTCATGTCCCTTCCTTCATCTCTAAGGGGTACCACTGCACATGGGACTGCATAATCACAGCATTCCCTGTTAATTACCTACGTGAGCCAAGACAGAAAATCTCCCCAAGATTCTTATTTGTTTCCTAAGTTTTTGCAGCAGAGGTTTGTTTCTCAGATAAATGGTTGCTATACAGCTCATTCTCACAAATTACGACTCCTGACTTCCTAGTTGGCTGAAAGTGGGTGGAGGATACTAACTAAACTGATAATAAGATGCCAGTGGGTGGATGTGGAGGCAACATCTGTATGTCTGATCTCATGTGCTGATCTCGTATACTGGCAGGGACATGCATGACACTTTGTTATTCCAGAATTATCTCAAGGACATAAAATTCTGACAGCTGGAACCTGGTCTAGAGAGTCTGTGTTGTAAAAGAGCTCTCTCCTGCTGCTGTGCTGGGCTTTCTGGCATTAACAGAACAGGAAAAAATGCCCTTACTTTTTCTTCAGTTAACTTAGTATGCAGCATGCAATATACGTAATGCATGAGAACGACGTAAATGTGCATGCATGCATACAATGTATATATAAATGCATAGAAGTTCCATATTTTACTGCAGCTGGATGATTGCAGACCATTACCTGAGAGAGACAAACAAGAGTTTCCCTTATGTGGATGAAAGACTATTCCACCTGGAAAAAAAGCACTGCCAAAGCGGAAAACACACTATTGGCCGTACAAGTTAGATGGCTCTCATCCATGAATATGGTTCAATTACTTTGCACTGTTCCAGCACCTGGAAAAGCAGCTTACTCTTCTTCCTTGAGACTCCTCCTGCCTAAAGGAAAGAAAAAACCCTTCAAGTGCATGGGCAGTAAACACCATGTATTTCTGAAACAGAAATCTTAACAAAAGCTCCTTGCATTTATGTAGAGTGCAGAGTGAAAATGCGATAGCTGTAGTACATTTGTATTTTAGTAACGCTTCTTGTGCCACTTCACTCAGTATTTATTTCAAAAATCACTGTGGTTGAAAGCTAGGAGACTGTGAACACAAAAGTAACAGTACAGGGGAGTGTATGTACAGGAATGGTAATAGCAAAGTTAACACAGGGATCTGAGGTAGGTCTGATGGTATTTAAGATTTTAATTATCTGGACATTGCTGCAGTGACGTTTTCCAGAAAAAAAAATATCTGAGTACATAAAGGAATTAGTGAAAGAGGGAAGGCAATCTAAAGAAGCACCTTTTGCTTCTGATGTCCTTTAAAACCCTCACTGCCTTCAGCTCTTTCTCATCAGCTTTCCTAACCAGTCTTCTGCACTTTGTAATTTGGAAAACTGTCATTGGAAGCATTAACAGCCATAGTCATAGTGTTGCAGTTCATGCAAGCTGTTATGCTTTTTGTATAAGTAGAGGCTTTAACCAGGAATTTCCAGGTTTGGTGGTGTTTTTGTTTTTTTTCCTTTTTAAAATTTTTTACTATTATTATTATTTTTCCATATTGTGAATGGCTCAAGAGAGACTGCCAGAAATGAAGCCTTCCCTTCACCCACTGCCACCCTGCAGGTAACAAGTGATGGGTGTGAGGGAGCTGGAAAATGGGCCTCCAGCGGAAAAAGCTGGGAGCATTGCTACTTCTCACTGGGGAAAGCAGGAATTTTCTGGGCTGCCCAGAGGAGTGGTGACCACGCGCATGGCACAGCTAGCTGGGAGGAATGTTTCTGGCCTTTTGGTATGGGAATCAGAAAGCTGCCTTGTCCTGAGCCACCCGTATCTTCCAGTGTGAGAGTAAAGAAGTTATTAATAGAAAAATACTGAGCTTTCTGCTAATACTTTGCTCCTCTGAGGTGCCAGTGACAGATACTATGTGGGATTTTGTGCGTGAGATGGTAGTTTTGTGCTGGAAAAAAAAAAAAAAAAGAGAGTTCTTTAAATATAGGTCACCCTGTGAAAAGACTTGAGAAGCCTGAGCTGAATCAGTTTTCCAAGGCCTTGCTATCCCACTAGCTTGGTTTTTTTTTTGTGATAAATGATACCAACTCAAGTTGGAAGGGGCACCTAAATGGATGACTCTTTTGTAATTGTTGGTATCTTCCACCTTGCAGAAGGGACTCTTCTGCACTACTAATCAGATGCTAGCAAGCTGGGGTCTTCTGGTGCCATGGGTTAAACTGGCAAAGAATCTGACCCATCATTTCCAAGTAGTCCATTATGATTGCCCTTAATACTCCAGGATCCCAAAAGGCTTTGTTTATCATTTACTGTGAATTTAACTCAAATAAAGAGCTCAATACTATCACAGAGAGACTGGAGGGAGAGGAAGGTGGGAGGGGCAAGTTATTTCAGTTTTTTTAGCACACTTTGGTGCGAACATTTTATTGGCTGAATCACAGATGTTTTCTCTGCAGCAACCTTGTTTACCTCTGATCTCTATTCCTTCCTTATTTCTTTCAAATGTCAACAAAATTATAACCATTATAATAATAATAAACTGTGATCCTATGCACAAATCAAAGAATAAAGTCTGGCTCTGTACAGCAAGTAATGATCTAAGACCACATCATGCTTTAGTTGCACAATCTAGGTTCTCATAAACTGCTTTAATATCCTTTTTGTTTTTTCTCTTATGGTGCTTGTTTCCACTTTTTTTTTTCTTTTTTTTTTCTTGTTTTTGCTTTCATATAATTAATGTGGAAGTGACTGTTTTGCTTGAATGGTATTTGGCTTTTAGAAGAAAAAAATAACTAATACACTAGCCTGCTGTGACAGAAAAGGGTTGAATTGGTATTTAAAAGAGGACAATTTCTGCAGATCATTTTGACTATTAGATGAGATGGAGTTTAATTTTCATTGCTCTAAATTAGTCCTGTAGGAGGAGGTCCTCCTTTAAAGGCAAGGCTAATAATGAAACTTGGGGACTGATTCTGGGCTGGTATTGACATACACTAATTCTGTCACATAGAGCTACCTTGGCTGAGTGGCTGCCCCCATTTTCAAAGACTCTCATTTGGTTTTCTAAGCTATAATAGAAAAAACAGAAAACCTCACAAGACAGGAGTAAGTCCAAAGAAATTGCATAAATCATTAAGAGTGGAATTAATTGTTTCCTGTGATTTGCAGACAGCCAAAAGGCTGTTCTTGCTGGCACGGTGCTGGGGCTCTGCCATCTTGGTGATGTCCCTGTGCTTGATAGGTACTTGCTTTCCACACAGGAGAAGCACAAGAGAGCTGAGGCAAAGCTGGGGAAAACCCAGAAAGGAGGAGAAACATATATCTGGTATTTATCTTGATTTGAAGCAAAACTAGCCTCCTTGATTAAATTGTGGTGTGAGCTTTTATTCCACCTGTTCTTGATGCAAGGTGATCTGTATGGCATGTAATAGCTGGTCTCTCCTGTCCAAGGCAGGGAGTGGGTATCCAAACCCATTTCACGGTGACATTTTATTTCCTGAAAGGCACTGGGATGGATTAGGATCTGGAAGTGGTCTACATTTGCAGCTGTACTATTGTGATGTGCATTTATAGGTTCCTGCAGCCTTATGAATTCATACATTTTATCACAGTGAACCAGCTTTTCCATTCCAGGTAGTAGATAATAAATAACTCCTACATCAAATGGTACGGGGAAATATTGAGTAGAAACAGCAAAGACTATCAGTTAAATCACAGAATCAAAGTTTTTAGATGTCAACAAACAACCAGAAAGTCTACATTATGTAGTGGTCAGAAAAAAAATTGCTGTAAGGAATGTATCAGTTCCTCTTGAGCTGTCCATCTACATCAGATCAATAGCCCTTCCAAGCATGGGACATTCAGGCTTTCAGCTTGAGAAATTGAAGTTCTCAAAATAAGTCAGGGTTGTAACACAAGTCCATCATTGTGTGTCACAGAAATGAAATGAGTTGTCTTCTGTTCGATTGATGACTGACATAAAGCTGGGAGGAAGAAAGGGGAAAATAAACGAGACATGGGTTTTTTTGAGAAGTTGTTACAAACACTTCTGTCAAAAAGTTTACACTAAGGGATCTGCTTTCATTTTCATGTACATGCCTAGTTCCATTTACCGATAATAGGAGTTAGATGGTGAGGGGTGGGAGGAGGATTGTGCTGGGCATTGCAGTACTGCTGCTATTCAGAGAGAGTATGCGAAATAAGGAAAAAATGTAGATCAAGCATTTCTTATAAGAAAAAGATGATCGGGAATATATAAGTAGTAGCTTACGGTACTTTCAATTTAGCACTTGGTAATGGCAAATAAGTAAATAAGCAGATATTTGGCCCATTGAAATACATAGACCTGAGTATATAGCTGAAAGAAACCCACATATGAATCAAGTTGCATGTTCAAGCAATTAGTACAGGATCTAAGATGCAAATCTGAGAAGTGAATGCACATTTACAGTCCCAATAAGAACCAGGTATAAAATTTGGCTGGATGTCTAAGTTCAGGCTTCAATCTATCTTAAAATGGGGAGGTTGCAGTTGACAGATCCAGGGCTGGTTCTACAGATGTTCCACTGACATTCAAAACAGCAATTCTGAAATTAATGTAGCTCCTCCTGTCAGCTGTGCTCTGTGAAATAATGCACATGAAGAATGATCTGTAAATTTTTTAGTTTTATCGGTTAAAAAGCCCCCTACAGTGCCTACAAACAGGCTAACAAAATCAATGCCTGATGCAGTTACTAGCTGAGCAGCTTGTTGATGTTAAAGGAAATAACTTTGTTATCCAAAGTACAAGTGCTCGTCTATTATCCAGGCTTTCAAAGTGATTGAGCCTGAAATGTATTCTACTAGTGTATATAGATACCCCTGCTACCTTGGAGACCAGGCAGTTTCAATGCATTAAATATAGAAACTACAGTTTCCATTGCCTCGAGTGATAAAAATGGAGACAGAAGCAATGGTTGTGCTTAGGTACATGCTGGGAAATACTGAAATTGTGTTTATAACCTTCTCAGAAATGATGATTCCTTGTTTTCACTGGTTTTTATGGAAATGGTGGGTTTGGGTTCTTGTAAGGTAGTAAGAGCAACTTGCTTGCTGGAGTAGGTTGCTGAAAAGGAAGGCTGTGTTGCTCAGGTTCTATGTACTGGCACCTTCAGGGATGTTGCCTAATTTCTTTGAGCCACACTACATTGGTCTGTTGGGTAGGCCTTAGCAATCACACCTCCTGAAGCAAGCAGCAGTAGGACCTGTCTCTGAAGGTTTCTAATACATCTGAATCAAAACAGTTAGGTTTTAACCAGACAGGTAAGTGTAGGCAATACCTGTCACCATGAGGGATGCAAAAAAAAGAAAGGGTATAGGTATTCTTGCATAAAGCAAGCATATTGGCAAAACAAGAAGCACACCTGGAAATTATAATGTTCAAAATAATCAAAAAATCAAGATGACATTAAAAAATTAAATTCAATAGAATCAATTTGGTGAGAGATTTGATGGATCATATACACCAAAATATGAATATGTAGAAGTTAAATAACATCTGTTTAAGAAGTATATTGTCTATTATACTGCTGTCAGGGAGGATGAAGTAGACAGTTTACTAGATTCACTTAATTAAAGTCATGAAAAAGCACTGAATTTTTCAGTCTGTTTTCTAAAAAAAAAAGAAGAATTAGAAGTTTCAACCAAGTAAATATGAATTTTTCTGAAAAGGGTTTTATTAAATATAACCCTGTTTCACGTGGAATAAGCTGTTCACCACATACTTCAGTCATGAATATTTTTTACATTATTTTTTACAAATGCATTTGAATGACATTTTATGTTTAAAATATTTCAAATGAAGAAGTCAAAAAGATTGATTATGGAAGTAGTCATACATTATGCTTTTATTATTCAAATGTTGTTCCTCTTGCTACCCCTCCTTCTTTTCCAGAATAATAACGATGAACCGTAGGTTGGCAAAGAATTTTGCTGATATCAAATCTGTGGTTTTACTGGTATCATTTGAATGAAAATTGACTATAATGGGCTAGACAAACTTCTCAGGAAGAGCAGGCCATCTTGTGCTTGGGAAAAATGACCTTTTTAGATCATTTCAATCCAATTTTGTCTATGATTCTACTTTAACTTTCAAAACATATTGCACATTCCAGCAGAATTTGTTTTGTTACATGCATGTATTTTTATAATATATTTTTAAAAAGTACTTTTTAACTGAGCAAAAATACATTGTGGATATACTAGCAGCTGACATTGGAAAGACATTGTTAGTTTCCTTGTTTTTTTCCCCATGTAAAGTCACACAAGAAATAATGCCTTCTGGGGCATTACATAGAAAAAGATAAACAATTGGAAAGGCCTTCGCTGTTGTCATTTGCTCACGTAACAGTGATAGCTGTCCACTGTCAGGGAAAGCTCAATGCTCCTGGGACAGTTAACTCCTTGTACGTAGGTCTAGCCTAAACTGTAACTTTGAGACCCTCACAGCTTTGCATGTGGATATAAGTAACAATAAAATAAAGTAAGTTTCTGTGTTTGGAACCTTGCACCTTTTGCAGTTCTTATGCTAGCTCTGAAGTGGGATACTCAAGGTCTTATTATCCCCCATTTGGTACCTTGCAGAATTATTTCTGTCTGTAAAGTGTGCATACAAACATTTTACACATTGTGCCCCCAGCATGCAACAGAGAATCAAACCATTATGTCTAAAGAGAAAGATGTATTCATGGTTTTCTCATGCTTGCCATGATCGGCTTCTGATTTCTGAGCTGTTCAGCTACAGATTTTCTGCATTCGACTTCAGACACTGCAGAAGAAGAACAGCTGGGAAATCAGTGAAGCAGCAGAGCAGAGTGGTTACAATAGGAAAAAAAAAACCAAACTTATTGAAAGAAAACTGTCCGAGGCAGCCCCATGGTGCCCTTTCACACAGAGACACTGTCCCAGGGAGCCCCCTGGGAAATTGGAAGACGTATTTTTCCCTGATAACAATGTAAAAAAACACAAAAGTACACATGGTGTCTTTCTGTGGCACATTGTTTTAGGAAAGTGATATGGTGAGACTGTGCTTTGCTGTAGCTTTAGTAACACTGTGTTCATTTCTGGATGTAGAAATATAAATAAAAGTAAGTTAAGAGCCTAATACAAAAAATGGCTAGTGTCTGATAGAAGACTTGTTTGTTAACTACCGATGAGATCCTGTGTACAATCGTGCTGCCCTGAGGAGTTTATAATACCAGAGCCCAAGCCTACAACATTTACTGCTGTAAATAGCCTTGTGGGACTACAGTAATTGAGGTAACTGTGTTACTTCTGAGCTAGATCATGCAACTCTTACATCAGGCATTAAGCACTTACAGATACAAGAGTAGCCCCATTTACTTTGCTGATGGCTTTTAGGCTGGAAAAATGTAATCACAAAGTTACCTATCCTCAAAAACTCGGGATACTCAGTTACTCAGGAGGTAAGCATAGACAGCAAACAACATGAACAAGAAAAAAATATGAACTATATATAAAGCTAATCTCTTCTGGTAATATTGCTCCCAATTCCAGACAATAAAGCCCAGTTTTGCAAAAAGACTGCCAAAAGACAGCACTACTGTGTGTGCAAGTAGGTTTAGCTCAAATAAAAATTATTGATTCCATCTAAATCCACCCCCTGTAGTGTTACACTCCATCATGGACACACTTCCAAAACACCTCCTGCTTTGACAAAAAGGTTGCACTGATGCTTGGACCCCTGAGGTTGACCAGGACTACTCCAGGACTACTCCATCTTGAGCAGGGGTCTATTTCCCATATTAAAAGTCAGCTTCTTGGCAGAAGAGTGCTGAGCGTGGAAATCCATTAGACTTGCCTATGTGCTGATGAAATCCTGGTGCCATATAATGTGCTATCTTGTACACTCTGATTTGAAAAACAAGTCACAGCAATGGTATCATCACTCCTGTAGCTTTGCACACTCTTGTCGTAAACAATCTAATTTTCTTTGTTGTTTCTGTTTGTTTGTTTTTTTTTTAAAGCACTGAGAAGATATTCTGGGTACAGTTCTCCTATAAATGTGGCTGTGTTTCCATTTAATCAAGCTCCATAATGCTATTCGCTGTGCACATTTGGGTAGTCCCTCAAGAAAGGTGTGCCACTGAACAGAGAAAAGGGTGCTTTTCTCTTCAAGCACCTGTGTGCTTGCAGAGAGACCCAGCAGAAATGTATCATGATCTTCAGCTTTAAGAAGAGCATTGAATTCAAATCTTCTCAGTGCCTTCAGGGTTCGGTTGGTCTAGAATAAGCTTTGGAAAGAGAGGGGAAATATTTGCAAATAGTGTCAGGATATTTTTACAAATATGTGCGTCACATTCCTAAGTTGGAAATAATAATTTCTATTTTTGAACTATATTTCTTCTTATTTGCCCTGCAAGGTTATCACTTACTGAGGTCACAATTCTGCACAGTTCTCTGTGTGTTTGGGTCCCTGTATCTCTGTAGTGTGATGCTGAAAAGACGTATTTGTTTTTTTTTGTGGAGCCATGTTTATTTATTCACATTGAGCTCCTGATACAGTCTGGTTTTAAATGATCAAACAGGTTTAAACAGTTGCAATTGTTAGACAATGGCATGTTTATTGGTGAATGCGATTGTGTATTCCTCCCCAGGTATTTTACTGATTAAAAATAATTAAGCACACAATGGCCACATTTTTTCAGGAGCCAAAAAATTATCAATTAGATCACTTGTAGGGTCAATGGAGAGAGAGAAGAGCTTTCACAAAGTCATTTCATTTATCACCTTTTTCAAGAATTTGGTAGTTTCCTTAGAAAACTTGAGAGCTGTTCTTGACAAACTGCTGTGGTTCCATATCCAAGGTTCTGGTTGTTGTTCGTTAAGTTACCTCTGTTGAGGACAGACTTGTTGATCAAGATGTTCTTTCACCTTTGCCAAGTGTACTGAGTTCACCCTTGAATGTTTGTGGGACCCGAGTGGTTCAAGCCCTGAGCAGCCAAATCAGACCCCAGAACTGACCTTGCTGGGGTAGGAGGTCTAACCAGAGACCTCCTAGGGTTCCTTCCCACCTGAATTACTCTGCCATTTTATGATTTGTCCACTTGCCTGAGTGAAAATTATTGCTCAGTTAAGCAGCTAAATCTTTATGCTTTGCTTACAGGGCAGAATACTGGTCATCATCCACAGGAATGTGAAGACTTGTGGACCTTTAAATCTTGCAGTGCACTGCAAATTTTTCATGTGAGGACCAAGTATGGACTATCCTGGTAATATGTCTCTGGCTACTGTGTTTAAGGTTTCTTTGTATATATGTCAGTGTAAAATACTTAATTCTTTTGTAGCAACCTCTTTTTCTGGAAGACCTATCATCCTCCAGTGGATCAATTTGTCTAAAGGAATGTAATCTATATTTACTTTGCAGTAGGTACTGTCGCGCTCAACTCTGCTTTTAGCTGATTCAGCTCCTATTCAGCTTGCTTTGACCTCAGAATTATTCCCTGCTAACTGTCCTCCTGTTCACTCCAATTTGTACTGTCTAAATGCTTACTTCTGAGTGTCCCTCTGGCCATTTTGAAAGGTGTTTCATCACACTACAATAAACGTGAAATACTGATGCACTCAAAACAGCAAAAAAGGAGAAAATAAAAAAGCAGTTGTATATCGACATGGGACTGGACGAGGCATTTATTACACTTTACTTTCATGCCATTGTCTACCTTTGGCAAAGGAAGACTCTAAAGATCCCTGGTGGGCCAAGCCGATCAATACTACACAAGAGTTAAATTAGACCTCAAGTCAAGCATACATCTACCTTGGCTGGGATACCTTCAACCTAAAGTCCCTGGAAAATTTACATTTTTCCACTAAGTTAACCAATAACAGAGTGAAATGAGTGAGAAAAAAGCAGCTGTCTAGCCTGCATCTTGTTTCATTATCAAATGGATTTTGTCCAAACAGCAGCTAAGGTGCCTTATGAGAAAGACAAACAGGCTGGTGTATTAGCAGTCCATAGCAGGCACATAAAAACATTTTTGAAAGATATATCATATGCCTCTTGTTATTATGAAGGTGCTTCTGCCCCCCACTCCTATTTTCATGATATCTAAACTGGCTTTATCGTTTGCACATCCACACAGAGTTTGTCCTAACATTAATGTGAGTTATATTCATTTGTTGATATAGAACATAGCGTTAAATTTGCACCCTTAATTCAGAGGCCCATAATAAACAGATCCCAGATTTTCTTAGTGTTTTAAACTACCATGAGAGCTAAGATTTCAAGCATTTAGGAAACTGTAGTGTAACCCTATGGGATCAGAACAAGCGTTTTCAAAATGACAGCCTCTTTGGCTGGAAAACAAATTAAGGTGGTTCAGAGCTTTGATGGCTGGAGAAAGAGGTCATATGAAGCTCCTGGGTTGACAACTCTCCCAAAAAAATACTCAGAAAAAAATTTTGCTCTGCACAACAACCTCCAGGACGTGATCTGCATTTGTTAGAATACAAGTTAGGTACACTGGCATTTATAAAACAAAATAAAAATTGTAACCATAAACTAGGAACTTAACTGGTCATAATATCCTTGAATTGGGGAAAAAAAAAAAACAACAAACAAAAAAACACACACCCCCCCCAAAAAAAAAACACAAACCCAAAACAAGCTACCAAACAAAAAAGAAAACACCAACAAAGAGCCCCCACCAAAAAAAATGAAGTCTTTAATTTAAATGAGGACTATACCTTTTGCTAGTGCTATTATGTTATTTCATCCAGTGAGTCAGGTATTTTATTCAGCAAGAGTGAAGACACAGTGCAGGTTCTTAATCTGTGCAAACTTAGTTACTTTATTATTTTAGTAATTCAGAAATTATTTCTCAGATATCAACTGTCTGCTTGAACCTCAGGCATTGCAAACAGGCACGTCTACATCTTTTAAAAAGCTTTGCTTGGTTTATTTTCAAAAGAACCCTTTCCTACTTATTTGCTGGTGGAGAAAATTATTTTGAAATACGAAACAGGTAAACCTTAAACTGCCAGATGTCTTCTTCATGTAAGCAATTTAAATTCAATTTGTAGCAGAAAATACAGGCAACTTCTGGATCAATAGGCTGTATTCAGCTGAGCTGACATACAGCACCTGGTATGTCACCAACCTGGCTGGGCTTTTATTACTCATACCTGAGGGACTTTCACTGGCTTTTATCATTACGTAAAATCTCCTAGGATTACAGGTACTTAAAGCTAATTAGGTCTGCTCTGTTACCCTCCATTTGAATGCCCTCTGTTTCTGCAACAGTTTACTTTTGTATTTCAGGGGGATAATTGTGGTGGCACATGCCACCAAGGTAAATGATAGCCTTGCACAAACACACACCCTGCACATCACTGCTTGTATCTTGCTGAAGACAGGTGATGAGATAATAGCAGGAGCAAAAGCTGCTGCAGGTTTACCTTGTTCACTTTCAGTGCTTTTGTCAGATGTCTGCCTTCAAAGACATAATTATGTGATTAGAAAGAAAAGCTGTAAACAAACAGGACTTTGCTCCTCCCCAGATATGTGAATTGAGGCATGTAAGTCTCCAAACCTCCTCCAAGAATACCTGCACCTTGCTGGCATGTAGAAAGCATTCTGAGATGTGTGATGTTCATGCACATCAATCCTCTGAATGCTAACAGCGTGCAAGTTATTAGAACGAAAATAATTTCCCATACACATACATTTAACTAGAGTTTAGAATGAAATTTAATCATTGCTCAGATTTGTAATAATTATTATTATATGTAGGGTTAAGTGCTGGAAAAATGGAGTTTTTATTTGCCATTTAACAATTCTCGCCTCTATCTGTAAGCTCTGATTCTCCCATTATTGTGTTTCCTACAAATATCCCAGATACTTATAAATATTCTATTGCACTGAATTTTATATGACCCTTCAGTTCTAACAGTGGAAGCTGCATTTTGAACTTAACCTAAAATCCAGTACAGTAAAGCCAATTTTTAAATGTAACCTTTCTACCAAGTGGTAAAGATGGTCATAAAGTCACTTATTATTGCTCAAGTCCCTCTTGACAAATAATTAACCCATCTCAACACCCCATGCAAAAATCCAGAGGCAGCAAATTTGCCCTTCGTGCATGCGCAATGCATAGAGATGGAACATTATACAGCACTCCCTGACTGGGTGCAATCATGGAAATGTGCATTGCAGGAAAGGGAGCACAGATGAAAATTGGGAGATGCTCATCCCTTGCTGTACATCAGCATGTGGAAAAAAATAAATTAATGACTGGGATAGAATCTCATATGCAAGCGGACAATCTCCTTTGCCTTTTTATGAGAACCCCTCCTCGTCCAGACTTCACAAATAGAGAAGTTGGTTGGATGAACCTTTGGAGATTGTCTAGTTCCATCTTGCACTTCTAAGAGAGCTTTACCTGTCTGATCCTGGAAGACCTCCATACATAAAACTTCTGGAACTTTGGGAGAAATACCAGTAAGTCCTTTTTGAGACAATGGTATTTTCCAGTAAATGATGGGGAGGGACTCTTCTTTAGGGACTATAGTGATAGGACAAGGGGTAACGGGTTAAAACTTAAACAGGGGAAGTTTAGATTGGTTATAAGGAGGAAATTCTTTCCTGTTAGGGTGGTGAGGCACTGGAATAGGTTGGCCAGGGAGGTTGTGAATGCTCCATCCCTGGCAGTGTTCAAGGCCAGGTTGGACAGAGCCTTGGGTGATATGGTTTAGTGGGAGGTGTCCCTGCCCATGGCAGGGGGGTTGGAACCTGATGATTTTAAGGTCCTTTCCAACCCTAACTATTCTATGATTCTATGCCATCCTCTTGAGGAAATGCAGGGTGGTAGCCCTGAGGACAAAGGAGATGTCAACTTGGGCTAAAATAAAGTTATAAACAAGGTATAGTATTTAACCTGGACTTTCATCTTTGTGCACACTCAGAAGGAAACAGAAAAACTCTCCAAAATCAAGAACTCATGCTGCTGTAAGTGGGTTTGTTGCAGTCTGGAATGCAGCCCTATAAATTGATACTAAGTCTTCCAGCAACAGCCAAAAATTATTAAGTGACATGTTTGTATTCTACTTTTTAAAACTAGTCCAAACAAAAACTGTGAATTTCCCAAACCACAAAGCAAAGAAGTTACGACTCTAGGAAAGGTGAGGAAGAGGGTGAGGTTTAGAAATAGTCCTTTTGCAAAAAAAAAAACAACAACAAAAAAAAACAACAAAAACCACAAAAAAAAAAAACACACACACAAAAAAAAACAACCAACACCAAACCAACATCTCTTCACCTTTATGATCATATTTCCAGTCTGGGAAAATATTTTTTATATGAAGTTGCCATCATATAGTCATTACCTGTCCCTCTGTATATATTTAGAAAAAAACAGTCAGTGTAGGAACTAGATCTTGGCATTACATGAAAACATATCTGAATAGATTCTAAGTTGGATCTATTGAGAGTAATGTACTCCTCACATGTTTTTTCTTCCACAATGATCCTTTAGTATATGGCACTACCTAAGCCAGTTATTGAATATAGACATATTAAGTGTGTCACTGTTGTTTCCACAGAGTTATGAATCTGCAGTGCCATATCCTTGTGACGAAATATCACTTCTCTTATTTTATTGACCAGAAATGCTGAAGTATAGAAAGTTTAAGATCAAAACTCTCCCATAAATCTAAGTGCCCAAATCAAAACATTTTCAGTGTAGCTAGGATCTTTAGAGATTTTAGTATAATCAAAGTGGGGGCACACATTTCAGCACAGCAAGGTACTTGGGAACAAGTGTACACACTGTTTTCTCATGTAAAGTGGCCTAAATGACTTACTGGTCTTCACTTACAAATTCTGCACAGGCAGAACCCAGTTTTCTGGGTTGTTATTCAGTCTCCTAAGTGGTGGTGAGTCTCTATTCTTCTCATGGTTCCCTGACACATTGACTGCACACATTCCAAACTCTGCATCAAATGAAAAAGGGGCTCTATACATAAAAGCTGTGTTAATTTCATAGACCTGAAAGCCCTGTGGAAATTAATATATGGTCTTGTAATGATTTGGTGTATCATAACATGTATGCCCCGATAGAGCAAATCACTTAAGAAAGTGCTTAAGTTCAGTCCGTCATTTCAAATCGAGCTTCAGGATCAACCTTGACTCTGTAATGACATAAGTGAATTAGCCTGGAGCCTTACTGTATTATTTACTTTGTTTTTTTCAAAATAAGAGGGCATTAAGGATAATTTCAGAAGTTGTGTCATGTGGTACTGTGCTGAACTGGCAGATCTTGGGCAGAACAGGAAAATTTAGAGGCAAGGTAGAGTTGAGTTAATGAAGTGGATGCAATATTTTTCTCTGTGGACCAGCCACAGGCTGGGCTGAGACATAAACTTCACCAGCAGTATTTTGGGGTGTTTGCAATAGGAGAAGCACAGATACTGTGTTTGTGAGCATTGCTGTAGAAGGTGGTCTCTGGCATGCTGTTTGTGCCTCCTCCCTAGTTCCAATACCTGCTTTCTAGTGTAGCACTGGCAGACTGCCTACAGACTGCAAATAAGAAATAAACATTAGTGTCTTCCCAGGCTGATCTGGGACAGGTTCAGCCTTGGAATAAGTCTGTAGTGGCTTTGCTGACATAACTTTGTGATGGTCTCTTCTGGAGTGACATTGAGAGGAAATTATTCCCTATTGGCTAGAAATACATCACCCTTTGCTCCTGCTTGTCCTTTCTTTGCTCCTGCCTGCCAGTGGCTACTCTGACTTTCTCATTTTGTTTCCAGTTCCTCAAAGCCTTCACTATGTCACTACTAGCTCCTCCTTTTTCTCATCTTCCCATCCCTCTCAGAGCAGGGCAGTACATCCTATAAACATAGCTCATCCTCCGCAGTCAGGGCAGAAGGTTGTTCCAGAGGCCTCCAACGATGACATCGAATGCAGCAGTGTGTGCAGCCCAGGGTGAATGAACCATGCTCCCTCCTTGTGAAACCTTTTGTGAATCTCATTGCAAATTCTGAGCATGTTCAGAGGCCTATGACTTGGCTGTGTTTGGGTGAATTTTCAAGGGAACAGTAAAACAGCACAAGTCTTTGGCATTATGAATGTTGTCCCTGCAGGATCCAACTTCTCTAGTCAAAGCAGGGGGCACCAGGGCTTTAAAAAAATGATAATTAAAACCATTCTTTAATGTAAGGAAAGATTTTAGGAAAAGGAATTATTATTAGACCAACTAAAATGTATAATAAAGAAACAGGCTTTAGGCATTAAGTCCTTCATCACTTTTCAGCTTCTGTCTAGTTCCGTTGTATACCAGATACAAAGAAATGCTCTATCACTGCTTTAATGTTCTAACATTAAAAAAAAAAAGAAATGAAAGAAAAAAGAAACCAAAAGAACCGAAACCCCCAACATTTATTCTCCCTACCATCAATCTGAAAAGTAGCTAAATTCTTTATGCTGAATTCCCCCCAAAATTAGCTCTGACATAAGCACTCAGGATTCAGCCAGAGCAATTACAAGTCTGCAGAATCATAAGTGACAGAAAACAGGGTTTTAAACTGGAAGACACTGGGCATCCCTACGTACACACGCAAAGAGGGGGGGGGGGGGGGGAAAGAAAACAAGAGGCAGAAAGAACATATGTTGTAGACAGTCCTACCTCCCGTAAAACTGCTGTTGAGTCAAGTAACTTGTTTAAAAACAATGTATTCCTCTTAACTGCAGCCACCTGGCTTGCAATTATAGTCCTCATTAGAAACTGCTACAGGTCTTGAGTGATTAGTTATTGTTTATAAACTGTTCAACTGTAGACCACCTGCTTTCATATACTACTGCACCTTCTTGCCTTGCTGGATCATAACTATTAATAGAAAAGCACCTCTTTCCTGACAGTGCAAAACCGAAGATAAACCAGAGATATATAAGCAGCTGGAGGACAGGTCTTTGTGAAGGACAACCAAATAGATGTTGCTATTTAGCTGTCTGTAGTAGCAGTTAGAGCATTTGATGAAGTTGCCTTCCCTTGTGTCTTTCATATACAGGTAGACTCCCCAGCAACTGACACGGTGCTCTTGGAGAGCATCTATAATTAGCCCTCAAGAAACTGGGGAATACAGAGAAATAAAACAGGAGATTTGAAGCCTGGCACTAAATGCTAAAGAGTTAAATGCTCCTACATGCAAAGCACCCAGTATGAAAGGAAAGGTGAGCGGCACGACGTGCAGATGCAGGAGACAAGGCGTGAATGCCTCTTGCCTTAAATAAACCCAAGGATCATTGCAGCCCCACTGGCAAAGACATAGAGGAGACACTGATTTTCTTAAGGCAATTCAGTCATGTAGACAACAAACTCATGCTACGGTTAAAATATTTAGAGACAAATTCTGCTCTGAGTCACACTGACTTCAGCTGATTTATTCTGAAGCCTAAACAGTGTAACTGAGAGCAGGATTTGTCCCGTAGACCACTAAACTATAAATAGTTACCCCAACACTGGATTTTGTATCTGGCCATGAGTGGCATATGTTTTTTTTATCTTTTTTAAATTTATTTATTTATTTAAAGAACTGAGTTGTCACCTGGTTTTGAACTAAAACTGAGCTCTGCCTCAAGACTGTCAGTCTGGGAGAGTGGACACATGAGTGGAGAGGCAGAGCTGGAGGCACAAAGCTAGAGTGAGCAGCGTGGCAGCTCCGTGCGGAGGAGCCGGTTGCGCACACAGAGATGGGAGGCAGCAGGCTGTACACTGCGAGGGGCACACAGAAACCAGGAAACCTTCAGCCCTGGTTAGGCAAGAGACAAGAGGACACAGGGTCCTTTTGCAGAGGAATGAAGTCAATTTTAGAGACTGTGTCGGGTGTTTACAGCACTTTAAATCCCAAGTGATGCATTGGGCAGTGGGGACTTCAGTCTTCTGATGTAACACTGGGAGATACAACCTTCCTAGCCTCTCAGAAACCTTTTCCTTGCTCTGTTTTAAGCACTTGTGGCCATGCTTAACCCTTAGTGTAATATTTGCTGTGGTGGTCTGACAGTAACCAGTATGCAATGTCACAACCTGCTGCAGTGTGCCTCCCCATTAGCTGGCATATTTAGGGATACCCAGGCTCTCCATGCCCTGTCTTCTTATGAGCTGGACCAAAAGCTGCCTGTGCACATGACCTGTAAGTGGTCCCTAGAAATACAAGAATTTGTTTTCTGATGAGAGTTTTGGAGATTTCCTGATCATCCTTAGGGATACATCATTGCTCATAGTCTGTTGGGTTTGCTTACTCATTTATTGGGTAACTGATAGCTTCCAATATGAGATGGCACATCATGAAAAACCACAGGACAACACAGACTCAACAGAAAGCCAAGAAAGATTTCTGTATTAAGACACAGTGGCATGATGAACAACGTAGTCATCGCCCTGTGTTCCCACACAGCAAATGTTAGGCACCTGTGCATAGAGTGAATCATCTTACCGGTTGTTTAGTCATGACTGAGTATGTTCCCTGACCTATTTCTCAGTATTTGACCATCTCCAATGCTCCTTTGCTCACTGCTCTTCCTCAGGAACAAAATAAAAATTTCACTTTATGTGAAAAAAGCACAACTAAAGCCACCAGGATTCTGCAATGAAATGGAAAAAAAAAAATATTTCTCTGTTCAATATTTAAATGATAGTGACATTCGCCATCATTATTGCAAGGATCCTGTAAAACCTAACCTCCAGCAGAGCCTCGGGATTTGCAGCATCAAACATATCCACCAAAAGTCCCTCAAGGACACTGAGCCATCAGAGGATTTACATACATTTGGCAGAATGAATGGCAAATAATCTGGTATCTTAGACATTCAACAATGGGACTGAGATTTTTCTGGGTACAGGATCATCACAGTCTATCCTTCTGTTGTTTTTTCAGCTGTGGTTGTGTTGAAACACATAAGCTATGAAGAGTTAGTTGTCAATGGGGCTATGCAGCCTTTTGCAGGCAGATGTTAATGAGGTACTGTCTGAGGTAGTGTATAGGTTCATATATTTTAATTTGGGCTCACTGCTGTCTCTATTCACAACTTTGTGACTATAGGATCACCTGGTGAGGAGAGTGGTCACAAAAATTTGTCATTATTCATTGCAAAATATTGTGTTGGTACACTGTAAATAGTTCATGGTGGCAGCAGTCATAGTTTTTTTCTTTTAAATATGCTTATCTGAAGGCCGAAAGTCAAAAACACAGCACTGCACCAACTATTATGAAGGAGAAAAAATGACTGCTACTGCTGAACCCAGGACAGTATCCAAAAATTGAACGGTAAAATGGGCTGTTAAAAACTACACTGAGAGCAGTGGGTGGTGTGACTTTCAAACATTGGGATGCACATTTACAAAAAGCCACCTGGTTGGTTGACTTTCGGCCTGGGAACAGCGCTGATAACACCAATGTTTTTAGTTGCTGCTCAGTAATGTTTACTCTCACCAAGGACTTTCTGAGTCTTATGCTCTGCCAGGGAGGAGGGGAAGCTGGGAGGAAGCAGAGATAGGACACCTGACCCAAACTAACCAAAGAGGTATTCCATACCACAGCACATCATGCCCACTATATAAACTGGGTGCAGTTAACTGCTTGGTCGGGCTGGGTATCGGTCAGTGGGTGGTGAGTGGTTGTATTGTGTTCCCTTGTTATTTCCCTTATCATTATTATTATTGGTGGTAGCAGCAGTGGTTTGTGTTATACCTTAGTTACTCGACTGTTCTTAACCCTGGGAGTTACATTCTTTCGATTCTCCTCCCCACCCCTCTGGGAGTGGGAGGAAGGAAGGGGAGGGGAGTGAGAGAGCGGCTGCGTGGTTCTGGGTGACAGGCTGGGCTTAAACCATGACACATTGCTCATCCATCAGTCTTGCAGGATTTCCAGGTAGTCCTGCTAATTAAACATGAGGGGCTTAGATATTTTGGTTGGACACTTCTTGCACTCAGTTGCTGTCTCGGCTGGATGAGGAGATGCCAGGCTCTGCAGTTAGGCCCTGCACTAAATGGGAGCCCCCTGAAACAGCTGATGGGACATGACAAGAGCTTTGCTGGTCTGGGCTACCCACCACCAGTCCACAGGCTGACTCCACCTTGAAGGGGGTTTCACTGGCAGAAGCCTAAGCACTCCTGAGTTCTTAGTTTTGAAGAGAACAGCTTGATTAGTCTATGTTAAAAAAAAACAGAAAGACAGGTCATCTGCCTTTTTCAAAGTAGTACTTGTGGCCCTATGTAAAAATAATTACATTCCAACCCATGCTTAAAAAACTCCATCCAAATAACCCTCTAAAAATAGATCCCAAGCATAAATGCGTTTTAGACTCTTAGGTGTTTTTTCTGTTTTCTCTTCCAAATACAGGAAACAACTGTTCCAATGACAGCACCATTGTACTGGAACAGCAGTAAAAAAATAAATAAATAGCATAGTTACTTCTTTATTGCTCTGCTACAGCCTTTCTGCTAGCATTTGGGTAGACATTTATATGTAAAATCACAGAATAGAAGCATAGAATGGTTAGATTTAGAAAGGACCTTAAGATTATAGAATCATAGAATAGTTACGGTTGTTTCTATCTCACCTGAACTTCCCCTGTTTAAGTTTAAACCCATTACCCCTTGCCCTATCACTACAGACTCTGATGAAGAGTCCCTCTCTGCATCCTTGTAGGCCCCCTTCAGGTACTGGAAGCTTGCTATGAGGTCCTTTTCTCCAGGCCGAACAGCTGTTATTTTCTCAGCCTGTCTTCATATAGGATTAGTTCAGTGTCTAGCAATAACAGTATATAAAAACCAAATCCGAACAAAAGAAGGGTTACAGAGCAGCACAAAGGAGCCCTCTTTTTAAAGTGACTAACCCAGTTGATTTCAATATGAGTTTGGAAAATAATCAAAAGTTCTCGGTTGTGAAGTACAGGCAGTAGGGTCTGCAGGAAGCACATATCTTCCTTGCCCAGTGGGTTACCTCATATTTGGAAAAATCAGAACTTTTCTGAGCTGGTACAACCTCTCTCTTTGAAATCTTTTGCTTGCTGTTTCTTTTTTAAAGGTGTTAAAGAAATATGACTGTAATTAACAACTGACAAAAATATCTGGGTTTGAACTGAAGTGGGAAATCACAGAGGTTACTTATTTCCTCATGCTTTTACCATTTGTTCTCTTTTCTCAAGGAAGTTGAAAGACCTAAGGTTCAAACTTAATAAGGCCCCATGCCATTTCTAAGAGTGTTTACAACATACAAAAAATAAGCCAGCACATTTCTTATATTTAAATTTGTTTTCAGTCATCTAAGCTATTACACAGTATGCCATCCCTAAACCTTTTGTAACAAGCAGTAAATGTTTCTCAGACAAGGGAAAGAATGATATGCTCAACTATTCAAGCTGCTTGAGCCCATGAAAGCAACAAAACATTGGTGTGCGTGCAGTCCCCACATCCTAGTTTGTTTCAACATCATGACAACGGAGCTGCCTCCAGCTCATTCCTTGTGCTTCAATGTATGCACTGGGATATAACCCATGGAGTTGTACCTCAGTGGTGGGTAGCAGCAGCTTCCTTTGACAGCAGAAGCTTCACAGTGCTTTGAAACAGAAAATGATGCGGGGTTTTATTAATCATAATTATTTTCTAGGGTCTGCTCTAAGCCCCTTTGGTTCAGTGGGAAGCTTTCCATTTCTAGTGGTGGAGAATGAGATCAATTCCTCCAAGTACTGGTTGTATAGCACCTGCTCTAGATATCATCAGAAATTCAGTTTTAGCACAGAGAAATTTTGGTCCATGTTGAGTAGCTTGGTGAACAGACTAAACCAGCTCAGATCCTGGAAACTGCAGAGACACAGATGCAAAGCAAATCTGTCAAAGCAGGGCTTCGTGTGTGTGATAACCAAGTAGACCCAAATGAGCTCCTGTAATGTGTTCTCACATATCCTAAACAAATAGCATTACAGAAGCCTTCCCAGATAATCTGTCTTGTGGATCCCTTCTAATTCTGGAGAGACTTTATCTTTTTCAGTGATTACACAGGGAAGGAATGTCTGAAGGTCTCAGTAATATTCATTAGTATTCTTTGGATGCAATATTGAAGAAAATTAGTTTTTGTTTTGTTTAAATTCCTTTTGCAAACAAACATTAGTACCTACAAACATCAAATACATGCATGTCCATCAGAGAGCTGCAGATGAGATATTTCATCCAGTGCTCTACTGAGTCAAGGTAAAAATAACCCCTCCAAGAACATCTGACCGGCACTCACTTTCATGTCAATCTTTTCTTCTTTTTTTTTTTCTTAAAAAAACCCTAAAAAAATACATTTTAATGAAAATGTGCATATTAAGAAGGGTTCTTAGGTGGAAGATCCAAGTCATTATTAAAAAAACAGAATGGTTATGTGGACACATATTTGCAATGGAAACCTTGGAAACAACATAAACATGAATCACATTTAAACTGAGTGGGCACAGAATGGTGCAAAGGGTCCTATTTGCCAGCCTGAGCTGAATGAGAGTTGCTCACTGTCCACACAGGGTATTCTACAGGGAACATGCTGCAGGGCTTGCCATGGCCAAGGTTGCATTGCCATAGACACGGCATCTGGTTAATGCGCAGTAGTGTGTTAGGAAGCAAAATATGCTTGTCCTCAGCTGCAGTGCTGCCAACAGTGATTATTTTTTCTCATAATATCATGTTTTCTAATCGACTAAGTGAACCTCCAGCCACGGGGCAGTTATGCAGCTGCAACTGGACTGTGTGTCAGTTAATTCCTTCGAGAACATAAAGAAAACAATCCCAAAATAGCTTCTAATAGGCATTTTTAATGTCTGCCTGCAGTTTCCACTTTGTCCAGATTTCTCTCTACTCTTCCCAGTACATTGTCCAAGATGGGTTCTAAACAAATTTGACTGCATCTTAGCTTTCATGGGTTGTCCTACTGAACAAGCTGAAAACTGCTTGCAAGACCTTTTTAGCAACTGTTTACATTTTCTTTAGAGAACAAGGCTATTCAATTTCTCTTTCTTATTATTCTAGAAAAAAAAAAATCAAACAAAAACCAGTCAACCAAAACACAACACCTCCTCATATTCGTGTTTCATCTTCCTTCAGTCAACCACTTTTATTCTTTTCTTCTTTGTGCATTCTTTTAACTGTCTTAGTATCTGAGAGCCATTCAGCTTGAGACCGCTATCCTGAAAGTCACCTGTAAAGACTTTCAGATCAAAGAGCCATGGATTCAGACAATCATCCAAAATATTGTATCTTCTGTCACTCATATGACTACTTGTGGATACGAATTCTCCAGCCATGGTGTGATTCCAGACTGGAAACTGATTTTTAAAGTGGCTCAATATGCTCTGATACTTACCATCTCAGCTATTTCCAGCAGTATACAGTACTGGCCAGAACAACATCTGCACAGGGATTTGGAGTCACAGGTATTAGACACTATGAAGAAATAGTCCCTGTATGGTTTCAGAGTACAAATAACAGATTCTTTACTTTTTCGGATACCAAACTCTACAAACTTTCTTGCAGGTTTTCTATCATTTGCTCAGTTAGTATATAATAAGGGATTATAAAGAGACAAAAATTTATCCCAATATGCAACATACGTCAAAGATAAGAGGTCCCATATCCCAACACTTAGCCTAAGTTAATGACCTTGCTCACTCCATGGTTCTAGGTGACCTGTGATTGTGTCTAAACACCAGAAATTCTGAAAGAGAAGGTTAAATATCCTGCATGCTGTTAGTCCTGATTTTTCCATAGAGCTGTATTCCATGGAATTTACTCACTGAAATCTCAAACTTTTTTTGGATGTAGTACGTATTTGCCATTTTTTTCTCCACATCTAGAGAACATGTTCTTTGGTCTAGAGTTTAGTCAGTGAACACACTATTTCTTTCGAAAGATGAAAATTAAAATTTTAAAAATAAAAATTATGAGACAATAATTACAAAAAAAAAAAGCCATGGCAAACAATTTATATAGATGTTCAGTAAGTGTTGAAAACATCCAGAAAACCATATGTACCACCCTTTGTGTGCTGGGACATCTCTTACTCAGTGCAGTGGGGTGTGGTAGCTGGAGGTGAGGAAATGGACCATACTAAGAGTGAAGGAATTCTCTGTGCTGTGAAACCAATGCTTTTTCTGTGGGTTTGTGATCTGAGTTTGGTCTCCCGGTTTGTTTTGATGATGCTTATAAGGGTTACACTCACCCCATGGCTGTTCTCTCAGCTGGGACATAGTATCTTCTCCGCTGTTGGCCTATTTTAATGAAACATAATTGTATAGATGTTTTTTCTATTCTGATTTGGCTAAAATTGACCAAAGGGTGAAACTGTTGAAAGGAAAGGAAAACAAGAACAACTAGTTTCCCTCTGCTTAACAAAATAGACTAAACAATTAAGAAAGAAGCAGCATGAAGACTTCTGAGAAGCAATTCATGCAGTCAAATCTGAATGGAAATAAACCATATTTTATTCTTCATAGAAGTAAGGCCATGCTGGGTCAGGCCATTTAGACCTGTTTCCAGTCTCTACCTGTAGCAAATGAGAGATGCTTGCAGAAGAGGTCTGACTTTGGACAAGGCCAATGGGGACATTACCCAGAGGACTCCCCAACACATACTTGACTTAGAGGGTCTATTCAGATCATTATGTTTCTATTCAGATCATTATGTTTAACAGTTTCTGATGGACTGTCTTACAATGAGTTTTCCAGGTTGTGTTTTGAAACTATTAAACTTCTCCCTCCTAGTGACTTCCCAGTTTAACTACTTACCATTCTAAAAAATAATTTTCCTTTTTTTGGTACCTTATACTGTGAGAACCCAAGTGGATACAGCATGAAAATGAGGGAATTCTTATTCTCTAATTAGAATAGAACCATAGAATAGTTAAGGTTGGAAAGGACCTTAAGATCATCAAGTTCCAACCCCCCTGCCATGGGCAGGGACACCTCACAATAAATCATGTCACCCAAGGTTCTGTCCAACCCAGCCTTGAACACCACCAGGGATGAGGCATTCACAGCTTCCTTGGGCAACCCATTCCAGTACCTCACCACCCTTACAGGAAAGAAATTCTTCCTTACATCCAATCTAAACTTCACCTGTTTTCACAAAAACTTTGTAAAGCTTTAACCCATTACCCCTTGATCTATTACTACAGTCCCTAATGAGGAGTCCCTCCCCAGCATCCTTATAGGCCCCCTTCAGATACTGGAAGGCTGCTATGAGGTCTGCATGCAGCCTTCTCTTCTCCAGGCTGAACAGCCCCAACTTCCTCAGCCTGTCTTCATATGGGAGGTGCTCCAGTCCCCTGATCATCCTCGTGGCCCTCCTCTGGACTTGTTCCAACATTCCATGTCCTTTTTATGTTGAGGACACCAGAACTGCACACAATACTCCAGGTGAGGTCTGAGAAGAGCAGAGTAGAGGGGCAGGATCACCTCCTTCGACCTGCTGGTCATGCTCCTTTTGATGCAGGATACGGTTGGCTTTCTGGGCTGCGATCACACGCTGCTAGCTCATGATCAGTTTCTCATCAGCTGCTTCAGACTCTTTTGTTGGTTAAGAACAGAATATTTAACTTCTCATTTGTTCCATCAGTTCCTAATGGGTAATAACTTAACCAAGCCTTGGTTGGTCACTGTGATGTGGAACGCACCTAAGTTCCCTATGAAAAGTGCTCTTTATGCCCATCAAAAAGTATTGGTTTGAGGCAATTTACTCTGTTTGAACAGCATTTAATGAACATGGAACAGTTATTGAGGTTGTATATTTCAAATGCTAGTACATATTTTGAAGGAGAAAAGCTACTTTAGCTAATTTTTAAAGGTATTTCTTCCTACTCTCTCTAGAGATGGATGTGTATTCTTCTTTCATATTGTCATTTAGAGTATTGCCAGCTGTTGCCAACAAAACATATTCTTCTGCAACCCTTTCTGGAAGGGCTTGAAACCCGAAAGTTGCTGAGTCCATGCCCTCTCTTTATGGTAGAATACCAATTCTTACAGATTTTATGTGCATCTTTACAGGCTGCAGTCTTTATAGAGACTTTTCCTAGTTATGCCCCAAATTATCTGGTCCATTAAAAAAAAAAAAATCACATTAGACATCCCTTACTTATCTCCATGAGATTATATGATGCATGTTACTGTTTTCCTGAAGTTGCTCACATTTCTGATTGGTTTATTAATTTGTGTTTATTGCAGGTACTCTGATATAGTGTTTTATCTTAATTAGTATTTTTATGCCCACTATTATTAAGTACGTATGTGGCCGGTGTTTTATGCTGCATGTCCTTCTAGTGCAACTAAGGTTTAGTGTTTTACTTCAAGAAAAAAAATTTATAATCAAATTAAACATAATTGTATACACATTTTGTATATAAACCAAACTATATTGTATTAGCATGAGACAATACTTTAGGTTCAAATCCTTAAGTTCTTAGCCTGGCAAGTCTCCCGTTGGCCTGTATATGAGATCAACTAGCCTTGAATTCTTAGAATAAAATCAGAACTTTATTTTTCCTTACACAAAAAAAAAACCTTCTTCTTGGGCATTCACTGAATTCATCTACCTCTTTTTAAAAAGAGATGTTTTGTTAATGTAAGACTAGGAAATGCAACAATACCTGTTTCCAGAGTAAACCTTTGGTGTTTTAAATGTAGGACAAGATTCTCTTGCCCATTGTCATACTCAAAGAATGGGTTTTAATTTAATTTCTTGAGTAAGCCATTTAAAATCAGGACTGAGTATCAGAGCACTAAAGCACTGTTTGCATTTGGTTTTGTTACAAGAGAATCAGATATTGCGCTTCTTGATTCTCCATGGTGGATGCTCATACAATTATATGGCTACTTGCTAATATGATTTTTTGCAACTTTATTCCAGGAATACTTTTTTTTTGCTTCAAAATACAATAGTTTGTTTGTTTTTTTTTCTCTAAAATTCCTATCTCTGCTCTGTATAGCTTCCAAATTTATTTTAATCTGATATTTTCACTCAAGAACCTTAGAAAATCATGATACTTTTTATTTTCTACTCTGTAAATGAAATTTCCATTTGACCCTGCTTGCTTTGAGCAATACCTTGATCTTGGATAATGCAAACCGGCTAAATGGAGTTATCTTGAATCAGCCAAAAGAGAAGTATTTCAGTGTTTTGCCCTTAGTTTTAAACAACTAATTTTGACATCATCTGCTTGAGCTGGGTAAGGTGCATTTACATTCAGCAAAGGTTGATGAAGAAGCACTTTAGTTTGTAAGCTAGCAGTTTGGCTTGTAAAGAAGAGTGAGTTGTAAATTACCCACCACTGAGTTGCTGAGTCACTTGAATACTTCAGAATGCTCTAAATGCAAGATCCAGTGGGGCTGCTGAATTATCCTAGGCTGTTTTTCAGAAGATCTTTGTGTCACGATCTCATTCTAAATATGATTTTTTTTTTTCCTTATAAGTATTTAATTTGAGATTTCAGTAGTGAAGAGAATTGAGTAGAGACGTTTTAAGTGCTTCTTCGTCTATCATTAGAGACACCAAGTGACAGAGGAAAAGATAATGAACATAGAAAGAGCCCCCAAAGCACTTTTAGATCGTTTCTTGAGAGTCAGCAGGCCAATATTGACTTTGATTAAGCACTCACTTTGGTCCCATTAATTTAGCAAGCTGTGAAACAAAAGTGAGTGTCCTCCCCAGGTTGGTTTTGCATAAGCTCTTTTACAACTTCAGTTCTGAATTTCTTCCAACATCTAGTTTGTTTGGGGGAAGGGGGGTGTGTTTGGTTGGTTTTGGGATTTTTTCCTCTTCAAAGATGTCCTTTAAAGTGTTTTAAAGAATTCATAATATAAAACTAGCATAAATATCTACGGTATCAAGCAGTGATGCTTAACTATCTTGATTTGCGTCTCAAAACTGCAGAGGAAGGCAAAGACACATATTTCCTTCTCATGAATTTGTGTGTCTGTGGTTTAACAGCCAGATTTTAAGTCAAAGGATTAAGTTTTTATATACTTCCTATGGTTGCTAAGTATTACAGTTATATACACCTGCGAAATTGTCCGCAAGTTGTCAAGGAAAGGTTCTTTCCCTTGTGCCCCTTTGGTGTGGGTTTGAGATCTGGCCACTGGTGTGTAGTTGTCATGAGAGGCCATATGAAACCTGACAGCCTATGCAGATTTTTTTATTATAAGACCCACAGATACATATTTGACCTTTTTATTTTTTAATTTCTTTTTTTTTGTCTCCCAAAAATGACTTAAGAAAGACAGCAGGCTCTTTTTAGACTGTTTGTGTAGGATTGGAGAGATGTTGTGACAAGCCTAAAGCTTATGGTGGTTCTTTGGTGTTGATAGAAGATGAGCTTGCTGCAGCTGGGATCATCATGGTCTGCATCCAAAAAAACATGGCCAGCAGGCCAAGGGAGGTGATTCTTCCCCTCTACTCAGCTCTGGTGAGACCTCACCTGGAGTGTTGAGGACCCCATCTGGAGTCATCCGTACAGGGAAGATAAGGACCTGTTGGAGAGGGTCCAGGGGAGGCCACAAAAATGATCAGAGGGATGGAGCACCTCTCCCATGAGGAAAGGCTGAGTCAAGTTGGCGTTCAGCCTGTGGAGGACTCTGGGGAGACCTTATTTCAGACTTTCAGTACTTAAAAGGGTCTGTCAAGAAAGATGGGGAGAGACTTTTTAGTAGGGCCTGATGCAATAGCATAAGGAGTAATGGTTTTAAACTAAAAAAGGGGAGATTCAGGTTAGATAAGAGGAAGAAGTTTTTTAGTGAGGGTGGGAAAATACTGAAACAGGTTGCCCAGAGAGGTGGTGGGTGCATCATCCTTGGAGATACTTAAGTCCAGGCTGGATGTGCTTCTGGGCAACCTCATCTAGTTGAAAATGTCCCTGCTCATTGCAGGGGGTTGGACTAGGTGATCCTTGAAGGTCTTTTCCAACCCAAACTAGTCTATGATTCTGTGATCCTTGAGGAGCACTAAGAAACCCAGTGAATGCAGACCTTGTTCACAGCCTAAAAGCAGATGCTTCAAGTTGTGAGGATCAGTGCAGAGATGAGGAATTTTATTTCCTTTGCCCGTGAAGGAACTTTTTCCCAGGCTCTGCTTTGACTAGACACTCTTTACTAATTTGCTATTTATGTACTCTGTAAATCTCTTTGGGCCATAAAGCGGTCTAGAAGGTACTCAGACAGATTCTGCTGTAACTTTCTGTCCCTTACAGTTCCTTCTTGGTTGAGAAAGTCATCATCATTACCTTCTGTTATTATTATCAGCACATGAGAAAAAAAATCTGTAAAACATAAATGAACAAAAAGGGTAAAAAAGGCCTAATTTGCTATTAATACCCTTCAAGCCAATTAGCAATAAGTCCATTAGCAGTACAGATGTCTATAAGAATAGACATCTATAGATTACAGCCATAGATTGGCTGTAATTGGCAGCATTTTATGTGGCAGTTTGCTGTCACTTTTGCTTCACCTGTGGTGTTTCTGAAGAGGCTACATCACTGAACTATCATTGCAGTAGTCTGAGATCACGTCCATCATAGTTTCTGTTTAAATTAATTCCATTCAGGAAATATCATACATATTATTCCACATATGCTTGGCACTATATGCCACCACAAATATTTATTAAAGCATTGCTAAATATTTTATAATCAAACAATGTATTATCATAAATAAAAGCGAAAAGTAGGGTATTTCTTATCCCAGTGTTATAATGAGAAATACTCAAATAACTGTAAGGATGGATTAATTAGGTCAGGCGAGGTGCTGAGGCCAAGGCATTGTTAGATATTTTTTATTTCAATATCTTGTTTTCAAGCCTGAAAGGTAATCCACATCAAGGTTTATATCTCTGTGTAGCTGCAAATGTAGAGTGCATATAGACACAAACACACATACAGTCTCATATGTGCATGCACACATGAGAAAAGCGACACACAGAGGGTAGGCACACAGAGCGTATGGATTTCTGCATGAATTTGACATTGATTTTGGGGGTAAACAAATGGTTTTAAATCTTTATTTGCCCAAAGCTAGATCATAATATTCTGCATTTCAAAGTGTCCAAGTACCTTTAAAGTGATGGCTGCAGAGTCCCTCAGGCATAAAGCAGATAAAACCTTCTTTTAAAAGTATTTTGCTCACCTTTGTAAAAAAAGGAACTTAGGGTTTATTGAGTGCAGGAAAGCCTCATTCCCATAGTAACCAATGCACGGCTGATATTGATCAGTGGAGTCAAAGGCAAAACCTACTGACAGGAATAAAGAGCGACTATTTCTTATCCTCATATGTATTCTTCCTGGAGTTCCTGTAGGTAACCGATACCACAGGCACGGAGCGCTCTCTGGGAGCGGCTGTGCTTTTGCTCATGTCATTAACACACACCAGAGCTCCTTATTGAGAAGAAATGCTCTGAGTGTGCCTGATTTTCTACTAGATCCTGCAGTCCTTTCTCTGTCAAAACTCCCCATGATTTTAGAATGACTTTCCTTGAGCAAGATGTATGCAGAATTGGTTCCTTTGTCTTGAGGGAGCATGGTCCACCTTCGAAATCTCTTCACTGTTACATTTTTACCCTCAATTAATAAGACCTTATAGGTTTTTACAGTTTCCCTTCTTTGTTCATCATACTTGTGGCATGTGAGAGATCTGATAAATTAACATTTGCAATCATGCCTGATCTCTCTTTAATGATTTCATTAGGTGTTAAATATAAGGCTTAGCATCCTTTTTATGTTAAGGCATTCCTTTTTGAACTGCAGAGCTTCACAGAGAAGATCTTTGAAACCAAGAGCTCATGAATTATTAGCATTCAGTACAATGCATATACATACCTTAAATCCTCATTATTATTAGATCATTCCCAGGATTGACAAGTCTATAAAAATGAAGAAAGGGGACCTGAGAGCTGTGCAAGGAAAGATTTTTTGTAGAACATGATATCACATAATAAAGAATAAATTCTCTCAAGTCTGATACTTTTACAAGGTTTTACATACTCCTAGGCAGGTAATAATCTTCCTTAGTTCTTCTGGACTTGCAAGGAGCTTTAACATTTTTTCCTGACAAAACTGTTAGATAACAACTGAGCCAAAATTAAATAACCCCAAAAGTCTTCCTCTCTAATCCCTTCTGTGCATGCTTAATGTTTCATTCTCCCACTTCAATTATGCCATCTGCATTATGTCTTTCGCTCCCCACTTGAAAAGTTGTTAAAATGGAAAGGCTCTTTCAGAGTGTCACAGCTCCATTATGCAGGCCTATACCTGTGCTGGCAGCATGCTCTTCTTCTCACCTCATATTGCCTTTTGCCTGGGAAAGAGATCCCTGCGGTGCATATAAAACTGGAAACTGAAATGAAATTAAGATGGTATGCAGGAGATGGAGCAGGTTCTGATAAACAAGCAGAGATTCTGGGAAGACCTTTTAACTTAGTTCTTTGGGCCAAAAAACATCAAGCTTGAACAGCTAGCCCTCATCATGTAGACTGAAATGCTACCCCTGCAAAAATCAATAGCAGGATTTGACTCTAAAACCTTTAATAACTAAGGTAGCTTGGGTTCCACAGGTGCTAAGAGCACACAGCTGTCACTGATTCCAAATACACATTCAGATGTCAAATTACAGCCACCAGTTTTAAACCATTGGGTTTAAACCTCTTCATTTCCTGTTGTAATTCATCTCTGTACAAGGTGTCATCAAGACTTTTTCTAAGATCTCAGCTACGAAGCAGATATGCTAGACATGTTTGAGATAACATATTGGATTTCTACTGGAATCAATTCTTCAAACTGATAATGAGTACCACTCACCAGGCTTTTAGAAAATCTGGGAAAATTCTTGACTTTCAGAGGATCAGCTCAGGTACAGTCACTCTGATGAATTTACAGTTATTTAAAGAAGAAAACAGTGCATTAATTCAGAAATAATTGAAGAAGTTTTGTAAAGATGTTTTAATTTTGTACCTTTTAAAACCGCCTGTGTAGGCAGTAGTTTGGTCCTATATTTCGTATCTTTTTCATTAAAAAATGGTTTCAGTTTTTTTATAGCTTACAACTGTAAGACCTCAGCCTGACACCCCATATGATTTGACCATTTTAGGAGAAAAAAACCCATGCATAATATATATTTATAAGCATATATCAGGTTAAATCGTGCACCAAAATGCAGAAATATTTTTCTCTGACTGACTTACAGAGCTGTACTTGGGAGATTATTTTATGTTTAATTTAAAGTGGCTGCAATACTCAGCATAGAAAACTGATAAAGCATCTACAGCATTTACAATCATCATCTTTCAAAAAAAAAAATCATCAGGAGTTTAGTTTTCAGGGTTTCTGGGTGTTTTCAGAGCCTTAGTTGGACATTTCCCTTCTAGCACATTATCACGATAGACCTGTTATCCGCTGAGCAATGATCTGTGCATAAGAGGACCATCTTGAGCACTTGCACAACAATTGAAAAAGGTTCTGGAGAAGGATGTGCTGACACAAAATACTGTTCTGGGGACCTTCAGTGCCATTATCTTTAAGTGATCCATAGTCATTAGGAATGTCTTCTGGCACTACTAGGGTGAATTTCTTAGAGGAAAAGAAGTCTCCTGTGTAATCCAATACTATCATTTAAAGTTCACTTTCACTTCTGGAGCCCTGAGGAGTTTTAAGTTTGCATGGCTTCATTTGAAGCACCCTGCATTAGTAGCTGCCAACTATCCCCCCCCCCCCCAACTTCCAGATAATGGTTTGAAAAAAAAAAAAACTCCATCAAAATGGTTCTTGCAATTCTAAAAAGTTTAACTGTGTGGTCAGGGTTTTATATTTCACCATAGGTAGCTCAGAAGTAAAATTAGAGTAAAATCTGAATGTTACTTTTTTGCTATGAAGAATGTAAGCATTTTGCATCATATTCTGTCATAACCTGTTTTGATATAGAAGCAAAAAGACAATTTGAAGCTGAATATCCACAGAAAGGTCCAGAAGAATACCACAAGCACAGTTGTTAGAACACTGGCACTTACTATAAAATAGCAATCTATTGGCCTGTAATTTCCCAGCAGACACTAAAGGCCTTCCAGCACTCCGAGATGCAGCCAGTGAAGCACAAATACCACAGATACATCCATCAGAGCCTATGGCAGAGACCCTTATTGCAGGCAAAGGTAGATTTGCAGAGCCACGCTGGAAATTCTGGAGGGAAAAAAGAAGGGTGATAGGGGACTCCTCTGCCCAGCTTGCAAACTGCTCACATTTGATGGCATAGCACTTGGAGTTGGAGAATGAGACATCTTGCAAGAGACAGCATGGGAACTGGACTGACTACATTCAGGCTAAAGACATTCAGTGGGATGGAAGCATCTTTACCCACTAGAAAAGAAGTAAGGACACAGCAAGAAATAATGTAGGTTTAGATTAGATATTAGGAGGAAGTTCTTCCCTGTGAGGGTGGTGAGTCATTGGCACAGGTTGCCCAGAGACGCTGTGGCTGCCCCATCCCTGGCAATGTTCAAGGCCAGGTTGGACAGAGCTTTGAGCAACCTGGTCTGGTGGAAAGTGTTCCTGCCTGCAGCAGGGGCATTGGAGCTAGGTGATCTTTAAGGTTGCTTTCAACCCAAAGCACTCTGTAATTCTTTGATTCTATAATTCTGTGTTTCTGTGATTCTGTTATAATTGCTGGACCATTTATCGTTCAAAATTTCTGCTTGTTGGGAGAAACTTATTTCTCAGAGCATCCATGGTGGTTGGACCATGTAGACCCTCCTATTTCTTTGCATTTTTTAGAGGTTTTTAGTGTCATACAGCAGTTTATCAGCTAAAGGGTTCAGCTGCATTTTTAGGATACCTAATAGGAAATAGATTATACAAGATCACAGCTAAGAAAGGCAAATTATTTTCTCTTCTCTTGTGTAGTCTGCTTGAAGGTTAATTTTCAAGTCTATCCTTTCATGTGCTTTATGAGAGATTAAAATGAAATTAGTTCAGGAAGGATAGTGCTCAAGATCACTTTAAGATTTTCCAAAGCTCACCAGCTTGTTGACCTGTGAACCACCTTTATGTGGACAGATGGTAAGTAACAAATTGATCTCAGCCAATAAAAATCTGTCAGAACAATCTGCTGTTGGCAGGTGTCAGATAATTATCTCAATGAATAGATAAGCAAAGTAATAAGCAAATTAAAAGCTTCCATTGTAAATAACAGGAGGAATTCTATTTATTTATTGCAGCCAGGCCTTTGATCATTTGCTAGGGAAAAAAAAAAGAAGCCAAATCCTTAGCCAATATCATAGGAAACTCATTGAAAAGTTCTACAGTTTGTGGGTGGTGTTACCAGCAGGTATTTTTTTGCTTTTCAGCACTGTGATTCCTCCATACTGTTTTAAGTTTGTGAAGAAAACTAGGCTGAAGTGTGGAAGAAGTCCATGACTGAACATTTGTGTGATATATTGTTGTAGTTGCATTTACTTTTTGTATGAACAGGCTGTCAGAAGCCTATATGCAAATCTCACTGCCCAGGGTATACTAATGAAAAGATGGTCCCTGTCCCAAAACTCTCAGCCTGAAATATGAGACAAGAAAATGTAAATTGTGCATCGATGGGCCAATGAGAAGTGTGCTGTGGTTCAAAAGGCAGTCCTGGAGAACACTGGACCTGGATTGTGGATAGACAGAAGCAAGACCACCATCAAGGCCAAAGTACGTAGGATCTTGAGAAGGTTTGTTAGGAGCTGGTGGTTCACATTTGGCTGGGACTGATTTTCCACCCGAGATGCATGAACTGCTATAGGCTAAGCCAGACAGGTGGGAGCAGCATAGCATGGGTGCTGCAGTTTGGGAGACAGAGAAGGAATTGGGGAATATTTGCACTGGCATTGGGAAATACTTAGGATCTTTGTAAGTTTTGGTTTGGTTTGATTACTGGCATCAATGTGGATGTAGTACAGGGAGCATAGTTTCTTTTTTTGCCTTTATAACTGTCTCCGTGTTACCTCCTGGGGCTGGATGTGACAGTCACAGATGGAATCTCTCTGAGGAGAGCTGCAAATATTTGCTCCAGCTGACAAGAGGTACATTACAAATTAAGGACTCCACAACCTTCACGTGCTGGAATTATTTCCTGTTTTGTTAAGCTTGCTTGGAAGGTATTTTCAAAACTCAGTGCATTTTTTGTAAGTCTTCACACTGCCAAATCTAGTGAGTGGATGGGCAGCAGAAGCAGCTGCCACTAGTGCTGAGTCTGTGAGCTTAAATGTTTGCCAGTATGTGCCCTGCACTCAGAAGTGTGCATCCTGCTGGACTGAATGCATGTCTTGGTGCTTGAGGAAAAATTCCATCCATTAAAAAAAAAAAATAATATTACTCTGGGGTCAAATTCCTGAGTGGTCTCTGTGAGAACGGGAGGCCCGTGCAGGGGGAATTTGGTTTGTCTATAAGTCCTACCATGTGGATCCTGTACAGATTTAGCACGTGCTGGAGGCAAATAATGACCTGGGATGCCTGCTTCCCACATCCAGAGCCATGTTCATGCCTTATGCAGCCTGTGCACACCTGAACATAATGTTATAAGAGCTCTTAATTGTTCTGCGATACCCAAATGCGAATTTCTGTTGTGCTATAGATATGGAGATTAGACTAGAATTTTAAATAATTGTCTTAATTATATTCATTAATGAGGTTAACTTCTTGTACGTGCTCCTGTAAGAGAAGTTTGATGGTAACATAATTTGTATTACTGAGTTCTGCCAAAAGAAAAGGCCAGATTAATTCCTCTTCTCTTTGTTTTTTGATGTAGTTATATCATTCATAACCATGGAGCATTAAATCTTTGCTTTTACAGCAACAACAGGAGTGCTGGGTTTCAGGGTGGGAAAGTCCCTTCAGCAGAGGGAGCTGAAGTTTTCTACCCCATGGTAACATACTGCGCATTGTAAGCAGCAGCCAGCAGGGAGCAGTTTCCAGAGGCCTCAGCAGTTGCTGTTACCATAATTTATCCTAGCAGGTAACTTTCTAAAACAACACAGGTCAGCAGACTTTCATGTAGAACTTATTGCTGAGCAAGAGCAAGTTTCAGAAATCAAAGCCCCAAAGAGTATTTCAGATCAAACCCCAGCTAAGGTGGTGATACAAGTTTACCTTTCGGTTCTGTGTTTTGTCTGACTTTGCAAGCCTGTACTCAGTACTGCAATGCACCTGTGACTCAGGTTTTGTCGTCTTCTTGGTGTTCTCTGAGGGTTTGGTTTGCTTTCTCAGGGTTGGGTCAGGACCAGAAACTTACCATTCTGCAAACAATCAGGAGATAGATCAGGATGGGCCCCTTCCGATGGTTTCCCAGACTCACCAGGGGCAGGGTATGCGATGGACAGCATGGATGTTACACTGTCCATACCAAAAGGGTACTTTCAGAAGCAGCATGTAAGGGCAGATTATGGCTTTTCCCTGCATTTTGTGAAAGAATAGGAAAAGACAGAGCTTCCGTGTCAGCCTTTACACGCCCGGAAGAGGATTTGCTGTTGCCTGTTAACATGAACCAAAGAAGACATGGCCAAGTTTATGATATCTTCTTGTGGTTTAAGCAAAGAAAAGAAAGAAAATCCTCTGTCCCAGCTGAAACCAAGGCATACATGAGAGAAAGTATGTTTGCTGTGTGCAATACAGAGATTTGCTTCCCAGGCCAGTCTCCCCCTGCTCACCCATGGAGAATCTCCTTCTACGCCACACACAGAAAAAAAAAAGAAAGCCACAGAGTTAATGAGAATAAATTACTCTATTAGCTCAGGCATTTAGTTCTTATTACTCATGGTCCTGAAAGGCAAGATTGTAAGGACTGGCAGTTATGATTCAGCCCAAGCGGATAGGGTTCAGGTGGCCATGGGAAATTTGGATTTGAATGTTCTGGTTTCCCAAGGTTTAACCTCTCAAAATGAATGCTAAATTTCACAAACGTTGGTTTTTATTCATATAAATACATATTTTACATATAAATACATTTTTTTCATAATAAATACAAGTCTATATCCATCTAAATGCCTAATTTCCCCTGCTTTGAAGAGGGAGACTTACCAAAAGTATCGGTAGTGACAGCCATCATGTCTTGGCATTTTTCATGTTGGCAAGGTATTTTTCAAGGCACTGTTTTCTGGATAAATAGTGGAAAGAACATCTTCTGACTCCCGCTTTAAAAAAAAATAAAAAAATGGGGGTCAGAGCAGTTGTTTAAAAATAATAAATGGAGAACCACAAGTAGGGATAGGCATTTTTTTTTTCAATGCTGAGCCTGATTCTTCTTTCTCAAAAGACAAGAAGAAGGGTAATTCAGAAATCAGTTATTTATACATCCTGGTTTTAAGACGTTGATCTGGCCCAGGTTGTGTAATAGATATGCTGTGTTTGGAAGAGCTGGACCATTCTATCCACATAATTTGTAGTCTCAAAGAACAAGCATTTTCACAGCTCTTGATTGACAATCTTCTGTAAACAAAAATCAAATTGTAACTTGTTTTATTGGTGATCCCTTTAGTGTTTGGAACAATCTATCTATGACCCTTTTTTTTTTTTCTTAACTGACTTCTTAGATAAGGTCACTTCAGTAAAAATGATAAGAAAAATTGACATGCAAAATCAAAATATTCCAGTATTTGTTTCTATTTAGTCAGGGCAATGCCGTCTCTCAGGCAATTCCAAAATAGTGTTTAAACAAAAAGTTCAAAGCTCCTTTCAACTTGCTGCAGATTTTACTACATATTCTTAATAAACCCTCTTCATCTGCTACTGTTGAAATGTAAGCTTTCAAGCAATGTAAACCTAGGAAAAGCCTTTATGCTTTTTACTTCCTTCTTTCCTTACCAGCACTGCTATTATCACATGGTGTGTTCCACATGATAAGCCATTCATTAAAGCATCACCTACTGTTTTTTTCCTCCTCAGTACCAGCTAGAACATGATCTGTCTCTGCAGGAAGACATTGGACCTCTGACCTCTTTTGTAGCTATTCCAGGCAAGTATAATAAACAGGGTTCACTGAGTTTGTGTAAATCTCTGATTATGTTTACTCTGAAATCCAAGTGTTCATCTCAGGCAGAAAAATTAAGGCTGATTTTCAAATATTATGTACAAACTGTAGCTATTAAGCATTCCATAATGAGCACTTTGGCAATTTAAAGCAAATTAGGGTTCCCACTAGGAAGAGAAGATATACAGTATAGTCAAGTAAAGATTGTATGTTGTTTGATGAAAAATAGGCATGCAGAAAAACATGATACAGACTTCTGGCTCCAGATGAATTAGGAGATCCTGTGTTAGTGTACTCCATTACAGAAATTTTGCATTGTTCCTTACTTCTTGATAGCTTAGTTTCAGTTTGCTAATGATGTCTGCTGTAGTTTGAGTAAACATCACCCCAGAGAACCACCTGTTGTGGTATTATGTGCCCTTCTGCTATGATAATAGATGGAATATTTTGAATATTGGTGTACAGAATGGCAGATAAGATACTGGTGAATCCTCCCTCCATAGTGAAATTCACTTCTGTTGGGGGGTTCTGGCAACCCTCATTTGAAAAGACCTGGTGGAAAACATTGAAACTGTCAAATTTCATTCAGTTGGACCTGCTGTATGCTGGATCTCTGCTCAGTTCAGGACATATTTCAGTGTAAAGCAGTGTATTACATCCTTCCAGGTAACTGTATTTCATAGAGATATCATCTGGGGGAATGAAGCGAAGCATCCATACTATTAATCTCAGCAAAAACTCGGTGTTCAGCTGAGCCCAGTCAAACTTGTGGGGTCTGAATTCGTATTTTAAAGACAAAGAGGGACTTGTGTTTTGTCTGAAAATACAGAAATGGGATGGAAATGGGGAGTGTTGCTGACAAGGTATCATCTGACCTGTTTTGTTCAATCAAAGCCTACAGAGGAGGAGAATTTCTCCATTCCAATTAACAGTTTCTGGATTTACTGGAATAAATTTACCTCATTTGGGATTTAATTCTTTGCAGGTTGAGTAGTAGGTTACCATCCACTGACTATGAGGTAATTTTATTGCCTTACAGGAAGAAAAGGTCTGATCTACCAATGTTCTCTGTGTAGGGTGGAAGAAAAAGCAAAGTAAAATAAAAAGAGCCAAGTGAGTTAGGTGTCTGGAAGAAAACAATAGACCTCATTATACATTGTTTAAGAGTGCTGAAGTTAGGGATCATCTGGCTTCTCTTGGTTATTATTTTTACCTAAGAAATGTGCTTTCTTTTGAAATTCAGTGAATCTGAATGTGTCAAAATATATAAAATTACCATTCTTGCTTAAGAAAAAGAAGTTTGGAACATTCTGAAAATGCTGGTGGAATGGTAATCTTTAAATGCAGATTAAAGTTTAACATTGCTATTTTATTCCAATAGGACTCACAGAACAATTGTTTCTGCTATTATCTTGCACGGTGACAGAATAATATTTTTACCATTTTATTTCTTCTTTCACCCTAGCTAAAACCTGATCCTCACTGGTGAGTAAAGCTGAAATTTAACAGGTTGTTCACTAATTCTGAAATTCCAGTTTAGTTTGATTTAATTTCACCAGTCCTCTTCCTTCAAGGGTGACTAAACTAGCAGAATAGCTAAATTCATGCATTTCATTGTTTTCTCTTTCACAATGGGATTACCATATGGTATTACTGATTTAAAGTTTTAAGTGGCTTTATAGAATTTACTTTAGAAAAGCTGAACATGTAAGTGTGAGCTTAGAACCTGAGTGAAAGAACCTGATGAAATGAGCTGATTTAGTTTCCTAGAATTTTGAGAAGAATTGTTGGTCAGAATGTTGTTAGGGTTGAAGTTCCTTGTGCTGCAGAAGGCCAGAGGAAAAGAGAAAAGTGAGATTTGAACAATTTTGTGCTGTTGCATATAGGTGAACTAGATTCCTAAAGTACTGTGGTTAAGAGAAATGTGTTATCATTACCTTATGAAGTAATTTCAACAAGTTTGGGCTTTTTTTTTATTTGTTTTTGCATAGCTCAGCTAAAGCTGTTTGAAATCGCTTAGAAAAGAAGATGAATCAATTATTCATTGGAGAGATAGGACCAGGGTCTGCTTCCATCCCCTATATGAAGTTTCTTCAGTAGAAGAGTAAGCCCTGTAATGGTGTTATTTTGTGTGACTACGGGTGGGAGAAGCTGAATCATTATTAATTGCAAATTGATCAGTTGCTGTTTCTATGAATTATTCATGAACAGATCCAAACTTCTGTGAATATATTCAGTATTCACCTAACAGTTGGGATGAACAACTTTCATAAACTAGTGATTGACAGTGAACCTTCTGGTACACTATTTAAACAATATTGATTCATGGGCATGCTAATATATTTGTCTTTATCATAAAACTCAACCAAACCCTATCTGTTGGCAAATGCAGATAAATAGCTGGTTGTGTGACCTCCCTGCCCTGGATAAAACACATAGTACTTCATTTTAGTGTAACATTTGCCCTTAAAAATTGTACTAAACCTTATAAAGATGAGATCATAATGCACCTCACAATTTATACCTATGCTTTGCCATACTGTGGTGGAGAAGTTGCCCACTTTTTGTCTTCCTGTAAAGCAGGAGCACTAAGCACTAAATGTCTTGGTTTCTTCCTTTTAGGCTTCTCAAATCTTTGTGTACTTTACAAACACTTCTCTCTTCATCAGGGAATATCAATTCAGTCAGCAGAGAAAACTCACCTACTTCAGGAATTAAAAGCTGACTCAAAATGTCATCTACTATGGTGGCTAGAAAGCAAGGCAATTTTTCCTCTAAATTTAATTTTGCAGAATTCTATGCAGGTCTTCAATACTGGTTTTTTTTTTTATTATTTTTTTTAAATTTTTTTTTTTTCCCAGCCTACCACCTTTCAGATTCTAGTGTTGATTCAGAAACAAAAAATGACAACAGTGAAAAAATGAATGAGTCCCTACACTAAGGCAAAACTCACACCCCCAAGCCATGCTGGAATTAATATCAGAGCTGTGGACAGGAAACATCCACAGAAAATGTGCATGTCAACACAAAAGCAAGGTTGTAACAGGCAGATCGCCCTTTTCCCTAAAAAAGAGGAAAATAACAACCACAGCAACTGGATTCTATACTCATAAGTAGCTGAGGGCCCAACACCTATTTTATTTTATGGAAAGACTATGTATGTGTGAGAATATAGTGCATGGCTGAAGACATGGTCAATCATTTCAGAGTGGACTGAGATGCCACATGCTACTGCAACATGGTGAGGAATCTGCTTCCAGCTTGCTCACTGGAGTGACTAGCTGCATATACAGCTTTAAGCCTGCCTTTTGTTTCCCAGATAATCTAAAAAATGATGAATAGTGCTTAATTGAATTGAATAGGATGTTCTACCTACGTCTTACAAATTAGGAAAATATTAGAAGGAAAACAGCCTGGTGGTTTGAGACCATTTGCTTATGAACATACGACTTCTCCAGATTATGAATATTGCAGTCCTCTTCAGCCTTCTTGCTGTGTGAGACTATTAATTCACTGTCTGTCATGAATGTGACATCTGATGGAGGGAGATATGTGGGAAGCTTTGACAGAGCAGTTGAAGCCTATATAAAGCAAATGCCTCTGATGTAGAAGGTGGACTCACCACTATTGTGGTCACTGGCCTGCAGGAGCCCTCTACCCAAAAGCTCCAGGTGGCCATGCAGCAAGAGAGAAGTGGCAGATATTGTTTGCAGAAAAATGGTCTGTAATAAAAGCATTACAGTTACACTTCCAGAGACAAGACAATCTAGAAGGTTACAAGATAAAAGCTCTGCTTGGATAACATCCATAGCAAGGCCAACCTCTAGAAGGTTGGTGAGGACACATCAGTCTGTTCAGAAATGTGTTTTCTATAAATTAACTAAATACACTTTTGCATTTTTGAAAGGAGAATGAATATGCATAAAAAAATTCTTGACTAAGCCTGCATTTCTTCACTCTATTCTCAAAATATCACGGCTTTCCCAGTGGGGTGAATCCTGGGGAAGACTGCACTTAAACAGCTAGGAATCAGAGGGGGATGCTACACGTTTTCCTGCACAGTTAGTGGATTGTGCAGTCCCAAGGTGTCTGTTAGTCACAGGGCATGCACAGCTGATGCAAATTTAAGCTTTTTTAAAATGTTGTTATTATTTTGCATTTATATCTGCAAATATTACCTCATAAGGAAGGTAACCTGTTTTCTATGAGTAACACTTTTTGGTGCACTGGGTTTCTCATGTAGTTCTCATTAAGTGCAGATGGGATGGGATTGCCAGGTGAAGAGGACAAACCAGGAACTGGTATTGCAGAGCCTTGGGAAGCATTGTACAAACCAAAAACATGTAAAACATGAGTGATATATTTTAAAGGGAGAGATGGAAAAGGTGAAATCATATAAAACCTTGCAATTGACTTGGATTCCCAACTTTGCAGTTTTAGAGAGGCAACATGCTCTAGCCACAGGCTGTTGGGGACACAGCAGCAGGTTCATGGAAAACCTCATCAGTACATGGCCATGACATTGGCAGTGACCAAGAAAGCTCAAACTTATGTTAGGTGATTCTTGGTGGCTGGAGACATAAAGGAGAATCCAAAATAGCATGGAAAAATATGTTAGTCAGTTTGAGAGAGGTAGACCTCCAGGGCCCAGCAGGTTTGTTTTTTTTTTGTTTAGTTTTCAGGTTTTGGGTTGGTTTGGGTTTGGGTTTTTCCCCCCCTTGTTTTTGTTTTTTGTTTGTTTGTTTGTTTTTAGATTTTTTTTTCTTTCTGAAGCAGGCAGGACATAATCTGTAGTAAACCAGAGAGAGTCGCTTTTTCCAGATGCCATACTGCCCACGCCTAGATCATTTGGTTCAGAGGAGAAAATTAAAAACACATGCATGTGTGGGCATTTTTTAAAACACTGAAATTGTTTAGGATCATAAAGGCCAACACAAACAGTAAATAACAGCAATAGAGCTTACTGGGCACATGCTAGCAAAAATCAAGCTAATTTGGAAAACTGAAAAATCTAATTCTTCTGATATTATGTTATTAAGGCTGGTGACAGGTAAATTACAAGGGGTGATTTTTGTCTCATCTGAATCACCCAAGATGAATTTTCCACCAAAAGAACAATCTTCTAAGAGCTAGTTTTGGAAGCAGCATTGTCCTCTCTCTCTCCATATACCTTCACATACACAGATATACACCACTCTCCTATAAAGGCACAAACATTTGGACTTGATTATAATCACGTAGGGAAAGATTATCAAAAGGTGGAATACAGCAAAGGATAAAACAGAGGGCTGCAGTACAAGTTATCTGACAACAAAAGACCCTTTCAGCTGCATAAATGATAGTAGAGGCATCTATCTGTTGTCTTTGTACAAAAAAAAAGTGAAAATGTAGAATAATTTTCTAGGGGAGAAAGCAGGAACCCTATAAACCCTTGTGTGTCCATGCAGTGCTTGCTATTTACCTGCTGTCTACTGATTCTTTTGAAATTATTTTATTAGAATTAAAATAACCAATATTTTCTCATTTCATCAAATCCCATTTTCGATGTTCCACTAATGTCATACGCTAAAGCCATAGCACCTTTGATCTTATTCTAAGCCTCAAAATAACTAGGAGAAATCAGTCAGTATGCCTTTGGTTTAAAAGAGTTAGCATACACTACCTGTGCTCAATGTCATAATGCTAACAAAATATGAATGAAAAATCATTTACCTCTTCCCCATTATTATTTATCAAAAGACTTCATGCATAGTAAAGCTTTAGGAAAATATCTTTAATTGTATTTTGCACTGAGCACTTTTTATTTTGAACCTCTGGCTTTTTTAAGTTCTCATTCACTATATATTATAACAATAATCATAATCATAATAATAATAAATACAAATGGAAAATATCTTTGAATAGTAAATTTTAGCCTCCTGGGACTGTCAGTTGTGGATGGGCTCTTGATTGATCAGAATATTACACAATGGCATGGTGTAATTCTTTAGTGTGATGTTGTAAAATGGAGTATTGCTTCTGTTATTTTATCCAGTTTGCTTTTATATGACAGGGTTTATTGTGCGTTATGTTGTAGCTCATTCCTCTGTTCACAATGCCTACTGATGTGTAATTATGACTTGTCTGAACTGTAAGAAGGAGCAGTAAGTGAAAGAAAATCTGCAAGCGCACTTGATTTATGAGCCCTGATACTATATTACAGTCCTAATCTGCCTGCTTAACTTAGCTTCAGGCAAACTTACTGTGTAACATGCTTACGATTAGCACTGCAGCAAGTTGTAGAAGATTTACTCTGTTGGAGCTATGAGACTTTTTTAAAAATGATTTAGTCATTATTTCAGTTACAGGTATGGCAATAAATTATTTCACATATAAAGATTCTGTGTCAAGAAACAGCCATTGCAAAAAGGCTTTTTATACAGTAACAAAGAACAGTGCTTGGAGTGTTTTCCTCATACAAAACATCTTAATGTTATTGGTCATTTTTTATGATGAAACTTCTTGCAAATTCTTCTCACATTTATACAATTTGTTTTATTATACTGCAGCTTTTGTAGCTCAGTACAATCTGCGTATTATAAGAATGTCTGTTTGGATCCAGTGAATCTCATATTTTCAGTAGTGTCCCAAAATAGGAATCACTATGGATGTGCAAATGCAAAGAAGGCCATAAAGCAATGACCTAATGTCAGGAAGAAAAGATGTAAGACGATTTGCATTTTTTTTTAATCACCATTCATGAAGACAGATGCATTTGTTCAGTCTTCTTGAAACTATAGCATATTCAGAGCAGCTACTTTTGGTAAACTAGAGTGGTACATTATTACCCTCAAAGAATAAAGGTCAGTGTTGATTATTCAGGGCTTAGTTTTTGGTCTTGGTGAAATCACTGCATGGCTTGCCATTTGACTTTGCTGGAATCCCTATTATACTGTATTCACTATGGCAAATAAGCAAGGCATCTAAAGTTGATCCAGGGAAAGACTCTTCTCAGTTAAATGGGTGATAATCGTTCTTTTTTCATTGAACAGTGCTGCTTGCCTGGGTGAAGATAGTTGTTCATACCAAGATTTTATAACTGGTCCTTAGAATAGTTTTATACTGGTGCTTGATATTTTTTTTGTGAGTCTAATAGCAGTACTGGTATTTTTGTTTTTTGTGGGGTTTGTGGTTGTCTTTTTTTTTTATTTTGTTTTTGTTTTGTTTGGATCAGTTTTTTTTTAATTTGAAAATCAACTGTAATGCATGTTGTATTAAACGAGAACCATATCAAATGAACAAATACAAAATAGCTACCTAAAATGGATGAAATGCTAATAAAATAACTCTATGGAAGCAATTTCTAGGCAGCCTTTCCTTTGGTTGTAAATGTTTGGGTTTTTTTTCATTTTTTCTCCATTAACACTGATATTGTGAAATCTAAATGTTATTTTTCGCCTTTAAAATAGCTGCTTACACCGATCTAAAAGACAGTTATGATTACCAGTGAGACACGACTTTCCAAGATAGACTGCACAAAAGTTATTAGTTGATTTGTCCATTGCACCAGCAAAGCAGAAGGGCTTCTGAAGGATGCAGTGGAACTGAAGCCATATATGAACAGTAGACAATAGCATCCTTTTATTACAAACAAGCATATTTTTGAGTTTATACTGCTTCAGTGAGGTTACCATAAACATGAGCTTTTTACAGTGTAACAATAAGCTTCTTAATTTCTTATTTTCTATCTTCTATTGAAATAAAAAAATGCTTCTGCAACACATTATAGAGTCACCTTCTTCCACAGAGTTGGCTTTCCTACAGCTAGGCTCACGAATGTAGTCCTGAGCATAAATACAAAGCTGGATGAGAAGATCTGCAGTATCCACCCACCCACTCTCATCTAGTGTGAGGTGCCTCTGCTCAAGGGAGGGGGGCTGGAACTAGGTGCTCTCAAGTTTCTTTCCAACCCAGACCATTCTATGATTCCATGATTTACCATAGTACCATCAGGTAACATATGCTATTTGCAAGGGCAGAATGCACAGTCCAGGTTTTCAAGTAGTAGTCATCATGTTACAGCATAATCCACAAGTATTTCTTGATACTATTGACTGAACAAAAGGTTTATGAGGCAGAAGATATATTTTTCTAAATGCTGCTGTACTACCTATAACCTAATTAACTTTACTTTAGCCAGCTGAGTATACCTGGAAACCAAATATATCATGTGGCAATTAGCTTTCCTCCTTCTGGCTTAGTACACTTAAGTTGTTTATTGAAAAGGTTAAATATTGATTGAAAATGGATAATAGAACCATATTACAGTTGTATGCTAAGTGGCAGAACTTGCCTGTAAAACATTTCCAGTTACCCCACAGTAATGCAGTTACAGAGCGGCAATCTGCTGCCAAGCACCCAGGCAAAAAATGAGAAACAAATATAAATCACCCACTATGCAGCCGTTCTTATCAGTACACTGAATTCACACAAACATGTTTGGAAGTTCAGTCATTAATTATCATGATGTTGAAGTAATATAATAAAAATAATAATTGCTTGTGAAGTGATCTGTTGACTCCCGCCTCTTTCGATGGAGGCTCCTCTCTGTCTCTCTCCCTTTCTCTCATACCATGGGAAGCCACACAGACAAAGTATCAAGTGATCACATAGCATGAACTACAGCCTGAGGCAAAGCTTGTTATTTTACTTGAAACAGTGATGCATTTAGGACCCAGAAACTGTCAATAATTTTTTCTGACTTCCAGGGGATAAAAATCCCAATTACAGTAACTTTCCTGTGAAGCTGTATAGTCTAGTGCCATGTATAAATATTACAATACCTCCTTAACACCTATCAGCTCAGTTTTCTCTGTAGTTTAGACCAAAAATGTGTGGATCGGTACGATTAAGCTGATTCAGTCTAATTGTTGCTTATTTTGAAAAGTGGAAAGTATATCTTAAAAAAAAAGGTGGTTGAAGTAGGGTCTGCGGACAGTATCGCAATTTGACTTGGCATCCTTCAGCCAGTTGGCTTCAATAAGACTGTTAATGTAGATTCAAGGGCCTTTGGCTGTTTCTCTCCCCATATATTTTTTTCTATAAAACATGGGCTCAGTTTCCCAGGCCATCAAAGCAAAGACCTTTTCTAAAGGAATAGGTTGAGAAAGTGCTTTTTAGGCTTGGTTCCTTTGTTTCAGCTGCTTCTGGGATGTGGAAGATGAATCCAACCCTGTAGAGAGCTGTGCAAAAAAAAAAAACCCTATCGGTTCTTATTCTCTACCCTCATGTGAATCACACTGGCAATTAAAAAATATACAGAGGAAACATGAAAAAATTAATCTTGCAGAATATGTCCTCACTGAGGGGCTGTGGAGAGGCTCAGTGGCTGGGTGGTATTAGAGGAGAAACCACATGGCCACCATGGAAATCCTTGGGGAAAGGTGGTTGAAGGCACTGCTTTCCAACCCTTTGGTGATTTTTTTCTCTTCTACTCACCTGCAGGAGTGAGAAGAAGGAGGAGCTACTGGTGCAATGTTCGCTTTCCACACCTTGCACCAGCAATGCATGCCAGCATTATTCCTAGTGCACTCTTCCATTCTTTCCCATCTGTCCCACTTCTGGGTAGTAAGAAAGTGATGATATAACTAGATTTAATATCACAATAATATAACCACAGCAGGAAGAGTGCCACCCACTCTGCACTTCTTCAGTTTCTCCTCCTTCAACTGGCAAATACAACTCTACTCTGACTCTCATCTCTATATACGTGAGATCTGATCTTTGTTGTTGTTGTTGTTGTTGTTGTTGTTTGATTTTTCTCCCCTTTACTAACAATACTTGGCTCAGACAGAGTTATCTTTTATTAATAGTCCAATGCCAATATATAGTTTAGGAACGGATGGATGCATATGCGACACTGCACAAGGCGTAGCTAACAAATGTATTTATTATTGACAGAATAAGAACTGCCATGGTAGAAGATTAAAAGTTGAATACCTGAGGTTTCCCTGTCCTGTTAACAGTTCATAGCTGTTATTTCAGGGCAAACACAGAGTATAAAGATGTAAAGCATTTTTTGAGTCCAAGTGGCCGCAGAGGTGAGTCTGAAACAACAACAATACAAGATTAGTTCTGATCATTGTGGTGTTGGTTTTTTAAAGACATGGGGGTATGAAATTACTGTAAAAAATGTTTTTCACTGTGTAGTATTTTCTGAAAATCTCCTAGTTTTTACTCAGTGGTTTCCAGGTATAAATGTTAAATATAAAATTGCAGTGTTTCCTTCCTTTTACTAACTGTATTGTTATAGTTCTAAGTTCTAAGTTCTATATTGTGTAGTTCTAAGAGTATACAAGAGGCACAGTTTATAAACAACACCTCAGCACTCTATTTACCTATTAACCTTGCTTCTTTATTTTATCATGAGGTGGTTTTGTTTGGTTGGTTGGTGGTTTTTTTGCCCTAATTTGTCTTTGGATCCAATTTACCTGATGCCTTAGGATTATATACAAATAACTCCATGTGATTTGTGCAAAATCATCTGTTCACTTGGCTCAGTGAAAATGGGCATTGTGTATTTACAAAAGGTTACCAAATTGGACACTCTAATTACCTCTGGAGACAAGATTAAAGTAGCTTTTCTTGTTTAATATTTCTTTTTCTGCACTTTCGAATCAAAGTTTAATAGAAATAATAATCAGCCATCTCTACTAGTGTTACAAAAAATAATAAAAATCTTTGCAGTGTAAGGGACAAAAAAATGCTCTGGTTGTATAGTCAGGTGCTGAAATCCTAATATATATAGGAAGAGACAAGAGAACATGTAAGATGTATGAGCTTTGATATACAGGGTTTAGCTTTTTGTTTGTTCAGGAAATTATTTTAGCAATTCCTTGTACCTATTTTGAAAGCTTGGCTTTTGGGGAGGTGCTTAGTTCTATGCGTTTTGATTTTTTACAAGATGTCTAACAGCTTCAGAAACATTAGAATTGTTGTGCATTTTATATTTCATATGACTGTAAAAAAGATATCTGCACTGTGGTTAATTATTAATCTTTCCTTGTGTAAAATGGCATTATCTTTTAAAAAAAGAAAAGAAAAGGGAATGGCATGTTTTTCTGTGTTATCTCCTTGGTTGGTTGGTTTTGGTAATGAGGATCCAAAATGAACTTTTGCAATTTATGTATTACCATTCCTAAACCCCTACGTTGTGCAAAATATTTCAAAAGCTTTCTTTGATCCAACTATAATGCCATATAAATATGTCAGGCAACATGTGTCCTACCTACTTGCATTATGTGAAATGAACTGCACCATTGCAATATGGTGCCACATGTGCATGGAAGCCCATAGCACTTGTAACAGGTGCTGCCGAAATGCACTTGACAGAGATATCGAGAGTAAAGTCAGCTATGGAAATGAATACCTAAAATATCAGTGGAAGGTTACTTCAGCTTGACAAGGGTGCTACAGAACCAAAAAGGTGCTATGTTTGTTTTGTTGTGGGGTTGTGGTTTTTTTGGTTTTTGATTTTTGGTTTGGGTTTGTTGTTTTTTTTCTCCTAGGATAAATTGGGGTGAAAAATGCCTTGGGAATCAGGTTTAGGATGAAGTCAGTGAAGATGAGCAAAGGAGAACTCAAAAAGCTAAAAAGTGATGAAAGTGTTTAGGACACCTTCAGAAGGACATCTCTTTAAATTTATCAAAGTCTACACAGAATTAGCTGCTGCTCTGTATCCCCTTGCAGGAAAATTTGTTTCTTCCAAGGTAACAGAGCAAGAAACATAAAACACATATCATAGCCTAACAATAAAGAGTGGTGGAGCTTAGGCTCTTTTATGAGGGCAGAGGTATTTTGTGTGATGATTATTGCATTTTACACTTATGACAGTGTTTTCAGGGGCAGTGGGAAACACAAACAAAACCCAGCAAACATTCCTTGCTTTTCGGCAGGGTCTCAGGCAATCTGTCCTCTGCAACGTTCTTGGCCTTTGTCTGACATTTATGGTCCTATGTTTATCACTGTAAGCAGAGACCCAGTTTGCTCCCTCTCCTCTCCCTCCTCCCCCTCTCCTAAAATGGCATCTGAAGCTATTAAAATTATAATTAATGGGACTGCATTTATCTGGGATTGAATCCCATGAAGGGGCTTTAGCAGGTTTTCCTACAAACTGCTAACGTGCAGCACAACAGTTCATCACAACACTTTATATCTTATTTGTATTTAAAAGTCAGATATTTTGTTCTGGATAAACTTCAGAAATGCTCTTCAATTCTCAGTGAGGCAAGCATTTCAATTTTCTGCAATATTAGCAGGGGTAACTAATGATGGCTAATTTTTGCCTGTAGTATTTCCCTCAATCTGCTTGTGCACTTTCAGTTACTCTGGCAGCAGCAGCATTTGTACATTTTCTGGTCACTAAACACTCAAGTACAATTGTAAGTGATCAGTTTACAGTTGGCCAACAAAAGAGCTGCAGGAATGTCTAAAAGAAAAAGAAATTTGAATAAATATTCATGCATATAGCCCATATTCTGTGGGCAAACACACAGATTCTTCAAGAAAGGCAGAGAGAACTTAAATATATTTTAGCTATCAGAATACATTTTGAAAAATAAGATCATACGTTTATTCTACAACAAGAAGGTCCAGGATATATCCAAACCAAACAGATTTTGAAAATACGTTATTGTGTTTCTTCATGTTGAAGGTAAATCCTCCTCTTCACCCTTTTTTCTCTTTGATTAGTATTTCCTTAATATTAAAAAAGAAAAGTTCAATCTATAGATTTGAGACAGAGGCAGCTTGAGTTATACTTCAAAATAGCACCATCTTGTTAAAAAATATGAAAGCTATCTAGTTCAAAGAGAATATTTTAGATAGGAGGATAGCATTTTCATAATGCATTTTAAAAATACGCAGTTGTAAAAGTGTGTGAGAGTCCTTTCACTGATAATACCTCTAAACTGGTAGACTTCAATATAATTTGTTAATCTTCACAACTCATGGGCTATTCAAATGAACCAAACTTAAATGGCAAAGGGATATTTTTTAAATGAGGAGGCATTTCACTTGTGCCCTTATTAATTATTATTTCCCAGTGAAATTTAATTATTGCCTAGCATTTTGGATGGTGTTGCTTATGGTGGAGTGGCAAGAATAGTTCAAATTAAATCAGAACTCTGTGGAGACAGTTCAACAGCTTGTGTCAAAGGGAAGCTTTCGTTAGAAATCTCACATCCTGCAAAAGATATTTCTCTGTTTTCCTGCAAAGAGGTGTCATCGTTCCTGACAGTGTTCTGCAGACATAATGCCAAAGAAACAGGGGGATGCACTGTGGGATTTGCATGTTTTATGCTAAAATCGTCTGAAATGCAGGAAATGTGCACAGCTTCATGCCTTGATCAGATCAAATCAGTGTGCACTAAAAGGGAAATCCGTCACATTAAGTATCAAAATATTAAAGGCTAAATTATGGCTTTTTCAGCAACAGTCTCCTGGGGCATGGAGGGAGACAGTAAGGAGAGGTGCAATGCTTGAGCAGTCGTTGCTGAAGGCACTGCAAAGTGCCGAGGTAGTCAAATATCCTCCGGGGGCACTGCGAAAGGCACTTAGGAGCAGAGCCTATCCAACACAGAGATGCTGAAAAAGATATTCCTGCTGAGCACCACCTTACTGGTACTCAATACTGCTGACAGAATTTGACCCCCAAGTACTTCATCATTTGCTTCTTGCCAGGGAGAATGATTTAAATGTCAGTTGTTATTACTCCTCTTTATAAGGATACAGAATGTTCTGCCTTCCCCTCCTGTTCCTGTCTCTGGACATACGGAGATACAAAACCAGGCTCCTCCTGCCCCTGTTCTTGACAGCCATGAACCCACGAATAGTGAAATAGCTCTGCTCTCCCTTTCCGACGCCTCCTGTCGCTCCTGAATGCAGGAGAGACATCCTCACTGCATGGATTCCTAAATTCTGCAGGAGGCAGAGTATTTTGCTTTCATCATCTATCATTTATTGTTTTGAATAAAAGCCACCAATAATACATAGTATCAAGGCCATAACCCCAACTGGTAAATTCATGTAGGTTTGCTGAATTAGGACTGCAGCCATGTTTAGCAGGTGGTCCTGCTTTCCTTTCCCACCTCTTAATGTTGATATACTAGACTTCACTGCTGCGGTTGCAGACAAAAGTTTTGTTGCTTTAAACACTACACACATGCATGTACTTGTACAAGATATGCCGGAAATGAAGCATCACTAGTTTCAACCTGCTTGTAAAGCAGTACAATGTTATAGATGACATTCTACATCCATTGTCACATAAAAGTGACAATAAGATTTAGAGGCAAATTTTCATCCAAGCTTAGAAGACAAGCTGCTCTGGGAATTTTGAAAGCCCTTGCCTACCATGACACAAAATCTAGCAAAGCTAGGAGATCAATGCAGACATTTTGACTCCCTGCCCACTGCCTTCTCCCATGGCATCAGGATTCGTGCTAAAGATCAGTTTCACAAATGAACTGTTCATTTTGGATATAATGTAGCATCTATCTTTGGGTATATATACATGCATTGCTCAAAGAGTTTCAGTCCAGTCAGCATGTGTGAGTGAAATAAACAGTTCCTAATCTGATGACAGAACTTCTCTGTTGAAGTCCAGGCTGGAGACTTCAGTGAGTCACCAGAAAGACAGTACTTCTCTCAGCAGCAGTAATTCAGTCTTAACCATTGTGCTGGAACACATGGCACTACAAGAAAATGAGAACCATCATTTTAACACAAGTGAACATATTTTTACTGAGTCAAATTCTGTTACATGTTTTCAGTCACGCCTCTTGGAAATGTGTGTAAATGCTGTGTTGGTGCCAGTTCTGTGTAATCTGCAAATTATAGCCCATGTCTCAAGCAGCCTAGAACTGCAGTGCCATGATTTAGCTCTTCTGGAAAAAAAAAAAAAAAGAAACTGAAACGCATCTGTGAAAGCCTTAAGTAAGATCAGAGCTCAGATTCATTTTGGAGAAACAGTCAGAAATCTGTGTCTTATGTGGAGGTCTTGAATCAGAAAACTTTTCAGAATAGGCTTTCTTCTGAGTTTGTCAGCATTTCACTACATTTTAGAGGAGGAGAGGGATGAATGAATTATTATCATGTTGAATTCTTGGATTTGGTTAGCAGCACAAAATTGTCAGAAATAAAAAGAGAAAAGGCACAAAAATGTCAGAACCTCAGTCTAGCTGGACATTAAAAACAGCTGAAGTTTAAGAGGTTGCCTGTGTTTTACAGCTAAGTTGACAATTCTAACTCATTTGGGAAGGATGAGGCTATTTGCAGATGAATTTGTGGTTGCGATGAACTCAGGAATTCCTTATCCAAAAGGCTTCCTGTGAGAAAACCTAAGGAAAGCCCTATGCAGATCAAAGCTCAGATTTCTTTTTCTGCATTTAGCCCAGGAAGAAAAAAGATCTTTCCTATGTCATAGCCTATCACAGAATATCTAGCCCCCTATTTCCAGTTGTCCCAATGGATAGAGACAGGTCAGATGCATGAAAAGCTTGTGCCACCAGCAAAGATCTCCTCCATACCATGTACAGTACATCATGCTGGGGCCTGGATCAATTAACAGATGAAACCTGTGATGCAGAAAAGATCCACAGCTGACAAGTTACAAATTTGACTTGTCTCGCTGATGCATCTTCTAGTGTCATTTGTGGGAAGTAAATTATCAGTGATGAAGTGGTAATAATATCATGACATAATGGCATTGTTGAAATTTGACTCAAATTTGATATTTCCATAATATGTTTTCATTGTCCCTGGGCAAGGAGAACATCACAATACATATAATATATAAATTCACTTCATAAGGAAACAATTAATTAGAAGCAGACTTTAAAAATTAGAACAAATATTTTAAAGAAATTAAAATCTCCTTTTATCTGTTTCCTGATTATAGGTCAGCAGTTCCAAATAAGTTAAACATTACTGTACATCTAATATAGCATAATATATGTAAATAGATTGACAGCTAGAATAAAGGGAAATGCTAATATTTGGTGATCTTACAAATGAGGTCATGAATATTTTTCATGGTTTCTCCTAATAGAAATGTTATACATTTGCCTTTTAAAAAATTGGTGAAAGGATGATAGAAGAAGATATATCTAGCTCTTTATTGTGATCTTTCTTATAGTTTTATTTGAATTTTGAGATCTAATTATTTAGATTTGTTTCTTTTTATTAATTTGTTGGGGTTTGGTTGCTTTTTTTTCCCCTTGTCTCTGTTGTTTTATGCTTGATGATTGATTCGCACATAAATTCTTTCTGCTATGTTGAAAGTGACCTGGGATCTGGCCCTTAGGGGAAATACTCACAAGAAATTTGGTAAAATATCAGTTTATATTTAACTGATTTTTCCACAGCAGAAAAAAAATGTATATCGTTATGATCATCTTAGGTCTCTCTATCACATAACTGATAAATGTGAGGAGGGAAATTAGATCTTCAAATATAACTCATCTTTACTGAAAAATTAAAAACTAAAATACTGGAAGACATGAAATTATTTTTTTTTTATATATGTATATAAATTAATTAAACCACCATTCTGAAACAAACAAAAAAACAAAGCAGGTCCAACCAGATCTACTTTGTACTGCCTGAATATTTTTTCTTTCATCAGCAGAACACAATTTAATTGCTAGTGGAAGACAAAGCAAGAAAGGCAAATAAGACCAAATCTGAAATTTAATTTTGCAGAATTTCTGGTGTGTTTGAGTGTGGGAGGCCCTATGTTATGCTTTGGGATTGCGTGTAAGGATAGTGTCTAACACAAAAGTATTGTTTAAACGTTAAGATACAGAAAAGGTAATATTATGTTATGACTACTGCTCTGAAGTCAGGGATTCAGATGACTATTGGAGACTATGAGGTATCTAATAGGTACTTTTGTTCACCAAAGGTCTCAACCGAACAAACTAGGATTTTGTGGAAGCTGAAGGCTTATTCAGAAGGATAGACAGGGGTTTGCATATAAACTCCAAATGTTTCATATCTTAATTAACTTCTTTAAGCAGCAAAAAATGACCCACGTTTAATGGAAATCTGAGGGTTGAGGGAGTAAAGAAGTTTTAGGGAGAAAAAAAAACCAACCCAGCAAGCAACCAGCAAAAATCAGGACTCCCTACTAACTTCGAGCTGCAAGCAGATTTGTATTGACTTTTAGTTTGAAAGTAATCTGGCATACAGAAACCAATAAATGTTAGGTTTCCAGTGGCTTCCACCTGTTAAGGACTTGCAAGACAGCAGTACCCTTTTCAAAGCCATTAATAATGCAGAAGGTCAATATCTAAACAGATATATTGAATTACAGACTGTATCATTATAATAGCCAGAGTTTTTTCTATCCTAGGTGTTTTGGTTTGGTTTTTTTTCCTGCCATTTGACCCTTTTAAGCTAATTAAAATCCATAGATTTGGGTTGTTTTTTATACTGTTAGGAATATATCTAGGTAGTTAGGCTTCTCAGAACAGGTAAAAAAAGTTAGTGTATACCGATTTTTGTTAACTTTGCAACTCCAGCCTCCCAATTAAAACTCTGTAAACATCAGAAAACCAAAAAAGTAAACCTGAAGTGTTTCTTAAACAGAACAGGGTTTTATTTTCAAATAAATATAAATATATGTGGGTTAATATATATAAATATATAAATATAAATATATATGGGTTAGAGATATACAATGTATGGCAATGTTAGGAATTCGGTGTTTGTACTCAGCAGTGATTTGAGATATTTCAATATTACAATCATAATAAAATGCAGTTACTAAAAAGTTGAAGAAAAAAATGCATTCATTTGATGTTACGCATTTTTCTAAGTTTTAAAAGCATAGTAATGTCGAATTCCAAAGCTATGTAATCCACTTTCTGTCTCTCCCATTGACATTTTATGTTTGTATAAAGTAAAATCAGGTCAAATCAAGCCACTAACAGCATCTCAGACTTGTTCTTGCAAAGTATTTTGTCACTGCAGAATGTAGTGATTTCATTACATGTGTGCTAGTTTTCTGAAATTAGTGGTTGATCTCAGGGTGTTACAGAGCTAAATCTTTGTAGTATGAGAACTTAAGCACTTACTGTAAAGGTTTAATCCAAACCACATTGCCTTCAATGGTAATTGAATCAGGTCCGAAATGCAGATCACATAAGGTTGACTTATACCAGCAGGGACTGATTCCCTAGTAGTCTTGAAAATAATAGAAATGCATGAAACCTGAAATTTAAGAAAAAATAAATTAGATTACAACCTTTTATCTTCTTATACTCAAAACTGTAATTTTAGCATGAAGGTTTTTCAAAATTAACTCATTTTCCTTTTCAGCTAATTTATTTGGTTTAATTAGCAGCAAACTCTGTTGATTATTGTCCAACAAAGAAAAATTCCATAGTTAGATCTCTCTGAAGGAAAATGCAATTTATGTAAATATAGGAATTATGGTTGCAAAATGAAGCAATTTTCCTTAGTAATCTCTGAGCCAAAAAGTCCTTATTTGAAGTTAAGCTACCTTTGAGTGGAAGATTATTTTTCCCAAACTATTATGCCTGCTAGCCAGGAATAGACACAGAAATTTCCTTTGGAAACTACTTTCTGAAGGGGTACTGAAAAATCCATCATGATGATTATTATATTTATAATATTAATAGTAGTAATAATAAGCAGTACATCTGATCTTGCTAAACAGGAAAAATACTGGATGTAAAAATATATAAAGAAATTGTCTCTCTGTCTTTGAAAAGTAGAGAGAATTAGCAATAGAAAGCTGAAGTGAGATACTGCAACTTTAGATGACTTCTATAACTCAGCACTTGGATCAAAGCAGATACTAAAGGCAGATCCTTCACAGAAAAGCTGAATGCAAGAAATTTTCCAGTTTCTCTTGATGTGCTCTGCTCAGCCTATCACATACATGACATGTAAATTCAAACTCATGGCTTTCACCAAACAGCCAGCACTTGAGTACAGTATGTGACACTTTCTCAGACTCCTACTGACATTCAGATATTGCCAAAAATATCATGTCCAACTTTGCACAAAGCTCCGCAGGCACAAAAATATTTATTATAAAACATTTGTCTTCAGAGAATAGTAGGCTTCAGGAGAGAGGGGCTTTTATGTTCCAGATTTTGCTGTCAAAGATTATGCAGTTTCCCAAAATGTGTGCTGAGTCTCTTTGGCAAAATCTTTTTCCTTAATATTTGATCTTTGCTTAGTTTTGTTTGTTTGCTTGTTTTTATTGCTGTTAGTATTATTTCTGGTGACTGCATGACTCAAAGGGACTAGAAATAAAATTAGAGACTTTCACCTCTAGGTCAACAGTTTCATTCTGGACCAGAATACAGGGACCTGTGTAAAATAACTCATTGATCTCACTCCAGTTCCCAGTTGGCAAGTATGCATATCGCAAACTGTATCATTAAAAAGGGCAATAAATTGTCATCCTTTGCAGGAGTCCCAGAAGTGAGCTCAGTTTTTGAATTGGCGTTGCTGCTGACTCACCCTTTTACCAGGAGAGGCATTTCTCCTGGGCTGGAGCATATTAGGAGGTGGGGGGTCCTAGAGGTGGTTTTTCCTTTTCTCTTTCTGTGCTCTCTGCTTGAAGGTTAAACAGAGGACTACAAACTGCACAGCAGTGTGTCTAGCACCTCCCCAAATCAATAAGAAATCCTTTAGCCAGGTAATCAGATGTAATTTCATAAGCATACCTTGCTCTGCTAGGCAAGACTTTGTTTTCTAAAGAATGTGGTCTTGATCTGTGGTGAGTTCTTTCTCTCCCCAGTAATCACCATTTGCATTTCTTCATAGTTTTGGTAGTTTGAAGTAAACTGCCTAATTCATAGAGACAAAGGTGCTGAAACACAAAGAAGTGAGTAGCTCCATCTTTAAAATTACCTTTTTGACCTGCTGCTTCCAGACCACAGCTCTGAGATAACAGCTCTTACCCCCACTGAGATCAGAGCCTGGATCTCTTTTCTCAAATGAAACACAGACAAAAAATTACATTGCTGTGATCTATAGCAGTAACAAACACTCTTGTTTCTATAGAAGGAGGGGTGGGGAAGCTATTATATTTCATTTTGGCATTATTATTGATTATAACAGGTGTTTTGAACTGAAGACCCCCGTGGCTTACAGGCATCTGTACAAACCATCAGTTTAAACTACAACAGAGACGTCACTGGTGTTCACTAAAAAGCTATCTAACCTTTTTGTAGATCCCCAGATACTTGTAGTCCTCCATTCTTCAGCCCATTGCAAAAGCAGGAGCATTTAGCCTCAGATTTTAGCAGCACAACTCATTGCTGGATTAATTTATTTCTCTCCCCTACCAATTCTGTAGGTTTATAACTACTTTTGTATTTAGAGCTGGTGTGCATTGCTCTGCCATTGTACAGGTATGACTAAGTACTGTCTGCTCCCTTTGAATATGGTATCATTTGTCTTACGTGATACAGGCTTGCTGCACTACACGACAGCACACAGTGACAGTAATTTGCACTGATCTGCCCCCACTGCTAGTCCTGCTGCTACAAATAGCAATTGATTATAATGCTGTAGTGTTATTGACTGTCACTATGAACACAAGCTTTATTTCATTTTTAAAGTAACATGCTACAGATTTACTTAGCAGACATGGAGCAATAACAACAAAAAAGAAAAAAATGAAACAATCCATAAAAACAAACCAAAAAAACCAAGACAATTTGAGGCAGGAAAAAGGCAAAGGCAGCATTCCCTAAAATACATAAAAGAATTAATATTTCTAGATTATTATGACAGTGAAGATGGGCAGAAAGGCTGTAGTGGGTGTGCAGGAATGAATCTGTCCATATTTCAGAGGTGCAGTCCTGAGGATCTTGCTGGAAGGGTTCAGGTCTCCATGAGAATGTGGGGGGGGGGGGGGGGGGGGGGAGGAAGCCTTTAAAAATTGTCATTATTATTTTCAAAATCTGATTTTGATGAGGCAGTAAAATGTGTTAATGCCACACTGGATTTGCCCCTTCCTCTGACTTTTCCTCCACATGGTTCAGGATACAGTTTTTTATCCAGGTTGTTGAAAGAGATCCTATTTCGTACATTCTTATGTTCTTTTTCTGACTTTTATGTTCTTAGAGCATTAATCTGCAGGGTTGTCCCTAGAGTCCATTTGAGATGGGTGCAGAAATTTAGTTCAGGTAATTATCCTTTCTTTCGAAATGAATTAAGAAACTAAGAATTCCTGCTTATCTGACAGAAGTGTAGATTTTCCTCCCTAATGCTTGTCACCTGTGAGACAAGTCACACAGGTAAATCTCAAACTGTGCCTTTGTGCCCATCTAAAGTGGATTTTGGATGTCTCTGTGGAGTAATACTCCAAGGACATTACAGTTCAGAGAAAATGGTAATGTCTATCTATAAAATGTGAATTACTTTAATAGGCTTTGGCAGCACAACTCTCAACAAGATGATCCACCCCTGCTAATCTAGGGCATACGGTTTCTCTCTTTTTCTTTTTTTTTTCCATAAGTCTGAATATAATTTCTCTAAGCTGCAATTTATAATGCTAACATCTTCCCTTCATTAAGGAGGGGAAGAAAGCTTCTAGCTGACATCTTACATGGAAATTCTGATATAGAGGTAGTTACAGTACACCTGCTTTGCATACCTTTAAAATCATATTTGTGATGTAATAAAGCACACAGCTTGCAGAGTAGGTGGTAAGTCTCTTATCCATGGTTTGGGTTGGTTTTTTTTTTCATGGATGTACAAAGTCAGATTTATTTCCTTCCCTTCTTTAGGCAAAACAGCTTCTGTATCCTCAAAACCCTGTCTTTATGGGGAATCATTAGTGTGGTGATGGTGATGTTGCTTAAAACAGAATTGAGTATGGAAGATTTATCCTATTTTGACTTTTAGGTTCCATTTATACTTTTTATAAGTAATAGATCATTATTTAAGACAAATTGCCTAAAGGCTGTCTGTCCTATTGAAAAATGAGGAAATAAGGCTGGACTGGCACCTCAAACTGTCCACAACTCCTGCTTTCATTTACTTTGGGGTTTGTTTCATGTAGTGGTTTTTTGTTATTTTTGTTTGTTTTGCTTTGCTTTTTCTTTTCAGTGCTTTGAATCTGATAAAGATAACACAGGGATTTTGTGGTATATTGTAGTGAACAGAAAATCCATTCTTCATTCCTTGAATGTCTCTTGCTTCCTATGGCCCATGGGGTTCCTATATGAGCAGATCACAGGATCCTGCAGAAAATGTGCTGGCTTCCATCCTAAACTGGGGTACAAATCTTCATGCAGCTGTAAGCCAACCAAGACCATAAAAAATATCAGGTCCTAGTTTCTAAGGAATGACTTACTGTGACAGTAATGTCCAATGGCACATGATGAAAATGGGAGGAAGGATGCAGAAAAGATGCATTTGAGGGTTTTTCCTTATGTATGCATTTCAAACAGAATGATCTTTCTAAAAACGAAATTACAGGTATCACTCATTTTACAACTATTCCACAGCTCATATTAAAGCTTAAGCAGCTATGTATTCACCAGTTAGCATTATTTCTCTGTCCCTGTCTGACTCTCTGTATTGTTGTATATCCATCAAATAGTCATTTGCTTTCTTATGGTAATAATCCCTTCAAATTCACTCCTTTCATCTGGATCCCTGTACGTTATTTGTTGTTCTGTTAAATCCCTGTTACAGAGGCCTAGGAGTTCCAACAGCCTGATGAATAATTAGAAATGTTTTATCCCTAAGCTTCAAAAGGGTGCTAGAAATAATTATAAGCGAATATTTTATGTAGCATTCCATATCAATCCAATCCAAGCTTTATGTTGTTTGTACTTTAGATAGCGAAGGAGAGAGTGAGATATTGGTTACCAGCACTGTCAGGATAAAGAGGACCGATGTTGAAGTTGCTCTAGCTTTCGTGTTCCCTTTCCCCTCCACTTCTGGTGGTGGGATGCTCAGTACGTTCCAGGGCTTGTGACACCTCTGAACTCATAAGAGTTCGTTACTAGTAAAAAAAAAATGAACTTCATTATCCTATCGGCAACCTGTACCATACTCCCTTGCCTGCAAAGTGACCTACAAGCCTGCAGTATGTGTCAATAACACCACCTTAACCAGAGAAGGAAGCTCAGGTTTTGCAAAGTGAAAGTTGCTTATTTAGTCAAGACTGGATATTTTGGCAGTTTTATTCCCTAGTAAATTTTGGGAGCTCTAGCAGTTAGAGCTGTCCTTCAGCAGAATAGACTCACAACGCAGAGTTTTTACACATAAGGCAAGGAGAGAGAGCTGTGTCTTGAAAGCCTACAAAACTAATTGGAACACACCCAATGTCATTACGCTTGACAGTATTTTGAGCAATACCCAATCACTTTGTCATCAATTTTCAATTTTGTCAAGAGAAAGTAGCTTTTCACTGGCAAAGAACCTGCTGTCCCCACACTATTTGTGAAAGTGTCCTGGCAGAGAGTAGTGTCATCTCCAGGAACATTTTTCAGGCTCACTTTCTCTATAAAACTTTCCTTGAGGAGCTTTTAAATAAACCTTAGATAATTGTGCTGTGATGAACGGTTTTCATCCTGAAGATACCACATGTTTATGGCCCAGTACAACAAAGCACATAAATATATGATTGACTTTAAACTTGTGAACACTTCCACTAGGTTTCCACTAAAATCAGCACAAGTTTTGGTGATAAGGATTTTTATCTCTTAGCTTCATAAGTACTGTGAAAGTTTAATACTGGAAAAGAAAGCATTAATGTTAAAAAAAAGGGAGAAAAGAAGAGGTATTTACCAATCAATATGATGAGGATTCACTTGTGGAAAGCAAGGAACAATGTGGGGCTTGTGGCTGTGGCTGCTTTTGTCTGCAGTGAATCCATTCGTCCTTTCTCTTATTTTTCAAGGCCAAAAGGCAGTGTGATATCAGCACCTGTTTTTCTGGAGATCCATATTTTTATCTATTTGTTGGTTTTACTAATAGATGTCTCATTTTCTCATTTTCCCACCTGCACGTTGTGAAGTCTTGGTGTGAAGAAAATTGTCAAAAGGAACCCAAACTATGGTTTTCAGTGATTGCAACAGCTGAGCTCTGTAAGAACTGGTGAAAGCCTTTGGAGCAGCACAGCAGAGAAGTAGATGAAGTTTACCAAAAGGCACTGATCTCAACTGATGGTGATGTACTCTCCATCGCCTAGGAAGAGGAGTGCAGTGCATCCTTGAAGGCAAACTCACAAGGGAATTCATCAAAGGAAAATCTGAAATGGCAAATGTCATATGTTTGGCATCTGCTTTGGTCTAGCCACTGCCCTTGATGGGAATGACTTGCTGGAAGTCAGATTTATCTTCCTTTAAGACCTACTTTGTTTCATCTCTATAATTATCTTTACATTTCTGTCTTCCTCAGACCACTTTTATAATAGAAAGAAAATCATCAGAAACAGCAGAGACGGGGAACATTTCTTTCACCCTGCCTAGCATAAAAATAAAGGTGGTTGCCCATAGCTGTGTAGTTCGTGCACTTGGGTCAAACTCTGCCACTGCATCCCTCAGCTTTGCAAGTGCCTGCTCATGTCCAGCCGAGACTATGACAGCCTGGACCTGGGATTTAAGATACCCTGCCAAGAGCAGTGCCAAGCCAGCACGTTTGGAACCCTGCTGCCAATCTTGCATGGCACAGCATTGCACCATACCAGGTGGACTTGGTGCTCTGGCTCTTGGCTTGCCTGTGCTGCCTTTCGCCATGGATGTGCCTAAGTGTGTTACTGAACAAAACCATCCAATATTGTTTGTTTGCTCATGGTGGGAAATGGCAACCCTTCCGGAAGGTTCTTCCTCACCTCTGGGGGCAGAATGCAGACTAAAGATGCAGTGAAGTATCACAAACCCTATCTTCCACTGCACAGGCATAGCAGAAATTACTTGGACTTGTTAAGATCTGTAAGAACCAAATGACATGTTAAAATCACAGACTTTAGAATCTACAATTTTCAGTTTAAAGTCAGCTCCCTCTGACTTTGCTCCTCCAAAAATATAACTTCAAAGTGTTATTGTTTGGAAACATTGCAAACCCACCAAATTATATTTTCTGTGCATTGAAATGCTTATTTGCTTTTTTTTATTACTATGCAAATAAGGCATGCTTGCAACTTTCATCACTGCTTAAATAGTGTACATGCATTGTAAATAACCTGCCTATTCAAGTTTTATCTTGTCCACTTTACATTGCACTGCTGTTGTACAGGAAATGGACTGTATTTAATATTGATGGCTCTGTATGTGTCATTTAATCGTCCCTATTGATTGGATTTCATCAGAGTGTGGGGCTTGGACAGAAGCTTTGATTATACTGTAAGGAGTCTTTGCAGTTTTCTGTTACTCAACGCCATATCAATGCACCTTCTGGTGTGATATCACTTTCACAATCAATACCTGGAAAGAAAATAAAAAAGAGGCCTCCAGGAAAGGAAAGAAAAAAAAAAAAAAAAGCCTGAATCGGCCTCTAATTCCCTTTCTGCATGTAGATTAAACCTCCCTAACGCAAGGAATGTTAATTGTGTGGTTTAACATAAGAAACGGGAGAATAAAAAAAAAATTTGGAAGAGTCTCCATGGGTTGTTTGTTTAATTTCTACATCATTTTTTATTTATAAGCATCAACTCTTCCTTTCAGTGTTCCTAGCTGATGTTTGATAGTGGATAATTTTTAACAGTTACATGTCATGTTTCAGTTAACTGTTTCTCTTGATCTAATAATAGTGCCATAAACATATAATTTGACCAAATTGATACCATAAGGGGACTCTCTGCTTATCAAAATTCTTTCTCCTCTGAACAGGCTATCTAAGAGCTTTTAAAGACAGTGCCTAATTTAACACTGTCCCACAGTGGTTCAACCTCATCCTCACTCTAGAGCCACACTGGTATGCACTCCTACAGCACAGCCTCCAAATGCTAAGTGTAACAACCAGGCAGCATGAAACAATAATCCCTTGAAAAGTATTAATATGCAGCAGATGGGTATTTCATACTGCTGGTGAGAGGGTTTCCCCATCTGGGCATCCTCACTTTAAATGCATGTGCTGATGCGTTCATAAATTCAGATCCTTAGTGGATGACAGAAAACATCATTCGGAGTTGTATCAAAGTATAGAGAACATACATAGTACCTCAAATGGTTGTTTGTACTCTGATTCTCCATGTTGTACTCTGGTTCTCCATATGTATTGTCCTGTGATGAAAGGAAATTCATGGACAATTTATGCTCTCTGCCAGTGGTTCTCATCTTCCAGGTGGTGAGCCTTTTTCATGGATACTAACAATATTTAAGGATAATGATCATGTTAATATTTTATTTTTCTAGTAAAATGGCATTAGAGCATATTTTGGGAGTAACAAGTGTCTTACCAATAAAGTCTCTATGGGTGTGGGTGGATGTGCTCTGGGAGAATGGGAAAATACAGACTGGACCTTGGCACAGAGAATGGTGTGTGGGAGAAATTGGTTAATATTGGTCTAGATTGCAGTGACAATTTAAAAACTCTGGCATAGACCTTGACTAGGTTTCCTTGGCCCTTCCAGATTAATGACCAAGTGTTGCTTAACCATATTTGCTTTTTAAAATTTATTTCCCTGGAGAGATTTGCATTTCAGTGTATCGACATGGGACTAAGCTGAAGCTCTAGCTTTGTATGAAAGTACTTGCTGTTTGACTCCTTAGAACATAGTGGAGGGATTTCTGCTCGGTAGAAAGAATTGTAACAAACTCAAATGCTGCATAACACTAAAAATGCATGCCTCGTGCATAACATTATAGATCAGAGAAAGTTACAAAGCCAGGACTCTTCAAAAGCATTGTTCTTTCTGCCAACAATATGCACCCAAACATGCCCAGCAAATACATGGCACATGACATAGGCAGAGAAACTAGTTGAAGTGAGACTGATGTTCATTTGCTCCATTAAATGATCTGACATCCTTTGAGTCTTATAAACAAAAGAAAGCAGAAACTGTGGAAGACAAACTGTTATTACCTTAACTGGAGTGAATCCCAAGGTCTTGGGTTGGTGGCACTTGACTGTGTGCTGGAGGACGGAAAGCAGTGTGTTAGTGGGATAATATGAATCTCACTGCAGAGGGGCTTATCAGAGAAATGTGCCTAAGGTGACATGTATTTACCCAAAAGGATACAGACGGATGCAAGCATCTGAGCTGCTAGACTTGAAGGATCTTCAGTCTAAAAAACAAAAGTATGGTGTTAGCAAAGTACAGTGCCTGAACAGATGCAACTTAGTCATAAAAAGAAGTGCCTGTAGGCTTTCTTCCCACCAAAGCCAGAAGTGACTTCTAGCCCTAAACAGATCTCCACTGTAACTACTGGAATTTTTAAATTAATTTTCTCTGCCTCTCTTTTGTTTCATCTCTCTATTTGAATAGTTGTGGAAACATATTTCTGACAAGATCTATAGAGAAACGTTTTTAATGTAGATATTGCCAAACATTAATGGAATCTTAATTACCTTGATTTCATATAGGTGAGTATTTGCAAGAAAAGACAGGTTAGAAGAGTTGCACAAATTAGGAAATGGACTGTATCATGTTTGCTCAGTCCAGTCCTGTCTGGGTCAGGTAGCTTGAGTTGTCAGCATTGAATTTTGACAATGAACTGTCTTGGGAACAAACCTCAGTTCTTTATTAAAAGTAAACTAATGAATTTTATGAAAAGTAAAATAATATATCTAGTCCAATAAAAACAAAACCAACAACTTGATTCAGCAGTTATTCACTTGGATTTACCCAGACTTTTCCTACCCAGACCTTTAGGAAAAAAAAGAAGGAAAGTTTGAGTTCTTTCCCATATGTTTGTTTCCTGATGAACTCAGAGGAGACTCACAATCTCCTGAACAAACCATTATGGTTTCTTTGGTATTGAGGATCAGTGCTCAAGGATATGTAAATGTGACCTAGAGGAGCCAGAAAATGGTGGAAGTTGAATACAAATCCGAATGCTTTTAGAGCTCTCCAAAAGAGTTTCAGAGGATATATTGCCACTCTTTCTGACACATAAATGCAATACAAAAATATGTGAGAGTGCAAACTCTCCCCTATTTCTTTAAAGGCTTGTGAAAAATACCTACTTGTATGGATAACCTCAGCTTATGATCTTCTCATAATGATGCCCCAATGTTGATGAGCCAGAGCTTGCTTGTTACTTGACAGGCAGTGTAATAAGTTGTTTCAAGTGCCCTCCAAATACATGCTTAATCACCTTCATTCTTAAGAATGCAGTAAAACCTCAATAAAATGACAAAATTAAAACTGGATCTTTCAATATGAAAGTGAAACAAGCAGAAATACATTATTGGATTAGAGCTATATTTATTTAAATGTCTTAATATTGGCAGATTCTTGATAAAATAACAGTTGCATGATGAAAATTCAAAAATCTTTGGGACACTAGGTAATAATAATACACTTTATGATGTTCAGTATGTAGGATTATTCTTTAACCTAAATTTTCAAAGTTAATTTCATTATTATGACAGTAACGGAGACTGGATCTGTCCATTCAAAAATAGCTATGAACCAACTAGGCTAAAAAAGTTTATTGCATCTCTTTGTCAACCTACATAAGTATTGTCAGGAGAAAGCCCCCACCACTAGGGACAATACATTACCAACGCTCTGTCCAGCTTGAGGAAAGTGGAATATGATGTATTGAAAGAAATTAATTGGCAATTTTACATAGTAACTTCATAATGTTATTTAATACTACTTGGAACTAGTAGAAAACACTGAAAGGCTTACTGAAGTATGAGCTTTGAATTGCAAAGCTCTTTTGTGTTTGTTGGATCAGCTGTCTTCCACTGGACATCATTCTGTCCAGCACTGCCGACTGCAGCTGATACACATGCTTTTGCTGGATTCTACAAATACCTCTCTTTGAGGCTGCTGAGACCCAGATAGCCTCACCGGTAATTACAAGATGGTCATGGCGTTCAGTCAGAACCGTCCTGTTCCACATTAGAATTGATGACCTAAAAGTGACAATCTTTGATTCCCACTGATAGCCCTTTGAGCTTCTCTGACTTTCAGGATGTGGATAAAAGCCTATTAAATTCACTCAGTAGCTTTAGATCATATTGTTTGCATTTTGTGTTACTGTTGTATTTTTTATAATCTAATTATATTATTTGATTCATTTAAAGTGTGATTATTTTTCTGTTTTGTGTTCAAGAGTACATCTTCACCTAGGAAATATATTTTTGTTTTGCTCTCTTTTTCTCAGTGAGTGAGTGAGCTGCTTTCCTTTGTCTAGTTGCTCAAAATAAGAAATGTCAAAGCTTGGAAACTGGTAATTTGGCAATTTTAGACAATCGCCTCATAGCCACATTTTAGTACACCTTTGAAGCGGTAGAAGTTCAAAGGCTTTGAATAGACAACTATTGCTTTGCCTGTTACTATGAGTCATTTGAAGTAATTGGTCCTGTCTGATGTATGTTTTGAACTGAGGAAGTAGTGCTTTATTACCACAATCAGATACAGGTTTTTAGCTAAGGAAGTGGAGTTTTCCTCACAGATGTAGATGTCTGCTTGATAAGGCAGAAAACAGACAGATGTGCCTCTCTGTGCTGGAGAAGGAGCACACACAAGAGCTGAGAAAATTCCATGAAGCTACATGAGAGGGCTTTGGAAACCTTCCCAGTAAGAAATTTCTCACAAACAAGGAAACTCTCCTTTTAGAGAGATAAATACTTAAATTCTTATATATCATACAAATATGCCTATCCTAGGTTTTTCAAGTGCTTTAACTGTAGCTAAAAATCAAATGAAGGACTCCGAAGGTATTTTTAGACAATGTCATCTGATTTTAACCCAAGCAACATGATGAGTCTGATAGTCCATTTCCAATAAATATATGTTCAATAACAATTCTAAGAGCTGTTTGTTTTTTTTTTAAGTTAGTGTTATAATGTACAATTCTCATTGCATATTCAGTTAGTTTCAGAATGATATAGTACAATATTAAAAACCAGATTTTATTTTTACCTCTTATCAGTGGGTAGTGCATGACGCGCTGTAAGGAAGTACCTCTCTTTTCTATATATTTTACTAAAATTAGAAAAATAAAAATACTGCAAGAACCACATCTGTGTTCTCAGATATGCGTAAGAGCATCCCACAAAGCTGGATGGTTTCTCTGCTCCCTGACAGGGAGGTGTTGAATTGTTACCCCAGCATAGGGCTTGCCAGCTCCTGAAGGCAGAAACCTTGTGCTCAGATGTGCTGGAGCTCAGTCCATCCATGTGTGCCACAGATATGAGTGTGAGAGTAGCTTTTGGCAATAGAAGGGCTTTTCTCTTTCAATCCCCTTTTGAATTGCTCCCACTGGCTATGGTGGATCTGCATTGTTCTCAACAGGGTCCCTTCATAACTTAAAATGTGTCTCCGTATCCAGGGGATAATTCACTACTGGTCTCCTCTCAGTCTTCCTAGAGGCAGTGACGGTGCTGACAGTGTACACTTCCATACTTATTAATGAGAAAGACTTTTTTTTTTTTTTCCAGGGGGGAGAAATCCTGAGGAGGAGTCTCTGCTACCACTGCTGCATTGCAGAGGTCAGAGGAAAACAGTAAAACTCTAAAATATCCATTTAGGTTTGTGAGTCGTATCCAGAAAAGATTAAGGAAAGACAGACTCATATTTCAAAGGCAAAGAAAACCCTGGATATGCTGGTGTGTGCTTGTGAGGGGAAAGTCAGTTCATCATGTCTAGTAGATTTAGGTATTTTGTAGCACCTTTATTCTTTCTTGCAGGTGGTGACAGAGTATAGAAATGGCCTGAGCCCAGACAGTTTTGATAGGTCCACTCCTTTTATCAGTTTCATGATACCGAGTTTACTTAATACCACATGAAAAAAAGTAAATGCTTGCTAGAAAAGTCTGGGTTACCGCTAAGCTATCAGATATGCTGCCTGGTCTGCTATATCCCCTCTGTGCCCGTGGGTATTTACCTGCACCGCTACGTCTACTAATATTTTAGCTTCCCTTCTTGGCTCCAGTTGCTTTGTCCAAGGGCCGCCTTCACAGATCAAATGTTGCATGTGTGATCTTCCCTGGTGATAGAGGCAACAAGTTTTGCAGCAGGAAAAGGAACATGAAAAAATGTGTTTGAGCACAGATCCGGGAAGAGGACGCAAATTCTGGGCTGAACCTGATGTCCACTGCAGTCAGTGCAAGGTTGTGTTTTTAATCTTTCTGAGATTTGCCCCCGGCCCTAGGGTTAGTGTTCATCCAGGCTATCATAATAAGCTTTTAACTCTCAGTCTGTATTTGCCCACACATATTCAGATATAAATATTTGAAGATCTTTCCTCCTTTAAATTAATTTTCAGTTTTGTAGTAGATCAATGGTAAAGGAACAAAATGATCATAGTAGAGATTGCGAAGAGATGGGCACTGATAGCTTTGATGATGTCTCTAGCATTTTTTGACTGTTGAAAACATCACATTTCCATTTAATCTAATGCAACTGGGTCTGATCTCATCCCCCATTTGTTCCCATCACAAGGCTGTCACACATTTTGTTACAATAAGAATATTCTTATGATCACTAAAGTTGCCAAATCAAATTATGGCAATAGTAGGTTAACCCAGCATCCTCCCCTCTGTTATAGTTGCTGCCACATATAAGCAGAGAAATCTGGCTATGGAGCAAGAGGACTATTTCTACTTTATATCTTTTGTGTATTGTAAAGATAGTTAAAATACGTAATCTTTCTTTTTTCATTTATTTAATTTTAAAGCACTTAGATTCAGTATTGGGTTTTGGTACAAAAATGGTTAAGTTCATTTTTTAGGTAGGAGAAGACCATGGACATGGTTAAAGAGGCAGAACTGAAGCAGTTTGGCAGAGCTGTTTCAGAAGCTCCAGTTACAGTTTACACGCATTTCGCCTGGCAAGGCGTGAGTATCCTTTGAAAAAGAAAACCTCAACAATAACTTATGAAGTAAGTTGGTGAAAAAAAAAATCCCTTGGCTTCTGCCAAACCCAACAAACTGGAATATTAATAAAAATGGAATTTTGCCTTTCTAGAGAATAAGCTCAACATCCGGGTCTGGACACAGGACCAACATGCACTCCCCTAAGCCAGAAGGGATCCTTGTATTATGAAAATAGAATCACATTTCAGTCTTGAGTATGTTACACAGCAACAGATCCTGTTGAGAGCATCTCCCGGCATCCAGCTTAGTCATTTAAAAAGAAAAAAGCCTATGTAGTGCTGATTAATGGGAAGGCCTGAATATACTGGTGGATCTGGAAAGCATCTCATAATGTTTGACAGACAAGATGTTTCTTATTCTGATGGGATTTGATCATTGTTTATGAAATGATGTGAGTGACATAGCATCACTTCAAATGTACTGTTATTTTTATCCTATCATTACAGCTGGTCTAATAATTTGGATAATAAAGCTAGTTATTTTGGCAATAGCTCATCAAATTTATCCAGCGTTCTTATCAACATTTTCATTTATTAATACTCCTTGTCAGAATTCTTATCAATATTTTTCCACGTTTGTTTTTCTTTTAAAAATCCTCTGAATTAAACTTGCATTACGCTTGTATTAATGCAAAACAAAGTAGTTGATTTATTTGAAATGGTGACATCATTTAACTCCAATCTGTAAAGGTTTACACTACTTAAATTTCAGTGTCCCCACTGACTCCAACAAGAATATTTCTCACTTATCATGTGCCTCTTTAAAATACAATTTTTTATCTTCATGTCCACATGTACATATGTCTGTCCTTGGCATGTGTGAGTATATATGTGTATTCCTTATTTTCCCATGTTCATTTCTGCCTCTTTGTCTTTGCCATTTCTACATTAGGTACTAGTTAGCTAATGTAATTAAAGCTTTCTAAACACATTTGAGGAAAATATTTGCAATAGCTTTCTTATTAATGAAAAATGTGATTCAAGGAAAACGTAAAAGAGCAATACATGGAAATTAAAATTATTAGGAATTGTAATAACCTATCTTGAAATTTCTGCAAATAGAACAAGTTCTTTAATACTTGGTTGCGTGAGTAATGTACTTTTGCAGTGAAAGGAGAATGAAAACCTGTCCTGAAAAAGAGGTGAGTTTCAAACATCAGCATTTGCACTACAATAGGTCAACACCAGTCACCTAGTAGCAGTAGGAATTTAGACCACAAGGAAAGCTGAGGACCCACCTGGAGAAAGCAGGCAAAGACGTTTCCTTGCTACAATAATTATCAGCACAGGCAAATGAAGATACTGTGTGAGTGAACAGAACATTGCAGGCTGAACATGATCAATTCTATGTGGAGAGTTAATAATTTATCATTAAGGAATAAACTAAAAAGGAATTTATACTGTCGGTTCATGCAGTGGGTATAAAAGGAGGAGATAATTGTTTCATCCTGTTTTTACTACAGTAAAATTCAAGTTAATTTACAATAGCAGTTCACTTGAGATACCTGATCCATAAAGGGAGGCAAGGCGAAGAGGGAGCCATGGAGCAAATATAATTGTCTTGAAAGCTTCTGGCTTAATAGGAACAAGGCTGAAAGACCTTCCTTGTCTGCCTTCCTTGAGCCACTGCGTTAAGCCCAGCACCTCCTTCTGTCACTTCTATCACTGTATAAAAGTCTCACCAGAGCTCACTCAGAAAGAACTAGATGTAAATATAATCTTCAGCCGAAATGCAGCAGAAGTTGTACAAACCCCAGCAAGCTAACATCTGTCACAGCTACTTTACATTAAGATTTTCAGAAACTTGAGTTACAGCTCAGCCATCAGATTTGATTTTCCTATCACCTTGAACACCTAAAAGATTTTGGAAGCATACATATATTTTATTTTAAAAAAGAGAAAACCATGCATTTAAATTTAAAGTGATGTAAGTCCTGTTGGTGGAGCCTTGATCTAGCTCATACTTAAGCATGGGCTAAACTCCACTCATATAAACAACCCCAGGTTTGGCAGCAGAGCTTCTGAATGCCATTTTTTGCCTCTGAATATCAAAAAATGTGACTGGTTTAGAAACATCCATCAGTATAACCAGCACAGCACAATGCAAAGTACATAAGCCCACTGACAGCAAAATGCAGGAAAAATGTATGTAGAACATCTCTTAACATTGCTCACACAAAAAATATGTGAGCATATTTTCGTAGCGTTGCTCACATATAAAAGTATTTGTATTAGCTCTTGCTCATGTCACTGCTCTCAATGACGACACCTGTGACACACCAAGCTCTTCCTTGGTGATGCGACAGATGCAGCAGCAGGGGATGAAGCTGAAATATAAGAAGCAACTATAAGTTATACCCATAGGTAAAAATTATGAAAACATATTCAGCAGTTACAGTTTCTTCAGTCTATCTGCTGCATAAGAGGCATTTAAAAAAGAACCCTAAATACATATTTAACCAATTGACCAGAATGGCACTGAAGGAGTTTTAACATATTTTGAAAAATTGCCTAAATACATATTTACCCAATAGACTGGAACAGCTGCTTCAGAGTCTCTGGTCTCTTGGATACGTAATACGTGTTTTTAAAAACTGCCTGACTATATATTTACCCAATAGACCAGAGCAGCTATTAAGTAAATAATACACATTATATAACTGTCTTTTCTTTTTGTTTTTAAATTCTTTAAAAGATAATATAAAAAACAAATGCAAAGAAGATTAAAAAAATTAAATATAAGGTTATTTATTAAGATTGTGAAAGGTCTGGAGTCTGAAATTGGTGTATGTATATCATGTAGAAAGTATCTTAGGTCACTAATGTGCTTTTGTATGCATGCATGTGCAAACACAAAGTACAGGGCACTGTCAAGTCCACCAGAGCCTGGGGTGCTTAATATAGAAGATAGAACAGCATTTGGGAGTTGGAAGGGTTTGACATAAGAGAGGGGGGAAGAAAAAGGGAAGATATGAATCATAGATTCCCAGGAAGGATGGGTAAATCAAGCAGTTAATTTTGAGAAAGCCTAAAGATAGTACACAAAACACAGCTGAGAAAGAAAGAGTAAAGCAGGTTGGCGTGATGGCATCTGAGACCCGTGTATCAATACTTCAGTGTATTATACAGAAGGACTGCCCAGCTGAGTACAAATTGTGCTCTTCCTCCCAAACTTGCTTTAAAAGAAAATCAGCAGTCCCATTTGTTGAAGTTTTAAACACCAACCCTTTCTACAATGCTTTTATAAAATGACTAAAATTCTAAGACTTTTCTAAGAATTATACAGCAACCAGGATGATTTTTCATGAAATCTTCACATGTATTTTAAACCATTAAATTAATTACAATTAATGATGTATTCTGATTGGGATTCTTTTCCTCTTTAAAATAGTTCATTTCTGAAATCAAATTCACGATTACTTACTCTTTTGATTTATACATATTTCAGACCTTTGAAATCATGGGGGAGTGAATCTGCCTTGCTCACTCTCTCTGTCGTGCAGCGTGGTGCAGGAAAAACAGCAGAAAGTCTGAGAGAGAAATAGCATTCATCTTTGAAAGCAATGCTGTCACTTCTGTATTTACTTTTTTTTTTTAAAGTTCGAAAGCTATCAGTGCTTTAGAAAGCAGAGAAGGTTTCTCGTACTTTGCACAGAACTCCAGGTTGACAAAAGATGAAAAATGGCCAGGAAGTGATAGAAAGTGGTGAATGAAAATTTTACTACAGGCAGATTTTTTCCATAGACGAAGTTCCTATTTCCTGGCCAGCCCTCATTTTTCAGTGAAATTTCTCTGCTGTTCATACAGACTGAAAATACTGCATTGTCTGGTTGGTCAGCAGACACAGATGTTTTGGCACAAGGCACGACTCAGTTCATAACAGATAGCAGAGGTTCTGCAAATGTGTTGGATTAATGCTCTCCCTGGGCTATTCTGTCCAGGTGAGAACCTGACCAAACCCACCTGGATGAATCACCCTCATGTACTGCTTTTACATCTTCCAGTACATTACTACAGAAGCTGCTGTGTACAGCAGAGGTAGCAGTGGTGAGGAAAATGCAACAGTGAAAGAGGAGCTTCAGGACACTTCACCTTTCCTTTATTTTTACTTCAGCTTTGATACTTGAGCCCATAAAAGCAGTGCATGGCAACTGCTGCTCATCAGTTCAGTATCACTGGCCAGTAGGAAGCTTTAGGCTATTTCAGTATTTTATCTCATTAAACCCTTAACTATATCAGCCAAAACTCACCTCTTCGTTTGTTTAATGAGCTACTAAATATCATTAACAACATAACCATGGATGGCATGTGGCTGCTGTCAACTAAGAACCCATTGTCAATACAGACTCCATGACTGGACCCTAAGCCCAGGCATGATTTTCCAGGGGGACCAAGGGTTTTCACACGGCATATACCACTACTGCAATTTCCCTGTCCATGGTCACTTCTAGGACATCCTCCCATGTCCTGGCTCAGGCTGGGAGCTATGTTTCCTCACCACACATGACCTTTGTTTGGAAGGTTCAAACCAAGGATATTGCAGGATAAGACCTCTGGAAAATGATCCAAACCCCACCTTCTGTTGTCCAGAGAGTTCCTTATCTTATTTCATATATGCTCCCAAACAACCATCAACTGTTTTTTGTCAATACCAAGTTCATCTAGATTTGACTCAACAGCTGATGGCTGAAAGCATCTATATCCCATTACTAACCCTGTTTTCTGCAGTTCCCATTCCCTGAGCTTTTTAAGTGGGAGTCCACTATGCTAGAAACAGTAAATTAAAGATAGCATTAATCAGTGCATCCATCTTATCCATAAAGTTTAAAATAAATATATATTTATATCTAGCTGTCTATTTGTCTAACTATGTCTATTTGTTAAAGTAGGGCATTATTTTTGTTGTATCATTTCCAAACACGTTATTCACTATTTAGCAGCTTTCCTGCAAGACACAAAATCCATTGTGTAATAATTTTTAGCAGACTGCAGGAGTGTAAAAGTAGACAGTGTTTCCTTCAAAAGTGGAATCATCTTTCACAGATGTAGATGTGTACTTGTTATGCCAAGATGAGACAGATGTGGCTCTATTCACTCAGGGACAGGTGCGGAGGAAGAAGAGATAAAACATTTGTAGAAAGTGTAAGCAACTGCATCTCTGTTGTTAAATAAATAAACATTCTGCCAAAAAAAAAAGTTTATTTGCTTATTTTTTCCAGAATGTTTATTTTAAACTGCAGCTTAGCTGTGATTTATTCAGATTTATGTTCCTGTATCAATTTAAATTTCTAATATGCATTCTATATATAAACGTCTGTTTGTATATAATCAGGGGGAAGTACATTGGCATGCATGAAGAGCACATACGCATGTACGTACGTACATACTCATAGACAGTATATACAAAATACACTCAAAAATACATGCACACAGACTGATCAGGTGAAGAACGGGAAGATATTTTATTAATATAGTGAGGCTTTTTTGTATGAATGCAGAGAGGGTGGGAGAAAAAAGTGAAGCAGATGCTTGTGTTGCCTATCAAGGATTAAGCCAATTCAAACTTCAAATTGCAGGACCAAAGCTGGTGACCATAGAAAAGCCTAATTACCTATTGACCCTCATGGACACTAACAGGAAACCTCCATACAGAGACTTCTACAGATGGCCCTGAGGAAAACGGCAAAATTGTTAGGACCGTATGAAAGAGCTTTAAACTGTATAAAAGTCAGCTCCTGAAATCACAGCCTGGCAGTGGCTGAGGAAGAGGGTCTGCAGCAGAGCAGGCTGATGCTGGGGGTCTACCACAGTGGGGAAGCACAGTGCAGAACAGGACAGTAATTTATTTAGGCATTGATAGGTTTATTATATTTATTACTGCTTTATATCTGTTTGTTTTGTTTTGTTTCATTTTCTTTTGTTAGTTTTCAGTCCAAATTCCCTGGTGCACTGTGACTTGCTCAGCCAGACAAGATGGGAATGCATGGCAGGAGCAGCTCCAGAGAAAAGCAAAAGCCACCTCAGCAAAGGGATTATGGGCAGATCACAGCCGCAGCTTGTCCTGTAATCACAGAAAAACACCATGCGTGGATGGTAGACACTGAAAACTACCATATTGCCCTTGGAGACCACTGTATTTTCCTCATCCTTAGACTAGGAAGACATCAATGGGAATTTCCTGATGAAAGGAGGAACATTTTGTCAGCTGGTGAATATATAGCTCTCCTGATAGCTACTGTAGACTTGGGAGGCTAAGGCCAAGTTTCTTAGTCCATGAAGAGAACTCCTAGTAGCCATAAACTGTGAAAAAATATGCAAGGCAGCCTTTATCCCACAGGGGAGAGCAACTAACCCTGTCCTGACCTCCTCTTCCCTGGAGCACAGGCCCACTGCTCACTGGCCAACTCCTCCTTGCCAGGAAGGTCCCCCTGGACCACTGACTTTTTGCATTAACCAGATTTCAGGCACTGTGTGTGAGGTCACTGAGCAGGCGGAGACCAGACAGAGGGAGCCTGAAGATATTATCCTGGGCTTTTGCTGCGTCGCTTTGAAATGCCCATGCGTTCCCTACAAAATTACTCTTCAACAGAGGGTCCTCAGATTCCTCTGCTAGGGCTTACTGAGGTCCATATTACTGATTTGGTGCTAACTTGATGCTCATTTGCAAGTGGTTTCATTAAAGAGGCAAATTCCAGGGTATCAAGGGCCTCATTCCTCCCAAAGGCAGCAAGTGAGGATAAGTGCAGACAGGAGCAGAGGCAGTGCCATAAAGTTTGGATAAAGCTGGATTACTTTTCTCTGAAATATTTAAGTGAGCCAGGGGAGGGAGGAGAGCAGGGATGACAGCAATGGTGACTGGAAGGAGGAGTGAGGATCGAGGGTCCACAGCTGTGAGGAGAACTGGTAAGAGGAGGGGGAGGAGAGGCAGGGACAGAGAGAGAAGGATGATGTGATTTTATTTTATTTTTTTATTTTATTTTATTTTTAAGTATTAATCACAGCCCCAGAGCAGGCATTAGGGTGGGAATCAGCACCTGGGAGAGGAAAAGAACATTGAAAAGATGATTTTTCATTTAAAATACATTTTTTCAATCAGAAGTGGGATGTGTGTAAGTGGGAGTTTGCAGCTAGGCACAGAAGAGTGGTCTGTGGTTAGAGGAGGAATGTGTTAACCAGAACAAGCTCTGCAGTCAGCTGGGGCTCCACACAGAGGTCAGGGCAGGTGGAAGACTGTGGACAAAACAAGGTGTCATTGCCAAGGGCTGTCACTGTAAAATGAGCCTGTGTCCCCCTTCTCTGCAGCACGATTACAGAAGTACCTTATTTCTGTGCCTAGACACGAAGCAAGAGGCACATTTGAAAGGGAAGTCAAGTGACTTTTATATATATCTACAAGCTTGTCAGCTTAAAGGTTTATTTTTTCTTCCACTAACTCTGAAGTGGCAGGTAGAGGGGGGAGAGTAAAAATCAGCAAAGTTTGTTCTCCACGTAAGAGTTAAGTTTTGGGGGAGGGGGGTTCTTTTGTGGGATTTGGTTTGGTTTTCTTCTTTTTTGGGGGTGGTGTGGTGGTTGGGTTTTTTGGGGGGTGGGTTTTTTGGTTTTGGGGTTTTCCTTGTTTTGTTTGGGGTTTTTTTGATTATTTTTTTTTATACTAGCTTTGATAGCTTGCCCAGCAAATCCAGTGTAACCTTTCCCTTTGTAGGCTGAGTATTTAAAGACTTCAGTAGTTTAAGTCCAAATGTGAGATGCTACTTTTTTTGAATGCCACAAGTCATACAAAAATATCCAGTTACCAGAGGCATAATATTAATTCTTATGAAGTCTTGAGGAGCAATGGGCATACTCTTTTGTGAGACTTGGTAAAATTTCTCATTTTATGTATGTTGAGGACTGTGTAAATGGGATTTGCCATGTCTGTCAATAGAGTAGGTGAAAGTAGACCCTGGATTTGCTCCCCAGTGAAGCTGAGAGTCAGTGTGTCACCACAATATCATTATTTCCTTTGCATTTGTATTTTCTACAACCAAGCACTGATTTGCTCCTTATTTAAGCAACATTTTCTTGATAAATTAAAAAAGCAGCAATAGCCATTACTGCAGGCTATATACAGCCTCTAATATCACTTAAGCATATTACAGAATATAATATCTGGTACTTAACGACTAACTTGCATATGAAAGCTCACATAATGTCTCATAAAACCCTTAAAATGGCTTCAGTTTAAGAGTCTCTTTAAAAAAAAAAAAAAAACACCTTCAGGGAATATTGTAAATGAAGTAGCACTTCAGTCTTAGAAAAAAATTCACACACTTGCAGAAATTTTTAATATAAATTGAACACATTAAAAATTAATTTTGCATGACCATTTCGCATTGCAGTGCCAATGCATAGTTAAGATAAGGCCTTAACACTTCTTTGTTTAAAGTAACATGGAAACATATCTCTCTTTCTCTCTCTCCATTATCTCTACATAATTATAATTTTCATTAAAAAGAAACTGAAACCCCATCCTCTTATAATGACAGCCCCAGCTTGAGATCAATGAAACTCTACCTGTGTCTCTAAGGAAACTTGCCGTAAACTTTTAGGAAACTCATTAAAGAAAGGTGTGACCTAAAATTAGATACGGCTATGCAGAATGGCTTACTTTTATATCATAAGCTAGCCAGGGAGAAGAAGGTTTGTTGGGAAAATAGATGCTCTCTTTTGTGAAACTTCACTAGTAAAAATCTTGTAGATTCTGCAGTGACGTCAACTGTCAGCTTTGAAGACTCAGCTGACAGAAATGCTGGCATCGAAGACACTAAACCAAGACACAGTTTGTATTATGGTATTTCTCTTCAGTGGGAAGTATATATAGAAAAGACCTTTGCCAGTTTTTCTCTTCTTTTGCAGCTTTTTGATTGGACTCACGACCAGAACTTTAGAGCGGGAAATTGTTCTGGCAGGTGTTGGTTGCAATCATTGACAAATGCCTTTTGCCACATGGCAATGGCTCTGATGGACACGGAACCAGTGTCATGCCATGCTCGTGAGAGCACATGGAGATTTGTGCTCTGCAACGCTGGTGACCAGCTCTTAGTGGTGGAGAAGTGTCCAAATCTCACTGATTTCACTGTATCACAACAGGCAGCCAAGTGTTCTGTAGTATGATGTGTGTATAAGATGCTTAATAGATTTTTCCTTTTTTACTCTCCAAAATGCATCCAAAATCATTTTATTGTGTTATTTATCTGCAAGACTTAAATCAGGTTTCTAACCCCATTCTGAAAGCTTGTTTGTGTCCTATAAATTACTTTAATGAAGACATTATCTTATGTCAAGAATTAGGGAACCTTGTAGTTCATCCTTTGCATTCAAGATGTTGCAAAAGGAAAATTTGCAATGTGGCATTCATCACTTCTATGACTTTTTTGATCACTAGACTCCTGTTATACATTTCATGCAAGTTAGAATACAGTGTTTAGTTCAAACCAAAAAATGCCGTCTTCAACCCAAAGTGTCTCAGAAATTGTTGTGACTTCTAAAATCTCTGAATGTTCTCAATCTCTGGACTTTAAAATAAAATCACCTCCTGGCTCTATAGTCACATGGAGCTGCGCAGCACTGAAATTGGCAAAGCTAGAGAGAGCAGCAGCTAGGCAAAAAAAATACCTTCTCTAACATGCGGAGCTATATGCTATAGCTTTTAACAGGGATTTTAGTTGAGAAAGCCTTGAGAAAAATATTACAGCTTTCCACAGATGTGCAAAGAGGCAGCAAAGCTGCACTGGGTCTCATGTACATCCCCTGTAGATGAAGAATAGGAAAATGGTTGACTAAAGCAACGGCAATGCCTTTGCATAGTTTTTCTGTCATGCTTGATTTTGTTTTTTTGAATATTTTTCCATGATTTGGGATGCTGATTCTTTTTCTCTTGGAAGATACCCAGAAACTTTTAAAACTCCTAGAAACTCATGGACCTTTGCTGGACGTTTCACTGGCTGTACCTTCAGAAAAACACACAATAAAATTAACAGGAGTGCTTCCTCCTACATTTCCCAGTCATATCTTTAATCTCTTCATGTGGTTTCTGCTTTCATGTGGCTTTCTGAGGCTGCCTCAGCACCTCCAGCTACAGACCATAAAAGAGAACCTGCAAGGTAAACCGATAAGGCTGGTAAGCCATCCTCACCACACGTGTCAGGCTGTTAAAAATCACTTTTGTTATCTCAGTGAAGCCTTATCTTTCACTCTAAGGATTACATAAGGAAGAAAACCATTGATTTTGTCCTTAAGGCAGTGTAGAGTGGGGACTCGTAGCTGACCGTGGATGTGTCTCGTGGTTCAGTGCCACAACTGCAGAGTCTTTGAAGAGGGGCAGGGTTGCTGATCACATGGGTGACTTGTCACAGAGGATTTCAAACAAGGTTGGGAATATGAGCCCACAATGAAGGAGGAAGAATTATCTTTTATATGATTTTATAATTATTATATGAAGGGAAGACATGGGGGGTGCTCAGTGCTCTCCTCCCTCACCTGCACACTGACCTGCAGGGATGAGTCAGGTAAGAAACAGGATTCGATGCATTCTGAGGGTGATGGCACAGATTATCTTTGTGTTTTTTTTTTGTTTTCTACAGGAAGAATAAAAAAGTCAAATATTGAAAACATTTCTCAAAAAAATGTTCATATTTTCAGGTGTTGGGTTTGACAATGAGGCGTTGTCTTCACTCACAAACATGTTTTAGCTTCTGCTACACTCTCTGCATCACTAGTCAAATTTTCTCCTTGGAATCTAGACTTTTTAGAATTTTTTTCATCTGCCCAAAGGCTTTGCTTTCTCCACTAAATCTACTGCTGATCTCTGCAACATAGTAAATGTGCCCATCTTTTCACAGGGCTGACTTAAGTTTCGGTGTGTATGGATCTGTAGAATGGCAGACACAGTTGTATATGTTAGAGAGTTCATCTTGAAAACTGTCGTGTTGTTCTTTATGGGATAGATTGTTTCATCTTTTCTCCATCAAAGCTTTAAGGGAATAAAAAGAAATTACCTTTCATTGCAAGTCAATTTGTGGGATGTAATGGCACTATTTAGAAAGGAATATTGCAGACAGTGAGGCCACTTGGATTAGAAGTCTTGAATCTGTTTGTAGGGCTATATATTTCCATAGTATTGTGTTTTGTTTTGTGGGGAATTTAATAAGAGATGTAAATCTGCAAACAGCAATGGTATCACAGTAAAATATAAAAGATTCATGTATTATAAATAGGTATGATAAATAAATTATTTATACTAATGTATATCTGGATATGTATGTGTGTATATACATGAGCTCACTTTTGTTTTTGAAATAATTAGTGGCAAAGTCTTCTACTGTTCATTGCCCTCTGACCTGTGCAAGAGCTTTAATGACGTTTCATTCAGAGAGCCGAAGGTCGAGCTTGCTCTGTGCTGAACTGGGGTAGCTCAGCTTCATTAAGATGGGGAACATCACAATCTATGTACTGAAAAGAAAATCACAGTCCAAGGAGGCTCAGGGTCTTTCTGGAAGTGCCAAGGCACCCCTGAGTGCACTGAGGTAGCAGTATCCAGTGAGCGTGACATAAGGGATTGCATGGGCTCTCTATATTACTGTTCAAAATGTTTCTGCAGGTAAATTTGAATTATATCAATCATCTGCTGCATGTGCCAATGCAGCGCTCAGCAGCCACAGTGGCAACCTTACTGTGATGACTTCTTTTTCTGGCTCTAACTGACAACATATCTGCCGGTGTGTCAGCTTCTCCAGGAATATGTATATTGTTCTTTCATATTAAGTAGTATGAACTATCTGATAGGCACTTACAGCTATAGATTTCTCCTCGGTAACTTGTGTCATCTAAAGATAGCTGGCTACACAACCTCCTATTTTTAAGCTGGGTGGGACACTTCTAAATTAAGGCATGAGTAAAACAAAATTGTAAGAGAACTCCAGAACATTAGAGAAAAATCCTGTGCGACTTCAGTTATGTTATTAACTTTTCCACTTTTGCTGCAGAAGTTGTTTCTGTCAATATTTTACTTTAACGGTGCTGAATGGGAGGAAGGAGCAGGGTCCAAGCAGATGGCTGTCAGCAAACTGATGACGGCAGTTGAGAATTAGTGTCCAAATACAGTATTTAAAACTTGCTACAGTACATAGTTTCCTGTATGTGCATGCCAAAATAAATCTGGTTTGGAGAACCTTTCAGGATCTTTATTTTATTTTTATTTGGAGCTTATTCTAATAACTAAACAGGCAGCATACCTTAGTTTAACAGTAAGGTGGATCCATCAAACAGTAGTACAAAACTAGATGAACCAGAAGGACCTTTCCAGCCTTTATTCACTCCAGCTATTGACTTTCTGAACATTGCTAAGTATCAGGATGGGTAATAAGTAAGCAATAATATTCGTTCGTATCCACTTTTCACCTCCCCATTCCCCATGATCACAGGCTGCCTTATCACAGCAGCCTCTGTTTTTACCCTCTGGATGGTCTTCCCTAAAGAGCTAGTATCATCACTTGGGAGTAATCGGACGTGAGACTTCCAGGGTACCAAGCAGAAAAGCTGAGGCACCTGAACCAGATACATTTTTAGCAGATGAGAACGGCAGCGAGTAGTGGCTATTTCATTACACACACACCTTTTGGTCTAAGTGTTACTAATATGCTGGTTTAGATACCTGGCTGCAGTGAGGTCAAAGCAGGGTCAGGCTGTCTCTTCTGCAGTGAATTAGAGGCTTACATTCATTATCTTCCAGTACCTCATTAAAACGGCTTTAATGTGGTGAACATTTGATGGTAGACAAAAGCTTTAATCTTGTGAATATCAAACACACCTGTGTTACATTTCCTCTTGTGAGCACTTAGCAGAAACAAGTTAACAAGATATTTTAACTCCTTAATCTGCTGATTTTGTGTGGAAACCAGACTTTCACCAGTCACCTAAGTTTGAACTCAGAAAAAAAAAAAAAAATCCTACATACACCCCTAATTTATCAAGCTTTTTTTTCAGACTCTGACTGCTCTAGACACTTTTAATCATCTGTTTAATTTTGCACCTCTTTTTTTTTATTCTGATGTATTATATGCAGGTTATACTTAAGGCCCAGATTTGCCCTATTTTTCTTCTTCATCTGACCTAGATTCAAATTTACACACTGTGAAATAGCTAATAAATCCCCATTAAGGTTGTAAAAGGTGAAGGTTCAACCAATGTGCAAGTCATCAAGTTCTAATGTAAAACTGAATGAGCCTTGATATTAGCAGCAGTCTCAAAAAGTGAGGCTGAAAGGCTCTACAGGTTTCCAGCTTTTTTATGGCTGGCTATGCATAAGGCATCTAATCGGAGACTACACTGTTAAGTCTCTACAACAACAGTGACAACAACAGGCCTTAAGAAGAGTGAGAAAAAAAATACTGCTGTGTCCAAAACTTAAACGTCAGTGGTTTTCCCTTTGCGCCCAGAAGCCTGCCACCACAGCACATTTTATGCTCCACACATTCTGTATATTTTACTGCAAGTAAATACTATTCAATAAATATTTCCCTATAAAAATTACAACTTCTAAACACAAACATTCGCACAAACCCTTGCAAAATACATTACTTTTGTGCATCTCTCCACATCAGTGTCACCCTCCTGAAACAGGAGGGGGTAGAGATTAAGGGTGGTGGGTTTGCTTCACTGTTGAAGTCTAGGAAAAGTGGTTTGTCAGTCCATTTTGAGAGTGCTGCTTTTTCTTTTTTTTTCACTAGCCATAGAAAGTATTACAATGATTTACGGAGACATGCTGAAAGTAAATTATGTTGTAAATGCTGGTCCCTTGGGTCGACAAAGAATCACAGGGAAAAAATGCAAAAAGTTTGAAATTCCCAACAGCAAAGGTTGACAGGAAAATATGGTGTTGTTTTTCTATGAGTAAAAGTAACTTTTATGTTGTGTTTTCCCATGAGAAATTATAAACTTTCAAAGGAATTTTAGTCTCTTGTATGCACACATAAGAGCAATTTATCTGGTACTGCCCCAGTGAAAACACTGTTAAGACTTTAAAGCTGTTAGAACTATGGCTGAACTTCATCTAGGCTGCTACTACTTATTTGTTCTTGCTGCCTCTTCTTGTCAAAACATTTACTCAGACTTCGAAGAGTTGCAAGTTGGCAACGTGTTAATAATATTAGAATGCATTTGTGTCGGCCATGTGGCTGCAATATTTAAGTAAATTCATCACTTATTTAATGAATAATGAATTCACGAGAGTAGCTATGGAGACATGGAACCATATGTAGTAAATTAAATGGGAACTTGTCAACGTACAGTTACAGTGAATGTCACCAAAGTAGTTGTGTCTGGTTTATAGCAGTGGTGGTGCACTTACACTGAGGCTGGGGTGTATGTATTTCTTACTAGGTATAGTACAGCCACATTTTTCACATCTAAGGTGCAACAGTGATTTCTAACAGGTGTGGTAATAAAGTGAGGGTTTGCACAAGTTTCTCTTTCATATATGCTGGCAGGGTGGAAGAATCTCAAGATATTCAGTCTGTAAATTAACATTTTGAAATAAAAGGCAGAGAACTGCAGGGTTTATTTTCTGATAGGAAAGTGTCACCAAAGAAAGGGAGATGGGTATTACTCAGCTCAGTTCTCACCTGCCCTAGAGCATAATGAAAACTCCAGACATCAAGGGTGTCTTCCAAGACAATTAACAGGAAAAGTCAGGCCTAAAGAATAGTAGAGGATTCAAAAGAAACTTGTAAACAGGAAATTTGGAAAAAGAGAATGGTGTGTAACTAAGTCCGTCTTTCTGTCTGGCTTCAGAGCCACAAGCAGTCTTTTGGACATTGTATCAGGACTCCCTAGTGTAAGAGTGTCAACCTGGTGGCCTTATTTACAATGTCCAGTGGTTAGAAGGCCATCTAAAAGATGGTGGCTGAATTCCATGAGCCTGCTTACCTCTTTCTCACATGCAGAAGAGTCTTAATTCCCCCAACCTGCTCTTGGGGGTATCCTCACACATCTTCTCCTACTGAAGCCGTATCATATTGACTGCGGTATGACTTCCAGCTAATATTTTAAAAGATTAAAAAAGAATCAACGTCAAGAAAGGAGAAATGACCAATAGAGTACACTTTCAGGAGTTATCTTAGGATAACATAGACTTAAATTCAGGTCAGTGGTATCAGTAATATCAATCATACAAGTAAGGAAGGATTTCGGGATTGCTAGTATGCAGTTTCCATCTCTGGTTCTGCAATATCCAGAGCTCTCTGATAAACTGGCGTAAATGGTAAAATGGTGTAAGAAACTAATGATTAATCATTAGCCAAGCGTAGCTATGGAAGTGCATAACATTAGAAAGCATACAATATTTGGTTATGCATATGACTACAGATGTTTCATTTACCTGAAAAAAAAAAAAATCTATGGTACAATCCTGGTGGCTAAAGAATTTGGTTCTTCCAGTGAAAGCTTCAGATGATGAGAGGACTTAATTTTTCGTGCTTAGGTACTGCCTCTTAATGGAGATATCCTGTTGCTGATTTAGCTGAAGGTCCTTTTTGTGTGCAAATAGACATATCATCACTGCTGTCAATAAGAATAAATAACATTGTCACATTATATACAACACAAACACTCTGCTCCTGATAGTAAAAATGCAGAAAAAGAGATAACCATTAGGAAACAAGAGCAGAGCTCACAAAGATTGCAGCCATCTTTATTTTAAATATGTTAGAATACCACATCGAACTAAATCCTGGCATCTACTAATGTTTATGTTTAGGACATCTCCTGAGGTTTCAGAAATTTTAAATGCTATAAAACACTTACATACATAAAAGCTTTAAGTCCAGAGAGAGTTCCAGTATTCCAGGCATAAGACTCAGCTTTCCAGCAAGGTTTTCTTTAAGAAATCATGTTTTTCACCAAGCCTATTGACAGACTCATTCCCTCTCTACACCAAGTAGCTCAGATCCCATCTTCATGAAGACACAGCTCATTCAACTGACCCATTTTGAAAACTTAGCTACTGGGATCTTCATAACATTCATTAAAATATAATTTCTGGAATCCATGTCACACCTACAAAACTTTCCGTTATTTTTTCAGCTGTTGAGTTGCGTTATATCTCGTCATGTCACGTCATGTTGAATAGCATTATTGCCTTCAGAAATGATGAGCTAGAGCATGATTTAATGTGTTTTGAATGATGTGACACAATGTGACATATGTCATAAAATCAGTCATCCATTAAAAGAAGTGACAGATCAAATTCAAACAAAGCTTACCATACTTTTAGTGGCTACCCAATCAACTAAAAACAAATATTTCAAATTGTGAGCCAAATGTGTAGGAGTGTGACTCATTTTTGGTCAGTCCTTACATGCCTAACTTGGCATTTTACATTTCTTCCACATTTCTTCACACTGTACTATCCATTTGGTGGGAAGAAAACTTGTTCAATTCTTTTATATTATTCATTCTGCGCATTTGTCAGTCCATTACTTCTAAGCATGTTCTTCCAGTCCCTTTCATGAATAGTCTCCATTTACCTTCTATTGCTGGATCCATTTGAGCTAGTATCATATTATTCAAGTAACAACATACAGAAAAGGTTGAATATGTCATGCAATGTTGTACCACAAGCCAAACTATCGAGAACAAGGAAATTATTTTCTATAATTCTACATCTGAAGAACACACTATCTATTCAAAAATATCCTAGCGTTTTATTTCCACTCTACATCTTTGCTTATTAAAGACTTCTAATAAGTAATTTAAGATAGGAGAAAGAAAATAAAAAGTACCTTTGCCTTGTAAATGAATTGCTGCATCTCTGACTAAACCAATATCAGTGCGGGAATAAGCCCAAACAGCTCTTCAAGACTGCAGTTGGGGCAACTGGCAATATTCAGTAGTGCCATAGCATTAACACTGCAGTGTTTGTAGAGTGAAATACCGAAGCTGTTTCCAAAGGAGAAAGGCAGCATCATTCAGTGAAGGCATGTGAAGGATGATGTGGGTGCAATCCATCGTTGTGATCACATAAGGGAACCCTGAAATGTCATAAAATCCCACTCTGATCTGTTGTCACTAGTGTTGGTTGTATGGAAAATTAACACATTTAATTAACTGCCTGACCAAAGCAGCTGTTACCTTATATAAAACCTTGAGCATTGATGCCCAGCATATCCCACTACGTGTTTGAACGTGCCAGTGGCATAAAACTGATTATAGTTTTGTACCAAGTGGCACAGCATGACTCCTCTTGCAACATGCTCAAGTCAAGATCTTCCTTAAATTCTTCATGGGGCATAATGATGCTCCAGCTCAAATTGCTTAATAATGTTGTTATTCAGGACAGCCAGCAAGATACACCAAACACAGCAACTCATGTCCTGGCCAAACCAACTCTTTTCTCTGCTTTTGTTCCTGACATCTGGAAGTGTTCCAGCTGCCTAGACTGTGGATATATTTGGCATATGATTTCCATCAAAACACTACAAGTACTATTTTATTTATATTCCATTTCTATCATTTATGGCAGATGGTTACTTGCCTTAAATTTTTAGAAAATATTTTGGCTGCAGAATTCCACATTAAAAGTACACTATCCAAGTTAAAGGCAACTTCAAGTTCAGTTACTTTTACAAAAGTTGATTCAGGTTTTCTAAGTGCTTATCCTCTCAGTTCAAGTTTGCATTGCATGCAAGCATACATGTTTATATATAGCTTTTGATGGTTGGAAATACTCTTCTTACATCTACATACATCTATATACATGTGTGTACACATTTCTATATTTACACATTTTAAAAGAAAACCATTTGTAGCTATTTCAGGCTCAAAAAGCTGAAATAGCTACAAATTATTGCATTATTAAGGATTATATCTTGAGCATTTTCTAAATGCAATTCAAGTTCTAAATCAAGATTTGTAATACTCTAGTCATGGAGAATTTTCTCTTTCGATATTTTTACAATTATCTTTCCATTCCCCTTTCTATTCTGTGATAGCCACAAATGTGTTGCATCTACAGAGTGTACACTTACATAGAAGACAGAAGTTTCTCAGCCAGTACAAACTGGCACAGCCCCATTGATTTCAGCAGACATATTCAGGCTTAATGTGCAGCCATTAAATAATGTCTAACTTGCATACAGTATTTTCTTCCATAGGTTTCAAATCACTGTGAGAGAAATAGACCCCAATCCTGCAAACACTTATGTGTTTGTAACTACACATATGGGAATAATCCCATTAAATCAATGGGATTACTCGTGTGCAGAAAGTTAAGCATGTGTGTAAGTGCTTCTGGAGCTGGGCCTGAGGGAGAAGTCAGGAGTTTTGAACCATTTGTACAGTCAGTGTGAATGTTCATATTCCAGTTTTGTGGCTTCAGATGCTTCTTTCAATGTCAAATGGTATTTATGAAGGAAGAATTTCCCCTCTTTTCCATCAAGCCAGGACATTTTAAGAATCTATAAACAATCTATTGTCATAGCGCAAGAACCACTTATAAGAAGTTCTTCATAAAGTTGAGCAAACTAGTTACAGCATATGAATTACCTGACAATTCTGGAGCATTCTCTGCCTGCAAAGTCTTCTCACATATCCCTTCATATTTGCAAATTTATGTAAACAAATTTGAATCTACAAGTTGTAAACTGTATGTGGTTATTATTCAGTGTTTTATTCTTGCTAATCTCAAGTGGAAGGATTCCTGGCTTAGATATATGAAAACGCAAAGAAGCAAATAGAAATAGCTCTTATGAACTCAGGAAAAAAAAAATACATAGAATCATAGAATAGTTAGGGTTGGAAAGGACCTTAAGATCATCAAGTTCCAATCCCCCTGCCATGGGCAGGGACATCTCCCACTAAACCATGTCACCCAAGGCTCTGTCCAACCTGGTCTTGAACATTGCCAGGGATGGAGAATTCACAACTTCCCTGGGCAACCTATTCCAGTGCCTCACCACCCTAACAGGAAAGAATTCCCTCCTTATATCCAACCTAAACTTCCCCTGTTTAAGTTTTAACCCATTACCCCTTGTCCTGTCACTACAGTCCCTAATGAAGAGTCCCTCCCCAGCATCCCTATAGGCCCCCTTCAGATACTGGAAGGCTGCTATGAGGTCTCCACACAGCCTTCTCTTCTCCAGGCTGAACAGCCCCAACTTCCTCAGCCTGTCTTCATATGGGAGGTGCTCCAGTCCCCTGATCATCCTCGTGGCCCTCCTCTGGACTTGTTCCAACAGTTCCATGTCCTTTTTATGTTGAGGACACCAGAACTGCACACAATACTCCAGGTGAGGTCTCACAAGAGCAGAGTAGAGGGGCAGGATCACTTCCTTTGACCTGCTGGTCACGCTTCTTTTGGTGCAGCCTAGGATACAGTTGGCTTTCTTGGCTGCGAGCGCACACTGAAGCTGGCTCATGTTCATTTTCTCATCAACCAACACCCCCAAGTCCTTCTCTGCAGGCCTGCTCTGAATCTCTTCTCTGCCCAACCTGTAGCTGTGCCTGGGATTGCTCCGACCCAGGTGTAGGACCTTGCACTTGGCATGCTTAAACTTCATAAGGTTGGCATTGGCCCACCTTACAAGCGTGTCGAGGTCCCTCTGGATGGCATTCCTTCCCTCCAGCGTATCAACCGAACCACACAGCTTGGTGTCATCGGCAAACTAAAACCTACATAAACAAAGTAAAAATAACAATTCAGCTAAGGGAGGGGGTACAAGATTTCCGTGTAGGAAAGATATGGTTGGGCAAAAATTATTTCAGGAAAAGAGCAAAAATGCAAATAATACAGTGCTCTGCCTGGAAAGTCCTATTGTCTTTCCAGGAAACAGCTAAGGGCTCCATCAGCTTAATATCAAATAAGGAAAGATTTTTCCTAAGGCTCCTCTTTCCTGCCATGCACACTAGTTTGGTTCCTTGCACACTAGGCTAGGAGCCGTCTAGAAATGGGAGAGAATAATATACAGGTATCAAGTGGTTTACAATAATACACTGTGGGAGAGGAAGGGGAAAATAGAAAGAAAAAGTTTTGGCAACATGGTTTCTAACCTGCAGAGTGCCAAGGAAATCACAGATAACTATTTCCATGGAACTTGGCTGTACTTAATCCTGGATACATATTCTCAAGGATTTAAACACTTCAGCTCTTACAGTCTTTCAGAGGCAGATTTTCACAAAAAAAGGGAAGAGCTGCACATCAAATTCCCACTTCTATTAACTGGGTGATGTTGAGAGCATCTCTTTTATCCTACAAAGATCAAGAACTGCTAACTGAAACTTAAGAAACTCAACTTAGCCTTGGACCATTTAGATACTGATTCACTGAATGAACTGAGAATTTATACCACGGTTTTTCTGATCCCCATGGTCCAGAGTAAACCCTTGGCTATAGGCAGTCTTTAAAACAAATGCAAAAACATTAATATATGAAATATTACAATGAAATATCAAATATGAACGTATGTGTATGTATGTATGTATGTATTCGTATATACCTATTTATGTATGGCAGTTGAACCCTGATACTTTATATTCCTGTCATCAAAGCTGTTGAGAATAACAGAGGAAAGTATGTGACAGCAAAAAGCACAGGGTGCGTAACAAGCTTGACTCATATATTACAGACATAAAGCTGGAAAATTGTGTGTGGTCTTCCTCTGATGCCATACTCAAGATTTTTATTGCAAACACCTTTCTTCAAACATCCATTTAACATGCATCCATCTGTCAAGCAATGTTTTCCACAGCAGTGTTAATGTGCATGTGCCCTCTTCCACTTTGGTAGTTCACACCTTTAACTAGGGCTGGAGCCAGAGTGCAATAAACAACCTTCCACAGTTTTGAGTATAAAAGGCTCAAAATGTGAGAGACACTTCATCAAAAAAACAAAAGACCAAGACAGAGTAGTTTGTAGGTTGGAAATGCATGGGGAGTGGTGAGCTTTAAGACCTTTCTTGCAAATACCTCTCCTAAAAAGTAAGAATGATGAATAATAGTTCAAAAGAGATGACAGAAAGTAATATCTGATGGGAAAGACGCATTCACATGCTAAAAGTAGAAGCACTTGCTTAGCTCCTAACCAGGTGCTGTGTCTTAACTTGTTTAAGGATACTTCTGGCTATGTTTAATTAGTTATGACAAAAGATCTTCAAAAACTGTTCAAGGTTCAAATTTGCCTACAATATTTCACCTTTGTTCAGAAAAGAAGTTATCAGTGAGATATAAAAACTTGAAAAAATATAGTATGAAAGTTACTTCCTTAATGAAATATTAAAAATGCATCATGAATACTGTTCTGGCATTAAAAATAAACAATAACATTTCTTCCTAGTTACGGTTCACTTCAATTCTTTAAAAATTAATTATTACCTCTTTAAATATTTGATTAAATTAGATTTGGGTGGGTTATCACTACCCACAAAATACACTTTGTTTTGTATAAATTTGATTTCTTCAGTTTCTGACATGCACAGGCATGTTATACAGTTGTTTGATTATTAGAAAACTACATCCAATGACTCTGTTTTGGAGTTTGCAAAATATATGCTACAGAATCCTGTCACTTTGAATGAAAATTCAGTATTATGTTAGAAATCTCTAATAAAAGAGGAAAAGTAAAGAAGCAAAATTGCATTATATAATATTTGGTATTTTCACATCTTATCATGTTGCTGTGTCTCACACTCTAGAAAGGCCACATTATTTTTAATAATGGTTAACTAGGATTTGGGGATAATAGCTTAGAAATCATAAAAAATTGCTAGGCATATATAATCTATTCTGCTTTCAATGCACGAAGATTTATGAGTATAACTACTTAGCTATCAAGGGGAGAATAAGCCCTGTAGCATGTCCTAAGAGAGGTAAGACAGTTATTTCTCAAGTATTATGATAAAAGTAAATTAGTATGTCCAACTGGATAAATAAGAAATGTTACTGGGTGAGTGCAGGGGCTGATACAGATATAAAACGTTAGTTTAAAAGTGAAACACATTATTAAGGAACATAATATTTCTAATTTAAATTATTATTAATATTATTATTTTTCTTGCTTAATATTATATATGTCTTCCTTTTTCTGCCCATGTTTACACAGAGAATTAAGGCTGTTGACATGCTTGCTTTGCAGTCCATTTTCCCATATGATTAAACAACTGAACAAAAGTTTCCTCAGTGATTTTCCTTCATCCCTGATGAAGCAGAGGGTTTTAAGGTGAAGAAGAGAAGGGTTCTCAGTCCTTGACCTCTGTACTAGTATTGCCAACAGGAAAACTCGGAGGGGAAGGGTTTGTTTTGGCATGGGGGGTGAGGCAACACACCAGGTAGGAGTGGAGTTGAGAGTTGCAGTTCAATATGCATAAACTAACAAGGAGTCAGCAGGAGCTTTTGTCATTAGAGACCAGAACTAGGTTTAAATGTTTGATATAGGAAAAAAAAGAACCTGTTCTGAAAATAAAAAAACAGAGCCTGTTCTGAATTTTCTAAACCACAGTTACCTGAACTTTAATTAACAAATTTGATTATTTTATTACTAGCAGGTCATTATCAAAAAAAAAAATAGACATAGGCTTTGGGGCTGAAACAGCTGAAAAGATGCATGTAGATTGTTTGAAAGATCAGCAGAAATGTCATTTCACCTGAAATAATATATTTTGAGGTTCACAACGGTCCTTCCTTTTCATGCTTTGTCCAGAGAGAAATGATTGAGTTTGAACCAAACCAGAAACAAGAGCATTTGGATTTTGGGGATATAGCTCTCTTTTTTCAACTACATTGAAAATATCCTACTTAATCCTCAGAAAGCCAACATTAAAAAAAAAATTAGAAAAATCATCCTTCCCTTTAGATTAGTATCACAATATCACAATGCTAACATCTGGCTCCTGAGCATGTATGATGGCTGCTTTGAAAGCATAATTGACTTTGTGGTGAGGTGCTCTGTTCATTGTTCAGATATTGTAGATGACACTTCCTCTCAACTAGCTTCACAGCAAGCTTCCGCCTTGTGCCGTGCAGGGACAGCGCAGGGAGTGTCTTTGCACTGGCTTAGACAGAAGACTTGTGGTGTAAATCAATCATTCATCAAGACTAGATGAAAAATTTTGCAACACCATATCAAAAATTGTGCAAAACTGAATTGCAAAAGTTAAGTTTTTTTTTTTCCCTACAGATGGTGGGTAGAATATCCTGACTCATTTTATGTTCTTTTATTCATTAAAATGCCTAAGTGAACCTAACCACTTCTCCATCAGGATGTGTACTATTTATCTACTATACCTAACAAAGGACTCGTCTTCCTGTACTGCGTGATGCAGCTTTACCTTTTACTTACTTTTCAGCCTGAGATACCTAATTTAACTTTACAGAAAGATTGAGTTATTAGCATGAATTGCTCCCATCTATCCAAGTAGCACAGGCTTCTCAAACTAGAATAGAACTAGAGTGGACTGAAGAGGCTGAATGAGGCATTCATCTACCCTTCGCTCTGAAGTGGAGACACCCAAATAATAACAGTGAAATCCAGAGGAATATCAACTATCTTGCAGAGAATGAGAAAGAAAGTGTCTGGAAAACCAGCCTGCAGATTGAATTCTTCCTGCTTCAGAGCCATTCTCGGGTGCTTCAGCACAACAGCTATAGGCAGCGCTGAAGCACTTGAGAGCAGTAGGGCAGGAAGCTGGGCACAGGCAATAGTGCAGGAAAAATGTTTTCATAATTATAAATGTAATAATCCAAGCTCTATTTGCATATTTTGATTTTGCTGTTCAGTAAAGTTGGATCCCTGAGGCACTTTATAAGGTCAGCTGGGGGGCACTGGGAAATGGCGTATGAGAGGCAATGGGGAGAGATCACCCTTGGCAAAGAAACCTGCCCAAAAGTGGAAATAAATTGTTCCTGTTTGGAGAAAGAAAAAGAAAAAAAAAATGAAAAGAAGAAAAATTAAAGGAATGGAGAGGAAAAAAAAAGCAGGTTTGGATGGGAAAATTGTTTCCACAGCCAAGAAGAATTATTTAAGTTGGCTAATATAATGTGGCCAGTTGATCCTTTGCCTTTCATATTCCTACTTGCCTGCCTCCCTCCTCCTCGAGAACATCTCAAGAAAGGAAAGGAGCAGACAGATGTTCCTGGCTCGTGCTGGTGGGAGTTCAGGGGCACAACTGAGCTTCTTTTCTCTCTTCAGAGGCACCCAGCTGGGAACCATGACTCACAGCTGGGTCATAAGGGTCCTGCCATCAACCTGGGATGATGATGAATTCTCAAAACATTTGCAACTGCAAAAGAAAGGAAAAAAAAAAAAAAATTACATGAAGGAAAAGAAAATTTATTCATCTGCTCTGCAACTTCCATTCCGAAAGCAAAGGAAGTATGGTTGTAGATCTGAGGAACACTACAGTTTTTTATAAAAAGTCCGCATTGTGTAGTTGGACAACCAGTAATAAGCAAAATACTACAATTTGCAGTGTCATGTGGTTCATAAAGAAGAAAAAGAGGAAAGTAGAAAATGGACTGGACTACAGAAGAATTATGGGGAAGATGAAGGAACTGATGAACAAGAACGAAGCCAGGAGTGTTATCCCTTTGTGTCCAAAGATACTCTTCATTCAGTTCTTCATAGGGCAGTGAAAAAAAAAAGGCACCATAGGAAAACTTACTACACGGCTAATGTTAAAAACTCAGAATACAGCAGCTCCCTATTTTTTTGTCCACCTTTCTTCTCTAACCATTGCCGTGTGAAGAAGCATCCCAGCCTGAACACGATACTATTTCTTTTTGTCTCTCTCTTCAGCTCGTATTTCCTTCATTCTCACACTGTATTTAAAATCACCACACCATTCATTTTTTGTAGGAACACTTTTACTCTGCTGTATTCATCCCAGAGAAGGAAAAAAAAAATTTAATGTAATTTTTTCTGGCAGTGTTCATTCTTGTACCTTTTGCCTTTCACAGTGACAGGCAGGCTTCCTCTTATTCATTCAGAAAGAAAGAATAAATGCTATCACATCATTCTTACTGGTATATTTCCTTATTACTAATATATTACTGATATATCTATCGCAGTTTTTAACTTGGGGACCTCTTTTTCCAGCAACATGTTCTTCTGTCAACAGGTTTGATTCAGGAATAGAAACATAGTTAGACACAAGACCTTAAAGCTAGCCACTTTTAGTAGAAGTGCAGAAAAGGATCTATGTGTCATGACACATGGGGATTAAGCCTTTTAAAAAATACGAAAAAAAAACAAACCCCAAAACAAACCCTAAAAATGTTCTTTCATGCAATAAATCTGCACAGGTTACACACCACAAGGCTCAAGAGATTTTCTGCCTTACCTGTTCTCAGATGAAGTTAACATACTCAGCACTTTCCTCCTCTTGTCCTTTCCATCCTTCCAAGAGACAGTTGTGCAACCAAAGCTCATCTCAGTAACTTCTGTCCTACCTTTGATAAGCATACAAATGCAAAACCCACTTGCAACCTCAAGTCCCCAAAGCCAACAAGAAAAATTGTGACCTTCTTTGTTTGAAGGATTCGGATATTTTGGATAATTTGTTTATTTAATTTTATACATCTAAGATGGGAACATGACTCAGTGCTGGAATTAATTACCTGGTTTGCTTTCTACAGAATTTTTCTTTTAATGGGTAGTAATAAAAAAAAAATTGGAAGTAAGCTCACACATCTAACTCTGTGTCTTCTGGAAGTGATCTAACTCTTGGATCAGTGTGTCCCTGGCACATTTGTAGAACAAATTCATATGTTGGCTTCCACAAAGCACTGGTAGTGTCTGAGCTTGCCAGCCCTTCCATTCTACTGCAAATGAAACAAAATTCGAACTTTAAATCCAGCCTCTGCAGCCTGTTCCAATACTGAAATTTAAGTGTGCTGATCAGAGGCCACCTCTCTGTTGTTGGATCTGGTTAATCAAAAGGTTAAATGGACCCCTTTTCAGATGTGGATTGGATAATGTAGAAACCGTGCAAAAAACATATTCTTTGAAAAAAAAAAAATCATCTTTTCAATGTGCCAGAGACATTTTCAGGAGTATCAGTCTCTTGTGGTTTCCATAATTTAAAACACCTCCTGGATCAGGTAAGCTCAACAGACTGGCACACCCACCTGGCCCAAAAATTCATGCTTTTTATATATACATATATATATATATATTGAATAAACTGAAACAGCAAAAATGTTCACAACAGATTTACTTAGCTGGCCCCACATTAATTGCTGCTGTGCCTACAGAAACTTCACCAGAAACAGTCTTAACACTATTTTTTTTTTTAATCAAGCTCCTAATTTGTATCCTGAACAAGGTTTCATCTTATAAATTATTTGAAAAGACTACCCTGTCCCTAGAGGGTTGATACATGAGATTTTACAGGGCATAATAAATAATATTTTTAAAACTCAAATAAATAAAGTCTCTGAGTTTTATTCAGAGAAAAGTTTTACTACATTTATGTCAATTTAAATATGCCTCTTGAGAGACAAACCACAAAGATAAAGAATACAACAGGACCAGACAAGAGAGCACTTGCATTCTGAACACAAAGACATTTTAAAAGAAAACAAATCCTGACACTTGCCCCATCTTTGGATGACCAAAAAACCCATGAATACATTACTAAATAGGCTTATTACAGACTCATTCTGCTTTATCATATACTTACAACAAAAATTAGTCATATTTCAATGCATGAAGAACAGGTGACATATTTGAATTCTGTATAAAATAATGAGCTGTATTTTCATTTGAGATGTGTCAAAATAAAATACCGCTGGGAGAAAGTGTGTCTTACTGAATCCTTTATAATAAGCAACATAACCAGCAATGTGTGAAACAAGAGAAATTCAAAACCGCATACTACGAATCACCTTTAAAAGGTGGCAAGAGTGGGTTAGCTTTTAATTCTTTTCCAGCTTTTCCTATTAGGGTAGGTCAGTGAGAGGAGAACCCTCAAAAAGACTTTGGGGTCCATTAGCGAAACAGTTGCTTTATGGCAGATACTAGTATTTTGAGTAATGTAATGCTTAGCAGAGTGTTCAAACCCAGAGTGTAGATGCCTGGGGTTTTGGCTGGGCACAGACAGATCTATTTGGTCATATCAGTCTGATATGACCAAATGGGTTTTGTTTTTTTTTTTAACTTATTACAAACTCTACTGATCTTGCATGGGGAAGAAAAAGGTTTTCTTGTACCTAAGCTGTTAAACCAAGAATGAATGAAGCACGACCATACTTTTCTTCCTATATCAGATGCATGGTCACTAAATGCCCCACTGAAATGAGCTGTGTGCAACAAAAGCTTCAGGCAATGTTTTGGATTTTGCCATGAGCTTTCACACATCTGTAGCAGACACTCTCTTTTAACTCACATCACACCTGTACTGTAGGTATTAACTGTACCTGCCGTCCAAAAGAATACCTACAGTTTACTTAGTCCCTGCAGTAACTAGCTCTCAGACTAACTCACAGTCAGTCAATATTCATCAAAGCACACAATAAGTTTTTGCAGTGGGAGTGGGATTTATTTTGTGCATTTTGGCCGTCCCATGCAAGCTGTGTTTTAAAGTCTACCTGTGATCTAGCTCCGAGTCCTCACCTTCGACTTAAACCAGTTTCTTAACTTTAAGCGCAACGATAATCAAACTGGCATCAGCAGAGAGGGTGAATGTGGCCTTCAGTGCACAGCACCCCTTTCTTTTCCATTTCAGCTCATCTTTCATCCCTTTTCCAGGTAGCGAGGTGTGCCCATGCCTTGCCACAGGGTCATGAACAGATCCCTCCTGACCACCACTGCTCTGTGGTGCCCTCAGTGCTGCTATACTGGCTGGCAGCATTTTACCCACTGTCTTTTGTCTCTGGCTCTGCACAACAGTGTAACTCATTAGCAAGTTCTTACACCCTCCTGAACTTCTCAGTGTAACACAGTCCCTCTCCAAATTCAGATGGGTGACAGATGCTTTTTCTCCCCCACTCCCTTTTGTCAGCAGGATAAAAATAAGTGGTTTTCACTCAACCAGCTAGCCCTGCCTAATATTTGTAGTCAAAATAATCACCATATATGGCAGTGGAATACAAATTTGTGGCCTTTTTTTTTTTTTTCTTTTTTTCTTTTTTTTTTTTTTTTTTCCTAATAGCAGTTACTCCAGCTCTGAGCTGTATTTATTCCCAGTGAGGCTTGGGGACAGACAGTTGTTTCTCTTCTTTTGCCTGAGAATATTGACCTCAGAATTCCGCCTGTACCAGTCAGCATCCCTGACAGCATAAGTTGTGCTCATTTCAAGACCCTTGTTCACATTCAGGGTCAGCATTGCACGACATTTAGAAATGTTGACTATTTTGCCATAGAATAAGAAAGACTTCAAAGCTCCCATCTTCATTTGGAGAATTGGGAAGGAAGAACATTTGCAAAGGAGACAGTTGACAGGAAAATCAGTATTAGCCTGTAGGGCAATAGTGGAGCCAGATAAATCCTGTGCTGGCTCTTAAGGCTGAAACCTCACACCTCACAGAAACAGTTTTAAGGAAACAAACCCTGAAGTGTTTGTTTACCCTGTGCCACATTACAAGCAGTTGTGAAGAAAATAGTAGGAAAAAAGAGAAGCAAAAGATTACACCAAATACTATACCCTACAAATAACTTGCATTTTTCAACCTGCTCATACTAAAAAATGGTGAATCCTCTACCTAGGTTGCATTTGCTTCCTTATTATTCCTTGGCCCGAGCACCCCAAAAGCTTTATCTATTGCCAAGAAAATTGATAGAGATATAGTTTTGGCTGGCAGACAGAGGGGGGTATAGCATAGTTTGGTAGAGTAGTCAGGGAATACTATTTCTAGACTAAGGCTAAAAATCATACCTGAGGTTGAAGGTAAAAGCAGTTACTTGGCAAGGATTAAATCCCTGTCTCTGCTATTTTGTTTCCTCAAACAGATTATGTAAGCAAGTCAACTCACACCTAAAATGTGTCTCAGTTTGTGTTTGTTCTGCTTTTTTATTGCCACATTTGAAAATTAATAATTCAATGTTCTAATATTAACTGTCATCTTAGCTGCGATAAAATTAATAATTCATCAAACTGATATCAAACAAATGGCATCTTTTTATGCTGGATGAGAAATATACTTCGCTACATTGGCAAAGCTAAATTTGGTGAGATTCTCCACTTTATTTCAAATGAAATCATATTTTACCGATTAGTATATCATTTTATCATCTTCATTCACGGTGAAATTATCTGTAAGGCCTTTGCATAGATGCATAAGTTTTATTTTTACCAATGTATTTCCTCCAGATGAACCAAAGGAAGTTTTCTGAGAAGGCAAGAAACATTCAATCATTTTTATGCCCTTTCCTTCTGATTATGTGCTCTCAGCTTTTCCAGGGAAAGTATCCACCATACCTTCATTGCTCTGGCCAAATTCCAGTTTGGGTAATTACATTTGCCTGCCTAAACTCTTCATGGAGTTTCATTTGGAGAAGGTATTCTCCACTCCCTGCCCTGAGTTGTTGTGCAGTGTTGTGAGTGTTGTTAATCAGGTGCTGTGCTCCTCTCACCAGGAGCTGGCTGGGCTCCAGCAGTAGGTGAAGCAATTTCCGAGTGTGGAGAGCATCTTGTGCTAAATTTGCAAAGCGTTCAGAGATCCTTTGGGGTGAGAGGCGCTATGTAAATGTAAGGTCACTGCTGCTATCTAGGGTGCAAATGTATCCAGTGCTGTGCTCAGAAGCTTAGGGAGATAAGAAAAATAAAAGGAAAAAAAAAGAAAAAAAAAACAGAAAGGAAAAAAAGAGAATAAGAAAAATACATTAAAAAAAAAAAAAAGAAAAGGAAAAGACAAAAAAATAAAGGAAGGGAAAAGAAAAATGAGAAAGGTCTTTTAAAAATGTTTCATGTATATCCCGACACATTTGAAATTCATTTTGCTAGAGCATGTGTCTTCCCTAAAGGGTAGATTCATAGCTTTAAAGATGCTCAGGAAAATGTCCTCCAAAGAGGAAGTGTGTCAGAAGGATGGAGTGGGGGCAGATTGTGGCTGACTGCAGGCAGGTGAGTAGATCAAAGTGTAGCCCAGAGCCTATTCCTTTACCATGCTGTCTGCCCCCACATGGGGCAGCTATGGCTGTGTAGGAGGACAAAGGACAAACATGTGCTCATACCACCACCCTGCAATATGCAGCACTGGATGTGTCCAGCTTCCTGGGTCAGAAGAACCACATAGCACTGGTCAGCCCAGCCAGGAGGCCATGAAGCACCTGCTATGGTGCTTGAGAACCAGTATGTGATAATGTGCACCACTGCTGCATCCCACTTGCTGCAATTCAAAAACTCCTGAGCCCTCTTTTCAGAAGGGGATACTACATCTTCCTGCAAGCCTACCTCCACATCTTTCCATTTTTATTTCATATTTGCATTAAAATATTAGATTACATATATTACATTACATATTTACTTTAGTCCCAGTACCACCTTCAAAATTTAACTGCCTCCTCCCAATACCATAACCAAACTCCCATGAACACCTTCTTTTCAATTCATTTTCCCTCCCTTTTTCTTTTGCTGCTACTCAGCTAGGGCATGAAAACCTGATTGGGGGACCGGGACTGTGATCACTCCCACTTAAGCATTCTTAAAGGGACAGACGTTCTAATGTAAATTGAATCCGAAAGGTTGGAATCCATGGGGAAATTTCAGATTGACAAATTTTCTGAATGGATCTCTCCTAACCTTGTTGCATATAATATATGCATTTATTGAGCTTAATTTTTGGTTAGTATCAAAATGTATTGATCTGCAAGATAAATATTGACTTGACCTCGCTTTCTCTCAGTCTATATTTACTTCTTGAGTCAATAAGTCTAGAAACTGATCTGACAGGAGTCAATAATGGTTTAAAATTCTCAAAATAGCAGCTTTGCTCTAAGGTTGCAATTCTTTATTTTAAAACTCCTGCCTTAAATACATAAAACGCTCAGGAGAACTTAACACTTTACTGCACAAAGCCATTGGGGAAACATGCAAATGTCAGGAGACCTTGATGTGACTTCAGGCCAGCTATGCCATTTCAGCACTGTCCATGCTCAACTATAAGTATTTCAATAGTGACCTACTGCAGTCCATCCTTTGCCCTGTGTATCCCAAAAATGTGGGCTTATCTCTGGAGGCTATGCCTGCATATCACTGATAGGGTTTGTAAGGGCTAAATAGTCTTCAGCCTTGGGAAAATGCAATGGTTGCCACTGGGTAAAGGTTGTCATCATAAGAATGCTCTCCCTACCTTAATTTCTCTGCTTAGTGAGGTGGCAATTAACCCAGGAAAATTTTTAGTGTCAAATGTGATCATGTTCTTTCCCTTTCTTCCTGTGTGGTAGACAGGTCTCCAACGTCTGCTGCAGTCTTCATTCCTGTTTTTCTCATGGTGGCCTAACAGCAAAGGTCTTCGTGATTCAGAAGCTCAGTTTCTGATTTTTGGGGTTCCTCATGGAGTACCTTCATTAAGAAGTAATCTCATAACACTTGTTACTTGAGCACAGGGTTATTCTAATATCTGAGAAAATGCTCTGATGTAAGGAAGATACTGTCACTGTCAAGTATTGAGCTGTCCCTTGGAGGCTGGTCACCCTTCCATAAAATGCAGGCAGAACAAGAAAAAACAGAACAAGAAAAATAACTGAAGATGTCCCCAATATTGCTTTTTAGAATGAAACTGTCAAATACTCATTTTCTCTCGCTGCTGAAAAGAACCAAGGGATGTGTCAGGCATTTTTTAAGTGTTTTTGAAGGGGGTGGGAAATAATCTGTCTATATTTTTTTCCCAGGAAATCATCCAAAATTTGGTATCAGTAATTTTCTTTTAGATTTTAGTAGGTTTGAGGCTTGTTTAGGGTTGGGTTTGGTTGTTTTTTTATTGGGTGATTTGTTGTTGTTTTTTTTCCTTTTAGAGAAAATAGTGTACAAAACCATAAGTCTGCATTAAAAGAGTCTTATATGCTGATACTCATTTATCTGCATATTTTAAAAGTGGGTGAAGCATGAAGTGAAGCATGTAATACATTTAAGAACACATAGGTATAATTAAATGGCAATGGAAACAGTTACTTTTTATTCTTGTTGTCTTAATATTACACAGGAAGGACTACCAATGGCTGGAAAACAATTTTCCAAATTCTATGGGGGGAAAAAGGAAGATGAAAAACTCTCACATTCCCATTTCTGTGGGTGCAAGAAAACATAAAAGTGGGCAAAGCAAAATTCCTAAAGCCGGAGAAAAAAAGCCACTCCAGAATACTTAAGAACCCAGGAGACATTGCACGAATTGTGTGAGATATGGTTTCCAGTCCCCAGCTACAGGGAACTTGAACGAAGGTTTTTCTCAAGCAGCCATCCTGAACCCGTTCCATCCTGCTATTTGCTTTAATTAAACACAGACTCACAACTCCGGTAAATTCCCTTCTCCTTGGGCAAAAGCTTCAGTCTTGGGCCATGCAAATAGTTAATAGAGTCAGCCATGGAGTAAGTCTGACTGGAAAGACAGAAAGGGAAAAGAAAAAGGTAGGACAGGGCTCAGCTGCCACTGAGTGTATTTAAGGAAGGGGCTGAGCTAGGTCTCCCCCTTTCCATGAGCCTGCCCTCACTGCTTCTGTGATTGGGCAATCCTCTTGCAAAAGAGGAACGATCTTCTCCAGTTTCTAGCTGAGAAGCCCTTTCCTAGAACTGGGACAAAAAAAAAAGTCATTCCTGGTCTGAACAGGAAAATTTCTATGAAAAGAACTCCTGATTTCAGGAATCTGTAGTCTTCCTATGCAAAAATAACTTTGCTGTAAACTTTTCAGTCTCTGTAATTTTAATTAAATAGCAAAGACCATGTGTAGAAATTCAGTTTCTGTCCCCATTTACTTGTGGGTGTTGAAAAATAACTTAAAAAAAAAAAAGTTTACTCTTTACTCAGCAACTTGAACAGATTTCAACTAATTTTGTAGTTAGGAGGAATGCTCACAAAGGCAGAGGTTTTTTTGACTGAGATCATCAGAGCCCAGAGCTGAAGCAATTGTGCAACTGAAAAATGTATTCAGGCTTATTTCACAAAAACCATTTACTCTTTAAATTCACACCTATAGATAAAAAATAAGAAATAAAAGGGGCTCAGAGAAACTCTTTATCTCCCCTGATATCTTAAAGATGATTACCTCAACTGAGGCCTGATTTTCTCCAGAAGCCAAAGACAGAAGAGTGCTTGTCTGAGGCCCTTTAATTCAATAGGCCCTTGAATTGTGCCTTTGCATCTGCATGGCCTGATGCTTACAGAAGGAAGAGACTGATTTTCATTTTCTGTGCTCTAACTTTCAAATAAACAATAAGCAGATCACAGCCTCCCTCCTTTGTGCGAATAAAAATAACTATTTCTTAATTGTTATTTTTTAAATATTACAAAAAGGGACAATATGCTAAAAATATGCAGCGAACAAATATCATCTGTACAGACTGGAAGAGAACCTTCATAAATTAACCTTATTAGTGCATTACTGTAAGCGAATGCCAAAAAAGCTCCTAATTTGCATTAAGATAGATTTTTCAGGTTGGCTGCATGATTTAATTAAAGAAAAGATTAAGAATCATTAAACAAGCTGCTCTACCTTGCAATAACAGAATTTATATCTGATTCAGGTTAACGAAAACACAGATGGTGATTCAGTAACTGTTGAGTTGCTGTAACAGAATGAAAATGATCCCATTAGTTCTCTGGAAATGTGAGGGAATTTGAAAATTAGCATGCAGATACATTGTATGGTGCTAGACAGCTTGGTCTGCTTGGATCATCACTGATTACTCTTTGTTTGGGTTGGCAACACTGAACTTAATAAATGAAAAAATGTTCCAGTATACCACAGTTGGAAACTGTTCAAGGTTGAAATAGGTGTGCAGACTTTCAAGAAGAGAGAGTTAAGTAAACAAATGTCAATCAATTTGGGGCTGGCAACATTTTTTTCTTCCAGAATGTCTGTTCTTGAGAAGCAAGTGTCATCAAAATTGAAATCCTTTGCTTGATACATATGTTCATGTGGTATTTATTATTACAAAGGTATTTTAAATGCATATCATTCATTTGCAAAGGAAGCTCTACAGTATTTTGGAGAAGAGCCCTTAGGAAAATGGATCAGGGTAAGTATGTTACTGACAAAGAAATAAAACTTGCTGCAGAAAAGGTTATAACAGAAGGAGATATAAAATACAGGTAAACCCTTTCCTAAGTATTTCAGTGAATTCAACAAGGCACATAAATGATCATTGTCACCCCATCTGGGAAAGCAGAGCCTAGGCAAGTGCGGTAGTAATTTCGTTCAGCATATGAAATTTTCAAGGCACTCTCCCAGAGAAAACTGCATTATACAGTTTATAATACCTGAATCACAGCAACCTTATGACTCTAAGCAGGAGACTTTTATGATGAATCTCACTGAGAACAGTGCGCATACTAAGATCAACAACAAATTCTCCAACATATATAGTGACTCATTTTGTTTCATTAACAGTTAGACAGCAGAACAGGCAGATATATTTGAACAAAAAGAGGTTATTTTTTCCTTTTCTTTCTGACTTCTTAATTTTATTGCAAGTGACTTCAAGGCCAAAAGGTTGTGCATAGGGTATTAAAAAAAAAAGGAGGTTGTAACACTCAGACTTTTAGGTTAAAATGTTCTTTGCTTATCACGTGTTAAGATCTTTCAGAAATGATGTAATGCACCAGGGACTATGGTGCTACATTTGCAAACCACCTTTTTTTTAATCATTAATTGACATCATATAATAATGTCCAGCTCACTACTCCCAAAGTGATGGTAATTAATCTTGTGGAAAAAAAAAAAAGACATTTTTAGCTTTTAGCATAGAAAGGTCATAAACAGGTTGTCTTTGATTTGACTGGATTTTAACCATCTGATCAAACTTTTTTCTTTTAACATTTCTTTAACATTATTACCTTGGTTTTCTTAACACTTGAATATTAAAAGATTGTATATAAGAGATAGCCTTAGCAACTTGGCAACATTTAAAAGCGCTGATGTTATTACAAACAAGTGTGTCTAAGTTACAAATGAAACCTTTGCTGTTCTTCCATGACTAGCACTTTTTTATGGCTTTAGAAACTGTTTGGTACATGATGAGTGATGGCACTGCAAAACATTGATTTTTTTTTTTTTTTGCTCTCGTTTCTGAGCCATGATATGTTCTCAAACAAGGTAAACCACAGGCAAAAAATATCATTAAATATTTTCCTAGTACTTCAGCTTGTCATATACTGGCTAAGTGTCCTGTCTTTGTACTGATCACACTGCTTGCAGTTTTCATATAATTGCAAATCCATCTCCCTCTTTGGCTCCTTGAGCAAAAATGTAAAGGACTGTGAACTGTACGCAGAGTCTTCCCTGTGAAATTGTACAACCGAGGAAGATTTTAAGGGGTTGTGCTGTGCATGCCAACTTAGAGTGTTAGTTGGAAAGGACTGGATTACTGACTAAAGAGAATAGATCAGGATATTAACTGCCAGCTATCAAATGATCACAGGATATTTTGGTAGTTGCTGCTGCAAAAACTGAGCAGATCTTTTTAATATTCTGTGTTGTTTCCATGAAAGCTACAAGGAGCAAAAGAGGATATTTGATTTATATTTGTACATTTTTGTTTGGATGAGAACTGTGAGAACCCAGTGGTTTTTGGTGCATGGGAGATCTGGCACATTGCTTTTTTGGTTTCAGCTCAAGCGGGTTCACATCCCCTGAGTTTCACTTCGACTTTTGAGTTTTAGCAAATCCAAGAAATTCAAAACAATCCCCCAATGAACCAGCTAACTTTCACTTGGTTTCTACCCAAAACTATAAACTTTGCCCCTTCGCAAATGGAAGACTGCGTTCAAAGATATTCATTTTCCAAATGCCATTAACTGGAGCTATTTTTAAGTCAAAAGAGGAAGATGACCCAAATTCTTTTGATTTCTCCAGGATGCAGGGCCCAGAAATCCAACCAACCTTCTCAGAAATCCTATTTACCAGAGAGGTAGTTCTGTGCATAGGAAAAAATCAGAGCAAGGGCTTGAGTCCTATCCTGGCATCTTTCTTGAGAAAACATGAATAAGTCATTCCTGCCTCCACCCTTAAATTCATTTGCAATGGGCATTTCAGTGACAGGTCAAGCACAGCAGACTTTCTGGACATAACTCTGGCCAGAAGAAGCCATTCCCCTAAAAGAAAGTTTTCTCACATTCTGTGGGGTCATCTAAAATGGAAGCTTCAACAAAGAGTTTGGATACTTGACAGGACCTTCTTGCAAACAATGTGTCCTTGGCCAGTTCAAGAACACCTCCCATGTGAGTATATCGCAGAAAATCATGCATGCAGTTCTGGCCCTTGTTAAAAAAAAAAAAATAAATAAATAAAAAAACAACAAAAAACAACAACAACAACAACAAAAAACACAACAAAACCAAACCAAAACCAAAAAAAAACAACCTATAATGAAAAGCAGAGAAACCTGTGAACGTTCAGGAATAACTTTCACAAGTATCCTCAAAGGAGAAGATTACATGCTCCAAATCAAATACCTGTGAGACCTACTTATTCCAGTAGGCCCCTTTAAGAAAGGCTATTGTTTGTATTACTCGCCATTTTCAATTTATGCTTCTGCTAAATCATCATGCTTTACTCAGCTGGTTGGACTCAGATGTCTGTATTTTTTTTTTCCTGGATTTATATATTGGCTAAACCAAAAATTAATAGTTTTTACAGCAAAAGTTTGTTACTGACATCAACTAACTTACCATTTTTTGGTGCTAATTAACAGTGTTATATTTACTTTTCCTATAAGGAAATAGAGGTAAAGGCCACATTGTTTAATCATCAAACTGGAATGCTTGAACACTTTCTCTGTCTTGCTCACTCTCTTTTTTTTCTTCTTTTTTTCTTTTTTTTGTTTTCTTTTTCTTTCCTTCTTTTGGAAGATGTCTTGGTATCTTCAGGGTATTTGGTAGTCCTGAGCAAGAAATTACAGCATCTGGCAGCTCTACCCAGGTTATCACTACACATCTAACACTAGATATATAACTGACATTTCACAGGATACAGGAATGTGCTCCATTATCTCTGCAGAAGCACTTTGTGATCTTGGTTAAGATCCAGTTAAGGAGCCAAAAAACAATACTGTGGAAATTACCTGACCAGTTAAGTCTGTAAAAAGGGAGTTACAAACAGCATAAGCTAAAGCCAGTAATTCCTACAAATATTCCTTAAGTATCCCATAAGTTAAAAACAATGTAATTTAGAGTAATGAGGACATTTTAATGTTTTAACATGAACAAACAACAAAAGTATTAGCTATGTTTGTCTGAAAATCCGTCAGCTTTTAATACTTGAGCCAGCCTGATTGTCCATGTGTTTGAGATCTTGGACGCTGGCAAAGAGCATGTAACTTTACGCCCTGCACTGAAACAACCTTGTGGGTGGATTATGGGACCCCCGAGAAGCACCAGGCAGAGCCGAGCAGTGCTACCGGATCAGACCTCAGTTTGTGTTCCCATGACACTCAAAGGAGGCAAGAGAGCACATGTTCCACAAGTCTGTAAACATAACACAGCTTCAAGCAAAAGTGATGAGAAAATTTCGGAGGGTTTTTTTTCAGGCATTTACTTCATGTCACTGGTGAAAGCTGGGAAAGTAACATTGTTGCAGCAAAATAGAACATAGCCTCTTTGATGAAATGTTTATATTTGCCTATTATGGTGATGGTTGTTGAGAAAAAAAAAAAGGCAAGCTAAGATAAACATATTAATTACGTGTCAAACCACAGAACCTCTCTTAGGACACTGTGATGGGAAGACTCGAATACAAGAGCTAACTTTAATTTATTTCAATATATTTGTTGATGACCTCTGTTAACCTTTAGGGACAAATGAACCTCAGAAATAGTATTTGGTACTGTGACCCTCTGCATTTCTTCCTTATGCTTAAAGAGAGGATGATGTCCATCCAGCAAAGAATCCAGGTGGTGGCAATACATGTGATCCTTGTGACATAGATGCATCCCTGTGCTTAGGTAGGTACCAGAAACTAGTGTCTCTACGTCTAAACTGCACTGGAAGCTATTTATTTAGTTATGGAAGGACAACAATAACCATCATTTCCTACTCTTAGTAAGAGAATTTTGAATTCACTGAGCTCATTCCCTATAATTCCTCTCAGTAACCAAATAAAAAGGATAATTTTCTGGTTTTCACAATCAAAATTCAGAGGGAAAATGCAGCCACATTAGAAGGGCAGAAATAACTTTGAGATTCTTTGCTCGAGTGTATAGGAAAAGTCCTTTAATTAAAACAACGCTCTGGTCAAGCCGACACTTCTTTTTTAATTGCAGCTTTCTGACACCCTGTAATTTATTTTATTTTAATTCATCAGGGTGTGTGAATGTTTCAGAGTGCCCCAAAGGAAACTGGGGCTGTCAAAAGATGCAGTGCTGCGTCACCACATAGCTGATGGCCAGGAGCCAGCTCTGTCAACACTTGGCTTTGTACTGTCCGGGGGAGAGAAGCTGATTCTTCAGCAGTGTCTAATCAGTTTAAAACAAATCTGGAAGATGTTACTAAAAGACAAGATGAGATCCAGGCCACAGCAGCCTCTGCATAGAAAGAAGTAAAGGATTTCGTTTGAGAACAAATTAAAGAGGTGGAAACAACACTTGACAGTTTCAACATGATTATAACTGTGAATAAGAAGGAGTGCCCTACTGGTTAGGAAATGGTACCTAAACTGGTTCCTAGACAAAGTACCTTCTTATGTCCCCTATACTGTAACAACAGAGATACCAGGGAATTAGATCTCCCAGTGGACAATGGAAAATTTCTTTTAAGTTCACCAGATCCTGTCTTATTCTTGAAAAGAAACCAAAGACAACTAAGTTGGGAGAGTAAATATGACAAGAAATAGTTACCCAATAATCACAGGAGGTTTATATATATATATATATATATATATATAAAAAGGCAAATACATACTTTCAATTTGTGGAACAGCTGGCACCTGAGTCCCTTGAAATATTTCAGAAACTAAATGTTTTCATATGCAACACAGCTACCAGGGAGCTCAACATTCATCTTTCCAGTGCATCATCTGGAAACCTCCTAAAAGATCTGGATCATACGGGTGAAATGCTGAAAATTTTCTTTGGGCTTTTTTTTTTCTGGAAAACTCTATTTTTTTCTGACACTATATAGCAAAGGTTTGCCACAAAAGAATGAAGGTAGAAACACAAACCTCTCCTTCTGCGGGCACCTGACCTGGTCCACAGATCATTACCCCACATAGTATAAGTAAGGAATACACTTTCTTCTTGCAGGATTTAGCTGCATGTGTCTCCTCAGTATTTAGAACTGAAATGGAAATAGGAAAGTGGTAGAGGAGATCCTGACACCTTCTGTCACTCACTGCTACTGAGAAGCCTCTGCAGAGGTAAGAGAAGATGTGTCTCTGGGAGAGTCATGTGCTTGACCTAAAGTACAAACCAGAAAGTAATCCCTAACATTAATTTAAACCAGTCAGATAAGGAGTTTTATAAAACAGCTGTTACTGGGAAAAGGCAGAGGAGGAGGGGGGGAGGGAGGGGAAGGAGAAAAAAAAGAGAGGTTTAGAGCCATAGAAAATTCTTCTACCAACATGAAGGAAGCCTTCAGTTGCTGTTATGGGTTATGAACTAGAGGGAAGAAGTCAGGAAGGAGCAGAAATATGCTGCTTTTGTTGCCTTTCTCCCAGATGCTCAGTGGAAACAGTGATTTTCCAACATCTGCACCAGGACAGATAACCCCTCAGGAAACCAGGCAGCAGCATCTCCAAGAAATGCCACATCATCCTTTTTATTTTTTTCTCTCCTATCCAGCATGCTATAATTATGAAATTTGATTTATTTTCTTCTTATGAACAACAATTCCCAGTGAAAACAAAATGCTCTCCTTATTGCAGAGACTTAGAGTACCAGGATGTATTCTTCTTTCTAATCATCTCAGCAAAAAAAAACACCTTTTCTCCACACTTCAGATATTTTACAATATTTTGTCCTTGCTGTCTGTCTTCCCTCAGAGATCTCTTCCCTTATTTTCTTCACTTTGATTACTACCCATGTTACTGATGACATGGACATTGGCTCCAATGCATTAAAGGGAGTAGAGTTTATCCCTTGGCGTGTAGGGTTTCATCTATTAAATTTTCTGAACTTTTATTTCAGTAAAGCCTGGTGAAATATTCTTTCACCTGTTGTGGGAATTAACCCAAGATCTGAGTTGAGAGAAATTCCCCTACCTCTCTGTAAAATACTGTAATTCATCTTTTTCACTTTACATGAAGATTTTTTTCATGGTCTGTGAAGCAGGTCAGGTTTCCTTAGATACTTTGTCAGTTGCTGAATGGGTAAGATATCATAAACTCTAATTTGCAGTCTCCTGTAACTTACTGTATAAAAACATACTGAAAGGTTACTATCCACGTCAGTAAAACCTTTAAATGGCTGCATGCTTAGCCAGCTTTGGTCACAGTCTTTGCTTTAGTCCTGCAGGAATCCTGACCTGACATCTCCCAAACAGTGTGGGCCGCAGAGTTTGAGTGAGGTCCTGCATCACAGCTGGATATTTTGGATTCTTGAATTTTCCTTCTTCTATTGCCTGACATCACACATTGAAGTTATTTAACCAAACTCTACAGTCACTGGATCCAAACCTGTTCAGATTTTATGTATCAGCAGCTCTAAATACTGGTGTTCCAGAGCCCAGGTACATTTTTTTAAATTAGTACATGGCACTGTATCATACTTTAATAATTGCTTTTAGCCTCTTTCCATTGTTCATTCCTCCTTTCAAATGAGTAATTTCATGCCCTTCTCTTTTACTCTTTTCCCACTTCATTGTCTCAGCAACAGGAGTGGTCAGGACATGACCATTTGGAAGATCTGAAAGCTTCTGTTCTCATTTTCTCTACTCTGTTTCCCTCATCAAGGTTTCACATTGCTCGTCAAAATATTTTGACAGGGCCGGCATTCCCTTTCCCTTCGTTTGCTTTTGAACCTTGCCCATCCTGAGAGGTGCAGAATCTGTCCTTCCAGGTACAAAATACCCTCTAGCAGCATCTAAGCACTTTGTTTCAAGACAGAATTCAAACTGACTGTGGACCCCAAAAGCTGCTGGAGCAGCTACAATGGAAGCTAGGAAACTGGCAAACATGACAGACCTTCCCTGGGAAATTCATAGGCGATCTCAGTGCCGCTCCTAGCAGAAGATTCCCATAACAAAACCTAACACCAAAACTGACACTACAAACCTTATTCCTAAACTAAATTACAGCTCTAGCTGAGGGAGCAAGGAGTGAACAGACATATAAGCTATGGTAAGAAAAACTTAGGCTGAAGGCTTGTCTCACCCCGTCTCAAAACAATCCTGTCAGAAACCATGAGGCAGTATAGCTGTGTTGCTTACCTTGGAAGAAACAGAGAGAATGCTACAAGCTCATCTGCTTCTCTCAGTTTGGACTACCACAACTTTCTCATCTTTGGGAGATGATCCCAAGCAGCCACTGAATTCTCCATGGTGAGAAGCATGGGCTGTTTTATACTACAGTTCTCAAGGTGGAAAACTGCCCTTCAGATAAGGACCTGAGTCTGTAGCCATCTTCAACCAGCACAAAGCATACAACTGCGCAAGAAACCTTTTCATAACCATGAGGAAAATGAGAGAAAAAAGCAACCCAAATTCTTAAACATATTCAGACTCAGCTGGAATTCGGACCAAGAGATAGACTGGCTCTTACTTATCCCTGAGGCACATTCACCCCTCTATATAATTAAGCTCTTGGGCTGTTTTGTTAGTGTTGAGAAGCAGGCTTTGCCAAAAGTCATCTGGCTTTCTCCCTTAAAACAGTGACAGGTTTTTTTTTCCCCTCCTTGCTAAAGAAACCTTTCAATTTCATTGCTTATGTGCTTTAGGTATAATTATTTTTTTTTTTTTTACCTTTCACAGTGTTATTTCCTACCCATAAAATTATACAAAAATGGTCATCAGTGAGCTTGCTGAAAAGACCAGCCACCATACACTGCAGAGAATAACCTTAATATTTATAAAAAAAAATAAAGACCATACTTCTTTTAAAGATCTTGCTCTAAACAAACTGAATTATTCATGCATAGAATTGTAGAGCATTAGAACACCTGTTTTCAATCATGCATAATGTAAAATCACTCATTACCTCACAAGAGCCTCTACATCTCCAGCAATCAAATGGCATTGAAACAGCAAAACAGGTGCTTGGCAGGTGGATCCAAACAGATGTTGTGGGCTTGGTTGTCTTTTCTTGTACAGGTGTGGTGATCTTGTTTTCAACGGCATAATTGCTATTTGAATAGGTGATATTTAATTCTTACGTGCTTTAATATTTATTTTTTCATTCTTCAATTCCTTTTTCCACTTTGCAAAGGCACAGGCTCGAAGCAGCTTATGAGATGTGCGAAAGCTCCCAGCTGAAATACGAGGCAGAGTAACGTAACAGAAAGTACAGTTCTTCTCACCCAGGAATTCATCCTGACATGAATCCTCGCCTGTGAAACTTTGTCCCCTTTAGATAACCTGTGTAAAACCACTGCAGAGACTGCCAGACTCTCAACCAGGGACAGGGGTTCCCTTCCTGATGGATATTTGCACATCAGGTGTACGGAGATAGGACAAACCTTCATGGAAATAATTCAAACCGGGGAATGGAGAATATTTCTGCATGCTTTTCCAGGATTCAATGATGCATGATTCAAAGGTGTCTGAAAATGCCAGCAGCCCTATCACCCTGATGTTGTAAAGGAGCAATACTTTACAAACCTTGTCTCTGCTTCTGCCCAGACTCCTGCCTTTCATGTGGGCTCAATGGGAGAGTGACGCAGAGCAGTGGCCTTTGCTAAACCAGCCTGTGGATGTGGCACTTCGCAGAAGCTGCAGAAAGTGCTGCATCTGCAAGGAAAAAAAAAGAGAGAAAAAAGAATAACAAATCCCCTGTTAAATTTACAGAAAATGAATCAGCAGTGGCCAAAAAGTACTTTGGTGCTTATAGCCTTCAAGCACTGATTACTGGTTGGCCAAAGCAGGCATGTTCCCACTCCTACTTCAGTTTTCAGCAACAAAGTGGAAAATCATTACAAACAGCTTTAAACTTGGCACCTTGTCTAGCTTCTCAACAGACTGGCCAAGGACTGACAAACTGTGGTGGCAGTTTATTGCTCTGACAAGTTACTTGCACCCAGGTTGTGTATGCTTCTCATGGCCTGCCATCTCAGGGACAGAGACATAGACATGGGGTGCAGTAACTCAAATCAGCATTTCACTCAGGTGGGTTAAGAGTAAAACAATTTTTCATGGTTAGTATATAGTGCTTCTAGGATGTAAACAGCTTGGTTTTGCACCAGGCTGTTGTCTATTATGGACCAGAGCAGTAGTTTTTGGAGAACAATGTGTCACCATGGGATTCTCCCTGATGGCACAGTGGTTTGCTCAGCACTGATGTGCCCTTAAAGATATGCCCCACCTCAGTGCAGAAGAAAATTGGTCTCTGGACTGAATCCAGAACATGGGCAGAGGAAAAGTGCTTTCCACAGATGAAGACTACCCTAGTTGATTCAGGGTGCCAGTGGACTTCTCTCTTGAGGTGAGAAAATTTAAAATCCATTTTTGGCCTAATTTTTGGATATCATAGCTCATTATTTACAAACAGCCAAATGGCAGGGTAAGAAAAACTAGGTTGTATAAACTGGGTAATATTAAGAAGAAGACAAACTATATACAACATAGTCCGTTTGCTTAGGTAACAAAATGGCAACTCCCTTACACCCATCACAAAGGCTGTCAAACATCTCATGATGTTCAGCTACGTATAGAGAAACCTTATTACAATTTTTATTTTCCTTTTGTTAATTTGAATGCATAAATAAGTAGATGGCGAGATTGTTAGTCAGAGTATCCATAGATCCTTGCTCTCCTCCCACTCTACCTGGCTGTGAAGGAGAGCAAAATGCAGCATGATATTGCTACTAGCAAGGTCCTCCCACAGATAGACTGATATGCTGGAAGGATATATACATATAAAATATGTGTGTGTGTATATATATATATATATATATATGTAACATGCAAGAGATTATAATAATAACAATATTCATGGAATATGGTCATCATCAGTTATTTTTCCAAGATACAGAACATACTTTGTATAACCATACTAATTCAATTATTTTACCTCTATATACCATAAAAATTAACTGTAATTTTCAGTGTCAGATGTCTCATTTTTCTTCGAGTATAAGCATCTCTCATTATTTCCAAGCAATAATGGTGAACGAACATGGGAAATTAGTGGATTTATTCTGGATTTACCTCAATGAAATAGGTGTTCAGATGCCAAGGTAATAGGAACAGTTAATGAATCTGTCCTGAACCAAGTATGACAGAATTTAGATGACACAATTACCTTAACAAGTAGGATACTGAGACTGATAACTACACATAAATATGTACATGCATATATCTATATAGCTCATACTTACACAGACAAGAAGTACATCTAAGATTAATTTATGTGGCAATTAAAACAAGTAAAGAAAGACTGAGAAAAAAAATTCTAACAGTACACGATGGCTTACCTATCCAAGCTGAGCACATGCCTCTAAACAGAAACTCTTCCACAAATAGCAGGTACCTGTCACAAGCTCTGTGCACCCTCCTTCACACCAGTCCTTCATCCTTCGCCCAGGCTCCTTCTGTAGGGAGCACATGGAAAGGAGAACCCATTCACAGCTGAAAAGCTGAGTGAAGGCTTAGGCTCCAGAAAACCTCCCTTCAGAACATTTCCTTAGAGACTGTGAAATTCTGGGTCGGATATGTGTGATTTCTGATTTAACAGAAGTTACTTTAGATGGAAGAACAGCATAGAGAAACAAAGGAAGAGTTAGTGGATCCAGGGTAAGATTAAAGCTCAGCAAACACTTTCCAAATTCCATTTGAGAATAATATCTGAACTTCTTTTTTTATCAGAAAATATAAACTCTTACATTTTACAGAACAGGTCCATCTCATCTGCTCCAGCACAACCTCAGCCTCAGCATCTACAGATGTCCCCCAGTGTTCCTCCTTTGACTGTCCATCCAGCCCCAGGTGCTGGAGCTCATTCTCATCCCAGGATGAGGTGTTGGGGATTTTTTTGAACATTTCCACAAAGGACTGTTTGATCTGGAGTGCTGCCTTCAGGAAAAGAAGCTGCTCTCGTTCTCCTTGTGAGAATGTTTGACCACATTTTGCTGCAGGATCTTTTCCTACCTCGTTGTCTCCATGACTGAGCTTCAAAGGATAGCACAATGCTCTTCCCTTTGACATCCCTTGCCAGCCACACCACTTGGCTTGTGATAGGTCTGTTTTTCTCAGCAATATCTTTCAGTTCATGCCTCATATTTAGTCTGTGTCTCAGCTGATCACAGAAACGGCATGGATTGGTCTCTCCAGGATGCTTCTGATCAATTTTCTTTTCACATGAAGCATGAATTATTAACAACCAGCAGCCACTCAAAACCAACTCAATTCCAAAGTTTTCCACCATTTACAAAAAAATCTAAATAAATTAATAACTCCAACATTTTCCTCAATATTGCTAAGTGTGGGCTGTGTAAAATCAAGGTGAGGGGAACTCCTAAGATAAAGAACTTCTAAAACGTATTTAATTCACAGGCCAGTCACAGCTATTATGTGCCTAAGGAGAAACAATTAATTTAATATCACTGTGACACTGTTTATTAACCAATATAGTAGTCATATGGATCTTCTCAGAGAGATGTTACAAGGGGGTTATGAAGTATGTGAAAAAATAAAGTTTTTTTCCCAGGTGCAATTCACCATACACATCCCACTCGTCTGAGACGTGCACCCAGAAGTTACAGACTCATACTAGAATCATAGAATGGTTTGGATTGGAAGGGACCTTAAAGACCATCCACTTCCAATCCCCGTGCCACGGGCAGGGACACCTTCCACAGACCAGGTTGCTCAAAGCCCCATCCAACCTAGCCTTGAACACTGCCAGGGATGGGGCAGCCACAGCTTCTCTGGGCAACCTGTGTCAGTGCCTCAGCACCCTCATAATGAAGAACTTCATCCTAATATCTGAATCTACCCTCTTTCAGTTTAAAGGCATTCCCCCAGCCCTATCACCCTTTTAAAAAGTCCCTCTCCAGATTTCTTGTAGGCCCCCTTGAGGTATTAAAGATTGCTATTTGTTCACTTAATATTGCCTCCGGAGCATGGTGGGCTGCACACTCATCCCTATAGTGTGAACAAAACTAGTAGCTTACAGATATTTTTTTTGATTGTTGGTTTTGTTGTGGGTTTGGGTTTGGTTTTTTTTCATGAAATCAGATTGTCGTGAGCCAGCAAGAAAAGATGAAATCACTGTTAGAAAATCCACAAGCTGGACTTAAATGGGAGTTTTTCTCCTGATTTTAGGTACTGGGTACTGGGTGCTGTGGAGAGATCATATGGCAGCTGACAGAGGCTTAACACACCTCCTGTGCATGCACAATTAGAAGGCTAGGAAATATGGCTGGATGGGGACTATTCTCCAAAAGCCTGTCGCACAAGGTATTGAGAAGTTGGCAACTTTAGTGCTTCTCTACCTTGTGCTCCTAGACTCCCAACACAATGTGCCAGGTTTGCGGTGGGAAAGATCAAACCCTGTGGCTGGATTTCACACTTTGCAGCAAAATTACTGTCACCCAAACCTTGCTTACAACACCTAAAATGAAATCTTCATTCACTTTAAACATGCTTTAGTACTACAGAAATAGCTGAAATACAGTATACTTCTACTATAAAACAAAATTGTAAATCACCCAGTGTTGCAAAATTTAAGCAGGCCTGCGGTATCCTGGGGTTGATTTTCTACATTTGCATGGGCTTTGCACCCTCTGACTGCAGTAGAGTGACTCCTGCTTTTCCCCTATGCCAGCATGGGGAGCCCCAAGTCCCCCTGTGAACACTGAAACTAGGCATTGGAAATAGTTATTCCAGCTCTTTTAGGTACACACTGATAGGTTTGTCCAGACATGTGTGCGTACACACACACACACACACACACACACAAACACACACTCTCTCCTATATATTTATATTAAATATATATTAATTATACATGCATTTACATAAATGGGAATGAAGCATTAAGTACCCCACTGGGTGCAAACCCTGCAGACCAAGCTGCATGCAAGTGCAGACTCCCTTGATTTTCACCCAATGGCAGCAGGCTAGGGCTGCTGGCGGCTCATGGCGCGGGGCCGCCCCAGCAGCTCTTCTTTCAGCCCGACAGCTGCGGATCCCAGGTGGTCTGACATTTGAGATAGGGGCTCCGGGTAAGATTGAAGGTGTTTTAGGAGAGAAGGAGGCTGCGAATAACACCGAGCCCTCATCCAGATGGAATCATTCACAGAACAACCTGAGATACTCTTTTACTGTCCATATGTCTCCCAGGTCTCCAAAGGCCATACTCCACTGATTTATTAGAAATCTGTTTTTTTGCAGCATTAGTTCTTTCCAAAACAGAGTATAATGTGAGATTTACTATCATCTGAAACACTCCTTTTTAAAAATCAGTTTTTCGCATAAGATAGTCTTCAGAAATGCTTCAGTAAACATCAGATTAGAAAGTATTTTGGTGTGGGAGTCCCCTCTTCATGTAGCCTTTAAACAAGTTTCTTTCTGACACATTGACTGACAAAACATTTTATAGGGCATTTCTCAGATGAGTAAATGATTGAAGCCATGATACCAGTAGAATAAAAGCCACCAGATACAACTATGTTAACAGTCTGCCTTACGCTTATTTCTTCCTTTGTATATTAGCCTGAAAGAATTATTTTATTGTTTTAGCACTGCAAACAGTTGTTATTAGTGTATCTTATTTATAGTCAGTTCTTTGAGGCACTATAGTAATATAGAAAAATATCAGTTATTTCATCACACTGGTGAATTTAATGAACCTGAAGGTGTGTGTTATTTTAGCACTTGCTATAGCTCCTGTGAAAACCCAATGGTGCTAAAATCTGTAAACCTGTCACTGCTTAAGTAATAACCTTGTTAAAAGCATCTTCATTTAACTTATTTCAGCTTTTGCAGAATGCAGGTTTTATTTTATCAGTGTAGGGAATAGGTGTTTCCAACCAAACCACTTATTGTAAATATAGTTAATTGTAGTTCATTAATTTATTCTCAGTGTTATTGCTTTTATTTTAACACTTAATTTAAATTAAGCATTGTCTAGAATTGAGTTCCCATTTTCTATTTTTTAAAAAAAACTCCTAATTTATATAAAATATCTTTGGTTAGAACAGTAAATTTTATCCTGCAATATGGAAAATGCTCTTTGCATTCATTAATATCCCTTTATGCTGCAAGAAATGAGCTTTCTTCCTTAACAGTAGACAGGAAAACAAAATGAGGGTTTTTTTTAATCTTAGCACTGTGAAATAGGGCTTCTTTAGTTCATTTAAAAATATAGAAAAAAAATGAGATATTGGTGGCATGTGTTCCAAATTATCAATTGATCCCTGCATATGTACATCTACAATTATTGAAATTCTGGCAATACAAAAAATGGGAACTCCCTGCTATTTAGCACCATTCAGCAAAAAGAAGTGTAATGTGCACCATCTCTTTCTTATTGCATCAGTGATACTTCCTACATTATTACATTGTGGAGTTGTTTGTGACAAATGCTAAAAGTACGTGGTTCCTAACAAATTCTTACAAGGTGGGCAATTATCCATCTATTAAATACTTTCTTCTTTGGGACCTGCTATGCCACCCAGTGCTGTATGGCAGACACAACGCATCTCAGGGATAAAGTCCACAGAAACTCTTGCTGACTATCAATACAGGTCCCTGTTCCTGAAGGCAGAGAGACCCAAATGTGGTGGATGTTTTGAAATAATTATCAGAATTAGCTATCCAGGATGCTTCTATTAGGTTAGCATTTCATTGGGGGTTTATTTATCCCTCACAAGTCCATAATTTAACCCTTTTTCTCAATGTGGTTCTGTTTCAGTGTTTATTGATCCATGCTCCAGTGTAGGACCACAACTAATATAAATCAGAGCACCATCATCAAAGGGAGTGCACCATCCCTGATGTTCACTAGGCACAAAGCTGACCTTTGCTATTTAATCACTCCTATCATCAGAAGTTTCTGGCCCAATCAAACTTGATTTTAGTTTACAAACAAGTAAAAAATGCTTGTAAATTTCATCTTTTTTTCCTGGTTTTGGTTCCAAGACCCTAAGCGGGGAGAGTGGCAGTGCATTGCTTCTTGAGTGGTGGTAGTACCTCTGGTTGGGTCCCTCACAGCCAACAATAGTGATGCTGTATGAGTTATTCCATGCTTGGATGTTAGGAAGCAAAGATGGGTGAGAATGGTCAGTGTGCAACCTCTGAGACAGGAATGAAGAACAGAAGTGGGACTGAAAGCATCAGCATCCCTCAATGCCTTTATGAGCATCTCAAAGGCAAGATGTGAGCATATAGATCTGCTGTTGAACTGGGGAAAAACAGCAAAGCAGATCAAAGAGGTGAGGGGCAGGAGAAGGAAAGACGCACTGCCTACGTGCTGTTTCTACTCTACAGCAGCTTCACTTCACAAAAGAATAGATCTTTGACAGCCCAAAAGAGTGTAAACATTTCTTAAGAGCTATGGCCAGAGAAGGAGGAGGGGAGCCAAGCTATCAGCTCCTGTACCTGACTATAGGATCAGGATTTAGGACAGAAGTTAGGATGCTTCAAATCCCAAAATCTGCAGTATGTCTTCAGGATCTGAGAAACCAGACTAAGTAACTGAAAAGGAATCCAGTTGTTCAAGCTAAGGCTGAGATTGTGTTTATGTTTGTTTTGCTTGTAACGTTTTTGATAATTACCAACTATGATTTAGATATAAAAGTAAATCCTCTATAAATGCATGCATTATTTTGGAGCAGTTTATGAGCTTGGACCTGATAGCTCCACTGCCTCAGAGCCATGGGTTCATGAACCCATTGTGGTTGGGGTCAGCATCAGCATGCCTCTGGAGCTCCTGCCTAACTCTGTTTCATCCTTGCATAAATGTGTTTGTGAAACTGGATTATGAGGTCTTACTTGTACTGGACTTAGCTGTATGTGCTGTTAAAAGGAACCTTGAGCCTTTTCTGCCCCAAGATCAGAAAACCTTCCTGAACCAAACATCTGGCCTGTTTTCAGAAACCCTGCTATTTCTCCTGACATGGTATGATACTGCAATCCATGCAGAAAAAAGAAAAGACAAACTTAACACCTACAATGTATACCCAGCACTGATGAGACAGAACTGAATACAGCTGTTGGAGTGAGGATGGAGAAAAGCAATGCTGGCATCACCATTCTTTTGAACCCTGCAAAACAGGGCAGTCCAGCAGCAAAGCTGGGGAAGGGAACTCACCTTTCTGTGGAAACCAGCATAAACCAGCCCAGTGATGGGTTTCATACACATTTATACTGTATTGACTTTAGCTGGTTTATAACTAAAGCTATGGCTATTTATCCACAGTATTGTGAGACAGAATAGTTCCAGGTAGGGTTTCACATTAATGATCTTTTCTTTTTATAATATAAAGCCAGCACAACATAGTTCTGTATCTATTGCTAGTACCAAACTGGAGTTAAGTCAATATTATGTTTATGGCTGTAATAATAAAAAATGTAAAATAAAATTTAAAATTATTAAGCAGAAAATTTTTAATTTAATAAGATTTTTTGTTAAGCCAGTGTACATTTATCCCTCACACTGACACAACTGTAACAGCAATTTGACCCACATAAATTTTTGTTTCTTAAGTTGTATTATTACAGACCAATTACACATTCTTTAAAGAAACATTATTAATTATTGAAACATTAAAAAGCTGAAGTCATTGTTTTTGTGCACTTAGCATAGCTTTTAAGACAGATTATAGAGAGAGAATCTTTCAGTAGATAGTCTTAAAATATTCACCAGTGCTAGAACAATTTAATGAAATTCACATTTATTTCAAGGATTTTTTTAATTAAATCTATTGGTTGTTGGTATCCGTAAACCCTTAAGAATAAACACCTGCAGTGTTTTATTATGTAAAAAGGTAGTTTAATTGCATCATATTTATCACAGACAAATCAAGCCCTATTCAGAAGATAATAATGACACAGTAATTGGACCAGTAATTGGTTCAGGATGATTCAATATTGTACTAATAATCATAAATACTACTGTCTCCTGCTTTGGTACAAGGCTGACACTATATTATAGATTGGGTATGGTGCAATAAATATTTGTGAACTGGGTCTCGTAATGCCTAGGTCTTTAGTTCAACTGTATCAGTAAATAAGAGGTATCAAATAATGTGTCCTACATGACCAATCATTCCTAACAGGTGATGCAGGGAATGTCGTGCTTTTTCCACTTCTAGAAATGGCTGGAAGAAGCAACAATTCTTTTGGCTCCTTGCATTAAGCATTGCTATTTGCCTCAGAGATGTTTGAGTAGTGACTGTACTTGTTGCTGGGTGTGGTGAAGCTGCTGTTCTTGGAGCTGAAGTAGCTGCACTGACTGTTGCTTTGCCCTCAGATCCACTGACATTCTTTTCCTTTTGAAGGTGCTGGATAGTGTTGAACAAGGCCCTGTAAGCATAGGCCAAGCCCCAGCACGTTGCCATGATTTGTCCATCTCTGGTATGACCAGAATGACCACACACCTCATTTAAGTGTTTTACTAATTCTTCTGGATTTTACAGTTGTTCGGTAGTGAAATTCCAAAGTACTGGAGGGGCCCACTGACCTAGATACTTGCCCATACTATCCCACACACCCTGCCCCTCATGGCTGTCCAGCCTCAGGGAAAATCTCTTTGTCCTCCTACATCGTCGTTTGATCCCAGACAAGACCCAAACCTGACTCTGCTCAACTCTTCAATTCAGTCGTGGGCAAAACACACTCTGTATGCGTGCCAACATGGTGATCCCCATCACGATCAGCAAACAGGTCTCAACAGCATTAAAAGGCCATTCAAAAACTTCAAAACTCTCAAATGTAAATGGTCTGGGGGGAGGACTGGGAGGGTAAAAGGATGTCTCCTTCACAGGTTGAGCACCTGAGAAGGAGAGAAAAGATGTGTAATTGCTAAGCACTTCTATTATATACCTCCCAAAGTATAAAGGTGGTGACCACACTGGGAACATAAGCCAGATCAGTTTCATGATTCTACTATATTACAAGTCACTACCATAAAGTACAAAGAGACAAGAACCTTAGACCAAGCCCCACACTTGAAAAACATTAATACAGCAAATATCAGATGGAAGTAAGATACGATATACTGAAACTGTGAGATCAAGAGGAACAACCTTGAGAGCCAATAAATCAGCATTGTGACGAGTGACCATTAATCCAGTCAGATCTGTCGTTATCTCAACCCCTCGTGCCCCATGTTGGGCGCCAAAAGAACTGTTGTGGTTTAAACCCTATTCAGACAGCTTGTTCACTCACTCCCTGTGAGTGGTGCTGGACTGAGAGCAATTGAGGCCCCCTCCCCTGGGGCTCTCCCCTTCCCCGCTCCCATGAGGGATGGGGAGGAGGATCGAAAGAGTGCAACTCCTACGGGTTGAGACAAGAACAGTCCAGCAACCAATGTACAACACAAATCACCACCGCTACCACCAATGACAACAATGATAAGAGAAAACAACAAGGGAAGAGAATACAATACCACCGGCCAAGAAACGAGTCCCACCCAGCAGCCCGTGTCCTTCTGGGTAACTCCCAGTTACCCCCCACCCCGGGCATGACGTGCTGTGGTATGGAATACCTCTTCGGCTAGCCTGGGTCAGGTGCCCTGTCTCTGCTTCCTCCCAGCTTCCCCTCCTCCCTGGCAGAGCATGAGCCTCACAAAGTCCTTGGTCAGGGTAAACATCACTTAGCAACAACCAAAAACATCGGTGTCACCAGCACTGCTCCCAGGCTGGAAGTCAAAACACAGCACTGCACCAGCTACCACGAAGGAGGAACATGACTGCTACTGCTGAACCCAGAACACTACTCAAATAAACTTGGTCACACTCAGAGTCAGTTGTAAAGTAGATCCATTTGGTGTAAATCTTGCTTTCTTTGACTTTCTGACTTTTGTTGATTTTTTTTTTTTTTTGCATTCCTCACAATGGGAGAAAGGGAATAATTCAAAGAGGCCAAATGTGCAAAAAATGCCAAGCATCTAACCTCAAAGGAGAAGAAGGGTGGCTAAAGAAACCCAAAACTGGTCACCCCAAACTCCACAGCAAGTCAGGGAATACACGTACTGTGTTTTGTCCCTGGTGAGTCATGCACCTTTTGCACTAGCTACTGATGAGCCCCCATGGGTCACCAGACTCCAGCAGACCCCTAACATCTCCTGGGCTTATGTTCCCCACAGAATTCAATACTGCTATTGCTTTCTTTAACTGTATCTTTTTCATGCCTTTCCAATATTTTCTGTTTAGCAGGTCCACAGAACTACTGTCTGAAATCAGGCATTCACATTGCTCCCTGCCTCCTCCACTGAGGGGGTCTTTCTGCAGCATCTCAGGAAGCCACACTATTTTGAATCGGAATGGTTTTCTTTCATAGAAATCATGTTCGTTTTTGCTAAGGAAAATACCTTGTGAAAATAATCATGATAAAAAGACCTCTATTGGTTCCTTTTTATTACCAAATGTGACACATCAGCACTTAGGTCTGAACTTCCTAAACACAGGTAGCCCCAAACAGTAGTGATTAGGTTCAATCTTAGGCATGTAAAAAGAGATGTCAGATTTCCAAAGGCACTAGAACTTCACTGGATTTCATCTGAATCTTTGACCAGCACTTTCCAGACTGCCCTGATGTGATTCGAACACCTGCTTAGTTTTATGCTATAGTGACTTTCTTATCATGTTAATAAAAGCCTTACATATCCCAATTGCCCAAAATAAATAGCATACCGGTACCCAATTGTAATCTACTTTTTGCTCTGTTTTTACTTGTATGTATAATATACCATTTATTATCTTAACTTTGAGGGGGGTAGGAGGAGGAATCTAATCAAGCAAACACAATAGCATTATGGCAAAATGTAGATGGTAGGAGGTTGCAGTCCTGCAGCCAGTGGCTTGTTTACCGTGGGTTGATACAGTATAACATGGCGCATAAAACCACTCACATGCCATTTAATGATAACTGTGAAAATCGTGCCTGTCACCACTGCATTCAGCAGACACTTGGCGGACCTGCGGCACTGTTACTTCACCAGTGCTGTGGTCTTTCAGAGAGAGCCAAAAGCGAGTGGAGCCTCATTATCCTAGAAACAATGATCGTTATTCACTAGCCAGAGAAACTTGCCATTCATCGGTGCATTATACAGCGTAGAATTGGAATAGAGATAACATATCCCCTCTGTTACAAGAACAAAAGCTCATGGTCTATGCTCCTGCCTTGGAATAATGCCCTCCGCAGCCTAAACTAATGCATTTGTAAGCAGTTACCTCTTTTCCTTTAATTGCCTTGTACTGGAGGGATGGCACAGTAAGGACCAGGTAACGAGATAAGATGGACAGTATGATACTGAACTGCTGTCGCTCTAGCAGATATAAGAATGTTGCCTGGCTCCAGTTCTCCTTGATGCAGAAACCCACTTTCTGACACCTCCATTCCAAAACAGTACCTGAAGGATGGAGGAAAGGAGGGAGATGAGGAATGCAGACAGCTGAAGAGACAACTCATTGCAGAAGGTACATAGGGAACCTTTTAAGACTATGTAGTGGAGCAGCCATAGTGTAGGCACTACGGCTGAAAGCAATCTGTACAAATGAAATGCCATAGCAGAATGGCACCAGGGGAACAGTTCACTCATAATGGAGTCAAAGTAATGGAGCCCAAACACACGAGTTATGCATTTGTCCTGCAACAGTGACTGCTGTGGAAAGGCCTAAAACTCTGAACCGTCCTTTTCTAATTTTTTCCCCTTGATGCCCCATCCCCAAGCCTTTTTTTTTTCCTTTTTCAATTTGCCTGAGTCTTACCTTAGCGTTGTGCAGGGAGGAGGGAAAGGTGAGAAGACAGGAGAGCTATCGCTGTGCACAGCCAGGCAGGCAGGCAGCAGAGGTAGATGAACAGAATGTGTTGAAAGCATCATGATCCAGCGCCAGGAAATAACAGTTAGCATATCCCTGAATGACATTTACAGGAAACCTATGTTTCCTTTTCAGGGCCATAAGCTTCAACAAACTGGTGTGTTCAGTCAGCCCTTCCCCATGTACAGTATGGATGCCACAATTTTCTCAGCATATGCTCAGCTGCGTCCTTCTGATGGCATCCATGTTGGCGCTTTTCCATCTATAGGCATGGAGGGATGTCTTCATCTTCTGCAGGAGTCTGGGGCTACTGCCAAAGGCAGGGATCCAAGCACCGCAGGCAAGGAAAGTGGATCATTTTGGTTCCTGAATAAGGATTAGGCTTTGCAACACCTGAGCAGTGAAAATCCTGCAGAGCCTTCATGGCCGGAGCCAGGAAATGCCGCAGTTCTACTGAATATTGCTGAGTGGAGTCCTGTTTAACCAAGGTGAATGTTTGCTGCAGAGCAAATTCGGGAAATTTAGGAAACAAATGACAAACAGGCAGCCACATGTAATGTCTGTATAAAGCCCTCAATGTTTTTGGCTGCAATGCTTTCTCAACACGTAATAGATAAAACTTTCATTATCTTAACTCACTTTCAGCTCTCACCTAAGGAAAAGACCACACTGTCTGTGCCTTTAATCCAAGAACTGGTTTACCTGTGTGAATAAGTCATCCCCTTTCATCTTTTGTTACATGCTACTGAAAAGCCCAATTATACACCCTCCTAAGTAACAATACCAGTCAAATCCCTTTTTTATTTCCTTCTTTATTTTTAATCACAAACAGTAAAGAAAAAAATAAAAATAAAAATTGCTCTATTTTTCTCCCAGAGCTTATCTGCCTCTTGTCTTTTCACAGCATGGGCCAAAATGTACTCTCCTTTCTTGAGAAAGGAGGTTTTCACTGAAGTAAACAGGATACCCAGAATTAAGGACAGGATTTTGTCTACACACTATTTTATCCAGTGCACTTTATCATTTCTAATACACTTAGGAGAGGAGAAAGGGATTTATTTAGATATTAAATGGCCTTAGAAATCATTCTCAACAAGAAATAAAAAATTCCTTTTACATAAAATCACATTATAGAGTAACCGTTCAAGTTAATTTAAGGAGAACAGTTAAAAATAAAAGCCAAGTCACAGCCATACACAAACTTGCATCTCTCCTGCTTGAGAAAGAAAAGCTGAAATATTTCCTCTCCTCCTTTCTGATCAGCTTGTTTTACTGAAGCAAGAAGGTAATCGTATTGATTAGCAGTGCATAAAAGCCAGGCATACACAAAGCAGCAAGAGGTGATATAGATGTGAGTTAAAAGCATTTTTATGGCTCTGCACCTGAACAGGAAAAATCTTCTTATCTGGGCCACAGGAAAGAAGTTGTCTCCTACTTCTGAGCCACTCTTTTTCTCCTTCTTCAAACACATGCCTTTCCCAAAGAAATGATGACAACACGTAGCTAATTAACAGCAAAGAATAATTGAACTATGGCAATAACTATCTACCTTTAAATCAAAGGAAGAAGGCAACCAATACTAAAATTTAATCTGTCCTCTGGGGCTGAAGACAGCTTACAGGTTCAAGTCAGATAGCAAATGTAGCTAAATGGCAGTCAGAAAAGATCATGTGACTGGGGGCTAAAAACTAATTAATCTCCATAAAGCTGTAAGTGAGGTAGGTAAGATGACTTGAAATCTGATTACATTATTGCATTTAAGGAGGGAAAATGCAGCATGTATTTTTCATGCTGATTTTAACCACCTGAGCCCTTAATGACATTTTGTACCTTGAAAGAAAACTCATATTTCATTTATATTTAAAAAGATCTACAAAGATGTTATTGTCATCTGTACAGAAATTACAAATTCAGCCTAAATAATGCTGCTATGAATCACAAGTGCATCTCTAAACTTTTTTTCCAGTGTAAGTCAGAAGAAGATTCCATATAACTATGGGAAACATTAAGCCAAACATATAACAAAAGCAGAAATAAATTTTAAATAAAGAATAATTTTACTATATACTGCAATTCAGAAAGAAAAGAAGAGCCTGCATTCTAACTGACTGCTGAAGATGCATGTGCTTTATGCCTCTGATTTGTAAACAACCTCCAACGCTAAATTTTGAATTAGTGGGAACAGAGCATTGTTTATGATTTCTATTATTTATAAATGGCTACAAAGCAAAGAACAAACAAACAATCAAAAAATCCAGGCAGACAGGAGATCTCGATTCAATGAATCTCATCAAAATATGCACAGAATAGACCCACTTAAACTTAATACATTTTTATGGTGAAGGACGTATGTTAGTATAGAAAAGAAAAAAGAGAAAACAGAAAACTGCAACCACATACCAAGCTGAAACAAACCCTGAAGTTGAATTTTTAGGCTTCAGTCATGGCTATGGGATGTTGTGCCTATTATCTGCTTCTTGTGTAGCAGCATCCATGGAAATATTACGGAGTGGAAAACACTGCAGACACAAAAAAAAAACCAAAATCACAAAAGAAAAAAAAACAGAGGTGTTATCAGAGTCAATTATGTGTTTCTGAGATTCGTTATCAGCAGCACCTGCTAACCACCAGTGCAGTGCAACTGCCTGCTTGTGCAGGGGACTGAGACAGGGACAGCTTTATGTGATAAAAAAGTGTACTTTTAAAATGTTCGTAATATACTTGATATATACTGCTATACAAGTATATAGCGGCAATAAATAAACAGCATTTAAGTTAACAAGCGTACATTTATAGGCATAATAATGGCATTTTGCACTTCTGCAACACCTTTGATCCCAGAATTTCTGACTCCTTTGCAAGGATTAATTAATTAAGCTTCAACACGCCCTTACACCAGATGTTATTAAAATACTTTTTTATGGCTTACAAATTCTATGAAAGACACGCTTGTATTTCATGTCTTATTGTGCCTCCTATCCAGAGCAATTACTTGGCTGTGTGGTTGGTGGGAAATGATGGTGGGGTCCTCCTGTGTGCTTGGGCTGAGAGATTCCCTTGCAGCTTTTAGCCTCTCACTGCTGATCAGGAAATTTGGGGATTCACGTCTGCCCTTTCCCTTGAGCAGCCTTTCCATTGAGCAGCTCCCTTGCCTGTATTGCTCCTGAAGTCTCAGCCTCAGCCTTTACTTCTTTACCTCCTGTGTTGCTTTTTGCTGAGTGATCTTCCTGAAATGCCCAGGGATTTCTCAATTTTGCTAGTTAGACTTAGGAAGACATTTTTCCCACATGGTGAAACTGCTATGTGGCTGTAAAGTGCCCTCCCTCCCCACTTCTCCATTTCCCTGCTTTTTCTGTCAGGAATGAAGTCATTACACTTCTTACATCTTTGTTCCTGGTTTTGCCAGAATCCAACATAAATTACGGTTCAAATCTGGCTTGTAAGTGATTTAAGGTAGAGCAACTTGGCAGTAAAACTTGCAGGATGAGAGCCTGTGTTCGTAAAGTCTGGCACAGATGGATGCACCTCCTTGCATGAACCCTTAGCCCCTATGGGAAAAGACAGTTACATGTGAATTTGCTCTGAACCCTAATCCTCTTCTTATCACATTTATCTAGATCTGGCTATGCACCCTTCCCTAGACTGTGACTAGGAGAAAAGTCCCACATGAAGCAAAGTTTGGACCTATAACTTATTAGACTTGGGAGAAGCCACACAGATGCTTGAATTAAGGATTTCATTACTGTTGGTCAGTTTCTAAACCATTCTGTTTCCTCCTGATTCCAGAATGCTGGTGAATGAGGATGTTAATTTAAATCTCTTTTTCTACCTTTTTCTATTTTTTTTTTTTTTTGCTGAATCTTACTGAATTACCTTATTATTTACTGAAACTGGTTGTTTTTGCTGGCCATTGGTCAAACAAAACTGGGACAATTAATTCAATTACTGGACCATAAACTGCACAAATGCATGGATAACCTCACTTCATGCACATCACCTTCTAGAAAACTAATAAATGCCACCAATATATGCCAACCAACACCTTAGGTCGATCTCCTCTTGGCCTATATATATATAATGTACCCTGAAAACTAAAATACTTTCTCCAAAGCTGTCCAGATCACTAATTTTTCAGCAGTAACAAGGCTTTTAAGGACAGGGACTCAGAAAGGTAGCATGGATGGGCTTGAAACTTTCAGTAAGTTTACCCTTAAGCATCAGTGACAACACTCAGTTGTGCACTATGGGTATCCAAATTTCTAAAAGCAGCAGGAGATGGACCTTTTTGAGACCTACCAACCACAAATGTTGTGCTGAACAAAATAACCCGCTATGATAATAATAAGAGGGACAAGGTTTATGGGCTGTGGCCATGGGTGGTTTGATGACACACATACACAGCTATCCACAACTATTATTGTGATACTGACAAAGTTCTAGACTTTCACCAAGCAGATAGCTTTTGACATCCCTTTACCAATGTAATTTTTTCTCACGGTGGTCAGCACAGTCTCAGAGTTTACTTTATCTGAACTACCTTCTTGCTGCTATAATAATGGCTCACCAGAAACCAATTTTAGGTTTCCTGTATTATCCTCCAGACATTGAGTATGAACCACGTCACAACTCGTACTTTTAACAGATGTGCTGTTGCTCTCAGTAGCTGCAGCGCTCCTTTAGACTCAGTATTTCCTTTGTAGCTGTGCTGTCTTATTCAGGCCATAAAGAGAAACTGTCTGACCAGTGGTCATACATAACTCAGTTTCAAAGCATGGTTTTGTTTTGCTTTTCTATAGTGCTGTGCCATAACGTTTTGTCGCACGGGGTCTCATGCCAGCTACTCTCGGGAAATTTGCTGCTGACAAGAACTGAGCAGAGCCTGTTCCTTTAAAAAGTACTTTGTGGATTTCTTTTTTGAGGAAATAAGTTTGTTCCTTTTTCGGTGGAAGGAGAGGGAATCCCCAGGCCAAACTTCAGATTCCTGACATAATTTTCCACCTACTCAACTGCAGTTTTTTCCCAGTACATGCACGTTCCCACACAGTTTGCGGACTTTGCAGCTTCCATGTGCCTACAGAGAGCGGCACACCCTGGAGAACGGGAAAGACAAAACCTACCACAAAAGTGTGTTTTACCTAGTTGAAGGGAATACTTTAAAAATAAAGTATGATCTTACCGTTTTCAGGTCACTTAGATAATGTAGCTGAGGCCAGCTGGGCTGAAAAAGTGTTTGTACCATACGGATGTTGATATCACAGCTCTGTGTATTTAAATATTTAGCTACACTAAGGTGTTGTACAACCAAAATACCTTGACTTGATTTGGCTTGCATCTGAAATGATGTCATTTAAGATGCCAAGAAGTAGCTTTCTTATTTTTACCTTATCTCTTCTCATAAATCTACAATTTCTAGTCAAAAGTTTTAAAGCATCTAAAAATTAGTTATTTTTTTTTCCATAGAAAGATAATATTGCAATCAAAGGACTTGTTCTTGGACTGTGTAGTCCTTGGTTTTATATACTTGAGGCAAAATATGAGATACAAATCTATCTGAACAGTCTTTAATAAGAAAGATGGTAAGTAAATTCTGGTTTAATATAAAAACCAATTCAACTATTAATCATGATTACAAATAATTCTTGATGCGGCATGATATCATTTAATTTAAAAAAAACAAAACAAAACAAAAAAACAGGGGAAGTAACAGCATACATTTTTTTTAAACGGTGCCATGTAATAATATCATGCAAAGAAAGCCTTTCTAACCTATTCTGTGTATAGGTCATAAATTACCAATCAGACATGTAGATACCATTTAATATTTTAAAGTCTTGTTTCATATATTCTTTTTCCTTGTTCATGCTTTGTCTTAACAAATACACTTGGCCATAATGAAAATAAACCTGCTGAAGTCTCTGTGGTCTGAGACAAGCTATAACACATTTCTGCACCACGGGGTGGGCTCATGGGATACCTACTGAGAAAATGCATCCCCTTTGCGCATGCCCAGACTATTAAAATGAATTGACATGTTAATGCTGACAGGAAAAGAGCACAAGAGAGCTTGCTAAATTACTGCTCAGTCAGGCACTAGGAATTCCTGAGTGGCTAACTCCTGAGCAAAACCTGCAGCAAGGAGATGGGAAAGAAAGGGAGGGGGGAAGAGAAGAGGGTGAAAAAAGAAACTTTATTGTCAAATGCACCAAAACAAACAAACAAACACTAAGGGGTTGTCACGTTAGTAATGCACCTACTCATAAATCATATGGATTTTAATCATACCTGCCACCTCAGCCTGCTTCTCCCCTGAGAAATTGTTTTCTTTTTGCTCCCTCCTTCACTCGCTTTCAATTATCTGGAAGCTGTTTCTCCTGTTTATTTATTTATCTAAAGTTCACGTACAGTATGCATGCACAAATTTCCTCTGGGGGACTTAGAATAGGGAGATCATACAAGGATGCGGTGGAGCGTAGCAACTAACATCTCAGATGAATGTACTCAGTCTCAGAAAACCTGCTTTGGACCACGGTGACAAGAGAAGGGGAGGACAGAAAGTAATTAGTGTGTGTACAATGATGGATTATGGCTTAATATTCAGGCATTTCACCTTTTGACTGTTATAGGTAGGCCCATAAGATGACAAACAAAGTCCACATTCTTGTCAATGAGAATTAAAAAAAAAAAAAAGAAAAGAAGCGGGGGAGGTAAGGGAGTGAGGGGAGACCAGCAAGGTTTTCAGATTTTCATACTTTTAGCCATGTTCTCTGTTCAGTGTGTAACTTGTCATCAGTTTAGCTGCATTTCAGACCTATTATAGTTTGGAATGCCACATACATACATAAACACAACTAGGAGAAACCTGAGGGACAGCTGCTTAGCAAATTTCTGACAAGCTGGCATAATATTGTTTTTATGTCTCACAGCTTCTATATGTAACTTTAGCACTAAAGAAGAACTCACTCTCTCAAATTTTAAGGAGAGAGTGAACTGCCAGTGACCTTTTCTCAGCTCTGGGAGGTGAAAGTGTCGCACAGATCCATCATGACATGAAGATCTTCTAGACAACTTTTTTTTTTTAAAAAAAGCCATCATTTTCACAAGCCAGATTGAAGGAAAAATAGACTAGGAGAGTTCAATAAGGTGTTACAACTACAGGTTAAATAGAGTTTTAACTCCAAACATGAATCTAGAGCAGGTTTTGAACTGAAGCTCTGCATGTGTATATTAGTTCTATGGCAGCTTTTTTAGGGATGTTTGAATCTACAGTTGCTATGCAGGGTATTGCTCAATTAAAGGAACATCTAGACAGCTCTCCCATTTGGAACACTTGTAGAAATTAAATGGATCGCATGCAGTTTGACATTTTGCAAAATAAAAGAATAATTGGGAACCATATTGGTTTTGCCTTTTAAAGTGAAGATTCAAGCTAACCCTGTGAAGCTTAGCTGGAACCAGAATTTGGAATTTGGGTCCAGATTTCATCCCCCCACTGCTTTCTCAGAAAGCTAGTTTTTCTTTCTTTGATGCTAGAGTTAACTCTTTCACTGCCACACACTTCTCATTAGACATTTGATGCACCTCTAGCCCAACGTTTTGAAGTACTGAGAACTTAGTCAAATTCATATGAGGGGAAATAGTTACCTAGTATGGCAGACTCTTTAGTTCAAAATTTTACTCTACAGACCACAGCCTCCTTAGCAGACAAGTTCACTGCTTCATGTTCTTTGAATAAAGACTTTCTGGAGGAGTTCGGCTACCTGCCAAGGTGAGACAGAGGGTGAGGGTGGGTTTCTCAGACCCCTCAGCCTCCCCTCCAAAAACCAATGAGCCCACAGAGTTTCACACGGTCTCTATTCCTGTGCAAACACTGTCGAAACCAAATGGACCGAAACCTTGAGATCAAGGGGTTTCTGATGCCCTGCAGGTCTCCAGTCCTTTCATGTAAAGCAAGCGTATGCTGCGGGCAGAGCAGTTCATTCACCAGAGAAGCCACAAGTTCTGATGTATGTGCAATCTCTTAAACATTTTAACATCCCCATTAAAAGTTGTCTCATAAGATAAAAATTAACTTTTTCTCACATTCACTAGAGCTGAACCTGAGACAAAACCACAGATGTTCCTAACCTAGAGTTCAAAAGTCGGCTTGAAACATTATTTTCCAGAAATGTGTTTCAAAAGAAATCCAAGGAGATGGCCCTTGTCCTGATTTAATGGACACTGCCAGAAGCTGCAGTGGCATTGAGGGACCCTCAGTCCAACTCACCATGGACCTTTGGTCCAGCTCATATATCTACACACATGTGAAGGATTCATGTGCTCCACAGAATCCACTAAAGAGTCTAAAACTCATATAAACCATCCCAAAGACACAATGTTCCATAACTAATACTGCCATGGTAGCATTATTATCTGACCTGGATCATGCTTATGACCTGGCAAGAAGCATGTTTCCCTCTCTCTCCAAGTTACCTGAGCCAGAACATACCACAGGTTTTTTCCTATGATCACAATGTCTTTTTGAAAAACCATGTGCAATTTCTGACTGCAGCTTCTTCCACCTGAAGATCAAAGCCCTAAACTGCATACAGTTCACTTCTCTGAAATGCCAGCTTCCTTGGTATAAATGACATATTGCACATTTGGTATAACTTTAATTCTATTTTGTATTTTAATTTGCAGTCTCGGATACCAAAGAAAGCCAAGCTGACAAAAGCCAGCTTGTAAACCCATTGAAGTGGAGTTTTCAATGGTTTACGTAAATCAACTCATAATAGACTTTATTTAAATCTCTAAGTGTATAAAAGGTTGCAGTTTGTCAATGTGGCGTTTCACTACACAGACTCAAGTTGACACAGAGACTCAAATCCTCATTTATTGTCATCAAGCCTTTTTTATCCCCTTGTTGGTACTTTCCCAACCTGCACATATATACAACACTCAATCTCACTGGCCACTGTGAAACTCTCCAGGTAAATAGTCAAATCACAATGTTGCAGAACCTCTCGCAGCACCCACATCCTCTGGCCTCCAACTGAGATTCCCGCCACAACTACATCCTGGCCCATCCTCTCAAGGCTGCTTGTTTACCTTCCCTGTCCTTCAACATTCCAACTCATTGCCTCAGGGCTTGTCAAGCACCAAGGCCTCAGAACTCATTCCCAAGCTCTTTTTCATGCAAATCTTATCACCTGCACTCCCTACATGTCAAAGCAAGATAGTCTCATAGAATCATGGAATCGTTTAGGTTGGAAAAGAACTTTAAGATTGTCCAGTCCAAATGTTAACCCAGCACTGCCAAGTCCACCACTAAACCATTTCGCACATCTACACATCTTTTAAATTCTTCTCAGGATGGGGACACCACCAGATCTCCAGGCAGCCTGCTCCAATACTTGACAACCCTTTCAGTGAAGAATTGTTTCCTAATATTCCATCTAAACCTCCCCTGGCACAGCTTGAGGCCATTTCCTCTTGTCCTATCACTTGTTACTTGGGAAAAGAGACCTACACCCACCTCACTACAACCTTCTTTCATGTAGTCGTAGAGAGTGATAGGGTCTCCTCTGAGCCTCCTTTTCTCCAGGAAAAGCAATCCCAGTTCCCTCAGCTGCTTCTCACAGGACTTGGGCACTATGTAGACCCTTCACCAGCTTCCTTGCTCTTCTCTGGACATGCTCCAGCACCTTAATGTCTTTCTGATAGTGAGGGGCCCAAAACAACACAGTACTAAAGGTGCAGCCTCACCAGTGCTGAGTACAGGGAGACAACCACTGCCCTCATCCCACTGACCATAGTGTTTGTGATACCAGTTAGGATGCTATTGGCTGCCTTGGTCGCAATTCTCATTTATTAATGAGAATATAGGAAAGTAAAATGAAGCAACATAAAACAGTACACAGGAGCAGGATATAAACAAACTCGTGTCTCTACCAGTTGCCGTCAGTCATAGTGAACTATCTTGGACTAGCTGACCACTCTAGGGGTAGATAGTGGGTCTGAATTTTATTTTAGCAAGGTGATCACTTGCAAACACTCGCAAACAAAAATAATTAAATGGGATTTACCTCCACAGTACTCGTGTTACTCTAATCTGGTCATTATTTTGCTACATGCTCTTCTACCAGCTAGGATTCCAAACTGGGAACAACGCAATTTTTTGACTGTTTTATCCTCAGAGATCTATGAGGGTTTTTGAGTTATCAGTCATCCAGATTTTTGCAAAAAAGAGCATCTCTAGGAAATAGTCTAGGTAAATAACTTGGCATTGCTAGCAATAAAATTATACTGTATGGGACTTTTATGAGTTAAATGGATTTTGATATAATAAAAATACCTTACCCTCAGTTTCATGTTACTCAGATGGCAGGAATTAGTGCCAAAGTTTTGACAGACCTTAAATTAAAACAAACAAGCAGGCAAACAAAACAAACAGAAAAAATCAAACAAAATCCCTAAGCTCTTTAGTTAGCTTCAGTTTCTCCCAACCTTTCTGTTATGTGTGTTTTCCTTATGAGGTTGGGGGGGAAAATGAATAGTTACCATGGAAATTGCCACAAATCTTTTTATTTCAGCCTCCTTCAAGCTACAGAGCATGTTTATAAAGACACACATAGAATCCACTCATCATTAAAGCTAGTGATAAGAACTTAGGCAGCAATCTAACTATAATGTTTTCCCAAGTTTTACTGTTTTTCACAATAATTTGCTCTGCTCTCATTCTCATTACAAAGGCAATATTAGAATTATAATGACTTACATGCTCTGTCATACTATACTACTCTGACTTTTTCAGTATGCTGCCTTTGAAAGCCTGACAAGGCCATGAGTTCTGCGCATGTTAACATGGCAGAAAACTGGGACCAGCGAAGGAAGGAGAAGTGGCTGACAGCAACAGACACTCTGCCAAATTGTTTTAAGCCTTAAATAACCTTACTCTAACTCATCATTTTTTTTGTGTGTATTTAAACAGATTTCCTGTCTTTCCTCCAGCACTTTGTATCCCTGGAATTGCACCAGTCATCCAGTGCAATGACTCATCTGCAGTAGGTGCATTGCAAAGCAAGAGGTCTACACCAATACTCTGCTGTCTGGATATCAGTTTGGCCCTCTGGATTATTCATCAGCTCAGGAAAAAACATCAGAATTTGGTCCTGGATGACCAGAGGTCTCTTTTCTCAGCATTTATTACCTTTCTTTTTTAATGTCAATTGTAGACACTAGAGCTGTCTGCTTAGACACACACAGCATTTCCTTTTGAAGGATAGGAAATTTTCTTCAGCTGCAACCCCTGCCACAAATTCGCCTGTGAATGACCAGGAGAGAGAAGGAAGCTCCATGTTGCAGGGCTGATGCACAAGCTGCTGCACAAACATGGAGTCACAGGGGAACACACTCATATCGAGTGAATTTCTCCCACTCCTGGAGCATGAAGAGTCAGAGAAAGGTCCAAAAGAAAGCCATTGCCAACTATCCTTCCCCTTGTGTACCTTTTTTTAGTGGTACAAGGCCATATAGTTCCTTGAAATGAGTGCTGAAAGAGCAAGGGTCTTAAAACCCTTGTAAATCTTATGATGGAAGGAAAGGTTGCAGAGATGCTACGATGCACACAGTGGACAGGGCTCCTTGTCTCCTCAGCTGGCTACTCCCCATCCCAGCCTTTTGATGTGCAGCACTGGAAGCAGCCCGAGAAGCAACCAGACTGACACTAATCTCTGCTTTTAGTGATTCAAAGGGACCCCTCAGCCTCCTTCTTATCAGCATTCAGCCTGACCTCCCTCAGACACTCCCCTTACACTGCAATGCTCCCTACCTTCCTACAGCTGAGATGGGGACCAAGAAACTTTCAGGCTTTCATATCTCCATCTCACATCTGTCCTCTGGGATATTACTTGCAGATGTTTTGAGGTGTTTTGAGACTTATACACACTTAAGGTTGCCTTTATTTTAATCTTCCAATTCTCTGAAATAGGCTGCCCTGTACATTAGATCTGAAACATTGTGCTCCTTGATTATGCCACTGCAATAAGAAACAGGGCTTCCACCACTTTCCTGCTAGGCATTTGCTTTGCAAAACACCCAGTGTGGTGACTGAAGAGTTAATGATCTCTGAGCTTACTGCTTGAAGATTATTTAGCACACCAGGTGCCTGCTGCACTCTCACTGTTGAGGAGAGCATGGGAACAGAGATGAATCATGGCTGCAGCTGTGCAAAGAGAGGGGTCTGGAAGTTGGTGAGGAAAGTGGTGCAACAATTGCTATCTCCCCAGAACCCTTTTCTATTTACACAATACAGAGCATGCACTGAGCAAGCCCAAGTGGACCCTGGCCATCCCAGCATCCACAGACTAGTATTGCTCAGCAACAAGGGTCTCATCTTCCTGGGGAATGCCACAGTCATCGCATTCTAACAGTCCTCAGATACCTGCAGATGTTTATCACTGTCTTTTATAAGATGCTCTGTTCAAGTATGAAGATTTTCTGTGGCTTTAGGGAAGTATAACATTATGCTATGGCTTTCAGTTCCTCTAATTTTCATGAAAGTCAGTATTTCCAGCCACCTAAAGGCTCCTATTGCTCATCTTCACAGTCCTCTTCTCTGAGTGCATGTTTCTCTTCCTTCAGGGAATGTCTGGTTTGATTTGATTTGATTGGATTTTTTTTTTTTTTTTTTGGGGGGGGGGGGGTTGGTTGGTTGTGTTTTTTTTTTCTAAACGAACACCAAAGGACATAATTTACTACCATAATTTTTTTTTTTTTAATGTTTGGTTTACAAAAGAGTGCAAACAGGGGATACAACCTGTCATGCAGAAGAATGCAGAGGAGACTCTCGCATGGCATCAGGAGGATAGGAAGGAGCCAGGTGTCTTTCTTAAGTACCAAGCTGAGGCCCAGGTAGCTCAAGAGAGGAATGAACCATCCCAGAACTGTCCCTAGGCAGTGGGAGTTCACATTATCTTTTAATCAGGATATGCTCTTTCAGAGTCAGTGAAAAGCTATCCTCAGATCCAGTCCAGTATGGTTTTGTGAAATTCATAATGTAAAAGAAAAATTTCAATCAACCTGTCAAAGAAAATAGTTTGGGTTTCTTTTGTTTTTCTTCAAATAAAGCATTAAAGGGGAACCATTATGGAAAACACACTGTACCACTTGCAGGGTAGGAAGTTTTTTGACCCATCTGAACAATTTTCCCGTACTTAACTATCCCAGAGAAATCCATAGTGATAATCCCTCTCTCTATATGAAAAGTTTGTTCTGAATGAGATAAATATGTTCCCTCTGATATACCATCTCCCTTCTCCCACAGAAGCTAAATATGTTACATTCAGTGAAGGCAATCCCTATCTCCCCTGTACCAAGTGGTCTCATAAAAGAGCATCTCTACCTACAGCTCCATTACTTTGGAGGAAATAGAAATGATTTCTGGTCAGTGCACCAGGTATGTGGGAGAAAAACTATAACACTTCTCTGTCTTCTTTTCTGTTTCTTCCCTGACTTATGAAATAAACAAACAAAAATTAATGATAAAAATGAAAACCCAGCCAATCAACCACCAAAACCAAAAAACAAACCCAAACCACTTACTCCCTTCCAGAGGCTGAAAGAGCAGAAAAGAAGATAGCAGTGTGACAGCTCAAGTCCCCTGGGACTACCAGTCCCAGGACTATACATGCTGTTCCCAAGTGTGGCTCTTTTACAGTTGTAGATGCCCTTTTCCATATTTGACACCCCAGAACAGTGTTACTGCCTCCCTGCTACCCTCTAATGAATGTTTCTGTATCATCAGCTGGTTTCCCCATCCAGCAGAAATTAGGTCCTCCATAGAGCTTGCTGTTCCAGCTGCTGCTGGGAATGAGGTAACCATTCATGGGACATCCTAAAATGACTAAATGACTCCTACTACCATGTATTCCATATTGAACTCTTTTCCTTTGCCGCTCTCTGCTTCATGAGTTTCTTTTCACTTTCCTCAGTGTTTACTGTACTTTGAATGGTAACGTGGCTACAATCCATAGGAGAACCATGGGAATTGGCAGGCAATGAATGACTGGCATGCAAAAGGATTTTTTGGTTGTGGGTTTGTTTTGTTGGGTTGTTTTTTTTTTCAATTTTTCCCTTCTTCTTCTACTTCTCCTTCTTGAAAACAACCTTGGCGAGCCATCAGATGAAAAAGTCTATTCTTCTGCCAGCTCCTGCCCGGTGCCAGTGTCAGACTATTTAAAGCTCTCTGAGAAGTGGTTTGGGGGAAGGTTGCATCAAAACAGCATATTGAGCTGCATCTTTTCCCTCCATATAAAAAAAGCCCCCAAAACAACAACAACAACAAAAAAAACAACAAACCAACAAACCAACACCCAAACCAACAAACCACTACTACAAACAAACAAACAAAGAGAAAAAAGGACAAAAACAAAAACAAACAAAAAAATCAAACCACAGAAGATATCAAGCTCTCTTTTCTACCCAGACTTGACTTAAACATCCAAGCCCCTGACATAAATGTACACTGTAGGAATCCATAATAAGGTACCGCAGTTAAAACTATCAACGGCATTTTCGATGCGAGAGCATAATCCTCATTGTTACTGGAGAGTCTGGATCTTGCCACAACAGAGGGGTTTTTGTTATATTACATGCCTACCAACCAAGTCCTTTTCTTTTATAGCTCCCTACGGTAGGGAAAGGAGAAAGAGTGGATTTAAGTTTCCAGGGAGCTGTCGGCCTTTGTAATAAGGTACATGGCTCACTGCTAGTTCACAAAGGGGGTTAGCACTAGAACTGCAGTGAACTATTCATCCTGCCAGCGAGCTCAGGTGAACACAGCACTCAGAGCCAAACAGGAATGCTTAGTCCTATTCACCCAGTAGCTATATAATGTACCACAAGCTGAAAACTGTTCATTGAGCCAGCAGGAAATTCAGACGTTTAGCAAGCGCTGGAACCAGAGTGCTGTGATGGATGGTAATATCCAGACCTCAGGAACTGTATAGCAATGCTGGGCTGAGTGTGGGGCAGGCGGGCTGCCATGGCAAGGGAGCACATTGCTTTCAAGATCAGTGAGCAAGTCTGGGAGTCACAGGAAAACGGGCTGAGGTGTTTCTCCTCTTCTCGTCCCTGGGAAACTGCAAACAAGAAGAGATGAATTTGATTTATTTCCCATTGTCAACTACAGGGAAAGTAGCAAACCTAAGAGCAGAATACGCAAACAAAACAAAAGACTTAATGCTAGGATGAAAAATGCTTATTCCCAGGAGAGAAATGTGATACTCCCACCTTGCCCACTATCCACACTCTGAGACCCACTCCCAGCTGCTCCACATTCTTCGGTTTCATCACTCAAATCTGAATTACATGAGAGCATTAACACCAGCCATGCTACTCCTGCTGCTCCTCTGGTGCTGACCATCAAAGCAATGCTCAGCCATCACCAGAGTGATGAAACCTTGAGAGGCTGGCACTTACCATGGCAGCAGCAAACACAGAGGCAGAGACACCCAGCAGGCTACTGACTGAAGTCCAAAACCTGGGGGTCCTAAAGCATACAATCAAAACTGAATTCCTTGCAAGATGAAACTGTGTCCAGAAATGGCCAAATAGGAATTTTGTAGTATTTTTACCCCCTCTAGCTATTGGGTTCATGTGGAGAGCAGAATCATAAGCTGCCTCTAATGCTCTAATTCCTTGAAGAAATTGGGAGGCAAATTTGGCCCATCCACTGCAGCCTACTGAAACCTTTCACGTTGAGATCCCCCTGGTCACTCTTGACACCTCTGCTTCATTTGACAGTTGTGAATGGATCATTAAAAATATAAAAGCTTATGCATATTCGTAGTTTAAAGGAAATATAGTACCCTACCCTGTATTTCTAGAACATTTGTCATTTAGTGAAATCAAATAACTTGTTAGTTGGGGAAAATGAGGCATGATTACATGAAGAGACCGTCCATCCATAGGGAGAATTTTGTTGTGGTGGTGATATTCCCAGTTTCCACTCAAATGCACTCGACCCCAGCCACACGCTCCCCAAAGCCAGCACATTGGTCAGTACTAATAGCGCAGACATGAGCTCTAAGTGCAGGAGCAAGTACTGTTCCTACAAGCACCACTAGCTGCCAAAGCTCCTCCTGAACATTTTCTCCCACCTGCTGATCTTAAGCCTTTCCCCCAGGACTGTAAAACGCATCCCTGTAGCTTCATCATCACCTCTTCAGTGGTTTGGCATGGCCATCTCTATTTTCCCAGGATCCTGTGCCTGCTGAGAGGGGCGGCGATCACCCTGGCTGCCACTGCCTCTCATCACCACTTGACCTTCCTGCCTCTTCGTTATCACTGTTGTCCATCCACTGCCAGCTCACACACAGCACTTAATGAAAAGGATAGAGAGCAAGTAAATCAGACAGTGACCCAGAGCTGGCAGGGAGCGGGGGAGATGAGGTTCTGATTCCAGCTCTGAGCCTTGGCTGCAAGAATGGGATTTACATAATAATTAACTCCGGTATTCTTGGACAACTCACTTTCTGTGCAACAACTGCAGATGATTCCCCTGTACACCCTTAAAAATCTGTCTAGCTAACGAATCCAAAAATCAAACACCTGTGTATCAGCACGAACAGCTGTACACTTGCCACTGCTCCTCTATCTGCAGAGGATGCCACATGCCAGTTGCTTTACTTAGAGCATGTGGGGAGGCCAATCCATTAGAGAGAGAACACAGCATAATTAAGAAGCAACATGCTTTCTTGTTCCTGCTGCCCTAATTATTTTTTTTTCCCTCCCCCTACATACTTTGTTTAAACAACTCCATCAACTTTATTATGCTGATCTTCAGGCTTGCAGGGCTAGTGAACTTGGGAGGCAGGGTCTGTTTTCCCAAGTTCTCACAGCGCTCATCAGCTGGCGTGCTGAAGTAGAGAAGCTTCCAGTTGAACTACATTTTTGGGTTTTTTCCTTCCCCCTTCGCCCTCCCCTCCCTTTTTTTTTCCTTTCCCTGAGAAACATCCTCAATAAGAAAGATCATCTTGGAATATATAATGGGAGACAAAAGAAGAGTGCAGGATTCTGCACACTTGCTGCACACATTCTGCACGCTGACAACAACAAATGATTACATCCACCCCAAAACATCTTCAGACAGTCATGTTTGTTTTCATTGCATTCCATATATCAGTTGCAATCACTCTCTATGTATTTCTTTCTCTCTCTTGCTTGTATGTGTGTTTGTGTTCTCTTTACAGACAGAAGAAACATTTTGCTAAACTGAGCTTTACCTTCAAAACCTGTGCTGAGTGCAATGCACACCATATATAAAAGATGCAAGCTAAAGAGAAGATTTTAAAATCAAGCTAAATGTCTCAGGGTCCTTTTGAACCATAATATGAATTTATCCTCATATGAATAATTTGCACTAGCGTTCCTGATTTGGTAAGCAAAGAATGCAACATAGCTTCACAAACAATAGTACCTTTGCGCTCTTAATCCTCCAGGGACTACCTATACTTGTCTTCCTGTACATTGGATCACCGCTACTGGAGGTCTGAAAAGCATCTCCAGCAATCTTTAATTCATGTGATTAAAAATTCAAAAGAAGCCTTTGTACCAGCTGTTAAACTATGTTAGTAAGCTGTAATTCAGAGTTCAAATCCCAGCAAATTGAAGGTTAGGTTAACAGGATCATTCAGTGGAACTGCATTATATTGTAGTACTAGAACAGTAGGTGGACTGTTTTATACATACTCATTTGCAGGAGATAAACTAAAGATGAGCAAACTCATAGCATTGCAAACCTGGCCTTGGATTTATTTCCCCCCTCTCTTTCTGTGGCATGATTTTTATTTTTTTTCTTTTTTAGAGCCTGGCAGATGAAACCAACTGTGGGTTTTGTTTAATCTTTGCACAGATAGAAGCAGAATAAAATCAGCAAGAAGTGTTTTGTTTAAGATTATCTGGAATCTGAGAAATGTTTTTCATCTCTGAGACTAATTAGTTTAAATATTACAAAGGTGAAATGAGTTTGATGGTCTTAAGTCTACTGTTCATTCTCCTCCAATGAATAGAGAGAAAACATATGAGAAAAGAAATTCACCTTATTTAACACAGTTTGATATGATTATTCTTTGCTCAGGCTGGTCCCAAGATAAACTTCCAGAAAGTCTGCAAGAATCAAGCTTAAGTGCAAATAAGGCTAAAAGTATTATATTCAATTACAATTAATATTTATTATTAGGACTGCAACAGTCATTAGCTGTCAGCTGAGAGTGAAACACCATTGTGGAAAGTGCTGCATATAAAAGTGACATTATCTGCTCTACAGTGCTTACAGCCTCTGCAGCTTTACAGAGCTTGCAGGGAGAAGGTGAGAAACAGGATGTAATCTCATCTTTAGTTTGCAGATGGGGAATTATGGCACAAAGTGTCTTTCCCAAAACCACACAGGAAGCATGCAGAGCTAGAAGCTGAATCCTGATCTCTTGAAGGTTTTAACCAAAATGCCATGCTTCCTGTTCATCGAAAGACTCCCACTTCATACATAATAGGCTGTAAAGAAGACCCTGAATGAGGCCAGACTCCAAAGCTAGAAGTGGTCCTACACCTATGGTACCCACAAAACCAAAACAAAAAATCCCAATAAAGTGTATTCACTTGTGTTTCTGGTGACTTTGATAAGGTAGGCTTTATGCAGTAGAGGGGACCTCTGCAAAAAGAAGAAGGCTGAGAAGGATTGATAGCTTGCTCAAGGTGGCAACAGAGATAGCGGAAACCGGCCTGTTGATGTGACTGGTAAGGTAATATTTGAGGATGACAATTCCCAATAAAAGCAGTTAGGAACACTATGTCTTTCAAATTCAGAAAAGATACCAAATAAAAAAAAAGTGCTGAGAATGAGTCAGAGATTCTGGTAGAAGGAAACTTGAGCTGAAGGGTCAGGTGAAGAGAAGCTTGTTAGGAGAGGAGGTTTAGGGCAATGCCTTTGTTGCCAAAGCACAAGAGTTATTGCATGAGTAACAAAGAAATAAAAATTAAAACAAGACTTTGGAATTTTGCCTCCATTCTATTGATAAGATACCAACTAGGGAAAGCCCCAACATACTTTGCATGTTATCATGCCAGTGCTGTACTCACAGGTTTGAAGATGGAAGACAGCTATTTATACATCTTATATCCATCATGCCTGCAAATTACTTTCTTTGAGTTGGTCTTTCTCGTTTCTGATCGGAGACAACATTTCTCCTGAAATAACAAAAAGTCCTAGCCATTCATCCCAAATAAGGTTTCAAACAAACTTAAAAAAAAAACTAAAAAAAAAAACCAACAAAAAAATCCCCACACAAACAAAAAAAAAAACAACCAAAAAACCCAAAAAGCAACCAAACAAAAAAACCCAAAACCATTTGTGACAAGCATGCGTTTCTTTTCCTACATGTGAATGATGTCTGATAGCTTTCTACCATTAAAACCCTTCATTGACAAATCACTCCCACTGTGGGTCAGATGTCATGTCTATACACATGGCACTCCCAAAACACTTCTAATGGTACATAAAATGCAGTGTTTAAAAATAGCTTTGTCTAACCAAGGACTGAGTAAAACTTGTGAAGGACTTGGCCTCATAATTTAGAGTCATCATCATCAACAAGCTTTCACTTGGATAGCACCTTTCATTCAAAGATCTCAGAACGCTTAATTTAATTAAGCCTTTCAACAATGCCATAATACAGCCAAATGTTATAATAACCACTTGTAGAGGTTTGAATCTGAGACAAAGAGAGGTTAAATGAGTCTCCCAACATCCCAGAATGAATTAATAACATCGTCAAGAAAAGGCTGCAAAGCCAAACCCATAGCCTTCTCCCTCACCGCAAACCACACTCCTTCGCATCTCTCCTACCACAACTCACAGACATGGGTGGGTTTTTGTGCCCACTGGGGTGCTGTTGCACCTCTTTCATCTTCCCAGTAAGGCTGAGAGCACTCTGAACAACAAGCAGTAATTTCTCAGAAGGGTTAGCTACACCCTGTAAAGGAAGGTGATAATGGGAAATTCCCCCCAAAAAACAAGATGAGAAAAGGTCTCATGGTGCTTTCCCCCTCATGTCTACTTCCTCTGCGTTACCTTGGGAAGTTAGAGTGTTTGCTCTTTTCCCATGACTAAGATCTGTGAGAACTTTTACAGTACATTAGTGGTCTATTTTATAATCTGTCATCCAAAAGACTAACTCTTGGGGAGCATGCAGTCACCTTAGCCCCGCATGGGGAATTTCTTCAGCCCAGAGGCAGCAACATTTTTTCCTTGTACCAGCACAATATGCTGTACTTTTTCTAGGAGGTCCTTTGCATTCAGATACTGACTTGTTCCGATTCCCTTAGCCTGGGAGATCTAAGGAGCATACAGGCTGCAGTGGTATGGCTTCAGGCCATACAGCACACACTAAGCATTACCATATGTCACAGAGGAAGCTAGACAAAATCTTCCTTGAAATAAGAAGAGGAGTGCTGAATACATGCAAAACTTTGCTAGTTTAAGACCAAATAGCAAGGGTTTTGTAAGACAAAATTTGTTTACTGCTGAACATCAGCAGCTACTTTAATATTTACAAATACATTAGCTTTCTACAGAACACAAATGAGAAGCAATTGATTTCCTAGACAGCTGCCAAGACCTGAAGTGAGTATTTGTTTTTTTTCCCAGGCATGTTAAAGGGTTTCAAACACCTTGACCCACAGGTGGAGCAACTGCTGGAGCACTGGGGTCTGTGGCTCTCACCCCACTGCCAAAGGACAGCTGGATCTTATTGTCGTGAATTGCCCTGGGCTGAGGGAAGGATTTGGTCTCTATTAAGCTCAGGATTTCCCTAGCATGGACAAGCTCCAAGATTAAATATTTGGCCCTTCTGTTCTTGGGACTGGCACAGGTAAGAATTCAGTTCAGGAGATACATCATGTGCAGGGCACATGAGGTCTTGTCAGGAAGTCCACATCACATATTCCTCCAACTCTTCAATCTGATAAACACAAATATTTAACATCCATCCCAGCCCCAGATTTATAAAAGGCCATATATTAACTGCTTTCACTGGTTCCCAATTAAACTGTCTCCACAATGGGATTGATGTCACTCATGACTGACGTGGCATCTTCAATTTGAGGATAAAATAGTTGTTTGAACTAATTTCCTTGTAGAAAAGCCCTGTGTAATTGAACAGTGTTGAAAACAAGCAGAGCTGGACAGAATTACAAAGAAGGTCTGTGTTGCTGATGATACCCATTTCACTAGTACCATATAACTATAGCACAAGCTCCAGGAAGTGTATCAACAGGAGTACTTAGCAACATCAATTTTCACTTTTGAAAACCAACCCCTGGTCCTTATTATTGAGAAGTTCAAAATGTGAATTTTAAGGCTGAAAAATAAAAGACGAAGAACAATTCCAATTGTATTTTTTAAATCTAATTATTTTAAGTGTGATTTTGGAATGCTGGGAGTTGAATGCAACAATGTAAATTACACAAAAGTTCCTACAAAAAAGTTTAAATAACATTTTTAACAGCTTGAGGTAATCTATAGTAATAAAGCACATAAAAATAAAATATGACTGTTAATATGTAAAACAATATTAAAATATAATAACTGTTTTCTCTTAAAGGTTAAATGAGCTCAATCTTTTGCATGTGCAAGTACGTTTCATTGCATTGCATTAATTACCATCATCTTGCTGGCTCATGTTCCTTGAAAATGCAAGTCTGGGTACTTTTAGCCTGAGCTTCTAGCTTTAAGCTACTTGCCATGAAAGACCTTGGCTATGACATAACCCATGTAGGTAGAGCAGAGCCTGCAGACCAGCCTTCACTACTATACACTGCCTGGCTCAGCATACAGACCCGATGGAAGGCTCTGAGCTCTGCAGATATTTTCTTCCAGCAGTCGTTCATACTCTTTGCAGCACATAATGAAACTTGCGTTTTAAATTTATTTTAATGAGCTGAAATACGTGGTCCTAATTGGTGTACACATAGCTTGCTTTTAGTTACAAGATAAACAATTTAGTATCAAGGAAACATCGGCTAAGATTTTATTAGACTACCAAATATGTATGATAAACCTACCCCTCTGTTTGTTGCAACAGCTATGGTAAAATAAACTTCCAGTGCATACCTCGGTAATGGAATTGAGCTCTTTGTTTCAACGCACCCTGCTCCCACCCACAGCACACCAGCCCTGCTGCCTCCATTGGCACATTGCGCCCAGCCCCGTGTGGAGCTCCGTGGAAATACTGTGTGTGCTCCTACAGGTGTTACATTTTTTGCTCCCCACAGTGACCAATAACAGTGCTATTGGACTAAAATAATATATCTGAAAACAATGTGCTGGCATCGCTGAGAACATACATAAAAGGCCAGTGAGGTCTGCACAGCAAGGATTGCACAATCACCCATTAAAATAAACATTTGCAACCACAGATAGCTGGACTGAAATCCCTGCTCTGATACAAATAACATCTGGACAACTTTTGCATGCATCTTCCAGCATAAAACACCCTTGAGAAAAAATAGAAGGCAGGCTAAAAGACAAAGGACCACTAAAGATTTTATTATGCTATGGGTGTGGTGCCATAAATTTGAGGGGATTCAGGCAAGAATTGCCAAGCTTGAATTTAAACAGCATGTTGTTTTTAAAGTTGTAACATTAGTGACGAACAAGTCAGTATTCTTACATAATTAATCCAGTGTGAAATAGAGTGACTGGAAGACATCCAGTGGTTTAAAAATAACTCAATCATCTTTAAGATCCACAGTACTATAGGATTTAACATTAAGGCACAGGAAGTGAAGGCATCTTGGTACAGAGCATGCTGTTTTAATTCCAGAAAAGCTTTATGAATTCAGCTGAACTGAGCTCACAGTACAACAGTCCTGCACCATGAAAAATGGAGGAGGTTTATCCTGAGTTTATGAGGTTTAATGACCAGGGGTTTTAACTCCTCACCACGCAGAGTTATCTCTAGCTGGAGATGCTGATAAAGACCAAAATGGGAGCATATTTTTTTAAGTGGTATTACCTAACTGGAAAGATTAGGGGAAAGATAAAGGTAAGTAAGAAATGTAATGAGAGTCTTCAGAAGACACACAGTCATGGTATGAGTTTGAATGGACTTTACCTTTCAGTGTTATTCATTAGTGGTGTTTCCAGCTGACAACAAGCACAAGCAACTACAAACTGGAGATGCAGAGTGAGTGGAGCTCAACATAATGATAAATATCCAAACAAACCCCTTACTCACTGCATTGACCTAAACTTGCTACTTGCGTTTGTAAACTGAGGGCCTGATTCTGTAAGTTATTCAAACACAAATTTCCAGCAAAGTGTCCTGTAAAAGTAAGACATGGTTATAGTCACTGATCCTGCACACTGGAAGCAAGTAGTAGACACAAACATATTTGACCCTTCCCCTTGCGTGTCAAATACTGTGAGTGAAGATCCAGGCAAAGCTGTCTCTGGCAATAATGATTTTTCAGTTCCCAAGTGAAACTGGTGAATTTTACAGCACCTAATTTTGGTGCAAGCTCCTGGGCTGCATCCAGCTGTCCTGCCTGAGCTCAGCTCTCACCCAAGCACCCATGAGTACTGCAGGATAAGTTGCTGCTGCAAGGTGTTTTAAACCCTGAGGCAGGGTTTGGTGAACTGGAAAATGGTGAGGCACTGGAATAGGCTGCCCAGGGAGGTTGTGAATGCTCCATCCCTGGCAGTGTTCAAGACGAGGTTTCACAAGGCCTTGGGTGATATGATTTAGCGTAAGGTGTCCCTGCCCATGGCAGGGGGGTTGGAACTAGATGATCTTAAGGTCCTTTCCAACCCTAACGATTCTAGGATTCTATGATTCTATAAGGCAAAGTGACATGCAGATCCTTACATCCATGCCAAAGACAGGGGATGTCTCCTCTGTGGCATGTATCGACCTTTTGCCTGGCCCTGCTTGGGGAAGTGCTCAGAACCATGTGCTCTCTCCAAAATCACAAGCACCAAAGACTTGTTGATTGTCCCAAGTGAATTTCCATGCCTAAAGCATCACAGGCCAACCCCAACCCCCCACTCTGTGTAAGGATAACATGTTTTTTGCAGAACAGATATGGGGGGGGGGGGGGGGGGGGGGGTGTTGGGGGGAGTGTCAGGAAAAGCTAAATCCTTTGTTTGAAATTACTTTCCAGAAAGTTGCTTGTTTGGGTGAAGTAAGATCCAAATTTGAACCACTGTTGACAAGTGGTGGTCTTGAACCAGGTTTCAGGCCAACTTCTCCATATTTGTGTCTAGCTACAGAACAGAGATCCTAGACTGCTTACAGCCACCAACCTGGCCCTACCAGTATACCATGCTTCCAGGTCTAGCTGAACATCTTGATGACGTTTCTTCATTCACTGCACTATACCATTCTGTGAAAGCCCACCAGAATTAGGTTTGCCCCAAAGAACATGTGGATTCCTGATAAAGGGAAATAAAGAACACATTCAATCAAAAGAAGGTGACTCTTCTTTAGCAGTACCTTTCCTCTTTGCCTGGTTTGACATCCAGGATGAGAGCAAATACATCAAAATTGTAATCTTGAATGATCAAAATAAATCACATACAATTGATTTTGATTAATGTAAAACTAACTGAATACATTTCTGGAAACAGTAGTTATGAATTAGTAATAGTGATTAAGATGAATTAAACACACAGACTAATTCTGCCCTGCAACATGCTGACTTCCATGGAAACTGTGCGTGCATTTACAGTCTGAGTCTAGCAAGTTAATTCTGAATTATTTTTATCTGTTGAATCAAAGTAGCATGTTAAAAAGAATTTATGTGACTGAATAACATGCTATATTTACCAACATTTATTGAACTTTGAATATTATTTTTTCAAATTAACAGTGTATTTGCTTAACAATTAAAAAAGTGTCTTTGTAAAACCCATTACTGCTGGGCTGCAGAAAGTCTTAACTAAACAAAGGTGCAAAAAGCATGAGTTGAAACAGTACTTTTATTTCAGTGGATAAGGACAAATACCAAGAATCACTAACCCTATATCTTGTTTTGCACTTGTTTCCATTTGCCTGTAGTGAGAAGTTTGATCCACAAATTCTCCATCCACTCTGAAAAAAATTAGAGTGAGGGAGATGGAGTAAACTGAAATACACTGTGTGGCATTGTCTGTAAGGATGTACAGAGGTACATTTAAGAAAGAGAAAAGAGTGATTCAAGCAAGTTCAAACCATTGGCTGGAAAAATGGTGTTTAAGATTGGGCATAAGAACAGAAAGAAGGAGTAACTATGCATGTGGAAGTAAATAAAAAATAAGCTATGTTGCCATACGGGTTTCTTAAAGGTAGCATGTGTCAGGTTAACCTTCTTTGCCTGGTATTGGTTCAGATTAATTCAGATGAGAACATCTGCAAAGAAGGACTTGTAAGTGAGCAGAGAAGAGCCTGTGTCATCAGAGGAGATTAAAATAGCTAGGGACACTCAGGGTAGTAAAACAAAGGCTGAGATGCAATTTCTGTCCATAAATAAACCAATGGGGTTAAAAGAAGAGGGAAAAAGTTTTGCTGTTAACACAAATATGAATGGATATCATCTCGCAGTTAATGAGCTTTGGGAGAAGCTTGATGAAGGGACCTGACAGTGTGAGCTCTCCAGCAGCCATCCCATGAGGACAGGAGAAAACAACTGCCCTAGAGGCCACTTAAAGTGAAGCTTGATCAATTCACATATGGGATTATGAAATGTGGGCATGAAACGCAGTGTTCACAGGGTTCCTGCCAGTCCTATGTTGCCAACATAATTTTATTTTTTAAGTACGTATCTGTAAATTTTTAACACTTAGGAAAATAAAATAAAAACAACAACAATGAAAAAAAAAGCAAGAAAGTTTACCAAGACTGATGAAATACTTTTTTTCCATCAAAGTATTCCCCCCAAATATTTTAATTACTATTGCTATAAAATATTTTTTCATCAGAAAACTCTTTCTTGAATTTATTTCTAGAGGCGCAAGGCAGAAACAAGCAGGATACCTGGAAGGGATTTACTTAGACATTTGTGCCTCACTGTCACTAGCTGATCTCCTCTAGAGAACCTGGGGCATGCTTGGGTTAGTCTTTATGTTTCTGGTGATTAAACAGTTCTTCTTCTCACCTTTTGCTAAATCTTAATAGCATACAAATCCAGTGTCTCCCTGCTAGATGTTAACAGGAAAATGCGCTGTTTTCTCTTCTATAGATGCCTGTCAAGAGGGAGGTTCTAGTCCTCTCTTTTGCCACAAACTACATAAGGACTCATGGCAAGGACATTTGGGGCAGGCAGGCACTGGAGTAGTTTTTTGGAGACATCAATGGCTCTTCTATGTATGATCTGAAACAACGGGTTGGGCAAATAATCTGCTGCTCCATACTCATAGTTGATCTTACCTTAGGCCAGCTGGGTGCACCAGATGCTCTAATTAGCAGACCATATCAGAATGTTTCTGTTGAAATTGCTTTTCTAATAGAAATATCCTTTCCAGGAAAAGGCTGTTGGAAGAACAGTCACTGATCTGAAGATTTTTCTTTCTGTGTTATTAAAATACAGCTTTCTGGTTAATTGATTAAAAAAGTTTTAATCAATTTCATTTTCATCAATAACTTCAAAAATTGTTGTGAATCTCTAAAAATATGATATTTTTGGAAATCCTTTCTTCTGAAAAATGTTGTGGTTTTGAATTTTCATCCAAGAGTTGGATTAATTACTTTTCTAAAACCCAAAAATATGTAATAGGAAGGGATTTCCATTTTTCTGCCAGCCATGGGGTTTAGTGGTATTATTATAATTAGTAATTTTCATTCCTTTTATGTAGAAACATTCACAAATACCCTAAATTGTAGCAAGGTCTACACACAAGTTAGTTTTGATATGACAATCAAAAGCAGAATCCTACTTTTTTAAAGAAAAGAAAAAAAATGAAACAAACTTTGTTATGGATCAGAACTTGTATGAAAATATCATTACTGGACAGGCCAGAACATATTAAAAGAAAAGCTTTATAGTGAAATAACCAACCTCAAAATAACTGAGTGCATTTAAATGTTCCCAGCTTTTGGAAGGTGTTATCAGGTAACATAAAGAGAGTGATATACTCAAAACTTGTCGCTTCAAGATGCTGTAGGCTCTCCAGTAAAGTCAGTAGATGGATACATACTATATCTGACACAGGAGCTTGCTGCTAATTGGTAGAAGCTAATGATAAATTAGAGAGAAAAATGAAAAGTCCTGATAAAATAATCTTCAGTTTTCAAGACAGATTTGATTCCTTCTTAGAAACATATAGCAAGAAAAGAATTTGCAACAGCCATGACCTTGTCCTTGCAAGTAAACAGCACAAAGGAACTGCTTGGAAATGAAATTCTTAACACTGACTGAAAATTAGATGCCACAGTTTGAAATTCCTATGTCAACAAGTGAAAGAAATCTAGAAGAAATTCCCAAATGCAAAACGCATGACATATTCAGGAAAGGAAAGAAGCAGTTGATGGAGTTCAACAAAGCTCCCTGCATCTGCGTACATACTTGTTGGGGGTACCTCGGATGTTAATCCAAGTACCCATCATGAGAGACTGTGATAACCCAGGTGCTGACACTGCATCTATATTCCACTCAGCAGAACATCTGCTCTACATACATACTATATGAAACTAAACATAATAGCTGTAGAACTGCATAGGCTAATAGATGTTATGAACATCTATATATATTTATAATTTAAGCTCCTGAGATTCTGGAAGTCCATAAGGTAAATGAACTTTGGCAAAATACTTCTGTGTTAAACCTAAAGAACAGTATCAGAGGGTTTGCTTAAGCTTGTAAAGGCAGCATTTCTTTCCTATTACCTGTGCTCTTCTTATCAGGGGAAACTTCCCCTTCCCCTCTTTTGCCAAAATTTCAAGGCCACAAACATTATCCACAGCATAATAAAATCCACCTGGTATCACCTAATGCATAGCAACTCAGTTGGCAACCTATGCCTGCATTAACATAAGATGAAATATTTTTTTTGCCGATCAAATCAGCATACATCTACAGTATCTCTGAATTAACATGGTTCATGTGACTTACAGGATCAACACTGTGGTGTTGACAGTGGTTTTGGTGCATAAATTATTCACTAGACCTAGTATATGCCAGGACCTGGTGCTACCAGGGCTTGTGCCCAGCAAAGAGGTCTTGGAGAAAGCTGTAGGGCTCTAAGAATCTTTAGAGAACTGGGCAAATTTGTGGAGTCATGGGTGAAGGGGAAACGTAAAACTGATGATAGTCCTCAGGATACAGAAGAAAGACTTTTGCCAGACACTGAATTGCCTCCAGCATTTGCAGCAGGAAGACACGCCATGTGATTCAAGCTGCAGCATCCCCATACACATTTGAAATGTTCTGCCCCTAATCTTTGTTGAAACCTGAATGAAGGAAAAAAATTCAGTCCAATTATTTACAGATCATTAATGGGATAAGTGATTATTTGCCTTTAGAGAAGATACCCGCTGAAAAATGATGACATTATGCTCTCTTTAAAGGGGTGCTGCAGCTTTTATAGATACTTTTGGTACAATTCATTTGTGCGAACTGCATGTGAGAAGGTTTTACCACTGTCATTATAGATAAGTGCTATGGCTTGGCTGGGAAAACCTGCCTTATTGTGGCAGCATCTTTTGTGTTGCATCCTTTAAATGCATCTGAAGAGCAGCTGAAGTTAAGCTGAAACTCTGGTGGTAAGAAGGAATGATATGATTGCTTCTGCCTGGCTGAAAGTGAAAATCTGCAAGCTCTGAGCACTGAAGGTACACAGAGGGAAATGAACTTGGCCTTTGATTTGGGCCTTGGGGTTTGCAGATCAATCCAGCCACTGCAATGCATCAAAAATTTCAACAATGTGGGAGACCTACTTCTTGTGCCTATGCAACCCAATGTACTGTTTGCCTGAAATAATGAAAAACACCCGTGGTTTGTCTATCTCCAAGCTATAAAATTACATATTTGGCTCATATTTAAAAATTAACCAGAAGAGCCATGCTACTCTTTCTAAAAATGATAATTTTTTAAAAACATAATTACATTATTATGCTTTAACTTGCTCATATTTAATAACCAGAATAGGTTTTTTCACCTTCAACACTGACTTTTTTACGCTTTCAGTGTTTACTAATACTTATGTCTAGACTATCTCAACACAGCTGGAATGAAACACTTCAGCTTTTTGGCAGCCACTGGATTTGTGTACCCATCAAAACTTCATCTTCTGAGAAGAAAAAGAATTAAGAAAAAGTCATTTGCCCAGTTAATTCTGTAACTATTGATTTCAGTGTAAACCCCCTCCCTCTTTATAAGATTAATTTTGTTCTTCCCATGCCCCACAGAAAAAGCTTGTGCCCAGAGAAAAGCTGCTACGAAAGGGATACAAATGAATTTATTTAGATAATTGTAATTCCAGTCAGACACTGGCACCATGTAGTTCATGTTTTATCATAAGGGACCAATTTCTAAGATTTAGCTATCAGTCTAAAGTAAGCAACACAGAATTTCTCCCCCAGTACTGCAAAGAAAACACAGTTGACTCTAGTCGAGGGAAGCATACCTGGGACTTTACTCAAGACCTTTGAATAAGTGGGAGTTTTTGCACTGTGAGAATAACAGCATCCGCATCAGCCTCTCGGTGCTAGTGTTCAACATATATTTATCTATAAAATGAGGAACTCTTGCCCCTGCAGTCCATCAACAATGGGTTTGAAGGGGTAACCAAAACAGTGGTCATGCAGTCCTGAGCTCTGCATTACATGACTGTCCTATTTTTGAGAAGTAACATCAAACAAAAACCTCACCGGTTTCATTTATTTTGTAGCGGAATCACAGTAGAAGGATTTTCCCCTCCTTTTTTTCTAATCAAAAACTGATTAATTAATTCTCATTATCTCTATCTCTGTCACAAAGATAGCATGGTGACACTGCCACAAAGCTGTTGGAATTTGCCTCAGGCATGGCTGTAATTTAGTGGTGGTTGGAGTGATCACTTGCCATTTTAGTAGGTCTCATCACCCCCATGCCCACAGAAAAGCACTCAAAGACAAAAGTTGTGTACACCAGTAGGATGGAAATAGGTGGCAAAAGCAGTACAAGACTCACTCTGTGCAACCTTCAGATGAGCAAAGCTCAGGAGAATAAATCACAGCCTCAAATACTTCCACAATAGAACTAAAGGCTGCTTCAGACCATCAGGACAGAAGCCTGAAAAACAAAAAAAGCATTTTTTTCCACAGCAAAATGTGTTCAGGGAAAACATCTATGCAGCAGCTGTTATTGGGGCAGAATGAAGAATGAATAGAAACCCCTCTCCTAGCAGACTTGCAAAGCAGCAGCCCACTAAGAGTGACCACATCAGGAAACAGCCCTCACCACAGCTTCATCAGGGTGAGCTGAGCAACCATGAATGTGGGAGACCAGTAGGGCTGATCATTACTGGCAGTGCACAGTGCAAACTGAAAGCATCTATAGACAATTGAAACCACATTGCATGAATCCCCCTCAAATCACAAGGTTAATGCAGATCCAGCTTTCAACTCAGTGAGCTACATAAACCAGACGAGGTACAGCGAACAATGGCTCATGCGGGTGTCCCAGTTTTTCACCGACACTGTTAGCCACATTGGTGGTGACTCAATTTGTTTCCATCATATGCTCTTTAGAGTTGCCTCTGGCAGCTTTAATTTCATGCTCCTTTTCCAAATGATCATTATCCAACTGCAGCAAGATGAGTTGGGACTCAGGAAAAAGCATACAAACATCAGTTTTCAGGTCATACCTAATGATCCCAGGTTTGAGGGTTGCTTTCCTTCCTCTTGACCCTTCTGGCTCAGTTTCAGAGTTCCGCTTATAGCATACTATCTTCCTGTACCACTTGTCTGTAAATCAAAATGATTCAGCAATAGCTCTATATAGCATTAAAACCCAAAATTGATTAAAAATGGATATTTATCCTATGCATACATGTACCTGCCTTTTATATAGAGCATCGTCTTTAGAGTAGTAGAAGCAGCAAAGTACTCAGAAGAAATAACATAAATATACATGTGACCTCAGTGAAAAAAAAACCACCTTTCTCAGTGTAACATACCGTAACTTGAAGTTTGCTCTCCCAGCATTATTTGTTTAATAGAAATATTTTCCGTACCACCTTGTTCTGGCAGAAAGTCAGAATTTGCATTTATATGAGGTAGTTTATCAAATATAACATACAGAAGTCTGTTAAGTACACATTGCATTTTGTTTGCGAGAAAATCTGTTTGTATTTAATGTAGTTTTTAAATTAACCTTAATGAAAGCTTCTGAAAATTGTTGTTCTAAGCATTTGAAATATGCAACAAGAACTAGTGGAAGACATAAACATGTTTTCTATTATATGTTATCAGATAGTCCAAAATTACTACAAAAATAATATGGGACTATGTTAAATTAGAAAGATAAGCAAGCATTTAGTTAAAAGGCAAAGGTCTTTAAAAGAGTAAAGCATCTGACAGTTAACCCCAACATCTTATGATCTCCTACCAAGAGTAGTATAGCAATCGCAGAATATAGTAGGGTGTTTTAACAGCATTCATGGTGAATATTTCACAAAAATCCCATGGTGGATATTTGTTTGGTCCAGTATTTAGAGTGGTAGTGTACCCATGGCCATTTCTTAAGATCTTACTAAACCAGTATCAAATACGGTTTTATCCTTTGAAAGGAACCAACCTAAACATATGATCTTTACAAATGGCCTTACAAGAGAAAATTTATGCATAATCCCTTCAATTATCAAAACAGTATTTTCTGTTGTCCTCTGCTGTTTGCTGATTCAATTTTGTCCTTTAACATAAGGCAGGCTGTTTTCTGTTGATAGTTACACTGGTGCTTCATGAAGAACATAATATGGGCAGAAAAAAAAAATGTTGGCATTATGGCTTTCTTTTCATATTTTTCTCATATGTCCAATTAAGTTTACTATAAAGAATAAAAGGGTAGTGTAGAAAAATTGCCAAACAAGGACAGGCATCAACAGGACATTTAACACATCATGTGAGAAGTGAGACTAGAAGAAAGCAGTACCTAAGTAGCTCACTGATGAGTTGTTGTAACAATAATCATTCAAATAACAGCAATAAAAACAAAAAATCATCACTGGTAATGATCAAGTAAGGGAAGGAAAATCTGACTAATGACTTTGTCTTACTATTCTGGTAACCCTTTGCATAAAGAAAACTCAGTAAAATCAGGTTTTAATCAGGGTGATATTTTTCTGGAAACTCTTTCTTCCCAACACATTCTGGCACTTAACCAGTGCTTGAATAACATTCCCACAGCAAGTCTTGAGTCAAGATTCTTTTTCACAAGCAACTGCTCTGGAAAGCAGCAAAATTGAAGAGCTTTTCTCAGAATGTTATTGAGATACAAAAAAAGGGTAATACCAAGTTACTTATAAAGTCACAGTTTTAAAGATGAAAAATTATAAGCTCTAGATACTGGAATTACATAAGAATCTGTCCAAAATAAGAGCCTACCCACAAATGCCAGGTCTCACCAAGGTGCAGCTGTGAAGGAGACTGGGATGTGCAACCCTTACAGTCTGATCTTCAGACTGAGCTGAAGAAGCCATCATCTAGTTAGGCAGACCACCTCCACTGAGCATCTGAAACTTCTCTGGCTCCATTCTCTCACTAACACATAGAGAAATTAGGTTATTTTCAGTTTTATTTTGGAGCACAACGTAGTCAGGACCATCTATCTGTCATCTAGGTCATGGAATACTGGAAATCCTGTTTTGAATCACATTCTCAGTATCTTGTTCAAAGAGAATGATTTCCTATAATTGAGTTACAGATTTCTGTGCTCATAGGGTGGTCACAGAATACCAGCTCTGCTTCACATTATAAGCAGAATTTTTAATAGCTGTGGAGGAAAAAAGAAAAAGAATTTAAAAGTTGCATTATGAAAATTTTGCAGTAGAGTAGAGACAAATCCTAAGTACCATGTAGGGGGTTTGCCTGTGATGTTCAGGACTTCTGTGGTCCTTTGCAGCTATATCACAGTAAGGGTAGGTTAGAAACAGAAAGTTTGGAACAGCCAGCATCCCAGAGAACTTAATCCTTTGACTTCCATTAGATTTCTTAGATATTGTTAACCAGACACCTACAGCCATAAGGTACAATCTCTTTGATCCCCTTGTACTACAATTTGCAACTTTAATATAGAGGACAGAAATCCTAAAAGCTCACACATTGTACGCTTTTGGCTTTAAAACTGGGAGCCTGGAAGTTTTAAGAGCTTGACTCAGTTTTCCAAGTTCACAAGCTCCAGTCCGTAGATTGGATGGGGGATGCTGACTTCTTGGGCATTGTGAGGAACAGAGCTGTTGTAGGAATGCTGACAAGCCAGCCTGGGTCAGGGGAAGACCTCAGAACAATAGCAAAGAGCTTGAGGACATCTTCCATGAATAAGGAAATACTTGGATACATAACAGCCACACTTAGGAAAGTTTTCTGAGGCTTTCCTAAACAGCTAAAAGAGCCCTTTTAGGTTTTTTTATTTTGAGAGCTGGGACGAACAAAATTTGCATATTCTTCAGACACTACCAGGAGAGAGATGGAACTACGTTTTTGTGGCTAGGCCAAAAAATAATTAAGGCAATTATAAACTGTAAAGGAATATGTTATGCTATTCCTAAAGGAATACTTTTGGCCAGATAGAGCTGATGACAAATATTTATTTTCTTCTTCATGCATTAATAGTCCCAGTAGTCAGTATTAGAATCACTTATCACTTTTTGAATATGGTATTTAGGGTGTCATTTTGCTTTAGTGCAGAAGTTTTTCACATATTAATATAACACGCATTTGTTTTAAGAAGTTACTAAAGCCTGCATAATGGTACACTGGAAAATAGAATGAGCAGAGGTTTAAGGCAACTTTGGAAAGATCTGGGGCTGCATCACTAAGGCCAAACCATGTAAATTTAATATAATGGGAAAAATATACCTGGAAAAAATGCTAGAGCTGCAGGGTTATGGGCCATGACACAAAAGGGACACAGAGATCTTTGAGCAGGAAACTCTGGCAGCCTATCTGCCCTATCTGGCTGAAAGCAGTAAGAAGCTAATTTAGTCAGTGGTTAGGAGAGGCAGCTCTCAATAAAGAGTTGAGAAAACGAAGGCAGTCCCAGTGAACTATCAAGAAATACATTTTCAAAGTCATTATGTAACATTAGGGTCAAAACTGAAGATAAGAGGCTGATGCATCACAGCGTTAGCAAACAGTTGGTGTTAATATGTTTGCATAGATAAGGAAGATTTGGCGTGGTATATGGGCATAAAAATGAGAAGTCAACAAGAGCTGAAACTGAGCTCAGAACACCATTGCCAAGAGATGTAATTCTTGTCTTCATCTCCTTTGAATATCAAGGTTTATTTAGTTTCCAAACATATGGGTTTTCAAAGCCATTACAACTGTGACATTGATTTAGAAGCTACAGACATGCAAGAGGTTAAGATTAGAGCTGGCCAGGAATTTTCTTACAAAACAGAATTTTGCATTTTAGCCAGGATTAGTTAAGACAGCTGAGCCTTGCAACATCATCCTGCCAGGTGAAAAAATGACTCACTTGACAAGCACAGTACTGCTGGGATGAGTACTTCTGAATTGTGTGTCTACATAAATATTTATGGAGTGTTGTTATTACTATTAAGAAAATATGTGATAGGGAGAATTGTGCTTTTCGATTGCTCAGGCAAGGGGAGGGAACTTTAGGAGCCTCTACCTTCCTCAGATTTATTAAAGTGGCGAGGAAGCTCTTGCTTCTCTGTACAACAGAGTAGCTTGAGCCTTTGTGGCATGCCCTATGCCAGCTATAACCTGCACTTTTTAAAAAGTTCATCAAAACTGAAGCACAAATAAAAAATATCTAAATCGAACAAAATCTTGTTTCACCAAAATAATTCTTGCTGGTTGTGAAACTAATGTCCTAATATAATAACCATAATGATAACAATCATAATAATAATGAACCATGTTTGTAGACCTTTTGCATACTGAAGTCCCTGCCACAAAAAGTGGAAAGTCAGACAGATAAGCAGTGCAATTGTGTCCCAAATCACTAATACATGCTCAATCAAAGAATTTTGTACCTCAGCTGAATCACTTAGACACGTGATTATATGGGTGGAAACTTAGATTGCAAATCAGAGCGCACTGGATAGCACATGTTTATGTTCCAGTTGTGAAAGCTGCTTAATGATTAAAGTCAATGTTAAAAAAAAAAAATAAAAAAAATCCAAACTGATATTGAGATCTGAATGTCTCTGGATTGACAGGTCATAGGTTAAACCCAGATAAGGGTCACTCAAGCCTAGTGTTAGTCTAAATGAGTACAGCATTAGTGCTGAAAAATCCTCACAATGAGCCCACCACCTGTCTCCTGCAGAAATCCAACCAGCATACGTTCGCTTTAAACATGATGTTTACTTGCATTTACAATACTTACATACTGCTAACCAGAGGAATGAAGTAGGTAATCTGGCTTTTGATTTCAATCAGTGTTACTATCCTTAAATTACTTTTGTCTGCTGCCTTTTAAAAAGCAGTGTTTTTCATTCCAAGTGCAACAGTATGCTTGTACTTTAGAAATATGATAGAGAGCAGTTTCAATAAAACATGACCTTAAACTGTGAACCTTGTCAGGAAAACAGATCACAAGCTTTCTTCTTTTTTTAATTTTCCCTTTCTTATTTACAAGCTCTTCATATTACATTTTTACAGTAGAGGTTTGAAAAAGGTAGATGAGAATTTGTGGAAACTGTAAATTGGCAATCATAGCAGTTCTGACAATACTAGTGTTTAGATTCTGATCTCAAATAGAGATGATATGATGTCTTGATGATACAGAACTAAGCTTTGTGTAACATCAAAGAGTTAAAATAACAAACATTCAAAGAAAAGAGGAATAGATCATTTTCTATGCATAGTCTATTATTTGCTTAAAACTCATAAGGTTGATGTAAGGTTGTTATCATTCACTAAAGGGTAAAATTTGCTGTGCAAGGTACACACTTTGCAAGTGTATCACAGCTAATCTCAGACCACTAATAGATTTAACCTTGTATATTCATAGATATTTAAAAGTGTGATGGTTTGAAGGTCACATCCACTGTTTTACAGTAAAAAGAAAAGAAAGAAAGGAATAAAAATTAGAAAGAATTAATTCTTCAAAAAGTTTTTACAAATCAAAACCCTGCAGTTTCACACAGAGAACAAAAGAAGCATATTAAACACCAAAGTTTATCAAGACAAATTAGGTCCCAGTTTCAAATTTTCTTTAATCTTTTGCATCTGAACGATTTTTTGCCTCATGCTGTTTTCCCTAGTTAAATGTTAAAATGAATTCTAGCCAATACCATTGACTTCCTCCCTTAAAAATATTGAGACACATAATAAAAAATTAATTACTTCCCCTAATTTCCGTGTGATTCTTTAAAAAGATGTAAAATTCATTTAAAGTAAGTGGTGACTTTGTCTTTGAAGATCACGACAATTAACATGGATCAAAGCTTAGGTTCTGTAACGATGATAGCTTATTAGCATAATGAAATTAACTTAGAGACAAGAATCTTTAATAGGTACAACAAAAACGCTTTAATAATACTTGAAGAAAATTATGTATTTGCTAGAAGTACAACAGTTTCAGACTTTCTATCCAATTAATAAGTTGTTAATTAACTCCTTTTCCAAACAATGTGCACTTTAAGTTAACATCTGCACATTGGATAACACTTTCCTATGGTATTATTTTTTTAATATACTGTATAACTGCAACACGCTTTTACTGGGAATTCCTTGTAGGACTATTCTTATACTAGGGAAACAGGACCCAAATATAGTAATATGCTTTCTACATCCAACCAATTAAAAAAAGGGAAGGCTCATTTCAAAGATGGGGAGGAGGATTGGGTAATTCCTTAATTATGGCTGCATTGTTTGTAGCAGTACGTAGTTTCAGATTTCTTTGCATTTTCAATAGAAATTTTCTGCAGTTTATATGCCTCTGCAAAATGGCTCTCTGCTGACTAGTGCCATATATAGACTTGATTTGGGAACAATTTTCATACTGTTTTAAAATATCTATTCATAGTTCCATGCTACAAAATTTTACAGTCTTATTTATAAGATTGTAAATCAATAACTTTTTTTAAGATATGGACTGGGAAGCTTGTTCACAAAAAAAAATAAAATAGAACCTTATGCATAAAAATAGTATTTTAATAGTCTTTGCTTTGTAGTGCAGAATAATAGGGGCTTTCAGCACTTTAATTTTTAATAAAAATGACACATTTTTGTTTTAGGGGCTTCTGCCTGGATAGTGGTTTGGGGATCAAAAATTTCACAGAGCATTTTGCAAGTGGATTTGGAGAATACATGTGACTGTGCACTGCACAGACTGCTTAGGCCAGTGATAGAACAATTACATAGGTCTTATTTGAAACAAATGAGTTATTATATTCAATTGGGTCAGGATTCATGTTTTAATAAATCTTTAATTACAGTAACTTTTCATTTAATCTAGTGAATTCTAAGCAAGTTAAGAATTTTTGAGAGTTGGAATCAGAAATAAAGAATATGCTTGTCTGCCATTCTGCTTAAGGCCACACAGGTTGAACTCATTTTGAGCAGCGTGGAAGCCAGGAACATATCTCCTGAACAGTGCACTGAGACTTGATTATATTTATGTATGTTTAAAATAATTTTTCTACATTGAATTATATATAGAATTTTACATAAATATACATTAAAATTATTATTAATGATAATCTGGAAGTTCTTATTTCCCCTTTTTCAGAAATAATAAAAGAACCCTGACAATACCGTTCCTCCCTCCCCAGCATAATACTGAGAGCATTTTTGAGGTTTTTTGGTTGTTGTTTTTTTTGGTATTTTTTTCCCTGGCAAACTTTTCTACCACAAACCTGTGAGTTCACAAACTATTTTGTGCAATATCCAGCCAAAACTCTTCCAGTCACAAGCAGCTAAGGTCAAGATTTCTGTTTCTGGTCATGTATGGCTCTGGCCAGATTCCTCTTGAATCACAGTATGTTGCTGTTAGGTACAGGCACCTTGAGAAGAGATAAAAATGAGTTCTCATGCATGCCTTCATATGACATTTTTAGCATTATTTTCTGCTTCAACACCACTTTGAGAAACATCTCTGCTAGCCACAGCCAAACCTCATCTCCTCTGGAACAACATCCTTATGAGTATTATTAATTAATATTCAGTACACACACATAGCACAGTCTTTATTATCCACAGAAATTCCATTCTCTTTGGGATGGAAACAAGGTGCAACTAATAACTTGCATGGAAACTGCATGACAGTAGAATGAAACTGAGGAAACTGCTGGTTTTTGTGAACAAATAGGCAATACTTCCACTTTGCTGGAGGTCGTTGTCTTTTTATTGAGCATAAATATGTAAAGTCCTTTCAATTGCACCTGTAGCTGGTCAAATTTTGCTTACTTGTTTTGGTTTAGTTTAATTTGTCATTTGGAAAGTTGTTTTGTTGGATTTATGGTTGCAAGTCATAATTGACAATTTTTCAAAATTTCTCCTAAAATATCAAAAGCTGAAAATCCTTATTTGCAAACAACAAAGAGAAAAAAACATGCACTGCAAGCTTCTCTCTAGGGTCCAGCAGCAGTTGCCCACAGTCTCACCACAGCCCATGCATAAGCCATGACAAACAAGTGATGGGGACAATTCAAAGGGTGGCAGATGTGGTCCCCATTTTGCTCAACAGCTTCCAAATCTACATTTTTCCCCAGGTCTGGGGCAGTTCTTACACCAAAACTGCTGTAATGAATAGTAGCACTGGGAGCTCTGTAGCCAGGAGGTCCTTCTCAGAGGAGGTTAATCCAAATCCTGTCGGGATGTGGGGCCATGTCCCAGGGAAGCCCCCATTAGCAATCATTGCAGGAAGCTGAGCTCTCCAGAAACTGAGTTCACCCACTTCCAGCAGAATCTTTCTAAAAAAGAAAACATTTCCTTTTAACTACTTGCTTTTGGCACATCAGGATTTTTGAGGTAAAACATTTCCAAACTGTAAATCCGTCAGATAATTCCTCAGTTCCAAGTTCCTCAATAACCAAGAGATATGATATGACTGTGGCTGGGAAGTGAAGTTAAAAGAACATCACTACCTATTGCCTTTCCTGCATACTTCCATGGCATACCTATTTTTCCTTGGATGACTCCCAAATTCAGAAAATTCTCTCTGTTTAGTAAAATCCAGTGTCTAAGCTGCTCAAGAAACTAGGAGTGCAGGTCAGAACCATTACTATTTCTTCTAAGTAAGATATTATTTTTTACAAGAGAAAAAAAAATTAGGCTCATCTCTGAAACTAAGAAATGTATTTATTGCTCCGAATTTTGAGGCAATATATTGTGCCTCAATATATTTTGAGATTACATATAAGGTTGTTCTGGAGTTTTACTGGAGATTGATACAATGCCAGAATACACTACATTCTCATTTTTAAGTGAATGACCACTGCATAGAGCTGCCAACCAAGAATTTCCCTTATGATAATAACAAATTTGCCAGGATAACTCTAGTAAAAAATGATGCTGATAAATACATCAGTTTAAAGATAACCAATACAGCATGTCCATTGTTCACACATGATTTGATTTTTATGTTTTCCTTGCTCACCTTCTTCTTCCAATGAGGTACTTTAGTCTTTTTTGTGCTTTGGAAATAGAATACTCTATAATTAAATTATGAGTACATATGCAATGATGTTGGTCAGCTTTATACACTGGACACACACAAGGGCAGGTTTTGGCTCTAGAGAAATGGGGACGTAGCATTTTTTTCAAATTATATAATAGCTTTCTTCATGCATCCTATTCCAAATTATCTCCATAGAATAAAAAAAAAAAAAAAAGTATGTCCATTTTTCATTGATTTATTCTCTTAGAAATATCATCCCATTCCTGTTAACACGGTGTTAGTCCTAGCTTTCTGTGATTTCTCTCAGTTGTGCCTGGATTTGCATTTCACTTGTTTGCCCTGTTCTTTCAATGGTGGTGTAAAATTTAAGAATAATTTCTTCTTCATATATGATTTGCATGTTTTGTTCACTGCATGGGAAAAAAACAAGTACAAGTTTCCTTGTCTCCAGTTTCATAACAGAGTAAAAAACATATTTCTTTCTTCCCAATTCCCCTGCTGTACTGCAGAGTCGGAAACATTGCTACAGACATTTGTGTGCAGCGTTGTGGAAAACAATGAGCAGAAACCCCAGCTGTGAAGTGGGAAAGTATGAGCAGGTAGAAAAGCAACCCATAATTATCTCCATGATATCCCTGCTCTGACAATGCTGTTGGTCCTTTTTTTCTTCTTTTTGAGTAGCATATACCACAGAGGTAGAAAATGTAGCAGTTAAATCACTGTAGAGGATAACCTGACGACCGCATACTATTAGAAGGACACAAGCCTTCAGGTAAAGGACTACTAGAAGGACACAGGCTTCAGGTAAAGGCGTAGTTTCACCTTTTCCAGTCCATGTTGGTTTAAAACTTTCAAGATTTACTTGTAGGTTTGGATAAGTACCTACTAAACTCCACCTTTTAAAACAGATAATTTTCACTACTATTTTTGCCTGCATTGACAAGTTATGAATCATAGAATCATAGAATTACAGAATAGTTAGGGTTGGAAAGGACCTTAAGATCATCAAGCTCCAACCCCCCTGCCATGGGCAGGGACAACTCACACTAAACCATATCACCCAAGGCTTAGTCCAACCTGGTCTTGAACATTGCCAGGGATGGAGCATTCACAACCTCCCTGGGCAACACATTCCAGTGCCTCACCACCCTAACAGGAAAGAATTTCCTCCTTATAACCAATCTAAACTTCCCCTGTTTAAGTTTTAACCCATTACTGCTTGTCCTACCACTACAGTCCCTAATGAAGAGTCCCTCCCCAGCATCCCTATAGGTCCCCTTCAGATACTGGAAGGCTGCTATGAGGTCTCCACACAGTCTTCTCCAGGCTGAACAGCCCCAACTTTCTCAGCCTATCTTCCTAAGGGAAGTGCTCCAGTCTCCTGATCAAACTCATGGATCTTCTCTGGACTTGTTCCAACAGTTCCATGTCCTTTTTATGTTGAGAACACCAGAACTGCACACAACACTCCAGGTGAGGTCTCACAAGAGCAGAGTAGAGGGGCAGGATCACCTCCTTCAACCTGCTGGTCACACTCCTTTTGATGCAGCCCAGGATACAGTTGGCTCATGTTCATCTTCTCATCAACCAACACCCTTAAGTCCTTCTCCACAGGGCTGCTCTGAATCTCATACCTGCCCAACCTGTAGCTGTGCCTGGGATTGCTCCCACCCAGGTGTAGGACCTTGCACTTGGCATGCTTAAACTTCATGAGGTTGGCATCAGCCCACCTCACAAGCGTGTCAAGGTCCCTCTGGATGGCATCCCTTCCCTCCAGCGTATCAACCGAAACACACAGCTTGGTGTCATCAGCAAACTTGCTGAGGGCACACTCAATCCCACTGTCCATGTCACCGACAAAGATGTTAAACAAGACCGGTCCCAACACCGATCCCTGAGGGACACCACTCATTACTGGTCTCCAGCTGGATATTGAGCCATTGACCATAACTCTTTGTGTGCGGCCACCCAGCCAGTTCTTTATCCACCGAGTGGTCCATCCATCAAATTGATGTCCCTCCAGTTTAGAGACAAGGATGTCACGTGGGACAGTGTTGAACACTTTACAGAAGTCCAGGTAGATAACATCAACTGCTCTACCCCTGTCCACCAGTTCTGTAGCCCCATCATAGAAAGCCACCAAATTGGTCAGGCAAGATTTCCCCTTAGTGAAGCCATGCTGGCTGTCACCAAGCACTTTGTTGTTTTTCATGTGCCTTAGCATGCCTTCCAGGAGAATCTGCTCCAAGACTTTGCCAGGCACAGATGTGAGACTGACTGCTCTGTAATTCCCCGGGTCATCCATTTTCCCCTTCTTGAAAATGGGGGTTATATTTCCCTTTTTCCAGTTGTCGGGAACTTCACTTGACTGCCATGATTTCTCAAATATGATGGCCAGTGGCTTAGCAACTTCATTCGCCAGCTCCTTCAGGACCCGTGAATAGATCTCATCAGGACCCATGGACTTGTGCATGTCCAGATTTTTAGGATGGTCTTGAACCAGTTCCTCTCCTACAGTGGGCCCAAGGTCTTCATTCTCACAGTCCCTGAGTCTGCCTTCCAAGACTTGGGTGGTGTGGTCAGATCCAAAAGTTCTTAAATTTCAAGTGTAGGCAGACGTGACAGACAAACTGACTCAAAGGATGAGCTCCATGGTGGGGTTAATACCAGTTGGTTTTACTCTCCACTTGCAACTTCATAGAATCATAGAATTACAGAACAGTTAGGGTTGAAAGGACCTTAAGATCATCTAGTTCCAATCCTCCTGCTATGGGCAGGATAACTTCCACTGAACCAAGCCACCTAAGACTCCATCCAACCTGCCCTTGAGTACTGCCAGGGATGGAGCATAATCAACTTGTTTGGGCAACCTGTTCCAGTGCTTCACTATCGTCATAGTAAAGAACTTCTTCCTTATATCTAACCTAAACTTCCCCTCTTTAAGTTTAAACCCATTACCCCTTGTCCTATCACTAAAGCCCCTAAAGAATAGTCCATGCCCAGCATCCTTATAGGCCCCCTTCAGTTACTGGAAGGCTCCTATGAGGTCTCCACGCAGTCTTCTCTTCTCCAGGCTGAACAGCCCCAACTTTCTCAGCCTGTCTTCATACGGGAGGTGCTCCAGTCCCATGATCATCCTTGTGGCCTTCCCCTGGACTTGTTCCAGCAGTTCCATGTCCTTTTTATGTTGAAGGCATCAGAACTGCATACAACACTGCAAGTGAGGTCTCACGAGAGCAGAGCAGAGGGGCAGGATCACCTCCTTCAACCTGCTGTTTCACCCTCTCTCTCCATGTAAGTGCTACAGCACACACTGAAAACTTCACTAAGTCAATGATAACACAAGGGTTTAGAAAAATTACATCGCAGGTTGAACAAAAAAACCACAGCAAACATAGAGGTACCAAAGGTATTATGGAAGTGTCCCCTGCCTATATTCAGAATTTTGCTGGGTCTTTGGCAGGGATACATTGCCAATTGCTCATTTTAAAAAATGTTTAAAAAGGAGGAAAGAGCATAAATATGAAAACAAGATTCAGTTGCTGAAGCAAAGCCACAAATACCACTAAAAAAATTGCCTGATTCCTCTTCCCACTTATAAACATTCAGCAGTCAGTCTGAGCAGAGAACAATTTCACTAATTGGGGTTTCAGGGTCTTTCCCAGGGGTTATTAGTTGTTAGCAACAAAACTCAGGTGAGAGCCTGCTCCAAACAGTACTCCCTTGCTGCTGAATTACAACCCAGTAACATAACCCACAGCATTATACTACTCCTCTTGATCCTTATTACTGAAAACTTAGCATTCACATCCCAGTTGTCTGGTCTTTAATAAGAAATAAAGTTGTTTATTTTATACCTATTTAACTTGTCATTTAATATTTGTAGAATGCCATCAATCTTTGCCTCAGTACAGTGACCTCATTTTAATTGTTGGGACTCTAAATTCTGTACAGATGTTATTACTACGAATTTAACTTTACATAGCAAGAAATTCAGTACTGCCATATGCTGTCTTTTATGAGCTTGCAGCTGGTAATGAATATCCATGACTAATGCTTTTCACCCAGGTAGGCCCATGATTATGGCAGGTAAACATTTTACTAAACTTCATTGCAGCACTTTGAGTAATTTTATCAACAACTAAAGCAAACATATCCTCTGCCTCTGAATCGATATAAAAAATCACTTAGATCCTTTTGATATGTGTCCACATAGAATCATAGAATTGTTAGAGTTAGAAAGGACCTTAAGATCACCTAGTTCCAACTCTGATGAATCAGAAAAAAAAAAAAATTATTTATAGATCGCACATCATAGTGTATAAGATGATTTTTCCCTGACACCATTTTTATATTTTGGTAATGGTTTGTTGTTATGTTTTGGGTGATGTTTTTTTGTTAAATAAATCAGGACAAAACTCTTTGAAGGAATTAGCCCAGGAATTATAGTAGGAATTAGCCAGGTGCTAGAATTCAAATACATCTATTAAGTCTGTGGTTTCAAACATTTTAAACAATTGCTATAAAACAGTAGGGAATGCCTATTTTTAAGTAACTCAATCTATATTAATCCTCAAGGATACGTACCATATATTAGTCACTGTTCAAATTAATTTTGAGAAATACAACCAGCCTTATCAGATAGGAAATTTAAAACTGAAAATTTAACCTCAAAAAAGTAGAGAAGTGAATTAATTGTGCAGTCTAAGTAGCTACTGACTCACCAAAATGTGGAGAGGACCTCTGCCTGCAGAAAAGAGCTAAGATATGGACTGTGTATTGACTGTGTAGTCTACAGGGCTGGTGATGGTCACAGTGACAAGGGAACCAAGGAAATGTAAGGTGTCTAAGGTTGAAAGAGTTGTTGCAAGATCTTGTTAAAGTTTAAATGAAGGTAATCTGGCTTCAACAGCCTGCTGACATACTGAAATCCAGAAATGGATCTTCCTCTGGGAGGAAGACAAGATACCATTAGCCTGAAAATTAATTCAATTAATATTAAATAATACACATTTACATAATAACTGTACGTGCTTTCTTTCTAGAGTATGGACTTGCATCCTATTCTGTGCTGGGAAAGTCCAGCACCATGGAAGGCAGGAGCCAGTGTGACAGCAGGAAGTCTGCCCTTCTCCTGGGATTATTTATTAGGCCAGTGATGAGTAGCTAACTTTTTCCAAGGGTTTTTAAAGTAAAGTAACTCAAAAAATATTGACTATTCTCTTGTAGATATTTTTAGTGGGTAATTAGATATGAAAAGCAAAGCAGTAACTAGCAAATTACAAGGCCTGAATGTTGGTTTTAACCCACTCAATATTAGCCTGCTGACATATGAGTATGCTACAGGTGACTTACCAGGGCAGATGAAGGTCATATCCTACACTGTATTGTGACTGTCATAATATCTACAAGTAAAATCAATGATACGTCTTGCTAGAAAACCACACTGACAACCAAAAGTATTAAAATTCTTTACCATTGACCATTTTCCATGGAGCAACTGAATATTAACTAACATGGTAAAACAAGAGCACAGTGAGGTAATAGTTTGTGTTTCCTTTAATCAGTAAGAGATCAAAAGTGAGGAGAGAGTAAATACTTGATAGTAGTAATATGTGAGTCCATTTATTCAGCACTGAATAACATTGTTCTTCTCAAATATTAATTAAAAAAGACCTAAGAAATAACAAAGGAATACTAGTCCTGCATAATTTTTTTTTTGTCAGCATTGCAGGAAATGTATCAGATGATCCAATTACTGCCTCTTTAGAGTGTGCTGAGTGTTAGGAAAGAGGTGCTCACCTCACCGTACAATTAACCAATCTCAACCTTGCATGCTCAATGAAGTAACACCAAATAAAACTGCTATGAGGTGAGAGTGAAGTTTTCTGGGCATGAATCTCCCCTCTTCTTCTCATGTAGTCATGTTCACTCCTCAAAGTGAAAGTAATATTTGCCAAGACGATAACAGAGGCTGAGTCCTCACACCCAACTGATGAACAGCCAAACCCTCTCCGGTTAACCTGATCTATAGTCCATGCAGGCTTTTTCATTCATTTTGGGAAGAAATTTGAGACTTTTTCACCTCTACATAGGACAAACAGAGCTCAGACTTATGATGACCAGTGACAGATCCCCCCTAGGTCATTCTTAGTTACTATTATGAAGATAGCATGAAGATAGGCTAGTATGAAGTGTGACATACTTGATAGACGAGTATGAAGATAGGCTGGGAAAGTTGGGGCTGTTCAGCCTGGAGAAGAGAAGGCTGTGTGGAGACCTCATGGCAGCCTTCCAGTATCTGAAGGGGGCCTATAGGGATGCTGGGGAGAGACTCTTCATTAGGGACTGTAGTGATGGGAGAAGGCATATCGGGTTAAAACTTAAACAAGGGAAGTTTAGATTGGATAAGGAAGAAATTTTTTACAGAAAGGCTGGTGAAGCAATGGAATGGGTTACCCAGGCCCTGGCAGTGTTCAAGGCCAGGCTGGACAGAGACTTGGGCGACATAATTTAGTGTGAGATGTCCCTGCCCATAGCAGGGGGGTTGGAACTAGAGGATCTTAAGGTCCTTTCCAACCCTAACTATTCTATGATACTATGATTCTATTAGCACCACAGTTTTGGAAAACCACTATGCCAGAAAAGAGTTACCAACATAGCACCAGAGATTTCACTACAGCTACTAAAAAGCCATCCTTGCTGTATTCAGGTATTCTTTCACTGAATTATATCAATTAACATTTGGGTCTAGCCTCTTTTTTTTTTTTTTTTCTGCCTCAGGTACTGCAATTTCAATGTCTGTTTTGTTTTATTGTAATTTCAAATTTTTATGTTACTGCTGTTTTGTTTTCATTGAAAGATATATATTTATTCTCAATTAATTTATTTTCAGAGTTAATAGTCCTAACTATAAAGACCTAACAGTCAATTATACCAAAATCGGCCATTGAGATGAGAGATGTTTATGCAGTACTTCTGCTAACACAGTTTGAGTTTAGCGCAAGAGGAATTTATGCAGGACTCTGGCACCACAGCTATGCTTCAGAAGACATTTTCTGATTTTGGCTGAAGCAAATAGTGAAACAGATTTTTATCTGAAGCTCTAAAATCTGGAAAGCATAATAAAAAGGTACAACCCCCTTATCAAATTCCATTTCCTGCTTTGTATTTACTGGATTTATCCTAAACCGAATTCTGCAGTCTTTCCTGAAGACCCTATTATCCTCTTCCATGTTTTTTTTCATTTAAAGAACAAAAAACATAAAAGTTCTCTCCTACGTTTTTACTGGTGTGGGGCGAATGGTGAATTTGCTGTTCCTCTGCAGCTGACAGAGCTTTTGGCATCTAAAATAGAGAAGCCAGAGTCTCAACTTTACTCTTGCCTATGACATTTCCCTTGGCCTCCATTTCTAGAGATGCACACAGGAGATACCACCACATCAATTAACCTCAGTTTAGGTGAAAAAATGGGACAAATGCCACACCTGCAGGACAGGAGAAATGCCCCCTTCTGCAGGAAAGAGCTTTAAGTATTTTCCAGATTCTGGTGGGACATACACACAGAAAAGAAGAAAGCAGTTGTCCTCTTTATACATAATTTTTCACCCAGATACATATATAGATATAAATCAAGATCGTAATATTATAAATAAATACATTTACATAATATATATCAATAGCATTGAAAACACTGCTTTACCCTGTCTCCTGGAATGAGGTGGGGGAAGGCATCGGTGTCATATGGACACAGATTCCAGAAAATGTCTTGAAAGAAAAGCTAGCAGAGATCTCTGCTGTTCCCATTTCAGGTTAAAGTCCTTTGACCTGAGTGAAAGTTTCATCTGAACTAGGGACTCCAAGATGAGATTCGGCAAAGAATTTCTTGCCCATTATTTCAACTAGAAGCAGAAGAGCCAGAGAGATACATGAAAAAGTAGGAAAATATTTATGAACTGTGATCTATCATAAACTTGTTAAATTTCATTCTACCCAATTTCATTCCTCTACAAGCAGGAGGCAACGAGGAGAAGATACATCTCAGTTTGTTAGCTGATAATTTTTAGCCATTAATGTAACCTTGTAAAAAAGACAACATGATCTCAGGGTGCATCAGGTGAATTATTTCCAGAATGAAATGGAAATGTCATGGTAGAGAGGGTTGGCAGGTCCTGCTCTGAAATACATAGTGAAGTTTAGCTGAATAAAACTGGTTCATTGTTAGTGAACGTAAACATCAGGGAGGAGAAAACATTATCTGAGCTAAAGAGCAATCTGGAGAGAAAAGAGTAAGAAAAGGAAAAAGAATGTCAGTATAAAGTAGTCACATGTTTGCAGTGCAAAGTCGAGAGAAGGTCTTCAAACAGAAAGCTGAAGCTGTCAGGAAACCTAATTTGTCTCAAGTTATAACTAGCTAAATTTTCAAAAGTGATAACTGAAGTGTGGCAGCAAGTAGGAGGACCTGAAGACCAGAGGTTCCCTTCCAGCCTTGTTTCTATGTCCCTACCCAGCCAGTTTTGCTGATCCCTGCTAAATACACTGCACAGCTACTAGCAGTCCAACAGTAACTTCTGCTCTTTGACACAAAACATATCACAGACAGAAGCATAGAAAAAAAGAGAAAACACCAATAAATCTAAGGTACCAAAAAGTTAGAGTTGCTGGTTAGTAAGTAGTACTATGTCTGCTGCAGCTCCTATGCTCCCAGCAGCTCGGTGCACATCTACTGAGGCAGCTAAAGAAACAGGAACTGGAGTGTTGCTCTTATGAGTCACTCTGGAAACCTTTACATATTCAGAAATAAAACAAAGACAACAACAACAAGGAAAAAAAAGTGTCAAAATTATCTTAGAAAAGCATGTTATGTTTCTTAAATATACAACAAAACACAACTGACCTCGAGATAATTATCCTCTGTTTTATTAATTTAGATCACTTTTCAGTACTGTAATCATGGCATTAGGATTGCAATTCCTGGCTCCAAAAGAAGTAACCATCTAACTATAAACTTCTGGTTTCCCAGTGTATTTTGTCTGAGTCCCTTTGACGGAGACAACCAGAGTTCAGTGGGTCTGAGCCTACCACTGAAACCAATGGCAAGAGACTTAAGTTTCCTTGTCCATATTGTGTCCAAAGGAGACTCATTTTCTTCTCAGCACTGCAATTTCTAACAGATGTTCAGGCAGCTGAGATCTACCTAATGAAATGAACTGGAGAGCTGTGTCAAGAAAAAAGTGTGGACAGTCTGTGTTACCCACTGAGTTATCAGCTGCATTTCAGTTGGTACTCTCAGGGGCTTCTCTGTTTCTGGTATTTCCTTTTGTATCCTAAGAAAAAAAAAATTGTAGGGGAGAGAGGAGAAGTTTCTCCCTTTGACCTATAGGTTGAAAGGAATTTGAATAATAAATCATGGAAATCATTCTTCTACAGGTCTTCATAAGGCCACCACAATGAGTCCCATGATCAGACTGCTTCTTAGTTTAGATTTTGTACCTTACTGATCAATATCCTAGAGGATGAGAGCTCAAAACCTTTGGTTTCAGCCTATTATAGCTAGAACAGGGTTAAGGTATGGGAATTTCAGTTGTTTTCTTTTCATAACTTTTTGCAATATGTTATGTTTTATTTTCACTGTTGCTGGAGCCAGGAAAGTTACATCTGTCATGAGTAACTTCTGCAAAAAATATGATAGTGGAGACCAAAGAATAACAAAAATGCTTTTACACTGAGAAGCCTCTCCCTATAATAACAGCATTTATCAATAATCGTAATAGCAAGTGGCAGCAAGACTTAAGTGTCCTTAAACTACCTTTATGCCTCTCTACAGTTATATTGTCCCATTCCGCAAAGTTAAGAAGGATGTGTAGACTAGAACTCCCATGGACCTTAAAAAGATGATTATTTTTATTATATTTTAGGAATAGGATTGCAAATATAATATGATGCTTCAGAACCCTTTATAGGTTATTTTTTAGCTCTCCATTTGCTGTGTTTCCTTAGGTTAAACCAGTAGCAGCTTTAATTGCACTTACAAGGAATGTTGTTAAAATGGGCACAAAGTTCTAAACTCAATGTTTTCTTCATTATTTTGCAACTTTGGGAGCCTGCCAACATCTTAGCAAGATTTAGTATGCATTTACCTGGAAAGAATGAGGGACTTAATATTTCATTTCAGCTTTGCAAGGTTTTTTCCTCCCTACCTCCACCAAAAAAATGGGCAAGCAGAGGAATTAGAAGCATAGTTAAAGGACAAGGCCAATCCCTCTGACATTGGTACAGATCAACACACTCAACAAGCTTCTGGGGAGCTCTCCTTGAGAGCAAGAGCAACTCCATCACAAGTGACTGCATCTTTGTGGGTAGCTGCCCCTCCACTCTCTGAATTTGGGTGTACAAGTGATATTTTTACCTGCTCTTCCACCTAAGATCAATTTGCTACATGAGAAGTTTGTCACGTTTGGACTTGGACATGTGAACAGTAAAGGCCAAGCTAATAACCTTACCTGCAGTACCTTAAAGCCAGGTCTGTGTTTAACTCCTGTTTTAGACCTTTAATACAGAAAACAATCCTCATACAGCTTTTACTTAATGCTTGGAGTTAGTTGCTTGGCAGGCAACTAATAGAATTTTAGTAAATATATACATTAACTATTTTAATGTAAAATAACAATCTCAAAAAGGGATGGAAATAGAGAATGCCACCACCTACACTTCACCAGAGTCACTGCCCCACAGGTACCTTAGCAAGTCACGCTTCTTGCTTTTGCTCTGTGCCTGGGGCTGCTCCAACAAGGATTTGACTACACCTACATAAATCAAATGCTTCCATTCAACTGGGTTAAAACAAGGGGTCTGTAGGGCTGTGTACCCTCCAGAAAATCATGACATTGAAGCTGGGTTTGTCATCAGTGGGGATGGTACTTACACAGTGCAGATGATGCATGGAATCAGGGTGGCTCCTGCCTGCTGTAAGGCTCGAGACCCTAACATCCTGCCTGGGGGTGAGGAGATACCCACTGCAGTGTCAAGGGATGGATGCCTCCTCCATAGGGATGCTTTAGCTGATGAATAAAAATGTTTTCATGGTTAGATTCCTGGAGCTGTGATTCCCCTGTTTGCAATGTCTAGCTTTCTCCATACAGCCTTCAAAGACTTGCTAACTCCTATCTCAAGCTTCAGTAATCTACCAGGCCTACAATTATAGTGTAGCTATATCAAAGCCTTTTTGCAGATCCGGTCTTCTTTCTGCAGCCTCCTCACTGACAGGATTAAGCTATTTGGGAAATGAAGTATTATTCGCTGTGTATAAGGGTGTCAGACACCCGTCCCAATAAAAGCAGTGTCTTGGTATGTTTTGGTTTAATATTCTTATGTCAGTGACAGTGGTAAGAAATGGAAAAAAGTAAAATCCCTGTGAGGTGTGTAAAACAAGCATGGACAAGGCAATAGGAATGTGACAGTAGGAACTGGCAGTGTATCAGCACAGGGGCTGGCATGGCTGGCACCAGGGCTGGCAGGAAACATCCCTACAGAGCTGAAGTGAATTCCTGATCTGAAGAGTTAAATTTTGCTCCTTGCCTCAGTGGTATAAATCCGTAGCATTTTGACTGAATCCCATAAAAGTAAATCAGTGTAAGTGAGGCCAGACTGTGGCCTAGCAATTCTGCAGACCAACGCAGAGAAAAAGAGACTGTGATACCAGTTAGCAGCAGTTCCCACCACACTCGTCACAGAATAGCATAGAGTCAGCCAGGGACCAGCTGGGAGGGAGCCAGATGGGCAATGAAAGGGGCACAGTGCACTCCTCAAAAAATAGTTTTTTAATTGTAGGAAATTTTGCAAGACATCCCTGACATAAAGTTTAAATTATTTTCATTTCTGCTCAAACAGCAAAAATGTAAATGCTGCCGTTTGCACAGAGAGGGTTTTTTTAAGTTGTTGCAAGGCTGCACTTAAAAGGGGGCTGGTATTAATCATCTCTAGGTAGGGCAAGTTTAAAGGGGCATATAAACCAATTATTTGTAGCAGCTGATGGGCAGTGGTCTATTTTGCTGGCTGGTGCTTTTTCAGAGTGGGTATCAAATGGGTCCACGTGGCATGAACAGAACATAGCTCCAGATGGGAGAGCAGTTCCCATCTTTTGCAGAGTAAATCTGCTGTTTGAGACTATATTAGATGACTGAAATTTTATACATATGACTTTGTTGGAGCTGGGATCTTTTCCTTTGAAAATGTGCTACAATAATAATTGCATTTACCAGTTGCCAGCCCTTCTCACAAAACTTTTTTTTTTTGCGTTCGGATTGTGAAATTAATTGTCTCTAGCTAATATAATTAAAAACAAACGTCTGATTTCAGCAGAGAGAAAGGGGAAGGGAGAAAAAAAAAAAAGCAAACTGCAGCCCTGATTTTCTATTGACAACAAGAAAGCTCTGCCATCCCTGAACTGTTTAATTATTGAAATGAACTGTAACAGTACACTGGATTGTTGCCGAGGTCACCGAGTAGTACTGGATGTCAAGAGGAAAGCAGCAGCTCTGAGAGCCCTCCAACGCCCCAGGCTCCATCCAAAAACCCACACACTTTTTCTCAAGCATTCAGGCTCTGATAGGTAGCCTGATAGCATGGACGATTTGCTAGTATTACAGAGGTCCAACGGTGCTTGCTTGTTTTAAGACAAGCCAAACTATGCTCTAGTGACCACCGTGACGCTGTGATTCCCATGCCCTATCGCATTCCTCTTTCTCAGATCCCAGGCATTTTTTTTTTCCCCTACGTGCAGTCCAGGATGTAGACAAATGAATTCCAAGTGACCTATGTGGGGGTGGACTCTTTGGAAACAAACAACAAAAATAAGATATCTCCTGTCCTCACTTTTTCATTTACTTGTTCCCTGGATACAGTTTATTCGTGGCAATGAAATACACATTGTGTCTCTGGAGCTAGATCCAGCAGCAACATCTTTACTATCCCCTAACATTTGCTAGTTTAGGTTGTTGGATGTTTTTTTTTTATTCCTTCTTTCCTTTCCTTTCTTTTTTTTTTTTTTCTTTTTTTTCTTTATTTCCTATTTCAGCCTTTACAAAAAAGATCTTGTTTACTATTATCAGATCCTTTGGAAGTCAGTCTGCCCTTTAAAGGCTATCATATCAAGGCTTGTTATTGATTTAAATGATGGTTTTATTCCTAGAAAAAGTTTAGGAAATTGGAATTTAAAAAAAAAAAAAAGTGCTTGTACATATCTGCACTGGAAGGAGGACCTGCTGTGTAAATATCTCTGTGTTTGCAAGGAAAGGGAAAAACTTCTTTTGAAACTTTCAATGTGAAGAAAATCCTGTAGATACAAAACCTGCTAAAAAGAAATAAAATTGCAGTTGGGGAACAGACAATAAACATTTGAGATTGCTTTATGGCACACTGTTAGAGGCAACTATCTTGCTTAAGTAGGCATAATGTTTTTCATGGTATATATTTAAGTTTTTTTTATGGTTTGAATCAACAGGAGCAAACCATTGCTCTTGAAGTAGGGCAGAAATAATTTCTGCCAGACCAATGATAGGTAGCAAAAAAGTAATTTAAAAATGGTCTGAGAAATCCACTGCATGGTAAGGCATAATCAGCCTCCAGCCTACCCTATGCTCTTGTTGTGTACTGCAAACACAGCCCATGAAAGGGAAAAGCAAGAAGGGACCCTTGGGACCAGTTCTGGCCCTGCAGGCACTGGTGTAGCTGCACTGGTATCTGAGACTTCTACTGGGGCATCTATGGACGTGTAGACCTGAAATCTGGAGAGAGCAGCACCTCGTGCAGATGGTGCTGGGAAGATGTTTCTGCTGTCAGACATCTGCACCTTTCCCACTGCCGGCGTGCTCGAAGCGTTAACGAGCCAACTGGCAGCAGCCTTTTGCTCCTGCTAAGAGTACAAGCCTGTCTTCCTCACTCAAGGCAGTGCCTGATTTTAGGGACATACATCAGACCATTGGTGCCACCACAACCTCTTCATGGACTTCAGCCATTCTCCAGAGCAGCTCTCGAGGACAGCAAGCTATGGGGTGACATTTCCTCCAAGGCTGCCAACTCCTGCAAGCTTGGAACAATGGAACAAAGAATAACGGGAAAAGGACAGTCCACAATAATGCATCCAGCATTGTCCTGGATTCCCTTTGGCTTCATTAAAGTTAGTGACGTCCTTCAGTCCTGGGTGCACCAGATCTCTCCTGCTGCTGCACAAAGCAGAACACAGCGCTACAGAACCCCGCCCAGCAAACAACTCTCAGCACTTCTGCTCTGCCCCTCACTGGCATGATCAACTTCACAACTCCAGGGCCCAAGTTCTGCATGGGAAAATCATGCTGCAGCTGCCCTGTCCCTTGTCCCCTTCCCATTCCTTTTGTCTCAGGGTCTTTGGTCAAGAGTGGGGACACATGCCTGCAAGCTTGCTGCTAGCAGGACTTACAGCTTGTAGATATCTAGCTGTCAAAAGGAAATCAGATCAACCTGATTTTTATTATTCCCCATAGGGTAGCAACTGTCCTGTTTCCCAGTTTACTTTTACCTCCTTGGAAACATTCACCATTTATCCCAGATGCTCCCACCAGTGATTTGGCCCTCATTGGCACAGGGGGAACAAAGCCTTCCCTGGAATATTCACAGTTCCCACAGAGACATGAGAAGCTAATCTTTTTGTAAATTATGTGCATTGAAGTAAGTAATTTAACAGCTTATTCCCCCAGGTAGCCAGTGACCACTGTATGTCCCTGTTACTTAGTTTGACACTTAACTTTTCAAAGGCTGTTAGTTATTTTAGATTAAATTGTGTATCTTAAAAATTAGTAAGGAATTTCCTTCTGGTTAATTTTTTTTTTAATTGCTAGTTTTTCCACGCGTTTCCAGTGGTCATCTCATCTGCTAAATTTGTTCATCCTTTTCAGTGCATCGCTTTGTGAGTCAGAGTTGGAGGGAGAAAGGAAGTGGAGGAGGAAGGGTTGCTAAGAAATTGGAAAACATTATCTAAGTAGGTAAGATTAAGTATTTGTGTCATAGTTTACAATTATAATAAAATAAATCCAGAAATTATTCAATGTATGAGAGCATGTACATTAGAAAAAATATTCCTATAACAGATAACCATATTCTGAACACTAAAATGTTTGTAATTTGTCAGGTTTTCCTTTAATTAAAACTATGAGTATAGTTCATGCTCTGTTTGATTCAATGTCAACATTTTGGATGGGGGCTGAAACTGATTTCCTCTTAAATCTGTTGCATTTCTCAGGACAACTGATGGAGTGTGCCTTAAGACTAAGCTCTTGAACCCATGAGGTTTGCTTGTTTCAAGATTAGTAAATCAACAGATATTAGAGTAATAGCCCTAATAAGACTCAGGACTTCTAACACATCTGTAAATGCCCGTTACCAAAACTGCATCAATTTTTCCTCCTAGACAACTCATTTTAATTCACTGCATCATTACCAAGTTGGTCCACTGTAAAATGAATTAAAATGATGCTAGTTAGAAGTTTCATTCTAAATATTTTTCTCAATGTAACCCATGAAATATTTAAAGGGTTTAAACTACTTTTCTTTTTTTTCTTTTTTAACAACACAAATATCTGCCTGATCTTTCTGTAAAAATTTCTGCTTTTTTTAATAATTTTTATTTGAAACCTTCCTTTGGGAGAATATGTACACTTGCATGAGTTAAGGGTGTGTCTCCCAGAATAATAGTAGGTATTAACCTGCTCCAGCAACATCCTTGCCAGGCCATGTACAACTGGTTTTGACCCTCCCTCAATTATATTAGTCACTCAAAATGTAAGAAGAGTGCTAATTCAAGTCAGTATCCACTAAAAAAGCATCTTCGGTGTTATGGCTCATGCACCACAGGACTCTCAGATGGTCTGTTCTTACCCTTTCTCACCATCTCACTCTGCGGTGGGCAGGTACATGATACCTGTGCATGTTGCAGACCTGGTCTCAAAATCTGCCTAACCAACACAAAATACAAAATGGATTTTGAGGGGGATGGGGGGGGTGGGTGGTGCGCTTGGGAGGGAGTGATTATCAGCGATTTCTGAGAATCTCTCCAACTCATTTTTTTGCCATTCAGCAGAAGCCATTGTAGAAGTTTGATAGGTGAGTTAGAAGCATCAGCCCTCATGCCTAACTCAAGAAGCTCATTCCCCCCCAGTAACTTATGAAAAAGGAGGACAGGGAAAAATTAATTTCAGCAGTCACAAGTGCCGAATATATTTGCTGCAATGTCTGAGGAGGAGAAGGATGCGCCATGCAGGCAGCTGTAGTTCTAGTACCAGCTTGGACACTCTCAGTTAGGTGCTGAAGCAAAGGCCAATGTGTTCCTTGTGTGTAAATGTGAATGAATTGACAATTTTTTTTGCTGCAAAGTGGATGTTCACAGAATATGAAGTTTAATAGGTATTACAGAGTGCATGCCCATGCTTTCATGTCAGGCCCATCTCCCACACCCTCACCACTATGAAGCTGCGTTAAGCCGTATGCGGAGTGAAAATAACCATTACATTTCTTAAAAATGCTAATAACTTATTGTATTTAGTTCCAAGCCTTAGTTTCTTCTACCTTGCCTATTTTAATAATGCTCATGACACTCAATAAAATTAAAACATCAATGAACAAAACAGATCCATATGAAATTTTCCCTAGGGATTAGGAATGGAGAGGAAGCACATGCAGTACAGGAGAATCATGTTCCTAAGTATGCTCAACTTCCCTACTGATAGGGGAGGACAGCAATAATCTAATTTACCTGAAATGCTTCTTGGATCAAATCCTGGGGATGCAGAGGAAAAGACTGAAAAGTGAGAAAGTCCACTCAGAAAAGATGGTAACTTTCAAATGTATATTGTAATCGCCATGGTAGTGAGAAAGAACTCATACTTGATTCCCTGGGAATTACGTCAAGACAAACATGGTGAGAATTACTTTGGAGAGTACGTGAGGAAAAGCACACCATGAGAAAGAAGAGCTGATGCATCTTTAGAGTTTGGTATTCCTCATGCCTCTAACTTCACATGCCCTTTATGCAGTCTTCTATTTTTTATACACTGATAATCTATAGAACTTAATTACACAAAGTTTAAAAAAAATCCTTCTGTAAAACTCATAATGCCTGATATCTGAGTCACAAGCACAGCTAATGTAATCTAACACATATTGTGGGAACCTACTGCACACAGATATTACCAATTAGCACATGATTTTAACAATCAACATTCATGCAATTAATAGAACACTTCATATTCCTTCTAATTTTGAGCTCTGCATGAGCATATGTTATCATGACGGAATGTGGGATCATTTATTTATACTGGAAGCAAGTCTCCACATAGAAAACTAAGATGCTGAAAGTTAGACTGAAAGTGAAAAAGGCTCAGTTCTGCATTGAGAGAAGAATATTTTTGTCTGATTTCTAGAAGTTGAGCTGCTCCCTTACCTTTTTGTTGATTCTTGCTGTTAGTGAACTCCTGGAGAGGAAACTGCCCTGATTACAGCTGGTGAATGCAACCATCGATTAATCAACAATTGGGTAAACACTTCTCTCTAGAACTGAAAACTACAACATAATTAAGACTCCTGAAAAAGAAATAACCATAGTGTCTTGCTTAGGTGGTTTTTTTTGCATTCAGAGTAACAGTAGCTGAGCAGTTCCTTTCCTTAACATGTTCATTATTATACTTTACTGTGGGAAGAATTATTGTTATACTTAAAGGACAGATTAAGAACTAAGGTATAGAGAGATTAAGCCTAGATCCCCAAAGTATTTATTTAGCCACCTATTTATAGAATTCCATAAGATTTGGGTATTTAATACCTTTAGGATCCAGTCCTGTCTATTTTACTTGTGGCAGAGGAAACAAGGAGCTGAACACCTGTTTCCCAGAGGCCCAGTAGCTGCCAGCCTATCTTACTTGCCTTTCTCTTTGCTCATCAGTGGCAATATAAGAGCAATAAAAACTTATTTTAATAATGGAAATCATAGGTGTGTTACTAGCTCATTAAGGAGATGAGATGCTTACTAAGGAGATGTTTTTTACAAGTAGACTGCAAGGAATCTAACTGCACTGCTGCAGTAGCTGGAGCTGCTATATTCCTCATCTACTGCCAAGAAGAATAACATCAAAACACAGGGATTCTGCAAGCCTTCGTTCCAGAACACAGACTCACAGAATGGTTTGGTTTGGGAAGGACCATAAGATCATCCAGTTCCAATCTCCCTGCCATGGGCTGGGACACATCCCACTAGACCAGGTTGCTCAAGACCACATCCAACCGGGCCTTGAACACTGCCAGGGATGAGGCATTCACAATTTCCCTGGGAAACCTGTTCCAATGCCTTTCCCCTCCCACAGTAAAGAACTTCTTACCTATACCTAACATACACTTCCCCTGTTTAAGTTTGAACACATTACCCCTTGTCCTGTCACTATAGTCCCTAAGGAAGGGGCCTTCTCCATCATCCTTATACGCCTCCTTCAGACACTAGAAGGCTGCTATGAGGTCTCCATGCAGCCCTCTCTTCTGAGCAGCCCCAATTTTCATTAGCTGCCTTGTTACAGAGATTTCCCATGTGTGTTCCCTACATTCAAAGACATTCTAGCAGGCCTTTATAGCTAAGCACCCTTCAGCCCCTCCTGCCGAGAGTTTGATTAGGAAGGTGCCACGCCAGCACCCAACTATGCTGACCTTACCTTTGGTTTAGGAAGCTACCTATTATAAACCTGCTCTCAATATATTCTGCAGAATGCAACAAGAGTTGCAGTTGTCAGGGAGCTCTCTTCCACTTGCAGAATGGCAACAGAGGTGGTGCAAGATGCAACATCTGATGGCACGAGCAATGACTTTCGAGCTGCACAGTGGCTGTCTTCTCCTTGCCTTTCCAGTGGGTTAGCAACAGCCTTTAGTCCCCTTGGCTTTTGCTTTCGGAACTCCTCTAAGCCACCCCATTGAGAGGCCGTTGGTGCAGAGAATTCTCTCCAGCAACAGGGACTGAAGCAGCTGCAGGAGCTGCAGATGCAGACTCTAAATAATTGTGTTTTTTCCTCTTTCAGGACAAGATCCTCAGAGAATTTGACTTACCACACATTTGATGTGTATTTATGTGCTGCAGAAAGAGAGTAAAATTGTGATACTCTGAGTATAACTGTATTTTGAAAAAATGTCAGAGGAGCATTTATGTCCCCCATTGCTGTCTCCCCCTCAAGGGAGCCTTCATAGAAGCATTACCTTTTGGGCTTCTGCTGTTTCAAATAAGAATAGATGATAGTAATCTACAGGTGGCTAAAGAAAAGAGATTTCACCTGTGACTGCACAATTCGTACTTATCTCAGGGGCTCTTCAACTAAATCCTGGTAAACAGAATAGTTAACTGCTCTCCAAAAGTTGGTGTCTGACTATGCGATTTGTACACTTCCAAATAAGCACACAGTTAAGTCAGTCCAGATTTCCATAATGACCCAGGGAGATGTACATCTGTAGACAAATAACAGGAAAAAATAAAGGTCTCAAATTCAGTTTTGCCAGATGAGGTAACTTCACCCAGGGTAATAGAGCAGCACTAGTATCACTGATAGGAAGGTAAGCTAAGTGTAATGATTTTTTTCACTGAATAAATACATTAATAACAGCCTTCTTAAAAAGAAAAAAAAATATATTCTCTTCTGCTGATATCAATAATAAACATGTATTTTTCTTAACCAGAATTTACTGAAGGCTTTGCTGCACAAAGAGTCCAGGAGGAACAGAAAATCATATAATTGTGCAGGTTGGGGAATTCTCTAAAAATACATAACCATGGCACCCTTGTCATTACCAATCCAGTAATCTTGATAAAAAGTAAAGATTTGTTTTGAGAAAAACATAAATCTAATTAAAAATTGCTGAGGTGAGTAGATTGAAAGAGGACGCCTGCAGCACCGGAGGGGAGTGGGGAGAGATCAGCGTCCACGAGCCGCAACTCAGAGCCACAAAGGCCATTGAGGAGGGAGCCTCAAGTCCTCGACAGGACCTGCCCAGGAGCCGGCAGCTCAGCTCTCGCGAGCAGGGACTCACCGGGGGCGGAGCCAGCGGGCTCGGGGGCAGCTGCGGGCGGTTAAAAACCTGCTCAGGGAGCGCGGTGAGGCGGCGAACAGAGCGGGTCGGGGCAGTTCGCGCGGGCAGGCGAGCGGGGTGACCTCCTGATCTGATCAAGAGGAGTCTCCTGGAGCGCAGGAGGAGGAAGGACTGCTTGTTGTGCGGAGAGACGTACACGGACCGATCGACCAGAGGGATCATGGTCACCACTCGATCAAAACCTGTAGTTAGGAATAACGTGGGTGCCCAGACTGGGCCTTCTGCAGACATGCGGCCGTGCAGGTCTCTGCTGAAGTGAATGCCTGAGCCTGGCACTTGTCCTGGAGAGAGCCAGTGACACCGCTTGTGTGCGGTGTGAGCGAATAAATGATCTGCTAAAGCAGGTGGTTGAACTGAGGGAGGAGGTAGAAAGGTTGAGAGCTATCAGAGAGTATGAAAGTGAAATTGATTGGTGGAGCCACAGCCTAAGGCAGGGGCAGAGGGAAGTGGTTGAACAAGTGATAGATCCCCTTACCCTCCTACCATCAGACAGAAGGAGTGAACTTAAGGGACAAGGAAGTATGGAGGGAGGTCCCTCCTCAGAGAAGTAAGCGAAAGCCCTCACAATCCCTTCCTTCTTCCCAGTTGCCCTTGAGTAACAGGTATGAGGTCTTGGAACTACAGGGCCAGGTAAATGGTGATGGAGGGGTAGATCCATCTAGTGAGTCACCTAGGGCTTGTCACTCACCCCCATGCCTTAGAACTTCCTCAATAAAGAAGAAAAGAAGAGTAATTGTGGTGGGTGACTCCCTTCTGAGGGGAACAGAAGGGCCCATTTGTCGACCTGATCCATCCCACAGGGAAGTCTGCTGCCTACCTGGGGCTCAGATTGGAGATGTCAAAAGGAAACTCTGATCTGGTGCAGCCCTCTGACTACTATCCGCTGCTGGTTTTTCAGGTTGGCAGTGATGAAATTATTACAAGGAGGACAAGGGCAATGAAGAGAGACTTCAGGGCCCTCGGACAGCTGGTTAGAGGGTCTGGAGAGCAAGTAGTGTTTGCCTCTATACCTGTTACAAGCAAAGGTGAAGAGATAAATAGGAAGAGACTGCAGATTAATGTATGGCTATGGGACTGGTGCCAAAGGCAGGGGTTTGGGTTTTTCAATCATAGGCTGCTATAGGAGACACCTGGTTTGCTGGTGGCAGGTGGGATACATCAGTCCCAGAGGGGGAGAAGGTTTCTGGGGCAGGAGTTAGCAGGGCTCATTGACAGGGCATTAAACTAGGTAGGAAGGGGGAAGGGGAGATAACTGGGCCTGTTGGGGACAAGCCCAAGAGAAACATGCTAGGGCTTGAAGAATGGCAGACTAGGGAGAACTCTCAATCTATTGTTTCATTTGAGGGAAAGGGTAGTTGTTTAAACCCTGTCCTGCAGGGGAAAAAGGGTACCTGGGCAAGAGTTAGTAGAGCTCACACACAGAGCTCTAGGTTAGATTTGAAGTGCGAGGGGGTTGTAGCTGGGTTTGAACTAGTGGGGCAATGTTCTAGTATGAATTAAGACCAGAAGGCCTCCTGCCTTCCAAGGGGGCCACTAGCGTGCTCTGCTTGCTCCCTGAAATGCCTGTACACCAATGCACACAGCATGGGGAATAAACAGGAGGAGTTAGTCTGTGTGCGGTCTAAAGGTTATGACCTGGTGGCAATTACAGAGACATGGTGGGACAGCTCACATGACTGGAATGTGGTTATGGATGGCTATGTCCTTCTTAGGAAAGATAGATCAGCAAAGCGAGGTGGTGGAGTTGCTCTTTATGTGAAAGAGCAACTAGAATGTATTGAGTTCTGTCCAGGGGCAGATGAGGACCAAGTGGAAAGTCTGTGGGTGCGAATTAAGGGACAGTCTGGTATGGGTGGCACAGTTGTGGGGGTCTATTATAGACCTTCTGATCAGGATGAAGGAGTTGATGAGGCTTTATACAGGCAATTGAAAGCAGCCTCACGACTACATGCCTTGGTCCTTATGGGGGATTTTAACTACCCCGATATTTGCTGGAAGACTTACACAGCCAGTCATTCACAGTCTAGGAGATTCTTCCAGTGCATTGATGATAACTTCTTAATGCAAATGGTGGACAAACCAACTAGGAGAGGAGCACTGCTGGATCTGGTACTCACCAACAAGGAGGGTCTGGTTGAAGTAGTGATGCCCAATGGCAGCCTGGGCTGCAGTCACCATGAGATGGTGGAGTTTAGGATCTTGTGTGGGAGGAATAGAATACCTAGCAAGGCCACATTTCTGGATTTCCAAAGGGCAAACTTTGGCCTCTTCAATCAGTTGCTAAGGGAAGTCTCATGGCAAAGGGTGCTAGGTGGTAAAGGGGCTCAAGATAGATAGTTGGTCGGCATTCAAGAACCACTTCTTCAAAGCTCAGGATCAGAGTGTCCCAATGAGTAGGAAGTCAAGTAGGGGGAGCCAGGAGACCAGCATGGTTAAACAAAGAACTGCTGGGCAAACTCGTACAGAAAAAGAGAATCTGTGGGTTATGGAAGGAGGGGCTGGCCACTTAGGAGGAATATAGGACATCTGTTAGAGGGTGTAGGGAAGCAATTAGGACAGCTAAGGCCTCCTTGGAACTTAATCTGGCAAGTCGGGTCAAGGACAATAGAAAGGGCTTCTTCAAATACATAGCGAATAAAACTAACACAAGAAGCAGTATAGGCCCACTGCTGAATGAGGTGGGTGCCCTGGAGACAGAGGATATAAAGAAGGCAGAGGTGTTGAATGCCTTCTTTGCCTCCGTCTTTACTCCTGCAGACTCTCCCCGGGGGACCCAGATTCCTGTAGCCCCGGAAGGAGGCAGGATAAAGGAGGAGTTTGCTTTGGTAGATGAGGATTGGGTTAGGGATCAGTTAAGTAATCTGGACATCTATAAATCGATGGGTCCGGATGGAATACACCCACAGGTGCTGAGGGAGCTGGCAGAGGTCATTGCTGAGCCACTCTCCATCATCCTTGGTAAGTTGTGGGAAACAGGTGAGGTGCGTGAGGACTGGAGGATGGCAAATGTCACACCAGTCTATAAGAAGGGCAAGAAGGAGGACCCGGGTAATTATAGACTGGTCAGCCTTACCTCCATTCCTGGAAAGGTGATGGAACAACTTATTCTTGACACCATCTCTAGACATATCGAGGATGAGGGAGTCATTAAGAGCAGCCAACATGGCTTTACCAAGGGGAAGTCATGTTTGACCAACCTTACAGCCTTCTGTGAGCAAGTAACTAGGCGGATGGATGATGGTAGAGTGGTAGATGTGGTTTTTCTTGATTTCAGTAAGGCATTTGATACTGTCCCCCACAGCATCCTCATAGATAAGCTAAGGAAGTGTGGGCTTGATGATCAGATAGTGGAATGGATCAAGAACTGGTTGGAAGGAAGAAGGCAGAGAGTTGTGGTCAATGGGGCAGAATCCAGCTGGAGGTCTGTGACTAGTGGAGTCCCTCAGGGGTCGGTGCTGGGACCAGTGCTGTTTAATATTTTCATCAACGGCCTGGATGAGGGAACTGAATGTACCCTCAGCAAGTTTGCTGATGATACTAAACTGGGAGGAGTGGCTGACACACCAGAGGGCTGTGTTGCCATTCAGCGAGACCTGGACAGGCTGGAGAGTTGAGTGGAGAGGAACTTGATGAAATTCAACAAGGGGAAGTGTAGAGTCTTGCATCTGGGGAAAAACAAGCCCATATACCAGTACAGATTGGGGGCTGACCTGCTGGACAGTAGTGAAGGGGAAAGGGACCTGGGGGTCCTGGTGGAAAGGAGGCTGACCATGAGCCAACAATGTGCCCTTGTGGCCAAGAAGGCCAATGGCATCCTAGGGTGCATTAGAAAGTGTGTGGTTAGTAGGTCAAGAGAGGTTCTCCTCCCCCTCTACTCTGCCTTGGTGAGGCCGCATCTGGATTATTGTGTCCAGTTCTGGGCCCCACAGTTCAAGAAGGACAGGGAATTGCTTGAAAGAGTCCAGCGCAGAGCTACAAAGATGATTAAGGGAATGGAACATCTCCCTTATGAGGAGAGGCTGAGGGAGCTGGGACTCTTTAGCTTGGAGGAGACTGAGGGGTGACCTCATCAATGTTTACAAATATGTAAAGGGTGAGTGTCAGGATGATGGAGCTAGTTTTTTTTCAGTGATGTCCAGTGATAGGACAAGGGGCAATGGGTGTAAACTGGAGCATAGGAGGTTCCATCTGAACATCAGGAAAAATTTCTTTACTGTGAGAGTGACAGATCATTGGAACGGGTTGCCCAGGGGGGTTGTGGAGTCTCCCACGTTGGAGGTATTCAAGGCCCACCTGGACAAGTTCCTGTGAGATGTACTCTAGGTTACCGTGCTCTTGCAGGAGGGTTGGACTAGATGATCTTTTGAGGTCCCTTCCAACCCTTAGGGTTCTGTGGCATTTTCTGTGACATTTTTCAGTTTAAAATGTCAACTTCGTCAATTCAACAAAGAAAAGCACAGAACCAGTCAGTAATTCAAACTATAGTGCAACATGATAACCTGGTCTGCCAAAATGGCTTTACCTTCAAGCCCATTAAAGAAACCACAGTGAAACTTTGATAAGCCTTTCCTTTGTTTTAAAACTTAAGTCTACGTCACCTACCATCAAATATTTCTGTTCACTTTCTGCATTTCATCATCTTTTGTGAAGAATTTGCCTACCTATCAGTAATTTTTATAAATGAAATGACAGAAACTCTTGTAGTCTATAAAATGTGAAGTATGAATGTATGAATTGTTGAAAAGATTTACAAGTTTCAAATAATTTTAGCCTCATAACAAAGTTGCTTGCTCAGAACTCATAAATAACATACAGAAACAAACCAATACCACTTGTCTCTATGTATATAGCAATTTGGGGTTCTGTCCTCCCAGATGTTAATGACAAGGTTTTAATTTCTTCTTTCCTTGCCATCAGAAAATCCTTGAAGAGGACACATTTCCAGAAAATGATCACAATTACAAACACTTTTCTTATTAAGTATATTTATTCAGGTTTTAGGTACTAAAGAAAAAAAAAATCACAAAATTCTCCTAAATATTTCCTAACAGCCAGTAGTTTATGGTACGATATTCCTTAGAGCTGAGAACACATTTGCTTTAAGAATTAAAGCAAATTTAGCATTTGCTTATAGAATTAAAGGTTTGTGCACACAACTCACTCTCTGTGAAGCTTTGATGCAACTTCTGAACTCACACTCGCAGGCTTAGATTTAAAAAGGACAAATCAGCACTGTCATGGCCCAAGCCCAAACACTGATATCTTCAACAGATTCAACTGAGTGATGCTGACACTTAATCAAGCTAATATAGCTTCTTCACACACACAGAGGAAATACAAGTTTGATCTGCAGAATAGGGATTGACTGGAATAGGAAAAAAGGTAGAAAATATTGATTCAGTTTTGCCTTTACTATGCTAATCTTTGACTATAATTTTGGTCCCTTTTACTAGGAAAGAATGGAATAATGATTTAGAGAAGGCCTTGGGCTGCTGGAACAGAATGCATACAAAGCAACATACAGAATAAAATGATTACAACACAGTGCAAGAAGTGAAAACCTAAGCTCCTTCGACTTGCAGTATATATGAATACGTGAGTTGGTAAAATGGTTACTGACCAAATAAAAAGACCTTGTAACCTTGTACATGGAGAAAATATGTATCTGCTTGTGCTGCACTACTTCCACTCTTAGGAAAGATGGAAGCAGAAATAAAATATTGGTTAGTATTTTGAACGAATGTTGGATGAAGAGTAATTCTGAGCAACCAGGAACTACATAAAGATCTTGATCCTGATCTGTAATACATGGTAAGACACAGTTCACAAAGGCCAGCTCTGGCTTATGAAAATAAGTCTCCCTAAGCTTTCTCTGTAGTCAGTGGAGAGAGGGTTCGTCCGTCCCCAGCTATTGCCTATAGGCATCATTCAATTTGACTCTGTGGAAGCAGACCAACATATACAGGCTGAATATCTTAGTCTGCGGTCCCAGATCTACAGACCTGCACGTCTTAATAACTCTTCTTATGTCATATGCCAAATGCAGTAACAAGGGACAACGTTTCTGAACTTTGATTTCCAAGCACTTAATTTTTAGTGTCAAATAGTTCTCCGTCTGAATCCCATGTCATGAATTTGGTGCAATTTTTGGTGATGCCAGCATGTTTTTCCAATTCTTTAAAGTGTTTGCTCAAATGTATTTGTAATGTTTTTTGTTCATTTTAAAATAAACTTTCTCTTTAGAAGGCTCTAAGAGTTTTTTTAAGAAAACAGTCTCTTTCCATAAGCCTACTGTCCTTGAACAGGCAAGGGTCACCAGTATCAAGGCCATATTGCTGAAATTGCAGCTGCGCTGGGCAGGGCACATATCTAGGATGAAGGATCACCTCCTCCCTAAGATCGTGTTTTACGGTGAACTTGCCACCAGTTGCTGCAAGAGAAGTGCCCCAAAGAAGAGATATAAGGACTCCCTGAAACAATACCTTAGCCTTGGCCATATTGACTACCATCACTGGTCCACCTTGGCCTCCAGTCAGGAGACTTGGAGACACACCATACATAATGCTGTTGACTCCTTTGAGAACTCATGCAGAACTAGTCTTGAGGAGAAAAGACAACGTAGAAAGAATCACTCCCCACCTATACCACCCAAGGAGACCTTTCGCTGTGCTTTTTGCAACCAGATTTGCCTATCTCACATTGGCCTTTTTAGTCATCAGTGCGCTTGTAGTAAGCGTGGGTAAAGCCCTTCCCAAATCTTCGTTAACGAAGTCAAGCCATGACCAGACAAGCAGGTGTTTTGGTCTCAGACTCTTACTTTTGATGTTATAGGACATCAAGGAAAATAAGAGAAGTGATACTTTTCTCTTCTTTTTTTGGCTTCCCCAAGCAGAAATTAAATTTTTATAAGGATGAAGTAGTAATCTACAATACCTGCAAAAACAAAGTGTCTACTTGATCTTTTGACATGCCATTTCCCTATGTAGGCAAGGTTGAGATGAAAATGAGATATTTGTCTAGTAAGGAAAGAAAAGTAAATTCTCCACTTCCTCTTGTACCTCTCATCAGACCTGCAGACTCTTAAACTTAATTCCAAGTTTAACCCAGACAAAGAAATGGAAAAAAATACATTGTCAGGGACAAGACTGCATTGGCAGTGGAGTGGATTCAATGACCTAATAGCTCACTTTCCACCTCTGATTGTTTTGATACAGTTTATAAAAAGGAAACAAAAATGGTGGGCCACTCCAAACTAATTGTTACCATTAACGGATTTCAAACAGCAAAATTGGCGAATGCCACTTTAAGACTTGCATGGCTCATGGAGCTAGGGAGAACACTAATAATGTACCTTTCTGAAGGTCCTGGGACACGTTTATTTCCTGTATTCATTTAAAAGAAAATCAAAATACTTTTAAGCAAGTTGGCTGGTTCCAAATTTAGGAACAATCGAACAGAGGAATCTGCTAATTCCAGATGGAGTGCATATAGTCCCTTGGCACTTATTACTTACCAAATGTTTCAGAAAGCAAACACATGACCTAAAAGTGTTTGTGAGTGTGGGGTCCTCAAAAAGCTTTTAACAAGTCATGTATTTCTAACTGTATTTATTTTACTCATACACAAAAACCCACTTCATTTTCCTTTCATTTTTTTAAACAGACAATGCTCCCTTTAAAGACTATTTATGCACAATTCAGTTATCCCATAAGGCCAGGGGCTCTAAAGGTGTCTCCTTTGAAAGGCTTCAGCTGTGGAGCATCTGCTCCCTGTGTAAGGGCTGCCTTTCCGCAGCACCACGGCTGCTGCAGGTGTTTTGTTAATGTGGGATCCCCTTGCCCAGTGATGCAGGAAACAGGCACCCAGGGTTGGTTTCTCATCTCAAAGATGCAACATACCTTTCTGATTTTGCTGTTTGGTGGTGTTGGGTTTTTTTTAAATCTGATCCTTTGTACAGACCCAAGTTGTCCACCAACATCCTGCACACAGATGCCAAGCCACCCTCAAAACACTCCTCCAAGCAGATTAATATAGCATTTCCTGTATGCATTCTGTACTCATTACTGAGATGTTTTGTATTCCATAGGAATACAAATTTAATTCCGTAGGACCTAGAGTCTGATTAATACACTTAACAATTTTTTAGCGACTATTATATAATTGTTTCCTCCCCAAACTAAACACTTTAGGAGAAGAGCAAGTAGAAAAATCTTGATTTTGAGGCAGTTTTATCACACTCACTTACTGTTTAGAAGCTTTCCATCCCCACCAGCATAGAACCTTAGAGAACTGGCAGTGATGTTAGCTCCTGTGCCTTCCCCAAGCTGCTGTATGACCTGCATGGCCACAAGTGCTGCTTTGAGATATCTTCACTAAACCCCTTCAATCTGAGAAGGTGGAAAGGTTTCACTTCTATTGCACTGTACAAACAGAAATATCTCAGCGACAGTTTTTGTACCACAGACCACAAGATCTTCAAGGTTTCTGCTGTTGGTTCTCTTCTGCTGATATGACAAACCCAGACCTGCAAGAGGGGTAGAATAAAACAAATAAGGCCACAAAAAAAGTTTAAACCGTCAGGCTTAATTATCAATTGCTATGTGTTTTCTATTATTACTTTCAACATCCTTATAACATGTCTTTTCTTAAAAAAGCAAAACCCTACCACTGTTCTCAAAGGAACAAAGAAACCCCCAAAATCCTATAGACAGTGAATTGTGACTAAAAGAGATCAAAACCAGAAAGAACGTTTCATGACAGTATAAACAGGTAAGTATAATTTGGTCTTGAGTTTTAGATGAGTGATTTCTCTTCTCTCCAAGCTTTTTAAACATTTTTTCCCCCCTTTAACTCTGTTCTATAATTTAAAAACTTTTTATTTGGTTAAGCTGTAATCCTTACTTTTTCCTTTGGACTTCTATGGATGTCAATTTTCACTGTCACAGATTCAGACCAGAAAGAAACTGAGGGCAAATGTTATTTTAGTTTTAAATAAATTTCAAAATAAAATTTGTCTGCTGACAAATATGTACACGTACTCTTCTTGTTCAGTAACTCTTCCCTAACTGTGTGCAGTGTGATAGTCCCTGAAGTTACTGCCGGCATTTCTCTGCAAATCCTTAAGCTGCACCAGCAAACTCAACTGCACGCACTATTTTACATTTTTAACTGAAATGCTTTTGTTTTTATTTTAATGAATCTCCTAACTCCAATTTTAATTAAACTCATGTTTTTTTAATTAATTACCGACAAATGCAAATAAGGCAAAGTACACAAACATGTATTCACCGTTCGCTCATAGATAAGTGTTGTTTTTTTCTTTTATCCTGAAGTGTCAGGTTTTTAAAATCTTAAAGTCTTGAGGATTACAACCCAAAATTTATTTTTACTTGGGGCTTTATGAGAATATCTTACTAGTGTATGACTAGAAGCTCAGTTGCTTCAAGGAATGGAAAGCAAACTGCAGGTTCTTTAGCTTTACCCAAGTTATTCTTGCTAAACAATAAAACTCAGCAGAATTAGGCCTTTGTATACGTTATTAAAAAAGAGAAACACAAGAATTTCTCCGTCACTTGGGTAATATGATTTAGCGTAAGGTGTCCCAGTCCATGGCAGGGGGGTTGGAACTAGATGATCTTAAGGTCCTTTCCAACCCTAACTATTCTATGATTCTATGATTCTGTGATTCTATGATTCTCTGTTTAACCGCTCTAAATACTGAGAAATAGAGATATAGGCTCATTAAATGCTCTCTTTGGTTACTTAAGTTTAGCTACGATAGAAATCCTAAAAGGGAAAAATAAGAGTCAAGCAACAAACTCCAAAGCTCTGAAAGCCAGGAAACCCAAATTTAAGACATGTAATGTCTCCTGGTACTTTCAAGTAGGGACCACTGCCAATGCCTAAGTACAACACACACTTAAATTACCTTTTTTTACTGTATAAGCATTACTATTGTCAGGAGAAAATATTTCAAAATCTCATGAAATATTACTCTGAAGAGTTGCTCAGAAATGTCTTAGCTTTTCTGATGACTTTTTCAACATAAAGCACTATAAAAGCAGCCTATCCTTAATACGTAGGATTATTTAAATTGTTAAAGCAGGGAGCCAGGAATATTTCTTTCTGTTCTCTTCCTAGGGCTGACATGGATGAATTTGGCTATGTCCACACATCTAATTCAGCTCACTCTCACAGTCCCAGAATGACTTGAATCCACACACAGTGGTCTCAAGATTGCTTAAAGCCTAAGCCCAGTGCTTGAGCTCTGTCCCTCCTGGATCTCTGCCCAGAGCATAGACACAAAGGAAAGCTTTGGACACAAAGTAAAGACAGCACTGGAGTGCTCAGCAAGGCAGTCCCATGGCACTGCATTTTCTCCTCGAGTCAGCTGTTTTTCCTACATGGCAAAGGAGTTTTTTACATGCATCAGAACTATACACCTATAGAAAACATATTCTGCAAGTGTTGTAAGAATTCAGGTTCCCACTTCTTTTTATAGTTATTTTTAGATTATGTTTTGGGTTTTATGTATATATATACCTACTTCTTCCACCCCAAAAATATCAGAAAGATTCCTCTGCTATTTACCATGGTCTGGAAGGAGCAGTTCAAAGGGCTGACACTAAAGTATCTCTTCATCTAAAAAGGTGTTTACTGGCCCATAAGACTCAAGATGTGAATGTACAAATCTGTGGTGTTCCTTTCCCTGCCAGAAAGGGAAATAAATAATGTTGGGAGGAAATTTATAGCTTAGAGACCTGCTTATGTAGATAACTTCTGGTCTAGTGGGATTTTTTCCAGCTCTCTGGCCCTCTGTTTCCCCAGATGAAAGTTGGGAATAAGTCACCCTTAACAATCTGAACCAAAAATTTAATTACATTTAGCTTATCTAATTGATGTATTTTGAGAAGGTTGGCTAAAAAAGCTATTTGTTGTGTTTAAAGATATTTGTGCTCCCATCCTTGGGAAAATTCTTCACGTTCCCTGTCCTGCTGCACTTAGAAATGATCCTATCTTGATTGCGCTCCAGTTGTTCAGTGTCAAAAATAATCAGGAATAGGAAAGATAAAGCACAAGAGTGTTCTGTGGAAGGCTGCAATTCCAGTGACTCCTCCTTCCCCTGCTTGTCCAGCCTAAACATATGCAATCCTTTGAAAAAAAAAAAAGTAAAAAATAGCAAAGAAGCGTCCATTTGTCTCCTGAGCAGTTCCTGCAGTGCAAGTTTGCAGACATCTGTGTAGGGTTTCTAATCAGAATTTCATAGCCTGAGAAAGCCCTTAATATATCCCACATCCCACAGCCAACTCCTTAAAAAAACAAGGAAACAAAGATATTCCCTCTTTTGCTTTTTTTCAGTTTCCTTTCAGCCCATGCTTCAGTGAGAGGTGCAGAGGATGCCTGCACGCCGCACTCTCTTGCACAGGGAACCTGGGCTCCCACCCAGACGGCCCCCATCAAAACAAGCTTCAGCAAGAAGGGTTTTTCCTTCCTTAAGAAATATTGCAAACAGAAGATTCCCATGTTTGAAAGGTCAGAGGAAAAAATATAATGCACTCATGAAGAGACAACCTCATTAATCCTGTTGGTTTTGGCCCAGTCAATAGAAGAAACATAAATGCTGTCAACACTGCACTATAAGATAAAGGATAAAAAGTGGGAATGAAATGTTTTACTGCAAAGACTGTTCTTATGGTTTCAGAACATTTCTGGAAATAACCTGAGCTGAGAAAATGTTCCCTAGGAGGAATACATGCTGTGGGAAACTGTGTGGAAGATAAAGTTTGGTCAGTGACCTTCTCACTATCCTCTAATCACGCAGCACATACTACTCCAAAGAGAAAAAAGAAAAAGGGATACAGTGCAGCAAGAGACACTTTACCTTCCCCACATTACATGAACTGAAGTGGAAAACACAAGAGTTATCATATATCTTTATTTCATGCTTTTGGATACTGTAGTGAAATAATAATCTACTGTAACTCACTGGGAAAAAAATGTGACTTTTGGTTTAGGGCACTTTAATAGCAGAAAATGCAATACACCTTCAGTGAGCATAAAAACAAATGACTGGAAGTCGCTAAAAGGGGAACATGCCTTTTCATCTGTGCAACATTAGAAATGGAGAAAGATCATCACATTTCTCATCCAAAAGCAGGAATGACAGAGAGGAGGAAGATGCAACGCTACGTCTCCAGTGCAGACAGTTCCCAGGGATGATGCATTGCAGAAAAGCTCAGTTTAAATACTTCCACGTTAATGCATCAGCAGCATTCAGATACTGTATCTGTACAGACAGAGTAAGTAAATATTAGCATATGTGGTTACTCCTGGGAAGATTAGGGAGTCATCAAATATGGATGTCCCTAGAGCTTCACAAGCAGTGAGGGTATTAAAAAACTCCCACCCTTAGATATTTGTGGGAAATATATCTTCATTCCTTCTTTAAAAAAAAAAAAAAAAAATTATTTTTTCCTGTAAAAAAGCAGATTACTGTAATTACTTGAATTGTCTTGAAAAGGGGGTCATTTGAGGATTGACATTACATGAACAGAAATACCAAAGATTTTCAGTTTCTGTAGCACGAATCTCAGAAATACAGTATGATCTTCCTAAAATGGCATTACTGGGGTAATGCCACAGCACAGAAGATGAGTAAATATTTTCCTTGTACTCATCAGTTACTGGCTGTTGACAAATACACTACCTAGAGTGGTAATGCAGGGTAATGATGTCATCATTGGCGGATAAACAACACAGCTGCAGTGTATGTCTGTAATTCTTGCAAAATAGAGGTTTTTTGTACCTAAGATCATTCAAATATTCCACCAAACATCATAGAAATAATTGCATAAGTGACTGGTGAGCTAATTTAAACACAACACAGGCTAACCTGAACTGCTCAAATTAGAGGTAACCTTTTTTTTTGATGAGTCCTTAGAAATAAAGGGAATGGACTGGACGGGATGAGATTTCTTTCTGTCTCCTTCACTTGCTGGTTTCAAATCAGACATGAAACAGAATGGGTGTAATAAGCTATTCTCTTACTTTTCTTCCATCCATCTGGAAACAAGAACTACCAGAAGTCTGACAAGAAAGCCTGATCTCCAGCCAGACATCTAGAAATGTTAATAAGAGTTCCTTATTCAAAAAGCACCTTCAAAACTTCTTAACTAACAGGAAGAGAACCTCAGATGTCTCATCATCTACCATTTATTCCTGGAAAAAGACCAAGAAATGCCCAACAGAATTCTCCTGCTACCCTATATAACAAAGCCTACATACATAAAAATACAGAGATATAACATACATATACACGATAATGCTTGTGACTACGGATGATATTAGGAATAAGACCTTTTCAAAAGCCTTCAAGAGGTGAAAAGTGGGGAACAGAAACATAAGAAATTTTCTTTCGTGGGCTTTGCTCAAAATAAATTTGTGGGAGGGGAGTATTCCTTTTGCTTAAGTGTCAGCTCAGAGCTTTCCAGGTGCAAACCAGAAATACTTCAGAGACTCCCTGATGATGGGGGAGCATCTCCAGTGCTTCAGTGGACTCTGAAGCAAAATGAGCTCAGGACCACACAGGATCTGAGAGGGGTTTAAATTTTTATGTCCAACCCTGCTTTGAGGGGTGGCACACTGCAATAGCAAAGTCACCAGCAGAATTTCCCTGCTCCATTTTGTGCAGTACAACTTAATGGCAGTATCGACATTTTCTGTGATATACATCCTGTGATCAGTGCAATTACTGCATGTCATCACCACTGTAAATTTACCGAGCCTGAAACCATTTTAAACTTAAACTGCATACTTAAGAACAACCATCCACCTCCTCTTTGTAAATTAGCTATATGATTTATCTGTGGGAACCATTTCAAAAAGTATACATTCAGAAATACATATACCACATGATGTCTTTTCCATATGGCATCTCATAATTATTTTGCTGTATGTGAACACGATGAAAACAGTTTCATCATTCTCTAAGGGTTAGGGTAAATTATTTCAATTAGACATATTTCAGAGCAAACATTACCTTAGGGTTTATTAATAATAGTACCTGAGAAGGAACAGCTGCCTTTTAAGCAGCAAGAGCTGTCAGCTTCTCACTGCCCCCTGTAGCACCCCTTTTGTGACTCTAAAAAAATGCTAGATTTTCTCATGCTTTACCTAAACAGAGAACTTGGCAGCAGAGACCTGGTTGTAATCCTCAGCAAGGGAGCTGCTGGGTGGATTTTTTTCTCTATAAACTCTTGTATAAACCACACCAGTCTCCTGGTATTTATTTTGTGTAATGTTGGAAATCACACACAGATCCAACAGGCCATGTAAAGGAGTTTTGTAACTTCCTGAAACCCTTTTAGGCAAAATCTTTTCTCCAGCAGCAGTCCCAGGTCACCAGGATATTATCACCATTTTTAAGGGCAAGGTTCCTCAACCATTTGCAATAGTATAGCTTTGAAACAGTGAAATGCAAATCTAAATTAGATCAGCTAATTATTAGAAACTGCTATTAGAATTATTAAAATTAGCTCCATCATCAAAGTATATGGACTGTTTTGTAAGCACAGAATTTACAAACAGTTTCTCTTGCAGTTTTATGTGTTCCTTCCTCACCTAGCTGCTTTACATATTAATACTGTCATATGACGTGCACTGATTTTGAAGTGCTGATGCTGTGATGACACCCACTTGCACAAGGTAACCCAGCTGCTTTGATGCACCACACCACTCTACAAGCACATCTGCATCTTTGCAAGAAATACTTGTATTTTTTGCACACTAATGCTTAAGAATCACCTAGGTTCATACAAAACCCTAAAATGCTGAAGTGAAAGTCTGCTGAGAGCCAGTCAGTGAACAGGCATGGAAAATCTCTGCCTCTCCTCACCCTATACAACTTTCAGAAAGGTGAGTGAATTGACCGTGCACACATAGGCACTAAATCTGGGTTGAAAAAAGGGACAGAGCTACATCCGTTGGCTAATAAATAAGGCAGGTACAATCACAGAGAGGGCTGGTGTGACTGACTACTTGTTACAGCCTGTGGGCTGGAAGAAAATTGTTGTGGAGCTGTAGTTCTTGGTCTGAGAGTGGGAAGTGAGAGCATCAACCCCCTCTTTAATCTTGCTGTTCTGACCTCATGTATGGAGGAAGGCTGAATGCACTGAGTATGGAAAAAATAAAAGCTTAAACTGAAATATAGTATTTCACTATTACCTATGTGGTAATAAAGCTATCTATTAAAGAGTTTAAAAATGAGTATGCTAAGAAATCAGTTCTCACCTTGACTGCCAGTCTTTGAATCCAGCAAATCCTGTATGCCTGTGAAGAGTGATCTTCTAATTCATTTAGCATGTCACTGCCATCTCAAATATATATACACACACACAAACAGCACAAAAAGAAAGAGGATGTACTTACATGCATAACTGTAGGCATAACTCATACATACAAGCCCATATTTGCTTCAAAACCAACACCAGGATATCTAAAACTCTTAGTTATCACCAAGCTAAACATGACTGTTCCACTACATCATTATCATGCTTTAATATTTTTATCTAAGCTATAAGAGAAAAAAAAAAATTAAAGAAAAAGAAAATAAACAAACATTTCCAAATAGAAATTGATTGGTAAAGGCATTAAAGTTATAGAATATTTCCTCCTGGCTCAGGTCCTAGTATTTTTGCCTGTCTTGAGTTCAGGAAGCTCTATAAGTTTGCTGAATAATTTTCAAATTCCTCTTGATTGTGTCTTTGTGCAAGAACACTCACATTTAGCCTTGAAACTGCCACTTGAAAGACAAGAGGAACAATTTACTTCTCTGTCTTCTATGGTGTAATAAAGTGTGTGTATTTCTACAGAGCTGTTTGCCTATGGCTTCTCCCAAGAGGAACCTAGCCTGTTCCCAACACCACAAAGACCTTCGGCACTGGGTGTCCCATACTCAAAGATCCCAGGGCAGACTTTGTTTCCCACTTGCATGCCCTTCTGCAGTGTGTAGAAAACATAGGAGGTGAATGAATGAATGAGAACCCTAAGTCTGACATCTCTTTAATGAAATGAATAAACAAGCTTTGTCTAATGATTAGACTTGAAACTACTGTCTCATTTTGAAAAGGCTATATTCTCAACTACTGAAACTCCTAATCTCTTTCTCCATGTCACCCAAGGAGGGAACTGACCTCTGACCTTTGTTTTCCTCTCTACTTAGAATCATAGAATCATAGAATAGTTAGGGTTGGAAAGGACCTTAAGATCATCTAGTTCCAACCTCTCTGCCATGGGCAGGGACACCTCACTCTAAACCATGTCACCCAAGGCCTCGTCCAGCCTGGCCTTGAACACTACCAGGGATGGAGTATTCACAGCTTCCTTGGGCAACCCATTCCAGTGCCTCACTACCCTTATAGTAAAGAACTTCTTGTTTATATACAATCTAAACTTCCCCTCTTTAAGTTTGAACCTGTTGCCCCTTGTCCTCTCACTACAGTCACTAATGAAGAGTCCCTCCCCAGCATCCCTATAGGCCCCCTTCAGATACTGGAAGGCTGCTATGAGGTCTCCACACAGCCTTCTCTTCTCCAGGCTGAACAGCCCCAACTTTCTCAGCCTATCTTCATACGGGAGGTGCTCCAGTCCCCTGATCATCCTCGTGGCCCTTCTCTGGACTTGTTTCAACAGTTCCATGTCCTTTCTATGTTGAGGACACCAGAACTGCACACAATACCCCAAGTGAGGTCTCACAAGAGCAGAGGCGCAGGATCACCTCCTTTGACCTGCTGGTCATACTCCTTTTGATGCAGCCCAGAATACAGTTGGCTTTCTGGAATTTGAGCGCACACTGAAACCGTCTCATGTTCAGTTTCTTATAAATCAACACCCCCAAGTCCTTCTGTGCGGGCCTGCTCTGAATCCCTTCTCTGCCTGACGTGTATCTGTGCCCAAGATTGCTCCGACCCAGGTGTAGGACCTTGCACTTGGCATGCTTAAACTTCATGAGGTTGGCATCAGCCCACCTCACAAGTGTGTCAAGGTCCTTCTGGATGGCATTCCTTTCCTCCAGGGTATCAACCGAACCACACAGCTTGGTGTCATCAGCAAACTTGCTGAGGGCACACTCAATCCCACTGTCCATGTCACCGACAAAGAAGTTGAACAAGACCGGTCCCCCCTGAGGGACACCACTCGTTACTGGTCTCCAGCTGGACATTGAGCCATTGACCACAACTCTCCGGGTGCAACCATCCAGCCAGTTCTTTATCCGCCGAGTGGTCCATCCATCAAATTGATGTCTCTCCGGTTTAGAGACAAGGGTGTAATGTGGGACGGTGTCAAAGTCCAGGTAGTTGACATGAACTGCTCTACCCCTGTCCATCAGTTCTGTAGCCCCATCACAGAAGGCCATCAAATTGGTCAGGCAGGATTTCCCCTTAGTGAAGCCATGCTGGCTGTTACCAAGCACCTTGTTGTTTTTCATGTGCCTTAGCATGCCTTCCAGGAGAATCTGCTCCAAGAGTTTGCCAGGTGAGAGCCAGAGGTGAGACTGACTTGTCTGTAGTTCCCTGGGTACTTAATCCCATTGTTTATTCTCTTTCATTCCATAACCAGGCAATTGTTACAGTACAAATACTTTTATATTTTTCAAAACCCCACACTTTTCCAAGTTCTGTTTTTCACACAACTCTCCTGAAGAATTGAAGCTTACGCATTGGCCCTATCTTCCAGAGATTTTCTCCCTTAACTATTATCAAATTCATTTGCTTATTTCAATCCAATTCCAATAGAGAGATACAAGCCCTGAAGATAATTAAGTTCATGTAACTTCTGCAAACATCAATGGCAGCTGGAGGTAGGTAAGGGACTGAAAAGGGGACTTTCCTCAGGGGAAAATGAGGGATGTCTGTAGGCTATATGGAGGGGACTGGAGGTAGTGCAAGAAAGTGGAGACATTCGTATCTGGTGGGATAGAAGGACCCAAATCCCCAGGCAATGAAGTTTCAGTAATGCTGCCTCTTACAGTACAATGTTTATTTTGTTCTCTTAATTTCTATAAGTGCTGATTCTCAAATCATTGTTTCACTCAGTTTCTATAGAGGAATATAAGAACGAACTGATGTGACTGCCTGTTATCTAGAGAGGACAATTTTGTACCACATTCAACACCTGTGTACAAAATCTTGTCATTCACCTGTAGCTTTTGGACCTGAGAGCTAATGACAGTAATGCAACAAATGTTTATATCGGTATTTGTCTTTACAGTAATTTCTGGCATACAACAAGGTTCATGCTACTCTTGTACCTGTTCACAGTACTGTTGCATGAGTGACTTGAGCATATACTTGTGCTCAACAATTATGCAATATTCTCTTAGCAATAAGGCTAGTTTGGGAGTCAGGAGACAGATTTCCATGAGTTAGTAAAAGGTTGTGGGACTGTAGAAAGTTGTTTTTTCTTTTTTTTCCCCTTCTGTCCCCCTTTTTTTTTTCTCCCACACTTTACCTTTTTTATTACTTTGAGCTAAAAGTCCTTGGGCGGAAATGTCTTTTTTTCACCAGATGTTTGCATGAGCCTAACGCATTGGGAGCCTTTTCTTAGTTGAAGTCCAGATGGCCTATTGCAAAGTAGATAATAACAAGACACTAGCAAATACTGATGTTCTTATATCTATATGACAATATCATCTTTGAAATGGGAATACTTCTCTGTATATAAGAATGCATTTTTACTCGTGCCTTTGGCTGCATTAAAATACAACTATAAGCTCTTAAAAGTATGTCCATCAAATTAATGGACAGTCTGACAGATATCAAACTTGTTTTCTATAAAGAGATTAATAATCTTAAGGCATCTGATATTTTGCCATGCCTGTCTTGTTTCTGTTCTCTACTGTGTTATGCTGCATTGCACTCAGTACCCAGTCTGTTAAAACACTATCTCTTCTCTTGCTCAAAGACAGAGGCTGGACTTCTCATGAACACTGTCTACCACCCACAAGTCTGGCTCAAGACCCATCTATAATTTTCATTTGCTTTTTGAAAAGAAGAAATTTTCCTTGACAAAGGTGATTAGCAGGTATTAAAGGCTAATCTCATAATAAATTTGTGAATTAGTAAGCTTATTTCTTAACTAGTCAAAGGCAAATCCCTCTTGCTCATACCTTGTTATGCTAGCATTGCATGCTATCATATCACCGGTACTTAATCGTTTAGCAGGGAAAAAAAATAATTCTTAAGCAGAGATATTCACCCACTGAAATAAGCCAGGGTGGCTAGGTTACACACCATAATGCGTTTTTCAGATCTTTTTTTTATTTAATCCCAACAGGCTTTTATTTTCTGTCAATTTGTACAATAAAGTTCTCTTTTATGAGGCTGAGTTTGCTCATATGTTTTTACTGCACTTAATTAAACTCAGAAATGCTTAATTCTTTCTAGGTCCCTAATTCTGTTCTGAAACACAAACAGTGTTATGTGCCCTCAGAAGAGAAAGTCAGTGTAATTTGACCCAAATTTCAAAGACCTCCCCAAAAGTCTTTCTGTGTTTCTGTGCTGTGCAAAGGAAAGATGAAGGCAATGGTTAAATACTGGCTTTCAAATTGCCCCCATTTTGAAGATGAGGACAATCCAAAATGATTGGACCTAATCCTAATACCCCTGTAGTCGGGATGCATGGCTTGATTCAGGTCCATCTGTACCCAAAAGCAGGAATAAATTATGCATGTGAGAGGTTGCAACAGCCTTCACATTAAATATTGATCTGCTGGTTCTCTGCCACACTGCAAGACAGTTCATGTCCAGATCCACCTGTCTGCACCACGCTGATGACAGCTCCCCGAGGAGGGGCTTTAATGCTGCACACAAAGCCTATCATCTGAAATAGGTGGATCTAGAGCAAATTTCCTGAGCATAATTTATTCCGCACCCTTGCTAGCATAACAAGTGTTCCTGAGCCTCTGTGAATATGTAATTCAAGAGGGAGCTGTCTGTCTACATTTGATTTTACATTTCCTTCAGCTAGTTCAGAAATCCATAAGCAAAATCCAGCATCCAGAGACATCCAAGAGGACTGTGAATTTATAAACAATAAATGGTTTACAATCGCACATACCTTAACATTTTAAACCTGGCAGATAGGGTTTGGATAACTGTTTTTGGACTGTAACATAGGTTTACTCAGCTCTACTGCATATTTCATTTAAGGGACCATTTCCAACCAGGATTGTGCGAGGGTGAGGAAAAAGACCTCCTCAAATGGTGTCCAATATGCTGAATGCAAGGATAGATCTCCACCCACGTTCTTCCATCAGTGGTCTGGCAGGCAGAGCTACCTTTTAGCAAGGTGGAGCACATGCAGCACCCTTTTCAAAGGAACCACTCAGGAATCAGAGTAATGAAAAACCTCTTTCTAATCCTCATACAGCACTTCTCATCCTCAGCCTCTTGCATCAGGGGCCACACTTTCCAAGTGCACTGTAGCTTAGGAGACAAGTCACACCAAGGCAAGCCCTCCTTTTCCACACTCCCTCCAACCTCTCAAAACATAAAATGGTCATATTTTGATTCCAAGAAAATTTCAAAACCACACAACAGTTCTGATCTCTATGGGATTGTACTTATATTGCAAAGACTGCAGAACTGCTGTCCCAACAGATGGGCAAACCCCCTTGAGTTCAAGGTTAGACTGCCCATGACTCAAGTTATGGGCACCAAAGAAATATCCTAAGGTCTTCGTCTCATCTTGCAGCAGTTCTTCTACCTCTAGATGTAGGTCCTCGACATACATCAGAAGACTGGAAGCAGATTTCTCCAGCCCACTTGCTTGTCTAATCCACTTGTCAGTGTGTTTGTTGGTAAAGGTGCTGCCGTTTGTTTGAGACATCAAAAAATGTAAGTCTGAATCAGACCTGTGAAGTATGCAAATGAGTGTTAAGTAATGTCTCTTACAAGAAACAACAGTAAGCAATTTTCCCAGTATTCCTTTGTTATGTCCAGATTTCTAAGCTGCAGCGAGTCATTAAAAATATTCCAATTATTTTCTTATGAGACTCTCAAAACATATTCAAACAAGCATCTCAGTAGCATGGCTGTGTAAGAAAGGCTGGAAGGGTGATAGGATCAGGACTAGGATCTAATAGCCCACTTCAGCTAACCTTTTCCAGGCTAAGTCACATTTTGAAGTTTTTCCACAACTGAAAATATAGAATCTTACTGAAAATTGCTCAGCATGAGTTTAGTGTGATATGCCCATTGACTTGGTATTCCAATCAGATTGAAAACTCTTGCAAGCTCAGCCTTTCCTGTTACATTTTTTCATTCTTTTTTCTTCTAATTATAACAAAGCCAAGAAAACACAAGGTTGGAGAAAGCAATGCAATAATTATTTTAAAGAATCATCCGTTTTTCTTATTTCCACAAAGAAAGATTTAGTTTTAGCTTTTAGGAGGAGATTCAGCTCGGCTGACATTTTGACATAACTAGCACATCCTGTCCTATGTGCTGCACAGGGCTGAGTTCAAAATAGCTGAATAGAAATAACTAGCAGGCCAGTTGTGGATCTGACATTCAGAATTAAGCAGATGGTAAGCACAAAAATACAGTCTGGGTTAAATACTGACCACATTTGCCAGAAGCACAGACATAGAAACCCTAGCCACATCCAGATCATAGGCAGAGCACATAAAAATCTACCAAAACTGAAAAAGCAGAATTCAGTATAAATTATTCTGTGTTAATAGTACATGGACATCTGACAGTATTTTTCTTTTACACACTTTTTTTTTTTTTTTTTTTCTTCAAAGGATGAAATTTCACTCTGTACTGGACACTTTGGCCAAGAACTTTTTCCCAAATGGATGCAATCCCTTTTCTGATCTGACACCAGTCTCCTACTATTTCATCCAGACACATTGCCCCCGCTGCGCTGATGGGTAGGAGGTGATATTTAAAGCAATGCCAATTGAACACAACAGGGGATAGGCATAGCAGAAGCAACAGAAGGAGGATTTTGCAAGAGCTCACTAGGTCACGTTAAACTCCTTCTCTGGACACATCCAGTGTCCAGCCCGTATGTCTGAAGATCTTGTTGTAAGCCTTTGTTATTTATTTGGAAATTTACTGTGGCTGTGGTTTAACTCTCTATTTTGGAGCTATTCTTTAACTGATATCATGCACTTCATCCTTCATAAACAATAATCAAAGGTGCCAGTGCCTCAGAGGATCAGAAGGCAGATGATCAATACAAGTGGATGACATGGTCTCTATAGGAATACCACTTATACATCAAAATGTGTGCTGAAGAAGAGAAAGCAAGTGCATAAGAGCTGTATTTATTAGGTTAAGAGACTCATACCTTTGGCTAAGTATCACTAAAAGCCTCATAGAGAAACTTCTTGGTTTCTGGCAGAAATAAACATTTATTGTTGCACTAGGGAAAAAAACAATAGTCTCACAAAGCCTAAATATTTTAATAAAAAAATTAATATGTTTATTTCTTCCAGATGGGAGATAAAACCTGTCAGAAAAATAATTGTTTAAATTACAGTAAGATGCTTTCTTTACCTAATCTTTCACTTTCTTGTTTCCCCAAATCTATGTGGCATGCTCAGAATTTTTATTTTTAGTAAGAAATGTCAAGGAAAAACTTTATGGTAAGTGGCTGCTCACTATTAATTCTTTTGTGGGAACATTAATTACCATTAATCATTTTGGCTGTAGTATAGATTTCCCACAATAAATTCTTGACACACATATACGGACCCTATAATCTAATCAAGCAATTTTCTCCTACCTACTTGAAAGGGAGAGAAAGAGCAAGATTGTTATTTCTATTTTTTTAATTCTGAAGAGATGGAGGTGCAAGAGAAACTGGCAGTAGGACCTATGAAAGAACAGAGAAAAACAATAAATATTCTGACTGCCAATTTACGTGCTACTCAAACAACCATACTTTATAAAACATAAAGAAATCCAGTAAGAAAGAGATATATAGAACTCTAAGTCATCAAGTAAATATATTGCTCTGCAAAAACAGTGATAATAATAAAACTTTGGTTTTCTTCAGGAATAAAAGTGACATCTAAAGTGATGTAACAACAATTAACACAATGCTTCCTAATGTAGCTCTGATACACTCCAAACTTCCAGTGTAGTGAATGAACATTTAAATTTAGCAACAGAAACATAACACAAGTTTATCGAGATGAAGAAATGCAAAGTTACAGATGCTGGCTGTTTTGGACAATGAAGTCATAGGAGCTTGTGCTGCAAATTCAGTTGTTTTACATAAGACAAAACTGGGCTGCTGAACTCTCTTCAAACATGTCATCGCCAGATTTACTGGTCTTTATATTGGCAGGTACATTCTTTAAACCACTGCAGATAATTTTGCAGAATAACTTTTTCATTACCCCTCAGATGCCCTAATTTGAATAAACATGACGAATGAATATACTGTATTTTTCAGAATAAAGAAGCTGCAAGCTCCGTCTTAAACAAGGAAGCTACACTGTGATTGATTAAGTATGTGTGCTGCTTGCCATATCTCTGCAGATTAACACAGAGCTTAAATCTCACTTTCACTTTTAGATTTGTAATTATCCTCAGAATAAAGTTTCCATAACGAACAGTGAGATTCATTTATTTCAACTATTGATTTACAACTGGAGGCCTTACATTAATACATGTCTTACACACTTTGGGCCTTTACCACTAATCAAGGTCCATGCAGGCAGAATTAAGAAACCTGTGATACCATTCACTGATACATGGTCCACAGATTTCACTTTGAAGTCCAAAATTATTCATCTGAGCTCCAGCAACAAAACAATGCAGCCACATTCCAGCAGCTCCTGAAGTCCTTTCCTCTTACTTCATATGGGATTTAATTTCTTTAGTCCATCCTTGCAAAACTTTAACAAATATGTTTGAATCTCTCCACTCATGCCTTTCTCCATGCCTTCCTACTCCAGACAACTCTGACCAGTCCTGTCTGTGAGCTTCAGCTCCTCTGCAGCCTCTGAGCTCCTCCATAAATTTCCTTTTCCCCCTAAGACTCTGGTGTCCTTTCACCCTTCTTTCAAGTCATTTTAGAAGCACAACTGTTTAATATGAAATTCAGTCTCCTAAGAAAAGATAGTCAAACACTACTTATTCCTTTTTTTTTCTCCCCCTCCAGAAAATCACTGACACAGCACTTCACAGCTTGGTCAGTTCTTATCTTAATCTTATTTCCCTTCCTAAATCTACCTGTTGTCTTTACAGATTGCAAACCACTTCTTTCAGCTAGCAGCTCAAAAGTATTTTTAAATAAATTGCTGCACAGGCAGCTGCTGAGATGCTGCAGAGGTTCTAGATCATCTGTGTGCAACGGTGAGTGGATGGACTCCATTCACACACTTTCCCTAATGAAATCGTCTAAGGAGCAGAAATAATGAGACAGGAGGTCATTGCAGGTCATATCAATTCCTTGCTGAGGGAAATATTTCAAGAATAGTTATTCCAGTATTTCAGTTGTTCCCATAGATGCACAGGAACTCTATGGAGAGCATCAGCTTAGATGCAGCATGCAATCATTTTGATCTGCCAAAAGTATTGCTGGAAGAACCTGACTTCCCATCTGCTCAGTAGATAAACAGCATCAAAGTCCCTTCAGTAACATGATAGAGCAAGGGTCTAAATAAGCAGCAGTATGAATATGTGCCTTTTCATTCCTTTCCATCCACCAGCAGAATTGAGAGTAACCTACTTTCTCTCTAGGAGTCCCTGTGTTTCAAATAAGCACAATCATACCAGCAGCTTTCCATCACAATGATAAGAACACACAGCACTAACTCACCTACATTATTTGATAATGTAATATTTCAGCACCAAGCTGCTTTCTTTACTCATCAGGCCATGTTATTTCCTCCTCCCAGAATGTCGTGGGGTTATTGACATTGACAGAACCAGGTTAAGAGACTAAGGGAACACTACAGATTCCAGCATGAGTGACTGAACAGTTTCTCTCCCTCCCTTCCCTCACTCATTCTCTCCTTCCTTATTTTCCTCCTTTTCACTTCGTCCCTCCCTCTTTCTTTTCATCCCCTGTTATACAAGTTTGCAAGCTCTGGACACCAACCAGTTGCAATGCAGCTCATTGTAAACCACACTGCAAATATGCTTAGGTTTTTGTACCCTGACTGCTTATCTGGACCGTTCTAAAAAAATCACTTTTTAAAGAGATGAACTTGAACAAGTGATTTTTTTCAGCTGCATAAAAACCAGTACTGTTAGAAAACATATCCTGAGATTACATAGCATATTTATGTGAAAGAAAAAAAAATATTTAAAAAGTCTAAGTTCTTTAAAAAATGCAGAGTTTTCTCAATTTATGCCACAACTAGTGAGAGTTATTCTTATCTCAATATTAGTCAAACATATCCTGGAAATAACCCCAAGAGGCTGCGATAATTTCCTGTACTGCGTTTTAGTAGTTTTTAGCTACTCAAATGTGATTCACTAGCTTATGGTTTCAGCTTCTAGTACAGAAGAGACAAAATACCTATGGCTTACAGAACCTGTCACAAGAGTTACAAGCATAAATACCAGTTTTATATCCAATACACAGATCAGCTCCTGGTTTTAATTTTATTTTTTTCCCTTAATAATTGACCTATATAAGCAACCAAATCATTGATGAGTTCTAGTGGAGTAATTTAAATTTCTCTTACGTGTACTGTAGAGTTGTCATTGTCCCCAGCCAATCATTGTAAAAGACAGAGGACTGGAGTGATGCTTTAGTTGCTGCAGTATTTAGGGGAAAAAGAAAAAAAAACAAAAAAAAGGAAAAAAAAAACAAAAAAATGAACAACCTGGTGGAGATTTCAATCCATTAGCAGCATTGAGCTTGCCAGTTCTTTACTGCAGCATTTGACAAGGCTCTGAGCCAGAGATTAAGGCATGTCTCCTGAGGAAGGAAAAATACAGGAGCTTCCGCACTTCATTAAGGGTATGTTTTATTTGCAAACTGCCAGCCCACAGAGTGGCACTGACTTTTGGGTCATGGAAAAGGTTGTAATTGTGCACTTGAACCTTGCCAAGCCAAATTGGATAATACTCTTAAAAAGGCAAACTGAAGAAAAATGATAAGAAAAATAGGGAAATCCATGATTGCAAACCACCTAAAATAGGACTTGAAATATAACTTGTGCTTCATTCAGGTTTTTCCTTCTCAAAAATTGTAGTAAAGCAGGACAAGTGCCCAAAACAACAGGGAGCAGTTAGCTACAAAATGCATATTCAAGTTGGTTTTGTTTTTTGGTTGTTTTTTTCTTTTTATCAGAATTTAAGCATATATTCTCAGATTTATTTCAAGTTTGATTGCTTTAAAAATGTTAATATCCCTATAGAGTTGTGCTTTATCATTATTTGATACTTTGCCAAAGACTGTACTAACATTCCACAACTGTATACATTTTTTACTATGCTATTGTTGCTTTTCCTGGCTTGTTTTTCAAAATCCAAATAGAAATACATAGCTTATATAGTTTAAAGTATAAATCATAAATCACTCATCATAAAGAGGCAGTTTTTGGAATCTTTATGTGTATTTGCACTGGTAATTTCCCAATCATTTTCAAAGGGAGGTGTCTTTTGAGTGAAGACTTGGATGCCAGTAAAGGTAAATTGTCTCCTTTCCAGGAAAAAGACCTGTAACAGCAATGTTCTGTGTTAGGTCCCGGATCCTATTTACACTAACATCAACAGGATAGATTGCAATTAAAGGTAATCAATAGTGAAAGGTAGGAAAAAAATGTGCCAATGGGACCATTACTGGGAAATTTGCCTCAGAATAGGTAAGTTATACTGTTGCAATATACGTGACCTATTTTCTCTGTTTTGAGTACACATACGTGGGCTAATAGTGATCATCAGCAGGTCTTTGAATTGCTCAACCTGTGCACCTGGCTGGTATGGTTGCAACTACTGTTACTGTTACTACTGTGAGCTGAGTGCAACAAGCAATGCCTGAAGACGTGAAGGTGCATCTTTGCTGAGATCTAAGCTTAAGGCTACATATCATCTTCAATACCTAAAGAAAAGCGAAGTGGTTACAATTTTTCTTTTAATGTGTAGCTGAACTAAACTTATTTATAGACAGAAAATGTTCCTGCTGTGTCCTCTACTTCTCTTTAGTACCTCCAAAAATACGAAACTGATAAATTACCAATGCACAAAGTAAGAATTTTTAAAGTACCTCAAGCAGATTTCATAGTATTCAGTTTTGTTTCACATGTCCATGTATGGGTTTATTGACCGTGGCTGAGTGATCTTCCTGGTCACGTGACCAGTGAACTTCTTGATCTTCCCCTTTTCACAACCTTTAATGAGAATTTCAGGTCAGGCTGGTACTTTCCATATAAACCAAAATTACAAGATGTCATGAGAACTGTAACTAGCAGCAAAAGTAACACCCCAGTTCAGACTAGGCAAAGTCTTTGTAAGCATTTTTAATGAGATCCGTTGAAGATTTTCTTTGCTCCATTTCAGGCCATTTTGCATCTCTTCTCTGCTACAGTCATGCAGAGAAGGAAAAGTCAATATCTGTAAAGATACTGGTCTTTTTTGTCTTCTCCATTCACATTTCTGACCTTTGGAGGAACAGACAAGTATTTGTAAAGCTGAGATGAAGCCTTGGTTATGATTTAAGCTTCATAATAAAAGCTGAATAAAATAATCAACCAAAATAGAGCAGTCATCCAGAGAAGAGGTATGGCATCTCCTCTTACGAGTTAACTCTTACGAGTTAAGATCTTAACTCTTACGAGTTAAGAGAAAACCAGCAAGTGGGAAAAACATCAAAAACTTAACAAGAGAGAACTTTTGAACTGTTGGCCAGCTTTGCTTTGCTTCTATAATTTCTTTTCATTTTCCATGTTCCTTTTGCAAGAAAAAAGAAAATAACAAAAAACCCAAACCTATAAACATTAGTTAGCTTTGTGGTGAGGTTTTTGTCTGCCAACCTGAGGTTAGAAATGGAGCTGGGATCCCAAGAGCTAGGCTTTGTATTATAGTATTGTATTTTTGATGCGGTAGTTAAAAGTCAATTACTGTTTCCATTATAAATCCTGTTTTCAAGGGTTTATACCTCAACCATTTTCATTTCCATCATGCTGAACTTGGCATACAAGCAGTATGGATACAGATTTTTAAAATAGAATAAATGAGATTGGCCCATTTTTAGATACAGAGTAGTCAGAAACTGTTTGTCAGTTGGTTCTGATTCTTATTCTTTGAATTTCACAAACTATACTTTCACTTCTAAGACTACATTACTCCAGAGAATTAAGACTCTGTGGTTGGGTCTGATACCTCTTATCAGTTCTAAGGAAAACTTAGTTGCATTTTTAAAAAAATACAAAAACCTATTGACAAAATTCTCCCATTAAGAGCTGATTTTCTATGTGTAATTTCAGATGTTAATGCTCCCAAGCCATATGTCCCAACAGAGACTATTGCATGTCAAGCCACTTACAGCTCAGAAGTGGATTTTCTTTGAGTAACTTTGGTTTGGAAAACTGGGAGCAATGCATCAATTCAGAGGTCAACTTCTTCAGTAATGATCTTTCTGTTGACTTCAGAAAACTTTGAACCTGACAGAGGAATTGTCTCACTGTTTTTCTCACCAATGACTCAGGGCTGATTGTGCAGTGTTGGGCAGAGGGAGGGATTTCTCATAGGCCAGGTGAAACCCAGAACTAAGCATACTCTTGTTAAAGACCAAAATCCAGATGGCCACTAACTCTTGGAGACCTTCATCTGGGGCTGTGTGTCACTCTTTACCTGCACACAGCAGATGCTAATTGCTTAAAAGCTATTTCAGCTTAGAAAACTCACTTTGCCAAGTTCACAAAGAATATTTTTCTTTGACTTCAATTTCTGTGCATTCCTTCCACCTGAATTTCCCACATTTTTTTTCTATTCATTGAAGATAGCTGGAATCACAGAGCAATGACACAAAAGTTTCACAATCTGGCCTTACTACTTTTAGACTGACTGACATTTAATTCATCCCTGTGAATGTCTCTTTAAAGAGAAAAGGTTTATTTCCTCTGAAATACAAAGAACTTTAATTTTGAAAGGTATTCAATATTATCCCCAACAGTACTGCTCTGTGGTCTAAAAGCAAAACAGAGTCAGCTCCCTACTTTTTAAGGTGACCAGTAACATCCTGAACTTCTAAAACAGCATCCCACTGGAATCTCAAACTTATTTTTACAAATCATTCTTAGAGTACCCGAGTAAGATACACAAATTGTACTCCTTGGGAAAATTAATCATAGCTAAATTGTGACTCACCCAAAAGTGTACAGAGGATCAGGATCAGAGACAGTAGGAGAACAAACACCCCAATACCCACTGCCATGTTTTGCATTTTCAGTGGGTTGCTTTCCCATTGTAGAAACTGAATAGAAAACTATTAGGTTATAATCTAGACTTTGCTTATGGTGATAGATTTCAATCAGCTTTAGGTCAAAACATTATTTCTCATTTATTCTGAAGGGAAAGATACACAAATCTAGTCTGATGTATGCAGCATCACCCAACATTGCCAACTTTCCACATATCCTGCATTGTGGTAAGGTGAGATACCAAACTGGCAGGCATAACACCAAGCTTCATTGCTACTTCTGTTTGCATCATATTGTTAGGTCAGTGCAATTTCTCTCATGCATAATAGATAGGGCATATTACAGGGGTGAAATGCAGAGTATTGGTTTACCATCTTCCCTTCCCTATGTATGACCACCATAGTCTGTATGTTCTGAGAGTGCATGCTCACATCATATTTCTGTGAACACTGACAAGATCAACTTTGTTAAAAAGCTACCAAAGCTATCCTCATTATCTTTTATGAGCTGTGTACAAAATGTCTCCAATATTAGACATTTAGCTGGAGTTAAGCAGAACGGTTTTGCTGGCCCCCTCCAGTTCTTTGGGTAAAAGCTCTGTTCATAATCAGTTTCTGTTTTTTTTAATGACCCTCAAGAGGTCCCTTCTGGTACACTTCAGTTCCCTTTCTAGTGTCCCAGTGATTTTACAGACATTAGGAACTTGTTCTTAACCTTCTGCTTTTTCCTGGATTGCTGCTAAACGATTAGACACTATTCAGCCTTTTGTTACCCAGCACACCGAGAGTGATATCTGGAGAATTAACACACCAGTTACTATAATATTTGGTAGGGAAAGAGACTGCTTTTCTCTCAGGGCTATTTGCCCTATTTATGTGCATGATTTTCTAGGAGAATAAGAATGATTTCAGGCTCACAGGAAAAAATATAGGACTATCTGCTTGAGAATGAGATGATTGAAATTCACTCAAGAGCCTATGTTTGTACCATGGATTTTAGCAGTAGAAATGGAAGCAGTTAGTATTGGGAAGGGTGGATCAGAGCCTGGAATATGACGGGCAGCATGTAAGAATAAAAAATAAAGATGAAAAAAAAAGGATTTTGAGGGATTTTCCAACTAAAGTGTTTCCAGTTATCTGATTTTATTCACATGGAGCCACATCAGTGCCAAAAAAATCCATGCTTGTTGGGGTTTGCATTGTGGTTTAGTTTTTATTTTTTGAAGTTTGAGAAGTTTGAGAAATTTTAAGACATGCCAGGTAAATTCAAATAGAAAGGTCCTTGGTGCTAAGACATCCTCCTAACCATATTATAGCAGCGGCACAGGCTGAAATTAAAAGTGCCATTCTTCCCGATGAGTCTGAAATTTCTCAGATGCTCTTGTTTCACCAGGATCCTGCTGCCAGAAGGACTCATCTCCCCTATGTGATTTTATGAGTTTTTCCTTTTCTATGCTCTCCCCAGGTACATCATTTTTTAAAGGTAGATTAGTTCCTTGAAAAGACAGAGCTCTGCTAGCATCCTGAAATACCCCCCCCCCCCCCACACACGCACACACACTCCCCAAATTTTCCCAGAAGGATGAACTTCAGGTGACTCCATTGCATCAACACAGGTTTGAAACAGTGTGCTGCCCAATTAACCCCCGCTCTTGGCTCCTCCTGCCTAGCTGAAAGACACTTGGAGGGAGGGGTGTGGAAGGGGGTGGGGGTGGAATGGGAGATGGAAACAAGCTTAAAACCAGAAGAAATTGCATTGTTGTTGTTGTTGAGATACCAGCTGAAAAGGAATCATTATAAAGAGGCTGATACTTTCAGGAGGGAGATGGAGGACTCACCCGAATGATCCTAGTTAAGGGCCTTAAGAGAGTGACGGCTTAACGTTTCTTTGAAACTGGTGAGTCTCCCTGCTTGGCTGAGTTTGAATAGTGTGTTACTGCAGTAACATTTCACGAACAGGGATACCCCTCCTTTTAAAAGCTGTTTGCTCCCAAAATAGCAACACAATTTAGTGATATTTTGTATCAAGACAATTACTTTGTAGTATTATTGTAGTCTTAGTACCTTATTAAAACAAAAAAAAGTTAAATCCTTCTTTTGTTGAACACAAGAGATGAATAGTAAATATTGATTTAGAATGAATGCAAACATTTCCCTAGGAGTGGATAATTGCAGCCTTTCTATGCAAAACACTTATATTTGAAGAAGCACTTCACTTACTTTGCCATGTGGTATACATTCTTTAGTACATTTTAAATTATATGTTGTCCTGGACAGTGTCTGCTCTATAATTTCTTGTGTCTCTACACCAGAGTCAGTACGTAATTTTAAACTGCAAACTTTCTGCCAACTAGAAGGGGAGAGCAGGCTTAACTCTTTCACTTAGCTGGGCTCAGAAAACGATTCAGACTGCACACATAGTCATAAGACCAGTGAGATCAGTGCTTGAGCAGCAAGGAACAAGTTTGGTCTAGCTGGAATTTAACAAAGACACTGCTTGAAGCAGTCTTCGCTTTCACATGGCATTTTCTGATTACGTATAAGGCTTGATGTGCTCTAATTTCTAGCCAGATCACAAGGAGTCCAAAAGTTTGAACAAAAACTTTACATCCAAAGAATTTGAAAATGAACTCAACATTTGAAAAAGAGTGTCTAGTTTGAGACCATTAGAATGTATATTTGAAGCAAATAATTTATCCTTCCTATTTTGGCATTCAGATGTATAGTTCATTTGCAGAGTGACATGGAACATATTCTGCTCTTTCTGAGGATGGTCAGGCATGCATATGGTGCTTCATGGAAGGAGGAGACAGAATTTATGCTCCAAACCCTACAGCCCTTGTCAGGCATTTTAAACTGTGTAGGTTTATTAGGTTGTGAGACTGGAACATAAATTCATACACAGCTTCATCAAGCTACATGACTGTGAAGACCATATGCCCCTGCAGTAACTTGAGAGGTTAATCCAAATGACTTGTGAATTTTGTTATCTTGTACAACCACAAGTATCCTTACTGCGTGTATTTTATGGGCCAAGTTTTCCAAACCTGGGACCTTGCACCTACATGACTTTGTTTTCACAAATTTTCATATCTTCATTTCTCCATCCCCAAAACACAGAAAAGCCTAAATGGATATTTAAACTCATCCTAGTCTAAGCAGCATTTAAAATTCAGTTACAGCCCCTTGACACATCATACAGGCAGAGGCTTATGTGTTTTGCTGGATACAGAAACTTTAGGCCACACAGAAGATTACTATGTTTAATTTGTTAGAGTAATGAGCATTTAAATGGTACTCAAAGGAAGAGCAAACAGGAGCTGAATGTGATTCCAAACATTGACCACAAATTGCATCGACTAACTCAGCACCATCACACTGAAAAAAAGTACAGCATTGGTAGGAAGCTGTTACACACACCATATACTCTGATTATCTTCAACATTTGTTTGCAAAACTTACAGAGCAGCCTGTAGCCAGAGCTCTTACACGCAGGCACACTCATGTTTGTTCACAAAACTCATTCCAGTGTTATTCCTGATGTTTTTTGAGCCTGGGAATCCACTGAGTATCTACTACTGTTCACGAGAGTTAAGCAAAGGTTTGGGAAAAGTTGATGTATTAGGGGAGAGATGAAGGCAGAGGGGAGAAACTAGATAAATTTTACAAAGAATAACATTTACTCTTTCTAAATGATTTCCTGGCCATGGAAAAAAATGGAAAATGAAATAGGGAGAATGAAAAAAACCTGCATCAAAATACAGCAAGTACTAACTAAAACAGCAAAAGATTGCTGGGAGAAGCAGTGAAAGGCTGATGCCCCATATTTTCTCCAAGATACTTCTCATGAGCCCCACCCTTCACCCACACCAAACCCTTTGCACACGAAGGTTTTATTTGGTGACTGATTGTATGGAGATACATTTCCTTAACGTGTGTTTCCTAAGACACAGCTTTGTGTTTCCAAAGTAGCTTAGCAGAGCATTAAGGCAAGAGACTTCAATCCTGTGGTCAAAATTATGTGTCTGCAAGAAAAATATTCAACCTCCCCACTTGGCACCTACCCCTGGGCTATTTGAAGGTAGCTACATCTCTACAGCAGCACCCAGGATAATCCCTCTCAAGAGCGACTGAAGATACCTCCCACTGGAATTTACTTGCTTTAAAATTAGCTCTTCCTCTTGCCCCCTATATTCCAAGGATTTGCATAACCATAGGGAAAAAGACAACATGAGATAAAAATAAATTTTGGCTGCTGCAAATCCAAAATCAAGGGGAAAGTGTCAGGGAAATATTTTGCTTTGGGTTTTAGTGGAGACAAAATAACTGAAGCTACTAAGAAAGATAATGTATGACTAAGAAAATTCCCTGAGCAATCAGAGGCTGTGTTTTCAGCTTTTTTACATTTTAGGTTTATTTTCTCACAGCAATGAACTAGGATGAGATTGGAGTCTGATGACCAAGCTGGCACAATCCACGCACCCTACCTGGATAATCATGGATTGTAAATCATCATTTTATAAGAATTTAACTTTTCCACTTCCAACATAATCAAATGTAGTGGTGAGGGGGCCACTAATCATGACAAAAAATATACTTTAGACTCTTTCTTGAAGTGCCAACTCCAATAAGTTCTCTGAGTGAAATTAAATGCATGTTCTTATTCCAAACCACAGTTTCCCCTTGGGATGGACAATCTCAAGTGGGGGCTGAAAGGCCGGTTGTACCACAGCCCAGGGTTACACCCATTTTTACAGGGTTTGTTTTTTTTTTTTCAACTACTGCATGTAGTATAAATTGTATTCCAGCCCACACAGTGACTGTGCTTTCCAGCACTGGTAATAAAAAAAATGTCTTCATAGTTTCTACATTCCAGCACTAACGAGTGGGCCAGTCCATATCTTCCCTCGGTTTCTCACAGTTTTGTGTTTGTTTGCTTTAAAGGCTTCTCCTCGAAGAAAAGGGCAGAAAAGAAACAAAGATCTGGTGTGTGGCGTAAGTGACGGTTGGCGTCAAGTCTGAGAGCAGTAACAAAGAGTCATTTTAGAGTAGAAATTAAAGTGGAAATGACCTATTAGTCTGCACACTTCATCTCCCTGCCAATGTGAAGTTGCTCCATGGAGTGATGGTTTTTCGCAGTCTCTGTGTGAGCCCTCTGCTCCTGCAGCCAGCATGCCCTGAAATACTGCCATTTGAGTGCAAAACACAGACCTCTGCATCCCAGCACTGCAAATCCTCGAGGAGAGTGCTTCATCTCCAGAAGTCTCCCAGAGACCAAGCATCTTCACTCCACATGCCGGGTGGCAGGAGAACCCTGCCCTGACCTGCCCTATGGCGAAGGAGCCAGCTCAGTGCTGGCATGCCAGCTGCTACCCCACCACCACACAGGCCAAAGCAAACATCACACCATGCAAATTTATTACAAAAAGTGAATCAGAGGCCAAACACAATGTCCTCCTGGTGGGAGCAAGTGTAGAGAGAAGACTTTTCCCTTTTTTTTCTCCCCTTTCTTCTTGGAAGGAAATATAAAGGTTTCTTGGCTCTTCACTGTGAAATATAGCACTGGCAATGGAAAGGGAGTAAATCTAGGCACTGGCTTCAGCAGATATTGATTGTTGCACATGCTGAAGTGGTTAGTGACCTTTGACAACCTTGCCTCTTGCCCACAGCCAGAGTACAGGGTCAGGGAAGACTGAGATGGAAAGACCCTTGCAGTCCCTCACAGTGTATGAAATCCTGGAGAACATACACATTCTGGCAACACAGGAGAGTAAGTACAAGGCAAGTGTTACAGCAGGGTGGGAAAACTGGAAGAAAAGGGTGGAGTGGGGTCAAGTTTTCCCACTTCAGTTCCCAGTCATCCTCAGAAAGCTGATGGCATAGAAGGGAGCTAGAAAGGGTGAAGTCCTTTGCCTGTGGCATGAGTCAGATGTAGAGGCAGAGAAAACAGTGGAAGCGCAAAAGGGCTCACACTATTTAAAGGAAAAAAAAAAAAAAAGAAAAAGGCAAAAAGAGTAATTTCATCTTCAAACAATACTGGCACTCAGGAAAGATGCTTTTTTTGAAAGCTGTCGTGTGTTTAGGACTCCAGTATTCTCCCCCAGACACATCCATTCTCCATTCACAGGACTGATGGCCAGCACATTCACAGCTAACTCGGCGCATTCCTGATCTCTGGGACCCGCTCTGCGTGTGCAGAAGAACTTTTCACAATGCAGGCAGTTGATCTGCACACACTGTGGGCTTTGTCCAGGACTTCTCCATGTCAGGCATCCAAACTGGAGCTGCTGAAGACCGGAAACAGCCCAGACACATAACCAGAACACTATTTTCTCTGTATGCAGAATACTTGTAAGCAGAATAAGCGCACTTGGATTATCTCAGATGTGTAGGGGAACAACCTTTAAAGTCCACAATGACAGTGTAGGGACCCAGCAGACAGACCAGCTAGGCAGTGAGTCTCTGTATCAAATGATAATCATGGGTAGAAGAAACAAACCCTAATTTCCTAAGCACAGGGATGGTAGAGACTGTATTTACCATAAGAAAGTGTTAACAAGCAGTGAAAGAACTGAAGCACATCTAATTAAAAATGCATACCAAGGCATAAAGACAGAGTATAAGAGTAAACAAATGGCAGAGACCAGATTTGTTTGCAATAAATGAAGAGGAAAACACTACACAATGCAAACTCATCCAGCATGGAGGATACGGAAGGAGACAAGCAGGCGAAGGCACCGCTCTGCAAAGCCTCCCAAAACAAAGTGCAAGGCAAGTGAAAAACACGTGGTGTGCCTAAGCACAGATGAGTAAGACAAAGGAGTGGAAGTGGTGCAGAGGCACATTCCTTGATAGGAACATTTGCCATTTCAAAGCAGATATGGCTTTGCGGTATGGCTAGACCAAAAGATGTTGCCAAGCAGAACTCCAGCACAGCATATGAAGAGGCCACCATGGTACATAAAACAAAACAAAACCTTCTGGAAAAAGAAGTACATTTTAATACTTCTGTTGTAAAATATCTGTGGAGAGGCAGAAAGATACTGAGTTGGACTGAGAGGTTTGGGTTTTACCCCCTGCGTGCCTTAAAGAACAACCTCTGGTTTACCAGCTGGATGCTTGGAGCTCATTCACGGGTATTACCATGAGCAACATTGCCTTATTTGCATCGGCTTTTCAGAAATAAAAAGAACGTGTTCCATTAAAAGAGCTCTTGCAGTTAGGAAATACTGATACCCACCATCACTAGCATGTTAATCATACCTGGTTCTGACCAACGCCAGAAAATAAAGTCCAGCTGCTCTGCTAACACTTGTGTATGACACACCTTTGCCACAAGAACACCCTGGGTTCTCCAGAGCTGGCACAACTCAAGGCCATTGGCAACAGCTTGTCCCACCTTCCTTCACCCCAGTCACAAGGCTACCTTCCTTTCTTCAATAATTATCTTTTTTTAGGTCTCGCAGTACTGAACAATAGTAAACACACTATTTCTCAGAAGCAGTGCTTGCTTGATTATTGCAGAGCACTGTCATCTGTTTGTTTTTCCAACACATGATAGGCCACTGTGTTCATCCCCTTGGGATTCCCAGCCAAGTGCGGTTCCCATCCAAATGGGGATAAAAGTTCAATTTTATTTCACAGTTTCATCTTCCTTACAACAAATCTTTTCTGACAGTGTTTTCTGATTACTAAACTGTTCCGTTTTGAGCGATTGATCTAAAACATCTGTCTGTGAGATTAAAAGCAATGTTGAAGAGACACTGCATCTCTACTCCAAAGGTGTGGAAGATTTTGAACATGAAACTAGTAAGTAACAGGAGGAAACTTTTAGGCAAATGCATGCACAACACTGCATGGATTTTGAGGCTTACATCTTTCCCCTGAAAGTTTTGCCAACTGCCACATAATACAGGAAGTCATGCTTCAAAATATTTAAGGTTTCATTTCTCACCATTTCCTTCTTATCTTTCATAAGACTTACATTTTAAAATGTCAACTTTCATATGGGAATGTTTAATCCCAAGGATACTGATCCATCAGGAAACTTTTAAAATCCACTCCTGAAGTTGTATTTTTGTTTTTCCCTCTTCTCTTAATGGATTGCTTCTGTTTAGGTCATACCTGATTTTTCAGCCTAGAGCTGTTCTCCCCTTAAAGCAGAAGCAACAATGAAGGGGCTTATATATACACACCTTTGGTAACACAACTGAGGGAGAATGTATATTAAGATTTTAGTTTTCCAAGAAATACAATAAAATGATAAAACAGCAAATTTTGTTCAGAACAGATGTGATTTGTGAAAGTTTGTATGCAATGGATGCACAGAGTGTCAGTTCAGTAATAAGTCGGAACACCATTTCCTATGCTTGATATTACACTTTTGTTTAAATTCCATTGCTTACAGTTTTGCTATGTTACTGTATTTTTAGTATATGTGTTCCTTACTGCCAATGTAAATTCATTTAATGTTAGGCATACAATGCTTTTTCAATACCTTTCAGTTATTTGGCTGTATAATTAGCTTCCTAAAATATGATTTATTTTAGTTGAGTTTAGTTTTGGCAAGGAAGCAGGGGGCACAAATTTACTACTGCCAACACTGCTATGAATGGCATGGAGACCAGCATCAGTAATCCATCTTAATTCACAGAATGCCAAAATCTACTGGGGATTAAGTGTAACCCCTCTCTACCCTCCCCTTCCCTGTCCTCCTTGGCTACCCTCCAAGACTTACCAGCTCAGGGATGGGGCTGGGACTTATTCTTTAGTTCAGAAAAAGAGGCTATTAAAGAGGAACACAAGTTCTGAGTCTGCTGGATTGTGTCCAAGAAAAATTTGTTGGTTTCTTAACAATAACATCACATCTTTCTAGGTCATTAATAAATAAAGACTTTGGAGGGACAATAAAAGGATTTTTCTTATTTCTTCACTAAATGAAACCACTACTACAAAAGTCCTACATAATTTGCAATAACCTGTGGTATCATTATAAACGGTGTTCTTTGGTCCCCAGCTCACATAGTGCTTAAGAATATGCTTAACTTTGCGAGTGAACATGACTCCCAGTTAAATAAAAAATGTTTCCTTGCCTTTCAGGAAGAACATAGGGGCCAATGTCTGTAGATATTTAGGCACCTGTGCACCTTAACTCCTGGAAATGGCAACAGTGAGGTCAGTGGCAGTCAATCACATCAGATTCTGAATATCATGGAAGCTATTTTATGCAAAGCTGCTTCTGTTTCTTCAGAAAGCTCCTAATCGCATTAGGAATAGACTAGGTACACCTTCCCCATGGTGGAATCAGACCAAAAGCAGCAGAGTAGCCAATTTAACAAAGGTTTTAGACTTCCGCCTTCGAGCTACCGGACCTGTCTGTGCGGGTATGAGCTGGACACCAAATAAAAAGCCAATATAGCACAAAAAACTCTATCAGTAATTCCAAAAAACTATAATGAAATATATGCTATTTGCATATGAAACTAAACGATGATATAATAGCAGGTATATAGACTGGGCATAGACAGACACCTATTCCAAATACCAATGCAATATCAAGGGTTGTCATGATCAGATCCAAGAGACCCTAGTAGAGTATATCTTTTTTTGTTAATATGTTTGTATTTCTCTTGTATTTACATCATACTGTGTGATATACTAAAATTCTTTGACAACCTCATAGGGGCATCAAGCAACAAAGTATACATATCTGGACCCCACTGCCACACCTTTTCTATTCTGTTCCTTAATGTCAACATTAAATAAAGAAAATACACAGCATCTTGAAACTGTGGTATCTGGGCAGCCTGAGGACATATTGGGCATGATGACGATCTTAGGGTGTATGCCTTTCCCTCTGTTTCCTCCTGTGATGAAGCACTAATGTATGTAACCCCGTATCCTTTGGATTATTAATCTACATGTGTCGTGGTTTAAACCCCAGCCAGATAGCTTGTTCACTCGCCCCCAGTGAGTGGTGCTGGGCTGGAAGCAATGGAGGCCCCCCCTGCCCAGAGCTCTCCCCTTCCCCGCTCCCGGAGGGATGGGGAGGAGGATCAAAAGAGTTGACTGTGCTGGAGGCTGAAATCAGCCTGACAGGGAGGGAATGGCAGTAAGATGAGGAGAGTGAGAACATAGAACATAGTCCTCATCCCCTAAAAATTAATCACACTCATTGCTTTAAGATGATAGAACATGACTTTGCAGAAGCCTTTCCTGTATTCAGCTTCAGAAACAAGCAAAGTTTCACAGTGCCAGGTGGCCCTGGACTGGAGTCAGCTACAGGCCCTTCCCAGGGTCACATTTCCCACATAAAAATGGGCATCGCTCAGTGATGGAAAGGGAAACCCCCCTCTCAAGCCTTTCCTCCAGCCAGGCTGAGAAATGGGGACACTATACATCCTCTTATACCACTCAGCTCTGAAACTGGCGCGTGGCTTTGAATAATTAACAGGAGTGACTAGCCTCGCCTGCTTACAGGAGCCATCAAGAAAGATTAGCTAGAAGCAAGTACTGATGCTCTTAAACTTCTTATGTCTACAGCTGGCCTTGTTTCCCTCCCCCCACCCCATTTCATTTAGCAGCAAATCCTCCAGGTGCTTACAGGGAAGATCTGACATGAGCTGTAATGGTGGTTCATCCCCACTGCCACCTCAGACCCAGGCCCTGCTCAGGAGCTTCCCCACTGCAGCACTGCTCCCCAGGTTGGCAGTAACCCCACCTCCATGGTATCAAGCTGAAGTTCCCTCAACTTTGTTTGTGGTGTCATAAAAAGAGCATGAGAGCTGTAGTCCATAATACTAAGTCATTTTAACACCTCTATTACCCTACATGGACTGAGAGCACATTTGTATTTTTCCTCTGCTTCTTTGCATTTGCATAAAAAGATGCCCCAATTTCCATTTATTTGTGACAGAATATTGCCTGTCTTCTTGTCTTATCTTTTTAGCTTAAGAAAAATAACATAGGACATGATTGCCACTAACAAGGTGGCACGTTCTATGTAACTTTTCCTGCTGTGTTGTTTTATTTACCAGCTTCAAATCCCTAACCTTCGTCTCTCCAACCTCCTTTTAAATGAAAGGATCCTCCTGCCTCTGTGAAGTTCCTATCATCTGCACTGGTTTGCATATTAAAGTTTCAGTATCCATTTAGTCAGTGACAGTTATGCTGCTTAATGACTCCTATACCTCTCTTAATACTGTTTTATCTGGCTCTAATATTTTAAGATCTTTTCTAATATTAATGCTAAATGCTAATTTTAAAGATTTTCTACTAATATTTTAAGCTTTAGCTGATAGTGTACTAATGTTTGGGGAGGTGCTTAGGAGTTCATTGTATTGGAAGGACTGACAGGTAAGTTTTAATGTCCTTTATAACTATTGCATAGAAATCTAGGCAAAATAAATTGAATGTAGGACAGATTTTAGCAATTTTTTTAGGAAATACTCTGCCAGCAATGAGTTCAAAATCAGGTTGAATATGTGTATGTGTGTGGGCATGTAAGAGTGTGCGCCTACATCTCTGAAACAAAATGGAGAGAAAAATACTGCAGTGTGAAGCAGAGGTGGGGGACACATGCAGACTCCCTTCCCTTGGGCTATAGCCAGTGCTGCCACTCTGGACTACAGGGAAAGGAGCTGGCTGCCGTCACCCAGGAATCCCAGCCCCAAGTTACAGTTCCTTCAGTAATCTCCAGTATTGCCGTTCGACCGTTTAGAGTATTAACCTACAAACGGCCACATTTATCTCCTGGCAGTATCACATCCAAAAAATTTACAGGAGACTAGGAGAAAAAAATAAATCTATTTTATTAACATAAACCTCTACCACATGCAAGGGCAGAATACAATCCTCCACTCTCCTGAAGAACAACTTCTTCACTAAAAATAAAATACAGTTCATCGTTTATTCCACCAAGGTTTAAGAGTTAATGAAAGATTTGCACCTGTACAGCTGTTGCAGACTGAAACTAGCTTATGGAGTGAATGTGCTTTCTAGTTGAGACAGTTGTAAATGCCTTGAGTAAAAACACTGAGGACTGCTAATGGATAGGTTTATTTTAAAGCATGCCATCTGCTATCAATCATAGAGAAGTATAGGAAGCAAGTTTGGCTGTGCTCCCTCCTTGTAAGCCTGATAAAGATAGGGCTGCGCTACTCTGGAACATTTAGTACTCAAGAGAATAAAACATCAAACCTACTCAGCAACTCCACTAACAATAATAAAAATGCCTCTGCCTAAAGGTGACATTCTGAATTTACGATTATTTGTGTCTATAAAGTGTGTTCTTTGGCTCCTGACTCATTCTGACTGTCTTACTACAAGAACAATACATTAAGCCCGCCTGAAGTAACTGGAAACCCTATCTTTTTATTAAACCAGCAGCCAGTACCTGAGATGTTCTAATGCCCTGTAGGACCCAAAGAAGGTTTTCTGTTCTAAGTATTAATTCTTCTAGTAGGATTATAGTCAACTGAAGGAAAAATGCTTATTTTGTGCGCTCAAAACTAAGCCCTTCTTCAGGTAAATGTAGTTTTAAAAGAAGAAGGAAAAAACAAAAAGCCAAAAAAAACCCAAGGCAGATTCTGAATATGCAAATGATCATAAAGCAAAGGCTACAAAAATTGCAATTCATACCAACAGCTCATATTTTATGGTACTTCGCATTTGATATAGGAAAAGCTTACACTGTAAAAGCCTGCCCAGAAAAACCATGCACAAAATGCCCAAAAGGTGTGTGCCAATCTTCCTTCATTGTGGTGAACTTCACATGTGCTGAGATTCTCCAGAATTAATCCAGGAATTTTTTATTATTTTTTTTTTTCACCCTGCCCTGTATTTTCCACAAAAAAGGCAGTTGGAAGATGCAGAGCTACTTTCCTGAGATATACAAGCATTTGGTTAACTTAAGAGCTACGAATCTTTCCCCTGGTTAACACTACGTCCCTCTTCTCTCATTTGTGCTCTGGTACCCTGCTGATCAGGGGGTCTTGAGCCTGCCTGCTTAACAATAATTAAATATATAATGCTTCCTGGCAATTTCACCAGATATAAAAAACACTTAGCAATGAAGCACTCCAGATCCAATAACATTAGGCTCCTATCTGCAGCTTAACAAAATTCCCTTGCAAGTCTGCTGCTGATGGAAAGCATTGCTGTGGAAGCTTGGGGAAAACCCACCTGGTGATCAAGCCCATGAGCCTAATTAAAGTTAATAGAGGAATTAAAACTGGGCAAAAATTAGTACAGGGGCCTAGGAAAAAAAAAAAAAAAGAAAGAAGGAAAAAAATAAAAACCCAAACAAAGAAAACCCAGCAAAAGGAACAGAAGTAAGATAAAAAGCAATGGCAAAAGTGAGTTTTTCTTTGAAGTCTACCCTGAAAAGTAATGGTGATCTCTTTAAAAGTCCCCCACACCCTAAATTCTTTACACAATAAGCCATAGGTCCTAGGAGAAAAGCAGAAAGTGGAGGATTAGTCTTATGAGGTTCACAATAATAAATCAAGGTTGCTTCTGCTGTATATTCACCCTTTCAGTCCTGAAGAGCTTAACTGTCTCTGAAGTCCATGGTCAGATGACCACTGAATTCAAAGTATAAGTTCAATGCCCCTACCTGAGACCAAGTGTCTTGGTAATGATCGAAACTAGTGGATACTTAAAATGAGTAAGATGAAAAATCACAGAAAAAAACGGAGACTATAAAGACCAAGAAAAAAACACAGAGGTAGAGAAAGTTGTTCTACAGGGAGATGGATCTGCTCTGAGCAGGCTGGCAACAGTATGCATGGTCACTATCCTGCAGAAATACAGAAACAATGGAAACAATGCAGGAATATAGAAAATCAAAGTTCAAGTAAAAAGAAAACCAAAGATAAGGCAGTTATTGAGACTTCTAGGCTCAGCCACACCTGGGAAATAGCTCCCCAGAGGCACTTCTCACCTCTAGGTGAGGATTTCCAAATAATGTCCTTTTGCTCAACAGCAACACCCAATCTCATAAGGAAAGAAACATCAATGAGAGTCTCTTACTGTCGAGCTCTGCACCAAAACCACTCCATTATATGCTTCAAGAAGACGAACAGTCACATAAGGGCTAATCATAACATTGAGGTCTCAGACCAGTCATGAACATTGCAACCTCCAGAAAAAAAAAAGCTCAACAAAGCTCCATTTATCAAAAAATTATAATAGCATTGAATTTTTCACAAAGAGATATGTTTCTCAAAAAACGTCAGATTTTTTTTTTTTTTTTTTTTTTTTTTTTTTAAGCCTGGGATGAGGCTTTTGGATAGCAGGCAGGAAGAGAGAAGAAGTCAATCCAGACTCACCTGTAGCCTGATGGTCAATGTGCCTGGGGCTGGCAGGAGGTCTAAGTTCAAATCCCGGTGCTGAACTGCCCACACTGAAGACATCATACAGCAGGGAAGATAGTTTCTGTAACCTTTCTCCATAACATTTTATAGGAAAAAAAAAAGGAAAGTCCCAATGTTTTATTTTCTCTCTCCAAGAAATGGAAACAAATAAAAAGGCTTGAAAATTTTTCATGACACAAACTTCTTGTTTATGGACAACCCTAACAACCACACTGCCCAAAGGTTCAAAGGCACGCTGTTCCTACCCAAGCTGATATTGTGAACTCTGCAACTTCTGCATGAAATTAAGAGATTCTTTTTAGACTTGTTCTTTAATGCACACAATACATTTTCATATGAAAGCTTGCTCATCAGAGTTCAAGTCCCTGGCATACAGTCTATTGCAGCTCTAATGAAAAAGCAAAATGACTGGGCCTGTGTTGCTAAGATTGATAAGTGGCCGTATTAAGAGGAGAAATACCTGCAGGTTAGAACAGCAGTAAGCTGCTCTAAACCTGAACCTCCTAGTTTGTTGTGGTTTTGGTTTTTTTTATGAGTAAGTAGCAGCCCATGAATATGGGAGAAGAATTAAAACTACATTTACTTCGTGATTTCAGAAATACTTCAGCATGTGCTTTAGAAAACTGACAAGTCATTAAAATATAGTTAATAAACATTATTCAGAAAACATGACCTTAACACCACTTTCAAGTCACACTCACTGGTTCAGTCAGTGTGCTGCTGCAAAAGTAACTTAACTGGAGTTCATGTCCAGTTTAATAAAGCATATGATGGACTCAGAGTTTAAAACTCAGAGTTTACCTTCTATTTGTATTTTCTAACTGAAAAAATATTTCAGAAATATTTGCAAAATACTTTAAAACTGTGCATCCTGGCATGTGAGGGCATGCACAGAAGTTGCTGTGCAGTGGTGTAAGGGAGGAGGGAGAGACAGGCTTCCACCAGTGGATTACTGGGAAGCATCTCCTCTCGTATGCCCGTATGGGACAGCTTACTAAAACAAGTCACAGCACAACCTGCAGAAGTGACACTTGAGTTCGGATGTTCTGAATTGCAGTTTGATTTGGCCTAGATATGCTCCCAGCAGCAAAGATGTAGGATCCAGCTCTATGGTTTTGCCTAGCACTTACCTCCAGTCTAACAAATGTGTATCCTGTGCCACAGGCATCCTAAGCCTGGGTTAAAATAAGAGTTTGCAATATCAACCTGCTTGGTAGAATGAACTATATTTTTCAGATGTGTTGGCATGTGCCGAGTAAACCTGACTGACATGTTATGGAAGGCTGAAGTTAGAAAACAGTAAGAGTGAAAACTGGAGACCACAGTCAGAGTGCTTGAATCCAGAAGGTTACTGAAGATCCCAGAACGCTGGGGCTCTTACTGAGTCAATACACTCCCAGTGGGAGACTAGAAACATACATACAAAACATGGAAAAATTCAAGGGAAAACAAGGGGTGGCAGCAAAAATAAAATAGAAAAAAAGGCAGCACCATTTCTCAGTGACAGATTCCAAAGGACCTGAACTTAAGAGCTATTTTTAACTAAACCAAGGAAAGAACCATCATGGATGACTTTCACTGATGACAACTTTTTAAAATTTATTATGTGACTATCAAGAAATTTCTCCTTTCCAAAGCTCTGCCCTGAACCAGCTGGAACTGACCACTTTTCCTAACCACAATCAGCACAGATATTGCATATAAAGCACACTCATGTAAATCTCCTGACTCTGACCAATTGTCAATGACCCACAGACATCAGGTGAGACTGCCCAGAGGATGTCAGGCTGGTTTTGCTCCTGTTTTAATGTTGGGGAAAGATTTAGTGAAAGTATTGCTGTTTTGAGAAGGGGCTGATCAAACTCTCTTTGTATTACACCACTTCATTCTTCTGTTTTTTTTTCTATCCTGATATGCACATTGCCGTTCAGAATATGACAGGAGAGGACTGAAACTGAGAAGGGATTCAACGTATTTTAAAACTGAAAATATTATTATTCAGAGCTGACTTAGTAATGTAGTTAACGGGGGGGAAAAAATCATGGCCTAAACGAAATTGCACCCATCTAACTTAAGCTAAGGTAAATATTTGCAAATGTTCTCAATGACCATTTTTAACCACTTGCAAGATTCAATGGGCAGATTTCTTTTGTTGTTGTTTTCTTGTTCTTTTTATTAATAATAAATATTTGATATTAATAACAAATATTTAATATTCAGAGATGTCTGTGACCTGATAGTTTCGATTTATGACATAGTTTTGATTTATGACATCTCTCAGACATCAGAATTTTGGATTTGAAAGACAAACCATAAGGAAGATCCAACTGGTTTTATTTTTCAGTCTTTTAAAGTGATTTGGAGTTCAAAGTCTTTCACCCATTCTCCTTTCATACTGCTACTTATATAGGAGCAAGAATAACACTGCACCAAACTAAGATAATCTGAATGATACCAGAAAATTTATGCTTGAAGGCTCTTATGAGACAGGTATGCTTAAACCCATTTTACTTACTCTGAGCCAGGATACTGTTTTTTGATTCTGCAAATGTTCCAAGCTCCAAGAAACACCATAAATCTGCCCATCATCTCCTTGAGGGATGGCTGTCACCACCGTTGCAGCTTAGGCATGTTAGCTTCACAGGGCTGAGCAGAAGAAAGGAAAGTGTACTGCCAGCTCCTGTTAGATGCACACTGTTAAAAGTATTTATTGGATGACGCTGATATGAAGTGAAGCTGTAGATGAATATAGGCAATGAGAAAATGCAATGAGCAGGTTCCCCAGCCCCATGGCAAGCTCTGCCAATATCAACAGAGCAACCCCAGGATGAGGAGCAGAGCAGGGAGAGGAGCTACAAGTGGTGAGCAGCCTCCACACCTCCCTGGCAGCTGCTCAGGTCAGAGATGCTCTAGCAGAAGAAGAGACTGAGATACATGGTATGCACATGTGGATAATGGGGCTGTTGATCCTCCCTGGGATAAGGCAGCCCAGTGAGGGGCAAGTCCTCCAGCAGCACACTTGAAGAAGCAGGGACGTTTCACAGCTATGAGCAACTGTTCTGAAGACTGCAAGGAAAATAACCTGTTAAAAAACAAACAAAAAAAAAAACGAAAAGAAAAAAGTTTTAGGAAACTCAGAAATGCAGATCAAGGTCTTGTTTTTCTTAGTCCAGTGGTAAAGGAAAACTGTTGTCAGAAATACAAGTATTTAAATAGTCTATGATAACAAGGAAGCAAATGACTACTTTTGCCAGCGACCAAAGAAAGCTCAGCTGCTCATAGCAAGCCAGAGGGATTTGCATCTAGCACAGAGTTGGAAACACTCTCTGGAGCAGAAATCCCTCTCCTCAGGTTCCCAAGTGCCTGTCACATCAGGCATGAACCAAACCTTGAAGCTCCCGATCACACAAGCCTGTTCCCATGTGAATCACTGACACCTGGTCCCACACAGAAGGTGGTGGGAGGGGGACCCATTCAGCATGGGGCTGAGCCACCATTCTCTGTCATCTTCTGCACCATCACTTCCAGCACTTGAAAACAAGCCTTCAGTGCACAAATATGTGAAAATATTTATCGCCCACTCCTAGCCATGTTGAAAAGAAACCTGTTGTGGTTAAATGATTCGGTCAGTTCTTTAGGGATTTTCCAAAGTTTCCTATAAAAAGAAATCTGTGGGAAATGAATGATTGCATAATCACTAACAAATGCCAATTCATATAAGCCTATTATTTTTTATGACATTTTGTATGCTATTGTCCTTACTCTGGTGAATTGCTGTCTCACAATTCTTTTCCCTATTAAATTATTTACACATTTTACTCTTTCCAGCCCTTTTGCATTAGTAAGATAGTTAGCACCAGCATTAGGAAAGAAGGCAAAGAGAAATGGTCCCTTCTCCATTTCTCACGTCATATTTTTCCCACCTTCATATGAATCCCCAAACAACAGTGTCCTTGAGAATGGGAAGGACCTTTTCAAGTGAGAACAGGCAATCATATTAGCTATATCTTGATGCTACAAAAAGGCATTTCTTTTCTGATGGAATTCTTTTCTGATCAGAATTCTTTTCTGATGCTAAAGTCCTTGATAGAAATGGCCAGCATTCACAGTTTCAAAATCAAAGTCCCTTGAATCTGCTGAAATTTGCCAACAGTTTATTTAAACAATTCTTAGAAATAAACCCCACGTGTCTTGGAAGTCTTAATTACACTGTATTTCAATTGGAATTAGGTTGCTAGACCACAGATTTTAATAGGAACTTCAGACCTTTAAAAACCTATTGGTTTTGGCTTTCAGGAGCCTGACATTGCCTGAAAGCCAGCCAGGACTTTGCCTTTAGAGTTAACATTTAATCACGTTTTTAGAAGTTTTTTTCAGTTTTGCACTCTTCCCAAGAAAACTGGTTAAAAAATGTATGAAGTATGGCTAAGCACTAACATTTCCAAAAGGTGTGGCCTCTGGGCATCGCTGAATTTTTAACAAAGGGAAAAGTGGAGACCTGTGCAGCTGAGGAGCTACAACATTTTATTATTTTTTTTCTTCCTAAAATGACCTAGATTCTGAGAGCAGCTATCATTGACAGCTACTAACCACAGAGCTTTAGAACCAAGGAAGAATCCAAATTAGCTACAACAATCTTCAGATTAAAGTAAGAAGTAATTCTAATTCCCCTGTAATCTTAATATGCACGGCATAAATGAATTCTAGGGACATGCAGGTAGAGAATAAATGACCTATAGGTTCACTGAGAAAAGTTCCTAGCCCTAGCTACGTGGTAGGATAACTGTCCTTTGGTTATGCCACTCTTATTTCTACATTGCATGTGAATCTAGTTCTTCAGAGCAGGTTTATGTGACTTTTCCCTGGAAATACTGCAGGAAAGCAGGAGGGCTGGGACAAGACCTTGTGTCTCCCAGGCATTTCAATTCTCCATCTCACATGTACAACTCATATAGAGAGTTTCAGATACAACAGCAGTGCAGGGTAATTTCATTTCTTGAAAAGTAGCAGAGTAGCCTAGAGGTAAGTCTGGAGGTCAATGGAGATCAGACCTGGTGACACTGAGGACAAGGAGAAGGCAAGCAATGATCAATTACTGAATGACAGTGCAGACAGGAGAAAATTCTGTTGTTACACAACATCCTCCCAAACATGCAGCAACTCAAACAATTGCAACAAAAATGAACTGCAGCTTTGTCCTCTGTTTTGCCATTCTTGAGATATTAATGTCTTAGACTCCGTTTCCCTCTGAACAGGGAAGATATGGCCAACAGCCAACACATTTTGACAGGCTTGCCAACCCCAGCAAGTCAGCATGAACTGCTCTTCATTTACCTCTGACCCCAGCAAGCAAGAGCAGAAAAGCTCTGTATCAATACCAGAAACATATCAAGCCAACAAATAAGTCCCTGCAAACAATGTCAGCTTTTCCAGAAGAAGATTCTTTCCATTGTCTACATAATCTGGCCATTACAGACAAAGATAGCCATTTCAGTTCTCCTGTACTAGTCTGTCTATTTTAGATGTTGTCTTTACTGTTCACATTTCTGAACCTAGACTGCATTTTCTTTTAATTGGAAATAATTTGTAAAACTATTTGCCAGCATTCACACTCTGCAAGCATTTGCTTGTTGTCAAGGGCTCCTGAGGACCTCCAGTGCCTGTCATCCTCGGCCAACATCAACCTTCTCAAACAAGCACGTCTCCAGAAAAGATTATAGACAGTTGTAAAACACAGTCATCTTAAAATGTTATTTCTCTAATATGCATAAGGAGTTCAGAGAAGAGGGTCTATTCACTTTCATTCCTCTTCCAGTGTTTGACTCTTCCTTTCTTGATTCTCCCTTCTAAACCAGATTTACTCATATTTCTATTGATCTTCTAAGAGCTACTTTTGTTCTACCTCTACTTTTTAGCTAGGAGACCAAATTATTCTGTCCACTGGTAACATTTTAAAGCATTTTATCATCTTATATAATTTTATAATAATTTTGTTACTTTCACTAGGAAGAAAAAAAAAAAGAAGTAACTGATCAGACACCTAATGCTGCTCAAGTGCGACTAGATTTTTTTGTGGTTGAATAATAACATCTGGTTTGATTTTCCAGCCACAGAAGTGCATTTAATCTGGCCTTCCTTTATTTGAACTTTTCACATCTGCTCAGGCCTGCTTCCCATAAACTAAATACCAGATCCTTTCACAGTGTAGGAAATCTACCTGCACCAGTTGTTGTCTCAGCTCCATACTTCTTATAAGAGTCAGATAAAAATGTCAAAAGACTAATAAATACAGTCTTAGTGCACTATATATTTATTGAATGTTAGTATTTATTTTGTCAGTCCCACATGGTTGGGATTCACAGACCTAATCCCACAAAACTTATTTGCATGAATGAAACTCATTTACTTTTATTGAATAAAGTATAATATGGTGCTCCATAATCCACACAAAATTCAGAGATAAACTTGTACACAATACACTACACCATCAGCTACAAATTCAATGAATCAGAACTTATAGGGATGGTCAGATGCACTGTGCTTTCAGTAATGAAAGAAGTCAACAGGAGGTTTTTATATGTCATTTTCAGGATTATCTCCAAAGACATGATAGTGGATTATCAAGTTTGACTAATTCTGATCTCTTCAGAGGTGAGCAAAGTCAGGAAGGAAAAAACCTTAATTAAAAACACTTTTATTCTTTTCTTAAAATTAGATACTTACATTCTAATTGTAGCTCAGGTCCTAAAACACAGAAACATTTAGTTTAAAAAAAAAATAATATATTGATGTGAAGGATATGAAACTTCAGTTAAAATAAAACAAGCTGAGGGGTTTTGCCACTGACATCAGGATAGGAAAGGCATCCTGGGTATCAGGCAAATGTTAAGGATCATTTTTTAAATTCAGAGCTAAACTACAGAAGAATTTTGCTCTGCTGATGTGACTAGGAAGATATGCAAAAAAACCCACCCTCTCATCAGCTTCTTCATAATATCTTCATCTATTCAGCATTTCTTTCCACTGTTAGAAAGATATATCTGGAGAACTCCCACGTCCCTGGGCCTCATGTAGCTGAGGCTGTGTCTGCAGCAAAACTGCAATATTAGGCCACTTTTCTCAGACAGATAACTCAGCAGATAGCTTTTCAAAGCAAAGCAGAGAACTCTGTTTGCAAAACAGCTGAGAATCCAGTTGTTGGTTGGTTTTTTTTTCTTGGGGTACCAGGAGTACCTCTTCTCTTCAAGGTCTCCTACCTTTGTTGTAGTGAAGCAATAAGGTTTCATTCTTTTTTGTTGTTTTGAATCTTTAACAAAACTTAGGTGCTATGATTTGACAGTCTCATTAAAAAGTACCTTTACAAGCCAAAACACCCACCAACACCCGTGTCTTCAATAGGTGTGAGATAAGAAAGTACAAGAAGGACCGCAATGGCTCTGGGAACAATTGGAGAAGAAAGGCAGTATCTATGTGCTGCCCTTGCTTTACACCTTGATTTTTTCCATCTGCACAAAGGATTGAGACTGTGTCATGATGGAACAGTTGTGAGAATCACAAAGAACTTAACAAGTTAGAAATGGATTAAAAAGCACTTTATGGCTTGTTAAATAAATCCCCCTGTTCCTCAGAAGCATTTTTAGCATCTTATTAGTGATATTTGATCTGACTAACATATTGACTAGGCATTTGAATAGGAGATGAATCCTTTTTGATGGACCACAAAGGGAATATAAATTCAAATTAGGCATTTCTCCAAATTTTCATATTAATATAACCCCAAAAAGCGAATAACATGCATAAAAGTTTTTTCTGTGTCCCGCAAAAGACTATCCTAATGCTCTTTTAAATCATGCACCTTTTTTTCCCTTAAAAGTAGTTGTTGTGTCTGTATTTAACTCAAATGACAGAGAGTTGAAAGTTCTCTTCTACCTACCTTCTGATGTGCCTGGTATATATTTGGCCTAAGAAAATACTCTACCCAATGCCTTCATCAACATTTTTTCTGAAGCTGTCTGGTATGGCACCAGTACTTTACTATCAGTTGAAGTCACCATCAATATCTCCCTCATATGAAGTAGTTCAGAATTTGACAAATGAAAAATAATAGAGACATATCAGAAAAATATGCAAAAAGCCTCTGTTCTTTCAATTGATCTCTGATCTGAAATGTTTTTTATCTCTTCAATCTATATCATTTAGGACTAGTTTTAGTATCACCAATACTGACACTGCTGTTGAGGCGTTGGGCAGACCAATGATTGTATTCCATTTAATAAAAGCCAGAAAACCAAGAAATTTTGAGCAGTTTTATACTATCTGAGATTTTGCACTTAGGAAAAAGTTGGAGACCTCCAGCTCATTTTGAAAACAGTAATTTATAGCTACACAGACATTATGATTTTACAGTGTTTTGATAGTTACGCCTTCACTATCCACATGGAACATTTAAAAATGGATTAGAAGCCATTAATCTCTGAAACATGAGGGATTCATAGGCTAAAGAAGGACTTGAAACATTTGCAGACTAAGTCTTTTTCTGCATCTAAGTGTCCAGTTTTATTCAGGTTTTATATTGTATGCAAGGAACAAGTCAAGAATTATACTTAGACAATCATATTGTGGTAAACCTACTGGTTTATAAATCAGGAACCTGAGTACTTTGTCATAGGTACTCTTACAGACCTTGGGCAAATATTCAGGTTAGAAACTGTTTTATTACAGCCTCCAACAGCACTTAGTACATGGGACTGCCATACAAAATTTTATTCTTCAGGCACGATGATAAAAGTCTTTAATTTTAAAAGTCGTTAGTTTTAAAATTTAAATACCTCGAAGTCAGAGATCAGGTCAAATCAAATCCTTATATTTTCCACACCTATGCCTTGAAATATGGGGCAGATTGACTCAATCCAGACCTTTGCAGTAGGCTGTTAATTCCACTAGATCCTGACCTCAGATGGTAGGCTCAAATATGCCTACATTCTGATGAATGTCAGCTCCAAATTCAAATCTGGATCCCAATCTCGCAGTATGGGCCCATCTGTACTTGAAAGAAACATTTTAAAGAAAAAGGAAATCTAAGATCATGAAAACCTCTATTTGAATACCACATACAACAGATTTATGAACCTAAGCAACTAGGTTTTTTTCGTGTGTAAAATCAAAACTACCACAGGATTTCCCATCCATATATACCATATGCTTTTTCCTACTCTGTTTAAAATTCTTAGTGTCCTAATATTGTGAAGCTTCTGAGCATCTACTGCTTTTCTGCAAGCTTTATCTACTCTGAAAACTAAGCTACAGTCAAGAATTTTTGTGTAGGAAAAGCAATTTTATCTATTTACATTTGCAACATGGTTATGACTGGTGAAAACTTAGTACACAATGAAACAACTTGGGTCAAGACACATACAAGACCAAGCCCTACAGAGTGCCAGCGCACGCCTTGAACCATCTTCTGATCATAAAATCATAGAATAGTTAGGGTTGGAAAGGACCTTGAGATCATCTAGTTCCGATCCCCCTGACATGGGCAGGGACACCTCCTGTTCATTTTCTCATTGACCAACACCTCCAAGTCCTTCTACACAGGCCTGCTCTGAATCTCTTCTCTGCCCAATCTGTAGGTGTGCCTGGGATTGCTCCAACCCAGGTGTAGGACCTTGCACTTAGCATGGTTAAACTTCATAAGGTTGGCATCAGCCCACCTCACAAGCATGTCAAGGTCCCTCTGGATGGCACTGCTTCCCTCCAGCGTATCAACCAAACCACACAGCTTGGTGTCATCGGCAAACTTGCTGAGGGCGCACTCAATCCCACTGTCCATGTCACCGGTCCCAACACCAATCCCTGAGGGACACCACTCATTACTGGTCTCCAGCTGGATATTGAGCCATTGACCACAACTCTTTTGTGCGGCCATCCAGCCAGTTCTTTATCCACCGAGTGCTCCATCTATCAAATTGATGTCTCTCCATTTAGAGACAAGGATGTTGTGTGGGACAGTGTCGAACGCTTTACACAAGTCCAGGTCGATGACATCAACTGCTCTACCCCTGTCCATCAGTTCTGTAGCCCCATCATAGAAAGCCACCAAATTGGTCAAGCAGGATTTCCCCTTAGTGAAGCCATGCTGACTGTCACCAAGCACCTTGCTGTTTTTCATGTGCCTTAGCATGCCTTCCAGGAGAATCTGCTCCAAGATTTTGCCAGGCCCAGAGGTGAGACTGACTGCTCTGTAATTCCCTGGGTCATCCATTTTCCCCTTCTTGAAAATAGGGGTTATATTTCCCCTTTTCCAGTCATCGGGAACTTCACCCAACTGCCATGATTTTTCAAATATGATGGCCAGTGGCTTAGCAACTTCATTTGCCAGCTCCTTCAGGACCCACCGATGTATTTTATCAGGTCCCTTGGACTTGCGCATGTTCAGGTTCTTAAGATGGTCTCGAACCAGATCATCTCCTACAGTGGGTGCAAGGTCTTCATTCTCACAGTCCCTGAGTCTGCCTTCCAAGACTTGGGTGGTGTGGTCAGAGCAATTGCCAGTGAAGACTGAGGCAAAGAAGTCTTTGAGAACCTCAGCCTTCTCCAAATCCAAGGCAGCCAGTTCTCCTGAGAGCTTCAGGAGAGGGCCCACCTTGTCCCTAGTCCGTCTTTTATTTGCAATGTACCTATGGAATCCCTTCCTGTTATCTTTAACATCCCTAGCCAAGTTTAATTCTAACTGGGCCTTAGTTTTCCTAACCTGGTCCCTAGCTACCCGGACAGCATCCCTGTATTCTTCCCAGGCCACCTGTCCTTGCTTCCACCTTTTATAAGCTTCTTTTTTCCTTCAAAGTTTCCTCAGCAACTCCTTATCCATCCAAGGAGGTCTCCTGGCCCTCCTGCTGCACTTCCTTCTAGTTGGGATGCAAGACTCCTGAGCTTGTAGTAGCTGATCCTTGAATATCAACTGACCGTCTTGGGACCACTTCCCTCTAGGACTATATCCCATGGAACCTTACTAAGCAGGTTCCTGAAGAGGCCATGCAATCTTCATTTAGAGAACAGTCAGAAGCATGTCAAGTAAAATACCAACAGTGCCAAAGGAAACTTATAAATGTTTGTAAATTCATTTTATGAATTAATGACCCTACAAATAAGAATTGACATTTCCAGAACAAATCACTTCTTTATCCTACAAATATTTCAGCAACTTTTGCTAACAGCAAAGCAGAGGCAATTTTTTCTTTCTTCAGATCAAACAAAATCTAAAATCTGGGAAGATTTAATTGTAAAATAAAAACAATGGGGAATGTAAATGTTAACCATCTGAAACTACCATTACTGCTATTTGTTATTATGTGGTTACTCTATCAATGGCGTTTTATTTTTACTTTTGTTATCTCTCACAACTTTTCAATCTATTATGGTTGATCATTGATAAACAAACACTTTGACTGACTTAAAAAGTGGCAATCATTTCATCTAATTTTAACTGTGTAAAAGTCAAACACCTACTCTAAGCTACTCGTGAAGGCTTCTTCTATACATAGTGGTGACAGATTGGCATTTTCAGAGACTTATCCTACCTGTATTACACACTTGTTTTAAGATGGGATTAACCACCTTCTTGTTCTTTCCTTGGGCTGACTTCAGAAAGAAGACATACACCTGTTTTGTCAAAAAAAAAACAAAACACCCAAAACAAACAAACAAACAAACACATTATTTCAGGCCTTGATCTTGAGCCCAGAAAGGTGTTTACCTTTAAAAAGACTGTCCCTTTAGGATGAAGAAAGTCTCTTAAAGGCAGACTGGAAGAAGGAAAGTGGAGAGACAGGAGCACAGCCAGTCTTTATAATTACACTTGTCACCTGCCCCAGCTCTTGCCTTTATGTCTTGTGAGAAGTAATGCTAAAGAGAACCAGGGTACAAGGGGTTATCAGTCTTTTTTTACTCTACGTTGCTTTATCCACAGAAACTATGGGGATTGCCATAGTTTCACTCTTGGTGAAATTCCAGTGACAGAAACATTTTCCAGGCTTTGGCAGGAGAAGGGTACTGGCCAATAGCTATCCTCCTTCAGCATAAGCAAAGCAAAACCAACATCTCCCTTTTTCAGATCAGCTCCAGCTCAACACAGAGAAGGACCACACACCAACCATTGCTTCAGGACATGAGTCTTAAGAGGCAATTCAACGGAAACTTCTAATACCCTTAAAATCATTCAAATGAAAAGATGCTGATGCTGATGAGGGAAGAAATATTCTTCTTGGCATCTCTCCATTTTAAATTCTGCTATAGTGACAGTATCTGGATTAGACTCCAGGACAGTATTTCTGAAACAGCAGGAACCCTGCTTACTGCATCAGTTTTAAATTATAAGCCTTCCAAAGATGTCAACACCACTTTCCTGGAGACTTTCCTGAAATTAAAACACTGAGCTTTTCCCCTGAGCCTTCACAGAGTCATATGGATCCATCACCCAGTGCCACCATTTGTATCATGATTTGCCTATGCTGGGTCACTGCTACTTCTTCATTTCAGCTCTATAGTCGGCCTCATTCTTTGATGTTACTCAGTCACTATTTCCTTTCTCTTTACTTTTATCTCTGTCCTGGCATTATTCCTCTAAGCATCCTCTCCACCAGATGGTCTCCATCTCTCCTTCAGAAGTGCCCAAAATATTCCTACTGCCTCCTCTTGATCTTCCCCCAGCAGCAAACCTCTTCATCCTACAGAGCTCAAATACCGATGGATTTCTCCTCCTTGCTGCTCTGCATCTTTCTTGCACTTTGAAAATGAACTCACTGGAAGCAGCTAACCTCCAATCCTCATTATGCACGATGCTCTCATTTATAAGAGTTTACCCAGGAGAAAAATTCAGACGGGATATATGCTGGTACAATTGTGGTTTTTTCAAGTGGAAGTGCATCTGATGTCTGCATGCTGAACTGGAGCTCTAGTTTTTAAACAGGAGCTCCAACTTTTTCATTTGGAAATCCATATGGATCCTTTAATCTGAAGGTCAAAACAGCTTTCATGAAAGATACTGAAAACAATGATACTTTATATTCACTAGCATAATTATATAAAGATGATTCAACATTGTAGTATCATCAGAGGATTCAACAAAGTCTCTGTATTATGTATTTTTAAGATGGGGTTTAGAGAATGTAAGACGAGGCTTCAGAAGTTTACAGAGAGAGAAAAAAAAATCTTGTCAGAATTTATATCTTCCTAACAGGTCACTGAAACTCTGAGGATAACAATTGCTTTTACTTGCCGTTGGTAGGTGCACTGTAATCAAGAATAAAGCTGTAGATATTTTTGTGGAAGTACAAGAACTTGCTAAATGCAGCAGCATAATAATGTTTTATATATTATACAAATACAGCGAGATGGGATTTGTGTTTGTCTCTTTGCAAGAGAAGAAAAAACTCTGAAATGACCTTCTGTTCATAAGTTTCTCTGAAAAAGGCTTGGCCTGAAACCACTTCACTACTGTTGATATAGCCTGGTTTTTGTACATAAGTCTTAAATGAAAGCATTGCTTCAAAAATAACTAAGCAATCACAAAGCTCTACTTTTCAGATTCAATTGCCTTCAAATCCTTACTGAAGTCCCCTTGGCACTGTCATTTCAAAATCAGGATAATGCCATATAGTGTTTCTATAAAAAAAAATCAGTAAAACAAAAACATTATTGGATAAATATGCGTGAAAATGCTGTAAACAAATACATCTCAGCAGTCATCACCTGGCTGACTTGTGATGACCCTCCCTGGTGACCCACATGGGCTTGGCACTCGACTTCTTAGCATATCACAGCACTGTTCAGTTTTACCATCTTTGTCCTTAAAACTGTAGCAAAACACATGCTTTCCTTGCAGAAACCTGCTATCAGGCTTTAGACATCAAGAAACAGCAAGGCAATCCAGGATTTTCATATTCAAGAAGCTGCTGATCAAATAGCATATAATTTTTAAATCTGCTTCTTATATCTTGAATATACAGAAAATCTTGTAGTTCTGACAATCCCTTAACTCTGGGTTTTGTAATGAGAGCTGACAATGCTACCCCATCACAGGAATGTAGAGGCAGAACAAAAAAAAAAAATAAATCTAGTATTTACTATATTATGCTTCATTCTGCTCTAAAAAATGATGACTCAGGAATGTTTTTCTCTTTTCCACAGATCGTCTTCCATCATATCCTACACTTCCCTGTAGTTAAATTATTAGCACAGCCCCACAGATCCTGTTTCTGCAGTAAGACAGCAGCACTTACCAATGTCCTGGTGGTCAGGTTTCTCTCATCTGTCACCATTGTCTCAGGTGTCCAAGTCACTGAGACTGGAGTAACTCAGCAATTAGTTGCTGACTTTCAGGCACTTACTACTGGCAGGAGGCACACAGCTAGTGCTGGTTCACAGTTGGTTGCACCAAACAACTACCAAAGAGGACAAGGTCTACTGAATAAGGTTTGATTTTGCTTTCAAAAAGGTTCTCCCTCTTCTTAATTTGCTGTAACCTTATGTTTCACTTTGTAATCAAAGAGCCTCAATAGTCTTCAGAATCTCATAAGAATCTCATAAGAAAATTTATTTTTTAGGAGGTGATGTAACAGGGATTTTCACTTGTGAAAAGTTAATTTCAATGTGCCTGCAATAAAAGGCAAGACTTCTCAATTCTATTTCTCATTAAACCCATTTAAAAAAAAAAAAACATTTCAAGTAATTATTAGAAAGCAACTTCATCATCTACAGAATAAGAACAAATGGCCTGTTTATAGCAAATATAAAAAACTGTGAACATGTAATTCAATTATGAAGAATTACAGGGACACTCAGAGCAGACTTTTTTCTTCTGAAAACTAGAAATATCTAAAAGGGGTCACAGTGCAAAGCAATAGGTAGGCGGAAGTACTGCAATTTTATCTTACTAGGACACAAGGTGGTCCCAGCTCCACCCGACACCCTCTCATCCCTATATCTGTAAAGCCAATGATGCTTTTTTTCCCCTTGCTCATGTATTTCTAAACATTTCATTTCCACAAATCCAGCCGGGAATAGCTGGTGCCCAAATTGAGTGCTCTCAGAGCCCAGGGAGGTTGCTCCAACACAGGCAGGGCAAGGAGGGCAGCCTTCACTTAATGGTGGGACAGCTACAAATGCCTGATGCTCCACATTTTACATCATGATGGGTAGCAGATGTCCAACTCCTTGCTGTTAGAAAGGGCAGATAAATAAAGCAGTGAATAAATGCTGCAAATTGAGGTAGGGTCAGCTCTGCAGTACAGGAGATCAGACTAGACAGAGGCAGAAATAATTTTCTCATAGATTAGAAGCAGATAAATAAGTGAGAGAGAGAAGGAAGGAAAACAGTACAGAAAGGAAGATAAGAAAGAAGCTATTCATCTTATGTATGGGAACCAACTCCTGTGTATGTATTTCCTATGTAATTTTAGCAACAATCCCTAAATTGTTCAACTGAAACACTTTGCAGGAAGTGGACTATCTATTTAATTCAAAATTTTGTTTAGAACACTATAGAATTTTCAGATAATTCATCTAACTCACTGAATACTCAATCTGAACAGCATAAGGGCTGTGGTCAGGATTTTCACACGTAGATGTAGATGTCTCACTTGAGAAAAAGGGCATCTAAGTATTCATGTTCAATCATTTCTATCTTCAGGCTTACGCATTCTTTTAAGATAACTGCTTACTGGCTATATCAAATACAAAATTTCAACCTTCTGGACATCCAGTCATCCACCACAGTTAGTGAGGGTGAACATATATCAAGCTCCAAAATAAAGTCTATTTCCAACGTAATTAATATAAAAACAAATAATCTATAAACTAAGGTGACTCCTTATTCATAAATTAACACAGAATAGACTGGTGAGAATGCAACGTGTGCAGTTTTCACACATGGGAAAAGTTTGCTAGTGGTTGTGTCCATTACGAGGTGAAGGCTATGTTACCAACAAGCACGTTTTCATCTGGCCTTAGACTTAAAAATAACAGTAAAAGTCAAACACAAACAGCTATTTTCTTTCTTTTGGGATTTGGCACATGTGCTATAACAGACATAGATGGAAACTTCTAAAATAAATTAAGGACTGTACTTGTCAGTTTATTAATCAAAGTTTACCTGCTTCACATTACAGGGAGACAAATTAAACAAGCTACCATGGTACTCAGAAAACATCTGCTAACAAAGTCAGAAGTAATGATAAACAAACTTGAGTTCCCTTTGTGGTTGATTTCCATCCAGCTGCATTTAATTATAAAAGAGCTATCAAAGAAAGCTCCCCATTAGCAGCTAATTCAGAATGACTTCAGAAGAAAATCCCAGAGCCTCCAGTGATATCTCTCCAACAACTTTCTCATCTCTGCAAGTGATTGAGAAGAGCTGAATTAGACCAGTTTAGAGATCAGTCCTCCTGTTAACTGCCAGAGTAAAAGGAAGATGATATATCTTTTTGGTACCTGTTATTGCCTGTTTTCAAAGCACTCTTATTGTAAGACCTATAAGATCTAGCAGACTTTTTCTTGCAAGTCATCTCTGCCAAAAGCATCAGTGCCAGTGAGTGATACAGAGACAACTCTGAAAATTGCTGTATGCATTTTCTAAAGCAGAGCATCTGCTGATATTACTGAGAAAGTGAGAAAATTTGTTGCTACAAGTTTTTTAATAAAGTCTCTTTGACTTTGATATTTTTCACAGTGAAATTGAAGATGTAGTCATTTATAAATATCTAACTGTAATATTTGTGTCGGTATAGCTAGAGATGTGTATAGTCCCAGACTGATGCTCTGATCCAGCATGGCCAAACCTGAATGTTAGTAAAATATAGTAGCCACCCTTAAAAAAAAAAATAAAAAAAGAAAGAAAGAAAAGCAAGTACATCAGGTTTCCATTGTTACCCCTTAAATTGAAAAAAATTGGTAATCCTTTGGACAGGCAACCTATCTGTCACACCAAAAATGAGAAAGTTTTTCAGTGCACCCAGAACTACTAGCAATTTTTATTAAATTCCATAATGCCCAGCAGTAATCATGAACCCCAAAAGGACTCAGTAATTCACAATCAACTTGTAGCATATTCCTATAGGGAAGTCTGGACAATGGCAAGGAGGAGAGCATGATAAATCACTGAATGTTTTTTCTTTTTTTCCTCTTTATTCTCTTTCTTTAAACAGTAATGGAATGGGTGATTCTTCTCTGAAACCTAGCTGCTATCAGGCCAGCAAGAAAATACGAAATCAAAAGCCCTGTGTGCCAGATATGCACAGCTGTATTTGTGCTTCTGCATCTCCCAGAGGAAAGCACACCACATGTCAGTTACTTGACTTAGGGTGGGTTGGTGAGGTGTAAGTTAAAAGGGCAGCTGTACACTCTGGGAAATTTTCCAGATTCATTTTCTACCAGTTGCTTTAGCAATGCTACAAGCAGCAGTGAAGAGGTAGGGATAGCGGGTAACACAGGTAGAAAACAGGAAAACTTTTCCTACAGCTTATTTCTTATTTGGTCCCCAGGCTCTCTTGAAAAATCTGTAGGCATTTTATAGAAGATTTTTTCCCTGCAAGGATAAAGGGGTTGGCTCAGATTGCTGCTATTCTAAGAGGTTAAGGGAAGAAAAGACATTATTATATATCCACATGGTAATCAGCCAAGGTTTCATGTTACTGTTGCTGTTGATGTGGTTCTTTCTGGCACTTCTAGAAAACAGTTTATTGGTGTACCTGGCCTAGAAGTTTGAGAGATGAAGGAAGAAAATGATAACACAGTTTAACAGACCCTTTGTTTACGTAAACATCTATCCACAATCTGTGTCTGATGGGGTGAACATACGGCTTTAATTTTACCCTTGGCACATGGATCAAACAATGTTGCCAATATCTATTGTTCTCCTCATAACAATATGCCTGGTGGTTTCAACATATCCTCTCCATTAGCTGGCTTCAGATCAAGCATTACTGTGTATGTGCTTATGTCTTCATAAAACTGGAATATGGATTTTTTTTTTTCTTCGTACCAAATGTGTAAGAAGGAACACAGTTGAGAATGGTGGTCAACCAGCCTTGTGAGTCATGAGAACAGCTCGCTTCAGATCGCGTGGCAGAGCTGGCACATGGCTGGGAAGAATGGGTTGGACTGGATTTGCAAAGCCCTGGCCATATAGCTTAGGTTTTTCAAAAACCAAAGGAAGTGGTGAGTCAGATACTTACGCTTTTTTATCTAGGCTTTAGCAAACCTTTCTGGACCTGGTCCATCTACCTGGTTCTGATCTACACCAGCCCTGCTCTGGAGCATGGACACACTAGGTAGCTGAGAAAAGAGAGGTTTGGGTTGCTTTTTCTTGTTGTTTCCCTCTCCCTTCCCCCCTTAATTTTTGCAGTTTCACTTCTTTTCCATTTGCTGCAGGAGACCATGATAATGCTCTTTTATAAATATGCAGCTTCAATAAAGGCAGAATAATGGAGGAGATTTGGGTCTGGAGAACAGCACAAGGAGAAACCACAGATGGGCTCCCCAAGCCAGAGCAGCTTGTCATCTCCATGCTAATCTTCTCAACTCCAGCCTTGGCCTCTGGATCAGCAGCACTGCTTTCTTATGTTTCCAGCAACAATCAGACTTGACATTTCTCTTCTACATTGTGCTCCATTTCAGCCTGTACTTTCAAATATTTGATCCAAAATTCATTTAAGTTGATGTAAAGAATCTCACTGCCTTCAATATACTTTGGTTCTGGTACCTTCTTTCCACCTATCATTAATGTCTAATTTATGTTTGCTGAATTAATGAGAAAATACAGCCTTCTGATATCTCTGGTGACATTTTCGCAATAAAGAAGTTCCCACTGAAAAAAATACCACTACTAAGGACAAGAATTCTATTTGAGCCATTCAGGGAACTTGCTCTATGTTTGGTGTTTTCTTTTATCTGTGATGTTTTGCTTTTGAAGGCTGAAATATGGTGTTAAGTGGGAACTGGCTAGGAAGAGTTTATGACACCTCAGCCATTTGTCCCCCCATGGGGGGCAGTGGTTCGACACCACTGGATGCTCTGAGGCCCCACATGTAGCATAAAAAAATGAGAGAAAGCTTGTGGGACGATGGAGAAGGCAGCAGCTCTGGGAGATAACACAGTGGTGATTAGCATCACCAAAAATAGGGACCTGCAGGCCTTTTTTTTCCCATGCTATCATGACACTCCTCCTCAGTGGAAGTAGTAGTCTTGAAAAACTTTGGGTTTTATTCAGTATTTCTGTTTTCTTCCTACTTCACTGTTTCACACTTCTCTTTCTCTCCAGCTTCTATGTTTTACTTTCTGAATGTGCTGAATCTAAGCTCAGTGCTTTGAATGATTTCACTGACCCTGTAATGCTGCATACCAGCACAGATACATATCTCTTAGGTTTACTTTTGTCTATGCTAATTTTGCTTCCTCCTCACGTTTGCAAGTGGAGAGCAACTGCAAAGCTTCCTGTGTATTTCAGGATTCCTGTGTATCTTTAAATTTTATGATTTAAAAGAGTTTAAGAATAATTAGTCTAGATCCTGCTTGTGCACATAATATGCAGCACAGTGTTCAGTCTCATTGCTACACATGTGCTTCAGCCTGTTCTGAACTGTCAAAGCACTAACATTTCTATATAAACTGATTCATTAAGATTATCAGAATGTAATTATCTCTGCTGTGCAGGGTAAGTGGAGGTTTTCCCCCAAAATGGCATAGCAAGAGAGAAAAGGGAGTGGAAGAGCTCTTCTTTTTTTTTTTTTTTGGAATTACTATTTTGCTTAGGCAGCTACAGCAGTCTAGAATTGCTGTAAACACACTGGAAAGCCAAATAGCAGCCAAACCATAAGCCTTAATGCCTGAACCCAGGCCTGAATGAACCAGGTAGTTTTCTTATTTTTTTAAGATTTTTGGGATCAAGCTAAAGCTAGGGGATTATTCCCCACAAACACACCTGCAGGAGGTGGGGAGACTAGAAGTCAGCAGGAAAACAGACTTATATGATTTAAGTTTTATGGGAAAAAAAAAAACATTGTGTTAACTCTGAAACTGCCTAGTACTACAGTTATTAATCTAGTATAAAATTATCTTACTTGAAGTTACACTCATTGCCACGATATTTTGTCAAATTTTCTATTGTGCATAAAATGTTAATATATTGTAATATAAACTGTAGCTGTTATTCTTTTAAACATCAATTTAATCAAGAGGTTTTAACACATAAAACTATAGTCTAATATCTTTTTTGCAGTATTTTATGTTAGGGATTTTTCAATTTTAGTATCACCTTTTTTTTTTCATGGTGAAATAGAAAACTATCACCATAAAAATCCTTGAGGTCCTGAATCCATGCAATTAGTTTCAAAAATACTTAATGCTTCTTGTGCATTGTCACTTTAAGCACAGAATATAATTTGAGTTTAAATGCAGTGAAAGTCAAGAGCACAGCTGTCACCATAAACACATGGGTCAAGCAGCACACTTACTACAGGGTTGCATTTCACTTGCATCTCCTGGTACCAGTAGAAAGAGGTTTTTAACCAAACACCCCTGGTGAACTCCAAAAAAGACCTGTTAGTGAGAGAATTAAGCAATATTAAGCCAAACTACAGCAAATGCTGGCATATAATTAACATAGCATTGTTAAAGATCATTTAATTTTAGTGGGTAAAATATGGTATCTCAGATACCATGATATGGGTGCTTGTTCACAGCCACTGTACCTGTCAACTATTATTATACTGAAGCCGCCGTGTTCCCTGAACAGTTTTGATTTCTTAACAAGAAGAGAATTTTCTCTGATGTGCCATCTGCAAGGTACAGTTTACCAAAGGAAAACTTTATCTCAATTTTTTAATAATTTTCTGTCAATTCCAATAAAATCTGATATATTTTTATAATACTTACAAAATAATAGCAAATGTGACTCACCACATGTGCCACTATTTCATTTGATATTCCTCTTCTCCCACTGACTTTTCTTTCCAGCACAAAATGTAATTTAAATGTCAACTTGGACTAAAAAAGTTACATTCCTGTGGAGATTGCTGGGTTCTCATACAATCTCAAATAATTCAACTGCCTTCCACTCCTTTACCTAATTTCTTCTATTTTAGTATCCCATTCTGCAGGTTCTAAAAATAACAAACAGTAGAAGGGATAAAGTAATGCACAGTTTGTTTACATATATGACAGGAGAAAATATCCTTTCATGACTAAAAAGCAATGGTCCCAATCCATCATAGGGTCCAGAGTTCATATACCAGTGAACACTGAAAGATTATGATGTTTTTAGCAAGGCCACTGCTAGCTGTATAAAATGAGTAATATAAAGCAAGGGGGGAAATCGTAGGGATAATAAAAAGATAAAGGAGTTTTATCTTATATTTAGCACCCACTTGCCAGTCAAGTGCATAGGCAGCACGGAGGATGTCCATGGCACAGGAGATGCAGGTCTGCTTTGTGCAGGTCAGGAGACCTTATGCTTTGGAAATCCATTAAAGACTGTGAGAATATTTAGAGTCTTAGATTTTGGATTTAGGCCACACCAAGGTTTTCAGGTTCCCCCAGGAAAGCTGTTGTACATACACAGAGATGTTTGCACTTTGCACAAACTTGCCTTTCATTGGGGTAGAACCACAGGCACTGAACATGGACTCCATCAGCACCACGGTGCTCAGCTCAGGCTCTCCCTCATGGGTCACAGCACAGGAGACGATTTCAGCTCAATCTCACTGTCATATAGTCAGGAAAAAAATGATGGAAACCAGCCACCATGTGTTAATGCTAGAATGCAAAAATCCCTTCTTTTACTGCTAAATTTGTTCACATCTTTTCATTTCTATAAAAAATTCTTCTTCATAAAGCAAGATTTTTCATGAACTTTCTCGCTTAAAGATATTTTTTTTTCCCTCTACACTTCTAGGAGCATTTCTGAATGCTGTTCTGCATCCCTGCAACATTGCACAACAGGCATGGGAAACCTGGGGAAAACAGCTTTGTCTGCTGACATCAGTTAGACATCAGAAAGTTTAGTATTGTGGAAACTAAGCCCTGAAATTTATCCCTAATCTTTGTGTCTTAATTCCCCAAATACAACACTACTAGCATTCACCAGTTTGTGGGGATATACCGCAGATCAAGACAGCCAGTTTCTGCGCTACTGGCATCATAGACATAATTTGAACTGTACACTGAGGATTCACTCCTCCCTGAATTTGAAAAAAAATGGAATTTTCTTAGACTAAATACAAATTAGAGGTGCAATATCTCAAAGACACTAAAAGCACCACAAAGTGTAGGAAACGGCTTAGGGTTCAAAAAGAATTCAAAAGTCACCTGAAATTGCCATGGGAAACAGCTGCTGGAAGAGCCATCTAGGAAAAAGCCTTCAACAGAAGAGTTAGAAACTAACCTGCATGGGCCTTTCATCCTTTCTGTATACAAAATTTTGTTATAGGCACGAAAAAAAACCCAGCTGTGCCACAGAAGATTTCCATGGTCTTGATGGTGTCCACAGCAATGGACCTGCTATCAAGAGGTGTTAAGTGTGAGATTTTTAGAATTATTTTCTAGTGAAAATATTGAAAATATAATCTAGAGTCAAGTTCTGCTGACTCTCACTGAATTCAGGGGCCATTTGCGCAACTGAAAACTCACTTTTCCTTGCTTTCTCTGGAAATCTCTGCATCATCCACTGCTGTCACAGCTTCTACAGCAAACAGGTGAGGACCTTGTCAACTCCCCAGCTTTGACCAATTCCTGTAGTGAAACTCATCCTTTGCAACCAATGAGTGATGATCCTGCAGGAAAACAGTTTTTAGGCTACATTTTACTACCAAGTATCTCACTCTAGATTTAACGCATCTTGGTTTTGCCTTAGCTCAAGAACCCTAAAAGAGGCTCCACCCTAAAAGAGACTCTGGATCCTGATCAGTCTTGCACAAGCATTTAAGACTGTGCATTTTTCTGAAGTTTTGTGAAAAAGTGCTTTCAAAGTGAGCAGCATGTATGCTGTTAAAGCTCATCTTCCCTTTTTGGACACACCCATGAAGCTTCATGTTCTACCTTATCACACTTTTGTCCTAAGTCACCACTACAAGAAGTGATGCAAAGTGTTGTTTCAAGGAATAAGGGTATAAGATACAAAAGAAGAGATAATTAGTACAACTCCAGGTCCAGTAAGTGGATTTCATTCACCTAAAAAAAAAAAGTAAATAAATAAAAAAGACAGACAAAACCTCACTGTCCACTGCACAGCATGCCTGTGGGGTAGAGTAGGTCCAACTCACCAATACACTGCTCTCAGGTTAGCATCTCTGCTGTTTATATAAACAGTAAAATCAGATAACTGTCAACAAATCAAACCCAGTATGTAACTATTAGACACAGATTCAGTGTGTCATCAGAGGCTGTTCAAAACTAATGGTGGAAGTGGAAAGGTCTCCTGCAGCCCCCTGTATCTTCCAGGAGTTCATCAGGTTGCTCTGCTTTACAGAGAGATGAAAAGTACTTCACACTGCCTACATTTATCTCACAGAGGTGTTGGAGGCCATAATTAATTACCGTTGGTCGAACTCATTGAAATGGTCAGAGAAAGGCTCTACAGAGTGCTGTTATAAATTATTACGCTTGAAAACATTCAAACTCTTCAGCTTTCCACTGCCTGCCTTCTCACAAACTTGAAGCATTTGCTTTTCTCCTCCTGAAATAAAATTTGCCCTCTTGACATGCACAAACCATTAGAGAGGCTGTATTTACAAGCACCTAACAGTATTTTCTCAAGTTTATTTTGACATTGACTTTTAATCAACATGATGATGGTTGAAAAAGCTATTCCAATGTTTCACTAAAAAGGAATATTAAAACTACATTGATTGTGTCTACAAAGATATGCAATTAAAAAGTATGAGTCAAGTGTTGTTATTTAACACTTGACTTTACTTATTTTGAACTCATGTGGCCCTGTTGTGTACATGGTTAAATGTGCAGTGCTGTGTGTTTCAAGTAAATCAGCTGTAAGCAATTTTATATTTTAATGAAAATAATTACAGTTTGAGTAATATGAAGTGTATCTGAAGTATAACCCCTGATGCTACTTCCCCAGAATTGGCTGTGATATAAATTATCATGATTTATTATGGTTACTCTGTGCTTTATGTGTTTATAGGGATCCTGGCTAGCAATGATGATTCTTAACTAACAAAGAATTGCATTTCAAAAGCAATTTTTTCTTGGATCTCATCTGTAATTCTTCCACAAAAGTGATATGATTTAACTGTGTTGCAGTATGTGATATTGCAAAGATGGCATTATTGTGCTGTCATTTTGACAGCTTACTTTAATTTGCACCATTTAATGGATGAATACATTTATTTTTTTTTAAGTCTGGTGTTATTCTTTCTTAATATACCATATGCCATCGATCCCACATGCACTTCTTTGCATAAGCACACCAAATTACATAGTGGTACAAAGCAACCTATGTGTCATATACAACCTATCTTTTGAATGACACTTCAGAAGCTAAAGTCCTGTCTGTTCTTCAAGGATACTGTGGATGCTATGCCATTTCTGTGCCCCTAGCTGAAATACGTTACAGAACACGTTATGTACCAATTGGCATCTGTCCACCTCAGAGATGGGCAGTGTATTTTACAAATACATTGTAGAAAAGACATATATGAAAGTCATTTGCCTTGCAAGAAGCAGCACTATAGAAAGTGTAAAGATTATTATAATTACATTACTGCAAAACCTAATATCTGCAGCAGCTGGTTTCAATTGCAACCACTATTTTAAACTATTTTGTCAAACAAAATCTCTTTCAGTTCCTAGCACGTTTTGCCAGCTAATGGTAACTCCTCATTAGTATCTCAAAGGTTGGACAATCATTCCTTTTGTGTTCTTTCAGGGAGAGCAGCCTGGTCATTCCTTGTTGGGGGCATTATGATGTCACCTTCAAAGGGAACAGAGAATACACCAGTCTGATCCAGGCCTGTGCACACGCCTCTCACAAATGTGCACCTCAGCTGAGGAAACCTCAGCTCAACAGAGATTCAACACCCAAACTCTTCTAAAGACAGATACTTAGGCTACTGCTCAGAAGTTATGCGGCTGCATAGGACACCACTAAGCTCCTCATTCTCAGAAGGACCTTTATCCCGGGTTCATATGACATGAAAATGTCTACACAGTTTCAGTGTCACACTTGCTTTGCTTAAGCCAGTCCACAAAAACCTCTGTCAATGTGCTCAGTAGAGCTGGCATTCATGGCACAGGAGTAACATCTGAAGGATTCAAGGGAATCTTCTTTGAGACTTTAACTCCTTAGGGGAAAATTTCATGGTGTCTTTGGGATATATTCAAAGTTCAGAAAATGATTTCATGGCAGGGTGGGAAGCAAGCTGATCATACCATGAGAACTTAGCTTTATTTTGTAGACTTTTCTCCACTTTCCAAGGACACAGTTCCAAAACTGTAACAAAACAAAACAACAACAAAAAAGATAACCTAGTCATTCTATTTTCCTTTTACAAATATTATATTTGGACAGAAATGCTGCAAACAAAAATGCAATAAGTGCTAAAGATATTAAGTGGGAAGTATCCAAGTTTGGAAAGGATTTTGTTGATACAAACTGAAGAAATACAGCATACCTTTATACTTACTTAGCTCTTTGATTTTATACATGATACCCAGTATAGCATAACAACCAGTTGTACATGTCAAAAAAATACAGAGATTCAATGTAGATTAAGCCTGCCATGAATTAATACTTCTGTCAAGGTGTATCCTGGGATGTATTAAGCCATCCTTACTTCAAATTCCAGTTCACACATTCTCTACAACTCACGTGACTAAGAACATGAAAACATTTCAGCAAGAACAGAAAGAGTTTATTTTAAATTCTATCACACTGACTACCAGTAAATTTGGAATGAGAAAATACATGAGATATTTAGAAACTTATGTGCTTATTCATAAACGATAATTATTGTGGGAAAATAAAAAACTTTTTTTTCTTTTAAACTTAAAGCAGTGGCTAAGATTTAATCTGTGACACATCCAAAAAACTTTTTGGAGCTTTGTATGACCAGAAATAAGGTATTTGCACGTAACCACAAAACACGTAATGAGAACTGACACACACTTCCACCACCTACTGAAAATTATCAGAATTTTAAATTATCTTCAGATGCGTAATAAGAAAGCTGCAGAACGTTGAAGAGCAGATCAGAAAAATGACAAAAATGTGATTTTTATTTTTTTTTTTTAAAATCACATTAGTTTGAGTAGTCACTTTAGGTAGAAAAATATCAGAGTTAAACAGTAAAGAAAAAAGTAGCGAATACTTATGTGTCAGGAAAGCTGCTTCCATCTCCAGTGACAGATGAGCAATCAGCCTCCTGATACATATGATGCTGGATAACCCTCTGCAGTGTCAAGCAATGGATCAACTTACCTGCTACCTGCAAAGCAGACTTTTCCTATATGTGTGGAAAGGACTCTTGCCTATGTCTGAGACAGACCTCCTCCCATCCTACATAACCTATGGAAGAAAAAACAAAACAAAATCAAACAAAAAGAACACCACCACAAAACCAAAACCAATAGAACAAAGGGAAAGTTTACAGAAATTACAGAAAATTGAAGGCAAAGCCAAAAATGTCTCCCAAACTGGCCTTGACAAGGTAAATTTCTAGGAATTTGCATCCCTCTTTCAGGGTGAGAATGGATCACTGCCGAAATGCAGCCGGTTTGGGGACCCTGATGGAGAGCGTTTCTGGACACTGAGAAAAGCACTGAGGCAGGCTGGTATGAGTACTGTATACTCATTTCTGATGGATTTAGTTGGTCAACCCTCTTCCTCCCTCCATTAAATACAAGCACACTGATGTATAACACACACATATGGACATCAGCATATAGGCAGCAAATGCCAGATCAGATATAGTAAGACTAAATTTAAGAGGTTACAAATGTTTTTTCTTAATAGTACGTATTCAATATTGTCATTAATGACAAGCCCACAGACATAACTTGAATACTTTTCTCCTCTTTTATGTGGTAACATTATGAAGGAGAATAATTTCAATTCAATTTAATAATGGCTATGCTGCATTGTCATTAGAAGGCGATTAAAAAAGCAAAGCAACTTTCATTTTGAATCTCTAAGGACAACCACTGTCTTAGTGAAAATTAGTCAAAAATGTTCATTCCTGCCATTGGGTCATAAAAAGATGAAAGATTTTCAGTGAAGAGGAGGACAAGGGAAGAGGTAACCTGCAGGACTGTGATGTCGTTGGTACTGCCCATCACATCAAGGGGGAGATCAAAGTCTTGTGAAATCAGTACTGTATCACCTTTACAGCTGTGTCCAGCCCCCCTTTTCATGCTTTTAAACACAATTCTAGCATTGTATACATGCAGCAGGACTGCCACAGAAGCATTTTGTTCAAAGAGATTATGAGATTTTCTGTATCAGATAATGCTACAGTCCTGTCTGATGTGGTACATGAGGAAAGAGATGCTTGCTTAAAAATATTCAAAATTTCTCTTTATTCCACCCACATATGCAGTCATTACTTAGCCAAAACTGTGTGCTGCTTTCACATACTGCAGAACATCCCTGCCCCTCACACCGCTGAGGGAGGCCTGCAGAGGAACAACACCATCAGCCATTTGTTCAGCTGCTGCAAGGCTGCCAAATGCACAGAGCCGGATTTCCCCAAGGCCTCCCTTCCGTTTTCAGGACAGAGATCAGCACACTCACTGTGTTTTGGGTGTTCATCTCAGTAGAAATCCTGGCCACAAGATTTAGAATCAAAGGCACTGAGTTTCAACCTCTGATGAAAATTTGACACTTGTAGAGAAGTCGGAGTACTTATGGTCAGAATATGGCCATAGTCACTAAAATATATAGTTGCTGTTCATAACCAGCAGTACTTGCTCACACAAACAGTTTCATTAACTTCAGTCACAGGAAACAGTAATTTTGTCTGACACTGGAAAGGATTTCTAAGACCTGGAAGAGAGCAATACTTTAAATATTATTAAGACAGAGCTATCTTTGCTCAGCCATTAAGGCTGTATGACTACAATTTCAGTGAAAAAAAAACAGAATCAGTGTTAATTCTACAAGTATTTCTGCATCACCTCACCATTGTGTGGGAGCAAGAACTGGGCTTCTTTTAGTCCTTGGAAAACATAAAGCAAAGGAATAGTACAGGGAAAGGTGGAGATCTCAGAGTACAGTAACGTATTTGCAAAGCATGAGACACTGACACAGTACCTGAAAAATGAAAAAAAAATATTCTTTTATGAGTTTTCATTTTGCTCAATCTCAAAATGCAGCCAAGAGGTACTCAATATCTGAGTTTTAAAATGACTTTTCTGGGATAGTCACTCATTAAGGGATTGGTTCTATAATATATCAGCAAATGGACTAGTGTCCACCACCAGTTGGATGATAGATATACTTCAAGACAAACGCATGCTCCACTATTTGCTTTTAAAGCTTTTTTGAATGTAGACTAAGGGTCCTGGGTTAGAACAGACATACAGTCCTGCAATATTTTCTCAAAGTAATGCCCAGTCTTGGAAATAGAGCTTAGCATCTTGGATTCTTCTCATAAAGTGAAAAGGGCCATGTGTCTTGTAACGACTAGCCCCAAGAGAACTGAGCTAAAGTATTTTTGTAGCCTTAACACAAATTTTCCTTGTGTTTATAGCTTCATTATTTTGGTGGGTATGTTATTTCAGTGTGTTTTTCTGCTACTTATTTTCTATCTTTTTTTTACGGTTCTTTTTTTTTCTCCTGTCTTTAAATAAGGAAAATGAACACAACAGATGATATAGAAGTAGCTTTATAGCAGAGCTACTGGTTTTCATTTCTGTTTTCTGAACATTGAATAGCCAGTTGCTTAATAGGCTCAAAGACTATTTCTGTAACATTATAATATTAAAGTTACTGTTAGTGTCTAGCTAGTTTCTGGAGCTAGAAAAAGCTCCCTATATGAACAGAGGTGAAAATTTCTAGGCATATATCTTCTGTTAAACATAGTTAAAGAGTTAAGACAAAATGAAAAAGTAATACACCTGACAACAAAAGAATTGTTTCTGATTAACAGGAAAATCCAAGATTAAGATGCTGTTACTCTACAATTGCAAAATCTGATCTTTGGTAATATCTGGCTGGATAGAAGGGGAAAAAAAAGCAGTGAAAGCACTAAAAACTAACACTTAGCTCTTCTAAGGCGAATTTATCCAAGGTACTGGTCTCCATATCTATGAGTTGGTCTCCACACTGGGAGAGATCTACTTCTGTAGTAGCCTATTGAAGCTGGTAGGACAGACACTATCTAGCATGTCTGTCAAGTCTGAGCAGTGTAATTTCCACATAAGCGTCATTTTTGCTTGATGCCTAAAGTAGGTGAATTGGTACAGCTTCCACCAAAATGCACAAAGACAGCAGTTATTAATCAAGCATAGCTAAACCGATGTATTTTCTACTCTGATCACCCATCCAAGTTTCCAGCATATTAATTATTACATTTACCTAATGTCAACTCACCTGCCATATCTGCTTTACTAGTAGCTCATTTGCCTAATTAACAGCAATGTGCATATTAACTGAGCCTGTAAGTTCCCTGTACAGTCTGTGGTTTGGGAGTCCAGTGATCATCAAGCTGTTGGTAAAAGTACTGATAAAGAAGTAATGCTTGAATAAATTCTGCAAGCCATCACTTGAATGAATACTATGAATAACTTCATAGTAGAGATGACTGGGTAAAATTAAGGAAGACTGAAGGTTTTCTCAAACCTCAAGCAAAACTTTGAGCCAGATCTTTTACAAGATGTGAAGTTTGTGGGTTTTGGGGGGGTGTTGTTTTGTTTTGTTTTGTTTTAATTTGCCATACACTCTTGTTCTGTGCCCAAAAATCATAAATACCAAAATATCAAGACAAAAGGCTATTTATGACATGAGAAAATCCATTATTGATCTTTACCTGAAATGTAACATAGCTTTGCATGTTTCATCAGGCATGTGGTTCTCACTTCAGTTCCAGAGCTCTTCTCTGAGAATTAAAAACAGAAAAAAAGAAAACCTAACCCTAGAGCAGTTGAGATCACTAACACGTAGACTATATTTAAGTAAAGGAAAATAACAGAGAAAACATTCTCTATTGTTAGTACAACAGAAATTTAAACACCAAAGTTTAAACAAATTGTGCCATTCTCTTTTGCAGCAAAGACTTTATTATTTCACTATTTCATCTCACCTTGTGTTATTAAAATATAGGACACAAGTAGTAAAACACAAAGTAAATATGCACATATCTTTACACCATGTAGTGTAGCCATAAATCTTACCCATTGATAACAGATGTACTACAGCAATCATTTGAGTAGTGCAGCTGCCACAACAATATCAGATTTTATAGTTAAAAAGCAGTCAAAACTTTAATGGTACAGTGGAGGTAGAATATATATTGTGCTATAAACAAACATTATCTAATGAAGAAATGAAACATTTTTATTTTTTCTTGACATATCATCCTATATCATATATCTTTTCTCCTGTAAGCTGCTATAATAGCAGCCATTATACTTCAGCATGTATTACAACAAAGTCTGTAGTTGTACTAATTACACTGGATTTAAATGAGGAATAAGAGAACTTCAGACAATGTAGCCTTGCAAGCAAGGCCTTCATTTTATTAAATAAATATCTTAAAATGTTATCAGAGTTAACGTGCTGGAAGAGGTTCTGAAACAATTGGGAATGCAATGAGAAATGAGTGGGTTTTCCCCTTAGATGATGACTTCTGCTGTGTTTATCTGACATGGTGTAGCTGATCTGGTGAGCAGGAGACTATGAGAACTGATGTACTTGGTTCAGACAAGTAGTTGCTGCCCCATTATTCAAAACTATGAAAAACCTCCGAAATGGTATAGTAACACATGTCTAGTGGAGGCATGCTCATGTTCCTCCCAAGGCAATATGTGCCTTAAAAGGTCCCCTTAAACTGACTTTGTTTTTGTGGATTACTGGTGTGCTTACTTTGCACCCAAAAATGCAGTGACAGCATTGGTGGCACTTATGGAGATGGTCACCTGCCTACTACATAAAGAGTGAATGAGAGAGTACAGAAGACCTTCAGCAAACATGCTAGAAACATCTAATCTTGAAGAGGCCACAGAACGTGACTTATTATGCTACAGAAGGAAGAGCCATAAAACAGTGTCTAATATTCAGGTGTGTGTTTCTACCAGCATTTTTATTTGAATGCAGACTGATCTTCCAAAAGATATATCCCAGTTCCTCCTACCCACCACATCAGGAGCCACTGCAAAGAGCTATCTGGAAACCCCAAACTGGATGCCCTATGAAAGGCACTAGAATTCAGGTACACACCAAGGGCAGACCGAGTACAGTCTGACCACTAACAGAGGTTCTGTCCATGGGACTACACTAGTCTCAGTCCAAGGCTAACTCTAAAACATAAATATGGTAGATTTTAGGTCCTCAACACCATCTATTCTCCCCTTCAGATCCATTCCTACTGCTCCACTGCTCATTAACATAGATGTAGCCTCAGACCACTAAATAAAAGACCAAAACCCCCAACTATAGTACGTCACAAGATGAGAAAGACAGATGGATGAAATATCAGGAGGGAACAAATATCCTGGGTTCCAGCAGCACTAGGGAATTTGGCAAGTAAAACTCAAACTCCCTTCTCTTAAAAATCCTTCTTGGAAAGCTGTGCTTCCCCTGTTCACATCAGAAATATTATGCTAGAAATATCTTTGCCAAAAGGGAGATTACCAACTTGCCTGGAGTTTGCCTCCTGTTCAGTGTGGGTTTCTCTAAAGGTGACACATGGATGTCCTGGTGGGAACTGCAGCAACCCAGGGAGGCTGATCCTTTGGAGATCAAATCCCTGACAAACAGCTTACTGCAGTTAAACTTTTTGTGTGCCCACCATCAGAGATCCTCAGGGTGCTTTCTCTTGCCATCAACAGCGCATTTATCTGAAAAACCCCAGGGGATGCTATAAGCTCAACAGCTGTTAGCAGAAATGACAAATCCTAGATACCTTTTTGTCACATTGCAACCTATACAATTTACTCCATGTTTACAAACAAATTACTACAGAAAAATATTAAGTCCTGGCATTTAGAAAAGCTCTCGAAATTACTCACTCCCCTGGAATTCACGACAAATTAAGACTATGCTTCAACTCCTAATAAATGTAGCTAGAGCAGAGTTTCATAAACATTCTTGAGATTTCTTCTGTAACAGCTTTATTTTGGCTCCTCACTTTTCCTGCTTAAACAAATGGAAAGGTTGGCTGATATTGTCAAAATACAGCACTTCTCATGAACCAGGAATCATTTATTAATGTAATTTATTGAGCCTGCATTGTAAAACATAAAATCACATTTCTATGGTGATGGGCAGGGAGAGGGGAGGATGGGAGCTCATTACCCTAAGCTAAGATTATTTTCTTTAAAAAGACAAATTATTGAGATTGTGGATTCTGTAGATGTGCTTCCAGAACGCGCTTTCAGAAGCCAACAGGGTAAGTTTTAATGAATTGTGCAGTGTTCGGTAAGAACAGATGTTTGCACAACCATCAGGTAGACTTCTGTTTATATAAATACACCACAGTAGATAATAACTAATACCTTTCTCATGGCTTGAAATAACCTTCCCGCTAAAAATACAAACAGGCTTTTTCCCAGTTGTGAACATGCTTAAAATCTAACTAATACAGGTAATTGCAAACCCACCAAACTGCTCACTCAGGGTCGGACTTGTCACCCAGCATCACCTCTTTCATGACACAGTCTTAATCTCCTTCTTTGTCATTATATTGCAGTTTTTGCTCTAAAGGTTTCTGCACTAAAAAAGTGAGAAGGTGAAGCCACAGTTCAATTCAATTTTTTTTTATATTGCCTCTCATACAAAGTCTTTCAAAACGCTTTACAGTGAGAGATAAAATAATCATATAATGCCAGAATTCAGAATGGTGACTCACACACAGGGTAAAAGCTACATACCAGGAAAAGAAAATTTAGAAAATTTAGAAACACAAGAAGTATTAATAAATATGCATTGGTTCCACACTGTACAGTAATGAGAAGAGGGAAGAAGATCCTTGTTAGGATGCAATGACAGCCCTTCCTTTGGGCTCTTCCTTCCTCCCAGCTCTGCAGAGGCACAGAGAGGCATGTGCATGGAGGAGTGTAAGCAGGGCTGACTGACAGAGTAAGCATCACCCAACTGAGCCCTCTATAACTGTGATGGGCTCAGAAACACGAGTCAATTGTTTCCACCAGCTATGTAAAACACAATTTCCATTCAGAAAACAGGGTAACTTCAGCCTGTCTTGAACAAATAATGGAAAAATGTACCACATCACTGACGTTCATCATATGAGAAACACAATGAGAAACAGGAATGAGCCCCACAACTAGGAAGGGAAATGTTTCTGAAAAAGAAAGGCCTACAATAGGCAGCAAAGAAAAAAATGTTTATGGCAACACCATTATTGTATAAATACAATAAATAAATAAATATAATAAATTTATAATTTTTTTTAAACCTGGTTCAAAACATGACTGTATATTAATTATTAACAGTCACAGAAAAGTTGTCTCTTGAGCTCCTAAAGTAATTCTATCCATATCTAGAAAAAACCTGACTCAGAACACTCACCCAGTTTATTCCAGTATAACTCAAGCAGCACAAGAGAAAGATGCTCCCCAAAACACCCCTATCATAAAACAATGGGTGCTATAAACTGTGATTTCTGAAAGTTTGCTACATGTCTGAGGTTCATCGCTTCCACAGCCCCCACACACAGAAGCCTGGTAAAAGAAAATATTTGGGCAACAGCTAATATTTCTTCCTACCTATCTTCATGACCATGCTGCTCAGCCCAAGTCACATCTTCATAATGCACATAAGAAAATATATAGTAACTCATTTTCTGACCTTTTAATATTTCTGTCATTGATTGTCAGAAGTGAGGACTGCTCTCTATCCTAAGGTGATGGATTATTTAATTAACTATTGACCTTTTCGGTATCACATGTTGACAATGAATGCACTCCTATGTAAGCTGCCTCCTCTGGATGTTTTTCAGTTTTCCCATTGCGCGTTGATTTGTCTCACATTCTGGGTTTAGACCTAACATTTCTATTACGTTTGTTTAAAAACAAGTCAAAATCTTGTATTTAGTGAGGGGTACTTTTATGATTTAATGCTTAGAGTTTTCTTTTGAGCGCTGGCTGTATTTACAGCAGTATTTATATGAATAGTAACAGAATTAAGTCTTTCATAGATAAAAAAATTTCTGCTGCTTACCTATTACTTATGGTTCTGGCATACTTTCAGGAAACTTCTGCACCAGGAGGCAAAAAAGCCAACACAGAAAATTGCTCATCAACTGTGCACATGGGTCAAGAGACATCCCAAACTGAAAGCTGTAAGAGTCATTCGATATTGCTCTTTGCCTTTGGGTCCAGTAAAGACTCCAGCCAGGAATATGACATTTATACTGAGCACCTTTATAAGAAAAAAAAAAAAAAAAATTTCACTACTTTCTTACATGACAGACAGCGTGAGACCTTGTGTACACACGAGCAAACTGACTGAAGACTTTGTCTTCCGAAAAAGAGATAAAAAAAAATAAAAATCCAGATCTTCATCCTAGAAACCCAGGACCCCAGTGTTCTATTCTCAGCAATTACACATTCAGCTAAAATCTTTTTATAAGTAAATAAGGTACTTTCCTCTATAAGCATGTTGTTGGAACTGAATGTTGGACAAATGATCCATGTCTCCAGGTTGTCAGAGGTATTTACTTGTGGCTACACCACTGTTTGGGTATCCCACTGTGATTTCTCACCAGGGCTGAGAGAGCTGATTAATCTAACATATTCCTGGAAGAAACTCTCTAGTGTTTCTCCAGGAAAATAAGTTTGTAGTCTGGTACACCTTACAATAAATATTCTCTGCTAATTTCATCTGTTCACTTAGAAAACACTTTTTTTGCCAAATCCAGTACCAGATAGAAGTTTGGGGGGTTTTTATGTGCTAAAAGGTCATTAGCACTTTTTCAAAGTGTTCCATTTCCTCAATTATTTTGGTAACTACATAACCACAAAGTCATTTAATAGGAATAAAGTCCATAAAGTATCCCTGCACCAGCAGATAATAACAATCAACAAATTTCCAGAAGGGCTGTTTACAAAAAATCACCCTGCTCACCTCATTCTTTTTATTTTTTTTTTTTTTTTAATGTGAAATTATAAGCAGCATACACAGCAGTAAATATTCCTCGCACTGATAGATTTGGTAAGTGGTTTTAATCAGAAGCTTTCCTTCTGCATCAGTCAGCTTTCCTCATAACCTAAAAGGGACCCTTACATATGTCATCTATATACCCAGATAGTGAAGTTATAAGTCTAATTTTTTTGTGATGTTAATGCAATATTATGATGGATATCTATTAGTGGGGAGAGTAGAGTACAGACAGACTCCAGAAAGCTTGACAGCAGCTGCTCTTTCTGTGTCAGTGTCAATCCGTGCCGGAATAGTGAGGAATGAGCGAATGTGACAGGAGAGGATCGCACCAATTATGGATGAAGGGATACTATCTACTCCCACTGGTTGATGTGATTTATTCAATGGTCCTTCTGCATTTATAGAACAGCAGATTGTAGCTGCTTATGAAGTGACAAATAGTGCTCAATGACATTGACTGACTTGTCTGATCAATTTAGCTTGTCTAAAAAGTAGCCGTGAATGGCTGTCCTTGTTGAATGACATACGAACTGTCCGTGTTCAACTTTACCAATGTGAAATTTCAAATGCCATTAGAAAACTGATTAAAGATGACTTCCTTTAAACAAATAGCACTACCGTCTTGTACAAGTAATGAAAAATAGTAACTTTTCCTACAGCTTTGCTTTGAAATGCATCACACTTAAAGAATTTTTTGTTTTTGAGACACTGTCAGTGGAACATTTTTATACTTTTATAAGTTCTTGAATATTTGATATATTTTGGTGGAGAAGCAATGTATCTGATGGAGGGGAAACAAGTGGAGTTTTCTTGAAAGGAACAGCAAAACAACTTTTCATATTTTCTAGTAAAGTTACCAGCTGTCCTGATTTTATTGAGCCTTGAGTCAATAGATTAATTTTTAAATGGTGATGATGTAATTCAGCTTTCATGTTAAAATCAAAAAGAAAAAGAAAAAAGAAAATTCCTGGTCTTGTGGCCAGAGAGCAACTTGAAAATGTGATTTCAGTGAACTCAGTGCAATCCAAAAGAAATTGGAAACCAGCTTACAAATGCTGAGGGGTTTTGTGTTTTTTTGAAGGTTCTGGAGAAGTAATCTTAGTACTATAGGAGCTTGATGGGACTGTTCTCCACACTTAGAGTTGACAGCATAAGAGCTTCTTAGAAGTCTGGCTCATTTTGATAGAGCTGTTGCATTAATAACCTAACATTGAAAACTCAAACTTTCAGTGGCTTGTAGCCCTTCTGGCAAAAGGAGTTGTTAAATGTGAAGAAGTCGCAGAGCAGAGTCAGGCTATTGGGTGCTATATAATTCTCGCTGCTTTATAGAGCCTCAACACAGCCCATTCTAATAATGCTGTAATTACATGATAAGGTGTTACTCGTCATGAGTAGAGACTGCACAATATGGCCTTTAAACAAACTTTAAATTAAAAACCACTGAGAAACCGTTAACAAATTGTATTTTATCTAGCATTAGATTAGTATTTTTTGAAGTCATGTCACACTTTATAAATAATACTTCTAATATTTTTTCTATGAAACAGGCACAGGAGTTGCCTGCAAATGGTAATTACATGTATAAATATATACAAAATCATGAATGGGTCTATGCACACATATCAATATATATACAGTCATACCTATGTATAAATCAATGTCTGCATGTGGGGGGTGCATGAGCACCATTCATTACATATTACAATATTAAACTGTTATCCATGCACAAGTATATTTATGTATATATTTCAATTTATTAGAACTAGGCAGTCCTTTACAGACTTAATAAAGAGCAGCAGCATTATAAGCCAAGAACCATTTTTCCCTTTCCCTGTATTATTCAAATTTATTAAACAATATTTCACATTTGTTTGACACAATGTCAAACTCAGGACTCCTAAAGAACTGCTGCAGCTTTGGAACTGTTATGCTTTCTTGGACTTTAATCATTTTTGGCAAAGCTCCATTTCCTGTCAGAAAGTGAAACAGCTTAGGAATGTCATTTTCACGAAAGAAAACAGAGAGAATCCGAGAGGAAGTTCTCCTCCACTCCAGAGCCCCTAAGATACTCAAACACACTCGCAGGAGGGCTGGAATACATCAAACATTAGCAGAGGGAAAAGGACACACTTTTCCCACATTAAAATACATGGATAAAGTTGAACTTTTGCTAAAAATAGTTCCCATGACTAATCCTATTAAGTTTTTCAAAAATTGGGCTGTATCTCCCTTGAAGTCAAATTGTTTTTTAACTTCAGAATGACATTAGAAAAAGACTTTAAAGTGCCTTTGCTTAAGTCAAAGTCCATGGAAGATTATTTTTTCTTTTTTTTAAGTGAGATATAAGAAATGAGGACAAGAGCATGGATCACTCTTCTAAAAGAGCAATTTACCTATTGAAGAAGTGGGGAGTATCAGTCTCTCTCTGATCATTGCTTGTGATTTACTTTTTAAGAGAAACTCCCTAAGGAGGGAAGAGGTTAAAGGGAGCAGGTTAAAACTAACCCTTAGCTCTGCCAGCCCAGTGCCTACAGAAGCTGAACAAAAGCTACAGGGCAAGAGGTGTACAAAGCTCTGTAATACCTTGAGACAGGAATTATCTATTTGATTCACTCAGAGGCCTACTTATGTAAAAAACACCTTGACTACCTGTTGCGATAAGGAGACAAGCAATGGCCAGATGGATTTTGAGAATACAACCCACGCCCCAGCTGGAAAAAAACACTCTGCCAGCAAGCTTATCAATTCCCACCGCATCCTGGCCACATTAGCAGTAAATATAACTAAGGACTTCTGACAACGACCAGATCCATGTACAATTTAAGAATCTTATTTGAGGCTCATCTGCTGGTTTTCTAACAGATCAAACACTTTGAGTTTATTCTGAGGTTAACAGCATCCTTTTTTGTTTGTGTTAACCCACTAGACAGAAATCCCAAGCTAAGGTAATATCACGATTCAGAAGGAGAGAAGAAGGAAGCTGGCTGAAAAGGAGGGGAAGAATCCATTTCTAAAGGAAAGCCACTTGCAGCAGGACACAGAGAAAAAGGGTGTTTAGCTCTTCCAAAGGATTTGGTCTAAATCCAAACAACTCATAAATGACCAGGAAATGCAGGTAAATTCATTCGTTGCACCGTTGCTAGGATTAGGTTAAAAAACAAGTGATGGGAATTTAGGAGCCTTGCAAACGTCTTAGCCCTATCTGCTTTGGTTTCAACGTGTACTTAAATCTGTGTGTTACAAAGTCTGGTAGAGCACATACTGCTCTGTGGACTGGTGTGCAGCAAGCTAGCAGGTCAGTGAACCTGTGCTGAAAGAACATCCCAGCACCATAGTCCACAGAACGCATACACAGGAGCCACAGAAGAGAGCATCCAGCTGTCAAAACCTAAGCAGAGAATGTGACACGTTTTCAAGGAAAAGGCAAAATCCTAAAGGGAAAAAACATGACCCATGCTCATGACACAAGAAGCACTCATGCTTCTAGCTAAGGCCCGAGAAAGGTCAGGATTCAGTATTAATGAAACCCTTCTCCAGCTGAAGCACTGGAGAAGGAGGTTAGAGTACGGCAAGCAAAATGAAAATAAATCAATGAACTTACTTAGCACTAAATCTGCACTTTCTACAGTTTGGTAGTGGATTTTTCTATGAATAGATGAGCATGGAACACAAGAGGATGAAGAATGGAGGAGTCACAGGACTTGTCTCCTTCCATAAACCTTCACAGCTCCAGGTTTAAACGCATCCTCCACCCACCTGCTAAGCACTGAACAGGGAGCAAATGTGAACAGCATAAGCATGCGTTCCAATTTGTCCAGGTAAAGACCCACAGGCATGTCTTTAGGGAGGGCAAAGGGCAGAGCAGGTTACAGCAGGAAAATACCCCCCCCACACATGTTTTTTCTCTCCATCTCTTTAGCAGCATGGGTCAGGTATGACCAGGTGGTCTCAACACATTACACACACACCGGGGGACTGTACAGACTCTCAGCATTGGCCTACATATGCTTGCACTGAAGTTGTCCCCTCCCAGCTTCAATGGCAGTTGAGTTAGGTCAGTATAAAAATGCTTGTGAACACATCACTTGCTGCATTGTTTCTTCCCATCCCCCAAAACCCCTCCAGCAGCATAGTTTTCCTTTCTGCCCCGACCTGAGGATTCGTGGTGCTGTCTGATATTCCTGCAAACATAACTCATTCCCCTGGCCCAAACCAGTGTAATAGGTACCTTTAGTCTTCCCACCACACCACTGCCAGTTGTCCCAACAGTATCTTGTGCCTCAGACCAGCTTCACTGTTGAATCTCAAATTCAAAACTAGTGCATGGAATTTGGTTGTTGTTATAACTTTATGTTAATCACAGAATTGCTGAACAGTTGAAGCTGGAAGGGACACTTGTAGCAAGCTAGTCACCAAGAAACATTTCCAGTCGTCTCTTTTCCAGCACAAACTGCAAGTTTCTATGGCTATATTCCACAGGAAAAAAAAAAGAAGAAAAAAAAAAGAAAAAAAAAAAAAGAAAAAGAAAAATAATCTGATTTCATGAGTAGATTAAATACTTCAAAGTCTCAAACTCTCAAGCCATCACTAACACATGCAATAATATAAGCTGGAATGAATTTTCAGAATGCAATAGGTTAAACTCAGCTTTTGGAGTGACAGGATTGAAGTGTACTGACACCGGCCCTGCCCATCCCCCTCCCCACAGCCACCCACTCCTTCTTACTGCATCATGTTCTTATGCTTGGTCCCATCTGACAGCATCTGGCAAACACCAGTTGACCAGAACTCAAGATTTAGTCCAAGCCACAGATCAGTCTGCACTTTCAACCCATGTGCTCCCACCACCAGAGTGTCAGTTTATGCTGTATACCCAAGAACCAAATTTTGTTTCTTCCTCCAAGAACCTCTGCATTCCTCAGCACCCAGTCTTCATTCAAACCCATTTTTAAGTTTATGGTGCTGCATATGTTTTCCTGCCCATTATAGCAAACACTGGCCCTCATTTATTGCAGAGTCGTCCAAATCCCTCACCTTCAAGAGCTACTCTGCAAAGCTGCTGCTTGTGCACCTTGGCTATAAACTGAGCATCCATTTCTTCAACAGAGTCTATGAAATTTTTTTGGTAAATCATTGTTATAAGTTTTGTTTGTATTATGGAAGGAATCACCTTTCGTACTGAGGGGAAGGAATTTGGGGAGTGAAATCTAAATCTGGAGCTATACTATTTTTCTGCACAGTTAAATATAAGCAGGGATCTTATGAACAAAAAAAAAAAAACAACCCAAAAATACAACTCACAACAAACCATACCATTAATAATTTAAGTGATCACCATGACTATTCTTCTTTATATGCTATGTCACTTAAATCCCAGCCTTTTCACATTCCCATTGTTATAGGTGGCTCCAAAACACACATTATGCTTCGCTCTCCGGCCTTCTGTCCCAGCCTTGAACCTCCTCAAGAGTGTTGCACACAGCCACCCATTTATCTTCCCCTTTTACCACCTCACTGCCCTTTGAAGATGGTCAGAACTTCTTGTGACCTCCCCCTTCACTCCCCCCAAATTTCCATTTATATCTAGATCTTTGCAAGCCCAACATAATCTAATGGGCAGAAGAAGGCCTGAGCCCAGATTGTTTAACAATGCCTTGAGGGGCTTATTCACCAAAGTTTGCTATGACAAACAGCTTGCCGCAGCTCTGAGGGTAAGGCATATAAAATGCATCATACATTAAATTTAATGTTGCCTCATTAGTCTTAATTAGATTCCTACATTACACCAGGATTATAGTTTCTTCGTGTTTATGTTTGCTCTTAAAATAAAGTCTACACTAGACAACAGTTGAGTACTTTTAACCTGTGAATAAATATGCCCTGAATTGATACCTACCAATATTCTAAACATTGAAGAAACAGAAATTAGCTGGTCTTACAACTGACTTTTGGACAAAGAAGCTATGTAGTGTCGGCCACAAAGGAATAAATTTCAAGAAATAATATAGTATGAAAACATTAGAAATTACTCCTCCTGTGTTTTAAAGACATAAGCAGTAACGTGAAAGAAAAGGACTGTTTGTTCCAAAGAAGTGGATGGTTTTGTATACCTATGGATGCTTTGGTAACTTGCTCTCTTACTAATTAATATTGTCTTCTGGACTAGGTTTTTCACAGTTTACTTTCCTCTGCAAAATCTGTTTTAAGATGATGCCACTAATTCAGCTTTGGAGGTAGGATGGAATTTGATGTAAGAGTAGAGCACATCCCATAATTAGATTAAATGACCTACGCCAGGACCACAGCATGCCAGAGACCAGCGGTGAATACAATGATGATGTGGTATTGAGCAACCTGGTCTGGTTTTCGCTAAACTAGTGTCCCTGCCTGTGGCAGTGGGGTTGGAGCTAGATGATCTTTAAAGTCCCAACCCAATCCGTTCTATGATATGATTTCATGACCCAAATAATGTTTTTCTCTATTGACAAAAAAAAACCACAGGTCCAGAAATGGAGTTGCTGAAGCAAAAGCCTTTTTGTCATCAAAGGAAAGAAACCACACATTCTTGGATTCCCTGCATCACCCAGCTGGTACCTTCTCTGTCTCCTCATGGTGGTGATCTGCCCCCAAAGCCAACACTTCCGCCCCACAGCTGCACTAGCTCCCAGCATCCAATACGACCTCCAGCAACTGAAGTCTGATTGCAATTCAAATTACTGGTTTTGTACAGCTGACCTACCTGAAATGGCATTTGTATTTAAAATAAATTCCTATAGATTTTGGGGTCTATTTTAGATAAAACAGTGCAATCTAGGAGATTAAAACAAATGGACTTTTTTTTCAATAAAACTTTTTTTTGTTTAAATAAGAAAAGGTCTACAAACATCATGATTGTTTGTGGAATCAGGTTTATTTCTTCAATTTTTTTTTTTCTCCAAGCTTGTAATAAATTGCTGGAGCACCCCATCTTTTTCTAATGGTTAACTTAACAACAGTTTTATATTTTAAAAAGGTTGAAAAAAGTTGCAATTCTTGTTCTTTCAAACTGAAGCTTGATTGTTTTAAACATTAAAAGGATGATAGCTGGTTAACAAAATGTTGTCATTCTTAATATTTTGGCCCAGATCTTGCCATGAAATAGTTCAGCCTCTTGAAAATATTTCTCACCCAGAACAGAATGCAATTCATACATGTCTATCTATTCCTTGACAACTGACTTATCCAAGCACACACAGTAGTATAGAAGAAAGTGAAACCAATTAGTATTATTACCCGTTAGTGTTCTGCTGATATTTTTAAGACCATTTCCTTTCATGTCTCATACTAATAATTTGATAAAATTTAATTAAATTAAATTATATTCAAATTTGCATGTGTCCAGTCTTAGTTCTTAATTAGAATTTGAAGAATATTATAAAAAAAATGCAATTCTTTAATTTGTTTTAGAGTTTAAGAAAATTTTTTTTGTTCTCCTTCTCTTTTCCCTTTTCAGAAACATATGCAAAAAACTGAGCTTTGAGGTGGTCTCACATTGAAATGCATATATTCCAGTGGTCTCAACAGGTACGCTTAAGTAACATTATTTCCTCTGAGTTAAAACAAGCTGACTTAGGCTTTGAAAAATCATTTTCTTAGCTCAGGAAATGGAGAAATACTAATGAAAATTTTCAAGAGCTATCTGGAGTTATAAGTAGATCAAAGTCTAAATATTTGTATCACAGACAATACTGAAAGAGTAATTTAAATGACTAAGATTTGACAGCATCCATTCCCTAGCACATTAGAGTGCACACATGCTGACTTTTTTAAACTTTAAACTTTACATCTATCTGCACTACAGTAGCACATTTTCCTTAGGACTGACATCTTGAGAAAGGCCTATGCAACCCAAAAAGGAAATGGTTTACGTTTTCTAAAATCCCCTAATCCTGCCTTTTTGCAGTTTCTCCATAAGTTGATACCTTTTCCTGAGGGGATAAAAAGCTTAGTGGTTTCTTCAGTTCTTTTAGGGCTTTTTTGTATTATATTTACCAGTGAGGAAAGAGGAAAAGAACCTGGTAACTCCTGACAAACTGCAACTATGGAACAGCTTAAGTCCCAGGCAAACAAAACCCCCAGAAATGCACAAAACTCCTACCATTATTCACCATGAATTTTGAGAATTTTTCAGTAAATATGAATTGCTGATGGATTCACAGGAGGAGACATGACTGGATGCACAAGTACATATCTTTAATGGATAACATCATGTATAATCACAGTACAGTGAGGAGTACCTGAAACAAATAGGGAGAAGAGGGAAAAACAGCAATAAGTAAATGATGAGTTGACATATATACAAAATAAGACATGAACGTGCAAAACCAAATCATAAAATCATAGGATGCTTTGAGTTGGAAGGGACCTTTAAGATCATTTAGTTCCAGCCCCACTGCCACTGGCAGGGGCACCTTCCACTAGACCAGGTTACTCAAAGTCTCATCCAACCTGGCCTTGAACACTTTCAGAGATGGAGCATCCACAGCTTCTCCGGGCAACCTGTTCCGGTGCCTCACTCCTCACAGTGAAGAACTTCTCCATCATATCTAATGTAAATCTAACACCACAAAGTATTTTAGAGTTGGTAAAACTTTATAGGATTCATTCTTTTGCCAAAAGACCCAAGAAATATCATCTTTGTCTCTTGCACAGATTTGCTGCAAAGCAGGATGCATCCAGGCAGGACACATCTACCTCCCTTGACTTTGGCTAATACAACCTCCAGGAAAAAAATAATAGACATTGTAGAAAGGTTGAGACTTATTATTGTCTTTTTATTCCCTTGCTGTGGTGGCCCGATGGCAGCAAGGACAACCAGCCACACTGCACTTCACTGGGAAAGGCTCCCAGCGTGGCTGGAACTGGATCCATAGGAGAAGGGGAGCGTGTGAACACTAGACACCCCATGCTGCAGACCAGACCTCCAGATGTTGGAAGAAAAGCAGCGCCTGCTTGGCAAGTGAAGGAGGAGGCTGTGAAGAGGGTGATCATGTCGCTAGGAACTGCTTTGCTCTGCAGAGCTGGCAGGAGATGAGAGGCATGTTGTACTCTGCAAAGAGCTGCAGCTACTTCCTTCAGAGCAACGGGGAACTTGGTAAAGAGCGGCTGCACTCTAAATCACAGCTTCAAGGCTTCTTCAGGTGAGGCACAGCTGAGAAATGCTTTACACACTGGGACAGTATAAGCCAGAGTCCGGTCTGCCACATCACCATCACACTGCACCTCCAGTTGGATCACAGCTTTTTTGTTCTACTGGCTGTGGGTGGGGGTGATCTATTGCCTTCCTCTTGGGTTTCATTTGAGGCATAAGGAAAGCTCTGTGTTATTACCCAGAAAAGGATTAATTAATTTATTCTGTCTTTCCAAAGAAGGTTTGAATGTTTCCGGGACCAGCCATCCTCCTTGCATGCACATTGGCTCTTCTGGTAAGACTGCCTCAGCCCAACTTGGTTTGAGTAACAAAAGTTAATTTTATTGATGTGCAGCTTTCTGTGATGCTAGGTAGGAGGTCCAATGATGCAAATCAAATGGCTGCTCCAAAAATACCACAGTGATTGATAACAAGGCAGTGATGCAGATTTTTGACACTTTTGATCCTACCAGAAGCAAATGCTAAATTTAGACATGAGAATTTAAAAATCTAATGCCATGTTGCTTTAAAAATGATCAGTGAAAAATATGCATAGTTTAACGAAGGCTAATGTTATTCAATGAATTTTTTTTTTTAACCCAAAACAAAAATATAGCAAGCAGGATTTAAAAAAAAAGGAGAGAGGGAGGAGGAAAAAATTAATTTGAAACAAATCTAGGTATAGAAACATGTCAAATATGGTGTTAAAGTTTAGTTTCACTTTTAATGAAGAGGTCATACACTGCAATTTGATTTGACTACTGTGTATTACTATATACATATGGATACATGTCAACTATTATGTTAGGTGTATAACCAACCTACCTGGAAGCACTTGAAAAATGAATATTATTGACACATACAAGAATAGCCTTTCTCATATGTCTATAATCATGTATGTTCATTAACCAGTCATGGTAATTTATTATGTGCTTTTTCAAGACATCTTGTGTTACAATGGTATCATTTTCACTTTGATCATCTAAAGATCTCACAGGATGACGTTTTCAACCAAACAAGACATCTCTGTACATGTGGCATGAACATGTACTAGAGACTCAGAAGCATTAAAAAAGAAAACCCACAACCAGTATTTCAACACAGTCTGCAAGATACAAAAACTAATTATGTAACTCAAAAATAACAACCCACAAATAAGACAGAAATACTCAGGTAAAGTGGTTTTTAATAGTGAATAAGAACCAAAAGGACATGCTATGCATTTTGTCATGTAATATTTGACCATTAAATGTTTTATTATGTGGTATCATGCTCAATCTATGCAACCATATGAAAAACATATTCTTAACAAAACAACCTAAAAATGTTCTCAAAAGTCTTGACTTTCAGCACTACCTGCTACTGCATTTATACAGTGAGAAACTAAATATGTTTATTAAACAAAATAGAAGTACCATTACCATAATGCAGCATTTCCTTTCCCCTTAGTCTAATGGTCACTGCAAGAAATGTTGTGAACCTAAGCATTAGATAGAGTCTGATTTTATGGAACCAAGGTTTGCAACTTCATCACTGTTCATTTCTGCCTTCTGTTGCACCTTTCATAAACCGACTGATTAATATCAAACAGTGAACAACTCTGACAAGTAGGATTACTAATCCAACATAACTGTTTATAGTGCGAATGAAAAAAGCACTCCATTTCCAGCCACTGTACTTAATAATAAATTCCTGTTGTACTTAAACGTTGAAGGGATTACATAACTGTCAAAGTTCCTTTAAATGTTAAGGGTAGTAATCATATTAAAGACATACTATACAGAAGCAAAAGCAAATGTCAGTTTAGTTATTATTACCATATTTGCATAGAGTTTTAAAATATAAGGCCAGATTCATAAACATATTGACTTTGTGCTCATTGCAGCTGAAGAGGGCAAAGAGGACAAGAAGCTGCAAACCCCGCTAGTCACATTGCAGTTGTGGGCCATACAAGGGTCAGAAAAAGGAGCATCATGTGCTGTACCGTAGGCATGGGGCTGTTCTTGATTAGACCAGCTGAAACAGTACCACCAGGACAATTATGCCAGAAAGACGAAGGGGAATACCACACATACCTCCTCCCTCTCTCCCTCTTCCACTGTGCATACTTGATACAAGAAAGCTGTTAAATTGCCTCAATACCATCCTAGGACAGTTCTGAAACACCCACTTAAGACATGCTCATGACAACTGTGACCCTCTTGGGTATCCTAAGACAGTGATAGCCAGGAATCTGGTGCAAACAAAATCAAATATTCATACACTTATACATGTGGTCGCCTGATACTTCTTCTCTGACCTATGCCATTGGCTTTATCACTCCATATTAAACACCCAAGTCAATTAGTGTCTTATTAGCAAGCAACATTACAAATTGTCAAACATGTGCAGCAAAAATTCTGATAAATTAACCTATTACAAAAACTGAACAAAAACAAGTATTAAAAAAAAACAAAAAGCATCAAACAAACCCCCAAACCAGCAAAGACCTAGATCTTGAGTTGCACTCTATATTTACCTTCTTCACTGCACTAGAGTCATCTGCAGGATTAAAACCTGAACCTGGTGCCTCCCCACACTACAATTATTGGCAAAGAAACAATTCTTCAACTTATCCTAGTACTCTTTTAAAGGACCAGGGTTATTCACACAGAACCACACCCCACATCCAGCAAGACAAGAGGAATTCTTCCATATAGAAGCATGTACATGCAATGAAACTCTTGTTCCCAAGTTAGAAATGGGACCCCATTATTAGCATTCCTGATATTCATAGTGCTGCTCACATTCCATAGATCCTAGCAGCATTCAGCCAGAGCCTCAATTAAAATATGTCTAACCATTACTTTTATATTATCATTAAATCAGTTAGTTTCAAAATTGCTCACCTGCAGAGTCCTGCTGTAGTGCTTGCTTTGGGAGGTAGGGCTATGGCTGTAGTCTCACCTGAAAAATGAATGCTAGTGGTGCTAGCTGGCACTAACATCCTGGAAGAGCATCAGCTCTACAGCTGCACCCAAATCCATTCCTTCAGTGCTTACTGGATGGCACTACTTGGAAGTCACCCTCTTACATGGTGCCAAAACTGCCAGCTTTGTCTTACAATAAATAGAAAAATGAAAAGGCAAATAGGATCAACGTTATTAATTCATTACACACTAAGCTCCGGGGATAGTTACAACATACATGACACCTAAAAATTAGGTATTTTCTGGTAACCTACTTACTGCTGGGTAGAAAACCGTCTCCCACGAGTTGAGAATCCCTGAGATGTTGAACATTTTCCTTTACAAACTCAAAAATTCAAAATATTTGCCAAAAATATGCACGTAAGAATAGAGATGTCCCTAGATAGAATCTGGAGGTCAAATTGCTTTGAAACATTGTCTCTTTTTTTAGATTAGCTATCACTATGGTAGTGATAAATATTTTGTGAAAAATATAAATAAAGCAGGCTGGATGATGCATACTCAGAATGGGTGCCACTACAGACTGACCTCCCTTGCATCCTTTCCCCCTCCCTCCCACTTCCTCCTACTCTCCCAGTGAAATTTCTGGGAAGGATTTTTGCACAAATGTTTGTGTGGAAAGCATCAAGGGAGTCACATCGGTCCTAATGCATTTGACTACCTGCAGTGTGCTCCCTGTCACCATGGCTGTCACATCTGGTACCTCTTCATGTCAAGCTGTTCCTTTACAGAAATTTTGAGGTGGGGAGAAAATTGGTTGTGCTTTTATTTCTCTGACCAACTACCAACACAAACCACTTTCTTTAAATTAAGTTTTAGTTAGGGACATTTTTTTAAATCTCTGGTTTGGTGTCTGTCCACAGAGAGAAGACCTCGTGGCTTAGGTCTTTTTGGATGGTTTTCTGAGAGTTAGAAAGGTTCAAAGAGGGAACCCCACACTCCTTCACTGGATTCTGAGGTCTCCCTGGCCCACTGACATCTACCATCTAATGCCTGATGACAGGGCAATGGAGACTGCATGTTTCAGCTGCATTTTTAACACTGTCAAAGCCCCTTTCCCTTGTAACTGAACAGTTCTAATTATGCACATTTCCTTTCACTGTATTCCTCAAGGTCTTGTCTCACCAAATGATGTAACTCTTGATTACAGCTCTTGTATTCAGCTTGTACAACTAGGCTGAAATACTCCTGAACACCTTGATGACAAGTACATGGATTTGCCTGGCAAAACAATAGCCATGCTGAAGCTCTTTTAACATCCTGGTTTCTTTGCTGAAAGCATCTGCCTATATTGTCAATTCATCCTGTGCCTCTTGGGTGTCTGACTTAAGCATAAGTATGCAAGTCCTATAAATGAATACATGCCACTGGGGGTAGCACTTACAGTAGACGAGTATTGTCTCAGGAGTGATAAGGGTGACAGAAGTGCAAAGCAGAGCTGAGTGGATCTGGCACTCACACTGCGAACAGCACAGCTTTCGTACGGGAAGATTTTCCCACAGAATGACATGCAATAATTTATTCTAAACCCTTCCAACTTGTGTGTGGTTGATTATTTAGGGTGGGTTTTTGTTTTGTTTTGTTTTTTTCTTCTCTGCAAAGTTGCTATCTTCTTCAGCTTTTCTCTAAATAGCTATTTAAGAGATGCCACTGCTAAAATGAGGTACCTCATTTGAAGGAAAACTAATCAGTCTGACCAAGTAAATAATTACTAGTCAACACTATTCTCACATGACTGCATTCTATAAAAGTGGTACACTTGGGGGGAGGGGGGGGGAAGAATAAAGGTGGGGTTTCTTTAATATTAAAACACTGATGGTCTAAGCTAAATGTTTCAAAAGACCCAATTTTTCATCACTGTTATAAGAATACAAGCAAATTAAAAATGTGCCTCCCAAAGTTTTAAGCAGGAAATGCTGCTTACTCAATGACAACCTTGCTCTGAGCATTTCAACTTCCTAAAAGTTAGGGCATGAAAGACTTCCAGATCCCCCAATAGTATGCAGCATGGAAAAACACAGAAACTCTTATCCTGAGCCAGGCTGGTTCTCTAATATGTCTTCTGTGATGTCTCCAGCACTATCCACCACCAGATGCTTCAGCGGATGCAAGAGTGGGTGAAATAAAGGTGGCTGTGGGACACCTCTTGTCTTCTGAAGGAGGTCAAACATTTCCATTTCCCAACCACATACCATATGAGATCATATAGATATGGGCACTGTCCCACCACCATTTAGAATCATAAATTGCAACAGGACATGTTCCCACAACACTGCTGCCCTGCCTGGCACTTCTGTTGAATAAGGAAGAATCCAGTTATCCCGGGGTCTGAAGTCATAGCAGGAAAGTCTGAAATCTCTGTGACTGCCTATAAACATCCATTTCTCTTCCCCCTACTTTTCCTATCCCGCCCCTCTCAGGTCCTCTTCTGTTGCTGCTTAGCTGCATTGTTCAACAATTTGATAAAGATAGCTATAAATAAACAAGCAAAAAGCAAACTAAATATTACTATGGTTGTCCAATACATAAACTCAATAGATTAAAATTCATATATTTTACAAAGATTTGTGCTAGCTTTTTTAAGAACTTCAATTCTATGTAATTACAGAAATTCAAGTAAAGGCAATAAAAACCTGTACCTTTCCCTGGAAGGTTTGCTAAGCTTCAAGCTTATGCTCATGCGTCCATGAGACATGATCCTCTTGCCTTTCAGCTGCCTGTTCTCCAGCTGTTGGTGGTTAGAGTGAGACAAGAAGACTGATACTGCTTTTCAAAACATTTATGCTTCTCTGCTGGTGACATTCTGCCTTCAGCAACCTGGTCAGAGAGCAACTCCCAAGCCTGCACCTTTAGACTATAATTCCCAATAGCAAAAAAACAGCAGTAAAAGAAGATAAGCATTCAGAATTACAGTCAGTTCACTTAGTCTTCCTTTTCCTAGCCATCAACCTCAAAATATAAGCACGGCCTTCAAAATGCAAGCTTATAATGTCAACTAAAGGTCACAATTTTATTTTTAAACTAGTTAAGTAAGAGTCTTAAAATGTTCAAGTGGAAAAAGAAAGAGTAATGATGTTCTAGTTGGAACTAACAAGACAAATACAAAAATCCGTCAGAAGCAGGAAATCCATGTAGTGAACAACCAGCTCTCATCTTGCTGTACAGCAGCAGGAAAGGAGGAGAAAACCTATGCTAGTCTTTTCCCCCTTAGGAAAAGTGCTATGGGGTCTACATTATTTGGTGTGTCTGGACTTGAAAGACAAACTTATCAGAAAGAGAAGTCCACCATGATGATCTAGGATGGATTTAGCACACAGATTCTCCAGGTGGTAATCCTCACAGTTCACAATTTCACTGCCATAAAAGGCACATAATAATATATACACAGGAAACAAAGATTAAAAACAAAACAAAAACACAGACAAACAAGCAAACAAAAAAATAAAAACCAAAAAAACACCCCTCAAACCAACCCACAAGAGAATTCAAGAAGACAAAACACAGTAAAAGATGCTGAGCAGTTCTGTTCCATCAGATATGCTTCCAGGGCACCATAGCAGGAACATGAATCACTGCTCTAAGGATACATAAATTTTGTGAGACTAGTTTTAACAGACTCTTGTAATACATACATGATTTAAAAACATATTTTTATTTAAAAGTTCAGTTTTGTAAGCACATGAAAGCTTTACAAATGTAGATTTGTGTCTTTTAATAGTGCATATTAATACTATTGATATAATTATCACTATTCATATTTGAACACTCCTGAATATAAATTTTTCAAAGATTACTTGAAATTTAGAATGGGGAGTAAAGAGATCCATAATTTAGTGGCTAGAAGTGGAGGCTAATTTTCCCAGTGTTTAAATATTGTAAAGAATCAATGCAAAGCTTTGAAATGAACTTTGGAAAAACTGTTGATTCTCCTTATTACACTTATCTGATACATCAATTCAATAGGCAAAAATTCATATACTTTACAAAGATTTGGTGTGGTTTAATAGAGTTGTTTGAGATCTCATGATGAAAGATTGAGCACAAGTACAAAGTAATATTAGAGATAGCACCATTAATTAAAATTATTAAAATTCATACACTAAAACCTATAATCTAAGCAGTAGGGACCAAGTTATTAATGGGTGTTTAAAATAAGGGTGAATATTAAGAATACTGATTTGGACAATTGAACCCAGCATATCAAAATTGGCCTTTTGGTTTTGTTTAGTCTTTGGAGAACAGATAAATTCCCATAAAACAAGAACAAAAGCATGCTGTGTCCATATCCTTTGATTTGCTTTTTAAGATGATCAGATAGTATTCAACAGCAAGTGCTAGGTGAAACAAGACATTCCTGGAGCAACCAGTGCTATGATGGGCAGAAATATTCTTTTTTTCCTCATTTAAAAGGTAGGGACCAACAAACCCACTATTAAAGGAAGCAGGTTGGGAATTGAGATGGATGACAGTGAGGGTCACACTGCAGACACATGGCAACCTCTCATGATTCATTCCTCAGTTTTCAGGCTTCAACACGTCTTGCTAATGCCCTCAAGATTAAAACACACAAGGAGCCTCCACATGCAATTTGTCTAAACCTTACCTTGGCAGTAGAGATGAACAAATGCTGGGACTGTGCCCCTTTCTACGTCCCATCCTGCCATTTCCTTCCAGCCACACCTTGTTCTATCAGGCACAGAGCAAACATACATACATAAAGCTCTGCTTAAAGCCACAAGATCATCCAGCAACACAAATGTACAAACGAAGTTACACAACAATGGCCACATCAGCAATTTGCTGCCAGCCTGGAGACTGTGACTAAGTTGCACATACATTTGCATAAGTTATATAAAAAAGAATGTATAAAGTTATATTTATCTGTACTTGTATCTTCTTTGATATGAGTGGATGTTGCTTGTCCACCCACAGTACAAACTTACAATATTGTAGGCTTATGAATACAGAAAAGAGGAGAGAAAAATACAACAGATTTCTCCTAGGCTATGCTTCAAATATTGCTCACACGAAGAAAGCTGTGGACAGCAGCTAGGGCTCATAGCGTATAGACAACCTGGGCACCAATATGTCCTTGGGTCACTGTGAATAAGGAAATCTGTCTGATGTGGTGTGATAAATAACTTCACTTCTTCACCTTCATTTTCTACTGCATTTGGGGACTTGGGACCGATCCCATTAATTACAGTTCCCTGCATGCACTGCATCTTTCTGTATCCCACCCCAAACTGGCACAAATGCGAGAAATCAGGGTCTAAGTCAACTCCTGCTGGAAGCTAATGGGAGTTTTCCCATTGACTTAAAAGACAGCTGAAGCAGGTCCTCACTGCATAGCAAATTAAGGTGTTCTTTGAGATTCATAAACACAATTTTCTGTTCTTCTTCCCACTTTCTAACTGCTTAATCTCAGTTTCCTGGACTAATGCCATGGGTTGCTGTTCTGTAGTTGATTTACAATAAACAGAAGAAAAAACTCTGTAAACTTGTATTTTACTGCCAGTCACTTCACTTCAAATTCTTTCTGTACTCACACTGGGAAAAAAAAAAGAGTTACTACAGAGATCTGGAGGAAATACTGTATCTGGCTTAATCCCTAATTGAAGAAGAGTAGATTGTTATGGAGGCACAAATTATATTGTACATAATGAATTTAATCAGAATAGAAATATAACAATCTTGCGTTTTGCCTTTCAACAAGGGAACATCATATTTTAAACTTGGGAATCATTTAGCTTTCAGATTTCTCAAAGTAGTTGCAAGGAGACTTGGAATTTCAAAGTAATTGCAAGGGTATGTGAAACTCAAATCCAGCTTAATGAAAAAGGGGAAGAGAAACTAAGAAATTTCAATTAGTATAACCATCGATAACTAGATTCAGTTTCTGGATGAACAGTATCATGTTAGTACAAGGAAACAAGAGTCGCGTTTAGGAAATATCAATGTTTTGTGGAAAGGTGGAAAAGAAATCAGGAGATCTCAAGCTCAAATCACTGTTATGCCTCTGAAACATCACAGCTTAAAAAGAGACAAACTGCTTGAGGTAACAAAATGACTGAACTTTCCTCATTGGGATTAGTTTTATTTATCAATAAATTTTTGCTTTTCCCTTGAAAGGTGCCTAGTGGGTAAAGTTAATATATTTAGTTCCAGAAAGAGAATTAAAAATAAAAAGTCCTACTAAAAATACAATTCATCCCTACCTTTTTGAAGACTCCTGAATTATATATATGAATATATAAATACCTGAATATATAAATACCTGTATTTATATACATAACAACACTGACTCTCAGTACATAACTGTACCAGCACAGATATATTTGTAGTTGTTGTTGTTCTGTATCCATGCACTGATCTCTGTAAATACTGGATTAACAAGTTTTCTTGAAACACTTACTGTGTACCCAGTTGAACATCTTCTTTGGATAATGCAATATAAATTACCTAATTAAGACACATGATGTGTGTAATAAACCCATATATATAAAACATGTGCAGTAAACAGTTTTTCAGCCCAAATGTGTCATTGCATTTTTTTTATTATTTTCATTTTAGGAAGAAAAGTATACCATCTAGACTAATAGTCTCCCAAATTTTCTTTGTCTCTCTTCTTCCAATTACTAGGTCACTGGCATAACACAAGTCTGAAACAAAGCTCCTAATGCTGGTAGATTTCCAATTTATTTTCAGATTTTAATCAAAAAAAAAGGATAATATGTTCAGCTTTAAAAGTTGATATATATCTATCATGTTATAAACATAGTATGGCAGCAATATAGACCATTCCATATCACCGTTACAATTATTGCTGAATAAATAATTAGCATGCTACAGAGTAAGCATAATACATATAATCCCAACAGCATGAAGTCCCAAAGGATGAATGTGATCCTTGAGTACATAAAATGGAGGATAACAAGTAGCAGCAGAGAGTTGCTGCGTCCTGTGTGTGCAGCACCGAGGAAGTGATTACAACAACAACAAAAATAATAATAATAAAAAAAGCAGCATTCAGTTCTGGCATTCACACAATAAGATGTATGGGGGAAAAGAAAATTTGACTTAAAAAAAAAAAAAGGCTTTTGCTGTAAATTTATTCAAGTGAAGAATCAAAATCCAAAGGTTACAAGCTAAGGCTAAAGAACTTTTGCTGAAAATATTTTAAACACTGAAAAAAATTAACATCAGAACATCATATTAAAATTTATTCTCTCCTGAAGAGGAATATTTCTTGAGCTGAGGCTTAAGAACTGCCTAAGATGAAGCATAAATTAGAAATATCAGGGTGGAACAAAGCCCTGTGGCCTATAGATCAAGAGGTCAGAGTAGTCTGTTCTGACCTTTAAATATAAGAGCAACATTTTATTTAGGGCTTCTATTATTTGTATTCTACTATCCCTGAGAGTTCCCAGCCACAGTTAAACCCTGCATCATGAAGATCCTAGGCAAAGAGAGAGATTTCATAGGTGTCCCCAGGAGTTTACAGTCTTAAAGCTCTATTTTGCAACTTGCAGTGAATGAAGTTCCACATAAGTGGGATCATTTCCCCAAATTCACTGATAGCACAATACCAACATTTATTATAATAGTATTTTTTTCATTTTTCAATCACTGTATTTGAAATTTTGACTGAATTCCTTGCTGAGTAGCCTATTCTGTTTTACTCATATGAGACTTCAAATGGCATTTAAAATTCCCAAGTTTATTAACTTCAAACTCCTATGGCAACCCAGAAGGCAGGAGGAGGCTTGTGGCTGACATGACATGTATGTGCTCCTGGAGAATACGCTGGAGAATTCTCTCTTTGATCTGAATCTCTCTAATACAAACAGACTCATCAGGTTGGCTAGACACACTGTATTTTCACATTTTTAAGGCCTTAAACATTCCCAAGTTACCCAGGGAAAGATTTATTAATCCTCATTTTGGCATACCTGAGCTAATGCGGTGTCCCAATTTTGAAGTCATCTGTAGAAATAGCCACGTTTTCGAGGTCTCCCCTGTTTCAGGTCCAGTGCCCATGTGCGTCCTTTTGGCTACTGGTGCCAAGAAAGGATGTGTACTGTGTTTAAGCAGTGAAGTTCATGTCCCCAGAACTGTTATATTGCTGATCACCACAATAGTTACTAAAAGCCTGTGCTCCAGACTGGTGGGATTTGGTTTCAATTTTTAGCACACTATTTTCACTGCATCCTACACCCAGCCACAGCTTATCTATCATTTGATTCTGACAGATACATACTTTATATTTTGACAAGCAACCCACTTGACTGCTTTTCTGTGACATCATCTTATCTCTCAATGTACCAACCTGTTAATAACTTCATTTTCTGGTTGAATTTTTTCAAATTAAATTAAGCAGGCGAAACATGTTAAGCTCACCAAGTCCTCTTAACACTTCTGCTGAAGGGCATCTTCTGATAGCTTGATTTTGAAAAGGGCAGGATACAACCTGTTCAGAGAGGGATCTGGTCCAAAATATCAGGTTTCTGGAAGGTGGAAGATTTCGTCCTCAGCCAAGAAATAGAAAAAGGAAAAGACACAAAACCAGACAGCAAAAATTAAGTATTTATCATCTGTTAACTAATATTCTAAAAATTATATCACTATTCAATGGCACTTTAAGGAAAACCTTATGAGATAAAAAGGAGCAATAAATTTTAATAAAATAATTTTCAATTTTTCTACCATAGATAGATGGAAGTTAAATATAGTCCAATCTTAGCATGACTTTTTTTTCTATCTTGCAACAATAAAAAATCAGCAGAAGATTTTCTTTCATGTTAATACAATTTTAAGAAGGAAAAAATATTCTTCCTGGATATACTATATAACATTAATTAAATATAGGCATTTTCATATTTATCTTATTCCATAATTAGCATTTCTGTGGAAGCAATACTGCACTGGACATGAAATCGCAAGACAGTGACAAAATTTAATTGGAGAACATGGAAGCAGAATCAGAAAATCAGGCTCTTTTCCCAGTTGTACAGCTCAGAACATTTCTTCCCATTCTGTGCCTCAGTCTGCTGAAATTTAAATTGAAAACGTTGCACTAGAAGAAAGAAAATCAATAAGAAAATGTAGTGAAACTTATTTTTTCCAGTTGTGTTACAAGCCTAAACACAGTGCTCTCAGTTCCTGGAGGCTTCTAGTGCATTCAGGCTGTCTGAAGAAGAAAGCTGACATACACAGAGCCATGAGCATCAATCCTGAGCTGCTTGGCTACTGGGCTCAAGGAGAGAGGCTGAAAGCAGCAGACCTACACTGTGCCCTGAGGTGTATCAGCATCTCTGGCCATCACCCCATCTTGGGGAACCCCCAGTGATGAAACTTTGTGCTTCCAAACACATCCTGCCTTGAAGAAAATGGTCTTGGTATGTGTCTACCCAAAGCCATCAGAGCCACAAGAAGGAAAAACCCAACAGCACGGTTCAGCAGTAGAGAGGAGGTAAAATTCTCTAGCCAGTTCCTTTTCTCTTTGCACCTACAATCTGCTCTGCACTGAGAGGGTGGATACTCTTCCCCTAGAGTTGCACCATTTAAGACTGTTCAGAGACCTGAACTGCATAAAATACCATTGTACAAATTACCACTATGGTGGGACTTCATTAGCATTTGAAGATTGCCCACTTAGGGCCAAATCCTTATTCCATTCAATTCAAGGAGAGTGTAACTTTCAGCTGCAGCCGTGTCAGGCTCCAACAGGAAGTTTTGAAAACAAAGTATCTTGTTGGGCTTTATACCAACAATCTTCAAAGATAGCAAGTGTGAGAACTGCCGCCTAATACTGGACAAAATTGTGAGAGTGAGCCAGGCGCTGCCACAGATCTCCAAGCTCATGCCTTTCCCTACCCTATTTCTGTCCGCTGCTAAATTCTAAGCCAACCATATTTATTGGAAAACACTTGAAGACCAGTAACTAAAGAGCTTGAGTTATGATAAATGCTTTCATTTTCCTCACCAATGCTAAAAATAATTCTGATTATGCTGACAGTGATCTGATCCCATCCATTGTGTTCCTGTAACAACCCTATTTTAAATCACTGCAGGCTTTGCCTAGGAAAGAAGTACAGACCTGAGCAGAGGTAACCTGGGATCAGAGACCAGCCACAGAAAGGACTGAGCCTTTTAAACAAAGATCTGCACTACCCTATGTACAACAGATGAAATACATACCATTGTATTGGGAAGTGGGAAAAAAAAAAAAAATCTGTATCTTCAACTTGTTTAAAATATATTTAATTAGAACTAATACAAATGCATCTTTCCTACATGGTTGATCTAATGAACACTGGCAGTTTTAATTACAAGTCTATTTAAGGTGAACATATTGCATTACTTTGGAAAAGATGCATTATTTTACATTGTAGGTGTACCTCCTACTTCTCTATCTGTCACACAGGCAGCTTCTTTAATATTTGTTAATGTTATGTCTCATTTTCTAAGTTCAATTTTAAAGTTTCTAAGCACAATCCAATGGAATCCATCCCAAATTTAATAATTGCAATCTATTTTATTTTTTTCTCACTATTTAGTTTTCACCACAAAGAGAATGACAGGTCTAATATGAGGCTTCTGAAATGTAGTTACATCTAAGCTTCAGCGCTCCAGAGCACATAAAATAAATATATGATCAATGAAATGAAGCATGACAAAATGTTTCATATTGATGTTATTTTTCTTTTCAAAACGCCTTTTATGGTTAATGCCCTCAGTCACTTTTTCCATACTTTTTATTTTTTTTTTTTTTTGCAATATATAGCTTTCCTAGTTCCGATTTCAAGTTCAGGGTGCCTGGGGAGAATTGGAAGATTTCTTCAAACCAAGACTGTTCCTTCAGCCTTTCACATGAGAAAATTGTTAGGCGCATTAAAGTATTCCTGACTATGTTGCATTCCTTTGTTCAGAGTGAGTTTTGGGAACACATCCTTTTCTCATTATATTTCCATAAAATATATTTGATCTATTCTATTCTTAGAATACCTCTGATGTGGTCTGTGAATGGAGCACAGTATAAAAATATGTCTTCTTTTTTTTTTTTTTATATGAGACAAAATGTTTCCATTTCTTAGACACATAAAAAGTCGCTATATAACACTCCACGAAAGTAAAACTTCACAGAAAGTTTTGGTATAACTCTGCACAGATCATGAAAGGAATCCATCCTTGCAGCATCCAGTTGTAACTCAAAGCCTCATCAACTGAACTCAGACAGTGACAAAAGGAGAAAGAGGGAGAGGAGAGGAGCAGAAAAAAGGAAAGAAATACAGAAGGAATGAGACCTGGATAATACTACCGGGAAGCAAGTTTATATTTAGAAGCACAGAAAGATGTTAACCATGTGCCTCATAGAAAAAAGTAAAGCTGCTGTGATAATAGTTGACAATAAAATCACCTTTGAAAAAGGCCTTAATACTTTCAGAGCACAACCCAGGATATTTCCAAATGCAGACAGATGTTTAAAGTGTTCACACAGATCATTGCAGCAATTTAGGTATTCTTTCCCCCTTCACTTCCCTACTTTCTGATTGCTGTCTTCTTCAAGACCTTGAGAAACACCAAGTAGCAGCCACACTGAGCAGCTCTTTTCTGCAGCTCAGGCTTGGCTGTTTATCGCTACACCCATAAAATTATGGTTTTGATCAATGTCTTCAGAACCCTTTTTCTCCAAAGTTTTCCATTGGCCCAAGGTGTGTGTGTTGGGGGGGGGGGGGGGGTGCTGCTGCTCCAACCTGATATGTTGGAAAACTTGAAGCCCAAGGTAACAAGTTTGTTTCTGGTCCAGATTCACCCTGTTCCAGCAGGGAGAGAAATGTCTCCATGCACACGGCCAGGGAAAAAAATTACCCATTCCAGCAGCCGAGCATGTCTACGGTTTTCACTCCAGCGATGTCATCTGATGTGAACCGGGAGCCTGCAGCAGCCCAGCTGCACTGGTTACTGACCACAAATGACTTAATCCCCAGGATAAACAAGGCCTAACGTTCATACTCATCTGCCGATTCCCTCACAGCTTCCTACTCACAGTTCATGGAAGATGACTTCTTTTTCCCACGACTAAGAGATGGGATCAAAGGCTTGAAGAATATAAAGCTTTTGGTTTTTTTAAACTCAGGTTGCAAAAGACTTTGCTTCACTATGTTGGGGTGTTAAAAAAAAACACAACAAAACCCCTGAAACTAGTCATAGAAAATTTAAAAATCTTTAAACATTAACTGACTTGTGCAGGTACAAGCAGCAGTGGCTGCATGGGATGTACTTTATGCCTCTCATTATCCTCATAAATAAGTATATTGTTGATTGTTTAACAGACAAACTGTCATTCCCTCCAGATGTTATTTGAACAGCCATGATAAGTTTTCAATACGCTGAGTCAGAAAGCAGGTGAAGAGCAGGGTTTGGTTGGTTTACTTTTTAATTTTAATTCTCATCAAAACTAAAGAGTATTAGAGAAAAATCATGTGAACAAAAATGTAAAATCTGCAAGGAGAAATGTTTTGGGTTTGTTTTTAATCATCATTTCACTTTAGAGGAATGAAACAAAGCTTAAGATCTCAAAATCAGGCGGGTGGTGTCTGTTGGAAAGCCTTCAACATATCAACAGCACAAAGCAGCGGCCTGATCCTGCACTAATGGCAGAGACTGGAAATGTGGGAATTAGTCACATAGGTATGTCGGCAGGGTTGTGTCATCTGTCCTATAATGCACCTGGTTGTTATCACTTTTACTTTAAAGAGCACTAAAATCCAGCTAATAAAATTTAAAAAGAAAATCATATGAAGTGACATATAACTAGGTTTCACATATGCATAAAAAAGCTTTAACATGTTCTTTGACAAGGGAATGTATATTGTCTTTTATCAGGCCTTTCCCAATTAAAATAATGAAAAACATTAAGTACCTAAAAAAAAAAAAAGAATCCCAAACTCACCCACATTAAGAAGTACTGCATGTGTTACAGGATTATTCTGGCAAAGGAAATTTCTCCCCACCCCTTCCTGAAATTTTCTTGGGTAACATACAACAATGCATATTCTTCACACTGTGCACAGATTTGCACACATAAAGGGACTTACATGGAGGCAAGTTTTTCTCCCTGGGAACTCCTCTCCCTTTCCAGCAGTAACTTTAATTACCATGTGGCACACCTCTCTCTTCCATTGGGGCCCTTGGCTCTGCTACTGCCACCCCAAGCAAGTTAGTCCTTCAACCCAAAGACCTCAGCAGTGCGCACCTCAGGAAGTCCCAGCCATGCAGGCACACCTGCATCCCATGCAAGTGATCTGTGTCATGCTTGCAGGGACACTGTATCTCTTGTCACTGTCTTAGGGAATGGCTCTGCAAGCCCTGGAGATGCTGATGGGAGTCAAGACTACCCCAGCACACACCTCCTAGTTGAACTACTTCATTAAAAGAGACACAGTGCACCTTGAGTTATTTAAATTATTTAAGTTATTAGGGCAGATAATGTAATTCACATGAACTCATTTTGTAGCTGTATGGTTGAATTTCCAACACTTTCTCCACCGAAGAGAATCATAAACTCCAGCCCTCACTATGAGGAACTAAAGAGCCAGTGGCCAATAGACACCATTTCTTTGCTGTAGATAGGCTTTGTATCTGCGGCCCCTCTCCCCTTTGCTTTACCATGTGTTCACAGTTGTGCAGGTATCCCTGCACAGGCTGGCTACACACAGGCAACCTGACTGTGCACATGAGTACAAGATGACGCAAAGGCAGCCGCTTACAGACACCGCACAGAAGAATATCCCAATGTGGGACCTCACCTTCAGATAAGGTTTTCTCCACTTCACAGAAAAATGCTCAACCATTTTTGTCAAGAATGAATTAAAAAAAAAAGAAAAAAAAAAAGAAAAAATAATATTCTTGGCCTCCCATCCTGTATACGAAATTGAAATGGCTGGATCAGAAATGCTCCACCATCATGTGCTGTATATTTATTTATGTGCAAGGTAAAGGCCAGTGTCGGAGCGAGCACTTTGTTTCACTTTGTTTATCGACATTTCTTCATATCAATTCAGTGATCTACAGGATCAATTTCTTAATTTTCAACATCTTTTAAGCATGTCAGAGAGCAGAAATGAACCACATCTTGCTTCTTAATAAGTTTCTGTATAAATCACTGCCTTATTAAAAACAAAATGCAGTATCTTCCTCTAATGATCAAATTCTCCAGTTTAGCAATGTTAATGACCCTTTACTGTGGCACACTGAAATATTTTTACAATAAAGGTTAAGACTTGCATTGTATTTATTGTAAGCAAGGATTTTCTGTTTCTTAAAAATCGATATTTTAATATGTAACACCTAAATATATGACCTTATTATGGCTACATTTCAAAGGCAATGTGTGTGTTCCATTTAACTTTTTTTGTTCTTAAAAAAAGCTCACTCTTCAGAAAGTTGTAAATATTCTAAAAATCCTGTTAATCATGAATTCTTGTAAACTGAAATTCTTTCAGGGCAAGGGGAATCTGTATGATTTTCAGCAAACAGCATTTGTTTCAGATGTATTGGTTAGCATGTCAGCAATCCAATGTGTCATGCCTGGTTACATGTGTCTTGTTGTGTTAAAATTATGTTCCTGACATACCGAGGCTCAATGCCCCATCTCCATTATGTGTCAGGCTGCCCATTTTAAGAGTGTTAGCTTTTAATTTCCTTATTTTTTGCCTTGCATGAGTTTGCTAACTAGAAAATAAGACTGATGCCCTCTTCAATCACTGGTCCCAGCAGAGACTGCCCAGCATGACTCTTGCACCCACCAAAAACACTTAAATCATATATGGCAATGGTTCAAGCACACAGGAGAGGCAGTACAATAAACAGCTGTATCAGCTGAATATGACAGTATTGTTCGATTCCCACTGCTTTCCTAGAGCCCTCTCTGAAAGCCCAGCTCCTTGCAGGAGAAATAATGAATGCTTACATTTGTCATCTGTGCTAAATACACTCATGTTAAACGTCACAATCAGTTTCTTGATGAAAATCTATGTTGGTGTAGCAAGGTAACTGGCTCTCTTTGCAGGGCACATTCAGGTAACTCTTCATGCCATGGATGTTTTAGCTACAGGGCATCACTTCCAGTGGGCACAGAGGTGGCTGACAGGCATGAAAAACTTCATGGTTAACTAGAAATCCTAGATAAATTAAGCAAATGTGGGCTTTGATGACACTGGAAACAATCTAGGTAGAATTATTTTTCTACAACAGAATTCATATCTAGCTATTAGAAACACAAACACATGCCAGTCTCTAGTATTAACATTTGCTCTGTAAAGTTAGATTCATCAAAGTATTCGGCTTCTGTCTTCCTCTGAAATACTGATCACTGTCAGCCCAGCACCCAGGACTTACTTTGGAATAGCAAGGAATCATCAGTAAATAGAAGTTCCCTTAAAGGACATTTTGAATTTATTTTCCTGCTTGAGCACCAGTGTTGAAATGTCAAACCTCTCAATACAGAGCTCAAGACTTAAATATGTATTTTGGTAAAATTATAACTTTTTCCCTTTATTACAAATGTACAAGAGACAGAAAATGTAGTATCAAATTTTTATGGGACTACAGCGGTAATATGACAGGTATAAAACAAACATTTTGTGCATTAGTTACATGGTTTTTAGTTCCCTCTTGCTGAGAGACAGACCCACGGTACAATGTTTCACAGTGGCAGGGGGACTAACTCCCATAAACACCCAGCCTTTACTTTATCATACTTGTGTCCTCTCTGTACACTTGACAGTCAAAAACTGGAAGTCAAACCTGACAGAATCCAATTCTATAGAAGTAACAAAAAAAATTAATAATCAAGTTGTCAAGCATAATTATGCCACAAGTCAACATTTCTCCAAAAACAGTAGTTGATATATGCTGTATTATCTCATGCACTCGTAAAAAGTAACAAACATTACTTGTTGGTGTAAATTTTAACAGCAAATCCTGACTTTGGAAGCTAACATAAATACTGATATGATAGGTGACTGTAAGAGATCTTGAGTTTTGAATAAGTCTGAAAATTTCACCCAGTGATGTAGATTGGGCTAAAACTTAATATTTTGTAATTCAAAGTGTAGCTTTTCCTTATTACAAGGCTCCATATGTCTGCAAAGTACCCCAGTACTTCCATTTTCATATGTGTCTCTTACAGCTGGACAGTTTATGACCCAGAAATGATAAGACCCTAGGTTCCAGTTTGGGACCTTCTGAACTGCACCAGAATTTTCTGAAGAAAATTTGAAAGGCAAATTTGTTAGTCTGAAGCTAAACATGGTTTGGTGGCTTTTTGTTTGGTTTGTGGTTTGGTTTTTGTTTGGTTTTGTTTCAGTTTTGGGTTTTTTTTTGTTGTTAGGGTTTTTTTCCAATTAAATTGACTGATTTGAGTCTTGCAGCATTCCAAAAAATTAAAAATAATAAACATCTTAGGTTTGCTGCCTCTTTAGCTAGACAGGTTTCCCACAGCTGAATCCTTTGATGATACTCCTTGGACTTTCTATTTTAAGAAGTCATCCCTTTCTGCTTCTCTCTGGAGGCAAACTCTTTTGCTCTCCTGCCAATCTTCCTGTTGACCTTTCTGTCCTGTGTACTTAGCCCTTCCATCTCTTTTCCAAAGCCTTTTCTCTGTCCTTCCATACTGCTAGACCTTCTTTATTTCCAATGCAAATAAATCCCCTTCAGTTGCCAGCAGACCTCCTCTTCTGCCTTGGTTGCCAAACTGTTTAATCTTCTAGCCATTCTCTTTCACTTTTGCCAGATTTCTCCAACTTCCAGAGAAAGTGTGTTGCTGAGACCACCCCATGTAATTTGCACCAGTATAACAGCCAGTATTGATACAACTGGATATATAAACTGCAGGAACCACTTGTAGCAGTAAAAAGTTATGTTATTATGACATTGAATTTATATGTAAACATTGATCTTAATTGCACATGAAGAGGAAATTACTTTTGAAATACTATAGGTAATAATTTCATCTCAATCTCTAATTTCCAAACCAAAATATTATGTTAAATAACGCATAAAACTATACTGGAGACCACCTGTTTTGCATGGAGAGGCCTGCTTACTAAACATCTCTTTACCATGAATACTATAAAAATAGCAATATGGTTAGATCAGCTTCTTTTTACAAGTTTCATGAAAACTATTTGTCGCAATAGCTGCAAGACAGTATCCAATAACCTCTTCAGAAACTCATTGACATAACTGTTTGCAAAAAAACTATAACTCTCACTAAAGATTTTTTATTAAATCCCTCCACTCCTCATGTCAGATCAGGAAGAACTGTCCATGCCTCGGGACTAAGGGGCAATGTTCTTTTTGGCTTTGGACAAAGCCCTCATATACATATGCGTATTATTCCATCCCAGCTACAGCAATATCTCTATCCACTCCAGCCAGATTGATATTTAAACATATGACTATGCTAGTCAAAATCTTCAGGCGTGATTACCATGGTTCTCATAGTCGCAGTAAAAAACAACTAAATAAGAAAGAAACACAAATCTTTTGGAGTACAGAAAACCAGAAGCAGAAGTGGCTCCCAGGACCATCACCCTTACATCCTCTTTCCATTAAATATAAAGCTAGATACTTCATTTCAAGTTTTAGAGACCTTCAGAGGAGCAGAGCAGCTCGGTGGGCTCCATCACCCAGCATGAGCACACTTACACTTGAGAATTGCCTTCAAATAATAACATGACCAAGAATCAAACTCATGCAGATAGACTAAGTGGCTTAGATAGCAAAAAGACATTCTCTCCTAAAAATATAGCAATTATTAGAATACTAGCATTTCTAAAAGACACAAATCTTGCTATATTGACCTACAGCAGCCTCACAAAAACAACACCCTACAACTTCACAAAGCCCTTCTTCATAGATTAAAAAAAAAGTGTCTCCGCTGAAAAATTTTGAAACCAAAAAGATGAATGTTGCATAAATACCTACACTCATACACAAATTGATAAAAGCAGTTGTAAAGTTAGCCAAAACATTTTTAAATACTCTTCTTGCCTGATGTAAACTCTGCTTAATACAAAGACATTGTCTGCTCAGCTCAGAACATTTCAGCCATTCTTAGCCTTAGACCTGTGAAGTCTTAATAGGTTATTGTGATTTTGAGAGCCTTCAAGCTCTCCCTCTACCAGTTTTTACCTGGCAAAGGTACCTAACCTAATAATCAAGTCCACCTTTTATGCAGTATAGTAGAACAGCTTTCAATTTAGGGAATAAAACACCCTTCAGCTGAAGAAAATTCTCACATTACAGTACGTTAAGAAGAATCTACTTCAATTGTGGTCAGTTGTCATAGAAAGAGGAGGTGGGGGGGGGAAATGCATTCCCATGTGAAAACCTCTTGTTCTAAAAAAAACCCAACCAAACCCTGAAAAAAAAAAACAAAACAACCCCCTCCCAAGAAAAAACAACAAAAAAACACAACACAAAAAAAAAAACCACTTCTCTCCTTCCTGCGCTTGACATTTTATGCAAAGTAGGTGAATCCAGAATGAGGGATCATTTAAAAAAATACTCATTATGCTATTTATGTACATAAATGTGGTTGTGTAAAAGTATAACAGGAATGCATTCACAATTGGTTTAAGTAATTTTCTCTTGGCAAACCACCATAAAAAACGGGCGTCATGGCGCCACCAGAGTCCTAAGTTGTGGTGGAGAATCATCAGTACACATGGCATTAATCTCTGTCTCCTTGCAGGAGACACCCTTGCCTGCGTTACTGGCCTGTCTCTTAAATCTAAGACGTTGTAACTTGAGTTTAAAATGACACCATAAATAAAATACGCTCTCCCTCCCCAACAAAAAATTTACCCACTTTATTAAAAAAACACAGATTTCATAAAGTTTACTCCAAATAGAGCTCTTTATTGCTAAAGCACACCAAAAATGTAGTACTAATGGGTTAATAATAGATCATGTTATCTTCAGTATTCATACTGGTCATGAGTCAAACTACTGAGAGACTTTTTAAATATAATTAGTTAACCCATTGGTATTACATTCTTGTTACTTTGGATTGATCACAAGACTGTAGGGATCTCATTATACCATATCAGTTTATTTTCCCTAGTGACTGAGAACGCTTAGCTGTCTTTTAATATCTTACTATTAATCACTTTCTAAGTTTTCAAATCTTCTTTTTCCTTCTTCCAAACTTAGGCACTGTTCTGTTAACAGAACAATTTAAAATATCACCCTTATCTTTGCAAATTTCTCCATGACTTTTAAATATTTTTTAAATATTCCATCGAATGAAATTCATGTCTTTTAAAGGAAAATGTGTCTACTGTCTCTCTATTTTGGTGAAGAAAAAGAAAAAGGTGGGGGGGGGGGAGTGGGGGGAAGGGAAGGGAGACTGATAGTTTGGGAACACCCACTCAGGATAAAATAAGGATCCTGAAAGATTTCCTGTGGAGGTTAATGGAGGCCAGGCCAATGGTAAATGACCTTGAAGTCCCCAGATGAAGCTTTGTGTTTCTCCTCGAATTATTTATGTATTTTTATAAAAGATTCTTCAGCATGCAAAGCTAAGTTTGTCAACCCTGATATGGCAAGAGTCCAAAAAATGTCACAAATGCCACCTTTATATACACACACAAAAAAAGGGAATTCAGTATGGAAATATTTTTAGTTGATTTTCTTATATTCTAGTCAGTGCAGTATTGCCAAAAACATGCTCACATAATTCAGAGACAGTACAGCAGCATAGCATTAGCATATTGAATAATTAGTAGATATAGGTATTTTAAATGAAACTTACCCACGACACATGTTTAATTCAGACTGCAAGCCATAGTGTGCTTTTCCCAACAAGTTATATGACTGTAACACTGTCTAAAAAGCTATTATTTTAGGTACCTCAGAAAAAAGAGGGGGGAAAAAAAAAAAAAAAGTGTTAAGGATCCATACACAAGGTTTCTGCAAATGAATATGATGTATTCCAGAAACAACATGCATTCACAAAGACGCTCAATAAGAAAGGGACTGTTTACTCAGTTTATAGCTTGAAAACCACTAGGGACTGTGTTTCAGTATGGGAAATTTTAGTACAGTGCATTGTTAATGCAAAATAAAAAACAAGCCTGGGAAGTTAGGATTATATTTTTTTGAAAATGCTTGTTTGGACCATTAAAAAAATATTGCCTTCTAATGTCAAAGTAGGAACAAATACTTTTTCAGATGAATAAAATCTGTAATCAGTTAGATCAGTTAGCAATATGCCCTTTTCTGGCATTTAATCAAACAATGAAATCACATACACATTTCCTGACACAAAAGACAAATGATGTAATAATCTGAAGGAGTTTCTCTATCTCCTTGGAACTTTGCATACTTGACTTGTTTTCCATATTTTGTGACTTTAAATGGTGGGAAAATTATATTAAAATGCTTGTAGCAGTTCCTCTAAACTAGCATCCTTTTTGTTTTATTGTATTTAATATAAAAGCAGCAATTATTTGATTTCAAAGTTATGAAAATATGTACCTTATGAGAAAACAAGCAATTTAAGCTTTAATTGGTGTCATTTTTCACAGAACTGGCAAGATTCTTGCATCCCTGGCATGTTGTTTTCTATAAAACTGCAGAGCTGCTTTCAATGAATGTTTTACGAATGTATAAGTTGTTACATGAAGGTATGTGAGTGGATGTCTGGAAATATAAGATTTCTGGGGGGATTTATTCACAAAAGATGCATTTCATTTCATAGTGTATATACTGCATTTTTTCCTTAATATTCCTAATGTGTTTTGCTTCCCATTAAGCATTTCTTCCCTTCTTGTATGGGAAGAAAGGGGAGGTATGCAATAGGGATATTTTGCACAAGAGAAATAGAAACAAAGATGGGGGAAACAATGGAAAAAAAAACCTGCTTTGAAAAGATTATTTTATGTACATATTTTCTATAAAATTAGACACTCTGACCAGTTGGGTTTTGGTTAGTTTTGGTTAGGTGTGTGTTTCTTTCCTCCCTAGTGAAAGGCTCAAACCTCCCCCCCCCGCCCCGGTTTAACTTTCCTCTAGGAAGCTTATAATACTTATTACCCTTACCTCTTAGGGGCAAGATTTTCTGTTTTAATTTATCTTAAATGGCACCTAGAATATATGAGCCAGAGGTCTTTGATACTAGTTCCTGTAAAGATGATCTTAGTTAAAGAGGTTGGCATGTGTGTACAGCTATCCAATCCCACACCTACCATGGAAAGGGGTATATGAGTGCAAATAAGACACCCAAAATGTCAGTATTGGGCCTTAGGAAGAAGCAGGAGTCTCGTGGACACTGTCCTGCTGTGCTATTCATCTTCAATGCCCTCTCAGAAGCTTGTAGGAGCAAGCTAGGAGAGGGACTCACTGGTACCCAGGGTGGTAAACAACTCCAGAAAGAGCATACTTCACCAGCGGGTTGATCGAGGACTTGGTGTTGTCTCACTAGCAGCGTGATGTCAAGAAAGGTGTGAAGGAATGATGTAGTCGTGGATACGTAAGTCCAACAGCAACAGGGAGCAGCCCTATCTCTCCATGGGACTATCTTTCTCCTAGCGCAGACATAGCTTTCCCCACTCAATGAATACATGTAACACAAGGACTTTGGTGCTTTGATTTAGCAAGCAAGACTTACACATGACATCATCCAAGAGGATTTCAATGAGCAGACCTTTCACCCTGCACATGGGCCAAACTGGTGAAGTAACTCAATCATGTACCCAAGAATTTTTTTCTTCTGGAATAACTACATGCTATTAAAAGCCCACCATTGCCACTGGATTTGGAGACTTCCCTGTACAATCAGCCATGTGTGAGGTGGTCAGTATCTCAGAGTCAGAGCACAGAAGACCAGAGGATTGTTTTCCCCCCTCTTAGAACTCAGGAACACCATGAGCTGAGGCATCACAGGCTCTGCATGGCAAACATCAGCCTCAACCAAGAGGGCACATTGGTGTTGAGCACTTAATTAAGGGTTTTCAGCCATTTAGTCCATAATTTTTCAGTTCTAGATTTTATGTGGTAGACACCAGCTCCTTTGGCTCACAAATATTTCTATTCAACCATGCATTTACTGGAACTAGTAGTGGGTACCTGTGAAATACCCAAACAGAGTGACAGTCACTGCACATCTCCGCTGCCCATCTACCTTCTTATACATTCTCCTTTCACATCAAAACACCTACTACCGTGACTATCTGCCTGTGACCATTCCTTCTTTACACTTCAACATTTTAATTAAAAAGCAATAAAACACTTTAATTTGAGGTTTGTACATAAAAATACAAGTAAAAATGGCTCAAACAGTGGGTAAATACTATTGAAATCTGAGCTGAAAAGCAGTTAGAGTAACTTTAACCACCTGAAAAATGCAATAATCACCCTGAAATGCACAGCCTGGAGTGTTTTATTGCCATTATAAACTGTAATTTATACATTAAAATAAGGAAAACAGTCAGACCCATCCATTTATGAGCTATAATAAATATGGTTATGACATCACTGACAACCAGTCACAAACTTCCAAACACATCCAGAGCTCTAAAGCAATTTCACGATTACCTTTTAAATCTGTTTTCTATCAACACGTGTATTTTTTGGGTGTGCACACAGGCAAGGGCTTGAATCAGCAGCCATGCCTTCATGGATGCAAAAGCTTCCTACACCCTGCAAGCTCTTGATTTGACTTTGTCCTTCATGACTCTTGCACCCATCCTGTCCCCAGCTGCTCTTATCATCCCCTATCTTCCTGATGACACCCATGCAAAATAAGAAAAAAAATAATAATCTGATTGCGAATAATCCCTTTTTTTTTTTAAATTCTCAAAACACTCCCTTAACAGAATTTGGGAGAAATGCTGCTATTGGAGAAACTTTTAAAATTACTATTTTAAAATGACCATAACAGCTCTTCTGAAGTCCCTGTCTTTGAAGGAGAAGCATTTCTCAACAATTTATGCTCAGTGGTTACACCCCCGAAGAGTTAATCATTGCAGGCAGTCTTGAATACAGCTTCTCAATTGCATTTCTAGATTTCTCCTCCAAACACAGGCCCAACTTTTGTTCTTTCCATTGATGCAAGTTTCTTGGGGGAGGAAAGTTTCTAGAAAAGATAAATAGTACCTCAGAGAACGGCTCTTCTCTATGAACAAGCTAACAGGAGAAGCCCATAATAGAAATATAAATCAACCACAATATTTTGTGTGTGTGTGTGTTTAGGTTTTGTGGGGTTTTTTGCTTTTTTCTTTTTTTTTTTTTGTACTTTTTTTTTAAGAGAGTGTTTTTCTCTTGGAACCAGCAATGCAGCAATTTCTTTCTCTACTAGTCCTTTCTTGATGAAACTTGTCCTGGTCCCTCTGCCTTCCAGCTGCTGATGCTTTTGTCACATGCAGTGTAGCTTCATTGGGATCAAAGATCTTTGATTTCATCCTCAGACTCTGATAACCTGGAGATAAGCTGGAGAAGAAGAGCTGTGGTAACAGTTGCATGGGCCTGATCCAGCAGCAGCTGCCAAACACAAGGGCCTCCTACATGGAGGACAACAGATGAAGACATTCAGATCAGAGAAAACTTGCTGTGCAAAAGGAAAGAGGAGCTGGGAGTCACAGGGCAAGGACCAGCCATGAATTTGGTGCCCTGCTGAGTGCAAGGCAAGCTGAAGCAATGCACTAGGGTGACCTATCTGATTCACCACTACAAGCAAAGGCTAAATACCAAGTGAGGGAAGAAAGGAGCACATGAAGTGCTGGAGAAGGCACCGTGTTTGATGCACCTAGTTAAACACAAAGTCTTGTGAGATCTGATGGTACTAACCCTGTTATTTTACATTATAGCCTTCTCACTCAAAGCTTCTCATTCCCCTTCTATTCCGGTCTTCATAGCCCAGTGGTTTCCAGGCTTTTTGTCTCCCCACATTTTCCCTTAAATCAACCTAATTTCCCTGCAGAAAGTATTCCTGATTTTCATTCTGCTCACAAGCAACTCACCTCACCAGGGGACCGATTTTCATATCTTCCATCTTCCCTTGCCAAGCATCAATCTCACCACTGGAGTATCACCTCTTCCAATCAGCCAGCTTCACCCAAATATCTTAACCAAAGCTGATGATATGACCTTTGTCTCTATGACTTCACCTGCTACTAATATAGGTCATCGTCTTTCTTATCAATATTTGCAATTTCACATTACCTTGAGCATCACTAGCAAATGTGCATTCCGTTCCCCTAATGTTTTGTTTTCAGGTGGGGAAGACACCAGCCGCTTCTTCACCTATGCTGGGAAATTTCTGGTAAAAAAAAAGACAAAGAAACAAACAAATAAAAAAAATCCAAACAACAAAACAAAAAACAAAGCAAAACATGACAGGAAGGGGATATTGCACCTGCAATACCCACTGCAGCACATACAGAAACACGTTTCTTCTCCATTACCATACTATGTTGCATTATGGTTAGTAATATCTCATAAAAACCCAAGGAAGTCTTCATAGTTTGGCAGCAAGTGCAGCAGCAGGCCTAAAGTTTTGCAAGGAAATTTATTTTCTTGACCAGAGAGAAGACCAGGGCAGGTTCATCAGGAGAGTCACAATGAAACCATGGTCAGCACAGGAAGACTGCTAGAAGACATTGACTTCTTCAAACTTCTTTGTAGCCCTGGCTTTTCACCAGTTGGGTAAAAGTAGGCCAGACACTAAGGAAGCTATTTTATTCTGAATGAAATATGTTAATATTTGAAAAGGTTCATTTTGAACAACTCCCATGGATCTGGTTGACATGCTTCTACTGGGAGAAAGGGGAGAGAAATAAGTAGTCAAAAATAATCAACATTGGTGGTTAATAAAATGCTACTGGCAAGATGCAGAGAAGAAAGGAAGATGGAGTTGATTTCTCACTTAAAATAAAACTTTCTCCAGACTTCATTGTGCATCAAAATAGGAATTGAATGTATTTTTTAGATGTAAGCAAGTTAATATCTCTGCTTACTTCAGAACTGAGCAAACACAGACAGAGGACCAGGCAGGGGATGTGTTGTTCTTAATCTGTTGTAATGCTTGCATACATATATATAAGGACACACACCCACAACAATGCTTCTCAACCTTCTGTTTGTAATCCCAGTACTCCTAGTGGAAGAAGTCACGTTGATAACCTAAGTTTTAAGAAAATTTGTAATACAAATTCAAAATTTCAAGAGTGATTATAATAGGTATGTGCCTGTGTCTTTTAAGTATAAATGTTTGTCAGTAAAAGAAATCTTATTTTATGAACTGGAACTTTACTTCACGGATTTTTCAGCATCAGTTCATATCAATTTTTCACTGATACAGAATTTTTCTCATTTTCATCAGAAAATAATGTCTTAGTTGAAAAAACCCTCTTTAGTGCTCTTTATTAATGTTTAAGTAATTTAAAATGTTTATCAGTTTAACATATCCTAGATATCTAATTATTTGCAAACTTTCACTTACACATTCTTAATGGGACAAATATCTCGCCTCATTTGTTTTTATTTAGAAAATTATTAAGTTACAGCAAATACATTGTATGATCTAAAATTCAGAATATTTGGCCATTTATAAGTCAACTTATAAACAGGGATTACTACTCTCAAAACGCCAAGACACTGTTCCTCTCAATATTTGATATGTGTTATTTGCTATCTGAACTGAATGTTCCATCGCTGTAACTCACTTGTTCTTTGATTAGGTGATCTAAACTACATAAACAGGTGGCTAGTCTGATTAATTGGCTTTGCTTTTCTCTGAGGGATAGTGGAAATACTTCAGTTGGTGTGAATGACAGGCTATGCAAGGATGGAAATCAGGCTGGCAGAAATAATGAAGGTTTTAAACCTTTTCTTATGTACAGAAGCAAGCACTGTGTATGGCTTAGTATATGATGCAACAGGTTAATGTATCTAGTCTTTTTCTTAGAAACTGGAGCAATAAAATAGTGAAAACAAAATGTATTTTTAACTCTGAATTCAAGTTTCTTGTTTTGAGATCTCTAGTGAAAATGAATTTGTACAATTGTAAACCAAACCTTAACCCTGCAAAGACACATTCATATGCTTATCTGTACCCTAGTTGAGCAGAACCATTTTCTTCAATAGGATTCATCATGGGACTACTTAGAGACATTAGAAGTAATTAGACACAAGCATAAAACTCTTTGCAAGATTGAGACCTAAACTACTTCAATTTCTACTACAAATTATATTCATTTCATAATTAAAGCAAATTTTTTGCTACTGACATGGTATCTGATCTCCACTGAAATGTATGGAGATAAAACTCTGTTAGTACAAGTGTATTTCAGAAAGCCAATAAGAGCAGTGAAATACCTGCATTTGAATTTTTAGTTAAAATTTGGATTCTGAGTTTTTCTCATTTTTACTTCTTCACCATTCTTCATTATCACCACTTCACTACTTCACTAGTAGACCTAGATGTAGTCTATCACTTGTGTTGGTTTTGTCTTCTGGTCTATCAGAAGTGTCTCACAAACTGTAATATCAATTTCTGCGTAACTAAGGTACCATTTGGACTTGTTTTCTTGCATAACAGTGTTGGATTTTTTAGTATATTGCATGTTTCCCCAGGTCTTACTTGTTCCCCCAGGACCCTCCCCAAAATGTGACCTCTCATTCTCCATTAAATCCTGGTGGGTTTGAGCCATACTTACGTGCTTCAGAGAGCCCACTTGACCTGCCTTATCCCTGCAGCCAGATGGGCTCACTGCCCACTTTACAGCATCCAATAAAGGCATGTGCATGTTAAAGCCTACCAACCACCCAAAAATTGAATGCTCCAGTCATTGTAAATTCTCTTTTCCTAATCAGAAACTACCTTGTATACCATAGGTTCCTAATAATTGACATCTCTACAAAGTCAGAAAATACTATATGTTTATTGGAGCAAAGCTGGGGTTTGTTCTCCATCACATATATTATATTTTATCATGGGCATACCCAGGACCTGTTCTGGAAGGCTACCAGTTTAAGGCCATGACCTGCAAATGCAAAAAAAAAAAAAACAAAAAATGGAGAGATAAAAGGAGTCAACATGACAGGGACTCTATGGTATTTCTATGGAGCCTCCCTTAAAGAAAAAAATACCTATGAGGATGTTAATGAGTACAAGCATTGTGCCTTTTCTGAGGTCAAAATCATGTTCCTCCCAAGTCTGGAAAGTGAATATTGGACTCATGATCAGCCTTTTGTGGTTTAAAATCCAAGAATCACTTAGCCAGCTATTTCCCCAGCACTGCCAACCGCAGCAGAGAAATACATTTTAGGACTGAGGCAATTACACTGCTAACAACGTTAACGTGGGTTTGGTTTCTGGTTGGGGTTTGGGTTGTTTTTTTTTTTTGGTGGTGGTGGTTTTTTGTGAGGTGCTTTTTTTTGGGGGGGGAGGGGTAGGCGGGTGGGTTAGCACTAGGAGGAGAAAGAACCACTAATCCCTTTCTGTAAAAACATACTGCAGGGTTCAATAGTGATAACTCTTCTGAGGTCATAACATGTTTCAGATCATAAGTGTAAACAACTATATTTTTAATTCCTTTTTTTTTTTTTCCTCAGAATACATGCACTTTCAACTTTTCATGGGCCTTTTCCAACTAATTCTCTAAAATTACATCAGTAAGCCAAGGCCAAAAACATGATATGACTACTCAGACCCAACATAAAAGTATTACTATTTATATTGACAAAACAGTTAGGAAGTCTGACCATAGCTGCGGATGCCACAGCAAGCTTATGATCTGGAGAAAGACTGGAGAGCTCAGAGGAGCAGCATGGCACTAAGGGTAGACAGAGAGGGCTGCAGCCTTGCTGCTATCACAGTCCCACCACTGCTGGGTTCAGCAGGGGAACAGTGGTGAGCTGAGCACAGGCTATTTCTGCACCCTGATTTGAATGCTATTTGTACTACTGGAGTCCTATTTTGATTATCGTGAGTTCTATTTTGAGATTTTTGAATACTCTTTTGACTCTACTGTACATGTAATCTGGGAATATCAGGAAATATAACATTAACCAAAACATCTCTTCAAAGAAGGCTTTTTTAGTTTCCCTTCTGAAACTGGATTGAGAACATCACAGGACTTCCCCTGTCATGCCCTTCCACAGAACACCCTGTTGCCTCTGTGGCACTGTTAGCTCAGGGCTCTGAAGCCTTGAGGTGGCCCTCAAATAATGAGACTTGCTAAAAAATACCTTTTTTTTCTTTCTCTAACCAAAAGTAAATGAGAGATTGAGAATGTTTGATTATTCTTCATTATGAATGTACTACATACATTTATTTAAATATCTCCACATAGGGAATCCATTTGTATATTTTAAAAAATTAGGAGAGCTCAAAATTCCCTTCAATTTTGAAGGAAAAGATAAGCATCACTGTACTTACTGAAGCCAACAGCTTCATCTTCTTCCTCAGAAAGCCTGAAAAGAAGTAATGTCCAGGAGGACCTTTTGACCTAGGAACAGGAGAAGGCACAGAGATTGCCCAACATGTCTGCATTTTAACTAAGGCAAAATCACAAGTGAAACTTCTGCAGTAATAAAGCATATAGCACAGCATTCATTTACTTTTCCCTGTGCTTAATATTTCTGACAATGGAGGTCTACTCTTTGGCTTTGCAGCTCTACTACAACATCAAACTGAAGTGCCTGATTTATGTTTCCAAAAAATATATGTGGCAGCAAGAGACTCCAAACAGCATTCTTATAGCAACACACAGTAGCACATTTCAAGCCAACCAAACTTCCTGAGCCCTCCTCTATGCTTCTGGCATGCTTCAAATAATTTCCTAAGACCCCAGAGAAAGTAAGCAGGAGGCATGGTTGATTTATTGAAAATTTACCTTTTTAAATTTTAGAGTTAATGTCATTGATAGTCCATGTGTGATGCATATATTAATAGATAAAATTATCAATAAGGCATGAGGTATAGAAACAAAATGTATTCACTGACAAAATATAAACAAATATGGCAGTCATTCTGCTAATTTTAAGCTGCTTTTTTTCTCTAAATGAGAAAAATTAAGGCCCAAGTGTCTCTCTTAAAGATGTCCGTAGAATCATTGAAAACTCCTTGTTCTGCTCCTGGCCAGCACAGCACATCTTTGACTTAGTATTTCATAACTCTTTTCTAATGCTCCCAGAATGATTGAATGGTTTGGGTTAGAAAGCCCTGAAAGACCATCCAGTTCCAACCCCCAGCCATAGGCAAGGACACCTTCCATTAGACCAGGATGCTCAAAGTCCCATCCAATCTGGCCTTGAACACTGCCAGAGACTGAGCAGCCATAGCTTCTCTGGGCAACTTGTGCCAGCGTCCTACCACTCTCACAGCGAAAAACTTCTTCCTTTTGTCTAACCTAAATTTACCCTCTCTCATTTTAAAGCCACTGTCTCTTGTTTGATCCTACATTCTCATATACAAATTCCCTCTCCAGCTCTCTTGTAGGCCCCCTTTGAAAGGTACTGAAAAGGTCTCCATGGAGCCTTCTCTTCTCCAGGCTGAACAAGCCCAACTCCCTCAGCCTGTCTTAGAATCATAGAATCACAGAATAGTTAAGGTTGGAAAGGACCTTTAGATCATCTAGTTCCAACTCCCCTGCCATAGGCAGGGACACCTCACACTAAACTATATCTCCCAAGGCTTCATCCAACCTGGTCTTGAACACTGCCAGGGATGGAGCATTCACAACCTCCCTGGCAACACATTCCAGCGCCTCACCACCCTAACAGGAAAGAATTTCTTCCTTATATCCAATCTAAACTTCCCCTGTTTAAGACAACGTTATCCCTTGTCCTATCACTACAGTCCCTAATGAAGAGTCCCTCCCCAGCATCCCTATAGGCCCCCTTCAGATACAGGAAGGCTGCTATGAGGTCTCCACGCAGCCTTCTCCAGGCTGAACAGCCCCAACTTTCTCAGCCTATCTTCATACAGGAGGTGCTCCAGTCCCCTGATCATCCTTGTGGCCCTCTGGAGTCACTCCAACAGGTCCATGTCCTTCTTACATTGGAGGCCCATTGCTGACCACAGTACTGCAGATGGGGTCTCACTAGAGCGGAGCAGAAGGAGAGATTCCCCTCTCTTAACCTGCTAGTCATGCTTCTTTTGATGCAGCCCAGGATACAGTTGTTTTTCTGGGCTGCAAGCACACGTTGCTGGGTCATGTTGAGCTTCTTGTCAAACAACCCCCACAAATCCTTTTCCTCAGGTTTGCTCTCAATCCATTCTCCACCCAGCCTGTGTTTGTGCTTGAGACTACCTCAACCTATGGGCAGGACCTTGTATTTGGCCTTGTGAGCTTCATCAGGTTCACACAGGCCCACCTCTCAAGCCTGTCAAGGTCACTCTGGATGACATCAATTCCCTCCAGTGTGTCAACTGCACCACCAGCTTGGTGTTGTCAGCTAAGTTGCTGAGGCCAACAATGCTCAATCCCACTGCCCATCTCACCAACAAGTATGTTAAACAGCACCAGTCCCAGTACAACCCCGTGAGGACCACCATTTACCACTGATCTCCACTTGGACATCAAGTTGTTGACCACAATTATTTGAGTGTGACTAACCAGTCAATTCCTCACCTATCGAGTTGTCCATCTGTCAAATCCATGTGTCTCCCTTTTAAAGATAAGAATGCCATAGCTGACAATCTCAAATGTTTTGTACAAGTTCAGGTAGATTATGTCAGTTGCTCTTCCCTTATTCACCAGTGCTGAAACCTGTAAGTTCACCAAATTTGTCAGGCATGATTTGCCCTTAGTGAAGCCATGCAGGTTCTCAGTCTCCTCATTGTCCATTTGCCTTACATAGTTTCCAGGAGGATCTGCTCCATGATCTTGCTCAGGTAAGACCAACTGGCTTGTAGCTCCCCAGGTGTTCCTTTTTTCCTTTTTTTAAAAATGGAGGTTATGCTTCCCCTTGTCTAGTGAGTGGGAACTTCATATGGCTTCCATGACTTCTCATATGATGGACAGTGGCTTGGCCGCTTTATCTGCCAGTTCCCTCAGGAGCCACGGATGCCCCTTGTCAGGTCCCATGGACTTGTGACCTTCTGGTTTCTTAGATGGTATTGAATGTGATCTTCTCCTACAGTGGGCAGTTCTTCAATCTCCTAGTCCCTGCCTTTGCCTTCTGTGACTTGGGCAGTGTGGCTGAAGCACTTGCTGGTGAAGGTCAAGGTAAAAATTCTTTGTGTTCCTCAGTCTTCTTCATATCCCCAGTAACCAGGTCTCACGTTTTCTTCTGGAAAGGGCCCAAGTGTCTTCCTTTTGTCTCCCTCTTGAGCTATTGGGAAGCCAACAAACAACTAGAAATGTCTACCAGCAAATCCTCGCAAGTGCCTACCTTCACCTTGAGCTGAACACAGTGCAGATCAGCACTGTCATACACAGCTCATTCCTGCGTCCCCAGCTGCTCATGTATCACAGTACTTGTGCTCTGGTGGCAGCACATTTGGTGGCAACATAAGACACCATAAGGTAGAAACTCAGTCTCACTTTTGCTAACATCCAGGAACTCCCTCTCTCTGTCTGAATATAGCAACCTAGATGTCTTCACGTATTGAAGCAAAGCTATTTTTAAAATCCATTTTTATGCTTCAAAATAAACATAAAATGATGACAAAGCATAGGAATAGTATGCTTCATCAAATAAAGCTTCCAAGTAATGGCCATCATTTCCCCAAGTACTGTTGAGTCTATAACCAATACCTGGGTAAGACAGAATCTTATGGGGGGTATAATTTTTCAACTCATGTAAGAGGTGGTCACCTCTGATCGCTCGGGTTTGTTTTGTAAAAACCAAGACCAAACAAGAAACAGAAGATATGTGCATCCCATACACTGCTAAAGTTTTCCAAAATCTTCGGGGATCTTCCCACCTATGAGTCTCAAAAATTTTTCTGCACGTTAGCAGTCCATCCAAGTCAGATTAAATACTATAACTACTCTTATTAGTGGATGTGTAACACTTTATCACATAGCAGCTTTGAAATAAAATATCCTTTTTAAACTAAACTAAAAAAAAAATGTTTTCCTTTTTTTTTACATTAAGATAAGCATTCCTTAGTCATGACATAAAAATGATGACTGTCAAACAGCAAGATAAGGAAAGCAATAGTAAAATATTTGCAAAGGAAGTTATTTTTGGAAAAAAAAAATTTACTTAGGGAAGGAGAAAAAAAGTCCAAATGAAGTAAACCATATAGCTCATAATCATCAGCAAAGTGACACTTTGCACAAGCATTTCGTTTCGTCACTACATTAATTGGATTAGAACTGGTTAAAGGATTGAATATAGTAAATAAAAAAAAAAACTAAACAACTGGAAGTAGTTGCCCATGAATTAAAATACAGCCAACTGAGGTAAAAATTAGATCACATTATGTTGAACCTACTCCTACCTGTGCTATAATTCAAGACCCAGTCTGTGCATGTACAGCTAACTATAACGAAGCATAAAGTTTATTAAAGATTTCAGCTGTTGGGAAATGATCTAACTTGTGGAATTTCTACAAGAAAAACGCTAAAGAAGGGTGTTTTTTTCTTTTCTGGGTTTTTTTTAATCATCTGAATAGCTTTAACACTAGATAATAGAGTGCAATGCATCAGTACACTATAGCAAATTTTCTCTGCTTTAAATATCACTCTCATTCATACTGTGATTCAATTTAAAGAATCATTCAAAGATAAATCTAAATAAATAACAAGCTAGCTTTCAGGCAAACAAATGAATTTGCATTGTTTTATATTCATCATAAATATTTCACTTAATTACTGAGGTACTATGTTCAGAAATACAAAACAACATTATAAATTTATTAGCACTGTCCCTGCTGATTTTACAGAAGTTCTGTGGAATGTAAAAGCCAAAAGTAGAAACAGGCTCAAGAGCATAACCAAAAGAACAGAGGCTGCATTCAAATGCTAAACTAGATCGACACACTGGTTCTCTCAGTATATTTACCCCGACTAAAGCTTCCTGCCTTGAATCAGGTGTTATCCTTATTTATTCTTGAAACCCAAGGCCAACTAAACCCTTTTCCTTCTGTTGACTTTTGAAACCTAAACATCTGAATCAGGCTAGTTCAAGTATTATCTTGAAAACTACCAGAGGAGTTATTTTTCCTTTCATTGTAAAATTGTGAAAACGTAAAAGGTTGTAATAGCATTTTTAAAAGTCTTAGTGAGGTCAGCTATGTGAAGAAAAAAAATGCTACTAAAACATAAAGGCTACAGTACATAACATTTATCATCAAAATTATTTAAGTTCTTTTAATGCCTCTAAAAGCTATCAAAAATTTTTTTAAATGTAAACATGTCAGTCTTTTAGAAGAAGTTATCCTTCTTTGTAAACCAGAGCATCACTGGTGATTTATAATTTTCAGAAAATCTTAATTCAAGAAGAAACATACAAATTCCTCTTTATTTTTAACCTAATGGTAAATCTAATGTGGAATACAGTTTTTATTATTAGCAAAACCTCATATTATTTTTATTTACTTAGAATAAATGAAGATAAAATCTGAAACAGTGCAAATATGAAACCATTTTAAAAACAGATTTTTTTTCCTTTAGCTTTAAAACAACTTCAGAGGTAAATAAAATTGTGGATATAATATTTCCCTAGGGATTAAGTATCCTTACTGTTCAAATGTCATTAATTACCCTTAATGCTGTTATGAACTATTTGGAGATTATCATTATTAAACTGTTAGAGTATTTCTTAATTCCTCACCAGAAAGCCACAGAGTAACAAGCTGAGCCTATCTTCCCCCTCTTTTGTTGAAATAACAATAGCCTAGAGGAATTGTGTCTGAAAAGAAAAAGTCAAGAAACAACAATAAAAAATATTTTGTTTGACTGAGTGAGCAGTAGAGGGAAGAGCTGGGGTTTTAAACCATATGCTATTTCATAAGCAGTGTCTGGATCTGATGCAGCCCGATTCGAGCGGCTGGTTTCTCTGAGTAACCGAGGAAGCAGGATAAATCCCTCTAACACAAGCATCTTATCTGTAGCATGCCTGTTCTGGTAATACTGGAAAATGTCTATTAAACCCCCCTCCCAGATGAAAACATCCCCTGCTCATAGCCACAAAGGACAAGAAGGCAGAGAGACCCTCTGTGTGTGCACATATGTGTGCAGCCCCATCAGTAGCACAAGCACATGCCTGATGCACAATATTATTTTCCCTAAGTGCATGCTGAAGTCTTGGGGCAAGTGTTAGAGGCAGCTATTGTGAATAGTGGCTGAATATTAAAGCAGATAACATAGACTCAAAACACACACCACCACAACTAAACAAAACAAAACAAAAAGTCTAAAGAACCCCTAAAAAACACAACAAAACCCACATAAGATATCCTTCCCACTCCCCAACTAAAAAAAAAAAAAAAAAAAAAAAAGAGAAAAAAAGTTAAAGAAACTAAAAAGTTGTGTGGTCCAAGCCTGCAAAACGAGTGAACTCGCTGAGATCCAAGAAGTTTAATTTTAGGGTCCTAAAGATGTTTCACTGCTGTAAAGAATATTCACTAGAAAAGAATACAGGTACTGTAAATACTATATTTGATATCAATATATGGCATACTTTAAAAGTGCATGCATTTTTGTCATAACCTCAACCTCCTTTTGCAAAATGCTAAACCAAAGAGAATTTTAGCATAGTTGTTATTTAAACTGTGTCACTTGGCTCTTTCTCTGAATAACTGTTGGGCTGGGAGGATGAGTTTGCTCCAACACAGGGGCCACGTGTTTCTACTACAATCCCGTTACTCGTCTCCTCTTCCAAGATAAATCACAGTGCTTGGATTCATATTTTGAAGTCTGTATTTTACTTTGTTATTATTATTGAACTTGTATTTTTTATTCAAATACACACCAGAACTTTTATGCTTGCATGTTTAAAAAAAAACAAGCTAATGTAATCAATTTGGCTACAGGTAAATTTGATTGCAATTATCAAACAGAAAAAAGGCTGAACTTAAACTTTATAATGACTTCCTGGAAAGATGAGAGCAGACAACTTTAAAGTATTTACTCACTTCTGGCACTGAAAGACAAACTACTTTTCAGCTTGAAGGCACACATTAAAACACACACTTCCTTACCTTGTGGTTACGCATTAGATTAGCTGCCCTGTAGTTTCCTGATTGTAATTTTTTTAAGCAAAGGACTAAGAGGGCTTCCCCAAGGACACAAGCAGAGGACCTTACACAGTCCTGCTTTCTTGGTTTGCATTTCTAGCTCCCCTTACCCCTGCTCTGGAGAAGCTCCCAATGCATGCCTGAAGCACAGTGGACCAAATTTAGTATTTTAATAGGACAGGGGATCTGGAAGGTGAGGCTGCCAGCTTCATGAGTTACCCACAAAATCAGTCAGAAACTAGATGCTCTGGGAGCATCTGTGCTAATAGAGAGGGAGGGGGACACCAGAAAAGGGATTGCTGAAGTGCTGCTTGGGATTTAAAGGTAGGAAAAGATCCTCAGGAGGGCCACCACAAAAAGTAACATAATGAGACGGTGTGGTCTGGGAAAGGAGATGGGAACAGGCTTTTCCCTGTCCCTTTTCCAGATTGGATCAACATGTTGCAGAGACCATGGCTCCTTTGTAGAGTTCTGCTGAAAGGTAATGCAGTGCTTATGCTATTACCAGTTATTTCAGTGAGGAATGTCCAGTTATTTATGGTTATTTTAATTGGTGACTGGTGACAGTACTCACTGCTTAACATACTCATCTGGCACCTGTGTTCTTCCATGTCCTGCTCCATCCCGAATGCTCATCCTGTCTCATGGCTGCTTTCTCACCTCATCAGAAGCTGCTGTCTCATTACTGCATTGCTCTGGCATTATCAGGTCTGGTCTGTGTAACGCCAACCCAGGGGCAAGAACTGGCATACTTCACTGGAGTACACTGCCTGTTCAGAGAACATGCAAAGTTGGTAAGTGCAGCAAAACTTTAAAGCAAAACTGAATTCAAAACCATTCAAAACTATTTTGTTCAGACCAGTAACTAGCAGTTCAGCCTGTTCTTTCATACGTAAAACAGATTTTGTACCAGTGAAAAAGCATAGCTGCCAGACCTCTAGGTATGAGAAGGGAGACTCAGCTGTACACCTTGACACAACATTTCTTCGGAGCATCTCAGAGAATTTTACTACCAATAGTAATCTTTAATTCACAGTACTTTTAGAAGGTAATTACCATTACATTTTTACAAGTAAGACTAAGCGACTTAAGCATCTTGCCAAACGGCAGAGTGTCTCAGTGAGTGTCTCTTGCCCAGTGACTTAAGCACAACTCTTCCAGTCTGCTGGGCAACGAAAGTCCCATTAGGCTTCAGATCCAGGCCCAGCTCACTTCACTGTGCAAGTAAAACAAACCCTGCGTGATTCACCTTCCTTTCCCATTTTGCTAGAGAGTCAGGAGCTAAGATAACTAACACTCACCAGAAGACTTATCTTTCCCATCTCTATACTGTGGATGCAAGACTAACTATGGAGTAGTTAAGATGAACAAAAAACTTTTTTTTATTTAAACATAGAAAATAAGATCAGCTCAGAAGCTACTGCTTTCCAGCCTCCTTTATCACCCACCCCTCAAAACAACATACTCCTCCTTGCACTGTTCCCCCACACTGAATAGCCTCCTTTTCTCACAAGCAGCACAGTTATTCAGCCATCCCAGTATACTGCATGGAAAAATGCTTATTTTTTCTTTCACAGATTAAGAATACAAAAAGACATGACAAACCAAGAGATACTACCTGGGGGAGGAGATAACGTAGCCAATCATCCGACCAGTGGTATCATGGTGCAGCACTTCCTGGAAAAGTACTGGGAGGCTTAAGCTGGGAATCACCATCTCTCCCAGTCTGTGTCCTTCAAGATACTCATAGGTCCCATTCCCTACTTTATGCTGCTCAAAACCTGCCCATGTTATGCTTTGTCAAAGTTTGGTAGCTGCTAACCCCCAGCATAAGTAATGGAGAAAGGACTATCCTTTCATCTCAGCAGGCATCCTTTTGCAAAAAGGCCAGGGAATAATCACAGGACAGTAGTGACTCATTGTTTCTCTTGGTGGAAAGAATCTCTGCTACCCAATGCTCCCCTTCTCCCACCTGGCATCACCACCAAAACCACCACACCGATGAACAAGGAGGTTATGCAAGGCCTTTAGGTCAGAATATTAACTTTAAAAAGTCAAGAACAGTGGGAAAGGGCTGCCAGCTAGACTGCATCAGCTTTCCTGGCCTGCTAGGAAAACTAGGTCAAGGTTTCCCAAGGTGACAGTCAATGTTGGATGTCCAACTTCATGCATGTTAAAAAGAAGGGAAAATAAATTCTTTTGAAAAAACCACTAAATGTCTATCACAGGGAAAAAAAAAAAAAATAAAGCAGCCAGACAGCTGTATCTTTCAAGGTCTTTGCAGTTGAGCACCCCAGAAAAAAAAAATAAATTACCTTGAGCCAAAAGCCCTGAGGGAGAGGGGGAGGCAACGACCCTGCAAAATACAACGGAGGAAACCCTGTGGGTAAATAACTAGTGGGAGCTCACAAGAGCACAGCTCTCAGGATGCATGTGTGTTTCTACTGTGGGAGAGAGAACAATTGAATTATGAGGAGCTCTTAAGCAAGTAAAGTAAACATCTTTTGGCAATTTAGTGCTGTACTTTGAAGCCTGGCTATGTCATACAAATGGTGAAATAGCACGGACACCCTTCTGCTGGATAGTTTGTTTAATATGGTGAGTCGGGAGTTTTCGGAGAGCAGCACTCTTTTATGAGCTCATGAGCTGGAGGAGGGAAAGTGTGGAAGGAGCAGAAGAGGGTTATTTAAGCAAAGCTATAGTTGCCTGGAGCCTATGGGAAGTGGCGTGAGCAGGAAGGGTCTGCAGCAGGAGCCCTGCAGCATCTGTGAGGCTGCCACTGCAGAAACCAGCCCCAGAGCATCCCCCTCCAAGGGGAGAGAGGGGGAGAGAGAGGTATGGGGCAAGGGGACAGGGGTAATCACATGAGTGGGGTTAATTGCTATAAATATCAAGAATCAAATCAATATGTCAAGATGTGTGTTCCACTTTTCACATATATGCGGCATGTAAATGAGAAATGGAGAGAGAGGGAGGAAGAGCTAGAAAGAAAAAGGAGAGACTACTAAAGAAATAAGCCCCCCTGTACAGACAGCCTGACGCCAGATGGCTTCTTCTAATAAATATTCAACCTTAACTCAGTTCCCATGTAACTTTGTTGTAAAGCTGCCAGCACACCCACACAGATCTGGGCCAGCAAAATGATTACAGTAGTACAAACAAAATAGTGCAATAGAGGAAACAGGCAGACAGGGTTCTGTATACGGAAAGACAAAGCTGTAAAGATGTGAGTTGATGAACCTTTGTATTTAATACTGAGAAAAAATAATGACTTGGACAGAGGGGAGAAAAACCTTTGCGGGTGGGGAGAACCAACTTCTTTCTTCCTTGCTAATGCTTTTATTGTTGGGAATACAGAGAACATCATTCTGTTAAGACAACAAATGAGGCACTATAAATCAGTTGCTGTTCTGCATATTTTCTTCATTCAGCTGGAATTTGGATACCTCTCCTGAAATCATAGTCCGGCTTGCATTTCCGCTATCTATTGTGCTCATATGGGGCACAAATTAAAACAGAAGATTCTTTGCCTGACATTTTCTATATTAATTGGGAAGAGAAAGAGGAGATTTGGTATATTTTTCTTAAGAAAACACTGTCTCAATGCTCAAAAACATGCATTTCAGTTGTGTGAGTGTTTTTGCCCCAAGCTCTTTAATTTCAAAATTGGATTATGAGATCTGAATATCAGAACACACCATGTTGGCAATCCCAAAACTATCTAAATAGGACCCTGACCAAATCATAATCTAATGCTAAGATTAGGAAAGAGGAAAAGGCAATAAAAAAGGACATGCTTTGCAGGCAGGCATGTATTGATAATGTGGGAAAAAACAAAACCAAAACCAACTAACCAAACAAAAACAACTCAAACAAAAAAACAAAAAAACAACCCAACCCCCACCAAAAAACACACACACACACAAAAAAAAAAAAAACCACAAAAAACAAACAACAACAACAAAAAAAACCCACAAAGATCGGAATCAGAAAATAATTTTTTAAAGATGCTATCTATTCATACTACTGAGGGGTGTTTTTTTTGGCCATGTGTCATGCAGAATATCTCAAATTTAGAGGCAGAGAAAACGCAGGTAGCCAACTCAAAATTTCTACCTGCAGTTAAGGTGGTTATTTAAAAACTGTCTGTGGGCCAGCAATAAGTCAGAGAGATAAACTATGCATTTACTTAGGTTGAGAGACTAGCAACATGAGGCTAAGCAATTGTTTCTCACGAACACAGCCTTTTTGTGTTCTAAGCTAACTTATAGTGTGCTTCTGGAAAGACTTCATTTTGCATGATACAGAAGAGTATAAATAGAATTAATAAGACAGAATTAAAGAAAAAGCGGGGGGAGAGTAGGCTGAACGTCAGAAAATATTTCCTGGTTGTAAGAGCTTCCCTCTGCAAAGCAGATCGACAAGGAGATGTAGTTGGCTGTACAGTCAGGCTTTCACCACTTCCCTCAGGAGATTGTCACTGTGGAGGTTTTAAAAACAAAGCTGAACTCAGCACTAGTAAATATGCTGCAGGGAATAACCCTGTGTTGGACAGATAGGGACAAGATCAATTAACAGATCTCTTCCATGTGTACTTTCTATTATTTTTGATTGTTGGGAAGAAAACTTTGCTAGAGAAAAGCCTAAACTTACCTCCACACTCTGCCTTTTCTTTTAAGAAAGAACAGACTATATCACATTGCAGGCTCATGTATGAAGCTCTGTTCATTACGGCCACTAAGTCTCTCCCACCAGTTTTGCTCAGCTCGCCCTCTATACCTGCTGTTATTGAGAAGCACTAGAAAGAATTTCCTGGAGAGAAAGTAAAAAAAAAAAAACACAAACCAAAAAAAAAAACCAACCTGAATGTCTCTTATTTCAGATCTTTCCTGGCCCCTTTATAATATTCATCTACTTAAAGCAATGTTTGACACTTCCTTCCCATCCACCCCCATTAGAAATCAGCTGTGGACTGCCTCCTTGTGCTCCTTCTCCAGCCTTAAGGTACACATTACAATTCTATTCTTATCTGGAGCACGATAGCATCAAACAAGGGAAGCAGTCGAATGATGGCAGGCAGGCATCTTGGTAAGCTCCACGCCTGAAGAAATGCACACCTTTTGTTTATGGCTAGCAGGATGAAAGCCATGTGATGGAGCCGGACACAAATCTGTCAGCCCTTGGGAAAACACCACCTCTGAAGCTGCTAACAACATGCCTCCTCGACACTGTGTACCATAAGCACATCAAACAAGTCCTTCATTGACTATGCTGGCTTGAAGTTCAAGATCTCTATCCTTACCTTAATAAATCAGGCCCATGATGCTGAAAAATCCCTGTATAAAGCATAGAGGTTCAGGGTCACCACTTAGACTTCTCCAGCACTAAGCTTCATTCTGCAGACAAAACCAAATCAAAACTAGGGCTAACTTCAAAATCAATTTAAATCCTCATCACGTTTGTTTTGTTAAAAGAGACGCCTTGTATTTAAGGGAATAAAACCAAAACACATGGATTTCTTCCACGCGGAAGAGGGAGAAGATAAGCCTCTAGCTAAGAGCACTTCCTTGTGGGCTCGGTTGCCACACAGTGACCATACATTCAAACAGCAGAGCCCCACCAGATCAACACACAGACTTTGATTTTTAGATCAGCTTGATTTAGTGCAATGCCAAGTTTCTATCACTATTGTTTGGTTCAACAAAGGAATGAGGCAAAACGAAACCAGGAGAGAAAGAGCACAGCGAAAATTAAATAGTGAAGAGGTACTGGCAGAGAGAAAATGGTGGACACAAGTAGACTCTGCCCATTCTCCCTGTGTCCTCTCCATCACTGTTCCCACCTGCTTCTCTCTGGAGGAAATGTAACAAAGGTGACGCAGCCTGACTGGCAGGCAGAGCTGGAAGGAAGCTTCTGCCCTGCCTGGCTTCTCAGTAAAGCACTAGAATAAATCAAAGAAAGGAAAAAACAAGGAAGTGAACTAAGTGAACTGTGGGCTTGGGGAGAAAACTGACTGTGGAGGAAGCTCGACATTGCCTGAAGAGCAAGAGGAGGTCCCAGTGAACCACTTTTCACTGCACCTCCACTGTGGGTGAATTTCACCATGAAAACCTTGCCAACATCCCTTCCACTTCTGCCATGGAGCAGGAAGATCAGTTTTGCCCCCACTTCAGCCACAATGACTTTGGAAGGAGGGAGTCGCTGGTGGGACCAAAGTCCTCCGAGACTTGTAGCTGGAAGGAAAATGGCAGCATCACTATTTCATTCTCAGGTGATGTAAACAACCTGGATGAAAACTTAGCTATCATGGCAGGTTTGGTACTGCAGTTTCTGCGGGGCTGGGGGTGGTGGGCTTGGGGTGTGAGGCAGTCCCTGAGAAACCATTGCTCTGACACCCCCAGCACCTTGCTGGAAACCAACAAGGTTCATTAGGAGGACATGTGGCTGGGTGCCTTACATCCACATAATACAACTTCCATCACACTGGATTTCTTCAGAGCATGATATTCATCAGGCTGGAACAGGATCAAATCTCATTACTGCAACTAAAGAAAAAGTCAGGGCAACAAAATTGGTCTGGGTAACACATTTTTTTATAAAATTCTCTGTTGTCTTAGAAATGCAAGCAGTGATTATGGACCTGTGACCAAGCAGAAAGCAGTGTTGATGCTCTCAGCCATTAGTCTATAAATTGAGTAAGATAGATGCGTTTATACATATGAACTAATGTAGGGCTTCTTTTTTTATGAAGGTTTCATATTATACAAATCCATTAGCATATTTACAAATTAATCTTCCCTTAGGAAGAAAAAAGATCAAAGATTTACAGACAGAAGTGCTTTATTACTTTTAAACTGCCTTTAAAAAAAAAAAAAAAGAAAGAGAAAAAGAAATGAAGGGAAATTATGTTGAACCATAAATGTTTCTTTATGAGTACTGTACAGCAGCTTTGTGGGAGATTTAAATTTACTAAAGGGCAAGGGGGACTTTAAGCCATCCATATGAGTTCAGTATTAAAAATATATATACATGACAGGTGCCCATATAAGTTCATGCAGTACAAAATATTCCATAAATGAGCTCATTTATCTGAGTAATTTAAAAAGAGATTCTGCACAAGGGGAGATATTTAGTATGAATTATAGTCCGTTTACCTTTCATAAGTTTTTTCATCACTTGCCATACCTCCTTTGGTGCTACTGAAAATATCTGTAAGTTATCAAGTGCTATATTCAACCTTGCTATTCCCCATTCCCAGGAAAGCCCTATTGGTGAAGTGATTCCGTGTTCTCTTCAAAATATGCAATTTGTAAAGCCCTGCATGCACAATTATTTCCTCTTCCAGAAGAAACAGATACCAGATAAAACAAGATCAGGCTGAGAAATCTTTTATCTAAGCAAATAGCTTGAATAATAAAAAGTATTACAGGTAAAGAAAAAAGACTCTAGGTTTGTCTTCATCATTTACATTCTGTTCTGTTGTAAAAAATTCCTCTTTATTTTTTTCAGAATTACTTTGTACTATGGTTAAAAACAAAATAGTAAAGCAGAAAGGAAATGAAGCAAGATGCAAATCTTTAATGATTTATTAATAACCACTTTCTGAGACATTTCTTACTACTAAAGAGAAATCAGAACACTAAATAGGAAGGATTTTGGAGGAATCAGGTGAGGGGGGAGGGAGAACTATTGAAAAATTATAAAAATAACAGAAAATTTCCAAGGGAAAAACACACCTGACAACTGAAGTACATTTTAGGTAGAGTTACTCCTGCCTTGGGACAGGAGTTGGAGCTAGATGACTTCTGAAACCCCTCCCAGACGTAAGTTGAGTACTTTTTTAACAAAACGAAACAAAAAAAAAACCCACACAAAAAAAAAAAACACAAAAAAAAAAAAAAAAAAAAAAAAACAAAAAAAAAAAACAACCAACCAACCATCCAACCCCCATTAGGATAGTTTCCACAGGGAAACTGCAAAGATATTGCAATAAATGAGATTAAATCATTATCATCAACAGAATAATTCTTATGTTCTCATGATCATTTCACTCACTCAAGTGTTTAACTTCTTGGAGCTTCCTGAAAAATTGATGTTACATTGAAAAGGACCAGCACCTGGATAGCATCTACCTCTCCTCCTTCCTCTTTACTACATGTCTGACAATGAATAAAGCCTTTTCATAGCACAACAGCTGTGGTTTTACTCTACTGGTGTTATGGACGTACAGAGGTCATATACAGAGATGTCACTGCCAGACAGTAAATGGTTTCACAGGATCTCACGCCAGCAGAGAAAGAAGATGCCAGTAAGCACACTATTAAGATAGCAGAGATTTTTAAGGCTGTTCAAAAAATTGTACATTCACTCTTTGCCACTTTCATCAGCTAGTGCCTAGCAAAGCCTACAGATGGAACCAAGCTGGACCTGTCCTCCTCCCTAACCCTCCTCTTCTGAAAAATCTCCTCCCTCTCCATCCACACTCCACCTATCTCTTGAGCACATTTTGAATGAAAAGATATTCTTCCTCTACTCTGAATGTAAGTTTAATTATAAAACACCTCCATGTTCTGCTATCATTCAGGCATGCTCTCCCCGAATAACCAGGCAACTTCATCTCTCCCTGTGTTCTTTTCCTCTGTTTTCCTGAAAGCATCAGAGAGAAACTCTCCAGAAGTTTCTCTGTAATAGTTAGAAGGGAAATTCAGTGTCAATATTTGTTTTCCTAAGGACGCTGCATTTGGATATCAGTCTTTACAGTCAGCAGATGATAACTCTTCAATGTCTCAGTCTACCCGTTTGGGAAATCAATAAAAGATTAAGACTACCCATGCTTCTGGGCTATGTGGTTTGCAAAGTGGCCTGAGAACCTGGAAAGGTGCAATGTTTGTTTTTATAATACCATTAATATTTTCCTTTTCTACAGAACGTTTTACTCCAAAATCTTAAGCTTTTGCAAATAACACTTTCTCTGAGGTGTTTGTAAATAAATAACATACAGGGCAATCCTTAGTCTATCATAATTTAGTTCCAAATACCGACATCAGGTGCTGTAATTTGTCATTCATATGACTTGCTAGTCCTGCTGAAGCCTATGAAAGTTTTTTGTTAAAAGTATTACTGGCAAACCTAGTCAGTACATTAGTGCTAATTAGCCCAGGGTGAGAGAGTTATGCATTACTTAAAATTCAGCTCACAAATGGAAAATGACAAAGCAGAAGGACATCTTCTAGAGCAAACAGGAGAAAAGTCAACAACTGAAGTTCAGCTACAGAAAAATTAGTCAATTCCAACAGAAATACTTTTAGGCCAATAGTCTCTCAAACCGAGAGTCATTTAAGGTTAACACCTTACACTTTCCAGGCATTCACTTCTTCAGCCATCACCACCCTGTTAATGATACTGACTACATCGCAGATGTGAGATGAAGTTTTGCACCACAAGATTTTCAGGTGAAAAAGCATGTCATCAATGAAGAAGAATTACAAGTCATTATACTAGAGTGCATGCTGTGCGTAAGGAATTAAGAAGTCAAATGCCTGTGGCATTAAATATGAATGTGAGAAATAAAATAAGTAGAAATCTATGTGTTTCATTACATGAGATAACTTTGTCACTGGCACCATTTTTGTATGAAAAACATGGTCTAAGATGAGAAAGAGAAAACTCATTTTAACGTTATTCATATAAAATTTTGATGAGATTAAGAAATACAGTATTTTCTGATTTTGATTACAGTCTGGAAATCTAAAAAGATAACAGCATATGATACTTTATGAACCAGGAATTGAGAAGGATAGAACATACATCTTTCTTTGTAACAGTCTTCTAAAAGGACAGCCAATATTGAAACGGAAGAACACAAACTACAGAAAAAGAATAATGCCAGAAGTGACACATTATCTCGTTTTAAGGCATGCATCTGACTCCTTGACTCCTTACAGTATGAAGAATAAACAACATAAGCCACAAAGGCTTCTGTGTGTATCATAAAGCACACGGCATGGGAAACCACTTCTCTAGCTCTCTGAAGGAAATGGTTTCTTTCATCTCTGATCAGGTTTCAGAGGTATTAGTTATTTATTTACACATGAAGGACTGTGAACCAAATTTACCTCATCATTTTGTACAATAGATTGAAGAATATGTCTACTCAGCAGCTTTACAAAGACATCTAGCTTTGTCCCACAGAGTTAGATGCTCTCTGCATCTGGGACATCTCTCTTATGGATATCTAATATTAAGACAAATAATATTAATTCTCTGAATGTGGTAGAACAAGCAACTGTGCCCAAGAAAAAATGAGAATTAAGAACAGCCAGCCAGGTAGCACTAAAAGAAAACAAAACATATGGTTGGATTTTTTTCAAAACAGTGAAGTTGGTGGGAGAAAAAAGTCTATGTACTGATCACTGAACCTTACAAGAGAGATTGAGGAGTGCAAAGTGCTGTTGGAAAGAAAAGAATGTATTAGTGAGAAGGAAGAATACATTTGCTTGCCTGTTTGGAGCTTATGAGGTTCCAAGAAATCATGGTACCCAAACAGTTGAATATCAATTAATTCTGATCCAACATCAACTGTTCAAAGACCTACAAAAATGTCTGTTTTAACCGAGCCAATTCTGAAACTTCTGAAGCATAAATTTTTGTTGTTGATAAAATGAAATTCCATTAATTCTTAAGGATAAAATTGTGAATTACACATGTATACACACTCAAATAATGTGCGTGTTGTTTGTTGGCACCTAGCATGCTTTCTGTCCCATATATTCTTATCTAGGTCTTGCTCACCTTATTTTCAGACACAAAGTATGAGATTTTTGCATCATGTGATTTCTTTTTCACCACATTTTTATGTGATAGATCATAACATGGATGGTGAGGATCACATCCCCTTAGCAGAACCATTATGGAGTTGGAATCAACAATTTGAACAAGATACCAATCACAGAGCATCTGACAATAGGAATAAATATGGGGGCTCCTTTAAACCACTTTATATGGCCTGGCTTTTTGCAGGCACCCTCCTACAAAGCCAAGAATATTACAAATAATCCCCCAAACCTCAGGCATTGCACCTTCCTAAGGACACGGTGTCCTTTTACTAATTCAGCATAGGGGTTGTTGACATTTTGCTTGTGCTTTGTTATCGGGACTGGGTAACTGGAACTTTTCACAGGCTTCTTTTGCAAAACAGCCATTGTGGAAAAATCATAACTTTATTATCAGCACCGTTCACCACACACAGAATGTGGCTGCTAGAGTAAATCAGGTGGCACAAGAATCCTTGAGAATTTCAGTCTGAATTAACCTTTTTTGAAACAAGATTTCTTTCCCTCCCTGACACAAATGAAAATGATGCAAGTGCAAAATCTCCCTAGTAAATTAGTGATAAAAGAATAAAACAGTTAAATGAATATATTTTTTCATGCTTGAGGGCTGTGTGTTTAACAGTTTTCTAACTGTTCATTCATTTATATAAAAATACTTTGGTTATTATCTACTTGAGTTGAAATTAGATATTTAATTGACTGCAGGGAATGAAATTCGCTCACTTTTAAATAAAGCAATGATTTAAAAATATTCCTGTAAAGTGATTTGTAAGACCACACCAGCACTAGTTCTTGGCACACATCCTTGTCTGTGTATATATTTTAAAAGCATAGTTGTTTTTACAAATGTAGCACTGTGAGAGCTAACTTCTTCAGAAACATGTTTATCTTAATTAGGAAAGTCAACAGACTTCTAATGGAAAGAAATGCGTATTTTTCTCTGTGGTATCTAAAGCATCAAAGGCCTCGTTCTCATGCCAAACCAATCTTCCTTCCTGCCTGCCTTTCAAACCCAGGTGATTGCAGACAGCTGAGCAGACATTTTCCCAAAAGCTTCTATTGACCTGGCTCCAGTCCTTTCCCGTGCTCTGTCTCCTTTTCTATCCACATGTCACTTCTCTTTCTCTTTCTGTGTATTTGTTGTATTTTTGCCTGAGGAAACCTAGGGATATTCATGGCACTGAGGCAAATAATGTGGAATTAAAAACTAAATTCTTCAGGCCTTATCCTAGCAACAGGACCATCACCATCTGTTCAGAGGACAGGACTGCCATTATCCACTGCATTCTTTGTACGTACTCCATCACCTGTGAGGGGAAAAACATTACCCCTTATCCTGGGGTCTTTGTTTAAAAACAAAGTCATCTGCTTCTTTCTGGTACCAATGCGTTTCATAAATGTGATATACAGTACATTTAAAGGGATTAGGTGGCAATAAGAGCCTTAAGAATAAAAAAAAAATAAAAAGTCTAGGGGATGGCATCTGCATGATAAACAACAAAAGCAAATATTGTACAATTTAAATAAACAGTTGAGATTAACTGGCAAAAGTTCATGCAAATTCCTCCATCTACTGCTAATGTCGGTAATGGAAGCACTACCTTTGACTTTGGTATAATTTAACAGCAGCTGTAGGATTATTATCAGTTGTTTGTTTATTTTTTTTATTTAAATCCAATTTAATATTTGTGTTCCCCCATGTGCTATAAAGGCCATTTTGGCTGCTTACAACCACATCCCCAGTTGAAGTCCCTGAAATACAAAAATAAAAGGTAAAGGGCTGCACCCCTTTTAGTTCAGGAAAACATGAAGTTTCTCAGAGAGCTAAAATTCCCCAGTAAACTCATTTGAAGGCATCATCTTCTGCTCTTTAAGGATCGTACTGCTTATTTCTGCGCTGCACATTTGAACAAGGGGAAAAGTGTATGAGAGAGAAAAAGGTGAAAAAATCACTGAAATAAAACCAAACAAAAATATATTCCTGGAAATTAGAGCAGCAGTCTTGACCTTATATTATGCTTTCAGTTAAAAATTATAATTTATAAAAGCTGGTTGACTGTCTCTGTTGTTTTTATGCCACTTATAAACAAAGCTGCAGTCATATTTATTTCTCAAGGCTTACAGACACATATGTGGTATGTAGCTTGGCAACATAAATTGGTAAAATCTGCCTGCTCCTACCAAATCCTGTCCATTACAGCCACAAACCACAAGTCAAGGGTGCTGCATCCCCTCCTCCCAGGCGCAACAGCAGGGCAGAGTGAAACCCACCACTCTCCCCCCACCCCTACTTTCCCTAGCTCCTGTAAGTCTCACTACCCTCCTCCTCCTCTCCTCACAATGAAAGCAGCAACAGTAGGCCCAGAAGAATGCAGTGCAAACTCAGTGCAAACATGGCACCTTCATCCAAAGGGTGCAAGAAGGGTTGGAAAGTCATATCTTTAGAACTGAAAGTGAACTTCCTTATCTCCTTCCAATACTTTTTCCTCACTCACTTTCCACAGCCTTTTTCCCCATTCTAATTGCATTTATGATCTTAATTAGGTTGCTCCTGCCTTGTAGCAGGCTGATGGTCTGATAGGTAGAAGCTACACTCCTACTTGGTGGATCATAGGACAAGAGTTGTCCTAGGCAGGCATTCAACATCAACTGAACACAGACACTGGACCAAGCACATCATAGAATCATAGAATAGTTAGGGTTGGAAAGGACCTTAAGATCATCTAGTTCCACCCCCCCTGCCATGGGCAGGGACACCTCACACTAAGCCATGCCACCCAAAGCTCTGTCCAGCCAGGCCTTGAACACCGCCAGGGATGGAGCATTCACAACCTCCCTGGGCAACCCATTCCAGTGCCTCACCACCCTAACAGGAAAGAATTTCTTCCTTATATCCAATCTAAACTTCCCCTGTTTAAGTTTGAACCCGTTACCGCTTGTCCTATCACTACAGTCCCTAATGAAGAGTTCCTCCCCAGCATTCTTGTAGGCCCCCTTCAGTTACTTGAAGGCTGCTATGAGGTCTCCATGCAGCCTTCTCTTCTCCAGGCTGAACAGCCCCAACTTTCTCAACCTATCTTCATATGGGAGGTGCTCCAGTCCCCTGATCATCCTTGTGACCTTCCTCTGGACTTGTTCCAACAGTTCCATGTCTTTTTTATAATGAGGACACCAGAACTGCACACAATACTCCAAGTGAGGGCTCACGAGAGCAGAGTAGAGGGGCCGGGTCACCTCTTTCTACCTGCTGGTCACGCTCTTTTTGATGCAGCCCAGGATACAGTTGGCTTTCTGGGCTGTGAGCAAGCACTGCCATCTCATGTTCATTTTCTCATTGACCAGCACCTCCAAGTCCTTCTACACAGGCCTGCTCTGAATCTCTTCTCTGCCCAACCTGTAGGTGTGCCAGGGATTGTTCCGACCCAGGTGTAGGACCTTGCACTTGGCATGGTTAAACTTCATGAGGTTGGCATCAGCCCACCTCACAAGCATGTCGAGGTCCCTCTGGATGGCATTCCTTCCCTCCAGCGTATCAACCGAACCACACAGCTTGGTGTCATCGGCAAACTTGCTGAGGGCGCACTCAATCACACTGTCCATGTCACCGACAAAGATATTGAACAGGACTGGTTCCAACACTGATCCTTGAGGACTGGTCTCCAGCTGGACGTTGAGCCATTGACCACAACTCTTTTGTGCGGCCATCCAGCCAGTTCTTTATCCACCGAGTGCTCCATCTATCAAATTGATGTCTCTCCATTTAGAGACAAGGATGTTGTGTGGGATAGTGTCAAACACTTTACACAAGTCCAGGTAGATGACATCAACTGCTCTACCCCTGTCCATCAGTTCCATAGTCCCGTCATAAAAGGCCATCAAATTGGTAAGGCAAGATTTCCCCTTAGTGAAGCCATGCTGGCTGTCACCAAGCACCTTGTTGATTTTCATGTGCCTTAGCATGCCTTCCAGAAGAATCTGCTCCAAGATTTTGCCATACATGGAGGTGAGACTGACTGGTCTATAATTCCTTGGGTCATCCATTTCCCCTTTCTTGAAAATGGGGGTTATATTTCCCTTTTTCCAGTTGTCAGGAACTTCACCCAACTGCCATGATTTTTCAAATATGATGGCCAGTGGCTTCGCAACTTCATTCGCCAGCTCCTTCAGGACCCATGCATGGATTTCATCAAGTCCCATGGACTTGTGCATATTCATGTTCTTAAGATGGTCTCAAACCAGATCCTCTCCTACAGTTGGGGCCCAAGGTCTTCATTCTCACAGTCCCTGTGTCTGCCTTCCAAGACCTGGATGGTGTGGTCAGATCCTTTGCCAGTGAATACTGAGGCAAAGAAGTCATTAAGAACCTCAGCCTTCTCCAAATCCAAGGCAGCCAGTTCTCCTGACATCTTCAGGAGAGGGCCCACGTTGTCCCTAGTCTTTTATTTGCAGTGTACCTATGGAATCCCTTCCTCTTATCTTTAATATTCCTAGTCAAGTTTAATTCTAACTGGGCCTTAGTTTTCCTAACCTGGTCCTTAGCTACCTGGACAGCATCCCTGTATTCTTCCCAGGCCACCTGTCCTTCTTTCCACCTTTTACAAGCCTTTTTTTTCCTTCAAAGTTTCCTCAACAGCTCCTTATCTATCCAAGGAGGTCTCCTGGCCTCCTGCTCCACTCCCTGCTCGTTGGGATGCAACACTCCTGAGCTTGTAGCAGGTGATCCTTGAATATCAACCAACAGTCTTGGACCCCTCTGCCCTCTAGGGCTATTTCCCATGGAACCTTATTAAGCAGGTTCCTGAAGAGGCCAAAGTCTGCTCACTTGAAGTCCAGGGCAGTGAGCCTCCTTTCCAAGTTAAAACTCAAGTCTTTTCAGTCCAGTTTTCTCACAAATATTTACAAGGACTGAGAACACAAAAAAAAAAAATCCAAGGGAAATGAAGGAGAAATGACTAACCATTAAAAAAAGGGGGCAAGGGGAAGGGGGAGCTCTAATATTTGATCTAGACTGTTAATCAGTTGCATTAATGACTTTCAGGCCTTAGTCAGGCAAGGGCTAATGGTTTGGCTCAGCCAAGCAGGTGCCTCAGTTTAGGTGAACAAAGCAGTCAAAAGCAGAAGTATACAAATTCTTCCTCCTCAAAGCATCAAAGGCTAGGGACAAGTTGTTCTATAGCATAAATAAAGTCCTAAACTGCCATCAATTCCTCTGTAAGCTTACATGTGAGTGGGAAGCTTCCTTGGGAAGGCAGAGGGATCCCAGAGGTCCCTTGGCTTTGTGTAGAGGCTAGTACTTTAATTTAGCCAGAGGATTCAGCTTGCTCTTCATCTATGTGGCCTCAGAGCAGAATATGAATGTAATTGTGTTTTGGCCAAATATGAATGTAATTGTGTTTTTGAAATCACCTCTCAATGGCAAAATCTGTCTCAAATGGTACTACTTCAGCTGAATTATCCACAGTTTTGTCAACACTAACATAAAGACTCATTTTAAAAGACTTTGAAGCATTGTTTGAATTTTGGCTTTCTTACCAAATTACTGGATTTCTCATATTTGCATTCTTCCAATATTTCATAAAAGTAATAAACTGTTGTACATATTTACAGAATAAAAATTATGTTGCCTTCACTGTAGAGAATACAAAATACATGTATTCATATTCACACAGTCTCATCATTACAGACCAACCTTTAAAGAAAAAGGAAAGTTAGAAACATTGTATTTCACATGGAAAATTGGGAGGTGGCAGGGAGCAAGTTAGAATGCAAATATACTGAAAGCAAAACTCCTGTTTCTGTAACAAACTAATTTTTGTAGAAGCACTGAAGTGCAATACAGACAGAACTAATGAGGTCCTCCATACTTTTCTAGTTTCAAGGAGGAAATTGTTAGTAATTTGAGACAGATAAAGAAATCCACTAATTAAAATATTCTGAGATGAATGGTAGCTTCCAATTATTTTCCTGATTTGACACAATCTAGCAACAATATAGCATAACAGTATTTCATGCAATATCAAGAGATTAGGTAAAAAGAAAATACAAATGGAACTGGAATTTTGAGGACAATTTTGAGGACCAGCCCATTGCTAGATTTATCACACTGAGTTTAAATTAATACGCCAATGAATAGGGGGAAGTTTAACATTCAGGAATAACAAAATTTTAATAAGAATTGAAGGTTGCAAAGGAGAATGTTAAGTATTAATGGTTTTGATGGATGTACCACATCAACTAGATATTGCACATCTTTTTTTTCTGTAGTTTATGCTCTTTGTTAGAGGTTTTACTCTTTTTATGCAATTTACATGTGTCTTATTTCTTATTCCTAAATATCTACAAATATAATAAAGCAAAGAGCTCAAGTTTTCTCACTCCAAAATCCATCACATCAGCAGGTCTGCCATCCAACTGGTATAAATGGCTGTATAAACTTCTCATCTTGAATATAATTTAACATAACACCACAATAACTGCTGAGAGCATATCCAAAGTCATTGGTAAGTTAACTGAAGCATCTGCAGAGTAACTGTAAGAGTTTAGCTACTCTAGTAACATGAGCTGGTGAGACAGGGACGTAGTGGAGCTGCTACCCAGCTAGGAGAGTGCTATCTCAGCATAATGCACCTGGGTTTAGCCACTTAAGACAAGCTGCATCTCAGTTTTATCATTAGTAGCATGGATGTTAAATATTTGTCTCTATCCTGATGCATTGCCAAGCATTTAGAACATTTTGAAAGCTATAGAAATACAGATGATCCTTGTGACTATCAAGCAAATGCTTAGCTGCTGTTATACTATGCAAGCGTAGTGAATAATGGCAAACAGTAAAGACATTTTAAGTTGCTCACTACTTCAGCAAGCTGACAACTTCAGGTTTTGATTAAGGTTTCCACGCTGCCCAGCCAATCGCTACGGGAAGAGGTGGGAAAAATAAATAAAAAGCTCATTTCATCATGTAGTGTTTCTTCAGACAGACCCAATAGTGCTGTAGATTAATAGTGCTTAAAAACAGTAGCATGAGAAAGGACCAAACAAAGGTAAAAACTATTAATTAGAGAACTTGTTTCATTGAGGAGACCACAAGGACCAGGTGGCAGAAGTTACAAGAGCAGCTGATGAGGTAGGACTCTCAGATAACATGCAAAGGCTGGGAGCCACAGGCACTTACAGTGGTGGCAGGGCATCGCTGCCAGTGGGAAGTTGGAGAACTCAGCAAAGGGGAGGGGGAGGGGGGTGGCTGGAGTGGTGTTATCCAGCCACGGCCTGGCAGAAACTACTGCTGTTGCTACTGCTAATGATGAATACCATATGCTTAGCTCTTAGTATATAAAATAAGTTACATTACAACTGCCTATGAGTGAATCAACTCTTCTTTCATTAAAATTAGACATTGATGCCCATGCATATTTCCTTGAAGCTAGTACAAGGGCAATAATATTTTAAAATTTAAATATCCTCCAACTATGTCTTTCTTCCAATATTCATCATCTTATCACCTTGTTCCATCCTAAGCTTTATTCAGATACAGCATGTAGTCATTACCTTCTCCCAGAAAATAATCCTTAGAGAAGAAAAGGAATAAATATGATCATTGAGATAGAATTTTATTTTTAACTTCCATGAAATGAATTGGTTTAAAGTAAACAGTAGTTAAAAAATGTGTTTTTAACAAATGTGTTATAACATAAAATGTGGTTTTGTCATTTTGGCCACCATGTATTAAATTGTCAGGGAAAAGGAGCTAAATGGATCCGCTTACTGCCTTTTATAATTTCATATCCAAACAACTTATTCTGGGGTGCTGCTAAAGGAGATCAAATCAATGGACATGAAGTTTCTTTAATTAACATGCATCCTGCAGACCTATCTGCTCAGATACTTTAGGAATACTTTAAAGTTTCACCATTTAAAACAATTACTTTCACAATTACGTACTCTTGCACAGCTGTGAAACAGAAAGACATTACTTTTCTATTTCAGTCAACATCCGACTCCATTTTGTAAGTACATTACATATATGTAAATTTTGTAGCAGTCCCTAACTGCCATATGGATGCTTAAACACAGAAGCAGAGGTGATTTAAGATTTTGCCACGTCTTCTCCTGCTTCTGGGTTTTCACTAAGATCAGCTTTACCGGCTACTGTCAAATGAAGCAAAGCTCCTGAGGAGCAGTATGGTGTCAGTGCAGGTAGGAGGAGAGTGATGCAACTGAATGCTGCAAAAGATCTCTTCTTCATTCTTCTTTGGACAAAAAAAACTAGTATATTGTTTCAAAGCATGCTATAAAAAGAAAACTGGGAAAAAAAAAAAAAAAGAAAAGGAAAAAAGAAAGAAAAAAGAAAAAAAAAGAAAAGAAAAAAACCCAAACTGGTAATGGGCCCTTAACACAGAGACAACCCACTGCAGCACCTCTATTTGTTTTATGCCAAGACGATTTCCTATCCACCTGTTCATTCAAAAAATAAAGCTAACAGCACCCAGTTATTGTGAATCAGAATCACAGGGAAAACTAATACCTTGGCATGCAGCCTGTAGGAAAAAAGAACACAATATATTACTTCCGTCATACATGTAAGAACTCCAGGGGATCATTTTCATACACTTGAATGGGCCACTGTTAGCTATCAGTAGTTGATTGGCCAAATTAACCCCAGGTCTACCTCCAAAATGATTATGATTGCATAATATAATTAATGATGACACTAAGGATATTAGGCTCAGAGGGGTTTTGTTTGTTTGAGCGATAGATTCGGTCCATTCAAGGGTAGGTGCTCATGGCATGCTTTTGGCTTATGCATCTACATGAAACCCTTCAGATAATCGCATGGCTCATGGTAATTCTGGAGAAATGGGGAAGGGAGGGGAGTCTCTTATGGATTTTAATCTTGTTTCTTCCCTAATAGAATGGAATTATCTGAACACTTCTTGGTTAAACTCTAGTCTATCATTTTACTTTGATGTATCTAAGCAGTCATCATAAAGCCTAGACCATAGTAATAGGTTGGCAAACTTAATATTGTCATCTAGAGGCAGCAGGGAATGTCTGCAGCAGATATTTATGGCATGTGTATTTGCCTTAGTAAAACATTTAGAGGCTTTATGCACATATAACAAAAGGGGAGCTGGGGGGGAAGAGAGAGGTCGGTCTAAATTACCAGACCAAATCTGAGCCCTGACTTCAAAGTTTAGGAGTCTGAGTGACTACAGATCTAAATCTTGCCTGCCACCAGCCAGTGCCTCTAAAGAAACCAGCATCTGAATTTTGAACCCTTGAAGTTAAAGACTTTGAAATTTGGCTCCAGTTTTAAAAATTTGCATCACTTTCTTTTTGTCATCTCATCCCCATCTTTCCCTTAAAAGAACCATAATAAGAGCACTTTGAAAATTCAGGATTTTGGAGTTTAATTGGTAAACAGCCTCAAATACAGTGCTGGCTTCACCTCTACCCTTACATCGTTCCAGCAAAGAAGCAACACACATTCCTGGAAGGAGTTGCAGCAGCTGGCTCTAGAAACCTAAAATACAAGATTTTACTCCTCAAACATCTTTCCATTTGTGTTTAAAAGTGCCAAAGAAAGAGATAACACAAGAAGAGGCAGGGTTGTGGCTAACCCCTTACTGGAGAGATTATTCAAAACAAAAGAGAGGGTTTTAATTTTTCAAAAGTCGCTCCCCCTTCATTCAAAAGCAGAGACAAGTGAAAAAAATGCATGGCCCCTGAAGTAGTTTTTCTAATTCTGAAAGTGATCTTCCTTGAGACCCCTTCCCTTACCACCAGAGATTTAAGTGTTACAGTTCACCCATGATGAACCAAGCAAACAAAAATCTGCAAGCCTGGCACAAAAATTCTTAAACCTGCAACGTCTGTTTGGTGGGTTGACAGGGTGCGTTATCGCATGCACAAAGCACAACCTTCAGCACTAGATCTGTCAAGAGACTTGTTCACATTTTTGGAGAGAAAACCAGCCAGTTCCAAAGTGGTTTTGGTTTTATCTTTTTTTTTTTTTTTTCCTTCCTAGCAGTTAGTTCCAGTGTATGTGTAACTTTAAAAGAATCCCTTCTAACGCCACATAAGAGCAGATTAAAAGTCCTTTCTGCATAGTCGTTGATTAAAGACTAAAATCAACAGTTCAAGACTGATGTTCACTACTGAAAGAAATTTTGGTCTATGAAGGAATTGCCCTTCAATTGTTACTGGAAAGCTGGTAATAATACCCTCTCTACTCGTTATTCCATTGTGACTACATGTCACATACGGAAAAAACAATTGTCAAGTGAAAAAAGTTAATGCTGGACTGCACTAAAAGCTTCATTTTCTTGTCTTCCTTCTCATATTTACTTTCCACTTTCATTGTCATATAGTAGCTGATATGATTAAAATAAACTGCAGTTTTATGAGACAAAATGCAAACTCTACTGGGAGTTCCTTGTTCTTTATTTTCTTTTTCATTCTTATAAATGCATTGTACTGCAAATTACAGGCATTGTATTTATAGTTCTCTTATATCGCCTAAGAATAAACATCATAATTAGTTTACTTAGTCAATTTTTCCACTGCTAAGGTCTATCCACTTGTTTTAAACATGGCAGCTACTTGACAGAGTATAATGATGGACTTTAATCACTGCTGTGCATTTTCTGTCTATTTGTAAGCACTCAGAGAAACACAAGGGGCATCATCTACAAGAGTTCAAGCTGAAGTCATTTGACATGAATTCACAGAGAATAATTGTGGAATTATTTGTGTAAAACAGGATATTGAATAGTGCAACTGCCAGTCCAGGCAGTTCAGTAATCCTTGTGTAGCCAGAAAAATCATAATGCTCACCTCTTACCAACATGGCACAGTTAAATCATTTGTGAAATCTTTGTAGAAAGCTCAAACATCACTAAACTCTAACTGAAGCTTGCAGACAAGTTGCAGAGAAGGAGAAGAACCAATTATATCCCAGTGTTTTCCCATTTCTCAAAAGCAGTGGCAATCAAACCTTGAGTTTTTAAACTAGCTAAATAAAAATAAAAAAATAAAAGGAAAAATGCATTTTCATTTTCTAATATTTAAAAAAGAACCCCAACTTTCTTCCGGTTTGTTTTTTTGGGGGGTTGGTTTCGTTTTTTTTTTGGGGGGTTGGGTTTTTTTTCCTCACATAGAAGTGGAAAGCATGGTACAGACTGGAAGAGATAATATTTGCTACTCCAAACCCAGGAACAGCAAATGAGCTGTTTGCTTCAAGGCAATTCTGCTTTGCATTACCTGGCCACTTTCTACCCAAAGGACTCAGAAGCAAAGGGGGGCCCAGATGACATTAATGGGCCAGTTTTAGCCTGCCTGACCCTGAAGCACGATGTTTTACACATGTGGCGGCAATGGTGGTGATGATTTGGCAGAAGGGAACTCACAATAGGACCAAGTATCCATGGGAAAGAAACCAAATCAGAGGTCACAAGGAACTCAGGGACTGGAGCTAATGGGGCAAAAAAAAAAAAAAAAAAAAGAAAAAAGAAACAGGACAGAAAAAATGGTTGACAAGAGGAATGCTGACTCTGAAAGAGAGTCAGAGTGAGAAAAAGGGAGCAAGAAGAGAAAACCAAGCTCAATTATATTGATTAAGAAATATGAACACTACCTGCAAATACGAGCTGGGGAGTATTACCTTCGGGTTTACAGAAACAACGTGTTCCTTGACTGCAGACTGACAGGGAGCAGGTGAAAGGGAGGTTGTGTTGAAGGACTAGGAGGAGAAGAAGCAGCTGCAGAGATGCATTAGTAAAACTGAATTTCAACAAGGCTTAATTCAGCGTGGAAATAGTCCTGACAATGTCTAGAAAGAGCACCAAAAAAGTCCTCTTTCTCTGCTTACAGCTAGATACTCAGTGCAGCAAGTTGCCAAGCCAAGGCCTTAGAGAAGGGATATAGAGTCATTTGGTAATGAAAAATGCCTCTGAGGAAGGAAAAGACATACATGCATTGTGAAGAAAAAGACACAGCCCCTGGATTTATTATAGATATAGTAATTAATAATGACCCATTTTTTCCCCCTATTCCAGATTTCAAAATTCCTTACTCACTTTAATTAAGTTCACTCTAAAAATAGAATGCTGTAGAACAAAGAACTTTTTTACTACTTTAAAAATGCAAGCTTACTCACTAGCTAGGATTTTCCCAGCTCTCAGTGCTTTGGTACAAAGAGCTATTATAACACGATATAAATGTGCTATCAATGGAAGACATTTTTAGATAAAACTTGATAATGTAACATTTACTGATTCCATCTGTCAAGAGAGATAAAAAGAAAGAGACTTCATAGCAAAACACACAGGAAATGTAACGGCAACAATAAAAACAAGTACAAGCAGTGTAGACTCCACTTGTTGACCTACAATCTGTATTCGTTAAATTCTTTCCCATAGACACAGGACTCGTTTTCTTCACCAGTATGGCTCTAGGATCTCCAGTTTCAGAAATACAATTATATTTACTTGACAGCATTCAGAAATTATTCACATTATGTATTTTTAAACCTCCTAATTCTGTCTTGTGTACACAACTTTTAATGACAAAGAGCAATACTGGGCTATACAGTTGCCTAAGCACACAGATAGTCAGATGACATCTCCTTCTGCAGAGACACCGAGAAGCCCATCAACAGTGCTCAGCTCAGAAGCCTTACATTTCCCTTCTGCATCATGAACCTGATTTAAATTCAGAGCAAAGACTAGCATCCCCAGTGAAGAAGAGCAGAGTTGCTCTTTAAACAACTTTTGTAAATGCTTCCTGTGCTAACAAGGGGGCTTAGAGTTTGCTTAGGTGAAATAAAGCAGACGGACAGACATCCCCATATCCTGCTTTGATTCCAAGATTAAATAATGAACAAGGGTGTGCAAAGAAATTAGAGCAGTGGAAGTGCCAAAGGTATCCCTTGGAGATGTATATATCCTGTTGTCATGTAAAAGAGCTTGTGAATGATAAAGAAGTAGAACCCAATTACAACTGGTTCCATGGTAATCTGAACCAAGGACTAACTATAGACTTTGGATGGTATCATAGTGCACAAAGTAATTAATTCACCTCTTCTTTCCCAAAACATACTAGGAAATTAATTTCCAATGCTAGAATTAATTTGGCACTAAAAGATATGAAAGCACTTGGAGTTACCTGGCAATCACTTTGAAGTTTTGTCTTGGAATCAGTGCAGTAGTATGTGCTACCTCACAGATTGAGAGGCATGGGCTCAGAAACACTGTTACCATGAAAACCTACACTGTCCATGCCTGTCACTGGAGAACAGAGCTTATCCCAACACATGGTCTTCCTTTCATGGCTTTTTCACCTTTAGGAACAGTGGAAACCACCTGGCAAGAAGAGAGCAAAGTGCAAAGCTCTGGTGTTTAAATGGATCAACTCCCATTCTTGGTGTTCTGGAACACAAAGAAAGAGGTAATAACCAAATTAAAAGTGAATAAGCTCTTTTCAGCCCATTATACCACTCAATGAACATAAACATCATGGCTTTGGGAATAGGTGGTGATAAGAATAAACTTAGCTGTGTCAAGTAATTATCCATGCTGCAAGTCTAAAGCTAAGTCCACCCTGTAAAGCAAGTAAAAGTCAGATTTTAAGTGATTTTAGATTAATTTTCTATGTTTGAGCAGTGAAGTATTCCTAAAAACATTTTCACTGAAGCTTGAATTCTAGTTAATGAGAAGAATTTTACACGCAAACTATCTTAGACTGCTCAGAAATATTCTCACTAATTATCTTTTTTTACTTCTATGGCCATAATTTGTAAAACTATGTGCAGAAACATCATCAAGATTTTAGTACTGTCAGCCTCATGAACTCACCCTCACAGATGATACCAGCAAACCAGTAAATGGTTGAATTTGCCCTAGGATTTCAGCTATGTGGGGAAATTTGAAGTTGTTGAGTAGAAGTCTTCCTTATTTTAAAATGCTTCTGAAAATAAAAAACCCTCCACAATTCTGTTGGAAATCAAATTTTTGAGAATAGGTGCTAAAATAACGTGATGTGTATGTAAGGATGTCACTAGATACCCAGCAGTAATTTACTAAATCTGTTATGGATTTTAATTTTCATCTCTCCACTTAACTCTTCTTTCAACTAGTCTTTTTGTCTTCTTTTTCTGAGCCTCTGCAAGTCAGTGGTTATCTGTGAGCCCTTAAGAGACATTAAGCAGCAAGGTACTGCATTACATCTCCAGGGTGCAAGGAAGATTTTCATCTCAAAATCCACAGCTGGTGACATTGGACCACTGCAATGGGTCACACTTCAAGATTTTGGATTTGAGGCAGAATGGGGACAACATTTGATTTATCTTTTTTTCACTACTTGTTTCTTAAAGAAGCCCCTTTTCAAATAAAAAAGCTAAACCTTTTATGAGAGGTAGGGATGTGGCAGAGACACCCTCCCACATCACATCTGACTTTTGTTTTTTAATTATAAAGAAACCTTATCCTCAAAAAATGTTCACTAATTAAACTTAATTTTCTGAATTACAGCTTTTTTTTGCCTGGTAGAGAGTTAAAAAAAAACCCAACCCTTGAGAAATGGAATTTTGCCTGTAGACTGATGACTACAGATCACATTTCTAGTGGGCTTATAACCTGCTCCAGTGAAAACATAATTTTTAATTTGCTTTTAGGGTTATTTATTTTTTTATTATTACACTAAGGGTTTATAATTTAATGTCAAACGTAATTTTGCACGAATTACGAGACTGCACTGTGATGCTGAAGATAAGATGTATGTGACTGGTTGGCATGGCCTCAAACTAGGTTTCTAAGAAAATGGATCACTAACTGGCAAGCTGCCATCCCATACACTGCTTAGTGCAACTGAAACAAACTATCTTTTGCAAAGAGTTATACACAACATCCTCTCAAATAGCACAAAGAAAAATAGGCATCTTTTAACCATATCATATTTACCACTTCACACCACCCCAGCTACATTCGATGTTACCAATGCAGAATAATATTCAGTTTCTGCTGTTCTCGGGGCGGGGGCGTGAGGGGGGAGATGGATGGATATTTCTACACATTTATGCCTTAAAAAAAAAAGAAAAAGAAAAAAAAAAGGGCATTTCAGGTACCAATTAAAATTCTAAATTATTGGTCATATCACTTCATAAAAATCACACCAATTTTGATTAATTGTAGTTCAACCATTTAAGAGCTGAAAAAAATATGACATTTTACTATGATGTCATTTTCCCATTCATTCCAGTGGTAAAAGTCCTCTACCACAGCTACAGAAAGAATAATATAAAATTAAAGCATGGAAATGATCAGAGGAAATAATTTTGACAATGAAGTAATTCCTAGATTGGTTTTAAGTATGACTCCTTTGTCAGCTTTAAATAAAAAAATAAAAGATGCCATAATTTTATTGAACTTGCATGGTAAATGAGTAATGTGCATATGTAAGAAATGGTGTCACTCAACTTAAAACCAAACCATATGCTCAAGCCTAACTAGAACAGAACACCCCAAGACTAAACCCTAACCAAACATATACACAGGAATCCCAAGCCAAAGTATGGTGTCTTCAGAACCAAGTATTACTGAACATAAAACCCACAAGAAGTGGGATGATGAGATATAGACATGAGAAATAGACAATATGGCCTTTATTCAAATTTTCACATAAAGCTGTTTAGCAATATATTAAATTTCTTACCAGAAATGTCTGTAAATTTTGAAGATTCTAATTCCAAAATTTTGTTGTTAGATTTTTTTAATATTATTTTTGAGTGCAGTTGAAACTAAAGCCCTTACATATGTTTGTATTTTCATAGGTGCCAAACTGATGCTAGGATCTAATCCAATTTCTTTTGAAATCAATTGGAATTTTTCACTTGACTAAAATTCAAGCATCTGTTATTAGCAATTTCAGAGAGAGAGAGAGAAAAAGTAAAAAATAAACCAAATTGTGGAATCAGGACACCAAAATTTTCTCATTCCTCTAGCTTCTATTCCTCTAGAAATTGAATTATTTGCAAACTAGATGACTTCCCAAAAGGATACCAAAGCTGAGCAAAAGCAGCAGTGACAATATCTTTGTGAAAAATTTCTATCTAAGAAATGACAGTGTTCCCCATCAGTGCCAGGAACACCAATACTTCAAAAGTTCAGATACAAAGTTCCCACACAGTCCTGAAGTCCCAGCAGGATCTAAGAGCAGATCTGTGGAATTTCCCTTTATGGCAATTTACATCATCTCAAAATGCATTTTGACTGGAAACAAATCATCTGCTCATTAGGAAAGCTAAGAAAACTGCCAGATTTTGTACTTTTTTGCTTTTCCAAGATTCAAAGTCCTTGGTTCCTCCATGCAGATAGCATAAGGCCCCTCAAATAATATATACCCAGAACAAGAGCTACCCCTTTAGATGCAGAGTACATATTTTAATTGCCAATCTGCAAGTTAAGGAAAATGTAAGTTTAAATTTGCCTCTCCAACATACCAAGCCAGTAACTAAATGTCATACTTTTAGCACATTATAAAAAGAGGGAGTCCCCACTGAAAACAATACAGCTCAGAATTGTTTCGACTGTCAGGAAATGAAATTTCATGGGGGAAAAAATTAATAGAATCAGAAGGGAATCGCTCTGCCTGGGCAGAGCTGTGTGGAATGAATCATCAGCACCAAACTGGTTTTGCTATAAAAGCATGCAACAGTTTGTGTATCTAGGACAACATTCATGTAGCAAACAGACATCAACAAAATTTGCTCAAGAAAAGCGCACATATGTTTGGGGTACGGATCTGACCTCTCAGGAAGAGGAGAGGCTAGGCTCATAGCAGTGCTGCGAGTAGGGCTTTCCTTTGGTCCTGACTGAGAGTCTGAAAGCAGCTCCTCTCATGGGGCTGACCCAAGCAAAGAAGGATTTGTAGCCTTGCACACCTCATTTACTAACTAGAAAACACAGTTGTAGCAGCAACTGAACTTCAATTTATTTTGGTTAAACCATTTTCTATAAGTAAAGACAATTTCTTACATATAGGTGACAAATTTGCAGCAGAAAGACATACACAGGTTTTACATGTTCGTTGCACCTTCCACTACTTGACCCCTGCTGCTTGAACTAGTCTGAATGCTGTGCAATCCCCTTTGGCTCACATTAAATAACACGAGAGCAGCAAAAGAAACAAGATGTTTAAGACCTCAGGCATGTACCAAAGCACCAAAGGGCTTAAACCCATGAACCCCAGGCAGAAGCAAGAGAAGGGCAACGAACTGCATTTTTTGTGCGTATGATAATGTGATGTGTGGATTGTATTATATAAATCACTGAAGTCCTGATAATGAAACATCACAGCCACCACAGGAGACTGAAGCCATTTGTACAGTGTAAGCCAAGCACAAGAGGGGACAACACTGCAAACAGAAGGCCTGGAAATGCTGAACCAGAAGAGTGGATTCTATCCTTTTAAAATTCATGGATGGTTTCTTTGCTGAAAGCTTAATTTCACATTGCAAACTGTAAAAAGCAATCAGAAGCTAGATGGGTTTTCATTTTTCTGCATGTACGTGGGATATTTCACGAGATGGTTTTCGTGTCTAGTCTTGTACTACTGGGAGTCACCTGGATAAGAAGTCTTTATCATCTGTGAGCTGTGGAAATTCCTGGCAAGTGAACTTTAGCTAGCTCTAAAATTAACTACATTTAGGCCACCACTCTGTCCAAGTGTCCCGATTTTACTGGTGAGGGTCTAAAAATTGAAAATTATGCTTCCACAAAATGTTTTCATGTAAATATATAAATGCAAGCTCAGGAGTTTCTCTTTTCATAATGACTAAGTAATACAAACCTTCCAGTTTTGCTTAAAATATCCAAGTGTTTATCTCTTTCCTAAACTATGTGCGTAAAAAAGGGGGAAAGTGTGGGATGATTATGTTTTTTTAGTTCCTCTAATGATTGTACAGGAAATATTTCAAAAAGACTTCTGCAGACTTGTACAAGGTCATTCCCACTCCCAAATAATTTGATTAAAATATTTTTCAGTGCTAGTTAAGAGATTATTTTTAATATAGTTTCATTTTGCCTCTTATTCATACCTATATTCCACCACAGCAAGTGCCTTTCTGATCCCTCACTAAGCCACCAGAAGCATTTGATACTATCTCCTCTGCCAGCAAATGAGTAGGCCATGTCAATGACAGATTTTGGTGCTGTAAGAAGTGACTCCTGCATTACTTACACCTTTCTAATCCAGCAACAGAAAGGTGTTTGTCTAACTTGTCTCTGGGAACATTTTTAGTTGGCCTGGATTTTGACTTCATGTCCCTCCCATCTCAGAAGTCAAACATTCTCAGGCATACAGAAAGAACATTTTTCTTTTGTGACTCATCTGATCAGCCTGAGATCCAGCTCTTCTAAAATCTTTAAAAATGACAACAGAATTATTTTGTAATCTGATATTTTGCCAGAGTTTCTGCATGAATACAGCAACCCATAACAGTGGCCTGACATAACCACAAGTCCACAGACCAGCATCCCCTCACCACATCCACAAGTCAGGTACCAAAGTGCTATTTCCCACTGAAACACATCTTAAGTCTCCAAGTTCTGAGCCCAAGTGCTGCACACCTCTCATTTTCACTCCTCTTCTTTTTTTCACAAAAATAGATACACACACCCCAACACACAGACCAATACTGTTAGCACAATAACATGGACCTCTGGATTCTTGGCAGTCTTCAGTCTTGCAGGTTTTATATAGGGATGTTTAATAAGTACCATAACATTAACATATATAAAAAAGAAAATGGAAAAGCTATAAAATATGTCATCATCCCCCACCTTTACACATGTCAAGAATCTTCAATTTCAAAAGTAACTAACTGAAAATTAGGCTTTTTGCACTGTTTCTTGAAGTGGTATTTTTTTTTCCTTCAAGCTGCTTCTTCTGAAGTAACAGGTATATGGGAGACATTTTTAATTCTTTAATTTCCACTTCCCCCCCCTCCCCCCCCCGTTCTGTCTTCCCAAGATTTTTATGGCTTTCAGATGAGCAGCAGGAACAAAGCGGGCAGTGGACACTATCCTGCTCTGATCCTGCTTCTGCTCTGCTGTATGCCTATAGACAAGCCTGTCTGTTCTTCCATCCTCCTTTCCCCTCTTAATTTTTTCTTTTTTACATCTATTTAGATTGCAGTTCTTCAGGGCAGGGACTGCCTCTAAAACCATGTAGTTACCCTGTGCATAGCACAACATGGACTGATCTCATCAGGGCCTCTAGGCATTATTTAACATAAATGCAGATAGTCTGTGATCACAAGTTGCACAAAATGTGTGTGCCACACAGTGGTACACATTTCAAGTGTCTGCAAAAAAATCACTAAAGCTCTAGATTTTAAAAATGTTACTGTATGCTTTTTCCCCCTGAAAATTAAATGCATGAAAAAAAAAAAGTTTGAGGAAATCCTGAGTATGCCAATGAAAGACAAACTATTTCAACAGCATACTTTTACTTTTCTGACAAAGAATAGAAAATACAAGTCTGCCTACTCACTAACTCCATGTGAATCATTAGTGAACGGGATACTGTTACCCTTGGGCTGCTGTAATTCACGTACATGCCCTCCTTCCTGTTTCAAGATCTTTGAATTTATTTTTTTCAGACAAAAAGCACGTATGGTTGAAATAAAAAATAAAGCAGATACAGATGATACTTGAAAGTTCAGTAGGCTGCTGTACAGCAATGAGTGGAACCATTAGGGCAAAGCTACACTGTCTTGGTCAATATCTGCATAGCAAAAAAACAACAGAGTTTTCAATATCTTGAAAGTAGAGAAAGTTTAGTGGTTCTTGGACAAAGTACTATTTTTTTAAGTATTAAACACAGGGTCTTCATTCTGTTTTCCCTTTCCAGCCAATTCCCATTAGTTTAATGAACGTTTCCCCTGCCTAAATGCAGGCAGAGTAAAGCCCCATGTGCCTGTTTGGTAGTGTCCATTAATTGCATTTTGAAGAGGAGCACAGTCCAATCCAACAATGATGTCTGTTAGGAAATATATCTCTGTGCTAACAAGAAATGTCTTTCAGGAAACAAAAAAAAAAAAAAAAAGAAAGAAAAAAGCCTACTATAAGCTTACGTTCATCCATGCTCATTCTTGCTTCATTGTTTTGCATTATCCTAGATACAGTTTGATACCTTTGATTGTATAGCTCATTCTCTCCACACAGCACAATTGTTATTTGCAATGAGTTTAAGTATTTATGTTGCTAGCTTAAACAAAAAGCTATACCTATTGTGCTTTCAAAAATATTTCTAAAAGACAAGATCAATTTAAGTGGAACCAACTTCAAAATGAAATGTGCTTGCTACAACTAAAACTGCTTCATGTAGACTCAAGGAAAGGTGAACTTATTACAAGTTTAATCTAGCCATATTCAAGATAAAGCAGCTCATGTTTTCAGAACCGAAGAATCAAAATTATAATTGTTTTTGTCATTTGCACAGCAATTTTACTCCTGAATGAGTTGTTTTAGGCAGGAATTAATAAAAATTGCATGCGCTTCAGGTGCTGTGTAGCTCACCCTTTTCCACACAGCCCAGCCTGGAGCTGTGAATGCTCCTTTTCTTATTATCAGTTAATAATTCTCTCTCATTGAGGCAAATTAGGAACTTGACTGTGTTAGAGAGTCCAGAACGCTGCTAGAGGCAAAAAGGGGCTAAATGGCAGAAATTCCTCTCTGAGCAAGATGCATGAAGCACAACATTGTGTCCACCACAAAAGCTGCTCTGTATTTTTGATCCTTTCTAATTTAATTAGCCCAAGAGGTAGCGCATTAATTTGCCAAGAATTCTTCTGATGCGAAAGCTGCCCTCATTGCAGCGAAGGGAAAAAATAACCTGCCTGCTACAGTGGCATGCCAGTAATGAAAGGGGGTTATTTTTGTGTTACAAATGGCATTGCAGGGTTACAAGAGACCTTTAAACCTTTTTATCTCTGGTTGGGTCATATGTAACACAAAGCACTAATTAACCAATTCTGTTCCAGAAATCTTTTTAAAAACTTTGAGTAGCACTGTTAGAACCTAGGTCAGAGGCACAAGTTAGGTTGGGTTGTTTTGTTGGGGTTTGTTATGTTTTTTTCTTGGGAGGGGGGAAGGGAGGATGTAAAATCTTATGTGCTATATTAAAAAAATAGCATTAAAAAAAGAAACAATCAACAGCAGAAGTCCTGTTCTGTGGGACTCCACATCCCAGACATTTATCCTGGCTTTGTTTTCTTTATGTTTAACAATATTCTTTATGTGGGTAATCTGGAGCCTTCAATTCCCTCAGCCTGTCTCTTGGCTCTTAATGCTGTATTTGTTTGGTAAATTTTCTCCATGTTAATCTTCTTCATCAAATACTTGGGGTCAGATTTGAAATTCTTTGATCAAATCTACTACCACCCAAGCTTCTTCACTGCCATGTGCTTCTGATATATTCTTATGCACATTAACAGGTCATTTACTCATTAAAGAACAATGAAAAACATGCATAGTATGAGAAGTCCTTCAGGAGACTTTGAACTGTTTATTAAGTCTATGAAATAATTTCTCTCACTTGTTGCCTTTTTTTTTTAAAAGGTGATAAGAGTGTTTACAGGGGGATTCCTGTATGATGCACCATCTCCTTTCTGCTCCCTTGCTGTATTTTGAGGTTCAAAAATTACTCTGCAAAACAAAAGCTCTGGCATGTGGCAATTCATTCTGTAGTACCAAGAGTAACTGACAAATTAAAGAGATTTCATGCTTTCCTCCACAGAAATCAAAGGGCACAACAGCTCAAGAAGGTGCTAGTAGCCTGTGCCACTACTATTACTACTACACATCTCAAAGTCCAGCAATTGCTTAGGAGATCTGCACCCTTGAGGAGGGCAGCATCTGGCCCTAGCTCCTTCAGAAGCATGCTACATACCTGGTTCAGCACACAGCCACTCTCACGATTCAGACTGAACCCTTCACATCAATACCTTAGATTCATAGAATCATAGAATAGTTAGAGTTGGAAAGGACCTTAAGATCATCTAGTTCCAACCCCGTTGCCATGGGCAGGAACACCTCACACTAAACCATGCCACCCAAGGCTCTGTCCAACCTGGCCTTGAACACTGCCAGGGGTGGAGCATTCACAACCTCCCTGGGCAGCCCATTCCAGTGCCTCACCACTCTCACAGTAAAGAATTTCCTTCTTATATCCAATCTAAACTTCCCCTGTTTACGTTTTAACCCATTACCCCTCGTCCTATCACTACAGTCCCTAATGAAGAGTCCCTCCCCAGCATCGTTATAGCTGCCCTTCAGGTACCGGAAGGCTGCTTGTACCCATCTGCATGCCCTTAAACTTCTCTGCTAGAACAGTTGTAAAAAACAAACACTAATAACTTAAACTACAAGTAAATATTTCCCAAATGGGTTGCAAAGTGTTTTCCTGGACCAGCAACAGCACAGGGGGAAGGGAGCATCATGGAGAGCATGTGGGATATGCTGGGGAGACGACTTGGCAAGTGACAGACAGAGGTCAGCAGGGATATTCAGGGCACGGGCAGGATTTAGTTCCTCACCATCACTAGCCAAGTGTGCTATTTACTTTTTAGCGGTTTTTAATAATGTGTTTTTCTGCTGCGTCTGAGGTCAGAGGGACCACAGAGTGAGCCACTTGCAAATCAAGACTGAATACTTTATTTCAAGATACTTTTTGCTTGCATAATCATTTGGTGTATGTTTATATTTGCTTCTTTTTGTACCACATGGCACTAAAGTTCAAGTAAATGGCTTAATCAAATGGAAAGCCCCCTTCTCCTTAAAACAAAATGCAAAACAAACAAAAAAAAAAACTTAAAAACAATGAAACTTTAAAAAAAAATAAAAACCTAATCAAATCCAAATACAGAATTTTTCACTTAATCAATTTATAAAAGTTCCTTTAACTACTTTTCACGTCAACATCTCCAAAGAGTAAAAAGAAATTCTTATAACAGTGTGAATGTTGCTCTTGTACAGTACCATGTCAGAACTGGTGTTGGGGTTTTTTTCTCTATCGAAGTGGCATCTTGTACTTAGTACCTTAGTACCTTAGTACCTTGGTACCTTAGTACCAAGGGACTAAACCCTTCCCTTGGGTACCATCTTCCCATTTCTATTGTCTATCTAATACATTCCCATCACTAAATTTTGCATGTGTGTAATACATGACAGGAGGCATTGCAGAAGGATCACCCAACCACTCTCCGTAAGCAAAGAGAAAGAAACCCGGGAAAGTTCACACTTCCAGACTGCAACTCTGAAGGAATTGCTGAGGAACTGGGTCTTGGTTTGGCCTGGTTTACAAAGATATTGTGCTAAAACTGATAAAATGATGTCTGATGATGAACTCTGGAGCAGACTGCCTGTCCACAGGGGAGGAGAGCTGTGAGCTATTTGAGCATAGCCTTAGAAAACCCATTGGAACCACCCCATAAATAACGGAGGGAGACGGCCATTGGATGGACAAGATGATGAGCTGGGCAAGAGCCTTGAAGTCAATGGGAGCTTTGGCACTGATTTTAATTAGGCCAGGATTTCAGCCAGTGATTTTCAGGCTTTTAGAAACCCATTGGGAAAGAAGCCAACCTTGGGAAGAAAGAAGCTGATCAGCAGGAAGAGGAAGCTTCCGGATTTCCCCATGGCAGCAGCTTCCTTTCTACCAGAGCTCAAAAAGTGATGAAGCTCACGCCTCGTCTCGGTGCAAATGGCAGTGGGACCTGAACCACAACAAACAAAACCAAGCACCGCGTTTTTAACTCCTCTGCATGATGTCTGGAGTGAAAATTTACTAGAAGAGCTAACATAGGTGAGGGGCTTTGCCAAAATCATCTGCAAATGCTCAAAAACAAAAAGCAGAGAAGCACAAATTCATTTGAGTGTTGGAAATCACTGTGAAAATGTTTAAAAGCTGTTTGTATTAAAAAAAAAATTACAAATGATTAAAAAACACCTCACAGCCACACCTGGAGAACCAGTACATCAGACACTGCAGTGTTAGTAGTGCTTCCAGGGTTTGATATCCAGTGTTTTTTCTTCTGAAGTTATTGCTGAATGCTGAATTTTGAATTTCAGGGACACAGTTGGGTTCTGAGATAATGCTTAAGTGGCAAATTCACGTGCCTTTTTAATGCAGCTTCTGATGAAAGGACAACATTTCTAAATAAGGGAAAAGAAATCTTTCTGGAAAAACACAGGATAAGAATGCTGACTACATTATCAAATAGAAGACATACAAGAATCACTAAGTAGGTTTACCAAAAAAAATTAATAAATTAAAAAGATAAAGCAAACTGGAGACGATCCTTTGGTGTTGGGATTAGTTTAGTGCCTCCTACAGTCAAGAAATTCCTTATTCCTCTAATCCTTATGTGCATACATTGTGCACCTGGTGGCTGCAACCCCACCTCCACTGCCCATGGAGGGAGATGACAGCATCGAAGAATTGTATGTATTTTGGCATTTCCCCTTGGAGTGAGTTACTACCACTAGTTAGGAAAGATTGCTCTGGCTGACTTTTCATTTGATCTTTAAAGATTTGGGGCCTTCATCATCATAACAACCACCACCATCATCACGTAAGATTTTATAGGATACAGACAAAACATTAGCTTAAATTTTCATCATCACTAAAAGCATGCCATCATACCAGAAGAAGTCTGATGAAGCCAAGACAGCAAACTGAAATTAGAAAAACAAAGTATTAAAGCAAAGTAAATTTCCATCTACACAGAGCTAGCTCTGCACATGTAGCATACAGTACTTCAATAAAGTAAGAACTGTTCTAGAGCTAGTTAATGCAATAGAGATTTGCTGCCTAAAGTTGTCCAAAAACCCTGGGAACAAATCTCATAAGAGTTTTCCAGCTGAAATTCTTGTTGAATTCATGGCTAAAAATGAAACATTTAATCTCCATTTCATTTAAGAACAGTTATATCATTTTTTTGTCTGAAGACCTCTACAAGCTTTGTGGGGATTAAATTAATCTTTAGGGACATTTGCTAAGGTAATATCATCACATTATCATGATATCAAACATCTCATTAGACAAACTAAAGCCAGCTTATGTATATATTTTTGTAAATATACAGATATCTATATGAATCTATAACTAATATGCATGTGCATGTAAATTTACAGAAGTAAACTTGTGTTCCCAGCAAGTAGGTACCTGCTGTTATATTTCTTTTCAACTTACCTCTGAAAATATTCAGCACCATTGAAGCTGGAGGTTATAACAACTTGCAAGCAAAAGGCAACACAAGTCTTTTGAGCTAATCACAAGACCTAAATCCTTTCTTGTATATATGGGATAAAAAACACATCAAAGGACACATGTCAAAGTGGATGACGTAAGTCATCTCCATTATTGGCATTTCATGAAACAGTGAAAGCAGCCTTAAGTAAACAGGGGGCTGGCAGAAACAAGTTAATTTAATAGAGGTGTCAGTTTTGAAGATGAGCACTTGTACTCTAGACAGACATAGTAGGGTATTTTTGCAAGCATGAGAGGTTCACCAATAATTATGCAGTGTACTCTGAAGATTCCACTGAATTTAAAAACTCTTCATTTTTTTCAAAAGCCATTTTCTTGCCAGCCATTTTAATTTCTCTAGCTACAGCAAATGCATGGACTTGAAATCTTTTTTTGGGGGGATGGAAGGGGGCAGGAAAGAGAGATGTAAAGGAGACATGGGGGGAGGGAGGGAACAGGGAGGGATTTGGAAGAAATACGTAGTTATCTAGTGCTCTACTTCAAGTAAATAAAACATCACTGACCTTCACAGCCCCAAAATATTAACTGCCACCTGCAAGAACCACCTTCAGCAACAACTCTAGAGATGGAACGCTTTAAATATTTTCAAGATGACAGATTGTTGCATAATATGAATATGCACAGAGAGTAAACATACACCAAACCACACTGCAGAATAACTCTATAGTACATTTACAGGGAAGGCATCTCAAGTATCTCACCACTTAAATCAAGGTATGAATCAAGTGCTGCCCTTCAGAATTTGCAAGGATTTTCCTTAACTGCTTTGAACCTTATCTGTCTTATCTTATGGCGCAAGGGTCCCCCACTGCATCATAAACATTGACACTATAAAAGGAAGTTAGAACTAAGTTCTTCCCTTCTCCTCACATTTTTGCTTTAAAGATAGGCTGAAAATCATACTTTTTTTTTTTGTAGCAAACAGAAGCAGATCAAGTATTTTAATTACTCTTGGGTTGTTTGCACTCATATAATTTTATACTCACATATCTTTAATATTTATAGCAGACACTGAAAAGATTTAACATATGTAACAATTTTCACCAAGTAACTCCACACTCTTCCTGAATACAAAGATGTAATTTGCCACCATTTATACAACCTGCTAAAAATCCAGCTAGTAATTCATGTGAACAAGTTTCTCCTATAAGATTTTAATTAAAAAACAAATGCCTTGCACACTTCAAACTGTAATATCCTGTACATGTATTTTAACTACTGCCTGATCAGAGGAGGGGGTGGTGTGTAAATAAGATGCATTCTCACATCTGAATATGTCCTGTGTAATTAGCTGAACACAATAAAATATATATTTTAAGATGACACTAAAATAGCAACCCCAATGAGAAGCATGTAAAACATGTAAAAAGTAATAACAATCAGTGAGACCAAAAAGAAAGACAAAGTCAGGACTAAAGCAAAATACTACTTACAGGGCAGCAATTTCTTAAGTTTTAGAGAAAAGTTCATATTCTTTTCAGAATACTGTGAGGAGTTTTTCAGAAAGGAATCCATAAAACAGGAAATTTACTGTAAAATTGACATGGTACCTCACATGGGATCTGGTGGTTGTTTTACAGCAACTGCGTGTACTTGCTGCTTCAATGAATAGAAAAAAAAGGAAGTTATGAATTTGATGCATAGAAACAGCCTCAAAATGTATTTCTTTCCTCAATACTTCCTAACTAGCATGTCCCAATTGCCTTAGGAGCCCTTTCATATTAATGAGAGGTTAAAGCAGTCACTTTTGGATACTTGCTTTTTTGTGTGTGTGTGTATATATTGACACTATATACTGGCTACAAAAAGCCATCTGCCAAAGGTGACATTTTGCCCTGAAATGCCTACACAGAGCTCAAATTAAAGTCAAGAGGAGTGGTATGCACATATCTGAAGGATAGCTATCCGAAAAATCTATTTCTTAAGTTGCTGAAAATCTCCCTGGAACAAAACAAAAGTGATAATAGGAACAGAATATAATAAAACAACTGTGTTCTCTGGAGACCTTAAGACCACATCCTTCGTTTCTCTGAAACATTCCTTGGTAACTTTTCAGCTCTGTCACTTTTTATTGCCCAAGCTCTATAAGTATTCTTTTCTTTCAAGTATTCCTGTCCTCATCATAGTCTCTTGTTTTTTTTTTAATCACTGGTCTGTAATTTGCCAGTAATCTCTGTATCTTACAAAGCAGACCTAGAGCTTTCTCCAGACCCTTTGTCAGTAAGTGAAGATATATATGAAGAGGAGGCTTATTTGACAATCTGACACTCAGCAACAACTCCTAGGAAATATGGGCAGCTTCTTTTTCCTCACGGACTGTTTTCTGCTTTATTAAAAACTATGATTCATAATTTCTGGAAATTGGGGCCAAGTGGGGTGAAAGGAACTATTAATATCCTAAAAAATATGTGTCTTCATCCCATCACCAATGTACGTTAAGCATTGCTCATACTACAGAACTTCTTAAGGATACTTCACATGTTTTCCAGCCAGCCAGGAGGACGTTAGCTGAGACCTGCCAGGAATATTTGCGTATTTGAAGTTAGATTAACACTGCAATTTATAGCACAAATAAATACTGCTACTCTGCCTTACACAAATTATTTGCTGTACCCCTCTTCTTGAAAAGGCTTGATGGTACTGGGTAACACCCATTACATGTTAACATTTCTACATATTAAAATCAGACTGCAATCTCGGAAATACATTTTTTTCTTGGAAAGAAAGCTTTTTTATCTTTATATTAAACACAGTTCAGATGAAATTAATCTTGAACAAAGGAGTGGTAAGAAATGATTGCATACTTGAATTGGTTTGTGTAATCTGGCTGTGTTGTGGCTTCTATTTTTCTGGGAAGGAGGTCTCATATAGTGTCAGTGTATTTCTTGTATTCTCTAGTCCTAAGGGAAAGTTGACCTTATTTTCATTTTCCCACTGCCTGAGCCTTTGGTTTGCTGCAGAATTCCAGGAAGAACTTCCTGCAGGAGAACAATATCTGGCACCCATCAAGCTGACTAAGTGAAGGAGCAGTATACTAAAGGGTAGGTCAACTTCAAGTAAATAAGGTAAATCATTGTTATCCTGGATATGAGACCTCTGAGGCAAAGCTGTAACACCTTTCAGGAAGCTAAAAACAGCAACACAAAAACTGCTGCTCTCTTAGTAACAGTAAATGGACAGAGGGTCATTCTGTTACAAAGACTGTTGTGCTTTCAGAGCACATCTTTATTTTATTAAAAAGAAACATTTCCACTGAATTTCAGGCTTGGGAGAGAGGGATTGCTTGGTCTAATTTCACACACACACCCCAGGAGTAGTTTTCATTAATACTTGTAGAACACATGTGTAACTTTTGGTACTATGTGGAGATGATTAAAATAATGCAAGCAATAAAATTCCAAAGAACTGTCAGTGGGTCCCCTTGTAGTTTAAGGACTAACACAAATTCACTTTGTCAACAAAGCAACTCTAGGTCAATGCAGCAAGTAAAAATCTGTACTGTCCAACACTATCCAGTGAATCCACACTCAAATAGTGGTCTTGTCTTGGTTTCTCACAACAAACACTAACATGGGCAGCAAAAACATGGTGAAGTTCAATCTGGACTAAGGTGAATTTAGTCAGTGTGCATGTCAAATAAAAGCTGGAGTTGCTTCCCTGCAGTTACCAGCATGCATAAAGCATATTTTTCATCCACCTGCCCAGGGCTAGACACAGAAGAGAAAAACAGAACTAGAGATGTAGAAGAAAGTATAAGAGAAGATCAACAGCTTTCTCTAAATCCTACCAGAGCTGTTACAGAAAGCCACAGTAGAAAAACCTCAGAGAACGATGGTGGGCTCGATTCCCAACCCGCTAGGTCAGGACAGCAAACCCATACTGACTGAGGCAGAGCCAAGTGCCATAGAAACCAAGCTGGTCTTCACCAACCCTCTCCCTTAATCTCTTCTTCCCAGCTTTGATCCAAATTGCTAACCTAGATCTAAGAAACATTTCCTGATGAAACAGTTGCACTGATTCCTTTTTACCAAACTCAACACATTCATTAAAGGTATACCTTTAGTTCTAGAAAACCATGAACAGCAACCACAGGAAGGTGGGAAAGCACATCTGAAATACGTCATACTCTGCCTGCTGGACATGCCCACATAACCCCGCTGATTAATTCCACTGACTCTGTAGAAGGGTCCAACATCAACACCACGTCTGTCCAGAGTGGCTATTTCCTATTCACATTTCTGTTCTCAGGCACTGAACACACATGACACACAGTATTCCCTGATCCTTTTGGCTCATTCCATTAACTCAGTCTCTATCCAATTCAGAAGCAGGTTTTGTACAGCAGAGCATTCCTAATAAGCACCCACATCTCATTCAAAAACACTTTCAGCATTGACACTGTTCTTAAATTCTGCTATTAATCTGGACTCTAATTTCAGTGCTTTTACAGCAGCTGAGAATCCGTCATGTTAAAGTGTAAATCCAGAGAGGATTAAACAAAGAGGGCCTCTCCTTTGAGGCAAACAGGCATATGGTTTTAAATATTTCAGAATTCTAGCTGTACCTGTGAAACATAAGCCTAAGCAGATCACAAGCCTGGGTGCTAGTTAACTAGACTAGTGCAAAAGCTTCAGTACTCTTAAATTAGAAGACTTTCAGGGAAATGCGTTCCTTTGAGTTGACATTGACAATCAGACTAAGACACATTGCACTGATGGGGCAATTATCCCAAATTTGGTTTGGGACAGTACAAGTGATCTGTGGAGAGCAGTTGCCCTTGAGATGAAGGCAAAACAGACGGATGCGTAACAACTGCATATTTCTTGAGGGAAAAGTAGGCTCTGGCAGAGCTCCAGCAATGGTAGAGCAGGCGCTGTACTGCACTGAAAATGCAGCAACCACCTTGTATGAGAGGATGAAAAGGGACTGCTTCTCTGCATCTAACTCCTTGCAACCCACAGTCAAGTCTCTGATGCAGCTTTACTCCAAAGTTTTATTATTCTCACTAGGGAGAAGCATGTTTCTGTAAACGCATTAAAAGTGTAAATATATTAATGCAATACTTTCTTCCAATTAAATAATTTATATACTCCCTTTATGACTGAAGCATGAAGAATATGTGGCTTTCTACTAATATTTGAAATGGCAATGGTTCAAGTACTGCCACTTTAGGAAGTCGACAAGTTGTAGGTCAAACAGAAGTGTATGTTCAGCAGCAGTCACGCTGTTAACCAGCATCCCTGTATTACATTGTACTAATACATATACCTGTGGCGTTTGCTATGACACACCAGTGAAGAGTAACATCTATAACACATACTAAATTTTAGTGCTTTCCCTAAGTGTGAAATAGGAAAAGAGATATATTCCATAGTGTAATATTAAAAATGTATTTTTCCTCCAACTTTTGTGAGAATCTGCAGATCAGACATCTACAACAGCTCTCCCCAGGCAGGAAAAATCATTTCCTGTCTCTTTTCCCATGAATTTTGCTGCAATTTACAGGACTTTGTGGGAAATTTGCCACAATTTGTGGGACACTTCAGTTCTCTATGGGAGTTCACAGTTGTGTACTGCTGCAGCCTGAAGACCTCACCAAGATATAGATTTCATATGGTGTGATTTAAATGCAGAACATGTGGAGATAGAGAATGGCATTGTTTGTTCCAGATCACTGGCAATGACATATTACTCCACACTCACTGAAGTCTGAAATCAGCTGGACAATCAGGAACCCTGTTCATGAGTTATAGGTCAAGGATAATTAGGGAGAAGGAAAAGTGAACTTTCTCACAAAAAAATTATCGGTGAATCAGGGAAGAAAGCTTGAGGGAATTATAAAAAAAATGTCACAACAAATACTACATATATTATTGAGAAAAAGAGTGACCTCATTTTTTTCCTGCCTTCTACAAAAGTCAGCTATGCCCCATCTCCCAGGTAGCTGATGAGCAAATACTGCAGCTTGCAGGCTGCATCTCAGTTTCTCAAGTGAGTGGTACAGCACCATCTCATTCAAACCAACTTCGCTGAATAAAAAGAGGATAATAGGCTCCTTAAACTGCCATGTCTCCTGTACAAGGCTGGTTTAAGATTAAGTACCTGAACTGTACTTTGAGCTTTTTTGGGGGGGGTATGGCACCACTGCTAGTACTTTTATGCACTAATTAAATACCACCAAGTAATGAATGCATTTCATTACCTATTTTATTTTGACTTCATCTGATTTCTTAACAGTACAAGAGGAAGAAGTGGTCTGATCATTTCTGCTACAACTGACATTTTAAGGAAATCGGAAAAAAAAAAAAAACAAACACAAAAAAAAAAAAACACAACACAAGTGGAGATGTGGAAGAGAGAAAAGCTGATATGACAGCAGATAAATGCAGGAAAGCAATATTGCCAACATGCAGAGCATCAGGATACCAGACATTCATGTGCATGAATCAGCGCAAGTGCTTGTTGAATAGAAGGTAAGGGAAAGGAAAAGTGATGAAACATGAGAATGACTCTTCAGGAACAATTTTCATTTGTCTCTGAATTTCACTACTCCAACAGCTCTTTAGGTAATTATTTGTCCAGGTCAAATGTGTTAATTGTGTAAGGCAGGCTTTATAAACCTAGGTTTTTCAAAATCTTGAAATATATTTAGCTTCCCTGAATGATGCTGATGTTTCATTTTCAGAAAGTTATCATCCCATTGGTGATGAGAAGAGAAGAGAAGAGAAGAGAAGAGAAGAGAAGAGAAGAGAAGAGAAGAAGAGAAGAAAAGAAAAGGAAAGGAAAGGAAAGGAAAGAAAGGAAAGAAAAGAAAGGAAAGAAAAAAAAAGAAAAAAGGAAAGAAAAGAAAGAAAAGAAAAAGAAGAAAAAGGAGAAAAGAAAAGAAAAAAAGAAAAGAAAAGAAAAGAAAAGAAAAGAAAAGAAAAGAAAAGAAAAGAAAAGAAAAGAAAAGAAAAGAAAAGAAAAGAAAAGAAAAGAAAAGAAAGAAAAAAAGAAAAGAAAAGAAAAGAAAAGAAAAGAAAAAAGAAAAGAAAAGAAAAGAAAAGAAAAGAAAAGAAAAGAAAAGAAAAGAAAAGAAAAAAGAAAAGAAAAGATGAATATCTTAATTTTCCAGGCACAGCTACCATGTGATAAAAAAACGCAGCCCATCACCTCTGTCAGAGGGAGATGATGTGATGGGCACTAAGCAAAAGGCACTGCTAACCACTGTCAGTGGACCACACAGGAATTCAGTAATTTTACAGGTAGGTCAGAAAAGTAGTTCACAGACCATCATAGCATTTTTTTTACGTAAATTATTCAGCTCAATTTTCTCATTGTCCAGATTACTTTAAAAACATGCAAAGTTCTGGTTTGTTTTTTTTTATGAGCATCTTGTCAATGATGGCTCAATCAGTTTGAAGAAATATCACACTGTCTCAAAGAAGCCATGCAAGACCCACTCTTCAGATTTGAGGGATTTGACTGTTTTGTGGGTTTGGGGAGTTGGGCTTTTTTTGTGTTTATTTGGCTTTTGTTTTGTTTTTTTTAATATTACAACTGTTCTGCAGAGTACTTTTACATTGCATGCTTTTCTTCTCCAGCTACAGCAAAACCCACTGATCTGATACTTAACAAGACAGACAGTTAATAATTCATGTGCTCACGTTAAACCAGGTAATGCCATCAAATGGTGGAACCTGCTTCATAGTTAATTTTTAAATAGTGCTTCTGAATGCTGAGGGGACTGCAAGCACCTCAACAGTATGTAATATTAACACATAAAAAGCTACATTTATATAACTTTTATGCAACAAATCAGCAAAAGCACAAATATTCAAGAAGCAAATGCTCCGTCCATAGCTTACTCATAGACTTTTTGCAGTGACACACTCATACACAGGGGAGGCCAGACAGAAACGTGAAGCACACGAGGCACAGCAGAATACGGCAGGGTACGACTGACTTATCCTCTGCTTCCTCTCCTCTTACCTACTTGGGTCAGGCACTTGTAAGACAACAATTTATTTATTTTAACTTTTTTTTCACTAAATTAACCTACAGAACTAGGAAATACAATGGTAAGTGTCCTTTGGAATTGTTGCTTGCAGAAAAAAAAAAATTAGGGAAAAATGTAAAAGCCACCACAAACCAATTTGTAGCTTTTCAATTTGTAGCTTTTCAATTCTTAAGAGAGGCCAAGAAGAAAGGTAGGGAGAAAATTTTTAGCAGAGCCTGTTGTAATAGGATGAGCGATAATGGTTTTAAACTACAAGAGGGGAGATTCAGGCTGGACGTGAGGAAGTAATTCTTTACAAATGGTAGTAAAATACTGGCACAGGTTGCCCAGAGGGATGGTGGTGAAGGTCCCATCCCTGGAGACGTTCAAGGCCAGGCTGGATGTGGTTCTGGACAACCTGATCTAGTTGAAGATGTTCTTGCTCATTGCAGCGGTTTGGATCAGATGACCTTTGAAGCTCCTTTCCAACTGAAACTATTCTATGATACTACTCTCCATCTGTATAGGAAAATGCACATTCACTGTGCAAAAAGACTGAGACAAAATAGCTTCAGTGACTGAATTCCCTCACTTGCTCAATTCCCCTCACTCGGGAAACCCAAAACACTGCATGCAATTTGTGACTGAGATTAACACAAAACAGCTCAACTTGGAAAACAAAACTAGTTTGTCAGAGATCTTTGGAGTCCTCTTAACAGAAACTGGCAGTTTTTTGCCCAGTAGAAAAATTGCCATTTTTTACATAGTTACTTTTAATTTTTTAAATTAAAAAATATGCATGTTTTGAAGAAGAAAACCTACCTTAAGGTGCCTACAAAACTCCACATAAAAGGCACTAGCCAGCACCACTATAAGGAACTGTCATTCCAGAGACAGCAAATTTACATAGTGTACTAATGTATGGTAATACATGTAATATAACTCAGCAAAAGGCTGAACGAGATGAAGTGATTTCCTTAGCTTGGGACCGCCCAGATGAGGGTGTTATTATCACACAAATTAGGTGACTTGAATGTCTCCCTATAATGCATTAGGATAACAATAAAGACAGTTCACCCTAATGTGACCTGCTTCTTCCATAACATTTAACACAGTCAAATTAAAAGGGCAAATCTGTTACCACTGCAAATAAAATATAACATACCTCATATTATTTTAGGACTCTTTTTATATTTAAAAAAAAAAAAGAAAGAAAAAAGTAATGGCGAAGTAATGCACCCTGTCAACCAGAAAAGGAAAAAAGATCAAGTTCTTCAAATAGGCAAAAATTAATTAGAAACATCTAATTCCATCAACTTTAAGAAAGCCCCACCTAATTAAGGATTTGTAGTGTCAATATATCATAGTCCACTTTATGCTGCAAAAATTTTCTCACTTTTCTGTGTTTCTTAAGAACTGTAGCTTTTCATATACTTTTTATATGGAACAGGACTACAGAAGGAGTTGATTTTTCACTATTTTTTGACAAGGTCCATTAAAGATGATTTGTGCATTAAAAGCCCTTTTGTATCCTTTCTATTCATGATCCAGTTTAAAGTACACATTATTTACAATGTTATATACCTGAAGAGTTAATGTTCTGTTCTAGTAGCTGTCACTGCACTGAAGAGGTGGGGGTGTTAACCTGTCCCTCCAAAAAAAAAACAAAAAAGAAAACAAAGTACGCAGCCAATAATTTCAAAGTTAACAAAATAATCTTTGTAGTAATTCCTAGAGATCAACAAAAGGACACTGTGTAGAGTGAGGCTCTTAACTTGCATGAATTTCTATTGCTTCACACACAGGTTGAGTTACATTGCGTCAAGGAGTTGTAAACATGGCCCATGACAGAAACAATATAGGACAAAACTGAGTTTATCAGGTATGATGGGTTTAATTTAGTAGTATCTTCTGCCTCTGAGCTATTGCTTGCCAGAAGTGAGGAGAGGACACTATGCTGTTCTGTTGCACCATATTTCAGGTAGGAAATAATCTTTGCACTTTGCACCATTAAAGTCCTAACAACTTCTGCCAGAAGCAGACTTCATGGACCTGTTACATCAAACCCAGTAATCGGTGGAAAAGTACAATGACTGTTACATTTTCTTAATCAGTGAACATTGTAAATAATTTTTCTTAAAAATGTTGTTTTGAAATAATGAAATAGCAATATAGCAGAAATTACACACCCTTTTCTTAAACCATTTCCTTACCTACTAATGCAATATTAGACTACTGATATTAAAATTCTTTTTTATCATAAATTATACCTGAGAGATGCTGTAGAATACAGCAAGTGGACACATTGCATTACCATAATATGGCTTCCCCTGCTTCCCTTGGCACATGTACCACCACCACCACCCCCCCCCCCCCCACACCAACTTTCTTCCCCCTTAAAAGCAGATTAAGAGGCTCTAGTACCAGACCAGATGGACTCTGGTTCTACATGCCTGGGTTCAGCTTTTGCTCCCCAAGACTAAGCCAAAACTAGAATGGAAGAACACCCCACCCAAAACACTGGCTTAACTCCAAACCCTGTCATTAGTCAAACCCAAATCAGACATTTTGGAGACTTTAAGTATGCTGAACTTAAAAAAAATAAAGTAAATTATTTTGCTGACCATGTATAGGTTTGTGTTCCTGACTTCATGCATCTAGCAAGATATTTTCAAAGTACAAAAGGCAGTCAAGCACTCAGCACCACTGATCTGCAGCAGAAATAGGCCACCTAGCTAAACCTCCTGCATTTAAATATCTCTTTCCTGAACCCAAAAATGATGGATGACTACTCTTCTCCCTTTCTCATGCTAAGCTTCTTATCCCAAAAGAGAAAGAACCCTAAAACATTAAGCAAACTGTTAGACTTACTTTTTTAATAAGAAAAAGAAAATTTAAGACAAAGCCAAGTATTTCACCAAGGAAAATAGGATGGTGCTAAGCTTTAGGTCGGGATGTTAATGGTGTTAGATCAAGTCCTAGGGCTAAGGTTAATGATTGCATCTTCCATCATAATCCTAAATGTAAAATACTTGCTATTATTAGAATCTTTTATTCCTAATCCTGTTAAATTTCTACTCTAGTAGTAACTTGGAGAGTCAGAGAAGTAGAGCACAGGTCAAATGACTCCTCTGTGTTACAAATTTCTAATTCAAATGGAGGATGTTCTCTGCTGTAAGTTAGTTTTCATTTACTCTACTTTTTTTTTTTTTTCCCTTCTCCTTTAATCAAAACTAAAATATTTGTCAAGAATGGAAACTCAGTGGAAAAAACACTGGGATTTTACTTCTGTGACTGCAGCCTTTAATAAAAATCAGGGAATATTTGGGGGGGGAGGAAAAAGAGAACTAGGACCATTCAGCAAGCACTCACCACAATAAAGTCAAAGTGCTTATTGGCTGTGTCAGTCCCTGGCTCAGACCCAGCATGCTCTAGTTTCTAGAAATATCTGTTGCATCTTCAACAAACAAGGCTCCTGCATGGCAACCCACTGTGCAATACATCTCCTTAAGACCAGAGCCAAGAACTATGAAAAGATCTGGCCACCACTGAACCCCTTCAGACACCTATCCCCAGCAACCTTGCAGGGCTCGAGGCCAGCAGGGCTGTTTGCACCAGGACAAACACTGGATCAAGTCCATGCCTCCACATTCCAAAACTGCTATGGTCCTGCTGCAACACAGCCAGCTTATGCCAAGGGTGACTACAGGCAGCCAGCACCCAAGACCCTCAAACTGCCATCCTAACTAGCCACATCCATGTCATCCATGGCACCTAGCAAGTCCTTTGAAGTCTGAACTATATCTTATATATTCATGGCCCTTGCAACAAAAGCTTCTTCAGAAATGCTGCCAATAGCTATCCCAGGAAATAAGGTAGCTGGAATGAAGTGACTTGCACAAATGTGAACTTAGCTTGAAGTCCAGTTGCCTGTACTTGGGCTTTTTCCTTCTTAATTTTTTTAGGGGGTATTTTTACTTTGAAAGAATAAGCTTGTGTTGCCTCTAGGTAATAAATGTAGCCTCCACTCCTTGATCTCAATTTAATTTAGCAATAACTCTTAAGAAAAGGTTCCATACTTTTTTATTTCAGGTTTTGTTATGCAGGAATTTTTTATCAAGTGACCCAAAATATTTAAGAACAAATCACCCAAGACTTTTTCTGGGTTTTCACCAGATTGCTCTAGTTACACCAAAATTGTTCTGATGAAACCAGGACCAGAAGATGGGTATTTGCACCCCCAAAGCGGGTAATTACATGGCTAAATACCAATTTGCCCACACATGGACAGAACCCACATTCCTTATGGGCTGCAGGTACAAGTTTTGTGCCAATCTTCAGTATGAGGTTTGCATGGTGTTCACAGGAGATGTGTTGGAAAGGTGAAGGCATAAAGCATTGTACATGAATCTTTGATCCTTTAAAAAAAGTCACAGAAGCAAATGGCAACCAAACTGCAACCGTTTCTGCTATAATTACAAAGAGCAAAATATTCTATTAAAAGGGTGCCACTTGAAACATAATGTATTTTAAAATTATTAAAGATGTTTTACTTTAAGAAAACCAGTTTGGAAAAATATAAAACCACTTCTGTGATTTTAAAGGTAATATGCTATAGTCCAGAAACAAGATCAGTTCCAAATTAAAGCACCTATAAAACATCTGTAGTGCTCTGATAATTTTAAATCACTTTTCACTGCTGAAGTCCAGATTCCCTATCACTTTCAAGCTGAAACACTTATGATAAATTTGAAGAGCTCTAATAATTTTAAATCATTGTGTACTGCACATGCTCAGAAGCTTGATCACTTCCAAATTCAAGGACATATAAAAATTTGAAGAGCTTCAATTATTTTAAATCACCATGTGCAGTGTATAGAGTGATTTAAAATTGTTGTAGTGCTTCAAATTTTTTTTAAGCACTTCAGTTTGGAAGCGAGTCAAGAAGCATTCCAGCCTTGCAGCTCAAGACACACTGGACTGTTTTTAAAATGTAGCACACCTCAGAACTAGAAATTAAACAAAAAAATAAAAAACCTCTTTTTCTTTGAGGAGGGGAGAGGTGTTAAAGCAGGGCAATTAAAATAATTAACGTGTCATCAGAAAAAGAGCCAAGGCATTAGAAAGACATTTTAGAACATTGCTTGAAAGGTTGGATTAGGATTTTTCTCAAATTTCAGCAGGACTCTACAGAGTTAAACATGCAAAACTCCAGTTTCTCCATCCTAAAGTCTGATGGTAATGTCCTTTTAACCACTTGAGTTTTAATTCTTAGTCTGAGATCCTCTGGCCTTGACTGTTGCTCTGAGAATCACTAATCTCCAAATTTTAGGACTTTATTGGTTTCTAGTCATGTCCTGTTTAACATTCATCTCCAGACATGATGAACTGGTTTGTGCTTTATTATGACAGTCCTCAGGAGTACCAAAATTATCTACCTGAAGTAGGAACATCTAAACTGGCAGGAAACACCTGCTAGTATGTAGAAATATATACTTATTAATGTGGATCAGCACTTGGGACCCCAAGCCCATTAGGGGATCCCTGATGCCAATGGCATCCATCCTGAGTTCCTTCCCTTTTAACTGTCCCACTTCTTTCTGAATAAAACTGGACTTTATGGAGGGAAGGAGAGAGGTTATTTGTTTAACTTTCTGGTCCTCTTTGTTGCCTGTAGGTCTGTGTGTGGAACTGGACAGTCATAACCCAGGAATCAGGATGTTCTTCATAATTCTGCTTCAGTGAAAACATACTGTCCTGCAGTTAGCAGGAAAAAGGGGAAAAGAGCCTGAAGGCACTGGAATAATTAAACAAATGCAGTGACAGCTGTGGCAGGTCCTGGGCAGGACTGGCTCCACTGAGCTGAATTAATGGCATCAACAGCCCAGCATCTCCATTAACATTTGATCATTAATTATTACCCTCTGACAGTAAGATCTGAAACCTTCTTATGAGTGGTCTGTTATTAATCTATCTTACCTGCCCTGAAAATCAGGCAGCTCTCCCACCTAAACAGAGCAGCTCTGCTTTGTTTTTATATCCTTTAAAAAGAAAACAGCAATTGGTTTCAGGATTAGTTTAGTGAATAATACCCACAGAACTACTTTTAAATTAATTGGGTGCATTCTTAGAGCATCAGCAACATTCCTAGCATGTTCTTGTGTTGACTTAAACATAATGGTTACCTAGTATATGTTACTGGCTGCATGTACTTCACATCCTCAGGGAGAAGAAACGTGAGCACTGCTCTTGAGCGGCCTCATAACCAAATGAAGGACTCAAAATGAGGGGTGTGAATTGCTGTGCTTGTGTGATTTTTGGGGGAGGGAGGTTATGCTTTTTCCTTTTTGCCTGTTTGAGGTGAGATTTATTTTTTTTTTTGGCTGGGGGGGGGGGTGGTGGTTTTTTTAAGCTCTGAACAGCTGAGAACATCAGCTTCCCAAGCAGTACAGTGACTGATTTACCAAACCCAAATTCAAAAATCTGCTGTCAGCAGAAGACCTATTTCAGAAGTCAAGAAAAACTTTGTACCTTTAGATTAAAAAAAAAGACCACCAAAAAAAAATACCAACCAAAAAAAAACAAAACCAAAAAAAAGCCTTTTTTAAAAAAAGAAAACAATCATGAAGGCCTAATTATATTACTAAATTTGCATTTTGCAACCTTTGCACATCCTTTTGGATCATTTTCTTGTTAAGAAGAGCTATAATTTTGTTTGTTTGGAGTTTTTTTTGCCCTCTTTTTTCAACTTGCTGGTCCTATGAATACGACTCAGGAGAAGGGAAGGGGAGGGGGTGTGGAAAAATTAAAGTGAATCTAACTCACATTGTTGTAAAACAGACGTGAATGTTTCCCAGCCTGAGTGCAACAGGCTTCCTGCAGCACCACAGAGGGTCCATGGATCTTCCCTGCCACCAGTCCACCTGCCCCCGCTCCCTCCCTCGTTTTCTTGCTAAAGAACTTGCAAGTACTGAGCAGAAACCACATCAGATTAGTTGCCTCTTTGACCTTTCCTCAAAGCACAGGGCTGCAGAAGATGCCTGGGCCAGATCTGTCGCAGTACAGTGGCTTTTCTGATAAGAGAGTCAAATGGACATGGAGCAACAAGGACCCCATGAGTTATGGGGCAGGGGGAGGAGGAAGGAGAGAAAGAGGAAGAATGTACAGGTGGCTAGAAGCCACACAGCCTGCTGTCCTCCTCTGTCCAAGCTGCTGGCACAGATGTAAAAGAGAAAGGATTCAAACTGGAGGACAGGGAGGGATTGGGTCACTCTCCTCCCCAGGTACACCAGAACACAGGCCCCAGAGTATCACAGGGATCCACTGCACTCCCCTGCAAGGCCAGCTGTCCCGCAAGCACAGCACTCTGCATGGTCTCTTTGGAAGCAATTTCTTTTACAAAGATTCAGGACTAGGGGGGTGGAGAAAAAAAGAAGAGGAAACCCCAAAATCCTCAATATGTTATAAATAAAATTTAAAAATGTTTTCTACATATTAAGATACCATCTCCTCTTCAGAAGCATAGCTGCTCATACTGTTTCAGAGCTAACATAATAGGATATGTATTTTCAAAGGGGGCTGTGTTTCAGACCAGATGGTTTCTGTCTTCTCATAGAGACACAGAGACTACACAGTCATAGCAGTGTTCTGCACTAAGGCAATGGCACCCACATTTTGGGGACAAACAAAAGGATGATTCGTGAGAATCTCAGTATAACTTAGAAAGGGTTTTTTTTTTCAATCCTGTAGTGTCACAGTTTGCTGTGAAACTGGGTATCATGTATCATCACAAGCGATCACGCAAGCCTTATTCTGGTTCACAAATACACCTATTAAAAGAAGTGTGACAACAAGCCCAGATTAGCCAGATAACGGGCAACAACTCTCCCACAGCCCTGAATTTTCAGGAATTGCCAGCATTTCATAATTAAGCAGTATCTTCCAATCAAGTATTTCGAAAGGTTTGAAATATCCTTCAAAATAGGAACACAATTGCTCTTTTTATAGCTTGAGAAACACATGCCTGAAAATTAAGAGCTAGGGGGTGGTTTTACTCTATACATCTGACCCTAGATATTTGCAATCTAATTTTCAAAAATTAGTAACCCCTTAAATTCTTAGCTTCTGCTGGAAACACAGCAAGTGCAGCATTGCAAAGCCAGAAGCTGCTGTAAATATACCTCGCTCAGATGCTCAGAGCAACAAATATCTTTTTGAAAACACCTATCTCAAAGACCTACACTAATACAAACAGCCTTGTCATAAAAGCATCCATAAACATTCTCCACCTTAACCATGGAAATCTGTGAGACATAAGTGGATGTGTTAGTTCAAGAGCAAGAAAGAGTAACAACGAGGCAAAAGTCTCAGTTACGGCATGCATGAACAGTCAATGTTTTTGCACTGACCTCTCACTTCCAAAGGTGAGACTGGAAGGGATTTCTGTAACCCTACAGGGAGTTTTACCACTTTCCAACCTTACAGGTATTTGGGAGGTTATTAAAGAGAAAACCCACACAAGATGAGAAATTTCCTGGAAAAATGGGGATAACTTAAATGCCCAGCAAATTGCGTCCTGTGCTTTTCTCCTTTCTAGTAAAGCACATTTAATGCAGGGAGGACTATCTGACTAAAAAAAACACTATGCAAAGTTGTTATACGTATTTACCTAGAGCTCAAAACTTTTCAATAATTCAACTTTTTCTATTACCATTACCAGTCACAACTATTCTTTTCCTTAATGTCCTCATATACTAAAAATTATGGATTAAGCATTTTCTAATTTGATTTAGTGAAGAGACATGCTCTTTGCAAAACAGGTCAATTACCCACCCCTTCCAAAGCTCTCTAACATCATGAAAATATCACAGAGCATCTTAGAATGAAATACATGAACAAATGCAAACAAATACTGGATTCAGAAACATGCTTCACTAGTTTGAAATAACCTGATTAGCTGGAGACCCAGTATTCATTGTCCACAGACACTGCAAAGATTAATTTTTATACCAACTTCCAAAATGAATTTGTATCATAGCATTATCTGTCTTAACGCGGCTATAGTGTGTAAGTGTGACACCTTGATTAAAACAGTGTACATCAAGTTGTAACAAAGAAAAAAAAAGCTCACCACTCTTCCCCCATACCCTCTGAATAAACAAAGCAAGCTGAACTAAAACAGAAACAACCCCTACACCAGCTAGGATTTTGGCAGCAAAATAAGTGTTGAAACACTGGTCTTGAGGACGTTGCTATTATCAGATCAACTTTTTAAAAAGAGTTTCTCCTAGCAATAATTTTGTGCAATTGTACGTGAGTCAGACAAGGGTTCAGATGACGTGCAAAAATCCACACACATGGCCAAATTTTCACAAATATTCTGTAGATTATCCATCACCCCAGTAAATCCTTCCTTTTCAGCTGTTCTTGATCCATAATGTTGAAGTATAATTAATGCCACATATGAACTTGATATATTCAATTGTTATGAATACCAGAGATTTACCAAAGCGATCAAAATATTATTAGCATTGGGTTTTTTACTGGCTTTACAAAGAATTGTTTTGGATTGGTCTTAAAACAAAAGGATCAGGTTAACCTCTAATTGCAAAGTTATAGATCTGAAATCCGTGCAGAGAAAAATCTCTCTGATGAATACCTTGAATCCATTTCAAATATTTGTTGCATTCAGAGCGAACTGAGTATTTCCTTAAAGTAAGCAAGCTGAATAATTCTCAGGTCCCTAAGCAAGCCAATAACTTCCCGTTTCTTTCTCCAGAACTCAACACTGTCCAAATACTTTTAACAGTAAAAAGATGCAATACACAATTTTTAAATCTGAACTGTAAGCAAAGAAAGGAGAAAAAGAGACAGCTTCTACTTCAGAGAAGTTATCCAGTATGGAGAACCTTCAAACACACTCCTATTTCTAAAAAGCATCTGACTGCATTAAAAAAAAATATTTTCAATCATGTTAGGGATTTGGCAAAAAAACAGACAGATGGGAAGTAGGTCTCCAGTTTCCTCGTGCTACTGGATAAATATAGAGAAGTTTCTTCATAGTCCATACATAACAGACAACGTCCCTCTCTGTCTGGTCACCTGTGAAAGCAAGTAGACAGAACCTGAGGGTCAGGTCCTGCTCCAAGTTTCCTCAGAATAATGAGGATGAAATTCTGGCCTCAGCATAATTTGGATCAGTTTTAAGAGGATGTCAGATCCTAGCCTTTTTTTGGGTTTTTTTTTTTTTGTTTGTTTTTTTTAATCCTGCTACTTAAACTAAGCTTTTTGGAGCTATAGCTGTATAGCTGTGTTACAAAATCATCATGATGTTCATTAACAAGCACATGTGCTGCTTAAGAGGCCCAGCTAACCATTTTTTAAGATAGCCCACATCTCATGCTGTGGGAATGCACCAGCCAGCCAGCAACAAGCCAAGTCTTAGTCATAAAAGAAAAACTTGGTGCTTAATGATAAATCATCAATAACATGTTTTTCATAGAACATGTATTGTACCAACTAATAGCCCTCTAGTCACTTTGATGCCAACCAAATGAAACACAGATTAAACAAAGTATATTTCCTGTACCTTTGAAAGTAAACAATTACAATGAATTCAAATCACTGCACTATGTACACTGGATGGTGTCATGTGGAAGAGAGCAGGGCACAGGCCCATAGGGTAAAACAGAACTGGATTTGCCCTAACCGGTTGCATGGTGCTCTGTTAGCTTATGCATATTTCTTCTCTCTGTATTACACAGTACCTGTAAGAGTAGGAAGTACCCTAGGAAGAGATCTGTGACCTGGAGGACAGAAAGCAGGACAAACCACATTGCCTTCATTTTTGTCTGGCCCCTTCTAAACCTAACCATTCTATGATTCTATCATGTGTTATCCACTTCACTTTAAACACCAAATTACTCACAATTGTGAATCAGGAGAGTAAAAATGGTACCAGAAGCTGTTACCACCTGACCAACTTCATTGCTTCTGCAAAACCAAGATAGTGTTGTTGTTCTTTGGCATTAGCTGGCAGCTGCACTTCTAAGTTCAGCAGAAAATTCATGGACCAAGTATTTCTCAATCTTTAGACTTCTACACATTGCCCAGATTTATTCACTGATCTGGTTTGTTTTCGAACTGCTGACCTGTAGTCAAGGGTCCACAGTCCATTATCAGTCGAGTCTCCTGAATCAATAAGATGGCTGTATAATACCAGAAACCGCATTACTAGGGCCAGCATCTCCAAAACCATTAGACGTTTTCAGATCTTAACCACCTACGCTCAGTAAAACCCCTGTGTTAAGCTTCTAAGTGTTGTAATATTATCCACCTTTTCTTGACACAGAGGCTTTCAGAAATGGGATAAATTTACCTCAGCACTATTAGTGCAAGTGCAATAACAGCAAAAAGAACCTCTGTCCTCCTTCAATTTAACAATTAGATTAGTAAAACTACAGAGGCTCTCAATACCTGATTTATAACCATCTAATTTTCTATGGCTTTTCTGATGCTGAAAGTTTGCTAACAGTGGATAGGAACTCCAGAAAACACAATTCAAAGATTTCTGATAACTGTATTTCTCTCAGATTATATATAAACCGATATAAATGTATCCTGAATCTCAAGCTGTCCAAAGTGACTAGTTATCAAATCAATGGGCAGCAATTTTCACAATTCAGCTTGCAAATCCTGTGTCACTGTGCATAAATTCCTGACTTTCTACTTGTTCATCACAGGTTTCCTTCATTTGTTATTGAATAAACTGTTTGTAGGAGCTCTAATTGTGAACATTTGTTAAAGATACCAAACCTAGAAATGTGCTAGAATGTTTCCCACCTAAAGCTTTAATGAGTTTACAATACCTTCGGCCCATATGCTTCAAAAACGTTATCCTCAATTATGTAACAGGGGGTACGCTGCTGATATCTGTTAACAGCTACAACAGCTGTGGTTTTCTGCTTTTTTGTGCTGCTCAGGAGAAGCAGCAAGCTCAGCTTCCTTTTTTTCACTTTGGTTGCAAAACCTCTGAGCCGAACAGGTGTGTGCAATCACGAACCACAGCCATGAGTCCAAACTGCTGCTTTTCTAAAAATTCCGCTCGTCTGTGACACACTCTGGTCAAGGTTGCACAACCTTGTTTTCCACAGGCTGTTTGTGATGATTCATTGCCCTCACGGAGGTGAATTTCAATTATCGTTAATATGCTTTTTTTGCCAGTACTGTACTAAAGAACTTCCTCATTTTCATTTCTTCTCTTCCTTCACCCCGCCCCCATCCCCATCCCCGTCCCTGTCCCGTCCCCCCCCCCCCCACTCTCCTAAATCAAGCAAGTTTCCTTGTGAATCAAGAAACTGACATGAACATTATAGGGCAGACTTTTCTCTTTTTTTATTACCAGAGTAGACTATGATAACAGAAAGCCGCCTATAACTTCATCCTTGTTGGTCTCTTTCAAAGCACTCTTCATTCCTTCATCTCTCACTAACAATTAGCAACACCTAAACACTTACGAATGTTGTTGTGGGACTGCTTTTGAGAGAGACACTTGTGCTATGCTACAGAGCTAATTTCACATATAGGTAGGCTTATACTTCTATTGGAATCAAATGAATCTGCCATGAACTTGACTGCCCCGCAGTTCCTGCAATGAAGCAGTTTGAATAAAATAAAATAATAATAAAAAAAAAACTCCGTTCCTTGCTTTTCACATCATCTGGGGTCTTCTCACTTCACCTTAAAGGAAGAGTTGTGAAAAAAGTACCAACAAAAGCTGAAAGAGCCAAATTTGTTACTACTTCTCAATATAACCTATTTCCTTTTCCTATAATTCCATCTCCACCTAAGTGTCAGCATCCTACTATAAATAAGAGGAAATGTCTGGAAAAATCTGGGTCTCCAGTTCAGATATTAAGAACAGTAATTGTGAAAGCTGACATCAGACAGGTCTCACTTTTATCTTTTCACAAATCCTCTCTGTAAATACATCAGACAGGTAATATCAAAGGTAATAGCAGCTGCTTCTGAGCAATCATGTGGGAAGATCAGAATTGGTGCCTAGAGTGCAGCTGTCTGCTCAACATGCATGGTTGACCGTATGTTGGTTCCTACAGATATTTAAATAAAGCATCACTTGGAGCAGAAACTAAGTTTTCCTTCATGGAAGCTGTGCTTTCATAAGATTTTCCAGATGTATGTGTTTATGGGCACTCCTACATCCATGGAGTAGGCAAACTAGCCAGAGGGAAGAGCTTCTGAAGGAAGGGTTTGAACCTGCATGCCCCCATCTACTTTCCTTCACTCCATTAGTTGTTTCCGAGAAGTCTGCCTATTATGTCAGCCAGGCAGGACAATGAGGGAAGGAGGCAGGGGAAGCCCTGCTCTATGTTGCCTGCTGGACTTGAGCAATTCTGGAGTTCTCAGAAGCACTTGAAGTTTATCAGCTTACACGCTGTATCTAAGGAACTTAGGTCTATTCAAAAGTTAAGTGGCCACAGAACTTAGGGGTCTGAGTTTTAGATTTCTAGGACTAAAGCCCAGATTGACACTTGTCCTCAAGTCTTTTTCTAGGGTCAGTGTACAAAACCTCAAAAATCCCAACTGCCCTGGACCTATATTTTTAGACAACCAATTATCTTCAAAGACCTAAGATTCTTCCATGTTAAAAGTCCACATGAAGCAGCTGCTGAAGAAATCTGCACATCCCATCTGCAAGACATACCTTAGTAGTGAACATATTTCCTACAACTTTCCCAAAACAGCATGGAGACCTCCACATACTTTGTCTTACAAACCCCTATGGATATTTCACAAGTCACCCAGGCTGCCCCTTTGCAAAACTAAAGTCATTACAAAGAAGACAGATCAAAAGACAAGACCATAAGGTTTTTTTCAAGGGAAGTTGGATGGCAAAGTTCAGAACATGTAGAAAGAGGGAACAGAAACTTTTTTTCTGAACATTTCATTTGAAGCCTCATGACTTCTGATTTTGCAAGTACCTAAGGAAAGATACGTGCACACTGCATGAGCACAGGCAGAGAACCTGTGATTCACTGGCCTGTGATTTGTACATTGAACTCTGGAATCACAGGGTCTATAATTGCAGAGTCATTCTACCAACTTGCACTCAAACAGCCAAGGAGAATGTCTATACAGAAAACAGCTAGAGAAACAACCACCAAGGTGTGTCAGCCTCATCTGTTTAACAAAGAGGGATATAAACCTCCTGATTCATCATGTAGATTCAGGAATTCAATCAACACTGACCATTATAGCATGTCATATGCTACTTAACAACAGACAGAAAAATAAATCTGCTTACTAAAGATGATGACCCAAGCATTGCTTGCTGCAGCATCTTCTGCTGACCAGATACCTATTCCACATTTAATACCTCCACAGTTAATACATTTCATACACTGCTCTAATAGTAAATGGATATTTTTACAGATGGTAGCCTACCCTTGCAGAGGCCATCATTAACAACTACATATAAAATGATGATCATCACCACCACCTGAACTTCAGAAGTATTACAAGCACCCCTACCTAGATGCATCTTACATACATGGAATGCATACAATAGGATCATTACCAGTGTATCTTTACCAACACGATTTATCATAAGACCATAAGAGTATGTATCAGTCAGAACCTGCAGTGTTATTCATCCACCATTTTTTTTCCTAACACAATAGCTGTACATTTAAAATAAGTGCATTAGACAAAGCATAATTCATAGCACTCTCATGGCCCAGGAATGGTTTCCAGTCTAGAAAACAGACAAAGCCTTCCTAGGCAGTAAAATATGTCAGAGAAAGATGACATGCATGACACAGACAGATTATCTTAAATATCAGGTGTAAAATTACATCTTACTCTGCACTCCAGCCGTAAAGTCTGTTCACCTTATTTAAGTATCTTAAATCCCACTATAAAGCAGGTAATATTATATGATATTTACTTGTGAATTTACAAAAAAAATAAAAAAAAGAAAAAATAAAAATAAAGATTTCCTGGAGTAGCATTAATTACAACTGTTATCTCATTCACATCCTCCATCTTCTAGCCACCCAACACCCCTCCCCAAAAAAGGCAAAGGTTTCCTACCACAGGAAGTGAAAAAAAACCACCCAAACACAACACACCAAACAATCACCACATGGAACACAAAGCAGAAAAAAAAAAGGTCTGTCTTCTCCATAGGGTCAGAAAACAAGGGCTTAATTCAGTAGAGAAGACAGCTTCCTTCACTTTACATCACCTTAAGGCTACTATTCAGGATGTATCTTTACACATTCTGACCAGGGCAAGCCTTATTGCTGCTTCTCCTCAGAAGGATACAAACACTATTGATTTTTAGTTATCTTTCTTAGTCTATGTCAGTACCATCACATACCTTGCTATATAATGATTGCCCCAAAGTGTTGAAATTTTAAACTGCTGTGGAAAATTTAAGGGGACAGTATGGAAGTTTGGCAGTCAAATATATCACGACTATTTGCCATAGTGAGCTGCCAAGCCAGCTTTTTGGCAACAGACAGGAGAAGGGACCCTTGGCCAATTTATGGGTGTCCAGAACATGGCAGATGCACCAGGTTAGTGACTAAGTCATATTCAGGTAGATTGGGCAATTTCTTTATCCCATTTTTTAATCTATGTTGTTGTATAACATAGTAAAAACCAGATTTCTAGAAGGGAAAGGGAAAAAATTACTTCAATTCTTTTTTGAGAATTAGACTAGAAGAGCTTTTCCCTTCTCTTCAGCAATTCTACTGGAATAGCCAGCATCAGTAAGGTATATTTGCACATGATTTTTTTCCTAAAGAAATAGAGTACTTTGAGTTAATTTGGTCACATCTGTAGTGATGCGTAAGTGTTTGTACTGCTGGTTGAATTCTTTGATTACTTCTCATTAGGGATCAGGGAGAAGTGATTTGGAATTTAAAACACTTCAAGTTCAGGCCAAAATCAGATTTATGTCAGTCCAATGTAAGGTCTGTAATTTAATTTAAGGCCATGGCTACAACTCACAAAAAGTAGAGGTGCGATCAGATTGCATATTGGTCCCTAAATTGTGGAAATGAAGTTCACAGTTTAAATTCAGCTCAGCTCAAGGAAAGAGAGGATGTTACTGCGTTTACTGGCTTCATCTTTTGGTGAAGAAATTGAGGCTACAGATTCTGCTAGCTATGTATGTTTCTGTAATATTTTTATATACATTTTACTACATTCCATCTGGTTCTTAACTGGATGTGCCATAATAAGGGTCATTATCTCCTGTCTGAACCCTGATGTATCAAACAACTTTAGTTACAACATTGAATATTAGCTCAATGATAAACCCTTCCTTCTGTAACAGATACAGGTTCAGATGAGAACCTCATTTGACTTTTAAGCTTTCACCAAGACTTTAGAACTCTATCCTGTCAGACAAATATCTGGATGTTTTGCTAATACAGCACTCCTAGCAAATAGCGCATTTAAAAGGGGAGAGTGGGGGTGGGAAGCTGACATAAAAAAAATATCATTTTAATGCTTAGCTTACAAACTATACTAGCAATGGGACAGCATAAGTTCCTAGTGCCATAGACACTCTTTTCTGCTTGCTTAGCAATAATCAGCAATGGCATACTCAGCTAAGAACTGTTTTGAAATTCAACTCCTCCTCCCATGGAAAAAGCAATTTTTCTCTAAAGGGCACTGAAAATGTCCCATTTTATGTCATGAGTGCATATGTATACATGTATGTATATTTAAAAGAAGCCATCAATTTTAATTTTGTAATGTGTCAGAAGTTTTAAAAAATTCTTCTAAAGATTTAAATATCGGGGGGGGGGGGGGGGGGGGGGGGGGGGGGGGGTATTACCAGAAATATCACTAAGTATATAAAATAAAATTTGAGAGGTGAAAACAAATTTCAACATTTTCACATAAAAATTTGAAGTCCTCCCTAGCAAGATGGTTATGCAGGCACTAAATACCAAGTTAGCAGATCACCCTGAAGTCCAAGCCAGATGCTAGACAGCCAGCAGCTCCTGAGAAGCCCCCACGAAGTGCAAGGTGACAGCACTTCTTTCCCCAAGCTATTCCATATTTTGCTGTTAAACCCTGTGTTCAAGTCTTGGTTCAAGGCAAATTTCAATTAAACACAAACCCCATCTCTGGCAAAAACATAACTGTTGCTTAGACTTTAGTGTCACCCAAAACCAATGAAGCAAGCTCTCTTTTCACAGTTTCATGGAGGTATCCTCTACAATGGGTCCATTGCAGCCTCCACCAGATGTGGAGATGTTGCTGGACTTCTCTGCTCAGTAGTTGAAACCTCTCTTGTTCTTGTTTTGTGACACCTCACCTGCTACAACATTCACTGTCCCTCTGCTTGTAGCAAAATAAAGTAAATCCACCAGCATTATAAAATTCACATTATCCTACTTTCAGTTAACAAGTTATATTTAGCTTAGGCTCAACACTCCTGTTTTTGATATACCCTCTTCACATTCAAAGGTAATGGGTTCTTCTATTAAAGTTTTATCAGACATCTATAAATGCAGCAGTTGCTTTAGACTGCATCACACAAAGGGAAGAAAGAGGGAGAGACTGATAAATCTTGAAGAGTTTATTATTAATACAGGGAGAATTTCCTTTGTTTGTTGTGACGTGTTTTATTGGTGTATTCACCATGGCTCAATTTAGATTAAAAAGTAGGAAGATTATTGTTTCCCAAAGGACAGGTATCATAAATAAACACAAGGAGAGAAATTCTTGTATTTATATCCTAGAGAGATATGCCAAACTATCCACAAATAGGCAGGCTAAAAGGAAAATTAGAGTACCTATAGGTTCATGGGTAGCCTGCCTATGTTTTACTGCCCTTGACAAACACAACTGCTAGGTTTTCTTTAGTTTTGATCCACTGCAGTGCTGGCACTACACTGTGTCAGGTTATGCTGGGTCACATCTCATCTGTGATGTGACACAACATGACATAACTCAATGTGATGCAATGCACAGAATAGGCAGGTGCCCACAGGAAGCATATACTCCATGACTATGAGCAAGTTGTTCGGCACAGCAGGTACAGCGCTCTGAGCCACTCTTCATATCCATTGATGTAGATAATTAGTATACAAAACAATGCTCTGCAATATGCTCATTCCAACCCAGTTGTTCTCTATAAACTATACCCCTACAAATATTTTATGGGGATTGTTGGCTAAGATTATTCCATGTTTGGATGTTATGGTTCTATAGAGTGAAATCACCTACCTCAATAAACCATGTTACACCTTCATTTGGGATGCAGTATTCAAATATTGGCATATAAATGGGTTGAAAGGGCATCACCTATGTAGATTTTACATTTTACTTTGACAAATCAGCCTTTCTGCAATGTTTTCACAGCCTGAACCTAACATTTATACCAAGAACAGTACACACCTCACCCCTGAGAAGGCCACCCAGCCCACCAAGTGAAGTGTTAATGGTTACCTTTTTATGGTGAGAACCAGCTACACTACAATTCATTACAGAAAAGCCTACCGTGAAACAGAAATCTTTGCCTGCTTCTCCAAACTGACACATTGTGACTTATCATAGGAATAATTTTACCATTTCCGGTTGTTAATTGACAAAAGCTTCTACAGCACCTTTCACAATAAGTTCTCATTTGTTTTTGTTATTAATTACTATAAAGATCCTCATGGATTAACATGGTATTTTGATGAAGGTCTGCTAATCTTCTTTTTCCTAATCTATGTATTGGAAAGCATTCTATAAAACCCAGGCAATCTCAAGTCAAAAAATACCAGAAAACCCTGCCCATTTCTCAGTTTAAACGCAGTTATTATCAAGTTTATTTTTAGTAAATTATTTTTATTGGAAGTGCTAACAAAAAGAATGGTGTGGAACACTATTCTACATTATATATTATTAACTGCCATATGAATATTCATTTTAAAGATATACAAATCTTTCCAGTCACACAACCATAAGACACTACAAGGTTATTTGTTTATGCAGTTCTCAAAGTAAAATATACAGAAGATATTGAGAGTTCCTATGATCCCCCTAAAAAAAAAACTTTTAACACCTATGTGAACAGAGGACTAAGGGTAATGCACTGGTCTGTAAAGACACCATCTCTCGCCTCCACCCATGCTATGCAGATTCCCTTCTGCCTTTGAAGATATTTAATCAGAGGAAAATGCTCCTGAGCTCCAGCAGCAAGCAAGGTTTAACACCATTGTGAATCTGAGCAGCTCACATATGCAACAGCACACTGTCAGCAAGCTACAGGTGTGCGTAAGACAAGGCAGGAAAATTATATGTGTGACTGCAAGGGGAAAGGGCGATAACAGCCTGAGTCAGAAAGCATTCAGCCCAAGGTGCCCTTGTTTTATATTTAGGTATTCCTTGCCTATAGTTTTAAAAGCATGTGTGCAAAATGAGCAGCTTTATTTTGCCCTTACAGGAGAGATGTTCCCAGCCAGCCAAAGGGGGATGATGTACTGTAGACTGACAAGGGCTGCTAGGCTCGATCACCACAAGTGTTTCAAACTGTGGGAGAGCTAAACAGAGTGAGAAAGTTTTATTTTTAAAAAGCCTGGCAAGCCATGCTCCCCATATAGCTCACTTCCTCCCAGAAACTTTTCCTAAAATATTTTTGTTTGATATTTTGATCCAAGTCCTTATCAGATCCAAATTCGAGGCTCCTGACATCTGCTCCCATCCCTTCTGCTTCCCTGGGCAGGGAAGAAGTTAAAGCTTTCTAAAGAGGTAACTGCTGCCTCTGCAACCTGCTGGCAAACATGCTTGGGGTAGTGACAGTGGTCTGCTCTTTACTGTCAGCGTTATCAGCTACTACCCACCACTTCCCTGAGATACAGCCCTGCCTTATGCTCGGAAAGAGTAACCCTTAGCAGTACATTTTAACAAGGACAATCCTGTTTAAAGGCAGCTTTTTGTACATAATACTTGTGCTGCAGAAGAACACAAAAATAAGTATCAGCATTATTGGCACTGGCAGCAATGCATATAATCATTTGCCCAAAACCTTCTCTTATTAATAGACACTGATTTCAGTCACTTTTTGTATAGCTAAATTTAACTGTTTGAGCTGGCATTTCTATGCTAGGTATATGTTTTAGAGACAGATGCTTTGGAAACACTTCAGCTCAAAAAAGTTGAGGCATTTCTGTGAGAGGAAATGCATTGCCTTGCCCAGGATAACAGCTACACTTACTCTTGCCAACGATCCTGCCACTATTCAGAGTGGAAACTTGAGACTGAGTGGAAACAGGGGTAGTTCTTGTTCAATATCACCCATTTTACTTTGGCCAGGTAGAGATGTATATCAGAAAAAGTTTAATTTCCTCCTCTTTTTTAATCTTCTAAAGCAATTTGTGTTGAGCTTAGGGCTGCAGGACTAAAAGAAGTGGTAACCAGGAGATGCTGCCCCTGTCTCTAAGGCAGGGCTGGGCACTCAATGCAAACCCGAATTCAAGCTGTCAATGCTCTCCAGCCAATTAAATAAAAGAGGGGCTGGGGGAAAATCTGGGTAGACAGAAACTAAGAGAGGGCTAAAACAGGAAAGAGGTGAGAAAAGAAAACCCAATCAAAAAGAGGTGAAATGCTTAGTACCAGCAAGTATGGAAAAGCTTCTGGGTAAGCTTCTCCAGACCTCAGAGCCAGGGGCCTCCCCAGAATATACCAAACAGCTCTAGGTAAAAACCGTCCCACAAGGGAAATGTGCTTGGGTTTTAAACTCACAAAGAACACAGTTTTTCCACAGAAAAGTCCACATGAAAGAGTTTAGAGCATTGATGCTTGTCTTCTCAAACCATGGGCTTTCTGTTTCTCCCTCCTTTTCACAGAAACATCTGTCTTGCTGAAACCCCTGCCTCCCTCACATCATCCTTCCAAACATTTACCCTATCGAGTACCGCAAAGTATGTGATCAAACCATATCATAACGTATACACATGAAAAGGCCACTACATATGTATACAATTAAGGTCACGGGCATTTTCTGATTTTTGAATCCAAGGCACTGAAAGCTTTTTATGCTCAAAGCAATATGCAAACATACAATACACATATGCAAAAGTCTCCCCCCAGGATGGGGTGTATCTGGGAGCAGCATCCTACACAGAGGCAAAGTCTCAATGGAGTCTGTGGGAGCTGCAGGGTGCTCAGCACTTTTGAAAAACAGAAGACTTACATTTAGACTCCTAAATGAACTTCACAGCCTAAATTTAGCCTCCTATTTCTGACACCAAATTTAAAAAATAAAAAAAAAAATCCATATGAGACTCCAAATTTAGAGCTGGGTACCTCAACATAGTTATTTCAAAGTGAAATGTAAACCTTGCACTTCGGCCCACATTCCTATGAAGTTGATTTCCAAAAGGGGAACTGATCAAGCATGGAAGATTTTAAAAGGAAAATAATAATCCAGACTTGCTCATATGAATTCCTTGCATCCTGCTTTACTGCTAGCTGTCAGCCAGTTGATTTGGACCTCACTTGCAGCCCTCTTACACTGTTGCAACTCCATCAGCTCAGAGGCAGCTGTAACAAACACAAGATTTTGCAAAATTTCCAACTCAACATCAGATGCTAAATCATATTTCCAAAGGGAAAAGTAGCATTTAAAAGTTTCAGTTCCAGCAGTCACTGGGGCTAATGTTCCTAAACCCATGCTAAAGTTTTACACACCTTTCAATTTTGACTCATATAAAATATCACTCTGCAGATATTTTCCATTTGCAGAAGTCACCTGCTCCTGACAGCTTCTCAGGGAATTTTTCTTCACGTGTAATACAATCTAAACATGTGTGTTGCATTAAGCCGGGTTATATCAGGTCGTGCCACCTGACACAGTATATCCCAACATAATCTAACGTGATGCAAATCACTCATTACAACAAACCTAACACACCAAAATCCCAGCTTTCCTCCCACCTCACAGACAGCTGCAGTAGATAAAGTGTGTATATTGTCATACATGGCCAGGTGAGCACCTGTGTTTTGCTGCTATTTCAAGGTATTTCAATACACCTCTATTTCAGTGGTGGCTACAGCTACAGTCTTAGTTTGCTGATACTAGTGGTGGAAAAAAAGGGAAGTTTTATGACTTAGAGAATATTTCCTAATTTTAGCTAACATAAGCTATAGCAAAAGGAAAGTGTCATAAATATTATAGCATGCTCATAAAATTCAATATAGGTCCAAAGCTCAGCGAAAACTAGCTTGGTGAGGCAGAGGAACAGGTGGGAGACCAGGCAAAAGGATCGGTTGTCCCAGGAGGTGAACTCAAGCCATGGTGCAAATCCATTCTCATAGAGGCCAGATTTCAGGTTCTCACACCTCAGCTAAAGAAATAGAAATTGGTAATTCTGCATCACTTCATTAACTCTACCTAGCTGAGGATGATCAGCCTCTTTTACCAGCTCTTCTGCTGCTCCCTGCATGAAACAGGGCAGGCAGAAGGACAGATAACCTAAGTGTAGGTTATCTCCTGGAATAGCCATGCTTCCATCATTTGGAAGCAGCACAAAGACCTGTGTATGCCATCCATTCTGCACAGCATTTCATCTACATGCAGTCCTTAGAGCTGGCAAAATTATTCTTGGGGTTTTAGAGCAGGCATTGAAAATCACCAGCTCTTCCATAAATATTAAACTATCACACTCATTATGACAAAGGCATCTGCTGAAGGCGACTATTTGTCTGAACATCCCACACAGCGTAGGTAGTGCATGGGTTATGTTAAGAGCCTGTTGTAGGATGCAGTCTTGTATCATTTTATAAAATATGAATTTTACATCCAAGGGGTAAGCTTAATATCATAAATTATAGTAAACTATTGCTGATTATGAAACAGCATAGTAGACTATTGCTGATATTTTTTCAGTTTTGTAATTTTAAAGTTGTCTACCTATCTAGTAGAACTGCAATGAGTTGAATCTAATTGCTGACAGATTTGTAGTTACATTAATAGGAGTATCTTGTGAAGTAGCTACAAAAGGACACTCTCAACACCAGGAAAGTAACATCCCTTTACACAGAGACAAATAATTACGCACGATGTAAAAATATGGACTCCCACAGACTTAATTTTTACAACCCTGCTTACAATTTAGATTATTTCAGCTGAATTGGCTTTAAACTCAAATTCATGATACTGTAGATACTGTAAATATGGCTTGAACATTAATTCAGTAATGAGATCAACAATTGCACTTAAAGATTACTTAGTACTTCAGCACTGTGAGAAAATTCCTTTTGATCACCTATATTGTGCTATTCATTATTTTCTTTGATGATTAATAAGACTGAAATTCTCGTTAAAAAGAATAAGATGGAGTACAATATTTAAACCTTATTACAAAATACATTAACAAATCAGAGCACCTACATTAAAAAGAAAACAGTATCAATATTTGATGTTTGTCTTTACCATCTAGTCTCATTTTTAACATCTATAAAACTTTTGACCCCACAACCCTTGCAGTATCCAGAAATTCAATCTTTTGCTCACCAGACCCACATGCAGGCCATTTTGTTGCACATCTTTATTTCCTTCTTTGTGTGGCCAATAGAAAACAAATTAGCATTTGCAAACCACAGTGTAACTTCAAGAGGTGAGCTCTGGGAGACATTTTAGTAAGCAAGGAGAAAGCTCTTATTTGACTTCGAGATTTCAACTCTATTCTAAGTTGGGGGGAAAATGGCATGAAGACATTGTGCTAGGCAACAGCTCATGTAAACATTTCCTATGACAGTCTTTCATCATATATAGGAACATTTAAACTGCCAGATCTTGTCTTCTTTACAAATGTCAGCTCGGTAAGTTTGATGCACATGTGCTCCTTTTGTAAGTGTCTGCTCAGGCAGACAGTTTACTAATTTGTGGCTCAGTAAGCCTTTCACTGCACCGAGCACCTTGAGGTTAGCACATCTCTAATCATTATTTGATAACAGAAATCTGTAAGCATCACATCCCTGGTAACAAGAACATTGTATCTTAGCAACCAGCCTTGATATTCAAACAATTTCATTAAAGCGTAGCACCTCTTAGCAGGTGGGTGAGCTCGGGTGTTGATAAACATTTATAACATGATCAACCATTGTGTTTGCCAACACTGTAATCATCATGACAAATTTATGAATTTGTTTATAGGCTCTTACATACCAACCTAAGTAGGTAAACTACCTTATAGCACACTTCTATATCTATAGAGGCACATTCAGAGATTTGATGCTTCTTTAGATTGAACATATTGGGTAAAAGGTTAGCAGATGAACATCACATGTCACTGTAAAAATCACCATTTAAATTAAACCACAAAGGGTGGGTTAGAGCAAGGGCAAGGATTATATTTCACCCCCAGGAGAACAAGGAAATTTAAAGTTGAAACTGTCTGTAATTTATCCCCAGAACCCCAGCAGGGCATATATGTGGACACAGTGCCCCAGCCCCATACATAAGAACCTCACCATCATGGGGCAAGCAGCAGGAATCAGAGGGTCACTGCCACCCCACAACACTGAGACATGGCTTCCTGGTCCTATCTAGAATTTGGCAATGCTGCCAAAGGGGGATACACAGGATAACCCATCTGCCTCCCAAGGGAGGCAAGCAGGGCTGAAATTATTTCAGTTCATCAAATACCCCACATTATACCCATACTAAAGGAAGACGGCAAACTTTAAAGTAAGCAAATTCATCATCTTATTTTGGAAATGCAGCTTGGCATACTTCAGGCATACTCAGCAAAAATGGCTCATATATCATTTTAAGCAGAAGCATTATAGACCAGATAGGCCAAATTTTGCTTATAGAAACATAGGAAATCTTTCAGTTCTGGGTTGCAGAGCCCTGTCCCTTGTTATCCCAAGAAAGCTTATCATATAATGCTCTTCATAAACTATTTAGCTTCAGGTTTTAACCCCAGAATTTCCACTGGAATTTTTTTTTACAGAACTTCACTCCTCGTATAATTTCAGGTCTCCTAATCTAGGGTCTTATTTATGGCTCTTAGTATTTGTTTTTTTCTAGTGTCAATAGTGTCATTTAACTGAGACCACTCAATCCTTCTTGGCCTTTGCATCCATCCCTCCTCCCACCCCTCTCTTTTTCACCCTCTTCATCCCACCTAAAGCAGTCATGATTTCTCAGTCTTCATTGTTGCTAGGCTAAACAAATTGTGCTCTTTTATGGTTGTATTACATCAACACAACCCTGTGGAGGGCAATAGGTTTACTCTTTTGTAATCAAAACCAGCATTTGATCTCATGAACTTAAAGTGGAAATATCCTTCCATGAGTGTTATTTTCTAAAATGATTTCCAGTGTTCTATCACTACCCAGATGAGCAAGAGGAAGAAAAAGGGGACAGAAAGTTATATGGCCAGCCCAGGATCAGAAAGTTTGAATGCTCTGATTGTAATTTAATGTGACAACAAAAGTCAACTCAAATCCTTTTGAAGGCCAAATTTTACACAGTGTTTAGGTTACCAACCTAAATTATGGAATTGTTTATCTTCCTAAATCTATCTAGAAATGTAACCGTCTCTTCACTCTTTATTTCCTCTGTAAGGAGAAGCCACCCTTAATATCTCACAGGGTTCTCCAAGATAAAGACATTCAGGCAGTACGTGATACTTCCTTAGTGGTTATTAGACCCTAAACACACTGTTGAATTTAAGATTTAAAAAAGCTTACGACTACATCATGGAGACCAAGCCAACCTGTGGTTGGGAGGCCATATCTAGAAACTTCCAGACATTCCTTTATTTAAGAACATAATGTCCTTGTAATATTATCTAGCAGTCAGCCACAGATATCTTTCCTCGTTGCCATTCATGGGGGAGCACAAGTCAAGAAGCAAACGAAGGTAACAGGAACAGCAAAAACATTTAAGGTCAATTGATAGATAAACAATGTATATCATACACCATCCTTGTATCTGATTAATGGATATTTTACTAAAACAAATCGGAAGCAAAATGCTTAGAACAGTCATGACTCCTTGATACTTCAACCCAGTCTCCAAAATAATGACCTGCTCCCCTTTTCTGTAATTTGTTTTGCACTAATTTTTCATGCAAACATAGTAATAGCCTTGCTAGATCTGCAGTGCATGTTTAAAATTTACCAAAAGGTGGAAGACAAAATGCAAGTAAGACAAAAACAGGAATATGAAGTTTGTACCTTGTACCTATTGCATCCAAGGTAACACTATCGCATCACTGATTTCACACTGGGCATGCTACTTCAGGGTATTAATCTACCTGAAATACCTGGAACCAAGTGAAGCATTATGAAATAGGTAACTGAAACTCCTTTTTTCAAATAAAAGTCATCCACTGAAAAAAAAAAAAATGAAAGAAAAACATATTGTATCATTTCGGCTTCTTGTCTTTGTGGTCAGCTTTCCTCCCATCGCTAAGATCTGATGATAATCCTATACACTACTGATGGGAAAGAAAATCCACCTGACAAAGTAATGGGTTCCCCCCCTCTCTTTTCCTTTAAACTGGCACTCCAGGTTTGTAAAGTTAGGTAAGTTTTAGTTAAGTATCTCAAGACTTTAAAAAAAAAAAAATCAGAAAAAAACCCTAAGGACTACAGTGAACAATAGCAAACATTACATATACACACAACTTTGGATTAATTCCACACAGAAAAAGAGGAAAACCTACTTAAAACATGAGACCAAGGCAATCCATATTCTCTCACAAAAACAGGATGCAAGTTTAATTTCCAGAAAGAGACCTTTTTTGAGATCAGACAATATTGAACACATACAAATTGACCAGCCGTAGTTCCTCATGCTTCAGTTTAGCCTTCTGTAGCATGGGATAACTATTTGAATCCCATATCCTCTCCTGCGAGCTAACATTTCCAAAGTACTCTAAACCTGAAAGTATTTTTGGGATAGCATCTCCCAAACAGGCTGAAGAAATAACACAAAGAACATCATAACTGGCACACAGAAGTCAAATTCGTATTAGCTGAAAGAAATATTTTCACTCTATGTTTGTGTAGCACAACAGTCTGATCTACAGAATGATGATGGCACTAATCAATAAAGACATCTTTTTCTTCCCTTTCAGCTCTCTTGCAGTACATGTGTATAGCAGTTGAAGAAGATATTAATGAATATTTGTAATGTTATTAAAAGTTTTAAGTCTAGGTTAAAATTTCAAAATATAGTTTGAAATGGGACAAGTTTTGAAGAGACAATGAAGAGTTTAAGGTGGCCTTTGAAAAGCAAGGGCTCTCTTAGTCCACCCACAGAAAAAGCCAGTATTTTGAGGTCTCACTTTTTTAGCAGCCACAGATGGCAACTGTTCCACAGGAAAGCTTAGTAAAGGTGCACATGCAATCAAAAGCTAGTGAAAAAGCTCTCTTTCTGCCTATCTCATTTCCTAATACTCTACTACCCCAGCTTCCAAGTCTGGTTTGTCACATCTCTGCCACACAGATGAAGCCACTTGACAAGGCTTACTTAGCCACACAATAGAGCAGGCAAGTATATATTGCCCAAGTTAACAAGGATCAGTTTTGGGACTGATAATAAAACATGCTACTATAGAAGCGATAATCACTTAACACCACCATAGGGTAGTTAAATGTTATCCCTGTTACACAGTTTGGGAAAACAGACAAAGATTGTGCCAAGGCTACATACAGTCACTCATTAGAAGCGGAGTTTGATCTCACTGACTCCAGGTCCTCATTTTTATATCCAGATTCAATGCCAAAAAGGGAAATGTTGCTCCAAAAGAGGCACATCTGAAATACCTCTGTGATTCAAACTCCAGCAAGATCTTTCTTCCTGGGCCAGGAGCAGCAGAATGGGAAGAGCATTGTGAGAAACTGGGTCCCACTGCACCAGGTGGTTGTACATTTACTTGCAACTGGTATAAGATGCCACAGATGATGCCTGAAGATAAATATGGACTCTTTCATGTTTAAACAGCATATTTTGCCTTTTTAGCATAATACTAAAATCTGTTTTATTTTCATGCCTCCAGTTCAGAGCTTCCTGACTTTTCCAGTGAAGGGCAAGGCAACTGAGGCTGTCCACACAGAGAACTTCACGTAACCTCAGTCTGGTCTTTGACAAAAATGCCACCACAAAGTATAGTAGAAAAAACTAACTCCACTACACAGCAGCTTCTGAGAGTCCAAAATTTGTTTTATAAACACTAAATCAAGTCTTGGGAAAATTTTTGCTAGTGTTCAGCTGTTGAAGTACCCATTCCAGTCCCAAACAAGCACTCAAGCACTGAAGTCTTTGTGCTGATGTACACTGGCCTGATATGAATTACAGAAACATAGAATGGTTTGGGTTGGAAGCGATCTTAAAGATCATTCAGTTCCAACCCCTCTGCCACAGGCAGGGACACATTCCGCTAGACCAGGTTACTCAAAGCTCCATTCAGCCTGGCCTTGAACAGAGTCTGGAATAGGGCACCTGGAATAGTAATAGTACACCCTTTATTATTGTAATAATATTATAATAATAAAATACGTCTTTTTGCTTGATTCCTAGAAGAGCATTTCATTCAAAACATACACACAAAAAAAGCACAAGAACAAAAATTACCACCATAAGCCAGGTAAATCTGAGTTTCATAATGGTCTGAGACAACTTATGGACCACCTACTTAGTACTATCACACTAATGAAGAGTGTTCTAACAAGAGGGGAAGGTGAAAAATGCTTTGGATGTTCTACTGAATCTCCCAGAGCTGTATGAATTTCCAAGCTCTTCCAAAGCCCACCCAACAGAATATCTTGCAGTGGTCAGTTGAAATACGTATGGTTTTTTAATTAGAAGCCTAATGAGAAATACGTATCGGTAGGTATGTGTGTTTATAAACTCACTTATCTGTAGGATTTACTCATTCAGAACACAATGGAAAGTAGTTTTAGCACAGCAGTGAATTTCACCTTTCCAATGTGTTAAGGAAAAGAAAAAAAGTAGAGCTGTGTATGAATGTAAATCAGAGTGACCTTTATCATTTCTTTAACTCACAAAGAAAAGCTATCACATTTTAAGGAAAGAGTAGTCTCCATTAAGGGAAGAGACAATCAGCCCGTTAGGTCAACTTTAATTTTAAGACCAGAATATTAAATACTCCTTTTGATTATGAATTGTATTAAAATGATTAAAATCTTCTAATAAAAAAAATCCTAATCCCAGCCCTGCTGTTATATAAATATATATGGTTCACAGTGTCTCAGCACAACTTAACGTTTGTAATATAGCGCATAATTTATTAAAAATATAGTCTAACTATGTAATTTAAATTAATTGAAACTCAAATATACACTTTTACCATTCTACTGTCTGATATAAAAGAATTTCAGTAAAACCACTGATTACTTTAGCCTTTTACATCTTGTCTGATCACATGACAAATTCTGCAACATAAAAGCATCTTGAACTCAAGAGAACTTCATCAGATCCTGTAATAGATGAGTGACAAAAGCTACAGGCAGAAATCCTAACATTTTCCTGAAATATCTTTGTTACTATTTATAAACACTTCTCCTGTTGCTGTAACACAAATAGGAGACATATGCAAATAGATAAAACACCAATTTTAGGGGTTTTAAAATGATCTTTGCATTATGTAGGATTTTTCCCTCAGATCACTTTAATAGTCTTCTGAGAGACAAGCTGCAATCCCCATTTGACTCATCACGTTATGTGCTTGTATTAAGTTTTGCATTAAATCCCAGTGCCATCTATAACTTAATACTAATATCTTTACACCACTGAGGCTCTGATATTTGATGAAAAGCCCCTGAAACCTCACCAAGGGTCTCATCAAATCAGGCAAGCCTCACTTTCCCATGTATTTACCAACTGAAGCATATATTCAAGTAAACCCAGTCTGAGGAGTCCATGGTTGATTAACCAGCTATGCAGAGTTTTCTCAACCTATTGTTTCTATCAATACAGCCAAAATTCTATGAAATGGCATCCCTTGATTCTGTGCTTGAATATCAGTGCTTTACCTGAATAGTATCAAAATGGTATCTCTGTCACATTAATTCCTTATTTCTTGCTTAGTTCAATGCATCTAAAGAAATGAAACATTGAATCAAGTTTAATGACATAATAAATTCTTCCCTTCAGACAATGTTGAGGCTTAATTCACTAGTGCACTTTAAAGCCTTTGCCTTTAGCATCTGATGGGTCATTAGTCTGTAATCCAACAGCTGGCCTGTTTGGAATCTAAACTAAATCAGCAAGTACCATATCAGTAGTTTCTGAAATATGACTGGCAGGTCAAGTGGCCCCAGAAAGACTGCCTGGGGCAGTTAAAACTAGGATAGGGTATGACTGAAACAGAACCAGTGATGAATCTGGAAGCATGTACTCAATAAAGACTTTATTCATTCTAACTCACTAAACAGCAGTTCTTCAAATGACTTGACTTATATTTTTGATGTTTTTAACCAGTAGGTCATGCAATAAAATTGTCCTGTATGTGCCAATAAGCTTAACACACAGATCATTGACTTGCATGCTTGGGCATATTTTATTTATATTTTTCCCCTCAAGTTTTTCCGTAGCAGTCTGAAATAAGCAATAGAATCACCGTTGTGTGGGAAAATATGTAATCTAGTGGGCTTAGATCACAGAATCAAAAGCAGAAAGTTTGATGAAACACCCTTTTGTCCTAAAAGAAACTGACATGCTAGTTCTTACACCTGCAAAGTCACAATCTTGAGATGCTACTAATAATTAGAGCTTGCAGCTGAATATTTCTCACATTACGTATTAAAAATAGCCTTTATGAAACCATTTTAGGGTTTTTAATACAAGCCAGAAAATCAAGTCTGCTTTGGAATTTCTGTTGGAAATTGGAAAGCATGCTATGCTCACCTCCATCACCCTCCACTACAGCACATGCTGAACACTCGTGAGATTTGGTTCAAAGTCCACTTCAGTCAATTGACTCCAGTGCTATTTAGATCAGGCCCTTAATCTGTACATTGCACTTGTATAATCAGTAACAGCTCAGTTAGAAGACACACTTTTTTTTCCCCTCACCCATCATTCCCCAGATTCAACGAAACATTTCCAAACCCCTCAAAATAAAAGACTAGCACTTTCGGTGAATACAGCTTGTCATATGCTATAGTCGTGAACTACATGATATTTGCAGTTAAAAAAAAACCAACCAACCAACCAAAAAGAAAAAAAAAATAGAAACACAAACCCCACACAACAGCAGCAACAACAACAAAAAAAAAAAGACACAAACACAACCAAACAGCAACCAAAAAAGAAAAAAAAAAAAACACAAAACCACAAAAATCAAAACACCCCACACAAGAAAACCACTTTGGCTCCCATTTTCTCTGCTGCTCTCCTGAACTATGTTTCTGCTCATGCCACAGCAGTTTCTCAGTGGTCACAGAGGACGTTGACACTAAGCAGGGGGTAGAAAAAGAAGATAATTCTTGCATCAAAGTCCATTTTACTTACTTTTTAGCTACATTTCTTTATTTACAATAATGTCTGCAGTATAATGATATTTAGAAATATTTAACGGTATAGGACAAACTCACTCTCTGGTAGCTAAGCTACCAAGTGTATCACAACCCTACAAAGGGTCCTACTGATTTCTATATGACACAGGTATCGATAGGCAGATGCTCCAGAGAACAACAGTACCAGAAAACAGTTGTAAAGCAACTCTAAATACCACAGTACCAGGGGAAACTTCAGCTACCTGGCCAGTTCCTTAAATCAATGCCTTGCACTGTAGGTCTGTGGTGAAAAGACAGTTCCCAGCAAACCAAGTTGTAAATTATCACAAAGACCTCCACTTCTGCCCTCATTACATATCACCAAGAGAAAACACAGTTAGGAAACAGAACATGAGTTTGTGTTATGAACTGTAGTCCACAGAGTTACCCCACTGCCCACGAAATACCAAAACACCCAGATTCAAAAGATGGACAGGATCACCTCAAATCCCCACACCCACTAGAGAGCACGTGTGGGACAGCAGGACAAAGTCAACCTGTTTGATAGTCACCTTTCAAGAAGCGGTCATGTGAAATCCAGCAGGGTAAATCCCCAAATATCCCCAATTAGAAAGATAACTCATTTCCAGATCCAGCTTGCTCAAAGTTGTCTACAGATTAATTTAAATATGCATTAAGCACACTGTGCAACAGAGGCAAAATTACTTATTCCTTTAAGCATGCCCATGCTATTTTAAAATAGCTTGGCCATCATAAGCATTTCTCCTATTATCTTTGGTGACATTTAATCAGCGCTTAAATGTTGAAAACACAAGGGAAAGAAATCAGGTTATATATTTGGGAAGGCAACTCTTTACAAATTAGGCTCATTTTCAAAAGTATACTTAACCAGTTGCTCACTGACTAAGCAAACATAGTTAGCACATATGTTTTCCTTCCTGGTAAGAGAAAAGTCACAGGATTGCCCAGAGAGGGCCAAATCCTTTCTGCAGACATGCGGCAAAGCCAAGATCAAATTCTCAAAAGACTCAGGCCAATAACTTCAGCCTCTGCACTATACTATTCCCTTTTCCTCCATCTCTCACACACACTGCAGAGGTAGAAGGTGTATGTATAAAAATTATACTTTTTTTTTCTTTTTTAAATTTATTATTGAACTATTAAAGGCAGTCTGTCATTTGGGATCTCACTCCACCTCCAGCCTTTGTATCCCAAGGTACTTCAGTAACAGCAGTAAGTGAGCCTAAAATGCCAACTTGAGATTTGCATTGTAAATGGCATATACAAAGAGAGATGTTTTAAACTTTGGTTGATCTAGCATATCAAAGATCTTTTTCTCTCTTTTTCTAAGCTACTTCAGTGACTGTATTGAAGTGAACTGAAAGGATTAGCTTGAAAGTGGCAAGAAATCTGGCATGCAAAGAAAAATCCCTCCCCCCCCATTTTGGTTGAACTCTTCATTATATGGGGGCCCCTTTCCTCTTCTGAAACACATTTTTCTCTCCGTCTCTCTCATGCTATCCCGTGCTGTGTCAATACCAAACAAGGTGAAAATATAAAGCATGCAAGAACAGCTCCCAACATCAGTTTTTTCAGCCCCTGTTCGACCTTCGGCATTGCTAAACTGAGCACCGGAGTGAAGATTACAACACATTTGTTTGTTATTTCCCCTTTAGCTGGAGCTAGCAGTAAATCCAGTGATACTAATGGCCTTTGCCTCTCCCACACTTTATCCTGAGATGCTTCTCTAAAGCACAGACCATTCTTGTGACCATGGCACATGTTGCAGAAACACATACAGAGAATGTTCTCCTTTTCCCAAGGAAATCACACGCTGTTTTCACTGTTTGTGGTGTGGTTAGCAGAGTCCTGCTCTAGTAACTTCTATCTGGGAAAAATGAAACAGCATGGAAAAGTCACCAGGGGAAGAAGAGCAGAAGGAATGACTCAGCTCTGAACCTGAATTCAGATGAAAATGAGTAAGAGCTCCCAAAATCAAAAAAAAAAAAAAAGAAAAGAATTCATGACCGCTGATACCAATTCTCCATTCAGACAAGTTTCTATTTAGAAAGATTGCAAGTCAGAATATTCTTTAGCAATATTGGCTGCTTTGCAGCTCCCAACCTAACCTGATGTCCCTTTCCTTTTTTGTTTTTTTTTTGGGGGGGGGGAAGGGGTGTTGGTTTTTGGGGGGAAGCAGGGTGGTGTTTGATGGTTTGTGGGATTTTTTGATAAAAGTAAACCAGCTGCGTTTACTTTTCAGAACAAAAGCCCCTTATTTTTACTGGCAGGTTCAGTGACAGTTTGTTGTACCCAAACAACCCCATCTCCTCGATAACAGTCTCAAAAGCGAGCTCCCAGCCTTCATTCAATAAAAGGTGTAACGTCTGAGGAGAAAGAAGGGGCCAGCAGGCAGAGGCAAGGGGAAGGATGTGGGTTTCCAGTGCTGGGGCTGAAAACAAGAAGACAGCTGAGTCAGAGCCACAGGACTCCATTAGTGTCGCCTGTTTACAGACTAAATCATTATCCCCATCACAGAAGTTTTGCACTGATCATCTAGTCCAAGCCCATTCCCCTTACGTCAGTGACTTCAGAGCAAGATTAGACAGACATGTAGCAGGAAAAAAGCCAGTTCAGGACAGTGTAATCCCCACTTCCCTGACCAACCTGCTTGTGCCAGGAAAACCCCAGTGCTTGTGGTGGTAGTGGTGCATGCTCAAGGCTCACTGCCGAGCGCCATGCATGCAAGGACAGACCATGGGACAGTTAGGGTACCCAAAACATAGGGAACATTATTGCAAACACAGCCAAATACAACTTATGACATATCCCTGGAATAGTTTTTGATGCATGGCTTCTAGAAGTTGATTTACCAGCAACTAATTACTGAAAATGCTCTATTCCTCCGTGCTGATGACGTGGGCATTCTGTCAAAGCTGAATAGCTGCCTACTGACCCTTCCTTTTCATCAAGGAGAACTTGCTCATATCCTGAACTAACACTGTGCTGGCACCAGCTGGCAGGCATGCTCATGAACCTACAAAACCCACCCTGAAGACAAACAAGACCTCTGAAACCTGCAGAAGCAAGACCAGAATTTTTCCTTCATTCCAAGATTAACTGCAGAAAAGTGCTACAACAGCTATTCATCAACACCACCACCTAAAAGCCTTCTTTATTGCATATATCAACATGTCTAGGGCTGCAACTAATATAAGAGGCACCACCCTATAAAAAAAGAATTAAAATGAAGAAACCATCAATAACAAGCCTGAAGTCAGCTGTATCAAGCTAATTTTTTTAATGCAAACATTTGAAGTAAATACAGGCTCAGAAAAGGTCATCTTTTTAATCTTCTCCTGATAAATCTAAACTGATTTAATATTTTACAATTATTTCAAGTAGTCTTAAAGAGATAAATGAAAATACTTTTCCAAAACACCCAGGAAAGTGACACAAGCCTGTGATCTCACAAAAGCTATATGGATGCTGAGCCACACATAAAATACTTTTTGCATGGTAAGTTCAGCACACAGACTTCTCAGAAGAAAGTCAAATAAAAGACTGGTTGTGTTAACAGCTATATTTACTTTTGTTGTTGCTTTATTCAACTTTCCCATAAGACATTATATAGGTAATTAGTTGTATGGGTGCTTGGAGAGGAGAGCCTGCCTTCTCTAATGACCCATGCAACTGGGTCAGCCTGATCCTGATGACAAAAATGAGTAATAAAAAGTTTAACACTGTCTGAAACATCCCAGATTTCATTTAATCTCCCTCTTAGTACTAAAAATAACAAAAAGCAATAAAATCTCAGATGGTGCGTATTGCAAGAGATGCCATTTAATCTTGCTGATGAGGAAAAAAAAAGCGACAGACCCCTTTCTCAGATTCTCAACACTCTTTTTCCCTGCACTGTTGGAATATGCACCTACTTCCTTGAATTAACAGATCTCCAAATAACACACATAGGGGCTATTTCCCTACACATAAACATGCCTTCTCTGTTCACAAAAGTATAACTGGCTTTGGGAAGAAATATAACAGTTGCTAAAGCCAGTAAAGTAATTTCCTCAGCTACACATATGGCTTCTAAGTTTAATAGCAATTATGTCATTTTTATATATGATTCACTTGATGTTGTTTTTATGTGAATCATTTGACATATATAACTTCAGCAGATTTCTTAAATAAGCATATCACCAGAGACTAAATTACTAATCAATTAACCAATTTCCCCTCCTTCTTTCCCCAAGTTGGCATGTAATTCAGAGAGAAGACTAAACTTAGAAAGACAGTAGAGGCACTTTGAGAAAGTGAGGTTTGATAAACCATGGATTTTTATTTTGAGGGAAGGAAGCAGATCAAGAGCAATAAACTGGGGGCCACAGCAAACAAACACATAAAAATTACTTTGTCTTCATCTCTCTACCTGGTGTGACCTGGAAAGCATCCCTAGAGCACCCAAGGTTTCTCTAGCACCCCAAACATGGTGCAGCTACCCTGCGCCCAGCTCATGGGGCTGCAACCCTTCGTCCTTCCCTCACAGGAGCAGTAGCAAAATTGTGGCCGCAAACACCTGCAATTCAGCACTTGAGCAGGTGCAGCAGGAACACAGACACCCCCAAATACACAAGGTTTTAATTTTCACTTCTCTTCTTGCTGGGGATAACAGGGGAGGCCAGTGCTGCAGAAGGAACAGGGAAGGAAACAGCCCAATCAGAGAGGTGTTTACAGTTTTCTTGCCTGCCATCCTTGTGCTCTCACCACAACACACACCCTTCTTTCCAGAAGAAATGTTATACCCTGCAACACCCCTTCCTCATTTTCAAACCGTTCCCTGCCCTGGTGCTCAGTAACCTGTACCTTGGCCACAGGCAGCAAAAGAGCTCTTCCTTCCCTTTCCCTGTGGGTACACAGCTGGGCATCCCCTTCCAGTCTATCAGATCAGCTCCCTCTACTATTAGGATTAACAATCAGCCAGGTTTTATTTTTCCAGCTTAACTGTTTTTAGCATATTTCCATTAGCTCACAGCTCAGCATACAGAAAGGCAAAATACCTGACTCACTGCATTTACAGAGCTTGAATGAAGCAGGCACAGGCATTTTCCACATGGCTCTGTTACTTTGCTTGGGGAACAGGCATCTCTCAGAAGGAAAGCTGCTTCTCTTCCTCAAACACAGCACTAAAACTAGTTGCAATGCCTTCAACTTCAACTGCATGCAATAGCTCTACACTTACAACAATTTTACATCAATTATTTCTTTTCTTCTTATAAGCCCCGCTAACTAACACACAAATAGAGAAGTCCTCACTCACAAGTGTGCAGAAAGAAGAGATACCAGCTCACAGAAGCTATTCAGAGCAGCTATGTACCTTGACTAGTATCAAAACAACAATTAAGCACACACAATTTAATCACACAAGTAAAGGCACTAACTTCTTTAAGGCAACACTATTTGCTTGCTTTATTTAAGAACATTCAAGAGATTCATTTAAAGAAACCAAAGCAAACAGCAAGACCAGAGGTCAAACACTAAACATCCCCAAGACCAACCACTCAAGCCTTTTCCAGCACGAAAAGGAAAGCCGAATTTTGCTTAGTTTTTAAACACAAAGAGATCACAAGCTGTCACAGCACATTGCCTCAGCTTTGCTGTTCCATCTCCAGTCAATGTTTTTACCCTCAAAATTACTTTACTCATTTTTTTTTTGTTGTTCTTTCCTTCCCTGACCCAAAAAAAAAAAAAAGAGAACCCAAGTTCTCTACTAGTCAACTCCTTGTTACCAAGCCCAAGTGAAGGCAGCTGTGATGATGCAGGGTGCAAATGGAAAGGAACAGCCTCACCTGTGCCAGCAGCACACCTTGGCCAGCAAACCTCATTAATATTGAGCTAAGTGCTGAGGCTTTCCTCCACCATGCATGAATGAGGTTCATGAAAGTCCATAAGCCAAGCCATCTGAATTGGCAAGTGAGACATGTGAGACCTACATGTGTACATCTACTGAGACCAGTAATAATCCTCCCCCTAGGATGAGCAGGCATCCTAATGATATATTTCTGTTATTCATGGTAGTTACATATAGCTTTGACTAAAGGTAAAAATACCTACTTAGATTTGGAAGAGCTATCTTCTAGTCCTTTACCTGATTCACAATAGAAATTGATTATTTCCTCCCCAGTGTGTACATCCCAAATCATTGTGATCAGAAGGTCCCTCAGTTTCTACAGCTGTGGATGCTCCTCTTGGTCTCAGTTGCTTTATAGTAGTGGATTTGAGAAGAAGATTAGAGCATCTCCAGAGCAGCCCTAGGATCTAAAATGTACTGCTGCACTTACATATATGCTCATATTAAATGCAATGTTTCAAAAGGGTTTGGATAATCTGTGTACAGTCAGGTCCAACATAATTTTTGTGGATGTCAGGTATTTGGATCCAAATCATCACAAGTCAGAAGAAGACAATATTCAATGATGACTTTCTCCTGTAGCAAACCCTCTGCCCATAGTGCCTTCTCAACCCTGCATGCAACCCAGCACACTCAAAGTGACCGCTTTGAGTCTAGAGTGCATTGGGCAGGAAAGGTATGGATTAGAGGTGTGGTGAATCACAGCAGCTTCAGGCACAAAGCAGGCAGTCAATCTGCTTGCATCAATTGCTAGTACATCTGTGTGGGGCAGGAGCAACAAGAGCTGGAACCCAGGTGAAGGGAGAAGCAGGGGGGCTTGTGGCACCCAGTGGATGAGATGAATTTCCCTCATGAAAACACCCCAGAGACACCAGGATACTTGTTCCCTGAAAAGTTGGAAGTGACCTGTGTTCACACTGTGGTGAACAAGTCTGTGACGTTTTTTTCTTACATCAGTGGTCCTCTCTCCTGCTACTCAGTCATTGTTTCAGGTGGCTATCCCAACAGCTCATGCTCACATGTTGCAAACTATCACTGATAGGAGCTCTTCGCTCCTAGAGGTTTAATTCGTTTTCATTAAAAACCTGTGTTTTTTCCCTTTTCCTTCTGCTGTACATATCTGGCAATCTGGTTTTATAAAACAAATGATTCTCCAAAGACAAGTGTGCTGACAGGAATCAACACAGCTGCTTTGACTTCCCTGAGATACAGCTTGTTCAAGGTGAAAAGCTTGCTAGGCTTTCTTTATCTGGCTGGTTGATGACTGTTTCAAATAAGAAAGTTATGAACAAACAGAGTTGACCTCTTCCCTGTGCATGTCAAGCAGGACCATCTTCCTTGCACAGGAGACAGGAACTTAAGCATCTGAGACAGGACTGCATTGTGGAGGACCAGCTTGAGAGTAGCTCACCCAGCTCTTGGGCATGGCACACCTCCCCATTTGCAGGCCAACATTTCCCAGCAGGTGGTACCTAACGCTGCCATCTTTTTGCCATATTACAAATGTTATCTCTGCTGGTCTATGTACAATGGGTTCAGTGTTCCTTCCACAAACCTACCTTTGTTTTGTGAGCACTTAGTTCCCTTTTCAGGGATGCCTACGAACCCACAGCAGTCAGCCGTGGCTTGCAGGGAACCACACACGCTTTCTCAAAACTTCAGAAAATACTGAAGCTCAAATGCTTCTCATCAGTGGATCCCTGTCTCCTTTTTGATCCTGTTTACTACATACACTTGATTAATACAAACACATTCTGAGCATACACATTATCAACACTACATGCCCTGGTCTAGTAGAAACCACAGCAAAACAGTAATAAAGCCCCTGCTTTGCAGAAAAAGTAACTGCAAAGTGCGCCTACACCATGCACCACATCTTCTGTTGCATCTCCATCTTCCTCGCCTCCCTTTTCCTGAGGCTGGTCCATCTGTCCTCACTTAGGAGCTTTGATTTCACACATCTTTACCAATCGCATCTATCCTGCTCACTGTGTAATCCTCAGACACTTCATGATTTGTAAACCTGAGCAGCAGTTACACTGTGCGGTTTCCCATTGTTCCTGGGCTGCCCAAACTTCTGTATTTTCTGCTGCCAGCAAACCCACCTTCTATCCATTGCCAGGCCCCATGGCACGTATTTCTACCCACCTGCTCTTTTATGTGGTCTGCGCTCTGGATGTCAGTGGTGCAAGCTTCTCGCATGCTCTGCCTGACGAGTTGCAGTCATCAGCACCACATGCCCTGCCATAACCAAACGAAATAATCCTGCTGGCAGGAGGATTAATGTAATTTTGTAGAGTGGTGGCATCTTTCCGCAGTTTCCCTCCCCATGGCTTTGTCCCTGTAAACCCTCTATGTAGTCACACCAGGAGGGATGATGATCTCCTGCCGAGATGTACCAACACAAACATCCAGCTCAGAAGCTCCTGTTCCGCTTAATTCACTCAAGAAAGTTTTCCAAGTCCAGATAAGTCCTGAGAAGCAGTTTCACAAAGAAGACATCCCAGCTGCAGAATCCTTAGCACAGTCTGTGCAGTCCCAAACCTGTTGTGGTCGAAGTTTGGACTTGTCAGACATGCTCTGAAAAAGTCATAGAGTAAAAACTAATTAGAAAAGCAGCAGATTGGCTATTCTACTACCAAAGCAAAGCAAAGCAAAAAAGTTAAGGACCACCCTTGCTTTCCCGTGACTTAATTGGCCAATTAGGAAATAACTAATCTGGTTCACTTTAAATGTCATTGTATGCTATGTAACAAAGATATTAAAATTTTCCAGGTTTTTGTCTTCCTCAGGTTGATCAACGCTGAAACTTGACAGACACAGCTTAGCCTAGATGAATTTTCAGGAGTCTTTCTAAAGTAAGTTTCATATATTTAGTGAAATTGCTTGCTGCTGACATGTATTATTTGCCTACAGAATGAGAAAAACAGACCCACCCAAGAAAAAGGATGAACTGAAATAATACCATTTCTAGGAATTAAAGTTATTAGAATTCAAGCTGAAGCCCATTTCCAATATGCAATCTTAATGTGATCCTTGGGGAGCTCTAAAATTATCATCTTCAAGTAAGTGATCTTTTCATGCAATTTTATTCTAGCACTATATCTAGGTATCCTCTCCATAACTTCTATGTCCACAAGCTTATTTATCTCCTTGCTAAAGTTCAAAATCTAATTTCCAACACAGGTTACTTACTGTAATAAACTGTACAAGCTTTAAAGTGACAAGTTGAAAGATACAATTTTTTAGAGTTATGAATTAATAGCCATATATGTCAAAGAAAGTGCCAACTTTTTCATATTTATAGATATATTATTGAAATGATAAAAAATGAACTGAGGGAAGAGAAAAGAAGTGAGAAGAACTACATATAATGAATCAAACATACTTAACAAGACATGTACAGACACTTTAGTGTGCATCTCTTTTATTACATTACATTAATCAAATTCTGCTAAAGACATCCATCTAAGCGAACTGTCACAGTGATATTCTATAAAAACATTCTTTTGAAAAAGAGACTTCCCTGACAGCAGTATCAACTATACTGTCTTAAGTGATTGTCAAGACTGCATTACTCAGAAATTAAGACAATTTATGTAAGTGCCTCACAAGCTCCCCTGAAGAAAAAATAATTTAATTGGAGCAAGTGTACAAACTCTGATAAAGGCTGGTAAAACACGGATAAGTGATTTAACTTAGAGAAGCATAAACGGGGCGGGGGGGGGGGGGGGGGGGGCGGGCCTGCTTGTTCCTTGTTCTTGCTTTGGTTCACAGCACCAGCAGATATTCTTGGTCTGGAAAATCCTGGAAGAAAATTCTCCCCTCTGCTAAAATGGGTAGAATATGAGGGGTTTTTTCTAAATTACTAGCAAGATCTGATCAGCTGGGTTTGGGGGGTTTGGTTGGTTGTTTTTTTTTCCACATGTAGTTATTTATTCTTTCTAATGAGCTCACAAACAGCTCTCAGGAAGTCAATGGAGCTTTCTTTGCCATGCAGATGTGAGTCCCAGATGTAGCACAGCCTGGCCATGGGGAGCAGAAATCATCCTGGCAGCTTGGGCGGGTGGGTCATGTCCATTTGTGGACTCATGGCATACACTAGGTCTGGTATGATCTTCTGCCTTCTTACTAACAGGCAGACACTGCAAACCAGTGGGCTTATTACAGGTAACCTGGTATTTTTATTAGTTACTGTAGCTGTACATTTCATAATGGGATTTATCATGGGTCTCCATTTGTTGTTTTTCAAAAAAAAAAAAAAGGAAAAGAAAAAGAAAAAAGAAGGAAAAGAAAAAAAAAAGGAAAGGAAAGGAAAGGAAAGAGAAAGGAAAGGAAAGGAAAGGAAAGGAAAGGAAAGGAAAGGAAAGGAAAGAAAAGAAAAAAAAGAAAAGAAAAGAAAAGAAAAGAAAAGAAAAGAAAAGAAAAGAAAAGAAAAGAAAAGAAAAGAAAAGAAAAGAAAAGAAAAGAAAAGAAAAGAAAAGAAAAGAAAAGAAAAGAAAAGAAAAGAAAAGAAAAGAAAAGAAAGAAAAGGAAAGAAAAGAGAGGAATTAAAAAATTGGTTTAATTTTTATGTTAGTTCATCTTCTTTTTTAAAACAGTCTAACCCAGGATTGCTTAACTTTGATCATACCTAGAAAAAATATGAATACCAAAATTCCCATTGAATTTGGAATTAGGAGAATTAGATGAATTTGGATTAGGAAAAGCTACTTGCAGACTTCAGTGCCTACAAGCCACAGAGAATGAGGGGTGAAGGGCATTGCATCACTTCTCCTTCATTATTTAGATGCAATGGGATTCATAAATCCATGGAGGTACTATCCATTAGGTAGCATTAAGGTAGTCCTGGGGGGGTTGATTTTAATCCCATGCAAATCAAAGGAAAAATCCTCAGGGTAATCCCTAAATGCTATGGCATCAAGTGTCAAAATATAAGACAATGAAACAATTCACAGGGAAGAGTTTTATCTAAATGATTCATTGACAGATCACAAAAGCAATGATTTGCTGTTCCAAATTATTCACTAATTTCACCATCAAACTATTAGCCTGGATGTTATTCAAAACTCAAAGTCAACACAACAAAAGACAAACATAAAATTCACCATTTGCATAACTTATTAACTGAAATATGTAATTCATGTAACAGAAAGAGCATCAACTTCAAACTGTGCTTTCAGCCACAACGAGAACTGTTTGATCTACATGGGTTAGTTCAAGCATCTACTCAGGGAAAAAGCACACACACACATAATTTGTCAAACTAGTCAATGCAGTGCAATTTTGCAGTGAACTGTGTAAATACAGGAGAATTGTGAACACATCAGATCAAAATTCTGCCATGAATTCAAACTAATATTTACCAAACATCCAGTTCACTGTTCGCTCAGCTGCTCTTATCAATGTTATAATAAACTATAAATCCTAGCAAGCCCTCAGGCAACTTAACTGCTGTAGTGATGCTAGAGGGTGATTAGGAAAAAAGCTAAAGATAAGATCCATTGTTTTTTTCATGGTTGTGCACATCATTTTTCTATTTCTGATGCTTTATGTGTGATAATCTGAGCTTCCTCAGAGGTAAATTCTCATCTAATCATAAGTCCTCACACATCAACAGAACATATCCTCTGTGTGTATAACAACAAAAAACAGAGAGCAAGAAGTGCTTCATTAAGAACATGGATTTAACCTACAGTAAGCTCATTTTTAGGCTGCAAAAAAAGCCCTGGAAAAGATGAAAATTAAAAGATGCCACCTAAAGAGCTTTCTAAAATTAGAATTAATTTTAATTTGCCTGAAAAAAATCTGGATAGTGCTGAGAGCTATGAAGATGGAAGCTATTTAAAAAATATGTATAATATCAAACAAAATGAAAAAGAAGCCCTATTAGTAAAACAGGGTAGGTATCCTATTCTGCCAGTCAGCATTATACCTATATAAAATAAAAATGTACTGACAAGGCCTGTCCCAGGGTATGTTTGGTACATAGAACATACAGTGATGGCATCCATGGTGCAGTGAGGTTAGGGCAAGAGGAGGAAGGGCATCAAAGTCAGGGGCAGAGGAGGTGCAAAGGAGTCATCCCTCATATTGGTAACCCTACAACTGCCAGAGAGGGTCTTGGGTTTCAAAGCAATGTCAGAAAGCCATGTTAGTATATTTTGATCTATAACTGCTCACCACAGCCTTAGGAGGCAGAAGACATCTCTCACTATCTCAGGGATCATACCTGTGCCAGATGGTATCCATTGCTTGGCCTGACCTATCATAACCAGAGCAATAAACCAGGAGGACAAGGTGACTTAATATCAGGTGAGTCATTAATAATTGTTTCCCATTTTCCTGATGTTTCCACATCTGTCCCCACCTAGGTTGATACCTTGGGGTGCCCATCACTGGCACTCACAGGCTAGGCTGACTTTTCTGCTGGCCATCCCAGCGAGCTGCATGTCACTCTCATATGCAGTGCTGACAGGATCAGTCCCAGCAACTGGAGTTTGTCTTCCTCCAAGTGACAGCTGCCGTTCCAATGATCCAGTAGTGAAGGTAAATTTCATCTCTGGAGGCAGAGCAGGAATGCAAAAAAAAAATGCCAAAGAAAGTGTTTCCACAAGAAGCTCCTGAAGATCAGATGGTTAGGAAGTGATTTGGGGGTTAATTCTATATTAAAAAAAAAAAAAAATAATTGGACAATTTAACAGATAATCAGTTCCTACATTGCATTGATATATACTTATGACTCTATTTGAATGGATTTATACTAAATTGTCTGTGTTTCAGTGGTCGTAACAGAACCTGACTCTTCCATATCCTTATCTGCCTGGTGAGATTGTCCAAGGCAGCCTCCTGCCAGACTCTTACACTTTTAAAATCATTTCCTTGACTTTCCCTCTTGGTAATGAGATGGAGTGATTAGCAGCGCTTTCACAATTACGCTGCCGTTTTCCTTTAAGACACATATGAAAATTCCTTCCCTTTCTCAGCCCTTGGCACATTCAGAGTTACTGTTCCCACTCACAGCTGTCACTACCATGCAAACTTAATAAATTCCATCTATGCATGACTTACTTAGCTAACCTCCATCCACCAGAGATATATGCTTCTTACTGAGACAAGCAGGACAATAACATAGTAAAGCTTCAAAACAATAGCTCTCATGTTTCAAATATGCATAATATTGCAAGGGGCTTATCCCAGCCCTGGTGATCCTATCCTAACTGAAAGGAGCTTTTTTAACTTCGGGAATTTCAGGGGTTTGGAGGATGGTTTTTTTTATTTTATTTCAGTGGGCTTTAGGGGGTCATTTTCAGTTTTCTCTCTTTTTTTTTTTTTTCCAATTCAAAATTAATTGTTAACTTTTTAAAAATTAAAAAATTAGTTGGAAAACCTGCAGGACAGCCAATTGGGGAAAAAAAAAAAAAAAAAGAAAAGAGCTCTTCCGGAAACATAAAGGTAATTATAAAGGAAAAATTAAATAAAGGAAGAGTTAAAAATGGACAGGGTTCTGCTCACTGAGGAGAACACACACCAAAACACAGGCAGCCAGTTTCTGACCTACCCCATCTTTGAAATTTCCAGTAACAAATGAAGCCTCTGGAACTGTTGCTAATTTAAATCCACATAACCCAGAGTAAAATCTGACTGTCGAACAATTTTGTTAGCAAATTTGTCATGCGCATTAAAACCTCACCACGAACAGCCTCAGGTCACATCAGCTGGGATCCTGCACCATGCCAGATACCTCTCCCCTTTGCTACCTTGTCCATCAATAATCAGCACTTTTTGGAAGAGCTCAGCATTTTTCAGAGTTAATGCTGTAAGAGAAGTAATCATGCCTATGTTAAATAAATACTCCCAAATGCCAGGTAAAATGCACATCAGACAGCCACACAAGGTATCTGGAGGCAGTAGAACAAAGTATGCTTCACTTTGGATTAGAGCGGGTGAGCACTGAAGCCTATGAGCAACAGAAAAATGTAGGATGAGAATTTTAGTAGGTGCTTCCTCACAAGATTTCCTGGGGCCAAGAACTGTCCTGGCTTCCAATCTGTGTAATTTTGATTAAATCAATAGTTGTTTATTGGTATGCTGTAAAATGACAGAAGCCAGATTCACAGGATTGAGCCCTAACGTAGGTAAGGGAGGAATAGCAGCAGGACTGCTAATGTTGGTAATTACTAGGTTGATTAGCTTGGGTTTGAGGATGGGCATTGGAAAGGTTCATTCAGGCCTTTCATCATTCACTTTCTCCTATTGGATGTTCTCTAGATCATATTAAATGATGGATTTCCAAGGCAGATTTAGCTTACTATATATTGCCTAGGGGCTATGATACGGTAGATCCAGCGTAATTTTGTAAGTGTGAATCAGGAAAAGCAGACTTTGAGACATGATGCAGACTATCAAAAAATGTCCTTACTGTTTGTTTATTTTATATATTAGAGCTTTTGGGGTGAACAGATCTGAAAACAGAGGCCACAAGAAGCACTGTTTGCTTGAAGCATCTCTTCCTTTGCTTGCCCTGAGCGGCTGATGGCAATCTTGACATGACTCTACAGATTGTGGTCCTTGGACTCCAATCCTTTGTTTCTACCAGATATGATCCTCCCAGGTCCTCTGCTAAAGGGGGATCAGAGGCAGTTTGCCGGCATTCAGTGAGTTTGCAGGAAATCTGGACATTTTTCCTAGACCAAAGCTTGCTTATGATACCTACCATAATCTTTCAAAGAAAAAGATCGCACGACAAATGGATGCACAAAGATATCAGAATGGTGTAAAGCATAACAAATTAGTTTAGAAGTACCATTTCTTGTAGTGCACTCATACAATTAAATTCTTTTATAGTCTCAATTTCCACTCAGAAAATGGATGTCATAAGAGCATGTATAAATTATTCACATCTTTACTGAATGAACGGCTATCAAAAATTGTCACAGGCTATCCAGATGTAGTATGACCTGAGACACAATTGACAATGTAAGTAATATTTTTAATATCCCACTTATTTTGTAATTACAAGAACACTGATATTTTACAGTAGTAGTTCAAAGTATGAAACTAGAAAGGCTAGTAAACTTAACAAAACCTATGAGCAAGATCCTGAATCCTTTGAAAACCCCACACTAGAAGCACATGATGTTTTTATGGACTGGTGAGTACTTCTGGGTGTGCACAGAATGAAGGAATAGAGCCCCATAGTGGTTAATCCCCAAAGCTAAAAATAAAAAACAAAACAAAACCCTACTGAAACCAAAGACTTTTAAGCTGTGATCTCATATTTTAAGTGATTTATTAAAATGTTAATTATCTGAATAACATTATGCTTGAATACAAGGGGGAAAGACATTTTGAAAATTGTGCACTTTTTTAAGTGGGAGGATAATTCACAGATTTCTTCCAAAATGACAATTTCTTTTTTATTCAGCAGCTTGAACACTAAGTCAGAGCACTCTTCAGACTGCAAATATAGCAATTATCCCAAGTAATGCTTTGACACTGTTACCACAGGCAAGTGGCCAAAGTGCATCAGCAGTCAAAATATCTAAGCAAGTTAACAAGCTTCTTTTACTCTCAGCAGAGCAGAAGAAGAAAGGGAATCCAACCCCTGAGAAATGTTAAAATAAAGGAGAATGAAAAGCTGCTGGTGTTTGTTAAAGAAAATGGTGTCACTGTCTCAGCCTGATCAAGGTGCAATATCTGAGTCCCTGACAGATGTCCCTGGCTGGGTGGGATGGGGAGGGCTCTACCCGAGCATCTCTGCCATGTGTCCCTGGCTAATGACTGGCTGCAGCCCACAAGGACCCGCCGTCAGCCCACACCTTGCTCCTTGCTTTGGTGCTCTTTCTCCTCCCTCTTTGCCCCATTTTTTTTTTTCTTTTTCAGCTCCATTTGCAAAATACCCCCACATGTACCATACAAAAGACATCTAAACTCATTAAGAAAATTCCCAAAGAACTATTAACAAATCATTTTGCTTCAGCCAGAGATATCAGATTTAATTAGGTGAGTGGTGTTGATGGGGTGCAAAAACAAAAGACATCTCCTGTCTGAAAAGGTTCAGGTCCTGTGTAGGCCCCATTCTTCCTCTGTGGCACAGACAATAATTGAGCATTTTTTTAAAGGACATAGAGATGAAAAGAGGAGTCTGTCTCACAGACAAAAGCTTTCAACTAAGATTTGTTTTCCTTTCTCACCAGGTGACTTAAAGGGAAAAATCTTCAGTTGTAAAGAAATGGCTATAACCTACAGTGAGAACACAGCAACAGAGAATATAAAACAGCTCTAACAAGCATAATTTTTGCAAGTGATTAATCAAAATGTATTTAGCCAGTCATTTTCAATGATAATCAAAAGACCTGCTTAAAACAATAATCATTTTGCAATAATAACAGTTATGTTCATTCAAATACCGGCAGGCTCCACTGCCTGGAATAAAACATCTACAGTGGACCCTGCTAGAATGCCCGGAAAGGGTTTCTCCAACTGAGAAATTGGCAGGATGGAGCCTACAGGTTGCACAGCAATGCAAATTGCCGGGGAGCCAAAGGTTTATTTTTCCTCTCTTGTTTCAAATCTTTGGGTTAATGCCATTTGCAAGGTCTAACCAGTTGTCATTTTAAGGGCAGTATTATCTGGGTGGTAGGATAATACCGCTGTGTTACTTGGTGTGTAATGGAAATGTTTTTCTAGCATCTACAGAGACTCCAGAGATCACATATTGTTAAAGAAAAGACTCTTTCAATTTTTTTTAGAATACATCTTCAAATTAAAAGGCTTAAGAAATACTAACAATTGACATATGCCTTTGTGGTGCCAGCTATTCCTCCAGACCTTTAAGCATATTCCTCATGTCTCCTTCCCTCTTGTACTGAGATGAAAAAAAACAAATCCCATGTTAGTCATCACCATATCAGATCTGAAACCAGTCTGGGTTCTAAGAATGTATCTTTATAATTTAAGGTTTGAAAGGAGCATACACCAATTAACACCATGGAGCAAGCTTTTGATACAAATCATCATTAAATAAACACACCAAAGCTTTTCAGAACCAGAAGCTACAAATGATAACAAAAGAAGTCAGCAGATCCAGCATGAAAGTACAAAAACCTCCTCCAAAACATACTCTGATGCCATTACACAAAAAGCAGTGGCTGACAGAGATGCAATCAGCAGGAAAAAAAAAAAGGGGGGGGGGAGGGGGAGGAGATACTTAAATTCTGCAATTCTAATTTTTAATCATTTGAAAATGTTTAATGGCATATATTTTATGCCTGCGAGAGATAAGCACTGCAATCCAGGACAGGAAGAGTAACAGGACACTCTTCTAGTCCTGAAAGTCACCAAAAAAAATTATTTGGAAGTATTTTTAACTTATTTTATCTAAAGCCTTGACAGTTAATTTGGTGTGAAAAACTGCAACAGCAGAAAACAGATGTTAAGGGGCAAGCATATAGTTAAGGTCAAAACAAACATAAAACATCACTTCCATTTCTAAGGAGAAAAAAAGATATGTCCAGCAACAAGTTTTATGCTAAACCTGCTTTTTTATTGTTCTGCTTGTGATATCTGTAGACTACACAATGCAATACTGTCTGCCATAGTGCAATACCTCTCAGCACTAGTAATTTAAGACTTTCTTCTCTGTAATACACTAAACCATCATAACCTGTCTCTTCCTATTTAGTTTAACCTACAACCACCACATACTGATTTGGCTGTGTGTGGCTTTCTCTATTGCCATTTATTACTCCGCTCGACTCCTGAAATTCTGTTTGCAATTTAAGGCCACAAATTAGAAGCGTAAGTCATCTGTTTCCTATAATCCCCCTGTCAGGGCTGGAATCACATTTGTAGCTCAGCACCAAGCGCAGTCCTGGGCCAGCGCTGCCGCCCCGATTGGCCACGCGGGCTAAAAGCTGCGCTGGGAATAAAGAACAGGCAGCCCGGCGTAGGGCTGAAGGCGGCGCGGAGAGGGGAGAGGAGAATCCAGCCGGCTGCGCAGGAGAGAGAAATACTATTTTACAATCGTAACCTCTTGGAAATACTCTAACCGAATGACGGGGAATTGCTATGAGGGCTTTTAGATATATACATTTTTTTAGGTTTGTTGTGGTGGTGTTTTTAAAGCCGCCTTATAGTGATGGTTATAACTTCCTTATTCAACAGGAATTTTTTACGAGTTCTGCCACCTTTGCCACGCAGCACATTTTCTCAGTGCTGTCTTTTGCTGTCCTAATTAACTGTTTTCCCCCCACACGGCAGGCACTATAGAGAGCTAAAATGGAGATTTTAACACATCAACTCCATTTTTCTCTTTTTTCCTGTAATTCTAATGAATCCATGCATTTGTTCCTTTGATGCCAGTGGAAAATTATTTTAAGTATGTAGATGACAAATCTTAAAAGTGGATCTTTTTTTTCTTCCTGACAACACAACATTATTCAAATGAAAAAAAAACAATTCTTTCATGAAACATTAGAGGTTACATCCACAATTTGAGTATTAGTTTCTTTCCTTTAAGGTATTTTAATAGTAGTTCTTGACTACAACTGATAGGAGAAAGAAAACAGTTGGTATTTCTTACTTCAGATTATTATAAACTTTCTGTTTATTGCCCTGTGAGTGAGAAAGCATATCCTGTTACAATCTGAAAAGAGCAAGATAAAGGATCTGTAAAGACCCGCATTCAGAACAGCAGTCAGTGGGGAATATCTCTAGCTATTAGCCCAGTTGGAGAACTCTGCTTTGAGGGTGGGTGGGAATAAATACATAAAAAATAAAACCAGATTCCATTAATAAAAATTCCACTGACTCATATTTACTCATAGATATACTTTTACATGGGCTTTGAACTTCTAGCAAGCAAATCAACTTGTTTTAAGGATCATACTCTGGTGATGTAGGCAGTCAAACACTGAATTCTGCAGTGTGATCCAGGCTGAGTTGCAGCAATTTTTTTCCCTTGGACTTAAACAAAACAATAAAAACCTTATAATTTTTGTTTAAGTTAGAGGAGTCTTTAAAAAGAACATTCCACTGCTCTTTGTGCTTCTGTAACTTAAAAATTGGCTGTGCTTTTAAGTGAAATTTGGCAGGCTGTTAGTCTACAATATGACTAGGATATTTGGACATAACAAAATTGGCCAAGATATGATGTTTTAAATGGAACTACTGTTCATGCAATTTCCTATGTTGTTGGTTTTTTGTTGTGTGTTTTGTTTTTTGTTGGGTTTTTCCTTTTTTTTTTATGATGCATTTGGTATTACGGTTTTATACACACAAATAAATACGTATTATGAGCCCATAATATACAAATGCAAACCATTGTCAAGATGCATTTACAGTGTGTACTGTGATGATTCCTGAGCAAAAAGACTCTCTCATAATAATGAATGCCCATTATTATAAATAAGCACACAGTAGAAATAACTCATGGCACATAAAAGTACACGCAAACCACTTGGTTTGTTCCAGAGCTCAGACACCAGCACTACTATTGCTGAGCTCTGCTTTGGAAGAGCAACTGGAGTCCTGCCATGGAAATGAGCAGCATGCTAAGGAGCAGATGTTCCTCTTTTGAGGAGTGGGGAGGGGAAGTTTTGCACCAAAATGTTGGTGGCCCCTTCTGGGTTTACGAGACAACCCAACTGCTGAGATTCTGCCCTGAAATTCTGATGGACCTGTCTACTAAAAATCTGGAAACTGTAGGAGGTGAGCCTACACCAGCACTTAAGAAACATTTTGAAAGCTGTATTTAACCACTGCTTTAAAACTAACAGAGGTCAGAGGGCTTCTTCGCCTTCACCAAAATTTCACACTTTCTAAGTCCCCTGAATAATGTGCACATCAAAAAATATGCTGACTATCCTTGCTTGGTAGAAAGAGGGTTTGCATGTGCCAGGTTCCACACAGACAGACACATGGTATAAAGTCAAATTGGCCATTGCTTTTATTAATTACCAATTGAAACAAACTGAGCAACTTAACCCTAGGCCTGGAAGCTGTGCCAGCTCCACTGTGAGCTATGCCATCACACAACCTCCCCCAAAATGAATCAAAGTGAGTGCATCTGCCTTACATCTTGCTCCACCAACATTCACAGCAGCCCCAAACACTGCAATGCAGCTCCACAAAGAAGAAAAACCTTTTTTGCTCTACTGTGTTCACTCTTACTCCATAAAATTTAAAGAAATTTTGTGTTCACTTGTCCCAGGGTTATGAATTAGAAAATGATTGCCATATGAACAATACTGCCATATTTTTCTTAGCACAAACTGCATCCCAAAATGCATTATGCATTAAAATACATGGCAGCAACGTCCAATGCAAGTTAGAGGCCAGAGTAGTATAAAATCACTATAGTGAATAAATGAAAATATTCCAAAAGCTACCTGGGAAGCTGGTAACAGGAATTGTGTGGTTTGAGGGTTCCAGCTCAGGCCATGGCACAGCATTCAGAGTGTATGAAGAGCTCTGGAGATTAGAATCAGAATCATATGCAGAGCAGAGCACCTTGAGAAGACGTGGGACATGCCCTTGGTTTTAAAGACACATTAAAATAGAGAGCTCAACAACTACAGCATGGTAGCCCAGGAAGAAAAGACAACATAGAAATGGCTGAAGCAATATAGAAAGTAAAAGAAAAAAAAGAAAGGAACTCTATCCGTGGCCAAAGCCCAGAATTATCATTTGGTAATCATAGCCTGATGCTCAGTTTTTGTTTTCTAAAAAACAAATCAGACAAACCTTTAGTCCTTAAAGCAAATTCAAATACCCCTTGGGGATGACTACTTGGAATAAACCGGAGGGAGTGCATGAGATGTTTTAAATTGAAAGAGCAGTTTTGAACTGAAAAATGTGGTTTTGACTCAAGAATGAAGTTTTGAAGTGAAGCCTAAAATCACCTGTGGACAGAAGTGCTTTTGTTCTGTTCCTTGGAGTGCAGAGGGTGATGGGCAGTAAGGAGCTCTGGCTGTGGCAAGAAGGCAAGCCTTCCATTCTTCTGTGCTTCCCAGGTCCTACAGGAAACATCCCAAATCCACACAATGTTCCCAAGTGCAGCATTTCGCCTATGGATCTCCAAGCGATCTGACAGATGTGTAAATTCACACTAAGCCAAAAACTGCCCTGGGATAATACAGCTGTACATGCTAAAGAGTGCAAGTTATTCCAGCATTAACTTGTGGACAAAAAAAATGTCATTTTAAACCATCTTTTCCTTCTAGGTGTACAGTCACCCAAGGTCATTTGGGGTTGATTTCACACTGTTGCGGTCAAACTGACCCCTTTTTGCCCATTAAAAACTCAAATGAAAAGAGGATGATTTTCTTCTTTCCTTTTTTTCCTTTTTTTTTTTTTTTTTGTTTCTGCTAATAGAATGAGTGTTTAACAGGCAATGCGAGGATGAGCAGATTTTCTTAAATGCCAAATGTTGATGGATACGCAGTGCAGATACACCAGTATCATAGGCTGTAAATGTCACTTAGCCTCAAGAATTCCTCTGTCCAACACTGTTATAACAAGGTGCTTTTAAAATTGGAACAGGATTTACACCAGAGAGGTGTGAATTGAGGATACATTTTTTTAACCCAGTGATAGCTCATCAGCTTGTTACAGAAAGCTGGCACTCTTTAGGCAAAGCTAGATAGTTACTGAAACCCACAGTGATTTAAAGCCGTTGCTCTTAATGCTTTCAAAAGGAGCTATTACTGGATGTCCCAAATGTAGCTTGGAGCATAATAGTCTAGTTTGTGATGCACCAACCAAAGTAGCCAAACAATCCGGAACATATTAATTACAGACAGAAAACAGATTGTTCCTAAAGATACAGTCTTCCTCTGTCTTTTCATGGAGCAGCTGTTTCTGAGTAGGTGAAGCACACAATGATTTGCTCTCCAAACCAATCAGAACGTACCATTAATAGAGGCACACTCAGCAGCAGCCACTCCTTTACACCAACATTCACTGGACAAATTTATTAACCCCACATTAATCAGTGTGCAAACTCATAATGCACTCATATAATAGCTGAAAGATTACAAATTTGGAGATGTGACACAGAAAAAAAAAAAATTGGAAAGAAAAGTGTTACATTCAAAGATTTGTCATCGGCTATTACTTCAAATCAAAAACTTTAGGTTTCCCAACATCAATGTATCAAAAGATACTCAAAAAAGAATGGCAATTTCAGGCATTCAGGGAAGGGGCAAAGGAGAGAAGAGGAAATATATCCCAGTGGTAAAAACATCAGATGAGAAATCATCAGCCTCCTCCTTGCTGTGCTACCCTTACTCCATTTGCAAATTGTGTAGGGAGGAAAGGGAGATACTACTTCCTTGCCCTTGAGGATGTAATTGAGTCTCCAATTCGTTAATGCTTGTAAATCACTGTTAAATATCCAAGTGACCAAGCAGTTATTGCTTAGGACTAGGAGGTCCACATCATGATTTTTCTTTCTCTTTGGTCCTCTGAAGGTACTTGATTAAAGACCTCCAAATTTGCAAGTCCAGGGACTTGTAGAGCCCAGAATGACATAGTGAGAAGTTACTATTTGGAGTGCTCATCCTTAACCAGTAGCAAATATTCCAGCAATCTTCATATTCAACAAGTTAACAGTGCCATAAACAATTCAAAGATGGGTCCTCCTTGATGGGTAAGATCCTTACAGCACAGAGTGCTGAGATGCCTCACTATCAGAGCAGCAGAGATCCTGACCAAAATCTAAAGGTGATCAAGATAGAGGTATCCTAAGGACACAGTTTTCCTTTCTGTTTGCATATACTGAGCATTCCTCTTTCTAGTCCTTTTCTATACCAGTGCTAACCTGGAAACAATGCAGACCAATTTGCTGCATGATGCTTCTTGGGCTTATTCCCATAAAACTCAATGAAGAAACAGTGAAGGTAGTTCCATTTAAATAGATAATAAACATTTTTGAATTACCTAAAGTGAAGCTCAGATTATAGCATTCCAAGAGGAAAGCCACAGATGGGAGCAAAAATCCCCACAGATTATCCTTAAATATTCTGGAGGATCTCTCTTGGGATCCTTGGCCTAAACAAACCCAAACTCCACTGTGGCTATACAATAACAAATTTAAAAAGCAAAATATTCTTTGATCATACTTTTATGAATAACTGTCGTGGTTACCTCTGCCTTCTCTTATCACCTGTTTATCTCCTAAATGGTTTAAATCCTTATGTCTGTCCACATGACCTATCTGATCCCCCACAGACATCTGTTAGCAAACCAATCCAAAATTCCCCTCATGTTCTTTGCCTTTGCCAGGTTTCCATACCCTGTGTGACGGTGAGCAAATTTTAACACAGAAGTTGTCATCTTGGAGTGATTAACATCTTTGGGGTTACCCAAGAGCTGCTTTCATCCTTCACTTCACCCTTGGGGTGACTGTTGTCCCCTAAACACTTCAAGGGTCTCACTCCTTTGCTGTGCTCCGCCAAGCTTCCCAACCCTCATCAGGGTCAGATTCTGTCACCTTTGGGATTTCAATCATTATTCTCTCCAGTGCCAGCCCTTTTCAAAGGAAATATATACATTGTACAAAGGAAAGAATGAAGAAGAACACCTGGCTTTTGATTTTATTGATTTTTATATATATATATATATATATATATGAAGGTAAACAACTTCAAGGACCACTGCTTAGTGAAAATGTTATTTGCCCACTTTTTTTTATATGTATAATTTTAGACATTTTTAATGAGTTTTTATCTTCGAGACTCGAAGATCAAAACTTCTACTCTTAAAAAGTACAATGTTAGGTAACCTATAAAGTTTTCTACAGATGAAGAAAAATGTGCTAATGGATCTCACAGCCTCAGATAACTGACTCAGATTTCTTAAATTAGACAAAACCTAGTGTTAATGACCATTCATATTACCAAATCCAGAAACCAAAGTATGTTTCACCCATGATATGTAATCCATAATAAATGTTTAAACAATCTATGCAATTTCCAAAGTCCAGGAAAACCTCTCAAATGAGTTCCACCTCTAGGCACCTCCTCAATATGAAATAAGGTCTTCTGTAAATGGTTAATGACAGTCCTCATTTCATTGCACCCATCTTCTGGCAGGCCACATTGCTCCACTTGTTGAGTGGCAAAGGGAAGACAACCCATAGGAAATAGGTCTGTTGCAGTTTACAGTGTCTTTTAGCATGGTAACAGTAAAACCAAGAATAGCTTTTTAAACCAGAATCACATTTACATATGTATTGATTCCTTTCCCTTTTGTAGCAGTGGTTAATGCAATCTGATGAGCCACATACTGAATATTTGAACACTATGAAAATCTGCTTTTTCGGATATGTATGTGATAACTTGGATGTCACCAACATAATTTTAAACTTTTACAGCATGCAAAAACATCTGACAAATTTTGTACCTTATTTCAAGAGGATTTGGCTTTTTTTTTCTGCTGGTTTCTTCAAAAATACAAATCAGATTCACATACTACTGAAACACAGCAACCTCTAGCCCAGCAAGTATTAACTCTTTCACAGCACAAGACAATTCACTATTACTTTGCACTGGAAATTAAAAATAATTTATCCAATTAAAATTGCATGGAAAATGAATGCAGGCAAAATTTAATTGCCCAAACTGGAATTTGTCTGCGACATAAAGGCTAACACCCATACAGTTTTCTAAAAAGGCATAGTCCCTATAATGGCCATATTTAATATTTTATATATGACCTAAGGTTAAATCTGAAAGATCTGCTATAGATCAATTATAAACCACTGAGGTATCCTTGAAAAGGAAGAAAGCAAGTAGTTTTCCAGTAGCACTGAAGAATGTTACAAAACATCAAAGACCTTGCCCTTTTCTTGATAATACAGAAATCAGGCACTGATGCAAAAAAGCTCTCACAATCACCAAGTAATGAAACAGTAATGAGCATAACAGTTGTCTTCTCTGCTATCTCATTACAATACATGGCATTGTGGTGTGTTTGGCAACATCTGAGGTGAAGGGAAAAAAGGCTGATATGTTTACCCAGTATCATTTTAGGTAGAAAAATTAATTAATGTAAGACTGTTTGATTTCTGCTTGAGAATAATAATCTTCAAGATTCTTGATTCAATGATTCTTGATTTAATCACAATCTTGATTCGTTGATCTGGTTGTTAGCTGAGCCGCATCACCTGAGGTTTATTGTTGCTTAATTGTTAAAGTCACAACAAAGAACCTGGAGACTGTCCAATATATCTTTATTCATATAAGTCCATGCCAAGAATCTTTTTCCTCTTCAAGGAAAGATCATGAAGCAGATTTTGTTACCTATGTCCCACTTACCTTGAATTGAAAATTATTTTTCAGAGGTCCACCAAATTCAGTGTAGAAGAAATCATGGCACTCACAAAGTTCACCTGAAAGAGTTAATGCATTTGCAGCCACTAGACACAAACACGAATCTTTGCAAGTCCTGCTGTAATGTGGCTCCCCTGATTGCCTCAAAAAGACAAATTTCTGTTACAACACGGAAACATTATAATCTAAATTCACCAGAGTCCCGTTGTGCCTTAGCTAGAGAATATGATTCCTGTATTAAGTGCTTTTAATTTCGGTGCTTGGGAGCTGGTTTAAAGCTGTCTGCTAATTTGCAGTGCTGTAACAGTTGTGCTCTCATTATTGCAATCAGAGGCAGAACTTCTTTAATGTGCCTCTTCTCATGCCACTTGGCTCAGCAATAAGTCTAGGCAGCTCTCCACCTGTCCTGGCAAATAAATCAGCTGTGTAAAGCCTCTGACAGGTGAATTTGTCAAGCCCTGATATATTCCTGATAGGAGTGAAATCCTCCTGTGACGGGTGATGCTCAACCTGGTTTTAATTCATAGAATTATAGAATGGTTGCAATCGGAAGAGACCTTAAAGACCATCTAATTCCAACTCCCCTGCCATGGGCAGGGACATCTTCCACTATGCAGGTTGCTCAAAGCTCTGTCCATCTTGGCCTTGAACACTTCTAGGGATAGGGCAGCCACAACTTCTCTGCACAACCTGTTCTAGTGTCCCCTCTCATAGTAAAGAATTTCTTCCTATTATCTAATCTAAATCTACCCTCTTTCAGTTTAATACTATTCCACCTTGCCCTAGCAATACATGCCCTTGTAAAATGTCATTCTCCAGATTTCTTGTTGACCCCTTTAGGCCGTGGAAGGATGCTCTAAGGTCTCCCCAGAGTCCTCTCCAGGAAGAACAAGACCAACTCTCCCAATTCCAGCTCCTCCAGTCCACCTCTCTTATCTCCCAGGGCCACCACCATCTTCTTCAGTGCACTAGCATGTTTTTGGGACACTGACCCTCAGGAACCTGAAACTTCAAAAACGTGAACTGACTGAAAGTGTTCTTGTGAAATATGTTTGATGGCATTGCATACCAGTCCTTCAGAGTCACATAGGACCATGAGCTTGGCATCATCCCTGTTGCCGCTGTTCCCCACAGCTGGAAGCATTGCAGAGCAGAATGAACAGGTCCACTTTTCTCATCTTCAAATTGCAGTCGGTTGTCCTAGGTCCTGATCCCAACAAAATATTTTGAAAGCACCCAATGGACCAATTATTGAAAAAATTCCTGTGGGGAACATCAAAGAAATTTCAAGCAGATGTGGACCCTGCTCCTCTGCATCCCATCAACTAAAAAAAAGTCACAACATTGTTGAAGGTTACATGATGTAACCTGGCACAAGGTGGTAAATATTGAAGGCTTGGGGAAAAAATCTCTAAGTTTAGTACTCCATAGTAGATATTTCACCAGAATTTATTACGGCAGGTGGAAGCAGGGTAGAAGACAATGACCTGTAAACCATAAACTTGCAGGTATACTTTTTTTCCTGTGGAATTGAATTATTTTCAGGTAGTTTAACATATCTCTGATTGTAATTACTACACAGACCAAAATCACCCTGAACATTTGACCTGAGTATCTCAATTTTCGTTGTTTAAGAACAGATTTACTTGAGGCTGAAGCTCATTGCCACTGCTGGGAACAAAAGTAGAATATTAATTAATTATTAAAAGAAAACCCCTATTGTATCACAATCTTAAATTGGGGCATTTTTCTGTGTCAGGAAATGCTTTCTAAAAGAGAGAGAGAAAGAGAGAGAACGAAAGAAAGAAAAAAGAAAAGAAAGAAGAGAGAGGAGAGGGAGAGGGAGAGGGAGAGGAGGAAAGAAGGGGAGGGGGAAGGGAAGGGAAGGGAAGGGAAGGGAAGGGAAGGGAAGGGAAGGGAAGGGAAGGGAAGGGAAGGGAAGGGAAGGGAAGGGAAGGGAAGGGAAGGGAAGGGAAGGGAAGGGAAGGGAAGGGAAGGGAAGGGAAGGGAAAAGAAATCTTTTTCGAATTGAAACCAGCATAAAATATTACCCTGAAAGACCTCAGCTGATTTCTTTATAAATGAGCACAACGTTAGAACCATGGCAAAGGCAAATTGGCCTACAAGAAAACTGACAGCTTTATAGCCCCTGCCTCTGATTGAAATGTTGGGAAATCTCTTGGCAATTCTCCCAGACATCCAGGTAGAACAGTGAGTTCACTGATTATGTTAACTAAAACAATCTGCCTTTGCACAAATACACCTCAAGCCCAGCCAAGTGTGAAGGCTTATCAACATGCCAGACCAAGAAAGAGACCTATTTACCTGAGGAGAGGAGCTAAATGATAGGGCTCTGCAAAACAACCCAGGGACATCAGTATGCAGGGCTTTTTTTTTATTATTATTATTTTTAATATGTAGCATAAATGAAGGCATTAAGCCCTTGGTGGGACTGTGTGGGTGTTAACCAAGAGTACAATTCCAACTGGTGTGTTTAAACGTTGGTAGAATAATTAATAACAAAAAACACCATCTAAGGAACATGGTATTAAACCACATATAGACAGGGAGAATAAACTTATTTCTGGGAAAAAGAGTATCAATGTAGTTCTTATTTGTTATCTTTTTAACTGGCTGCAGCATGGAAGAAGAGCCACCAGGACATGGGCATCCTGCTTGCAGAGTGAAGAAACGAATTGTTTATGTTTTCTAAGGAGGAAAAAAATGAGGACCATAATAAACCTAAACAATAAAGATTACAAAAAGAAACAATGCTGTTAAGTGGCAATCTTTTGAGGTGAATGCATAGCTGAATGTTATTTTAAACAGCACATAACCCAGGGAATTATGATGTTGTTTACACAGGCCCGTCTCTTGGAATTTGTGTATGTTTAGAGTTTGGTTTGTTATATGTCTTGGTTAAGCTCTCCAATATGCCTGTCTTCTAAAAAAGAACCCTATGCCGCGCTAAAAGTTAACTCCAGCAAGTTAAAAATACAGAGAAAGTACCTTAAGTAATGTCCCTTTCCCCAGAGATGCCCTTGGTAGCAGTCAGTAATGCAATCAGATATCTAGAGCTATTTCTATTGCCTGCCAAAACATCACTCATGTCTATTAAAGCATCCTGAAAAACACCATTACATCAATTCCAGCAACGGCATAATTATTCTTCTTTCTGGAACGTCTTCTTATGTGAGTCACCCTGCCGGCGTGGGATTTCACTGGAAAGTGGCTGTAGGAATGTCCCAGAGGCTGCTGGGTGGGGTGGGCGCGGGCAGAGAGATACTCTCACCCTACATCTCCGAGGATATCTGGGATGGTGGCTGGATGCACCAAGTGGTGACACCCCACCAACAGCTTAAGGCAACTCCCTGTCCCAAAGATAGGGAGCCCCAGCATTTCTCTTCTGGACTTATATACTGAATTTTTAAAAAGTACATTTTTGCAATGGCAAACCAAGTATATAACAATGGCAAAAATTATATCTTTGCTGAACAACTTAGTTTTCTCCTTAAAAAAGCAGGCAGCAAGATTCTAGGAAGCGCAAGGCATATTTACAGTAGTTTATGTATTAATGAGCACATCTGTGCAGTCTAAGTCATTCAAACTGCAGTTACCTTAAGACTTTCATGTAGGCAATGTAAATTGCATCTCCTTTGGCCACTAATATGATTGCCACTGGGACTGTACCTTGTGCATATTTAGTAACAGAAGGATTATTATGGGCCTGTATTTAGAGATTTAACAAAAATATACAGAAAATCTGTGTGAGAAATTCTGGTTTTGCTTACACTGGTGTAAATTCCAATTTCTTTGATGTCAATGGATCATCTTGCTCAACACTCACTCAACAGAGAACTTGGCCCTCTGCCTTCTACTTTAATCTTTCTAACAGAAAGGTTTAACTTGATGAAATTCTACTTTATTGCCGGCATAATACTGGCTAGAATAATACAGTATTAATTTTGCATTTTAGAAGACTAAAAAGCATTTGACATTATCCCTAAATAGGCAACTAGATCAAAAGTCATCCTTGAAAGAACTACATGTAGATTATTTTTACCACGAATACAGAAATGGACTAGTGCCACTGCTAAAAATAAAATGTTGTTGCTTTGTATGGACATCCAGACTCAGACTGTTCCTATTCAGCTCCATGAAGCTGTGGCAATGCTAACAGACTTGTGAAGACCTGGCCTCATTGAAATCAGTTGAATTCACAAAGACTTTTGTGCTTCTCAAGCTATGTTCTGCTTGCTAAACATCACAGAGTCCACATCAATGGAAAACTGAACCATTTACTCAGCTATCAGATAGATCCTAATATTGCGATCTAAATGACAGTACGGGAAAGGTTCTTGAGCAGACCCTTCAAGCATGTTTACACATGGAAAGAACTGTAATTGAAATGCTGAATAGTAATTTGCATTGCTCTCCTAGACATGAGGACAAATGTGACATCCCTCTTCATCTGCTGTGGGGGTGCCTGTTTGGTGCCAGTTATAAAAAAAAAGTGCTTCCAAATTTCAATCCTACCTTCGAGGAAGATTTGTTAATGAATTGAAAAGAGAATTGAGGAGGAAAAGTGTGCTTTCACTGCAAGATTAATATTAACAGGATAGATTCATTAGGAAAGTAGTCAAGCTGGAATGTTACCAGTTTGCATGTGAGGACACTGTGCCATTTCACAGGGAGTAAATAAACATGACCTGAAGGCCCCAACTGCAAACAGAAATTCTATTAGGAGTTTATATTTTGGGTGTCTTAGCATATGGAGAGTGCCATCAGTCTGAATATCTATGTTGCCCTGAAAGCTGTATCTCAGAGAGCCACAAAGAGCTATGTTAGAGAATTTGGAGAAGGAAGTTGGCAAGGGTGGTGATGGGAAAAAACATTTTCCACTGGAAGCCTGAAAGAACTCCTTCTGCATCCTCCTGCATTCTTGCCATCGCTTCTGCCCTCCCCAGAAACATTTTGTCAGGATCAGAGCTGCAAGGCCACCAGTCCTGTCCCATCCACAGGGAACAAACTGTCCCCTGAAAGAGCTGGCTGAACAAAACCTCATCCCACCAAATTTCACTCATCATTTCCCTACAAGGAGAATGGTCATGAACAGGCCATCACCTTGGCCTGTTCATTAAAAAAAAAACATAAAAGATGTGAATATGATTAGATCCATTTTATCAATGAAAAAAATGGAGGCAGAGAAGCATGAAAAATTGTACACTTTTCAGCAGGATATTTTCCTACGTTTGGCATTTATCATAATTTAATCTATTTTATGTTTTCTTGATTGTTTCTTGTAAAATGGGATAGATACTTTGAACAAAGCTAGGGCAGGAGATGAGTCAATATCCAGCAGCAACAAATATTTAGAGGCAACAGATTTGTAATAATTAGATGGAGACAAGAGATGATGAATTGGTAAATCTGAAAGTCTTTACAAACTCTGAAAATCTCAGATGATCGTTTAATCCATCAACTATCTGCTTAAGAAACACAATCACGGAAACTCCTGCCAAAAAACAATCCTTACTGTAATCCTACCTTTATCTCATCCACAAATATACATTTTCTATATAAAGACATGATCCCTCTTAAAAGGTCAGCATTTATAGCTGGCTACCAAACACACCAATATGCTTGCACAGCCATTCAAGCCCTTTACCATATCTGTTTTATAACCTACATACATTTCTATAGCAAACAGTGGAAAATATCCCATTTCTACGTGGCAGACATATGTTTCTTCACATAGCAACTTCCACTTCTGTTTCTCACAGGTTATACACAGCTTAGATGCCTTTTAGCTGAATGTATACTGAACTTATTAAAGATGAAGTGAACAGGCATTTCCTCATAGTACTACCTCATACACGGGACAGCTTAATGGCTTTGCAATTAATATATGCATAAGTACAACCTGCATTAGTGGTGGTAAAAGGCAAATTGGCTACTGGTTACACAAAATTAAACAATACCAAGGTTCTTGTGTGCTGTGCGAACATGAGCTATACCTGTTCAAAGGTGGTATATGGTATGAACCTGAATATAGTTTCATCCAAACATATGGCTGAATTCACTCTGACATGATTCTCTTTTTTTTCAACTTGTGGAAAGCACCTTGTCTCATCTTTCCTGATGATTAGCAGGGATTTTAAAATGGTGCTGCACCAAATCACACTAACAACAGAAAGCTTGGCCCAGGAGCTATATGGAAAAGAAAACAAAAAAAAAAACAACCAACCAAACAAAAATGGATTGCTTATCTAAATTTATGACAGAGAACTTCTGCACAATTGCAATGAGGCCCCAGAAAGAGAAATCTGAGGAACTATTGCTTTATAGAAATCAAGGATAGATATTCTTACATTAAAGGAATGAATATAGGTTAAAAAGTCCTAAGGAGGGCTGGGGAGCCAAAATAGGGGTTTTTTTTAAGCAGAACCTTCATATAAATTCTAACTCTCCCGTTAAATGGGAGTAATTAAGCCTGTAAAACTAGAAGGAGATGAGGAAAGGGGGGAACTCATATATATGGAACTACAAGATACAGAACCATTTTACACAGTTCAGTAGGCAGGCTAACATTAACTTAATAGTGACAATTGTTTTAAATTGATTCAAATAACAAATACACATTTCAGAGATTATGAAGTTTTGCACTGCATTTTTCTTTTTATCTTCTAAAGAAAACAATGCTAATAGTTTCCTTTTTCCTATGCTCAATGACTATTTACTACTTTCTTGATGTGAACTTTCAAAATACAAAGAAGGTTTGGCAAGTTTTCAAAGTCTCTTCAAAGTCTGCTCTTAAGTACTTTTTATAAAAACATGAAGAATACTTCTTACTACGGAGAATTGATAATGTACTGCTTTAGTTATTTGTATATGAAATACTGTCAGATAAATGCACATGGATTCATTTGTTTGGACCTTCTCTGTTAACCTTCTGTATGAAATTGTTTTCGATTGATCACAAGAGTCAGGAACATAACAATTGTTTTCAACCAAAAGCAGCTCTAGACGTTATAAGCCCAAGCTTCAAACAAAAAAGGTTACTATACTTGCAAGTTTAGAGTCAAACTTGGCAGTTCCTCCAAACAGAATGGACAAAAGAAGAAAAATAAAAACAAACATCCTTCCAAGGCTGTTTTTTTTCCTTCAACTGCCATACAAAGTAATGGTACAAGTATGTCACAACCCTTTAAGAGAGTTATTCATGAAGGCATAAGCAAAGCATCTTAAGTACTTTGTTTCTATAGCTAACATTTGTACAGCAGTTTGAGAACTTGAGGAACTTTAGAAGGTTGTCAGCTCTTTTCTGCTGCACAGAGTTAAACTTAAAAATGGACACAAATCAAAGCAACCTACTCCATGTGACAAACCTAACCAGCTGGACCATTTGTGGCTGATCACATAGACCTGTTTATTTCAGTAGTGGGCTGAACTGGGGGCCAAATTCAGAGGTGATTTGTAAGGTGGTGCAAGTTAAATTTTGTAAGTAGGTGTAAGCAGATGTGAGTGCCAGAGCCTGGGCCTGTGGTCCTTGCATGCCAAGGAGCCTGATAAAGGTACCAGCCAAGTCAGGAGGGAGAGGAGCAGCCCTTAGGGTTATGGACACGTCTTTTTCCAGTTCTAGCTGTGTTAGTTGAAATGGTAGCACCCATCTTCCAGACCCCTTGCTCACTATCTTGCAAGGTCAGCAGAAGAAGGAAAGTGTGAAGACCCTTAGCCCAACTCAGAAATACCCCATTGGTATGAGCATCTACAGCACCTCTTCCCCCTCCAGGGCCCTGCAGGCAGCACTGACAGGAAGGACCATTTTCAGCTGGTTTCCAAAGGAGGGTGTCTATACTTTTACCCCCGGTTGTGGGTCTTCCCCTGATTATTTCCGTAAATTACACTGTGACCTTCTCTTCTTATCCCTAATGCCCTTGTTCCTCCAATTTCCTGTCTCCAGTGCTGACACCTTTGTTCATCTCCCATCTTTTCTCTGTCTTGTCTATTTAGACCGTAAATTGTTTGATAAAGGGACCATGACTTAATAGGTGTTTGCACTACATCTGGCATCATTTGGTCTTAATCTCAGCTGGGACATCAAGTCTTTACTATTAGGTGAATAATTAATAACGATTAGGTCCTAAAGCAGTAATGTGAAACTCCACTAACCTTACCCACTGCTTCTATCACTCTTCTATTTCTTCCAATGCCTGATGGCTTCAGCAGGGATTACTCCTGAACCTCGTCAACTGACAGGCAGCAGGCACTGCTGTTCAATAACCCATGGGATACTTTCCTTTTTGGAAAAAGGAAAGTAAAACTGGAAATTATGCTAAATGCTAGTGCAAGGTCTTACAAAAATTTATAATGCATCCTTGTGACAGAGCTATGCTATGCATAATATAAACAGTTGTATGTGAGAGAGATCACTGCTCTGTTTCAGGAAGTAATAGCTAAAGAAGCATTTATTTCTGACAATTAATGAACATAAAAGCCTATGTACTATCTAAAGAGGAGAAGATTAAAGGAGGGAAGTAGCTTACACTATTGGATTGGCTGCACCAAAACAAATAACCTCACAACTTCATTTTGTACAGAGCCTCCCATAAAGTCTGGATAATAAAATGCTTTGCAGCGAGCAAAGAGAGAGGGAGGAAGCAGAAAGCAGAACAGATATGTTTTGAACTGAGATTGGATACAAAGCAGCAAAGCTGTGCCAAGCAGCAGGAGCTGCAGAGGAGAAGCTCTCACCCCGGTGGCAGCAGGAGCCTGGGACAAGCCAGGCAGCAGGCTGGGCTTAGCCCGAACAGTGCAGGGGAAAGAAAAAAAAAAAAAAGAAAAGAAAAGAAAAAGGAGAGGAAAAGGGGGGAATAAAAAGATGAGGAGCCAAATTTTTCTCCTGATTCCACCAACGCAACCCCACTGACATCAATGGGTGTAACTGAGAACAGAGCCAAACCAAGGCAGCCCAGCAGACACGCAGGGAGAGTTTGAAAACAAACAGGACGCTCCAGATGGGTGAAGGAAGAATAATGGGTATCTTGGGGGGATATCCCGGCCACCCCATTCCATGGGAGAATCTATCACAGACCTCGACAGCGGCTCACCACACCAAAAGGTTTTGCTCAGGAAGCCCCAGAATCAGCCCCAGAACCAAAGCTCGTGGCTCAGGGCAACGGCTGTGCAGGTTAAAGTTCCTGGTCCCCAAAGAGCAATATGTCAGAGCCCGGGAGGCAGCAGGCAGATGCTGGACAGAGGGCTGTTCCCTAAAGCTTCACTGATTTTGCAGGATAAGGCCCATTTCTATTGGGCTGATCAGCCCACTTCTTAGTGCAGGGGAAAAAACAGATCTTAGGGAGCCCACTGCAAGAGGAGATGTTTATCTGCCGAATGAGAGACCCTCCAGTCACACACACACACACACACACACACGATTATTTCTGGATGCTGTTGTAGCACGTAAAAAGACCAGATTCAATAAAAAAAATTATTTCCAGCTTCCCCAGCACAGAGATCCATGCAAGACTTAAAATAAAACTCCATTTCTTCAGGCTTGCGCAGTCTTGTGCTGAGTTTGGTGGCGTGTGAAGCAGACACGTTTTTATAGAATCTCACCCTAGATTACTTTCAAAAGTATTTTTTTTTTCACAACATATTTGTTTGGAAGATTTTGCTGTCTCTTCCTCTTTTTCTATTTTCAGACAGCTTTGCTTAGTGGGAAATAAATAAATGCAGATCTTTTTACAGTTACTCAACATTTAAAAATTGATCTACTGTAAAAAAAAAAAAAAATGCATTCGGAGCATGTGGAACACACACACATACTCCTTAGCTCTCTAACCCTTTCTAGAAAAAATAATGTCCAAATAGTCATTCTGAAAAGTTGCTGGGAGTACACAGACAGCTGTTCCTCATACATACTACAAATGTTTCTTTTAAATTCCTATGGACACAAGAGTTTGATACCAAGCCAGTACCTCTAGAAATGAAGAAAACTAAACACACCCCATACTGATGCTTTTACTGTCCCAACAAACTTTCTCCCACAACTAAAATGTTAAAACTTTTACCCCACATCCCACATTGTGAGATTAGTCCAATAACTAATGTTCTGTCCAAGTAAAATACATTTTGTCATTGCTTGAAAATGTTACCTTTCACAGAAGTATAGTATTTCTGACCAGCAGGGAACATATGTCAACATTATCTATTATTACACAATGTCAGGACCAGAAAGGGAAGGTGGGTGGTGGATGTTAATAACAACTTAAGCGATTTTCTAAAAGAGGCATTTGAGAAGTACAAAGCCAGAAGTTTTAAATGTTTTGTCTGATTGTAGCTGTGTCAGCAACCTGCCCCCACCACTAGCGCAAACCTAATTCTGCTTGTGACCCAGTGCCTAGTTCTCTTTTCAATCTGAGCCAAAACATTGCTAAACTGGAAAGTTTGAAAAATACCTTAGAAAACTTCTCCACCAAAAGGAAAGAAAAAAAAAGAAAAACTTATGATCAGCCCTGGTGAAAGTGTTAAGGCTGAGATCTTCAGACAGAGGTTTTACACTTCCATTTTCTTTAACATTCTGTTAAACTGCTTTTTGTGCATTGCTACCCCTAACTATATTTGTTTGCAGTGTCTTCAAATTAAATATTTTTTTCCTGATGGTGGAAAGGCACAGCCCCACATGGCAGGTTATCACAGAAACCATCTCACCGCTCTAGATGAGGAATTGGGAAATTGGGGTTTGCCCCACATTTTGCTACAGATTTCTTGGGGTCGCTTTACCCTCCCTACACCTAAATTCACAGGATGCAGCCCCGCCACCCACAGCTGGCCAGCCACCCTTACCATCTCTCCCAGGTGCTGTGAAATGCAAATGCCAGAGACCACAACTACAGCAGAAGGACTTTCTGAATAGCTGAGAGAACCAGATAGCCAGCTACGATGTTTACTTACCATCCTCATGCAAGATTTCACTTCCATAAGCAAACATGTACTGCTGAAGCATCCTGCTCGGGTCTCTGGAGTCACTCAGAGGCAGTTTCAGGATACTTAGTGATGGACCCTTTGGTGCTCCATGGGACAGGTTCAACACACCTCTGCACCACCCAGGATTTGGGAAAACTTGGGTAGTTTTGAGGTAATCAGACAAACATTTTTGGCATGAACATGCCTATGAAACCCTATCTGTAGGAAAGTCTGGAGACTCCAGTTTCCCACCAGGAAGCCTGCAAACAGAAATGGAACAGGCAAACACTTGAGCTAAATCAAAGGGAGATAAATGCTGATGCTGTTATTCAACCACATTTCCAGTATTAATTCTGCTACTGGAAATGCTGAATCTAGTGTCTCCAGCATCTCTCTTCCACAGTCTGCTGCTAAATCAGAGAATAAAGCTAGAGGGAAGAAGGTCTACAGTGCTTACACTTGTGGGAAACAAAGTTCCCATCTCTCATACAAGGCCCTGCAGCTGGCTGGCACCACAGAGGTGCAAGCCCAAGGGTCCCCATGTGCTGGAAGGGGAAAAGGAAAATACCATTTTCCTTAAAACCTGCACATTTGGCACAGGTATTTCTTAAGTAGCATGTTTCCATGTAGCTGGTGGACGAATACGTTGGTCCCAGTCTCACCACTCCATAAAGAACAGCCAACCCCTCAGCATGGTTCTGGTATTTGGGTAGGGTTGCCATTACACCCCATTTTCTGCATAGCCATGTTCAATAGTGTGCCTGACGTTCAATTTTACAATATGGATTTGGGTATTTAGAAAGAAAAATTACCTCCCCCACCACAAACATAGTACTGTTAGAGTTGCCAGGCCTAAAATATTTCCCCACCTTTTCTTTTGTTTGTTTGTTTTCATATCTGTTTACAAAATCTATGTAATTTCTTTGCAGTGTGTTCTTTCCCCAAAAGCAAATCCTTCAGGGTATATATTCCCCTCAAAATACAAATTATTCTGTTCCCCAGTAATTATCTGGTTTGCATAGAGTTACACAGCTGAATCAGAAGCAGCAAGATATGAATAAATATATAAATAATGGACACACTGAGGTGTAGTTTCTCATGTTTAACATAACACAGGGGAATACATTTTTATAGCAAGCCAGTAAATGTTGTAAACTGATGTTTTCAATTCCAGTGACTTAGAATTAACTTCTAACTGTGAGATCTAAAGTAGCTGCAGTCTTTTATAATCTTATGCTTTAACATTATAATAGTTTTTTTTTCATCTCCTGTTAAAAAAAGAAATTATATTTTACTAGGAGATGATATAGGTAAACCATGAAAAAACTATACTTCGAACAGCTTAAATGTGTTTCATTTTGTTCCATGTGATTTCACTCAGTGATATAAAGAGCCCAGTTAGCCTATTGGAATGGGAATGTGCCTATGGGTAGGGAAAAGGACACATTCTTTGCCAGTACTTACTGGCTTCACATAAAAAAGGAGAAATACATCAAAAACTGTGGGAAAATGCACGTTTTTTGTTTCCCCCATATACAACAGTTCAAACATCTACCCAAAACAAAATTTCATCCTGTGGCATTTCTGTGAAGCCCAAACGCCTGCCACCCCATCTGGCTCCTTTACAGGGCTGGAGGTACCCTAAAGCCTCAAGGCCACCACCATCACTTGCACCAGTCCACCCAGCAAAAGTAACTCCTGAGAGCCAAACATCTCTGAGGCTGAGCTTGGAAACTCAAATGCAGTATGTGCTGGAGCTTGCCAGCCTGACTCCACTTCAGGAATGAGGTTGGAGCTCTGAACTCAAATCTGAACCTGGACCTTGGGTTTAGACCCAAGGTTTTGCATTGGGCCTCATCTCTAGTGAAAAAAAAAAAAAAAAAGGATAAAAAGAGATGAAAAGATAATTGTAGTAACTTAAAAGCCAGTGCCGCATTCTTTGAAAATTGCAAATTAAGCTATAAGAAATTCCAAACAATGCTGTTTTTATTAAAAATGACTTAATAATCTAATCTTCCTTTCCTTTCTTTTCCTTTGGAATTTATCCTATATCCTAGTAATTACACACCACCACACTGGATACTCCTGACAATATAAACACAATTGTTTACCCAGAAGCATTATAGGTTCATGCAAAAATATGGCATTTAAAGCTTGTGGTCAGATCAAGAAACCACAAGTATAATTGTTTGTTTATCCAGCCAAGCATTACTCCACCGTGTAAGTTTATGGGGGTTTTGTATTTATTTATTTATTTCTAACCTGTTTTAAAAATTAAAGTTATGGAGAGAAAACAGACGACTAAAGGCAAATCCTGTTCATGGAGGGACTTTTCTAATACGGAAATCACGCCTTTGTCATGGCTCGTGTTACACGGTTTCATCCTTCCATGAAGCCTCGTGATAACAGGCCCTTTGGTGGAATTTCGACATATTTTTCCCTTTAGTTCGGGGCAGCTGGTTTCTTTCCTCTCGGAGGAGAGAGACGAAGTATATTTATCACTCCAGCAGTGACTCAAAACAAACAGGAAATCTTCATCAGCAGGCTCCTGGGCAAGGCAGATACCAAGGTACTGGCAGAAAGGAAACAGAGGCTTTAGGCTGTGGGAGTCCGACACGCAGCATATATTGCAGAGACAGCAGATAACTCGGCTAAAGAGCCATCAATTTATTTTTAAATTAAAAAAAAAAAAAAGGAAAAAAACAGAAAAAGGAAAAGAGGAGATCCCAAGGTAGCTGAGTGCACACATGGCATCCTGGGGGGGTGGCTGAGCTGGACACCCAGCCTAACACACAGCATGAACCTGGGAGCGGGAGGAAACCTGTGTGCTGGCTGGGCTGGGAGGTTTCACTTTGATCTGGTGACTTAGGAAACCCACCCCTTTTGCCCCAGCGAGTCCTTCTTTTAAAGCAGGGGTTTCCGGTGGGGATAGCTGCCTTGCAGCCAGGAGGGAGGCAAATATGAAAAGCAACAACAACAACCACCACCAAGGAACAGTTAATAATTTTACCTATTAATATGATTATTCATATTCATGGGTGGTTTTTAGAAAGGCTGAAAACAAGCTGATAAATTGTCTGGCAGCAGATGACTCCTCCTGCATTGATTAGAGACAGTCCTGACACAGGAACTGCTCTGTGGGGTTGTGTTTTTTTCCCTTCTTTCCCTACCACTGTCATTAAACATTAAACTAAAATACTTCCATCCATCTCAACAACAAAACACAAGCACAGCACAAGACCAATACTGGTGTCCTCCTTGGAAACATTGCAGTTAAATGGCCACAGCTCTAGAAAGGATGCTGCGAGGCTGTAGATCTGCCACCACACCAAAAACATGAGTAGTGCAGGTCGCGTTGCACTCATGGGCTCTGCTGATCCATGAGATTAAGGAAACAGTTGCTGAAAATGGGGAGGATTGGGAAGAGTCACTATCTGCTTCTCCTGCTCTTCTGCTCCTCCCCAGGCGCCTGCCGTTTACTGCATCTACAGATGGGACGTGATGATCCCTCAGTCTGACCTGCTGTAGGTTTATCTCCGGAGCTGGCAGGAATGGTGGGGCTGGCCAGGCTATGCTTTATAGTGTATAAAAGGAAACTTGAGCACCTTAAAACATGACTGCCTTCCCTTGCTTTTGGTTAACCTGATAGATGCACTGATCAGAGCCTGCTACACCAGACAGCCTGCCCTCTTGAGCCAGACATACCCTTCAACCTTGGGTGGCCTGGAAGTGTGAGTCCTGCAGTGGCTTTTACATGTGTCCAGGTTGGAGCTGGTTTGAGCTACTGGTCCTCCAACGCAGCAGACGTCATGTCCTTATCACTGAGCTACACCCTGTGACACCAAACCTCAACGTCTCACCACAGAAATCCAACACTCTATTAATAAGGATGACTGGCTTGGCTGTGAACCTAAGGTGCAAGGGGCAGATACAGGGAACACCAGACACCAACATCCTTGCAAACAGTTGGAGGGCTAGTGTACTAGGTTGCAAACACTGTTGAACTATGGAAGCAACAGCATGAAATCACTGTGGCCTGAGACATCCCAGACAGAATAAGCATTTGCAGTAAAAGAGTTTAAAAGTATGAGTGATTCTTACTGGCTCACATGCAATCTCCATGGGACTGCCCCACGGAAGGATGGCTAACGTCTATGTCACAGAGATGACTACCAAAACCTCCGGGCTAGGACAGCTCTTTTTTTTAAGCTTCTGGCAGAATGTATCACCACTGTGTTGACTCACGTATGTGTCAAGGCTAGGTGGGTGATTATGGAGAGTTTCTCTGGAGATCACACTGTCTGTACCCTTGCAAGGAACAGTCTGGCCTAGCCAGCATCACAGACAATTCCAAGGAAGATAACCTGATGAAGGTCGGTGTATACTGTGCAGTAAGTGAGAAGGTCAGGTTAACAAGGAGAAGGAGAAAACACCAGGGTTTCAAACAAGAAATACACAGTATGAGGATGCTGGAGATGCCCTTCTGCTAGAGCTAGCCTGCTTACAGCACAAGGCATTTTTGATACAAGTGTTTTTGTTACAAGATTTTCTGTTAACTGCATACCTACCAGATCAGGCAATTCTATGTACCCAAACTCTAGAACATTAAGAGTTTGGAAAGGCCACAGTGCCCAGGTCTCCCAGCCCACCCTCATCACTGTGTCTGGCTGAGGAGTAGCCTGAGCTGGGATGGCTCTGCACAAACCACACCAATAAAACACTGCCAGCATGTGATGCCTATCCCTGCTGCTGTATCACAGCTCAAGACTTTCTCCTGCCTCCCAGAAGGGTCAGCTGGAAAGGAAGTCAGAGTAAAGCTCTTGATCATAACTGCAGCATCCAGAAATGGGGTCCAGAAAAGCAGTATCTTTTCATCTTTGTGCCTTGGTTTGGAAATGACAACTTGACTTATCAGATGAGTCCTTTGGCTACTCACTTACTCAAAAGCAAATTGAACGGGACCACCCCATTTAATATTTCACCAGCTGAGGATCTGAAAGTATGAGACAACTGCCCAGACAGCTACACTGAGGATGTGATTTGCAGTCATGGGGATCAAGTGGCAGAGCTGAGAGCAAAGCAGCGATCCATAACTCATACTCAAAGCTATACCTGCATCCTCAGACCTCAGCAACATTCAAGCAAATTAGCAAGCCTACAGGCAAAGACTAACTGCTGTGTCTAAAGGTTAGCTTTGAAAGTGCGTAAGAACAGTCTTTGGGCTGCTCTGGCTAGCTTGTACTAGTTTTGAGTTTGCCATCTGCAAGCCCAGGGAAACTAGAGTGCAACATATTTCCACCACATGTCTTTCCATCCCTTTCCTTGCCTCTAGCACAGGCTTTATAGCCAGGGCTGTGGCAAGCAGTATGTGATGCTGGGAGGATGCTGGGCGGGGGATGCAACCTTCCATGTGGCACAAGAGAAACCCAGCAAAGCAGAGACCCCATTCCCAAGAAAGTCACTGTGGTCTCAGTGTCTGATCTTCAACCAGCTTCATTAAAAATACTGGATGTCACAGACCTTTTGAAGCTGCTCTCCAAGTGATAGAGGATTATTGGCTTCAGTGATGAAGTGCACTAATCAGGATTGGTTGACTAAAGGAATGGGGTTTTTTTCCTTGGAATTACTCTGTGCCATCTTGTTTGATTACAGTATTTCTTCATCTCAAATGTGTACTTTCCTTCTCCTAATCTTTGACCAATTTTGTGTTGAAACCCAAAGGTCTACACGCTACACTGCAACATATTGCACCATGTTCAGGATTCACATTCTGGGTATTTGCCCACAATGCCTCATTGTACCACAAAAAAACAAGATGCCATCCTGCCTACAGACCTGACAGCTGGCCAGAACGAGGGGTACTGCTTGGGTACCCCCAAGGCAAAGCCACACACACACACAGGAGATAGTCTCCCATAAGACATAGTGCTTAAGCAAAGCACTCAAAGTTACACATGTAATTGATTTTTAACATGATTCATTTTTAAAACCAAAAAGGCACACTTTCCAAGCTGATACTCACATGGGATATATATAAATCCTAACTCTTAAGGAGAGTCAAAAACAGATTGAAAGAATTGAGGGGAATTTATGTGGAATCCAGAATCAGAGAGAAAAGGATGAAAGCAAAGACAAGTGTGGTGCATTCAACTGCTTAAGTCCTGCTCAACTCCATGATGACAAACAAACAAACACAATCCGTGTCTCTTTTTCTCAGCTCAGTGATTACAGCAAACCCACAGTGCCAGCTTCAGACTGGCAAGGCAACTAGCACTGCTCACAAAAACATATTCAATGGATTTTTTTTTCTTTTTTTTTTTATATTGCTTGATTTAATTATAAGGGTCTCACCTATTTCTTTACTAGCAGTCGAGGGATATTTCTGTTTCCACTGCTATTGTTTCAGGATCATGAAACAGCAAAAAACTGAGGAATTAGGAGGGAAATCATGAAGTTATTCTGCACTCACAGAACTCTGAAATAAATTCTGTTAATTGAAAGTTACGCATTTAAATGCATGTGCAAAAAGAAAAATCAGGAAAACCGTGTTGCCACAGCAATTCTCATCTGCCTCAGAGCTCCCACCCAGGAAAGGTGTCTTTGAAGTTACCTAGTTGTCATCCAAACAAAATATTTCCAAAAGAGGTATTTTCCACCCCTTTTTTTCATCCAATTCAGCACTTCAGCTGGCAGTAAAAAATAAATAAGAATCAAAATTTCTAAAACAAAACAAACAATTAAAAAAAAACAACAAAATATAGTTAAAAGGGTTACTTATTATGGGAGAGATTAACTTCTAGGATGCCTTAATACCCAAACTTGGCTGCCCTATTATTCTGGGTTCGTCAGGTCATCAAGAATACTAATTTAGACTTAGGACATTAGGGAAGCGCTCTCCTGATTTAAACATGGAAAACTGTTATTCAGTTGTTTCTTGAACAAATACACTTCAAACAATGTGAAGGAAATGGCACTTCCCATTTATATGAATTTACCAACAACAATCATGACAAAAAGGACAAAAACTATTTCAGGTTTGTAAGGGCTGTCCATTGTAAAATGGTCCCATGCAGCAGGGTGTGTAGACCTTGTAGGATCTGAGAAACTTAAGTTCTCGGAAATCTTCAGCAAAGACCACTGCCCATCAACATTATAAATGCAGTAGGAGATTATCATGTCCCAAAGTAACATTCATGAGAGTGGCTTTGCCTCTGAGGAACAAATTAGCCACTTTTTCACCCCAGCCTGCAATGAGGCCACATTCCTACACAGCTCACCTCCTGCAACACCAGGATTCACTTCTCCCACTGGACCTGCAAAGGTGGGTTCTGAGCTGATTTATGCTACTGCAATTAAATAAAACCCCCCAAAAATCACTCCTTCAAAACAACAGGTTGTTCTGACTGGGAGTAAATTTTTAAAAGGAGCAGAGCCTGCACCAGAAAGTATAACATCCAATTTCTGTTCTATGCTTAACCTATGCAAATCACAAGCAAATGTAAGCAGCCCATCAGCAGAATTTGGCAGGGGTAACAGCAACCATAGGGAGATAAGATAAAGCTGTAGTCTTTAAAGGTTGGGAAGTGAAGTATCAGGATTACCAGTGTTCCTAGCCAACTCAGACTGTTCTCCCACCCTCTTCTAGGAAACAAAAACTGGTCCTTTGCACTTCACCCCAAGGGAAAAAAGTTATCATAGTTTTATGTTATAAAGATACATAAAATAATTGCCTCTGTAAGATGCAGACATGCCTAAACCAAGTAACCATATGTGTATACAGCTGTAGTTTTTGCCATTGTGACACAACTTACCCTTAACTATTACCCTCTCTTGTTAGGTCATTTCTAAAATGTAGCTCTCTGAACTAGGACCATCTTCTGCTGATTTGCATAGCTCCTTTTTTTGCCATAGAAGAAACAACTCTGGTTGCCTGGAGTATTCCTTTTTGAATTACGCTGTAGGTTAAACAAAACTTTAACTGTTTCAGCTAAAGACAGACAGAAGGTGTTTTTCCAAACTTCCCAAGCAAAGGAGTGCATTTCCTGCTTCCTTAATTCAGCCTACTGCAACTCTGTTTACATTCCAGCCCTTCACAACTTAATACCGCTTGAACCATCAGTAATATAGGGCACATTTCTGACTGTTCTTTAGATTTTTTTTATCTCCGTGGGACTTCCTAGTTTGGGATTTTGTAGTTTACAGTTTCTCACTAATAGTAACTAGTTGCAGCATTTGGGCTTAAGAGTTTGCATATTATTTAACTAGACACAAGCAACCTATTTTAATTAAAGAGCCCTGTAGAAGGCTCATCTATTTTTCCTCCTTCAAGTACATCAGTTGGCTTAATAAAGATATTACCACTCCCTGTAAACCCAGCTGTGATCAAGTTCTTAGATATGCTAGTATTTATTAATGTAATTTTACCACTTTAAAAAATGCATCCTATCACAGATCTTCAAGTACTTAGTTGTCCATTGCCTTAATGAAAGCAGTGTGAGCTTTCTGTAGCACACACACACATTTTATTTTGTGTGTGTGTGCGCACATTCCAGCACTTCTATGCTCACCCTCCCAAACCGAGGGTCAACTGCTCTTGTCACTGTGTTAGAACCTGCTATTTAACCATATGGGCTGTGCTCTTAAGACAAGCTCACCTTTCCTGAGGGATGGAGAGCACAGGCTTTCTTCTCTTCTACCTGCAAGGCCAGCAAGGCGTGCCTTCCTAGAAGAAAATTCAGCATTTAGCATAACCCTACCACGTCATCTCTATGTCCCTGGTGCCTCTCTGTCCTCATCTTCAGGTCTTGTCTTCAGATTTCTCTTACACTCTTACTACACACGCTCACTGACCCCCGTTTAGATAACTTTGCACAATTTGTTTCATTCAATTGGATAGAAAAATTCTTGCCCAGTTTTGGCACTGCATGCACCTAAACCAAATTCAGGTCAGCCAGCATCTTGCTGCTGTCAGCATTTCATTGAATTCTACATTTGAGATACTGAGACTTCACTTCTCTAATTTTACAGGGCTGTTTTATTTTCACAAGGTATCCAACTAGTACCTGAATATCACCTACCAATTCAACTATGCATATTCACAACTCTTCTAACATTTGCAAATAACATTACTACAAAGGAAAGCTCAGACAGCTTGATTAAGCAACTTGCCCAAGGTCATACAGGAAGTTGTAGAAGAGTTGAAAACAAAAGCCAGATCTTCTTAGCTCCTGTCCAACCCTCTCTGGAATGAAAAGGCCGAACTGCTCTGTGGAAATATTAGCAGAGTCATAGATCTCATTGTATAAATTTCATAATGAATTCACGACTTAGCAAAGAAAATACACAGAGCTCCCTGCACTGCTTTCCAAGGAAAAATTTGCAACCCTGCTGCAGCAGCTGGGAAGCATTCCCCAAGCTCCGAGCAGCACCAGTTGAGGCCACAGCCCCTCTGCTCAGACAGAAAGAAGGAAACAAGGGATAGCAGTACCCTGCAAGGATCAGGCCATTCAACACAACTGGGTTCTGCCATCCCTTTTTCAGCCACTCTCCTATTCAAGAAAGTGAAAATATACATCTACCACAAAAGGTGCTGAAGTCACTCAAGAGTGAGTATGAAATTGTTCAGGATAGCAAAAAGAGCATCCAAAGTGTAACAAAGGCATTATTTATGTCTGCCCCTTCTCCTTGTCTGAGTGGCTCTCAGTGATAGCCACAGGAATAAACAATAGGCTTGGCCCCTTGGCTGCAAACAGTTCACTGCAGAAGCCCCGTTAAGTCTTTGGAAGTCTAAACACAGGCACAGGAATACATTAATGTGACAGGCCTTCACAACAGGGTCTTATCCTGGCTCTGCCATGCTGAGCTCCAACTTGCTGGGAGAAGTGCCCCTCTTCACCAGAAAGGCTCTTCCCATGGAAAGGTCCCACTCTGCCTCAAAACCCAACCTAAACATGAACATTTCCACCCATGTTGGGGAGGATTTCTGGCTCTGTGAAGCATCTAGCTGGTGCTCAGTGAGACGAGTCAAGCTACCTCAGGCTTACTACCACCCAACAAGTGCATACATGTGTGTGCATGCACAGGCAAAAGGCTGTTAAGAAGCAAACCCGCTCCCCAAATCTTCATCAGGTTCAAGCCTCCCTGACATAAACACTTCAACAGCCTCAATAGCAATGCCAAGAGTAGATAGAGGCTTCAACATTGTCTCTATACACAGGATGCTGCCTTGACATCATTTAGCAGAGACAATGCTAGCCCTCTTTCTTTTTGAGCTGTGTAAAAGACTTGGCTGAATATAAAACAACTTCAAAGACACATTTCTGTGCCAGCCAGGATGCATCAAAGTTGGGAAAGGAACAATTCGATTCACCTGATCCAGGGAGCTGATAGAGAAGTACAGGGAAGCAGCTTTTATCGATGTACCTTCCCAAAACTTCCTTCCTGCCCCCAGTGCTATTTAAACCCTTTGCGCCTACCTCCAGCCAGACCTGCTGTCCTCCACTCTAAGGAAGAGAAAGGAAAAAGCAAAGGGAAGCCCTAAAAAAAGGCGTCCCTGCAAATTTCTGTGCAGTTACCAGGCAGTCATATCCTTCTGCTTTCCCCTGAAAAATCAAGTATCACCTTATCATTTCCTCACCAAGATTAACTCCTGCTTCCTGAAGAGTATTTCTGAGGTAGAAAGCAGAGGTGGTGAAAAAAAATGGGGGGGGGGGGGAGGCTGAAAAGCCCAATCTGTCAAGCTGTGTTTTAGAAGAAAGGAAAACTGAAAAGTGAACGTATTTAACATGAGCTATTTCCTGCGCTCAGGAGGGAAGAAAGCATGCTACTAACTGTGTGCATGAGGAGATCTGCACTAGTGTTATCTCTGACCTGCAGCTTAGCCCTTGTGTCTCAGCTGCCAAAAAGCTCCTATTCAACGTTATGCTGAGTTCATCAATGCTCCACGTGTCAGGATCCTAACAGGAAAAAGCAGGACAGACAGTCACTCCATTCAACTGCCTGGGGACCCCATGACAACTAAAATCCCCTTGCAAACTGTCCATATCAACCTATGGCAGGTCAGAGCACATAACCCCTCCAGAACCGCAAGCCCAGGTCCACACCCTTTCCCCTTGTCAACATTGTCACTTTAAAACAGCCCATGTAGCCTTATCGCCAAACCTGGAGTAAGTATGACAATTAAGATGGATTGCAAAGCCTGCTTGCGCTTTACAATTAACAATAACTTGGCAGCATGTCCCACGCAACTGTTGGGTGGTATGGCAAGAACTTTATCCCTGCTTAGTATTGCATTAGCATATTTAGTAGGCTGCAAGACATAATTCCTCAGATATGAACATATTTTGTCTTTTCAAAAAATCTGCAATTAAGCCATAACGTGCAGGCAGTGTTCAGCCAGCAGTAAACTTTATTATTAGGGGACTGGGCTAAAATGGTGCTTTTTGACCTTATGTCAATTATCTATTTAATAAGGAATCTATTCAATTTAAAAAAAAAATGTCTTAGCATGGTCTTTGCTAGGAAGTAACAATATTCCAGAAACTACAGCTGTTACTCATTCAGCCCTGCATTCATTCCCTTAACAGCACAGTGCTTGAGTGGATGTGGGGGGAGGTTATTTAAACGCAGGGGTTGGGCCATTTTTTTTGGGGGGGGGGGTATTTTTCATCTAGAAAAGGCAAATGCTCCCTATCTGTTGCTAATTTTAAAACTGTGTGCTTAAATAACTGTCGGTGAAAACGAAATGGACCTCAGTTAGCAGCATCTTCCTCTGTATGGTGTGTATCTCTCTTTCTCCAAGATTCCCATGTTTACAGGTAAATTAATGGTATTCTAAAGTAATTAAATGCATTTGAGGGGCATTTATTTTGCATGGCCTAACTTTATCAATTTCCTGCATGCCACACAAGACTCTCAATGCCACTAAGCTTTTTAAGTCTGTTTACTGTGTACATTTATTTAGAAAGTCTGATCAGGTAGGGGGGAGGCAAAGATCTTCCCTCAATAACGTGGACATTGTCCCCCTTGACATCTGCATTGCTGGTGGACAGGATATCCTGCCAAATGCAAGAAGACAACTGCGTGACCCACCTTGGGCAAGAGGCACCGCTCGCTGATGCGAGCACAGCAGGAGAGGGTGCTGCTTCTCCTTGCCCGAAGATGCATCCTCAGCACACAAAGAGCAGCTGGGGAGTCCTTGCAAAAGCAGGGGGAGGCAAAAAAAAAAACTTTGAAAAAATAAATAAATAAAAAAAAGGAGTTTAGGTGAGTAGCACGTACTCAATAAGGGAAAGCAGATGAGAGCAACAAATGCAATTTAACAGACAAAGTCTTTCTTCATAAAACCAACAGAGGAGTGGATTAAACCACCTGGCAATCTTGGCAAGAAAAAAATAAAATCTCAGGCAGTGACAAAACCAAACAGGTGTAACAGGTATAAAACTTTTGCTTCCCAATAATACCCCTCTCTTCCCTGGAATGCTTTGACAGGTGCAGAAGTTCAAGTTACAGCATGGAAGTGGCAAATACACAGCATTAGTGTCTGACGTGCTCGCCGAGCAACCGGGGATGTTAATAACTGGCAAGGTACACTAATCTCTGATTGCAACATTTGGTTTACCTTAATCTGGAAGGACAGCTGTATTAAAGAGGGAATTATACTAATCAGTTCAAGGCCCTTGCATATAAAACTTCCCATTAGGCTTAAAGTACAACAGCTTACGCTCATTCTCTAGGAGCCTTACATCTGGTTCTGAATAAGGCTGTCTCTCATTTACAAGGTACAAACCGAAAACAAGGGAGGGGGGGAGCTGACAGTTGCTGGAGGATGGTTGATAGAAGAACAAGCTACTAATTCTTTGAAATTTTTTACAACACAAAACTGGCTGTAAGGCATCTTAATACTAAAAAAAACAGGCATGTGTTATCAACCCTAGGCCATTTTTTCCTGTTACCGGAGGTGACCAACATAAAATAAAATTGATGATGTCAGTCAAAAACAGCTAAGCACAAAGCTTGGCTTTGTTATCTTAAGTCAGAAGGTATGATAGGCCATGCCATATGGCTGTAATCCTCCTATATCTTCCATCACCTAACAGGCAACCTTCATGTAGCATGACCTTATTTGGCTGGTCTCAGGTTAGGGCTGCCCAAAGGGGATTTTTCTGTTTCTGCTATATCCAAAGGTTTATGTTGATTTTTTTTTTTTTTTTTGAGCCCTGCAAACTATAAATCCGACTGATTACTCTGCACTCTTTTGCTTGACTGAGCCTTTACAATCAGACATCCCCGTTAACAATAAGCTCCTAATGAATCAAACATCTATGGCATTAGTTTCACCTAGCTGCCTCTTTCCCATGCACTGCAGCTCTTTGTCAGACCTGGCTTGATGAGAAAAGCTAGTGACACTTGGTGCACCTATTGATAAACAATTCAGTAATGAGGGGCATAACAAAAATTACCTAAAACAACCTGATTAAAAATGACAGGCAAAGGGTACAACAGCTTTGCAGTTAAGGTAACTCTTGTACGTTGGAAGGGTTGGAAAAAATAATTAGGTGCAACACAATTTGTTTTAAAATTACAAGTTTGCACTCATATTTTGGTTTGTGGGGTTTTTTTCTTTTTTCTTTTTTCTTCTTTTTTTTTTGGTTTTTTTGGACTAGGAGTTTGATGAGTGTTAAAAAGAAAATGTTCCATCATACTTTATAATAGATTCATCTTTTCTGAAAAATTTGCAACTCAATGAGCTTTCTCTCTCTCCTTTTTGAAGTACTACATTAATAGTAAAATTCATTGCTCTTTGTAATACAACTTTCTATCTATAGCAAATTCCTATATTATAACTCAGCACTTTACTTCCTTTGTTTAAATATTGGTTTTGTTGCTTAAAAGCACATGTGGGCTGTAAACAAAGGATAAATAAGCTGTGAAAATAAAAGCAGGCTCCAAGGAATAAATAAGAACAAAATGGAAGAGACTGAACCAGGCTCCTGCGATGAACACAGGCATCTCTTTGTCAGAGGGGAAAAAATGTGTTAAAAGGGCACATACTGTAACTCTGAGGCAAACTTTGAAATGGAAGTGTGGAAGCATAAGAGCATTTGATTCAAAATCAGCAATGTGTGGGTTTGCATTTGCGTAGCAGCATGTTGGGAGGGTTTCAATCAGTGCACAGATGCACTTGAAAATCAAATATGGACATGGGGAATGTTTTTGGATATAGCAAATGAGGACTGATGACATGTTTACACTTTGCACATGGATCCAGTACAAAACCATACCCTGCAAAGAAACAATAACCACCATTTGCTGCTTTTCAGGGCTGTAACAAAATGGTGGTGAAGGAAGAGAATACAAGTGAGTATCTATTCCCACCTGGGAGGGGGTTACACTGTTTGCCTGCTGATGGGCTTATTTTGCTAACTTGAGAAAGGGCCTTTTTAACAAATATTGGGGGGGGGGGGGGGGGGGGGGAAGTAAAAAAGTAAAAAAGAAGACAGTGATTTGAAAAACAACAGTGGGAGAGGAAAAGGAGAAAAAGGAGAAAAAGCAAGTTTTGAGCATCATTAATGTCTTTCTATGTTGTCAAAATATTTTCTTTACAGAAGAATTAAAATTATAGTTGGAATGGCACTGGGATGGAATAGGGAATAAATGCAATCAAATGCACTTTCATCATCTCCAATGGAAAAATTGCAGTTTTGACATTATTTCGGTATCTGGTTCTGTATATCCTTGAAGAAGAAACTCCTATCTTATAAATAATGTATCTCAAGCTATGCTGAGCTGTTAATGAAAGTTCATCAAGATGGCAAAACTTTTTTAAAAAAGGTAATAGTAGTTGTAGGCAATTGCATCTGACCAGACTATAGTGTATCCCTCTGGAAGGCAACTCCAATTCAAAGTATGAAGTAATCTTTTGTGAATATTTTCCAAACTATGATGCATATTTTACATTTTAAAGAAAAAAACAAAAGTTAGCTATCTATAAAGAAAGGGGAAAAACATCTGGTCTACACTTTCTGCTAATCAGACATTAAAGAAATGCACATGAACTAATATCCAAGTTTCAAACTTTTATGAAGAGTTCATTTCAAACTTTTAAGAGGATATCGTTATAGTTCAAATAGTCCTTCAGACATTTGACTTCTGCTACTGATTATTAATAATAATCATCCCATTTTCCCTTACACTTTTCAGTATGAATTCAGAATGTCAAAGCTAATTTTCTCATTAGCCTCAGACTTATTTAAAGCACTGCAAACTTGAGACTTCAGTTCTCTTTTCACACACTTGGGTTTTACAACACTGTGGAGTTAGCACCCAGCTTCCACAGCTGTACATGGGGTCAGCATCTGTCTGAGTGAGGGCCACACAGAGGCTCGGCACCTGGATTTTTACTGACAGTACCTGAATCTGAGAGTCTCTTGGCCCTGTTTCTGAGACGTGTCCAGCAAGAAGGCAATGTTTTTTCTTGGTTGCTCTAGAGCCTGGTTGGCATTGTGGATCAAATAAAAGTGGAATTATCTAAATAAGGTCAAGCTACAGAATTCATAAGGTATTTGTGTGTGTGTTTAGTAAGATAAAATGCTCAAACAGTTAACTTTTAACAATTTTCTCTTTGCATATTGCCAGAGAAAGATCCAATTCCCATTTACATTGGGGCCAATGAGGTCAAGCTCAGAATTCATAAGGTATTTGTGTGTGTGTTTAGTAAGATAAGATGCTCAAACAGTTAACTTTTAACAATTTTCTCTTTGCATATTGCCAGAGAAAGATCCAATTCCCATTTACATTGGGGCCACTTTGCACCACTGTGTCCCATCTGATGCCCTGAAATGAAGCCGAAGAACTTGAAACTCAGGTGCAGGTCTCTGCTCCATGCAGAGCAATGCTGCTTTCTTGAATGGAGTTACAACCACATGCATAACTAGAGACTATGGCTCAGTAAGTACAATTTCCTTTTTTTTTTTCAAGTCTCTCTTCTACTTTATTTCCAAGTGCATGCTCTAATCTGTTAATTATATATACAACAAAGCCTTGCTGGTCAAGGGAAATTATTTCTCTGTAGTCAGGATTAAGGCCAAATTTATTATAGGCATTATTAGTGCGTTACAGGACCATCTCTGTCAGTAAGTGCCTCTCTCATGCAGACCTCCTGCACCAGCCTGGGGAAAACAGATCCTCAGAAATCACCTGCTTTACTGGCAGATGAGCGGGGAAAGCAGCTCTACACCTTTTGCAGCTACACCTTGTCTTACTTTGAAAAACAATCTGTGATCACAGGTACAGCATAGCTATTACATTTCTTCAGCCCTGTTCTTCAAACTCTTCTCTTCTGGACATTTCCTCCTTTAGCTAATAATCTAGCATAAAGGCAAAGTTAACACCAGTGAGTGATGCTTCCTTACGCTACAGGTTGTTGACAGTTTAAGCTCAGTGGGAGGTATGCTGAGTTGTGGTTTCTCCATAGTTAGCTTCAACTATCTGAAGTGTTATTTTGTCCAGTGTTTGTACATACAACATAAAAAAATAAGAACATGTTAAGCATCCAGGTGTGTATGTTCCATAATCATACAATCATAGAATAGTTAGGGTTGGAAAGAACCTTAAGATCATCAAGTTCCACCCCCACTGCGACAGACAGGGACACCTCACACTAAACCATGCCACCCAAGGCTCTGTCCAACCTGGCCTTGAACACTGCCAGGGATGAAGCATTCAAAACTTCCCTGGACAACCCGTTCCAGTGCCTCACCACTCTTACAGTAAAGAACTTTTCTTATATCCAATATAGCCTTGCCCGTTTAAGTTTGAAACTGTTCCCCCTTGTCCTATCACTGCATTCCCTAATGAAGAGTGTCTTCCCAGCATCCTTATAGGCCCCCTTCAGATACTGGAAGGCTGCTATGAGGTCTCCACGCAGCCTTCTCTTCTCCAGGCTGAACAGCCCCAGCCTTCTCAGCCTATCTTCATATAGGAAGTGCTCCAGTCCCCTATTATCCTCACGGCCCTTCTCTGGACTTGTTCCAACAGTTCCATGTCGGTTATAAAACATTGTTAATATGAAATATCACTAGGCTCATAAAATCTTAGAGTGTTTAGGAAAGCAAACTGGAATACTGAATTGTTTCTGTGACTTTTCCTTTGTAGTACACAGTAAGGCATTTCCATGTATTTATCAGATAAGAATGCAAAGTCTCATTTCCTTATGATAGCCAACAATAAATACAGTTGTGCTTCGGAAACCTTTTCATTTACCATCTTTTCTTTAAATTGGATAGGAACAGACAGTCTAGTTGTTATAAAATTATCATGATTTCCAACTGACAGAAATCAGTGTAGTGCCCCAGGTGTCACCCAAGTGAGACACTGAATGGAAGATAAAACAGGTTGCTCTTCCAGTCACAGAGCCAGCATTAACATCATGGAGTGAGGCTTGAGGTGGTGATAACAATGTTACCTCAATCATAATAAGTCAACATACAGGTTTTGATTACACAGAATAATATGCAGAATAACACTATCACATTCTCTCATGCAGCTTTTGAACCAGACACCTTCATGCTTAGGGTGATACTGCAGCTGTCATCTCATCCCTCTTTGGATGAGAAGGTTTCTTCTTCACCTCCTGTCTGGTACCTTGTACACTAGAGAGAACAGACCATATGTATGTGAAAGAAGCAAAACCTCACACTCTGGGCTGAGGAGATATTAAGATCTCTTGATTGAGTATCTTGGTGGTACTGAGCACAACTCAGATGCCTTACCACTTCACCAGAATTAAATGTTTTGTCTTGCTATTGTATGTCCACTTAAGAGCCTCTTTAACACTGCAGTTTAATATTCGTGTCATCAACACTGCTGTTAAAACCAAAATGGTATAAATAATGAATTAATATGTATGTGCAGATCTCTATTTTGCCCAGCATTTCTTACACCATTTTTATTGGAGCCTCAGAATTCTGAAAGCAAATCCAAATGTTCTTCCTCCTTAAGCCTGACTTTGTTGTTGCCATCACTGCACAAATCAATAGCTCCACCCAAATGGACCACTCCTGCCAGTGCTAACAGCAGTTGAACTACATTGATATGCCAGGCAGACCCTCAACAGGCATGGGAATGATCTGGTTTTATCAGCTTCGCTTACTGAATTGTAATAAATTTAGTAGACAGGTCTGTCCTTCACTGCGCAGGGCCTGCAAGGACTCTACTGGGCTAAAATGTGCATGACCATGGCACAGGCCTTCCAGATTAGGAGCCTATTTGATGTTAGAGACATCTCAGTGAATTTACTGTGAAGGCACTCTCATATAAGCAAGCAAAGCAAAACCATACAAGGTGCATGACTCAGTTTCAGCTGGGGTTTGCCTTCAGAAAGCAAAACTTGGGACTACATGATCGGTAAGCAAAAGTGAACTCCTTTCTGCCTCAACAGAACAAACTCCATTTGGCCCTAGCTCTGCCTTTTGGGAGGGAATTTTGAAAAACAATCTGTACATGGACTTTCGTTTGGTTTGTTTTCCCTGGTTTTTGAAAACTTCATTGGAGTAGACTTTTTTATGACTATGCTTTTAATCCAAACTCTACAGTAAGGCCCAGCTTGAAATAAAAAGGGGACAAGACCATCAAAGGGTCAATTGTCAGTTTCAGTTTTAAAATTATTTGGGGTACAATGAAACCTGAAATATACCACCAATATTAGGCCTAGGGCAAGACTTTTCAATACTATGTGTAACCCAGGAGATGCAGAGGTTAAATTTCAAATTTGCTTAAGATGAAACACCCAAAGTAGCATGGACTTTTAAAGCCATTTTACTATCAGAAGTGCATTCAAAGGGTGTTCTTACCTTCTTTGTTATTTATCAGATAAGTATACATTTTGTGGAGCTGCAGCTGCCCCACAGTCAATGATGGAACTATATTTATTTTTTATCCTTGAAGTTATGGTCTGATCAAGTAAAAAGACCAATTAGTAAAGACTACAAATTTATGTAACTATAAACTATATTCAGTATGTTCTGTCACCACAGAGAACAGATGAGTTTTTAACATCACAAGTCTGTAGTTCAACGCTTGCTCAAACATCCAGTTTCGGGAAGTGCCACAATTTTTAAAGATTTTGATGAAAGCCAGGCATTAAGAAGTTAGGTGCCTTTCCTCAAGGCAACATCTTATTCAGATCAGGAGACCATTTTCCCTTCCTGCTCTTGAAAAGCACTTTGTCATTCACTCAGTATGTCCTATTAGCAGAAAATAGGGAAAGTTCTGATGCATCATAGCGTGTGTCTGAAATTCTAATTAACAAGAAGTCATCTGTAGTTGTCCAACATCATATTATTAATTCAGAAAGCAATAAAGGGATATATTTCAGACTGAAGAAGAAGATACGTAGTGAATGGGGTCATAGTATTTCACTACACATAATTTGTCATGATCTTTAACTATTTCAAACCAATAGAAGTCAAGTTGTACAATGCCTTACCTTGAATATAATTTCTCACAAATAAAAAGTAGTTACACTGATATGTTTTATTCTCATGAGCTTAAAATCTAAATTAGATCTAAATCTGTATAACCCAGGGTTCCATAAGGAAGTGTATTTTTACTGTGACTATGTAGACTTTTGTTCTTTATGTATTTTTGAGCAAGAAAAGCAATTCTAGGGACATTATAATATGCTTTCTGGCATTATGATCAATACATACATTCATTTATTTAAAATTCTATTTAGTATCAGGAACAGTAGATTGGATAATTCATTAAAAAAGCACATCTCAATTAAATTCTAATTAACTTTACATTCCAAAAGTCTTAGGGAAGACGCTTTTTAACCTACACCTCTTCAAAAATCAAGACTTTTCAAAATATATTGTCACTAAGTAAAAGTTTCATCTTCCTTCCTATTTAAAAAAAAAAAAAAAGTTAATTCTGAACTACAAGGAAACCCAAATCATTCATTCATTCATTATCTTTCCAGCAAGAGGATGTGCAGTTACTAGAATTTTATACAATTAGTGCTCTGAGAGTCCTTTAAATACAAACCTATGAGAGGAAAGTGAAAACAAATCGAGTTCATTGTGACTGGCTGGAAAAAAATGCTTAAATCAATATGACTATGACTCATCTGCTCATCATTTAGCCATTACCTGGGAGACAAGGACCTCCTGCTATGCCTGATTTTTTAATTTTTTTTAATACAGATTTACACTGCCTCAATTCTGCAGACACATATGAAGCCAAAGTCATTCCAGACTCGCCCTGTAGTACTGTTTACTCTTTATATCTGATTTTATTTATTCCTGTTTGTTCTTTACATTGGATACAGAGATAAACACATACAAATATTGGTATGTTCAAAGAAGTTTAGTACAACAGCAACGGAGGGCAAAAGCCGCCATCTCACATTTATAACATCCCAAAGAAAATTACAACATAATGATTCTCCTAAAGAAGAAAACATAGGTTTTAAAATATTTTCTTTGAATTAAACCTTACAATGAAGAAGAATGCTGCATGTTTTAGAAGTATTTTGAAGTATTAAAAAAAAAAATAAATCAAAAGCAGGGTTAAAACTTGTTTGTAGTGCAAGTTCAAAAACAGAAACTTTATTGTCTGGTGTTCAACATACAAGAATCCTAAGAACATAAGGCATATAACTAAGGAAAAGGACATTTTGGTGACCCTATGGACACACAAGGCTTAATCCTTATCCTACTGGCACCAATAGAAATCCCAAATCTGCTCAAATCAGTGGTGTTTGACCAGGGTCTGCCACTGGGATGAGAATCAGAGACGTTGTGTATATGCCTGGCTCTTACTGAAAGCCACAAAACTTCCCCAGAAAAGTGGCCCCTGGGTTTTTAGGCAGTACATGTCTGGGCAGCAAATGCTACTTGGTCATAATTGTGACAAAGCAAAGCCTTTAATTCTGGTTCCTAAACTGGAATACATGACCATTTCTTCTCTTGGGGAGATGAAACAGGAGTCAGTGCCATCTCTGTAAGAAAAGCCTATGATGCAACCTCAAAATAAATACACTTATTTGCATATACAAACACTGGAACCACATATGCATCCACTAATATCCCTTCTTTAAACTGTTAGGAATATCACATATGCTACAGCTCACACCAAGCAGAATAATGAGGGAGGTGTTGTTTCTTGATATTTTTATAAGTTCATATAACCCTACTGTCAAAGCAACTCTAGGTTTATCAGAGCTATCATATAAAAAAGGACTTATCATAAGCAAGGTTATTTAATACTCAGCTGTCTTAACTTCAGCCCTCTCTCAGGCCTGTGTGTATAAACTCTTTATTACAGCCTAATCACACCACAGCTACAGAAAGACAGACTCTGAACTGAATGGCTACTGTCACCTCCTTCTCTCTTTTCCTTTCTCAGGAGGTTAAACGTGGAAAAAATAATTATAAAAAAATAAAGTCTACTCGATGTGTGTCTAAAAAGAAGTGTAAATAGGTATGGAAAACCTATGAGAAAACTGTTACGGAAGGTGCCTAAATGGCAAAGTGCAAAGTGTGACAAGAAAATTATGTTGGCATACAAAAGGCACAAGAATAAGAAAGATGTGGTACAATAGATAGCTGGCGTGAGCCTATCAACTGGCTGGTGGCTTCTGTTCCACCCACCTCCCCCTCAATATCTTCATTTTTTTGTTGTTATAAAGGACATTCATGATCAGTAACAATGTTATAATGATAGCAAATGCAGGATTTAAGGTGTATAAAACCTTCAGCCAACATTAGAAAGCCACCAAGGGGGAGTTACCTTGCACAAGGTTCTATTTAGTGATGTCTCCACTCTTTCACTCCCTGACTGCAAATCAGCATTTTTACTGGACAATAGGCTCAGCAGTGGCCTTATGATTGCCTCTTTTCAAATGGAAATGGTTATCCTAACTCCTCTGCCAGGTTTTTCTTACTATAGCACAAATTGCAGTTTAAAAGGCTCGGGGGGGGGGGGGAATCTTAGCTGAATATCTTTTTTTTATTCGACAAACTGACATGTAAATTACCCTTTAAGTGCTCCACTCTAGGGCTCTGATCATCTCCTAATTGTCACAGTCAATTGTAGCCAACAGTCTCTTCAATCCCAAGCGCTTTGACAACAAGCACAAGGATCAAAGCAGAATCAGCTCCCTTCAATATCCTTCTGTTTAGGATGCTACAAAAATCCTGAAAAAGAAAGGTGTAAGGGCATTAGTGGAGAAGGAACTGAGAGTAGAAAGTACTATAGCAGTAATTTTCTTCTTCACTAATATCATATATCCTTATATAGTCTGTTATCCCATGTTCAGCCGGAATGCATAAGCATCCCAGAGAATAAATAGTTTAAAATGACTCGGATATATTAGCACTTAAAAATAAATTCATAATGCATTTCTGCTGCCTTCTGTATGCCTCCCCTCATCTTTCCCCCTCCAGATTTCACCTCCCCTCTGGGAAGGAGTAGAACAGCTATTATTTTTTAAGCAAATTCATTTTTTTCCTAGAGCAGTCCCACAGTGTCTTCCAGGATGAACTGGGTTGCAAACCAGCCTATTCTACTGGAAACCAAATTTTATTCATGTGGTTAGTACAACTTAGACATGTAGCAGGTTATTCATGCAGCTCTGCTTTTGCTTTCTGAAGTGCCTATAACCAACCCATGGTCAGGCAGAGGCTGGAGTAAAACCCACTCATTCAGTCCAGCTCTAGAACAGCCAGTTTCAGTCACATCCAAAATGGACTAGGAAGAAAGATGAGAATAAATACAGCAGTCCTAAAAGTCTTCCCAGGTTAAAAAAATATATATATTTGCTATAATTCTGAAAGAAGGTTCACCTTTTGTTGTATCCAAGACCACTTTAGATCAGCACCATGCTACATCACTTAGATTTTTGTACTAGCTTGCTGTGTTTGATGATATGAGCTTGCTTGCTCTGAAATACTCTTTCATACCCTCAGTGCCTCACAGACACTCAAAGTAAGCCTTGTTGAATTCATGTTTCTAGGGAATAGGAGTAAGGCGGAGCTATTCTAAGTCATATTTTTACTTCAAAACTTGTACATATCCACGAATGTAGCAGTAACTCCCACAGAGGCTCACAAACAGCTTCTGCCACACAGGCTGCAGGGGAGGAATAGCACGGCTCCTGCAGAAAATGTGCTGCTGGAGTGGGAGAAAGCCTGCAGGATACCAAGGAAGAAAACTGGGAATGTGCCAAGCTCCAGAGTAACTCAGAAGGATCTCCAAATGGCTAAAGAGGCTCTACAGGGTTAGACAACCAAATCCTTTTGGCATCTCCAATGATCTTGCTGACATACAGAAAGGAAGCAAGAGACTATATCCATTATCCTGGAGCTCTGTATCTCCCACTCCTGCAAAAGATACTTCCCACAAGAGATTGCTTGAGTGCCTGAAGTCCATGGGAATTTGGAGGTGAAAATTTATTTGCTCTTTCATGAGAAATTAATTCACTTCTCACAGCTATTTTTAAGAAACCGACATATTTCTTAAAGATGACACACCTTATCCACTGGCTCACATAAAACTGGAGGAATTGTTAGAGAGAGCTGAATGAGTTTAACAACCTGCTGCCCCCATCTTATGGGTCCCACTTTCATCGCCCAAATTCTGGGTTTCTGTGTACAAGATGAGTTGAATTAGATTCACAGACCAGCAGAAACCCAGTCATTTGTGTACCAGGACTCCCAGGAAAGGCTTGCAGGTAGATGTTCCTAAACCATTGCCTACATCATGCTCCCCAAAGAAGACCAAAAGGTTTAAGATGCAAATAATAACCTTATTTGCACACAGGAAAGACTTGGAGCTCATAGAGAAAATGCCGCAGATACAGTGAGACTTCCTACAGAGCTGCCTCTGCACACATCCACTGCTTCCTGCTCCTGCCTGCACCCACCACCTTGTACCCAGCCATGGTTAGAGCCCCTGGCACCACCTTCCACACAAAAATGAGTTAGAGATGCTAGATGTAGATAACACACTAGAAAAAGACTGGTAAGAAAAAAGTGTTTTCAATAATGAATAGGAACAAAAAGTCAAAATTTCTCATGGGAAAGATATTTTTAAAAATGTTGAATGAGAAACATCAAAAGCACTCATTTGAATGATGTGGAAATAATATAGAAGGTTAATCTAATATATCATTTAAAATAAATACAAAACCAAAATTATAAAATTGAAGTAAAACTTTGGTCTTGTGAAGATGTTTTATTTCCATATCATCAAAGGAAAATATTTTAACTCTTTCTGAACAAAAATTTAACTGAAAAAAGCATATTCTAAAGAAAATTTTCCAGCTTAGTGAAATGTGCTTTCTCTACCAGTGAATTTACAAATATTTTGCAGCTTTGTATAAAGATCAATATCTTCCCCGGAGAGATGAATTCTGAGGTGGCTTCAGTTATAATGTTTATAGTATTTTCCTTAATATTCCACCACACAAGGCAAACCCCTTTATCTTCTAGGAAGATTATTCTAAGACACTAGGACACCTTCCAAATGAAACGTTCCCAACATTAGCAAATTGTTCTATGACCATTTAGCTCACTAGAATTAACCTGGTATAGAAAGATATTTTCACCTCTTCATTTACCCACAGAATGCCACATGCCAAGAAAGAACTGCAAGGTCACCTGGAATGCAGTTAACTTTTTTTTCCTAAACTATGCTTATTTAAACAACTGAAACATTTCCCAATAACAGGACATCAGCCAACAGAGCCTGCACTGTTTTCTCATTTTGCTTGAAAATGCGTCCAAATAGTTATTACAACTTATTATAACTGTTCGTTCTCAGCTTTGCCTGCAAAGCTGTTGCTGATAGTCTGCAGAGAGATGAATAGAACAGTAGTCCTGGACATTTTCCTTAGCTGCAAAATCATAATAAATAAGGTTAAAATAATATTATTTTGCTATCAGTGTTTTTCTATTGAGGTAATCCCTATCATGTTTGCAAAGTACAAATTTCATTACCAGAAAGTAGTAGAGGGTCCACATGACTGTGAAGGGAAGGGATGTGGCAATTTTCCCTTAAAATAAGACACACATCATGGAAGAAGTTGAAAAAAGCCCTGCCCTATCAGAGAATATGTTGTTTCTTTCAATGCAAGGAACCCACAGCACTTGAGAGTGTTAGACAGACTAAGCCGTTTTTTGCACATGACCATTTCACGATACTTCAGAAGTTGCAATTTATTACGGGTGATTGAACGATTGCCTTGCATGACTGTAACAAGGGGAAAGTTACCATGATATTGCTTATGCAATGGAGCAGCAGGCAAGAAAACAGCTCCTCCAGCTGCGTCCCACACAGAGCAACAAGTCATGGGGCTGCCTAGGAGCACAGGGACTCCTCTGAAAGCGTTACCCCAAAAACGGAGCACTGAATGTCCATCAGAAGCATGGTTTACTGATAGGATACTGGTGCTCTTTCTTACAGACTTTAACACCCCCCCCCCCCCCCCAGTCTGGTTGTAAAGGAATGGAATAATACTGTTCATTGTGTTACTGACATTTCTCTCAGAGGGGGGTGGCTTTTCAGTAAGCAGTTATATTTCCTAATTTAGTTCTCCACCACAATCGTGGATTTTTGCAGCCCTTATTTTTATGCTTCTAAAAAGCAAAAGGATGAAAGGTTACATTTGGGAAGTCTTGAAGTGACAACCAAAGCTGCAGTGATGTGATGTGACATGAAAGTCCATGGCCACATAACCACTTCAGGACTATTGCAAGGTTACTGATACGGCTCCTAAATTACCAATGATAAACTGATGTGCTCTGGTCATTAAATTCTTTTTCAATTCAGTATTTCAGGCAACAAAGACATGCTATTTCTCTCTGGAATGCCTTGCAGGTATCAGTGCTGAGTTTGTCAAAAACTCAGCATCAAGCCATTACCTTTGCAACAGCCAAAGCTATGTGAAGTGCCTTGAGAAGTCCTTAGGAAGCCATTTGCTTAAGCCTTAGCTGGGACTTGTTTTAAGGAAGTCACATGCTGCATTTTAAGTGATTATTTCTCAACAGAGCTCAGTGGTAGGGAGAGAGGGCTGGTGGCCACAGCTCCTTCTGTGCAAAGACAGAGATTCAAGCTGGTGGTCACAGGACTTACACTGAAGGAGCTAAGTTGTGTGCAACTGCTTGCTCTTGGGGAGAAGAGGCTTTCTTGGGTGTCTTCATTGCTCATTAGCACAGTTTCTACTGCAGTTAGCTCAACCATAAAGCTTCTACTCTAGCCACATCCTCCTAAGCCCAGGAAAAAAATTGCAATCCCTTTTTATAGAGGAGGACGTTGGTTGGGACTGTTTCAACAGTGGGATCCAAGTTGACTAAAAGCTAATAAGAAGTGAAGCCACTGTTCAGTGAATTCACCAAAGTCATAAAAAATTGGTTTCAGAGCTAGGGCCACAGCATGGCAGCTCCCAAGTCCTAATCCATGCTCAGGCTGTTTGGTATCACAAAGACCTTCCTGCTTTTAACTTCTGCTAGGTCAGCACTTGGCAGCTCCATACATTGAGGACATTTCCCACTTTCAGGCTCATGAACGACAAAATACAGAACAGGATCATCATTCACCAACACCGACGTTAGAACTTGATTGTAAAGAGAGCTGTTTCAAATAATAACCAGAGTTAGGAAAGCATGTCTAACCACATATCTATTCAGAAGACTATTATGCAGCGTATATCAGCTCAGACACGAGCTTGCTTCATAAAACTGGTTTCAATATTGGATTTTAAGTTTATGGCATCTGATAGAGTGAATATAGGCATTGTTTTACAATAGCAGAATTTCTGTCTATTACTAATCTGTAGTTTTAATTGACACTAAGAACAAAGAACCACAAGAATAGATTGATTGCCCATTTTTCACAGCCCATCTATCTTGCATATAGTTACTGGGGACTCATATACCACCAGTTTAGAAACATGCATAATTGCTTATGGTCAACATCGTATCAGTGCCAGATCACACATTAAACAGATAACCACCATTATTATAAGAGCAACTTCCTTGACCTCATATTTTGGTCTGGCTCTGAATTCCTGTACTTTACCGGTTTGGTTTGTTGCATTATGCCAGCCTTCTGCCTGTACATGTCATCTTCTACTCCTGTAAGTGACCAGTGCAACAGAGAGCTTCCTATAAAAATGTATTTTTGAGCACACAAATGGAATAAATTCAAGAAATATGATCACAGTTGCTCCTGCAATGTTTTTATAAACACAGAGTCTCTGCTTTTTTATTATAGTTAAGGTACAGTGTGTTATTTGGCAGAGGAATCTCACTTCAAAATGTAAAAGGTTCAGGCAACCACATATTTGGAAGTAGAAATCTTTCCTTAAAACATGGCTCTGGTTTTTAAACATAGCAAAATTTCTGGAAACTTCAATTTCTTAAAGTCTGCCAAATCTCCAGTCACATGTAACATATTCTTGGGGCTTACATATAATGTTTCAAGTAATAAACAACATCTTGTTTAGTGCAGGAAGGAAAAAAAGGGGGGAAAGCACTCATTAAGAGTCAAAGCTCTACCTCAGTACTAAAAACAAAACATGTTCCTTGCAATGAAACCTCAGAATAACTTTTATGCTGTATTAATAAGAGATTCATGTGCTCTTCAAATTTTTAATAATTGCAGTTAAAATAGTAGGTTAAATCCTTACAGTAATTAGATAAATTATGTTACAAAAGAAAGAACATTTCATATTTGTTGAAGCACACTCAGACTTTCAATAACAAAGAAAAATTCTGTTCATCTTAATTTGATAACAGAAGGAGTTACATATTGTACATACCTATGCAACGTCAGTAGCCCTTCAATGCTCTCTAAATTCATTTATCATGCATGTTTTATTCAGGAACAAGGCTGTATTTAAAAAAAGAAAAAAAAAGTTGTTTCCATATGAAGGCTCATCATGCAGAATATTCATAGCTTAAATATATGCACACTCATCTCTTCTAGTCAGACACCATTTCAGTCCACTCATCAGAATACACATTAACAAAATGATATTGAGATACAAAAACAGCATACTGCAGCCAGGATTGAAGTATGGGCCATAATACCTACCTCACTGGTTCTAGTAAGGTTTAATTAATTAATGCTTATGAGTTTCTAAGATCATCACTTCAATTCATCATAACCCCAAATTTTTGTATCCCACTTTTTCCCTTAGCTCAACAGTGAGTTTATTTTGGAAGGTGGTGCATTTATAGAGTAATGAACAGATGAAAGCAGTTGGAGTGATTTGCAGGAGGATAAAAGGGAGCAGGAATCTTTCCCTTTTTCTTTTGCTCGTCATTTGGTATCAGGTTTAAGAAGAGCATGAAGCTTCATGTTATGCAAGGCTTTTCTCAAGAAGCAACTCCTGACCAAAACTACAACAGAAAAATATGCAAGAACATTACATCAAAGAATTTAGTATTAGTTTGGGAAAGTTCCATGCTTATATTTACATTAATTAAAGATGTGTATGAACCACGAATCTCAGAGGATGCATGGATGCAGGCATTTGGTTCTTGTCTCATTTCTAATAATTATTAGATACATTGGATGGAAATAGAATCATAGAATCATAGAATAGTTAGGGTTCGAAAGGACCTTAAGATCATCTAGTTCCAACCCCCCTGCCGTGGGCAGGGACACCTTACGCTAAATCATATCACCCAAGGCCTCGTCCAACCTCGTCTTGAACACTACCAGGGATGGCGCATTCACAACTTGCTTCAGCAAGCCATTCCAGTGCCTCACCACCCTAACAGGAAAGAATTTCCTTCTTATATCCAATCTAAACTTCCCCTGGTTAAGTTTTAACCCGTTACCCCTTGTCCTATCACTACAGTCTCTAATGAAGAGTCCCTCTCCAGCATCCCTATAGGCCCCCTTCAGATACTGGAAGGCTGCTATGAAGTCTCCACGCAGCCTTCTCTTCTCCAGGCTGAACAGCCCCAACTTTCTCAGCCTGTCTTCATATGGGAGGTTCTCCAGTCCCCTGATCATCCTCATGGCCCTTCTCTGGACTTGTTTCAACAGTTCCATGTCCTTTCTATGTTGAGGACACCAGAACTGCACACAATACTCCACGTGAGGTCTCACAAGAGCAGAGTAGAGGGGCAGGATCACCTCCTTCAACCTACTGGTCACGCTCCTTTTGATGCAGCCCAGGATACGGTTGGCTTTCTGGGCTGCAAGTGCACACTGAAGCCGGCCCATGTTCATTTTCTCATCAACCAACACCCCTAAGTCCTTCTCCACAGGGCTGCTCTGAACCTCTTTTCTGCCTAACCTGTAGCTGTGCCTGGGATTGCTCCGACCCAGGTGTAGGACCTTGCACTTGGCATGGTTAAACTTCATAAGGTTGGCATCAGCCCACCTCACAACCATGTCAAGGTCCCTCTGGATGGCATTCCTTCTCTCCAGAGTATCAACCGAACCACACAGCTTGGTGTCATCAGCAAACTTGCTGAGGGCGCACTCAATCCCACTGTCCATGTCAGCGACAAAGATGTTGAACAAGACCGGTCCCAACATCGATCCCTGAGGGACGCCACTCGTTACTGGTCTCCAGACAGACATTGAGCCTTTGACCACAACTCTTTGTGTGCGGCCATCCAGCCAGTTCTTTATCCACCGAGTGGTCCATCCATCAAATTGATGTCCCTCCAGTTTAGAGACAAGGATGTCATGTGGGAGAGTGTCGAACACTTTACACAAGTCCAGGTAGATGACATCAACTGCTCTACCCCTGTCCATCAGTTCTGTAGCCCCATCATAGAAGGCCACCAAATCTCTTTACCCTCCCAGTCGTCCCCCCAGACCATTTACATTTGAGAGTTTTGAATTTTTTGAATGGCCTTTTAATGCTGTTGAGACTTGTTTGCTGATGGTGATGGGAATCACCATGCTAACACGCATACAGAGTGTGTTTTGCCCACTACTGATTTCAAGAGTTAAGCAGAGTCAGGTTTGGGTCTTGTCTGGGGTCAAACGACGATGTGGGAGGACCAAGAGATTTTCCCTGAGGCTGGACAGCCATGAGTGGCAGGGTGTGTGGGATAGTATGGGCAAGTATCTAGGTCAGTGGGCCCCTCCAGTACTTTGGAATTTCACTACCGAACAACTGCAAAATCCAGAAGAATTAGTAAAACACTTAAATGAGGTGTGTGGTCATTCTGGCCATACCAGAGATGGACAAATCATGGCAACATGCTGGGGCTTGGCCTATGCTTACAGGGCCTTGTTCAACACTATCCAGCACCTTCAAAAGGAAAAGAATGTCGGCGGATTTGAGGGCAAAGCGACAGTCGCTACTCAAACTTTGGCTGCAATGAACTGCGCAGCTACCCCAGCAGCAAGTACAGCAGCTGCTCAAACTTCAACCGCAACAGACAGCGCGGTTACCCCAGCTCCAAGCCCAGCAGCTGCACCAACCCCAGCGACAAGTACAGTCGCTACTCAAACTTTGGCCTCAATGAACAGAGCAGCTACCCTAGTGGCAAGTACAGCAGCTGCTCAAACTTCAACTGCAACAGACAGCACGGTTACCCCAGCTCCAAGCACAGCAGCTACACCACCCCCAGCAACAAGTACAGTCGCTACTCAAACCACAGTGATAATCACTGCAGCCAAACCAGAGGAACAATTCGTACCAATATCGGCTGCCCCTGTACACAAGAGAACAAGCAAAAAGGAGGCAAAAAGGGTAAAGCGAGATGAAGAACCAATGAATTCACCACCCGGTCCAGAATCTGATCAGGAGTCATCATCACATGACGAAGAAGAAGAAGAAGAAGAGGTAACTTCTCGACCTCGGACCTCAACCGAGCTGCGGAATATGCGAAAAGATTTTACCCGTCAACCAGGGGAGCACATCATCACCTGGTTACTCCGATGCTGGGACAATGGGGCCGATGGTCACGAACTAGAAGGTACAGAAGCCAAGCAGCTGGGATCACTTGCTAGAGAAGGGGGAATTGACAAAGCAATTGCAAGAGAGAAAAATCCCCTCAGCCTTTGGAGGCGGCTCTTGGCAGCTGTGAAAGAAAGGTTTCCGTACAAGGACGATGTTACGAGTCGTTCGGCCAAGTGGACTACTATAGACAAAGGCATCCAGTCTCTGAGGGAATCGGCCATCGTAGAGATGCTCTATCACATCAAGCCGAATAACAGGGATACACCTATAGATCCAGATGAACTTGAATGTACACGACCCATGTGGCGAAAACTTACATGGAATGCACCGTCATCATATGCCCATTCATTGGCAACAGTAACCTGGAATGACATAGTACCACTAACAGTGGATGAAATGGTTCATAAACTCCGAGAGTTCGAAGACAATCTCACCCCTTCCATCATCTCAGCTGTGAAAAAACTGTCCCAGGACCTCGAACAATTGAGGGACGATCTATCTGATTTATCCAGCTCCTCACGTGTACCAATACACATCTCAGCTATTAACAAAAGGCGTCCTATTGTTCAAGAGAGGAGATACAGGAGGTATACGCCACCGGGTACCCTATGGTTTTACCTGAGGGACCACGGAGAAGACATGACAAAGTGGGATGGAAAACCTACTTCAGCTTTGGAGGAACGGGTGAGTGAACTGAAGAGGGGAGCAAGGGCCAAGACTGATCGTCCCATGAGAGCTACGGCTTCAGTCTCTGGTGAGCAGTTTCCCAGATGGAATGGAAGAGCTGATTTTACTCCAGCTCCTGTGATAACGAAGAATAATCCCTTTCAACACGACTTAAGTGTCCAATGCTGTGACGACAATTAGAGGGGCCCTGCCTCCAGCCAGGTGGAGGTAGGGGACAATCGGATTTACTGGACTGTGTGGATCAGATGGCCTGGCACATCAGTCCCACAGAAGTATAAGGCTCTAGTAGATACCGGTGCACAGTGTACCCTGATGCCATCAAGCTGTCAAGGGGTGGAACCCATCTATATTTCTGGAGTAACAGGAGGATCCCAAGAGTTGACTGTGCTGGAGGCTGAAATCAGCCTGACTGGGAGGGAGTGGCAAAAGCACCCTATTGTGACTGGTCCAGAGGCTCCATGCATCCTCGGCATAGACTACCTCAAGAGAGGGTACTTCAAAGACCCAAAAGGGTACCGGTGGGCTTTTGGTATTGCTGCTTTGGAGACTGAGGAAATTGAGCAGCTGTCCACCTTGCCTGGTCTCTCAGAAGATCCCTCTGCTGTGGGGTTGCTGAAAGTTGAAGAACAACAAGTGCCAATTGCGACCACAACAGTGCACCGGCGGCAATATCGCACCAACCGAGACTCCCTGATTCCCATCCATCAGCTGATCCGTAGACTGGAGAGTCAGGGGGTGATCAGCAGGACCCGCTCACCCTTTAATAGCCCCATATGGCCAGTGCGAAAGTCTAATGGAGAATGGAGACTAACAGTAGACTATCGTGGCCTGAATAAAGTCACACCACCATTGAGTGCTGCTGTACCGGACATGCTAGAACTTCAGTATGAACTAGAGTCAAAGGCAGCCAAGTGGTATGCCAAGATTGATATTGCCAGCGCATTTTTCTCAATTCCTTTGGCAGCAGAGTGCAGGCCACAGTTTGCTTTTACTTGGAGGGGTGTCCAGTTCACTTGGAACCGACTGCCCCAGGGGTGGAAACACAGCCCTACCATTTGCCATGGACTGATCCAGACTGCACTGGAACAGGGGCAAGCTCCAGAACACCTGCAATACATTGATGACATTATTGTGTGGGGCGATACAGCGGAAGAAGTCATTAAGAAAGGGAGGAAAATAATCCAAATCCTGCTGAAAGCCGGTTTTGCCATAAAACAGAGTAAGGTCAAGGGACCTGCACAGGAGATTCAATTTTTGGGAATAAAATGGTAAGATGGACGTAGACAGATCCCCACAGATGTGATCAACAAGATAACAGCAATGTCTCCACCAACTAATAAGAAAGAAACGCAAGCTTTCTTGGGTGCAGTGGGGTTCTGGAGAATGCACATCCCAAATTACAGTTCGATTGTAAGCCTTCTCTGTCATGTGACCCGGAAGAAGAATGATTTTAAATGGGGCCCTGAGCAGCAACAAGCCTTTGAGCAAATTAAATGCGAGATAGTTCATGCAGTAGCCCTTGGACCAGTCCAGACTGGGCCAGATGTAAAAAATGTGCTGTACACTGCAGCTGGGGAGAACGGTCCTACCTGGAGCCTCTGGCAGAAAGCTCCAGGGGAGACTCAAGGTTGACCCCTCGGCTTTTGGAGTCGGGGATATAAAGGATCTGAGGCCAGCTAAACCCCAACTGAGAGAGAGATACTGGCAGCCTATGAAGGGGTTCGAGCTGCTTCGGAAGTGATTGGCACTGAAGCACAGCTCCTCTTGGCACCCCGGTTGCCCGTGCTGGGCTGGATGTTCAAAGGCAGGGTCTCCTCTACACATCATGCAACTGATGCTACATGGAGTAAATGGGCTGCACTAATTACACAATGAACTCAAATAGGAAATCTCAGTCGTCCAGGCATTCTAGAAGTCATCATGGACTGGCCAGAGGGCAAAGATTTTGGAATGTCACCAAAGGAGGAGGTGGTGCGTGCTGAAGAGGCCCCACCATATAATAAACTGTCAGAAAGTGAAAAGCAGTATGCCTTGTTTACTGATGGCTCTTGCCGTATTGTGGGAAAGCATCGGAGATGGAAGGCAGCTGTATGGAGTCCTGGACGACAAGTTGCAGAAACTGCTGAAGGAGAGGGTGAAAGCCATCCAGCTGGCCCTGGACATTGCTGAACGAGAAAAGTGGCCAGTACTTTATCTCTATACTGACTCATGGATGGTGGCAAATGCCCTGTGGGGGTGGTTGAAGCAATGGAAGCAGAGCAACTGGCAACGCAGAGGTAAACCCATCTGGGCTGCTGCACTGTGGAAAGATATTGCTGCCCGGGTGCAGAACCTGGTGGTGAAGGTACGTCATGTAGATGCCCATGTACCCAAGAGTCGGGCCACTGAGGAACACCAGAACAACCAACAAGTGGATAAAGCGGCTAAGATTGAAGTGGCTCAGATGGACTTAGATTGGCAACATAAAGGTGAATTATTTTTGGCCCGGTGGGCCCATGACACTTCAGGCCATCAGGGCAGAGATGCAACATATAGATGGGCCCATGATCGAGGGGTGGACTTAACAATGGACACTATTGCCCAGGTTATTCATGAGCGTGAAACATGTGCTGCAATTAAACAAGCCAAGCGGTTAAAGCCTCTTTGGTATGGAGGACGATGGTTGAAGTATAAATATGGGGAGGCCTAGCAGATTGACTATATCACACTGCCACCAACCCGCCAAGGCAAGCGCCATGTGCTTACCATGGTGGAAGCAACCACCGGGTGGCTGGAAACATACGCTGTGCCCCATGCCACTGCCCGGAACACTATCCTGGGCCTTGAGAAACAGATTTTGTGGCAACACGGCACCCCAGAGAGAATTGAGTCAGACAATGGGACTCATTTCCGGAATAAGCTTATAGATATTTGGGCCAAAGAGCATGGCATTGAGTGGGTATATCACATCCCCTACCATGCACCAGCCTCTGGGAAAATCGAACGGTACAATGGGCTGTTAAAAACTACACTGAGAGCGATGGGTGGGGGAACTTTCAAGCATTGGGATACACACTTACCAAAGGCCACCTGGTTGGTCAACACCAGAGGATCTGCCAACAGGGCCGGCCCAGCCCAGTCAGAACTTTTACATATTGTAGAGGGAGACAAAGTTCCCATGGTGCATATGAAGAATTTGCTGGGGAAGACAGTCTGGATTATTCCTGCTTCAGGTAAAGTCAAACCCACTCGTGGGATTGCTTTTGCTCAGGGACCTGGATATACTTGGTGGGTAATGCGGGAAGATGGGGAAGTCCGATGTATACCTCAAGGGGATTTGATTTTAGGGGAAAACAGCCAGTGAACTCAATTGTATGCTGTTGCCTGCTGTGTAATACTATTATAGCCCATCAACTAGATGTCTCCAGGTCACCAGCGACTGGCCCTGACTTCCCTCCAGCCATCATCCCAACAGAGAATGAACTTTGAACATCATGGGCCGAATGGACTCAGCAGAATTAAAGGGATTGGTCCATGCACTAAGAAAATGATCTTTTCCTCTTGGTCTGTATGTATATGGATGTATATATGTGGGAGAGCGATGGTGTATTGAAAATGTGGGATCTGAGCGCGACGTGAATGGTATGGAATAAGGGGTGGATAATGTCCTGGGTTCAGCAGTAGCAGTCATGTTTTTCCTTTGTGTTAGCTGGTGCAGTGCTGTGTTTTGACTTCTAGTTTGAGAACAGTGTTGGTGAAGCCGATGTTTTCGGTTGTTGCTAAGTGATGTTTACCCTGACCAAGGACTTTGTGAGGCTCATGCTCTGCCAGGGAGGAGGGGAAGCTGTGAGGAAGCAGGGATGGCGCGCCTGACCCGGGCTAGCCGGGGAGGTATTCCATACCACAGCACGTCATGCCCGGGGTGGGGGGTAACTGGGAGTTACCCGGAAGGACACGGGCTTCCGGGTGGAACTCGTTTTCTTGGCCAGTGGTATCGTATTCTCTTCCCTTGTTATTTTCCCTTATCATTGTTGTAGTTGATAGTAGCGGTGGTGATTTGTGTACATTGGTTGCTGGACTGTTCTTGTCTCAACCCGTAGGAGTTGCACTCTTTCGATCCTCCTCCCCGTTCCTCCGGGAGCGGGGAAGCGGAGAGCCCCGGTGGGGAGGGGGGGGGGGGGACACGGACCTCGATTGTTGTCAGCTCGGCACCACTCACTGGGAGTGAGTGAAAAAGTTACCTGACTGGGTTTAAACCACGACATAGGATTTCCCCTTAGTGAAGCCATGCTGGCTGTCACCAAGTACCTTGTTGATTTTCATGTGCCTTAGCATGCCATCCAGGAGAATCTGCTCCAAGATTTTGCCAGGCCCAGAGGTGAGACTGACTGCTCTGTAATTCCCCGGGTCATCCATTTTCCCCTTCTTGAAAATGGGGGTTATATTTCCCTTTTTCCAGTTGTCGGGAACTTCACCTGACTGCCATGATTTCTCAAATATGATGGCCAGTGGCTTCGCAACTTCATTTGCCAGCTCCTTCAGGACCCGTGGATGGATCTCATCAGGACCCATGGACTTGTGCACGTTCAGATTTTTAAGATGGTCTCGAACCAGTTCCTCTCCTACAGTGGGCCTAGGGTCTTCATTCTCACAGTCCCTGCATCTGCCTTCCAAGACTTGGGTGGTTTGGTCAGAGCCTTTGCCAGTGATGACCGAGGCAAAGAAGTCAGTCAGAACCTCAGCCTTCTCCAAATCCTGTGTAGCCAGTTCTCCTGAGAGCTTCCTGAGGGGGCCTACATTCTCCCTAGTCTGTTTTTTATTTGCTATGTACTTGTAGAACACCTTCTTGTTATCTTTAATACCTCTAGCTAAGTTTAATTCTTATCTAGCTAAGTTTAATTCCAAATAGTTGGAAAGAAAATTAATAAAAGAATGAATCAACAAAATTAATAGCAATTTCAAATACTTACATGTATAGGCTTTCATTCAAGGGCACAACAAGATAAAATTAGTAGTCTCTAGTAAAGCAAAATATGGTTTGATCAAACTTCCCTTTGGTGGAATCTTCTTTAAAGACTTCAGATTTTGGCATTAAATAATTTGGGTTAGGGAACTTAATGAAAAAGAAAGGGAAGATTATCTGGTGAAATTCCAAGATTGCCATAGATTTCAGGGAAGAAACCAGATTAAGACAACAAAATTACTGGTGGGAGAAAAGCTGATAAAGAAGACTAGAATTTGATAATGGATGAATTTAATTATTCTGGTGTTGATTGGTATGATAACTATGTGGAAGCTAACAAAGTTTGTAGCTGCATTGCTATTAGTCCATTGAGCAACCCGTAGCTGTGCTGAGCCCCATACTTGGAGTTAAGCATGTATATTGTTATAAAATTAATTTTAATTATAAAATATAACTTTAATTAAGATTAATTTCAATTAAACTTTTAAAATTAATGATAGGAGCTTCAAGCCTCACTGTCATAAAAATCTTCATAGTTTTAAAGGATAAATCAATAAAAAACATTCTTAGAGAGAAAAGCTTGGGAGTTTCACAAAGTAAATATACTTGGGTCAAAAGAACAATCAAGAACATCAGAATGTGCTCTTATTATTCATTCAAAGACAAAAAACTTATGAACAATAAAAGTATTGACACAACCAATGGTGGGGGGGAAATGTGACAATAACACACAATAGTGACAATCTGATAGCAGTGAACTAGGGGAAAATAAATATGCTTTTGTGAGGGGTGTTTTGTAGTTATTAAAAAGTTCTTCTGACTGGATTTCAAAGATGGGGCCTTATCTTTCAGGACTTACAAATATAGTTTCTCCTTTAGATATTTTTGTTCCTGGCATACCAAACCAAGGGCTTAGCAGTTTATAAATGGAATTGACCTCGTGCAGTCCCATGACCAGAAAATAAGTCTCCAGTTCCATATATTAGGTATTTAATATAATCAACAGACGTGGGAACAGGTACTTAAAATGCAGTTCTCCCTCAAGATGGAATAGCTCCATCAAGAAGAGTGGGCAGCAACCACCAAAGCTTGTTAAAGCTGAGGTCTTCATCTTTCAGGTCTCTTTCAGACCAATACTAAAATTGACTGGGTTTTCCTGTGGGCTGGACACACAGTTTCATCATAAACTTGTGTGGAAACAAGCACTCTGGCTGATGCTGCGCTTTGTACAACACTGAAGACTTTTCATCTGCTATTGAAAGAAAGAGGTCTAACCCTGGTGTGGCAGATGTTAGGAACCACCACAGGATTTGGTGTGTTACCAGGCTGCTAAGTAACGCATGCAGAGCCTGTGGTGTCCCTAAAACCTTCCTGACATAAATGAATATTGTTTTCCCTACTGTTTCCTTGGCTTGTAGAGAAAGCTCTAATCTCTTATATCCAATTTCCATCCCATATTTCTATAATGAGAAGGCTGGTCCCAGGTTGGTCAAAACCTTTCCTAGCAGTCTTGCTTTCTCATTGGTTAAAACCATATTCATTCTTTTCATAAAAATTAATCCTCTTTCAGGGAGAAACCCAGTTTTCATTAAAAAAAAAAAAAACAAAACAAACCTTGGAAAAAATAAGATTTACTTTTACAGGAAAAAAATTTTCTGTTTGGAACCATAACCACAATACTCCACTGCTTGTTCTTTGCCATGCTTTACAAGCCAGACTGTAGTTCATGCGAAGAATCACACTTCAACAGAGAGACCTGAACACCACAGGAGGCAGAGACCCTATTTATACAGGACTGTGGCACCCAAACTGCAGCACCTAAGGAACAGGCCCAGTAAGAACTAGATAATACAAATTTCATTTGGGTTAGTCTTAAATTTTTCACCTGGTTTCAGTTCAAGGGGAGGAACTATTTTCAGTTCTAAAGGGGTACTTTTCCAATATTACAATCAAACTAAGCATGAATCTAATATTAATAAACTACTTACTGTATTTACCAAAAATTGCCAAGTTCCTCATTGTAATAGAAAGATCTACAGATGTGAACAGAAAGCTGGGAAGGATAGTAAACATTCTAAAACAGTAAAATAATTAAAAAATAAAGCATAAGAAACTGCTAATCTGAAACGCAGTATTATATAATGCATAGAACTCAATAAAACATTAAGAACTGTTTTTGCAGCAGCAAATAAATGTATAATTCTTGAGCCAAAGAAATCCATACAAAATGTGGACAGAGATCTGTAATAAATCAGAAATGTTAAGAAGCTTCCCAACAGTCATTTTGATCTCTTGGCAATGAAGTAAAGCAAGTGCAGTGCTTAAGGGTTAAGTCCTCATCTCACATAAATCAAGTTAACACCATTTAAGTTAGCAAAATGTATTCAAAGTCAAATTCATTTACTCCAGCCAAATATCTGTTCCTAACTCTATCCTTTGCATTTTTTAGTGCATTAACTATTTTAAAATATTCGGCTTTAAAGCCCAGTATACTTCAGTGTAACCTCCATTACATATACAGACTTTTGTGTACACATGCATATGCAAAGTATCTATACATATGAATTTTTTTTAAGTCCTAATATAAAGAAATTAACATAACAGAATTCATAGCCATGAAAAATAGAATAGGAATAGTTTTGCAGGATTTAATGAGGAAATGAGCTGAAAATCCTAATTTGAGTAGAGTTAACCAATGTGGATATATGAACAGGAAATCTTGCTAAAATAATTTGTTGGAATTCTTCAAATATATCCCTGCCAAGGCAGACAAGAAAAATACTATGAATGGTATACAATATGCCTAGAATTTCAAAAGAGTTTGATAAGATCCGACATTGGAGATTACTGGCAAGGTACAAAGCCACTGCATAAATAATAACAAACTTTAATGAACTGATAACAGTCTAAAAACAGCATTCAAGGAATGACTTAGAGATTGGCAGTTAATACAGGGTAGTGCTTTGGTCAGGTTAGGAGCTTGTCTTGTCTCTAATCTATGTAAAAGAGTTAAATCAGAGTACCAAAAGTAGTATACCAAAATGTGCCAGGAACACAAAAGTTACAGGGGCTTTAACAACAGTTGTCTAACACCAGTTATAAATGCAAGATCCAGATCAACAGCAAATGCAACATCAGCACTGCCAGGAATGTGCTGCTGTGCTGGAGCACAAAGCTGATAAAGCAATGTAAACGGGGGTTTTATTTTGATGCAGTGGAAAATATGGAAACATGCTCCACATAGGCAGAGGGATGGAAAGAAATGGTGAAGGGTGTTACATGAGGGGCAGAGGGAGAGCTAACTGCTGATCAGAGAGAAGGGAAGAGCTCAAGGAGGAAATGGAGTTCCAGGAAAAGGGAAGGAATAGGCAAGAGAATGCTTTGAGCTTTCTAATCATTAGAAGATGGGAAGTTTAGAGGAGATTAACAAATCTTTTTAAATCAAATAACTGAATAAATGAAACACCCTTTTTCTATCCTAATATAATGGATAAGTGTTTGGGTAAGACCTTTTACCCCAGCAATGGCTACCTCATGCTTTTACCGTAAGGGTCAGATAACAAAGCTAATCCTGTTTCCCTTGAACCCAAACCCCATGTAGTTTTGAAGCACTGCCCATCGCTTTCTGCCCCAAGAATGACAAACCTGTCCAGAATAGCTCAGTGTAACCAGCTGACCAAGGTACAAGTCAAGAGCCTCAGGGCTCGTTTCAGTGCTGCCGCAGCTCAGGTCTGTGTAGGAGGAGCTTCACAGCCCTTCTGATGCTTTTTCAGAAGCAGGGAAGAGATTATGGCTCCTAAATCTTGTTTACAAGAGTGTCTCTTCACTAAGAAACACAAATCTGTGTGCTCCTTTAAAACGGCCTGGGTCTCCTAAAACTTGGAGGAGTTTTGGGGACCTGAAAAAAAGCAGAGATGCCAGCTGGGACCCTGAAACTCACTCCCAGTGGGATTTCTTTTATATTCCCTAGGGACAGGATCCATGACAGGAAGGTGGCAGAAAGGAAAAGAAAGCAAGAACAAGACTCTGAAGTCCAATGGTTAGATACTTTGCCTAACAGAAGAATCTGTCCTCCAATAAATTTTGATTAAAAAGACGAAATTTAAAAGAATGCTAAACAGGGCTGAAAACCTCCAGCATCCGATATTGTTTAACTGAAGACTTTTTAGCAGTCATTTTATCCTTGACAGTAACTACACAAAATTTCAACATGTATTTAAATAAAACATAGCATTAGTTAAGAATAGGCTCTGCTCTCTATGTGTCTACTACTTTTCTCAACTTTTACATCCATGTTACTTCAAACAACTTGTCCAACACTAGAGCCAAACTCTCTTGGCTTTGCTGTCATATCTACTTCATTCACTTTAATGGACCACCTTTTGACACCAAGACCAAAAAATTTGGCCTCATGAGTATTTATCAGAACTGTACAAAGACTGAGAATTCAGCTTACAGCACATTTTTCACCAATTATTCTTTTCATTATCCTTATGCAGGAACCCTCACCAAAGAGCAGTCTGATATTGTGGTAGTCACTACACTACACTCAATTTTTGCAGAACTGCCTTTAGACAAGGAATGAAAAAAAACCAAGGATTCTAGGAAAAAAAAAAAACAAACCCTATGTCCAACAGATACCATGGGAAAAGTTTTTTATATCCTTTATTGCCCAGAGCAATCCTATCCAGGCCCAAGGTTGAATTCAATCCTTCAAATTCAAAGGTAAATTTTCTTGGGACTTTTGCAGGATTTTCTTAATCACTGTGAAACCTGGATATAAACGTGAAGTTTTCAATGCCACTTAGATACTGTTCATTGATTATTTTTTTGAATTCACCATCTACATGCCCATGTTTTCCTCTCTGTTACAACTGTTTCTTCACCTGCCTGAAACCAGAAGATTTCTTCTTTTTCTTCCGTTTCCAAGTTTCTCAAAGTTCTCTCTCCACCCAGCACTGCCATTTTATTTTAGTTCCTGAATAAAACCTCAGTGTTTCTCAACAAAGTACAGAATTTCTTCCCCTAAACAACCTTGCTACCAGTGCCTCTTTTATTTTTTTGTGGAAAATATTAAAAAAAAAATCAAACCTTCTATTCATCATAAATGCAAGTCACCTTCCTAAACAAGCTAGTGTAGTTAGATACCAGAAGTAATTGTACACACATTAGTCTTTTGGGATTTCAACGTACTTAAGCACCAAGTCTACGAGTCTTTTCTCAATATTGCATCACAGCTATCTTCTTTGCCTGCTTCCTACTTTATACTTCACCCAGAGTACTTTTGTTTCACCAGCCTATTGTTCTTCGAAATTTCAAAATCCTGCAGGTTTATTTGTGAGTTGCATTTCTTTCCCCATGTTTGTGTTCAGATCTCTAATGACAATCTCCTTTGAGTTGCCTCGGAGGAAGGAAAACCCCAGGGTTTTTTATATGACAGCATTCTGAGGAAGAATCTCTATGCTAATTCAGTTTCAACTTTGCAAGCACAAAATTTAAAATGAAATCGTTTTTAATAAATAAGGTCACTTAAAAATCTTTGTAGCATTGATTTCTCTACCACCAGCTTTCAAAGCTGTATCTTGACTTTAGGAGATAATCATAAAAAATAATTTGACTACCAAAAGTCACATTCCACCTTAAAAATTGTACTGAGTCCTCAAACATCAATTTGAATCAATGCCAATTCAGTATAAATAAAGTGTGATATGGACATTCCAGCAAAGGACAGCCTGCAAATCAAAAGAACTGTTATTGCACAAGAAACATGTTAGATTTTTTTCTAATAATTCTCATTTTGATCACCTTTTCCAGAGAACTTCAATCACTCAAATAGGAATAAGAGAAGAAGAAATCATTGTTTCTGGCCGTTAAAGTTGCTTGATATAAATGAAGGCTGAACCTAATCCTTTCTAAAAACACCTTAAATATTAACATTTTCATAATCAGGATGAAAACAGATGTAGCGGTTGTATCTGGTGAGTTTAAAAGAAAAAAAAATGGCAATTAAAAAAGAAAAGTCTAAAAATAAACAGTAAATTCATGTGGAGCTATCCAATTCACAGCGTAGTAGGCATTACGTCAAATAAAACCACCAAGTGAGCTGAAGTATTAATGAACAGAAGGGATAGCCAGACATGTTTATATAGGCAGACGGGGCTGGAGGATATATCAACAATGCTGGGAGGTGTGTTGTAATAAACTAGAAGGGGGACAGATTTGTTGGGCCAAGTGTCCCTTTCCTGTCCAGGAATTCCTTATGTCCTCATTACCCTTTCACCTCTGGACAGCTGCAATATTAAAATCTGGCTCATGTCTTATGGAAATTAAGTTTAATGCCCTTAATTTAGTCCCCAGTCCACATATATCCATATTATAAAATAATCATACTATTTGGCTCGATGGACAGTGTCTGCTCAGGAAAGAGGCCCATCCTGGAGTGGCAGGGCTGTTGCAAGGCGAGCCTAAGACCTCTATAAAGCATGCTTAGCCTGTGTAATGCATGTGTGGAACATTCACACTGAAGACAAGTCACTTTACATTCATTCCTTTGTTTTTCTGGTATCCTTTGCATATAGTATTTTAACTACCAAAGCAGTTGTCATGGTCTTATATCATGACAGCACTGAAGCTAGACAAGAGCAAATGTGGCTTCTTGGTTTTCCCATTTTTGATTCACCTCTAAATAGAGGGTAACCTCAACATGAAGCAAGCTATGGGCCTGATTTGGTACAATTCACTCCTCTCTGGAGCACAGATAAGGACTGTAGGGTTAGGTGCTGCATTGACAGATTACATATAGTATAGAAAATACTACTGGCATGTTCTGGTCCTGAGGATTGTTATGCAATGCTCCAAATGCAATAGTCAACTGCTAAATAATCTGGAGTCAGAAAGAGGCAGAGTGGTTGTGGCAGTGAAAAAAAAATGTGAAGGGAATAAAAATTAATCATCAAAAGGGTTTTATATTTTATATTAGTAAATCATTTTAACTAATTGATTACATTGTATCTCCATCCAGGCTTCTGATCTGAAATCTTTAGCAATTGGTGGTCAGGGATGTAAGGCACTTGTTCTCTTCATCTGGAAAACATCTATGCTGCAGATTTGCCAACACTGTGTTTTTTTTCTGTCAATCTTTCTATAAGAATAATTTTTATGCCTTTGTGATTATTTTCTTCTGATCCATTTGCTTACCAATGTAAGGAGCATAAAATAGTATGAGGATACTTGAAGAGTGTTAATGGAAATGTCAATTTACTGGATGCATTTTGGGGTGAAAAGAAGGGTGTAAGATGAAGGTTAAGTCAGCTTGAGGCAGAAGCATCTGATTTGTAAATAACAAAATTGTAGGATTTATTCTTTTTGATGCATCACACTTTTAATAAAAGAAAATCCCCTGGAAACCTCTGTAAATGGCATGAAACATATAATTAGACTTAGCTTTTCTCACTCTCTGCTTATTTAAATGCTCAGTAACTTCAGTGGTGATTCAGTAACAACTGATTTTATAGAAACATCTGACAATGAGAACAAATATTTGCAGTGTTTTCAGTCTCTGCTCTATATTTGTCCCTGCTCACCACAAAGCACAAGGGAGAACTTGCCTTCCTTGTGTGTAAATAGGCACTGCTTTCTTCACTGCTCCCACCGGTAACCATATCCACTTTCCAACACTAAATATCAGGTGTGGCTTTTCACACCTGTATTCTTACCTCTAAAATTATATCCCCCAAAAGTTCCAGACGCAGACCTCCCTGAGAGCTCCTATCCTCCCAAAAATGAGCGTCACCACCAGTTAGGCTTTGGCGTCAAAGACACCACTGCCAGACGCAGCTGGTGGATGGGTGGTGGCACAAATGCTAACCCAGGCGCTCACCTACCCCAACAGCAGATATACAAGGCTGTGCCACTGTCGAGTGTGTTTCCTTTTGCCTGGGCTACACCACCTCTGCCTTTCCCTGCTTGCTAGGGGAAGAGGCCTTGCACGTAGAGAGCCACAGCGGCAGAATCATAGGTATATGTGAGCTATAGAACCATCTAGGGTTTACTTTGCTGCCCTGAACCTCTTCACCAGCTGCCACAGCCATCAAAGGAGCCACCAAAGCAACCTATGTAGCAAATCCTGGGTCATCTCATTGATTTTGTTTTTACCCTTTGGAAAGTAGTGTTCATCCCAGTTTACACTCCTGTGAAGGAAAGTGATAAGTAGAAAGATGCCATCAGAGTGACTGCCACCAAGTCCAGTCTCTACAGGCAAGAGCAGCTGCTGTAGTGTAGTCTGTAGTGTAGTCCCATTCCCTGCCCCTCTTACCTTGGTATCTTCTGGGGAGTATGGTGGGTCTATTCCCTCCTGACTTCAGTGGTATCTGCTGCCTATACCACATGCAAAATTAAAGGGCAACTAGTGAATATGACTCTCCTAATATGTGCAGTATGACTGATCCATGCAAATGTCTTTACTTGTAGGGACATGGCTAGGTGAAATTATGTCACAGGAGCTAGGGAACCGGAGTTGCAATTCCTGACTCCTGAGAGCAAGCCAAGGACATCAATGCTCACAGGTTGCCAAAATTATTCTGGAGACCATTTTGTCTCTTCCCTAGCCTGGAATTTAGGAAATCACACCCACTCAGAGCCTCCTTGTGGTAGGAGCACTGGCAGGTGAACACAGGTGTTGAACACCAAACAATATATCCATATTCTGCCTCATGCACTTTTTACACCCATTTCCAACCTGTCAGAACAAGGAGAAAAGAATACAGCCAATATTGTCACTTCTGAATTAAAAAAAAAAAAGTAACATATATATAAAAATATATATATAAAAATAACTAATTTTAGAGGGTTTCAGGTTGAAGGTTGCTTGTCAGAATCCAAGAAGAGAGCAGCAGTTGTTCTGACACTGTGGTTTTCACATCCTTGTCAGATATTTGAAGCAGGATAGCTGATGTGTGTTAAAAAAGGATGGTAAGGTTTAAAATAGTTTAGATGATGCCTGGAGCAAGTTTTAAGTGATATAGTAAGAAGCATTGGTAGGAGTGTGCATGCACCTAACACAATCTGTATGGGAAAATGACTTGGTCAAATGCCGGTGCCTTTAATGTGATGCTGACCTGTAACACCGCAGAGCAAATGACCAAGAGAGGCATCAGGAATTTTCCCAAGGAACGTTTTTAAAACATTTGGAGGGAAGGAGAGAGGGGGAGCCTGGAAAAGACTTCCATGGCAAGTTAAAAAAGCTCTCTTCTGTTTTTTGACAGCTCTAATAACCCCCAGTCCAAGATTTGGGCTTGGAAAGGGGCCAGTTGGCCAAGCCTCCATCCACAAATGAGCTGGAGGTGATGCTGATAGTCAGAGGGAAGCAAACAGAAGAGCTAGTAAGTCCAACACCACTCGAAGAAGGGGATATCTATTTGTGGATAAATCTGCATTTTAGTTGCACAATGGTCACTGGGACATGTGCCTCTGCTTCTCATGGTATCTAATACAGTCAGCAGCCACTTGTAGAAAGGCAGCAATTTTCCAGGTATTGGGTAATTTTGTACACATGGGGTTTCTTTGAAAATATACTGAAGTATCTAATTGTTTCAAATCATTTGAGCTTTTCTAAATATCTTTGTAACCCTTGTGTTTCTGAAGATTTTAATGTACACAGATAATCTCCTGAAGTTGCAGAGAAGAAAACTTTTCCATTGGTGATAAGAATTGGGGCAATCAACTAACTCTGAAACTTTTGGATGGCCATCAAAATGTCAGCTTTGCACCCAGATTCTCTGATGCTAATTTCACCCCATTAGTTTAACTGGTAGTCATTGGGAAAAATAGTGAGACGCTAAGAAAACCAGGAAAGAGTAAACTTTATCTAGACCAAAATAGGTAGAATAGGGGCTACTGTGTAATTATATAATTTATATTCACCATTCAGCCTGGATAAAACAAAAAAAAAACAAGCACCATTTTCCATGCTAATAATTCCATCTCAAATCTGTCCATTGACCTCACAAAGGCACAGCAACATCCAAGGGGCTTTGGCTGACATTCTCAACACACTGCTGCTGCTCCTGCTGCCCCCAGCTCCAAAAGGCATGTCTCCTTTTGCAAAGAAGAGTGGGCACATGTCATAGATGTTTGCTTTCTCTCCTGCGATTTCAGAAAAAAAAAGCAGACATTTAACCCAAATCCCCACCTCATCCTTTTGCAGAGCTTGCTGCTGTTGCCACCACCCTGACGACCAAAGAGATGGCAGGTCTGGGCACTGGGCTCAGAGCTGGGCCTTCTGTGCTCCAAGTGTTGCTCAAGTTTACCACTCTTGCTATTACAAATTCACCCCCTCTCTAGGTGGAAAAAAAAAACAAAAAAACAAAAAAAACTGTTATCACTGAGCATATGCAACTGCTAAACATCCTATTCAATATAACTTCAGCCTGTTCCAAGAACTACATTTCACAGTTTCTTTATACAGTATCTGTCTGTCAGATATTGCCCACTAGATTACCACAGTCTATATAATATACTTCCACCATAAAAAAAAAAATAGTTGGTTTTTTTTTACTACATGGTGTAGGAAAAAAACAGAGATTAAGATTTTTATTTTCATTTTACATTTCACATGTACTATCTTCCCTGTATAAATGTCACATAGCACTAAGCAAATTTAAACACTACCATGTATTTTTGCCTCCATTTTGGCATCATTTCTTTACATAGATAGTACTGCATCAATTTAAGGTATTTCTAGAGCATCTGTCACCCTGGTTCTTCAGTATGACGAGGAGCCAATAGCCTATACACAGATTATTTGGGCCCCCTGCATGTTTGAATGTTACACTAAATAAAAATTCTTAAACTTTCATCTCTTAATAAATCAATTTCAGACCTGGCATAAGCAAAGGCAACTTCTCAGGTCCTGATCAGGCAGTATTACTGTAGTAATTAACCACTGGTCAGAGGCAGTGGAGCAGAGGCTACTCCTTTAATTGCTTTATTTATTTCTTTTTTTTACTTTTTGGGTTATGGTTTCGCCCAGCTGCCCCTTCCTCCTTTCTGTTCCCCATGTGGCTGAACTGTGATCATACCAACCAAAAGCTGAGCAGGGTTGAACAACAAGCACCATTGCTTGCACCTATTTGCTGGCCAACTTATAACCAATTTGCAGCTTATGTTGTTCCTTTATTGCCACCAGCTATATGTGAGGTAGGTTCTTGAGGACGATGATTTAAGCATATTACAACATCACAACAGAATACTGATGTCTCACTGGGAGGACACTGTGAAAATCTATATAAAAAGTTCTTGATATTTTAAACACCTCAAATTGAAACAAACTTTGGTCTTCTTGCTATAAGCTTCATGTAAACAAGAAGGGAACACTGTGTATCTGAGATATTTCTTTATGGTTTCCTAGCTTAACCCCAAGCGGTTTTACATAACGTGTATGTATTGCGGGAGACCTTATCACTCAAGTTAAGAAAATGAGGCCTAAATGTGCTCATATCCAGAAGATTCATGGTCTTATTAATGCATATATTCCATGCATAGATTATTAACAGCTTCATAACTAGATAGAAACTTACATTTCAATAAACATACTTTTATAACTGTAAAGAAAAAAAGTTTTGCATTAGGATGTTACTTACTTCATGTCTTTGTCCTGGGAGAATGCAACTAAAGAAACCACATTTAAAATCAGACATTAGATATGCAAATATGTGTTCAGATCAGAGATAGGAAAATTATTCAAATGATTAATTATTCATCATAAAAATGTCAATTAATAATTCTGAAGCATAATAGGCATCTTTCTAATGCATCTTTATTTTTCAAGCCTAAATACTGTTGAATCTATGTTCAATTGCATTCTAACAAGTTTTTAAAAATTCAACAAAGTAAACAACCAACTATAAACAAAAGTGAGCAGTGAATTTTAATTACTGCCAACTGAGCCAAGAAATGTGTCCAAACTTCAGCATCAATCCCAGAGGAGAAGGAAAAACATCTAAGTCTCATGGTGTGGGACAGTGGATGGAGGATGCTTACCCACTGACCTGCGGCCACCGCTCCCATCTCTCTCACTTCTCTCTGCTCAGCATGAGAAGCAGGATTTGAGTCCTGTAGATGCTGTTCTCCTCCCACAGACAGACAGACAGACAGATGTTGTGGACAGGAGCTGAGCAGCTCTAGACCATCATAAGCAACTTTATAAATGACAAAATTGATAAAAACTTATGGGGAAGATTCACTTTTAACATGCAAGGACTCCCACAAGATTAAATATTACAGTGATCTACTTGTTAGAAATGCCCAGGGATAGATAAATTGAAGCCAGACAATCCTTTCCTTAGCTTTTGGCTTGTATCCTATTCCTACATGGGTTTTCCACAGAGGAACTCAAAAACTTTGAGAATGTTGATTCAAAAGGTTTCTTCCCAAATACCTCATCAGCAGGTGGGGGGAGAATCATTTCCTGGCCCTTTCTTCCTCTCCTCCATGTGGAAATGGGAATAAGAAAAAAAAAAAATGTTTTCCTCTCTAAATCTTAGATTACAGGGACAGCTGTATCAAGCAAAAGTATCCAGTAGCGTCTTGGGCCCACACAGGGCCTTCACCGCTCAGAAAAATCATTCCAGCCTGTCTTATCTTCCACCACCACAGGTGACTGCAGAAAATAATCCCCCTCCAGCATTTTTTGGTTGGTTGGTTGGTTGATTGGTTGGTTGGCTGTTGGTTTAGGGGTTTTTCAACCTCCTATTTTTTTCCCAAGACGAGGGCAGCTTCCGCATCCCAGAGATCCATGCATGAGAAGCAACCAGCACCCATGCGTAGCCCTGATCTCGCTGCAGCCGTTCCCCCCACAGAACAGGACTGCAGGGAAGAATGCTCTCCCCAGATTTGGCAGCAAGTGGGCACATCTCATCTGGGTCCCCTGCACAGGGATGTTTAATCCCTAATGCAGGAAGGGTTCCACACTTTGAGGAAAATATAGGAGAGCAGTGGCTATGAAGGACCCAAAGGACAAGCCTCAGAGTAACAACTGTGTTTTTAGAGGTGCTAAACATCAGTTTTCACCAGCCTCTAAAATGTATTAGTCAAAACCTATCAGCTAGAGCATCTCCACTGCTATTCCTTGATTTTTCTCCTTCCAAGCAGGCAAGAAAACAAGCTCTCCTTTACTCATCCTGCACCAGGGAAAAAGTAAACACACCAAAATAAAAAAGGCCATGAATCACCCCGCCAGCCTATGACACTAGGTCCCTACAATGCCATGATTGCAGAAGGTCTCAGCAGAAGGCCGAGCTCCTCCAGGGCCTATGCCCTGTAGCCTGCCTTGGTGGCTGATCCCCCCTGCCCATCACACCCAGGGGCCCTGGGGGTTTCTCCTGTACAGCCCATTTCTCATGGCAACCAACTCCGGTCAGCAGTGTTTGCCCTTCGCTGGCTCTGCAGCTTTGCACAGAGATGGGAGGGACATAGGGTTATCTCCAGGGACCTTATTCCACCACTGTGGGATTTGGTGGACAAAGAAAAACCCCCTGAAGAAGAGGAAGCAAGCTGGCATCACCCGTGGCATTGCTCAGGCAGGTTTGCGTCAGGAATACCCGGCTTCCCCCTTCTCACCTCTGCCTTTCCACATAAGAAAACTTGAGGAAAAGAGGGAAAACCTTCACCCTTAAAACTGTCTCCAAGCCACAGCACTGGCTGTCTTCTGCAAGGGAGATCTGGGTTTGTGAGGAGATTTTGGGTCTGTTTGATTTAAACTGATGAGGGAAGGAGAAGAATTGTATTCACAAAAGTTTAACATGGAGCGAGGTGTGGGCTATGTTGGGGATGCTGACCATGAAGGGCCTGGGAGCCCGACTGCCAGCACCACCCCAATAAAGGCAGGATCCATAAGCTGTCATTATTTCCATCTCCTAAAGAAGCTGCACGCTCGTTATTAGTTCAGAGCTGGGCAGGAAATCATCGCCTGGATTAAGGTTAAATTCCGTCTTAGAAGGGCTTAGCTGATTGCTAAGTGTTTATGTCCAGAGTCCAAAAATTGAAAAAAAAAAAGAAGGACTAAGCCCTACAGCCCCACGTACCACATTAAAATAACATCTAATAAGGGTGGGTGTCATGCCACTCCTGCGAAGATCAGAGCAGTTTAGTGCTCCGATGCAAGCCCTGCTGAGGCAGTTCAGAGCTGAAGAAACTGTGAGATTGAGGGCTGAAAGAACAGCCTGCAAAATTATGAATAGGGATTATCAACATATTCCTTACGGCCCTTAAGCATCATCACACGATCTGAGAGTTTGTTTTTTTAGTGTAGCTGCAGATATATATTTTAATGATATAACATCAATGGCATTCCTGTTTATTGCAGGTTTGGCTGCGGCTTCTCTTAATCTCTAGTTCATCCTCTCGTTTTATAATCTGGAAATACATGAACAATATGTAAGGAATTGGTAATGGGATTAATTTATTTTGAGTACTTGTTGGTTGGTTTTTGCTGTTGCCTTTTTATCATATAAAACATGGGTGACTGGAAATCAAGAGAGTCAGAAATTAGCATTCAAGTTTTTCTTTTTCTGTCTTTTTTATCATATGCATCTAAATTCAGTTTAGCTCTTTAAGGAATTGCCAGACTGCCCTTGATTTATAGGCAGTGTCTTCGGGATCTGAGTGGATCTAATTCAAATTAATAATACTCGAATCTGATTTCAGGTTATTATTTGCACTGTGCTACGCATTTCATTAAGATATCATCACTTTGTATGTGTGTGTGTAATATGCCTCTGTATATACAGGTATATTTAGACAAGGACAAGTCACATCCTGCAAGAAAATCATGTTGGTGTTTAGCAAATAGTGGCAACAAAACTTTTAGCAAAGCCAAGCTAACTCGTACTGAGGAAAAATATAAATTAAAATAATTATTATTATTATAATAATAAAAAATTGAAGAACCTTGTTCTCACCTTTGCATAATTAGGGAATTCAGCGGCAGCAGACCGCCGGGTCTACAGGCTGATTTGCTTTAAGCTGCACGGTGGCTGGCAGCCCCGAGCAGGCAGGGAGCAGGCAGCCTCCCCCTACTCCTGCCGCAGCTCGGGGTTGCCGAAAGGAATTCATGGAGGAGGATCGGGGTATTTGGTGGCTATTTCTTCCCCACTTCAAGGCGGGGGGCTTTGGGGTACCGCGCACCACGCAGGGTGACCCACTCCCGTCTAACTCAGAGATGCCTCCCAAAAAAAACAATCCCGAACAAATCTGGATGGCTGCAAGGACACACTGGGTTAGGGCGAGAGGGGTCCCCGTCCTTCTCTTGCACTGTTTGATCACCAGGAAGGTGCTCTGTGTTTGAGAGTATCACGGGGCGCGGTGGCCAGCTCCCGCCGCTGCATCCCAGCCCTCGCTTCGGGCGCGCAGTCAACGCACAGCTCAGGAGCAGTTTATCTCATCTGAACGTAAGTAAAAGTGTAGTGTCAGATCAGTGAACCATTTGTTTCGGATTTCTTCAGGAGGGGAAGAAAAGAAAAAGAAATAAAATTAAAGCTCTGTAATGGATTTAACTCTTGTCAAAGGAGAGAAATTGTTTCGCAGCTATTTAACACAGCTCCACGTTTACCTCGTCAAGGACCGCGCCAGTAGGCAAGATGGGAAGTTTATCTTTTCAGTGAGACAGTTTCGAGCTCTTTTTAGGGGAAGAAACGGCTGTGGGCTGGGCGAGGAGCTGGGCATGAGCGGGTCGAGGCTCAGCCGTGTCCCTGTGCCGATAAACAGCATCCCCAGCCCGTGCTGCCTTCACCTACTCCGATAGTAGTTCTCAAATACGTCTGGGATAAAGCGGCTTTTTGATGAACGAAACAGCAGAGCACTGGTTAACAACACTTAAACTTAAAAAAAAAAAAAAAATCCCCTGGGAAGTGGGCTCTGAATTGGTTAATAATGTGCAGTACTTGCTAAATTGCTGACTTCCAGATGTGGAAAATATCTTTCTTGTTTAGGACCTACGTAACCTGATTGGATTACGACAGAAGCGTCACATTGGAAGGCATTTGAGTGATGATTTAATTAACCATACAGTAGAAAGCTGTATTTGCCAGGAAACCCCCTCCATATTTGCATAACCAATCCCTTCAGTGCAAAGGTGGAGTCTGGTGCTCTTTTTTTTTTTTTTTAATATATATGTAATTTTATTTTAATTTTAATACTTGAAAAAGGTGAAAAACTTGTAACCTCTCTGAAGTTCAGTCCCACTCGTTACTCGTCCGAGCTGTTTCTGCCTATCCAGCCACTTCCCAGGGAGAACAGAGCCAGGAAAAGAGCCCATCTCACCCCTGATCCCTATCTGGGAACAAAACAGATAGGCTGTAAGATCTCAGCACGGGTTAGAGGTTCGGTTTTTTTGGTGTTGGGTTTTTGGTGTTGGTTTGTTTTTTTTTTTTTCATCAGATTTAGCTGACTCTTCAAATAACCTGGATGAGCGCTGAAATGAAAGGGGAAAAAAACCCAAAACCAACAAAACAACACACCCGCCCCAAAAGAAACGTGTTAAGATAAAAATAAAACAGCACCAAAACGAGCAGGACTCAGCCAGGAGCTTATTTGCAATGCCCTAACAGAGTTTAGTTTCTAGGCATTATGTTAGGGTAAGTTTTCCCTTCCGCATGAGCCAAGAGCTCCGAGAAAGGCTGGGAACCGGGACGGTGCAGGGAGCAGGATGCGGCCCCAGCCGGCTCGGCGGGAGGGCGGGGGGGGGGGGGGGGGGGGGCATCCCGCGCGGGGGAAGCGGGGGTGGAAACGACAGGGATCCCGCCGGGAATGGGGGTGGGAAACGGCAGGGATCCAGCCTGGGGGCAGGGGATCCGGCTGGCGCGGGGGGGCGGGATGCCGGAGGGGTGCAGCCCCCCGGAGAAGGGGGGTGGGAGCGGCGTCGGGACTCAGTGAGTTTCCGCGGGGCGCCGCGGTGGGGTGAAGGCGGTGGGGCGCGGAGAGGAGCGGAGAGGAGCGGAGCGGCGGGGCGGGGGGCGGGCGCGGGGCGGGGGGCGGGCGGGAGGAGGTGGAATTGCATTTCTGCCGCTAAAGCTTTCGCGGAGACTTCAAGGTATAATCTATCCCAGATCCTTTCCCAGAGAGAAACTTGGCGATCACGTTTCCACATGATGCTCACGTTTGGTGCTCTTCAATTATCCCTCCCCACAAAGATAGGTGGCGTGTGTTTCAGGGTCTCTCCTCTCGCTCCTACAGAAAAGAAAAAGAAAAAAATGTCATTAGAAGAGGCGTAACACGTCAGTCCGTCCCCAGGTTTGTGTTTCCTGGAGTGGCAGAAAGAGATCAGTCCTAACCTGCCCAGCAGGAATAACGGTCCTTCCGACAACTCTTTGCAAGGCTTTTTACAATTTCTCCAGGAGCTGCATCTCCCTTCACCTTTTCTCCTCCACTTCGAGGCTTCTTCATGCTTTTTCTTCTCACCATTTCTGGCCAAAACTACAGACAAGACTTCGCAGGTAGGTTCGGAATTTAATACCATTTTCTTTCCCCCCCCCCCCCCCCCCCCCCCCCCCCCCCCCCCCCCCCCCCCCCCCCCCCCCCCCCCCCCCCCCCCCCCCCCCTCTTTTTTTCCCTTTCCCTTCTTTTTTTCTCACGCACTCGCGGACTTATTTAATTTCGGGAATATTTTAATTATTTTAAGCGTGATGCTTTCTTTCTGCTTGTTTATACTTGGGGCGAGAAACCTCTTTTTTTTTTTTTTTTTTTTTTTTCTTTTCAAACCGAAACCTGAAGTCGCTTCAATACCGCTCCAGGAAGGGGTGAGCAGTTTCGGGGTGCTGTGGGCTGTGCCACCACCAGCCCTACTCCCCTTACCTGTCATCCAGGTATGGGAGGTGCCTTTTACAAGGCAGCAAAAAAAGTTCTAGTGCTAGGGAGGGACTTAGTCCTTCTGCAGAGAAAAAAAAAAAAAAAAGAAAAAAGAAAAACACCCCAAAACCCCAACATTCCCGCACCCACCTCCTGCTCTTTTTATTTCAGGATTCACATCTTAGCTCTGAAAGTTTACAGGTACCTGTTAATGCCTTGCACGCCCTGAGCCTGCAGAGCCAGCCCGGCCGGGCACCGCTGGAGCCCAGCTCCGGGTAGGGCTCCCCGGCAAAGTATGTGCTTCCCCAAACAGAAAGTTTGATGATTTGTCTGCTTAGGTAGTTTCATTTCTTTATTTTATTTAGTGAAGCTGGGTGAAGTAATACCTTAGCTTCTGGGATCCTAAAGCAAGAAATGAAAGTACTGACTGGAACTTAAAAGTCGTTTACCAAAAAGCAATATATATATATATGTGTGTGTATATATACATGTATTTATATATATGTGTATATATATTCAAAAGCTAGTCAGTCCTCTGGGAAGAAAGGTGCTCTCGAGATCTGCAGGTTTGAAATCATTGACAACTTTTTGCGGGGGGCTGAGGGCAGGGAAGGTGGTGAAACGCATTTCAAACAATTCACCATTGGTGGTTTTGCGTTAAAACGCCAGTTGCCGAGGCGGGCTGAGGGTCCGGGCTTGTCTCGGTGCCTATCCTCCTGTTCCCGCTGCATCTCCTGGTCAGTCCTCCGAGGGGATGCCACCATTGCCCACTCTAGGATCAGGAATAACTGGGAAATACTAAAGTTTCTCACATTGCTTAGCCTCTGCCTTCCTCAGCCACATACATCCACAGAGCCTCCAATTCCCTCTGTCCAGGCGGAATCCCAAACAGGAGAGTGTGAGCAAACAGGCTGACCCCGCACACACACTCACAATATTCCCATCCTCTTACCTGCTCAGAGATGTATTTTTTTTTGTTTTGCTTTACTTCAGCCAAGCAGGTTTTATAACCGCAAACGTTTGAGAGCACAGTTTAGGCGGAATAAAAAGACATAGCAGCAACACACTTCACTGCTCAGTCCTGGTGTGAAGCTCCAGCAAAGTAAAAAGACACAAAAGGGGAGGGGAAAGAAAACAGAAATAATAATAATTTTTAAACTCCACTTTGCTTAAAAAAAAAAAAAAGAAGAAGAAGAAGTAGAAACTGTTGATTTTTTAGGTTTTGTGCAAAACTCCTAGTGCAGGAGAAGACAATAGATGAGAAGCCGAGGGGGGAATCCTGCTCAGGAGAGCAAGGGTTAATTGCCCTTGTTTTACAGTTTGCATCTGTTACATCTTTTATAGCCCCCTGTTTAAACTAATCCTCTAGTCAAAGCATCTTTAAAGCTACAGCATCTTCTTCGAGATGGACTGAGTTTCAGGAGCGTTCTTGCAAGGAAAGCAAATGCTCCTGCCCTCTCCCTTTGACAGACAGAGCTCCTGCACCGCCCGGGCGCACACAGCAGGTCCAAAAGTTTATAAGTTATAAAAAAAAACCCAAGCCCAAGAGAAACCTCCAACAAACCAACAAAAAACAAAACCCAACTGAAAGTCTGAAAACTCTTGACAGCGGTAGTTTTGATTTCTGTTTCCCTTCTGTGAAGAAAAAAAAATAAAAGACATTCTGAAGCTTTGTTTAACTAAGGGGTAGGGGAAACCCTGAATATTGTCAAACTGACTAAAAAGGTGACAGAGGTTTATAATTACACTCCTAGTTGTTATGGGGAGGAGAGGGCTCCGTGCTGTGCTTTACCCCAAAAGGAGAGGGGAGAGCCATGTTTCCTTCTCCTCTTATCACTTGGCTGGAGTGTACTTCGGGGGAGGAAAACATATATATAAAAGCAGGAGAGAAAGCTAGGATTTCATGTGAAAGAAAGTTCTAATGTCAAATTAAAGTACTTTTAGGAGGAAATGGTCCGCCTAGCATTGAGTCAAACAGCCTACTGTAAAAGCTGTGCATTCCCTCATACGGTCATGAGTTATGACTCATTTGAGATGTAATTCTTGTCTGTCTCTCTCTCTCCCTCTCTGATCTGCTTTGCTGGTGCAATACACACACACACACACACACTCACATGCACACACAGGGAGGGAGACACACGCTCACGTAGACACACACACACACACAGAGACCATAAATAAATAAATAAATAAATAAATAAAATAAATAATTAAATAAAGGCGAAATCTGCCCGGCTAGGGAGAGAGGGGGAGCCCGCTCCGTCTGCGTCCCACCCCACCCCCCCACCCCCACCTCCCCCCGGCACGGAAAACCTTGCCGTGAGCGTGGATGGGTTCTTTCTCGGGTGGAAATTGGGGTCCCGGTTGGCGCCCTGCGTTTAAATGGGCCATCCCCGATGCCCACCGTGTCGCTGTGTTTGGTCGTTACATAGAGCCTGCGTGCTGCTGAACCGGGGAGCCGAGCCCATGCGAACTGCCATCTGATCCACTCTTATCAATGAAGCAGCAGATCATGGCGGATGGCCCCAGGTGTAAGAGGCGAAAACAAGCCAACCCCCGGAGGAAAAACGGTAAGCCCACCCCCCAAGAAAACTTTTCCGGCCCGTTCCGCTGAGGCCCGTGGTGGTGGTGGGGAAGCTATGGCGGGACGGGAAGGGGGGGACGGGACCGGCGGCCGCCCGGGTCTCGCCGCTCTCCGCCTCCCCTGCGCGGCTCCGGGGCCGTCCCGCGGGGGCTGCGCTGCCGCGGGGCGCCGGCGGAGCGAGGTGTGTGTGAGGGGGTATGTGTATGTGTGCGGAGCTGTATATGTGTGTGTAAGGAGGTGGGGTGTAGGACGGGGTATCAGCGTGTCGCCGCCGCTGATCCCCGAAGTTTGTTGCGCGGGCGCGGAGCGGTCGGGCCGCTTGCCCCGCGGCGGGGGGGGGAGGCTGCCCGGTTCCGTCACTGCTTTCCGGTTCTCCCACCGCTCCCCGGGTCGCTTCGGCGCTGTCACGGCCAGGGAGAGGAGAGGAGAGGAGCAGGGCGGTGGGAGGCGCGGAGCGGCGCGGAGGGCAGCCGGCCCCGCTACAGGCCCTGGGAAAAAACCCGGCGGCGTGAGAATCCCGAAGCGGGCTGGCAGTGACTTAGTGACTCTCTTTTTTTATCGTTAGGGACTCGAAAATGAAACTTCCTCCTCCCTAATAATTAATAACACTACCAAGCCCGGTGCCTGCTTGTCCGTAGCTGCCGCCCCCACCCCCGCTCCCGGTCCCGCCGGCCGCGGAGGGCTGGGGCTCAGCGGGACGCGGTGTTCTGCGCTGATCTCACGTTTGGCAGCTCGCACCCGTGCGGGTGCCCTGTCCCCGTCTCTCCCCGTCCCTCCCGTAGTTTCTCTCCTTCTCACCCGCAGCCACTCGCCTGGCCACCCCGGCCCACTTTCCCCAACTTTACTCTCGAGGAGCTAGAGGAAGGAAGATATTTGTGTAAACCTGGACCCGTGCGCTGCTAGCTTAGCTACTTCATTTGAGTGGAGAGCTGGTGGTGGTGGCGGGGGGGGGAGACGGGGGGGGGGGGGGGGGACGGTACGGGGACGCGCACCACCACCAATAAAAACCACAAAGACTAGAGAATGTTGATCAGAAGCAAATGATCCTGCCCCCCCCCCCCCTTCCCTCTCTCTAGGTTGTGAGTGTAAGTGTGTGTGTGTGCGTGTGTCTTTTTCTTGTTGTGGTGGAGGCGTCGAGCCATATGGGGGAGTGATAGAGGAATTTTAGTCAGAAACTGTTCGTTATGTTACACTGGCTTTTCCCTTTGTGTTGTCTTTGATCTATTTGCTTGGCTTAGTATTACAAAAAAAAAAAAAAAAGAAAGAAAAAAAGCACACCAAAACCCCAACCCCACCCCCCACCCCCCCTCAAAAAAAGACAACTAAACTAAAATAATATATTCCCAGCCTCTTCCCAAGGATCAGTTCCTTGTTATCTTTTTTTAAAGTCTCTCCCCCTCCACCACCACCCTTTACTCTTGTGTCTGTCATTATTTAAGGTGGTCCTCACAGAGGAGACCTCCCCTTCCCCTCATCTCTGGGTAATTTAGTAGACATTAAAATTACACGTAATGTTTCCCTCTCCTCTCTTGTGTTTCCTCTGTTCTTTTTATTAAATGTTGGTTATTGATTTTCTAAAATCAATGTCTGTTGTGGGGCTTTTTTCCCCTTACAAGTATCTAAAGCACGTTGCTGATCAACTGGATAACAAAAGCTTTGTGTCAAGTAGCCTTTTTTCTTATGTTAAACAGTCATTTTTGAGAGAAAAAGAGAACGAGATTTAAAGCAATACATCCAGAAGTGCTCTTTTGCAGTAAAGAATATTCTGAGTGTTTGGGGGGGGGTGTTCTTCTTCTTCAGGCTCTTTGCTTTCCATACAAGATTATTAGTTTAGCGTGTTTAAACACATTACATGCTCTCTGATGAGGGATGCGTCTACGTGTTTCTCATTTTCTAAATACAATTTGAGTCTTAACCTCCCCCCACCCCCCAGAAAAAAAAATAAAAAATAGATGAAGAGCTGGGTGCCTCTGCTTGCCCAGGACACTCGGACATAGCCTGCCCGCCCTGTTATCCCAGCCAAGACTTTGAGAACGCTTATGGACCCAAGGTGGCACAGATTCTCGTTGCTCCCATGCAGAAGCGTGTTTCCACGGAGCTGCACTAACTTGGGAAAACCCCACGCTTGGGAGTCGAAAGTTTAATTGCCATTTTAAGGTAACAGCTTAAAGATCCTGCAAACTTAATTCAAAGTGTGCGCTGATTAGGCGGAGGTCTAACTTCTGCTCCAGTGCCTTGCTCTGGCCAAGAGCACGGAGGCGGGGGGAGGTGGGGGGGTGGGTGGATGGATGGATATAATTTGACTTTCTGTCCATCCACTCTTTTCTCTTTGTGCTCCCTAATTTATTTCTTTCTTTCATTTCTGAGTGAGAAATGTCCTGGTTCTGAGAAGCAGGTAGACAGGAGAGGGTAGGCTTGGTTAAGGTTTTTTTTTCTATTCTCTCTCTCTCGACAAGCACGTATCCAGTGCCTTTCCCGTTGGGAATTGCCCAGGATTTATCTGAACTGAGTGGATTTTTCTTCTTTCCTGGATTCGTGGAAAATATGTTACTTCTGAGCTTGTGTCTTTGCTGATAAGACCAGAAACGGTGATGCTTATCAAAATCAGACAGAAATTCCTTAGAAACGCAGCAGAACCAAAATAATATTAAAAAGCCACCAGAAAAAAAAAAAAAAAAAAAGAGACGGTCATCAAGGAAGCTGGTGTGGGGGGTTGGGGAGCGGAGGATGTGTGAGAGCAACCACATACACATTACAGACAGGGACAAACCAGAATAATACAACTGATGTCTCGGTGTGCTCCACGCCTGTGTGCGTGTCCCTGCGTGTTCGTGTGCGAGGATGGGCAAGGCTGGGGATTAGGTACCGGATAAAATTACGGTGGAGCTAAATAGAGTAGAAGGGAAAAAAGCTGGGGATTTTCCAAGCTAACGGAGTTGATCCGAGCTGCTGGAGTGAAGAAGAGGTGTGCGGGGGGGGCGGGGGGGGGTGGGGGGGGGTGGTGGTGTCAAGAGCGGGATGTGGAAATGAATGAGGGGTGACCCCCGGAGGGGAGACCAGGAGGGAGGATGGGCAGGAGAGGACCCCGAAAGAGGGGGGGGGGGGTTGGGGAGGGGGACCGCCCAGGAATGCGACGGAGCGACGGAGCTCCGGGAAGTTCGGTCAGATGATTCCCAGCGCCTGACTCACTTCGCGGCACTTTCACTCGGGAGAGCAGTAGCGGCGGAGGAGGAGGAGGAGGAAGAGGAGAAAGAGGAGAGGCCAGAGAACCCTCTTTCCGAACGGGCGCCCCGCGGAGGCGGGGGCTGCGCCAGCGGCCACGGTGCCGGTGCGGAGCGGTGCGGAGCCCTGCCCTGTCGTGCCTCAGCAGATGGGCTGTTCCCCTCCCTGCTGTTGTGCTCAGGCGTTTGTTGAGTGGACTGTTTTTCCCCTTCCTTTCCTCTCCCTGCCCTCAAAAATAAAAAATAAATTTAAAATCCCCAGGATGGAGGGGAAGGGGAAAAGTTGGCTGTAATTTACCCCAAAGTTTCAGTAAACAGCGCTCTTCTATCTCTTTGCCATCTCGCTTCCAGTTGCAAAGAAAAGGAAGAAAGTTCAATGCTTTCAGAGCGTCTGATCAGAGGGAGAACACAGACCAAACAAGCAGACACGCTTCTACTCTCTCAGAGGCTTTCCCCAAAAAAAGATATCCACCCCACCTCCCCCGCCTCCTCTCGGGGATGCTGGGGAAGGGGGGAAACCTTCTTCACTTGAAAAACGAGGGGGGAAACAAAAATAAACCCCAAACTGCCTGGTGCCTTCAGTGAGTGGGAAGCGAGGCTTGTCCTCCTTGCCTGGAGAAGTTTGGGGGTGGCCAGGCTGAAGGTGGGGGTGAGTGAAAAGCTGCTTTTGGGGCAGTTCAGGTGGCGGGAGGCAGAGCAAGCACCTGGGAGTTCTCCCTTTACCGGGAACCTCCTCAGGGCTGGGAATCCGTTGCGAGGAGATTACTCAGAGAGTTGCTTACAAAACTGTACTCCCTCCAGAAAAGCACCTGGAGATAGGCATTAAAAATTAATGCACTAAACACGACTGACCAGGGCGTAATGATTATCTGGCCAGATTTCCACGGTTCAGCTTCAGGTCCAGACTGAGCTGTGACACAGAGCAGAGGAGCTTGTTTTCTCTGTCAAGACTGATCTATTTATTTTATTCCGAGTTTCGAGAAACCCAGTGAATTTGGAGATATGAGCCTGATTCACTGGCGTGACCATTCGGTACTTATTGGCTTTTGCTTATCGCACATGCTTCGCAAGGAAACTTTTGGGTGAATTTCTAATTGCAGTAAGAAAATGGACTTGATGACTGGAAAAGACGCATTCGGAAAGGGGAGAAAAAAACAAGGAAACCATTACAAGTTAATTATCGATAATTATACATAGCCAACTGCCCAAGGTAGGGAAAATAGTTGGAAGGTTGAGATGCAAGCTCTCAGGACAGGCTGGTAATAGTCTCCAAGAGAAAATGTGTGTCTCCCTTCAGAGTGGAAAGAAGGGTGTTGATTCTTTTACAGCAGCCCCACATTCATTCCAAGAAATAGGAAATTCTTCGCTTCACAACAGTTTTTGGCGACTGCATTATCCCAGCGCTTTTAAGGTGCATTTTCTCCTCTGTGAAAGAGAACTCTTTGTCCTTTTTTTCCCCAAGACTATGGCTTCCCAAGGTAGACACTATTTTGTGCCTGTCACATAGAGAGAGAGTGCAGGTTTGCAGCGCTCACAGACAATTGATTGTCTGCCCTAATGTGTTTCATTTACATGTTTATAACGTCAATAGTGCTGGGGTGTCCACTGTACCATTCATTCCAGCATTCCCACAAGGGTGCAATTGTCTGAATGGCCAAGTCAGACACCTTTTTGATTGCTCTTTAGTTGTCTTTTTAGGGTACAGAGAAAAAGGAGAGAAATTTGTGATGCAGAAACACTAGTTGAAAATATTTCAGAATTAAACGTCACCGTTAAAGCAGATGTGAGCGTTACACAAACAGTGTATTTTAACTAAGGCTCTGAAGGTGTAAACAAATTCAGAATGTGGGGATGATTACTGCACACGACATCCAGTCCCGTCCCTTATTTTTTTTAGGCTTTTAAAAAATTATTTGTTCTTTTCGTTATCATTTCAGCTCCTGTAAATGCAGCCACCTCTTAAGTCGTTGTATGCTTAACTATAATTTGTGATTTTTCCCGCTATATATTTACATATCTCTGTTTATGCCAACAGCGTCAGCTAACCACTTGGAAAGTCTATTGAGAGAATATCTGGGCTGTGAGAAGTATAAATTTAAAAAAAGGAAAAGAATAAGATCCAAATATTTCTCCATCAAGCATTTTTAATGAGAAAAACGACAATGCCTAGACTTTTCCTTGAAGCAGTTTAACTTAAATAGCTGTGCACCAACTTCTCACGCCTGTGGTTGACATCCTCATGCGCTGTGAGCTTGCAGCAAAGTGTTTCTAGGAGTTTCCAAGCTCATACAAGATTACTTTCTAAGGTGTACTGTGCTGTTTTGATATGCCACACTGTCCTTTATCATTGAAGTTGCTTCTGAGGGAGGCAAGAAGCGATTGCTTGTGTTTTGTATCAGAATAAATAAGCTACGCAGCTTCTTGAAACTTAGTGAGAGAGAGAGAGATGTATACATGCATATACACTTAGGCGTGTATGTATGGTGTGTGCACAGATAGGGTAGGTATAGGTGCGCCTGAAAATAACGGTTCACAATTCAGGCTAGATCATTTCTCCTTAAAAAGAATGCTGATCCCAACAGCTACGATTAATACAGGTTGACCTGTTCCGTCCATGATCATAAGGGAGAAAAGCACCAAGTCCTGTAGCTTCTGCTCGGGAGGTAAAGCGAGGGAAAACTTTTTTTTCCCCTCTATATAATTTTTCTTGTAATTTTAAAAAATGCCTGTTTGTGGAGATTTTTTTTTTCCCTTGTGCCTAACAGGGAAGATACAGTAGATGCACCGTTAGCTGAACCCCTGACACGGCGGTCTTTTGAATGCCTTAGGTATGATTTCACTTTCGCTCACATCAATGCTGACCTGAATGCCTTTCATATCTGATCCGCTGTGTCTCTCCCAGTAAACATCCCCTGAGGGGAGAACAAAGAAAGGAGCTCTTCTTCTTCTTAATCACAATTCAGCCCATTCACCGCCGGCAGGCTACATTTGCATTCTGCAACAGAAAGCCAAGATGAAAAGAAAAAAAAAAAAAAAAAGGAGAGAGTGAGAAGAAGGGGGGAAAAAGCAGAAGGGTGGAGGCTGAGTAAAATAACTTAGGTGTTTGTAGCTGTTTGTTGGGCTTCCCCTAGTTACAAGCCTTATATAGATCCTGCACTACCCAGCCTTGGCTCTTCTGACAGGCAGATAGTGTTACAAGATGGCATGCCTGTACTATTCATGGCCACTCGCTCTAACACTTGAGGTAGAAAGTGTCAGGGAGGGATCAAATTCTACTCTGAGAAGTCTGTTATAGTTAGGGTCAGGTGTGTGTACTCTCAGCTCTTGACTGCTGCCTATTATTTTGTTTTAATTACTATTATTGTTTGCTCACCGTGACCTTGGGGAGCGGGGCTGGCTGGGGGTGAGGCAGCCTTGCCCGCCAACGGCGGGCGGATTACCGGGGAAAAAACGCCCTTTCCCCCATGGAAAGATATATTTTGTAATATTTTTACATGAACTGGAAGGGTCGAGCTGGGTGCTTCTGCGCCTGAAGGGGCAGGGGGCTGCGGCGGGGCCGCGGGGCCAGTGGTAAGGCCGGTGGCAATGGCAGAGCTGTCCCCGGGCTGGCGACCGGCCCGGCCTGCCCCGGCCTACCGGGGAAAAGCAGCAACTCAGCGAATCCTCAGCGGTACCAGAAAATTAGCACGGAGGAGGAGTAAGACGAGATTTGTGGAAGTTTCTATAGCTGGGCTCCCTGGGTTTCATAGTCCAGTTCATATCCATTTTCCGGCTGTGTCCCGTCCCGTCCCCGTCCCCCGTCCCAGTCCCCCCCCCCGCCAGATTTGCCTGTTTGTTTATTCTTCAGAAGCCCTGTGCTTTTAATCAGGTTTTCTTTTTAAAAATGGTGAGGTCTTTGGTCGCAGTCACTTTTTTCTCACCAAGACAAGGTTTATTTATAACTGAATCCTGCTTACTGAGAAGTATTTAAGCCCTTTCAGGCAGAGCTGTCAAAATTTCCTGTGTTGTTTGCCTCTATTTGCAACATGTAAAAAGTAATATGCAGTTGCTGGTGTTGGAATAACCGGGGTAGTGCAGAAATCTCAAGTGACAAGTTTTCAACTACACTCTCTCCTGCGGACTAAACTGTCATTTTTTTTTTTTTTTTTTATTTTTTTTTTTTAATTTTTCCCCAGAAACCACTTTTAAGCTCCTAACAGGTTTTGGTTTGTTTTTTTTTTCTTTTTTCTTTTTTTTTCTTCCCATCAGCAAATAGATTAAATGTGCTAAAGCAACTTCGAGAGGGAAGAACAGTCTGAACAATGAGGAGCGGGAGGGATGTCTTATTTCTCTGTAGCTGCTATGGCAGATTTCACTCATAAGGAGCACACTAACCGAGATGTTACCAGTTGAACAGAAGCATGTGACACAGATTCCTGATTTTTTTCCCAGAAGATTTGCAGAATTTACAAAAAGAGATTATCTCTACACCTTCCACCCTCCTCACCACCCCCATGACCCAAGCAATGAAGGATTTAGGCAGATTTACTTCAGTAAACACCTTTGGACACTTGGGGAAAAGTAGGAGGCTGTTTGCAAAAGCAGCCTTTTGTTAAGTGAGGTGCTGGATAATGCTTTACCAAGCAGCTGTGATATTAACCTACCCAGTAATGCTGGAAAGAGCGTTAACTCCTTGTGCACTCAGGGGCCCTGCCCGGCCTAGCAGGTACTGGGCCTAAAGGGAGTTTTAGTATGGGTCAGTCCAGGAGGTGCCACTGCTGAAGCCATGGCACCCCCCCAACTTGACACATCTTCTGCCTGGTGTCAGCTGAATCTTTTGGGGTCAATCCATCAGATACAGGGCTGGGGAGAGCCATGAGGCAGAGCCACAGTAGCGTCCTCCTTCAGTTTGGGGTCATCTATGTGTGCACTCACACTCACACTTTGTATCTACCCCATACGTGTATACCATACCCCCAAACCTCTCTAGGAAAGCTTGCATGCATTGCTAAGAGAGAAAGGTCAGTTTAGGATTCTCACTCAAGCAGCAGAATAGCTGGGAAGTTACACCGGCAAACCTGTATGAGTCGCTTCCCATTAACTCCCACAATTTGAAGGAAAGCCATCAGCTTTCTGGGAGCTTCACGTTCCCAAAAGTGAACTTTTTTTGTGTGTGTGTTTTTTTTTTTTTTTGGTTGTTTGTTTGTTTTTTTTTTTTTTTGGGGGGGGGGGGGAGGTGGTTTTTTGTTTGGTGTTTTTGTTTTTTGGCCAGAAACCTGCTTTCTGCTCTTTTCAGAGCCATTAGAAGAAGGAGCTAATAGGTTAGTTATTTTTGCTGGGCATAAGAATAACTTTACAGGTGTTTCTTTTCTGAGCTTGAATAAGGTTGCTTCATTTGGGGATTTTTGTTGTTGAAGACTCTTTTTTCTTTTTCTTTTTCTTTTTCTTTTTCTTTTTCTTTTTCTTCTTTTTCTTTTTCTTTTTCTTTTTCTTTTTTTTTTTTTAAGTGTAGGTGTCAATGTTAGAGCAGCCACAAATGTGTGAGAAAGCAAAGGGTATGAGACATGACAGAATTAAAGGTGTTTGCTATGTTGTTACCCGTGTGTCAAGCTGCAAGCTCCCTTTGTCGCAGCCTCCTGCCTCCTGGAGATTTGATAGTGCGGATCCACTTCCCCTCCATGGGATACAGCAGTTTCTGACTGGGGGTTTTAATGTGGTACAGTCATTGCTGTTGCATTGGCCTCTCCAAATATATTTAAACACCTCAACATTGTGCACAGCCTGCTAGTACCCCCTTACACAAGGGTGCTGTGCACTGGAGCACCAGGACAGCAGCCATAGCATTGCAGTGCTATGGCTGGCATGTAGCATCGTTTGGCAGGAGTGTCCTCCCATCATCCCATAATTACGTTTTATGTTATTTGTATGAATGACCAAGCATGCAGTATTCCTTTTGAAATCAAAGGAAGGCTTAAAATGCGGTTTTGAATACTTTCAGACCATGGTCAGGTCACAGTTTGGGAGCCGAATTCAACTGATCTCATTTGTGATCTAATTGAGGTTGGCAACAACCTTAGCAGTAGCAATAACATACAAATACAAACCAAAGAGCAGAATTCAGCAAATCAGATCTTTTGCTCGAATCCTGCCTGGGAGTTATTCTCCAGCTGCCAACAGAGAAGTTAAACTTTGTCCTGCTTCTCAGCTGCAGTGCGAGTCTTGCATATTTTTCGGGTCTTTTGCCGGGAAAGTTGGGTTGGATGGATGGGCACACAAAGGCGAGGAGGGAGTTGTTGCCCCTTCGGAGAGGAGTAAGGCACAGCGGCTCGTCCCGTGTGTTTCTGGAGAGCCCAGTGTGGGAGGTGGAACGGGGAATGGGGTTGGGAAAGGCTAGAGAGAGGGATGGATGGATGTGAACAAGAACGATTATTCTAAGGAAAAGTCGAGGCAGCTCCCTATCTTTACATCTATCTCTGCGGATTCCCGGAATGCAATTACCAGCGTGGCTGAGAATTGTTGACAAATTTCCCATGGTCTGTCGGGAGCCGGTGTGGCTAACACCGGGGCCGGGACCGGCAGCCAGGCAGGCGGCGGCCCCGACGCGAGGGCGCTCCGCGGACCCGGGAAGGCCCCGGGTACGGCATCCCCGTCAGGGCACCCTCCCGCCTCCCGCCAAGCCGGGATGCTGCCGGCCATGTCCTCCTCCGGGACACCCCCCCCCCCCCCCCAACACCTCACCCGGCCGTGCCGCCGGGGCGGTGGAGCGGGGCAGGGACTCCCGGCCTCCCTCGGGGGTCTCTGGGGCCACCCGGCCTGTGGGAGCTCGGTGGGGCCGGCCGAGAACCGCCGCCCCCTAGAGCGGTGGGGCCGGCCGAGAACCGGCCCTACCCGGGGAGAGGGGAGGAACGGAGGGTAAGCAGACCGGGGCGGCTGCCAGCGGGAGGCTGGCCCCCGCTTATACCCTCGGCCTCTGCCCCAAACTTCTCTCCCAGGGAGAAGGGAGAGAAGGAAGGAGGAAAGGAGGGAGGGAGAGGAGGGGGAGCGGCGGAGGGAGGGAGAGGAGGGGGAGAGGCTCCGCGCTGCCCATCGCCCCTCCTGGGTCTGGGATTTCAAGTGTGTCCTCAATTCCCCCTTCCCTGCCCCCCCCCCCCCCCCCCGGGTCATTATTTTCTTTGACTAAAACCTGTTTACTCGCCTCTTTGTTTTTTGACGTTAAACGAGTTTCCATCTCCTACTCTTGCGGATCTCTAAGAAATAGATAAACCATTATATTTCACCCCCTCCCCGATAGTATTTTAAAGCAGCGATCCTGACAGCAGTACTATTATTGCACTTTATGTTTTAGTGGATGTTTGCTGTTGCTAGTTACAGCAACACTTATCATAAGACAGCAAGAAAAGAGTAGTCCCTGGTAATTAAAGTAATGAAATATTCATTTACTCTACCTTTTCAGTAGTCTCACAAATTAGGCTGCTACATTTAATGCCTGCACTGCCTCTGTTTTTATTATAATGGCAGCTTTCGCATCTGCAATTAGGACTAATTCTGACAGTTACAATTTCTGAGGGATGGTAAACAGTGAACGAGATGTGCAGCAGTGGTATTACACGTGAAAAGCCCTTGTCTCTTTAACCTTGTTGTTTTTTTTTCTCGCAGAGGTTACCTTTTCCCGATGGTGCAAAATCGACTTGACATAACTGTTCATCAGTTTCAGGGTTTTCCCTGGAGGTATTTGCATCAAATCAGCCCAGTCAAGCTTCAAGTTGAAATTGGCAGGCCAGGAACTGACAGGGCAGGGACTGGGAAAGAGACAGCTAAAGTGCAGGCAGCGAGCTGACAGCGGCGGCGGGCAGGCAGGGGGAGAAGGCCCCGCACCCGGGGCTGAAGCCCAGCTCCCCCCGAGGTCTCCTGGCTCTCCCCCCGGCCATGCCCCTGCTCTCCCTCGCCTTAACACCCCAGTCTGCCTCTGTCTACCTTGCGGTTTCCTCCAGACTCCCCTCGGATCCCCCAGTTCCTCCTGACACCCCCTGTCCCACCCGAACCTCCCCTGATCTCCCCCCAGATCCCCCTCAGCTTCCTTCTGGTCCCCCCTCCGAGTGCCCATGGTACCCGGAGGAGGCCGGCTAGGGAAGGGGGAAAAAGAGGGGAAAGGTGAAGGAGAAAGGGGGAGAAGGTGTTGTAAACCAAAATGGAAAGTGCTGAACTGAAGTTGCTGTCACTAACAAGCTGATTTTGCTTCGATTCTTTGAGAAGCAGTGTCATGTTTATGCACTCCGACTGTTAAGAGAAGTGACTGAGGTTGTTAATACCAGTGAAAACATATTTTGATCATCTCAAAAGAAAAAAAAATCAAAAAAACAAAACCAAAATCAACAAACAAAACCTAAACCAACTCAACAACCAAAACCCCCAACCCAGAGAGATGTCCATCTCTAAAGATAATTACATTAGAATTAAACCAAACATTTCCTTGAATATGTTACTTCATTTATCCTCTGTCATGGGGCAGGGGGGACTTCAAGAAGAATGATGTGAAAATTAATTTTAAATAGAATACTGGACAAATAGGGATCATTTCTTGTGACATTCTCTCCTCCCCCAACAGAATTTTACTCCTTTGAAAATAATTCTGAATTTTACATAGCGTGGGAAGGAGTGGCACAACCAGGAATAGGCAACACCACTAAGACCTCTTCCATAAAGGTGAAGAAGAGCAGAACTGTGTTACTTTCCTGGGAAAGGGAGCTGACAATATATTTTTTTTCCCATATATATATATATATAGTCTTTACCAGATGATTAAAACCCCCTCTCACTTTTCCTACCAGACTTGTGCTCAAGTAAGCCTTGCTTTCAAACAGTTTTTCAGCTGCGTGTGTGACAGGCATTGGCTGATCTGCTGATGCCCATTCGACAGGCACTGTTGAGCTAAAGTGGTGTGACGGCACAGTTTTGTTAAGCTGTGAACAAAGGGCTGGAGATGCCTCGCTGGCATCATCCATGTGCATATTGGCCTTGTCACAGTTTTGCTTGATTTAATGCTCTGTTTATTCCTAGATATTAGAACTTAAATTCCAAACAATATGTTTTCATATACCACACACAAACTTTATTTTAAAAGCCTTTGCTCCCAAGAGCTACACAGATTCATTTGTCTGTCCAATATGCATGCAGCCAATATTTAAAATGTAGCTCCCATAAAAATAGGTGGCCGGTAGCTTCTTAACCGTTATCTAGTTAAAAAATGGGATTTCAGTTTTAAAAAGTCTTAGAAGGGTAAAAGATTTATTTCTTCTTTGATCATTTGTGGAGAGTTGTTACTTATTTCAACAGTGGATTTTCATATAAGCTGCTAAGGGAGAGGTTACCCTGTGTGCAGGCAGGGCACACAGGATGGACTTCTCAAGTGCCATATCATCCTGACGGTGTTGCTGTGATAAAAGCAGCACTTTGCAAATACCTGTAAGCATAGTCAGACTGTTGGCTGGCAGTAATAAAGAAAGCTGCGTTGTGGCAAGCTAGTGGAAGGGAGCAGGAAACTGGATTAAGATTAAAATATATGTGTTTGTTAGGTGGCCATAAATTTGTAGCTCAGCATTTCATCAAGACTAAACATGAACATATGGAGTATATGTAGGTTCTCTTAGAGGTGCCATAAGCTTTATCTATAGAAAGTTTTTTGGTGGTGGTGGTTTTTTTGTTTGGGTTTGGTTTTTTTTTCTCTCTGTTTGTTTTTTCCCCCCCCTTCTTTGCCGCCTTTTTAAACTCTCTTCAGGTTTGCTGCAAGCGTTTGCCAAGAGATTAGCTAGTCAGCTTCCATGGCAGAGGTAGCCCTGGGAAGCAGCCCATTGCGAGGAGGAATGCTCAGTAGGTCAGGGTGTGAAGATAGAAGGAGCTGCCCAATTGAGACTGGGAATCAGGTATTTCTGTCTTTGTTTCTGATCAGAAGCAAAGTGCTTATAGAAAGGTTTGTGGTGAGACATCAAATTCCAGCAGGAGCACAGATGTTCCCACTTTTACAGGCTTACCAATGAACATTTTGGCTTAAACAAGTTTATGAAAGAAAAGGTTTATTTATTTTCCATTAGTAAATGCAGCATCTTAGTTTGATTGTACAAAGATTGTATCATTTTAGCCATGAAGGGCTATTTGGTCCAAGGCATAGTGCTTTACTTTAGGGCTGTAAGTAGGTACGAGAGAGAGGGGAGGAGGGGGAGGAAGGAGCACACAGCAAAACGAAAGTATCCCTTCTCCAAACAGCCCAGTTTAAAGCCTAAATCTGAAATTGAATCTGCTCAGCAAAACCTGTACAATTTTTCTACCTGTCCTTAGCCTGCTTCCTTTCAGCTATGACAGTTTTACTAACTGAAATGAATGGACTTGCTTTCTCTGGTACCTTTTCTCAGTACTCATTTACATCAAGTACTTCAAACAGAGAGCTGGGTGATATATGTAGGGGGAGAGCATGCACAGAATAAGCTTTAATGGTTAATTTTTGTATAGCTTTATAAATGAAAGAGACTTAAACCTACTAGCCATATAGATCACAAGACCTTATGTGGTCTATTCTTCTCTAGATGCACAAGAGATTTACGTGCCTAAGTCCCATAAGAGTTAATGGGAGTTACACATGTAAATCTCTTCCACAGTGAGATAATAGACCCCTTTTATGTATGGATAGCTGTATTCTTACAAAAATCACCTACTGAACAGTAGAGTTTATGTCCTGCCCTCTTAACATAGTTTACAAAGCAAGCAGGCCATCAGATGAGGCGAGGAACCTCGAAAGATGTCTCAAACCAGCAGTTACCCACATGTCCCATCAGAGGGTGGCAGCACAGGGGCCAGCCCCAGGTCTGCCTTGTCCTGTTGGTTTGGTGTCCTGGTTTTGGTCCGCTTTGAGTGACAACATTGCAGGTCTGGTGGTGATGGGGTCTCACATGGGCTGATGTGGGCTCTCACCTCTTGGCAAGTCCTAGCTGATGGAAACCTCTTGCTCCATGGATTGCCCAGGAGATTGGGAGGGGGGTAGTAAAGGTAACTGTGGGGATGCACATCTCCCTATGTCCCTGCACCCTATCCGACCTGTACTGGGGGTCTTATAGCCCCAAAGTGGGCAACCCTCAGCAGGACTGTCCTGGATGGCTAACAGAGCACTGTGGTGGTGGCACAGTCTCAAAAAGCCCAGGTTCTTCTAGAGCCGCACATCTGCTCCCTCCCCACTCCGGCACGACCTCCTGGCCTGGAAAAGTAAGCAGGCTTTACTTCCGATGGGTATGGCCTCTGTGTTGCTCTGTGGGGATATATATATAACTTGGGTGATCTGTATCTGCCAACCATGATGAGTCAGATCAAGATCTTCTCCCCCTGTAACGTGTAGCAGGAGATAGCTAGTGCCATGGCACACACGTGTCAGGAAAGATCCCCAGATTTTGTGAACCACGGCTCTTTTTGCCATCACTGTTTCTTTCCATCACTTGTCTGCTCCTTCCTGATAGCAATCTGAGGTAGTTGGGTGAGATGCAGACTTGCCAGCCCCCAGGCCTGGCAAATCACAATCCAAAAAAAAACCCCACCCCAGTTTTAGATGCGAGACTATCAGACTAAATCCAAGGGTTTCTACCAGCAGTGGGATGGGAAAAGCCCATTGTTTGGTAATTATCGTATCATCAGCCCCGGCTGATACTAGGATGCTCAAGGAAAACACACTTCGGTTACAGTTGATTTTCAGATTCCAAAATGGTGCTGCAAAGTCTGTGCATGCTTAATTATATTTTATGCTAGACTGTGCAATACAAAATGTATGCTGCAGCAATCAGTGAGTTAACAGTATCAATCAATTTGTAAACAGATGAAGTCACTCATTCCCAAACTGGTTTTCCAAAAACAATTACTAAATTACAATAGAAAAAAATTGTACAGTTACTGTATTTGTGTGCTGTGTTACAATCAACATACCAGGGAAACAAAACAATTTAATGCAGAAAAATCATCATTCATCTACATTATAATTGCTTCTTTTTCACATCTACAGGGCGGTTAATTAAAATTGTGATTAAATGCGGTCGCGCTGCCTAAGATGTCTTGCCCAAAACAGGTGGTACAGAATTTAAAAGTAAAAAAAATGTAATTAGCATTGGAAATTGAGAAATTGCCTGTAAGAATCAGTGTTAATTTCAGTCAGTGATGAGGTAATTTATAAATGAATGCAGTGGAGGCTGTGCAAATGCACAATTGCCTTCCTGCCTATTCTTAGCATTCTCAGCATGCAGGTGAAAATGTTTTCAAAATATTGAGGTAATTTGAAAATCAATCCGTGCATTCGGTATCTTTTTTCCTCCCCATTCACAGCAAATGCTGAAGAAATGCTGCCAGAGATGGCATGATGAATCAGTTTTGCACTTTTTGGGGAGTGATATTACATGTGTCGTGGCATCAACTGGAGTTTAACTGAACAAAATGTTTGGCTAAGATCCTTTACAAAGGCCAAAAATGCCGACTCAAGTCCCCGGTAATCCTGAATGACTTCAGCTATGGTATGTGCTTAAATGATGCAGTATCAAAAAAAGTAACAGCAACCTGCAGTGAGTTGAAACAATGCAGCACAGACACTGGGAAATAAAAGACATGCTAATATGGCACAGAAATCGTAAATGACTTCTTGCTCAAAATTAGTACAGCACACGCAAAAAGCCTCGGTAGTACTGATGCTTTCTATAAAAACTCTCTCTTTAAATATGCATTTTGAATTTCATCCGGCAACCATAAAAGAATTGTTAACTAGGTTATGCATGCAGAGATTTTCCCTTAGATGAACTTTGTTTATCAGTATTTTGGTGCTTTCTCTAAACTTTCAGCCAGCAAATGAGAAATGCTAATTCCTAACAAAAAAAAAGATGACCTGCGGATACAAAAAGCTAGCAGCAAACCTGACAACAAACAGATATTAAAGATCTAAAATCTTCTTGACAGTCAAAAAAAAATCCAAGGCACATGCTGCTGGAACTGACATTTCCATGATCTGAACAGTCCTCGTCCCCCTGTTCGAGTCCACGGAGACCTCTGGCTTAGTTATCCCCCTGTATATTTAAAAATAACTTGGACTTTCAATAACGTTGATCACTGGGTTGGAATATGTGAAAGTGCTTTGAATTTCTGAACAGGGCCATACAGGTGTTGGTATCAGGCTGCTGTAAAACATGTACGATGGCTTTTGAGCATAATGTGCTTTAATTAAAGCAAGCTGGTCTTCCTGCAGAAAGGCTGATTTAGCCATGTAATTTAACTATTGTAGCCCTTTCTATGAATTTTTTCTTGACGTGTAATAATGAAAGTTTCTTCCAGCTGACACTTGCATGTTTGGTGTGTGGGTTTTTTTCATTTTTTTTTAAGCTTTCTGTTTGTCTGATTGTTTGTTTTTTTCCCTCCTCTTGATAAGTCCTGTGCACTTCAGAGACAATTTCAAGGCTATTTAATTTGCTTGTAGAAAAACCTCTGCAAAAGGATTAGGCCCATGAAGGGCAAAGGGCAAGGCCATGCCATGCTGGTCCTTCTAGCCTGCTGTGATGCTGTGAGAAGGCCGCAGAACAGCTGGGCAGAGGTTGCTGTTTCGGGCCATGATGGGATGGTACCCCAGCCCCATCTCTGCACAGGCACTGCTGGAGTAGGTGAGTGCAGCATCAAGTGCCATGTGTGCTCTCTGGCAAGTCAATTAACCTCACTGTACTCATTTTCCCTGTCTAGGAGACAGGGAAACACTGCCGAACTCATTCACAGGGCTTTTGTGGAGCTTAATATCTTTAAAGCACTCTGCAGTTCTCTGGGACTGAGGAAGAACAAATATTCGTTGTTTCATCAGAAGGCAAGTGAAAGGCAAGGAATTTGACTGAGAAAATTACAAATGTATGTTCTAATAATCAAATTCTCAGAGTTTATTATACAACTGATTATTCTAATTTAAAAGACGATATTGCTTTTAACTGCCCCCCCCCCCCCCCAGTTTTCTGCCACTGCATATAAGGAAGCTAATGGTAATCACTGAAGCAATGATGATTATTGACTGAAAGGTATTTTAAAATGGGAGCTCTGTTGTGTGTAGCTTGGCAAGCAGCTGCACTAAAGCATTTGAACTCCGGTGTAGGGGCTCTAAAAATACATCAAAATATTAGCAAATTGGCATAACCTGAGTGTAGTCAGTAGGGGTGCATAGGTGACTTCAGTGTGACACGGATAAGAAAAGTTGGGTTTCATGCCTGTGGCTGGTTTTAGCGGAAAGCTGTAGATTCAAGCTTCTTTGGCAATTTAGCCTCATCAAAGCAAGCCTAAGTTTGGGGTTTTTCTTTTCTATCTCACGTGAACTCAAACGAAAGCAAGGAGATCAGGTATTGCTCTGCTTCCACTCATTAAGACTTCACCCCCCAGTTACATCTTTGGAGTATTTTGGGCCTGTTCCCATTAAGAAAGACCAAATACCATGAGAAACACAAGCAGGATTTGGTCCTGAACATCCGGTGCTTACTACTTGATACACTGAGCCATGGCCATTGTAGTGGTGGGGAAGTGCAGTGAAGGAAAAGAAGCATCGCGGATTCCTAAAATAGAAAGTAAACATAAATATTTCTACTTTGCATGTCAGATTTTAATCACCTCTCAAAACAACTGAGCTTCTTGATTTAATTAATTATGCCTTTTCTGTGTGTGTGTGTGTGTCTTTGGAAAGAGCCAGATGAAAATATCCTCTTTGTTTCCCCTCTGTAACTACCAGAGCTTTCCTCGAGCTTTAACTCTTCTGTCACCCAACTCACTAAGTCTTCATTTTTCTATGCTGTTTTTACTGCTGCTGTCCCATGGCAAGCCCCAAAGCCTGGAACATTTTGTAATGACTATGTGACAAATTGTTGGGCTTTTATTCACATCGGACATCTTTTGCCAGGATTGCTTGTTGTTTTTTCTGTTTGGCTGTGTCATGGGACCAAAGGTGGCTGCTTTTGTGCAGCATGTCAAATCTGGTTAACATGCAGCCATTTATCTTTAAAACCCACTCCTGCACAATGGCAGGGGTGTATTGGGCCACTTGTATGGGCTCCAAGCATCAAACATATATATATTTTTTCGGTGCCATCCTCTCTCTATGTGTGAATGCACCTTGGGCTGAGGCACTGCGGTGAGCAGGTCATGCAGCAGACAAGATGTTTCATAATTTTGGGAACCTTTTAGAGACAAATTGTACAGTGCAAGTGTAGTGTAACTGAACTGCTGGTTGCCCAGTGAAGTGTAGAAAATCAGATACAGCACAGCCTGAAAGAATGAAATGAGAATTCATATCTATGTATATACACGGTACTTTATAAAGAATTCATATACAGAGAAAACCACATTTATTCTCTTTTTCTCTGCTTGTGTTTGAGGATTGTGCGTGGCATGTGTATGTATAAATGTGTTTATGTGCATGGTATATATTCATACAAATAATATGCCATGGGACATGGGAATAGTTGTATGTGTGATGCATTTATATGCGTAAGTGGTAGGTTTGCAGGTTAATGCCTGCTTGACTCTGTGTGTGTGTGTGTGTAAATGATGGAAAGGTATTTGTGTAAATGATGGAAAGGTGCTCAGCATGATGAAAAGATGAATTATCCTAAAAATAAAATTAAAAATCCCCAAACTTCCACAGCAAAATTGGCAGCTTTGTGTGCTTTTCCAATTTTAAGTCACGCAGAACCATTTATGATGAAAATGATTTCCTTACAGATACGGAGATAATTATCAAATGCAGAAGCTGGTAAAAGAAATGCGAAAGTTTGGTTCAATAGGAAAATGAGGGCTGGCTGCAAATTCTTGGTGCCTTTTGCAGTTGAAACGTTTGAGATAGCGGGACTCAATGTTTTTTTAATGATTTGCTGTGTTGTGTAATAATTATACATATAGTGCAGAGAGGTTACTTGGAGGAACACAACACTATGAATGTTTTTTTGAGTAAAGGACCCAGGAGATTGCCTTTCACTTTGAAAACAATCCCTAATATCAGGAAAATGCTCTGTTTGTTTATGCGTACATAATGCAAGTTTGTCCGCCTGGGAACTGCAGCAAATGGGAGAAGTATGCATGGATTTCACAGGTAACAGGATTACGTGGGCACATAATTGATCCATTTGGAGAAAAAAATGACAGTGCTCTAAAGATGCCTAGGCTTTGGAGATGGAGTTTATGAAACAGGCATTTGTAAATTCAAAGGAATCAATATGTCAATTTTATTACATCTCAGGACCAGCTGGGCATTAAAGGAACAGTAGCCTTTTAAAATTGCAGCTGCGTATTCTTGCATTGTATACCTTTCTTAAAAGGCTTTGGATTTTAGAAAATGTACTTTAGTAGCTCTTTGCACCTTTTCAGTGACCAGTTTGCATGGACAAAAAAAGACACAAAACCTTACATTGTGTCAGTTTTCCTCTTAAGCCACGGTTGGTAAAATCTGCCAGGCTGCAATTATACCGTGCAAAAATCTTACTAATAAATATATACACGGAAGGAGACTAGTGCCTGTTCATATCCCAAATGCTGAAAAAAAAGATTTGAGATTTTGCATGGGGGACTTAGCACATGTGGCAGAGGCAGCATCAGGATGTGAGATACCTGAAAGAGGGCATTAAAGACCTCAAGTGAAACGTGGTCTGAGTGATTGTAAACCAATATCTTCTCTTTCCTTCTCACTAGAGTTTAACCCCCCAGATGATTAAATTTAGTGCAAAGCTTATGTTTTTTTCTCAAGGGACAGCAGTCTTCAGCTGCCCAGATTTTGAAATGCTACTTTTCACATAAATTTGTCAACATGCAGCATGGAGGAAGATGTTAAATGGAATTTGAGTTGCCTGGCAGTCTGCTGCCCATAGGTTCTCAAGGCTACCCCAAACAGGCTCTAAATCCCAAAGTTGCATTTTCAAGGAGTTAATAATGGCCACTGACATTTTTCCTTTCCTTTTAGCCAAGGAACAATTGTGACTTTCCAGAATACGTTGTACACTCCTTTACCTAACAGGCATTTGGCTGATGGACTGTGTTGGTAAAAGCCATGTATGTCTCCAGCCTTCAGAAGATATCCTGTTGTCTTCTTTGTTTGCTGGCAATGTTGCTATGGACCTAATGGCTACAGCCTTCTCTGCACCCCCAAATTTATAATTAACATTGCCAAAGAAATTTCTGGTATGGGGTACCTAACTATGGTGGGTGCTTCCTCCCTGGAGTCGCTCAAGGCCAGGTTGGATGCAGCTTTGAGCAACCTGGTCTAGTGGAAGGTGTCCTTGCCCTTGTCAGGGAGGTTGGACTAGATGAACTTTAAGATCTGTTCCAACCCAAACCATTCCATGATTTTATACGTTTTAACACATCTAAAAAGATACTTGAAAATATCAAGATTTTGAGTCTCAAGAAGGAGGTACCTAGGATCAATGGCCACTGCTCCCTGAGACTTTTCTGTCTTCTCACTTCCCCAGCTTTATCATGATCCTCTCTGACCTTCTGTGATGTTCCTTCAGCTTCTTTTGCACAGTTCCTTTTTCTTTGAGCTCATACTTCTCAGGCCAGCCTGGCTACAGACAAGGTCTCTAGACCTGTCTCTATGGTACCCCAACTTGGCTACTAATTCTACTTTTTCTTGCTTGAGGATCTTTACTTTCCAAAAAGTATGGTTACAGTGTTTCTCCAGTACTCTGCTAACACTAAATCATGCCTCAGATGATGTGGCATTGCACCATAAATAGGCTTATTATATTAGTGAGCAGTGTATAAAATACGCACTCTCTTTATATATGCATATTCTGCTACAGCTCTATTTCCTCTAAACAGAAGTATGAAGCGAATATGAAAGAATAAAAAGTCTAGTTTCCCCTGAAAAGGTATGGAAGAGCAGATACAAACAATACAAGCTAGTTAAGTAGCTTTTTATGGTCAAAGACTTAAAACTTTACTATGCAACAATGTTCTTTCAAAGCATTTTGTAATATATTCATGTGCTAAGGAAGACATGGAAGAGATTCCGAGTATTTTCATAGAAATTTGTGGTATGGAAGAAAATAAAGATGACCTTCTGCCAAGCTGTGATCCTCAGAACTGATGTAAATGGAGTCTAGCAAAACTATATGAACTATATAATAGATTAAGGCATACAAACCTTCAGAGGTGAGGCAGGCTTCCTTTCAGCATAGCTTTTGCCAGCATGCTTAGGTGTGAAAAGTATGATGTAGACACCTTGTTCATCTCAGCATCCTCCACCAGTGATAAGATACTGAGACAAGACTTAGTTGTAACTAGTCTAAATTAGCATTTTCCAAGCCCTACAGCAATCTCCACTCAAAAGATGTTGGCCATTTCCATTCTTGCTAGAGCAGAGTAAAAGGAAGTAAGAAGTGACTTGGTTGAGCCCTCCCAGCAAGTCAGTTGGTACTAAAAACCTTGGACTAATAAAACCAGAGGTCCTACTCTGACCCTGGTTACCTCCACACAGTCCCAGAGCCACAATGTGGGCAGCCTTTTTATTTTGTTAGTTCTTTAATTCTAGAAATAAAACAAAACTTCCCAATGATAAGGTGGAAAACTGGCAAAATGAAGCCCTGCCGTTGACCTGATTGATGGTTCTTCCACTGACATCATAACAGCTTCTTCAGAGACTTTTACAATCTCTACAGAAGTGCAGGAGGCACTGCCAATATCCTCAGATCATTGGCATGATAGACCGTAACGGCTTCTTCAGAGCCGTTACGGTCTATCGTGTCAATGCGTACTTAGGGAGTCCTCAATGCATGGATCATTGACACGGTACTACATAATGGCTCCTCAGAAGCCATTACTGGGTATCAAGTCAATGCATACTTAGGGAGCCCTTAATGCACGGACCCACGCAAGTTGACTTGCTCTGAATACTAACAATCCTGTGGAAGAGTAGTTACTGTGTACGGCATTGAGGGAGATTATTAATACCTGCCTGCAAGAGCTTGACTTGTGCACTATGCTCCCAATGCCTTTCTAGGAGAAGTATGGCTGCTCCCGAGTCAGAATGCTGCCCAGAAGAGTCTGAATTCTGTGAACTTTCCCTCCTCTCCTAACATCTTTTTATTTCATAAAATATGTAAATTGAGGTAGGAAAGCCAAAAGGCAGCCCAGGACAAAACATTTAGAATTAGAATATGAAGGCTTAAGAATCAGTGGTTTCAATGGAAATGCTGGCAAACCCTTATACATGGAGCAATAGTTCTGTGTATTTTACCCCTCTCAACTACTTTGCTGTAGCTATCAGATATACCATGTATTACGATGATCCCTGCAAGGTGCTTAGCAACCCGTGCAAAACCAACCCTCTTGGAGAAGAAATGCTTTGTCAAATACCCATCACCTAGTGAGGAGTTTGTTTGGGTTTGTTGACCTGGTCCCTGGGGATCATCTGTGGAGACTTTCCAAATCACTACTGTGAATCTGCTTTGACCTGCAAAGGCAAATCCCCTTCATTTGACTTCCCCCAGACAAGATATCCCTGTACTAAGTTAAAAAATTCTTCTAGTTTGCTGTTGTTGATATTTTTCTTTTGTGTTCTGCTTACTGACTGACATCTGCTATCATGCTAAGCAGGTGTTCCTGTGTAAACGAACGTGCCCTGTTTGTGTTTCGCCATCCTCGCTACTGCGCACCCAAATGAGCAGCATGATTAAGAATCCTGTAAATTTTTGAAAGGAAACGGATGGCTGCCCTACTAGAACGTAATTACACCGTTCCAACATCCGCAGCTCACTGCTGCAGCCGAGTTGGAGAACAGCAGAAATTAATAATATATAATAGCATCATTCTCGTAATTTATAAATGAAATAAAGTAGAGAGGAGATTCTGCTGATACGCATTTTCTTCTTAATTCTAAAAGACAAAGTATAGATTAGAATTTTACTGAGGTGAAACCTGGCCGCAATATCACACTAGTTGCAAGTGTAGGGCCTGATTCATGAGAGGGATTTTGCTTAGGGAAAAGAGCTAATATCTTTTATTGGACTAGAGGAAAAAAATGGGTATACAAAGCCCTCTAAAGGCAGTCCCTGATGAAGGGAGGTTAGGAAAGCTCCACAGATCTTCTAGCTAGTTTTTAGCTTAATTTGTCTGTAGGTATTGCAGGAAGACTTTGCTGCACGCTGCATTTTTTCTCCCTGGCTAAAATAATACACTGTCACAGGTCACCCCCTCAGATTAATCAGTTAAAGATGTTGTCTAATCTCCTATTTTTGTTGAAAAACAGCAGTGTTTTCAAAAACAATATTTTGAGCTCCAGCAATGTGCCAAAAGGAACTGTACTGCAAATCACCACTCAAGTCGAGCCTTGGAGTTGGTGCTCTAATTACACCTCTCAACCCCCTGGAAAAAAGATACAACTTGTTGAAGATGAAGACATATTATTTGTAAAGACTAAGCAGTATGACTTTTATTTTTTTTTCCATTGCATAGTTAAATGCTTTATTTTTTTTTTCTGTAACTACCCAGATGTACTCGTCTGAGTGATGGCCTAGCTGATTTATACTTTTCCCTCATATAAACTCATAAACTCATATGTGGGAGAGTTACCAGCAAAACACACTACTGTATACTTACAGGTTAATTAGGAACATTTTTATGAATTTTGATGCTGCAAAACTCTGAAGAATGGCAACTGCTTTGATGGAAAAGGTCAGCACAGATTCCCCAAGTTTAACCCAGCAAAAGCAAATGTATGCAGTGAGCCCAGACGTATACTTCTCTTTTAAACTAATGTATATGTTTGAGTTGTATTCTTCTAGAAGCCCCCCTTAATTATTTGTTTCTGAGAAAACATGTGCATATACAGATTTATTTCATTATCAGGTATTTATTTAAGTGGGCTGCACTGTATTTAAATCTCTGAATAGTTTCCATTACTTCCTCAGCTCACTTCAAGTTGACTAATTTTAATAAGGCTAAGGTGCCTAAGGTCTTATTGAGTGCTCAGTTTGATCAATATGGCTAAATTAAAATAGTGCAAAATATAAGCAAATGTAGTCTAACAACTCAGTGAAAAATGTGAAGCGCACCAACTATTGATTAGTGTTCCATAGCCGTTATTTTGTTGGTTTAAGTACACTAACATTGCTCAGAAACTGCATCTACCTCCAACACATCCCTGCAGTCTTGGTTGTCATGGACTGTAGTCTCCCCAGCTACACCTGTGCAACCCCATTGGCTTTCACCACATCACAGACATCTGAAGACATAATTTGGCTCTGTATCATGCAGAATCGGGTCTGTACACCCTGGTCTCACAAGCAGTCTGCCTGGTCCAGATTTGGCCCATTCCAGGAGGAACCTGGCCAGGTTTGATGGGACTTTGAGCAACCTGGTCTAGTGGAATGTGTCCCTGCCCATAGCAGGAGGTTGGAACTAGATGATCTTTAAGGTCCCTTCCAACCCAAATCCATTATATGATTCTGTAATTCTGTGATGAATAGCATTCCTGTTCCAGTTGCAGAGCAAGCCTGGATCACACCTAAGGCAGAAGGCAGACAGTTACGATTACTTGCACGAGTGAAGAATATTTAATAATCTACTTATTATGAATTTGGGGCTATACATCACTTCTATATGTGTATTTTTAAGACAGGAACAGACTCTTAGGGAAGTGGTTATATATACAAGAAGATATTCATTTTTGCCCTCATGTAACACCACAATATTATTGTCATAAAAGATTAATGTCAACACCTACCTGGTATAAAATTGCTTTTGGTAGCCCTTGCATTCATCTCTTTCTGAACAAGACAAAACCACTTCTAAGGTAACTATACACATCTTTGAGTCAAATTACTGCTATTACTGGGTTATATTTTCTTTTTCAAGTGCCTCAGTTGCTGTGGTAGGTGTTTTTCCCATGGATATGATGTTCTGAACAAGGAACTTCATTTTTGAGCAGTAAAACAGCATACTTCAGAAAATAGTGTCTTATCATAGTCTTGTTGATAGGCGTTGCATATGTCAAGTATATGACTTTTCTTTCATACTCCAACAAAAAGCTGCATTTTCCACATACTAAAAATAATTTGTTTTTCTTTCTTTCTCTTTCTCTTCTTTTTCTTGGTTAGCAAAAACATACATCATCATACTTTGACATCCAGTGCTTGCACAGACAGTTTTTAATGGTTTCTAAAAATATGAAAATAACTCTTAGCAATCATACTTTCATATGATTTTAAATGGTTTCTGATACTTTTCTTGTTTTTTCAGTAGTTTTTCCCTCTACTTGTAGCGTGATCTTTCTGCTTATCTGTAATCTCCTTGGTAAGTGATAATTTGCTATAACTGCTGTAACAGTTCTTCCTTTCCTTGATATCATCTTTTTCTACATGACCAAAAAATAATAATTTTGCACAAGCAGAAGCTTATGCTTCTTATGTAAAAAGAGCAGAATCTTTGTTGCAGGTAAATCAGTAGTGTGTGTATAAGAAAACAAGAAAGGAAAAAACAGAGAGAAATAAGCATGAGGGATTTCATATGTCAAGAAAATTTAAAAAAAAAGAAGCAACTTGAAAGCAAATGCAGTCACATTTAGGAGAAGTAAATTCTGTGAAGATGAAGTCAAACATGAAAAGCATTTCTCTAGTTTAAACTGACCAAATAGAGTTGTAAACAGCAGAAACATTTGAAGTTCCCCTTTTTTAAATTAAAGCTGGATCTTTAGCTCCTTAACCTTCAACACGACAAGTAGAGCACACTGTGCAAAAACAATTTTTAAGTCTTCTTAACAAACATCTCATGTGAGAAGGGCCAGCACAAGTTCAGGAGAATTGACTTTTCATTTGTAGCTATGCCAAAAAAAAAAAAGCTTAGTTTTTTTTTTTGTTGTTTGTTTTGTTTTCTGGGTTTTTTTTGTTTTGTTTTGTTGCTGTTGTTGTTTAACTTTGGTGCATGACAACCTTGATTTTTTCCAGTGTTTTACATGTTTAGAGTTTTTAATATCAAAGGTACTGCTCTCTGTAAACAAGTGTAAGTTTACCGAGGCAGCTTCACTTACACTCTTTCCTTGTAATCAGATGTGAAAATTACAACCTCCCTTTTGGCTACATGATAATTACACATTTCAACATACAAAGAATTGTCTCTGTTTCAGTTGCTGGAATAAAACAGTGAAGGCACTCGGGAAAATATATTATTATATTAAAGATCAGTGCCATAGCTGTTTTTAGTAAAAGTGAAGCTTGTAATCACAACTATGATCAAGACACTTTGAGATTTACATATACACTTATATATATGAGAGAGAGCGAGCAGTTAAAAATGAAATGAAACTAAGGTATCTCAGCACGGAAGGTGGGACTTAGCCCATGAATTGAGGGCCAGCTAACAGCCTCATCCCTGATTAAACCTCACCAAAGCCCTATTTTGAAAATGAATTTTACTCCAAAAGCCTAATTTATTGGAATGTTTAACAAAGTGTCTCTGGCTTTGCCTTGTTTTTCTCCTTTTTCTTTCTCCTGGCTGTTCTCTTTCACTCACCTAGAAACTTATGATTTCTTGTGCATGTATCGATATCCTTGCAAATGCTGGGTACAGAAAGAATTCAGAATTAAACATTGCTCAGAAAGAGCTGTGGGAAAAAAATTACATATGCAGCAAAACATGTTAGAGCTGTGTTTTGACAGTTTCATGACCAAGCCAAAAAATATACTTTTTTTTTTTGGTACCTGGCGCAGTTTCACAAAAATGTCCCCTCAGGGAATAGTAATTTTTTTGTCAGAATCAACTGTTTATTTACTTAAAAATCTAAAGTTTTGCCTTACGTTAGAGACAGAGTTGCTGAAGGTTACAGTTCAACATCAGCTTGTTGCATTGCCTTCACCGTGAAAGCATGGTTTGTGTCATGAGAGAGGGATAAAAGCGTTACACAGACAGAGGACAAAATAAAAATGCTATACATTTTAAAAACAGGGAGGTGAGGTTCATCAGGTCTTTTGTTACTTATCTCCAGCCATGTCCTGGCCTGCTCACAAGTGGTGGACAACCACCTTGGACTTGCTACCACCATGGCTGAACATGGCAGAATTGGTTCAGGCTGGAACTAACTAGTTTATCCCACTAAGTCAAAGCCTTGTAGGATTTTGATGGTGGCAACAGTATTGAGACCTTCTTTGCTTCTATCCATGCAGATGTTCATGGAGGGCAGGGCTTTGAAAGTCCGTCTTCATCTGCACCTTGTTGGGCTGGAGTGATTAAAACGGATGTGGGTGGCTTCCCACTATTGCACCCAGTAGGGAGCATGCCATTTTAAGAAGTAACCCAAGGCTAATCTAGTCATGTTCTAAACTGTGAGTGCTGCCTTTTGTGTTTCTGCATCAAAACACTACCTAAATACCCTGCAAATATGTGTCTGTGTGCAGCACCGTCCCGTGGGCCATCAAGCCTGCCTACAGATTTGGGGGGTGTTTCCCACTTTGCTTGTATTAATCCAGGACAAATACAAGCATGCTTGGGACATAACCCCATATCATAACCAGATCCTGAGATCACATTAATATGAGAAGATGTAATGACTTAAATTGAGTTGTATCAGTAAAGAGTTAAGTCTCCCACAGTAAAACTAAGTTTTTTTTGGTAGGGTAAAGCTTGGTGTTCTCAGCAGAGAGGTGATTTTTTTTTATTCATTCTTACCTTTATTTGTATATGTACATAAACAACATTTTTTGCCTATAATCAGTTTATAAGATTGCAGGATTAACAGAAATGCACTGTAGATGCTCTTTTGCATATATATTTACCTTGAGTGCAGCTGCAAACAGTTGGGACTGGCAGGCTGACCTTTCACACTGGCTACCAGCCACGTTCAGTGAATGATTTTGAAACAAATTTTTTACTAGGAATTTTAACAGAACTATTTATTTCGGGAATCAATTTGCATCAGGGAAAAAAAACCCACAAATGTAAATACAGATTTCCCCAGGAGATTAAAAATAGTCCGAAACTAATAGCCTAATCTAATTCACATAATGATCATCATGCAGTATAATCAGTGGGCCTAATCCTGACCTCATGGAGTCTCTCTGAATTAAGGAACTCAATATACCTATCTAAATTTGAGTTTACACTTTGTAACACACTTACAGCAGGGGAACAGCTTTTGTCTCTATGGTGAATAATATTTTGCAAATTAGACCTTGTTAAAAAAAAAAAAAAATCCAAACCAATACATAATATCGAGAGGGAGTTTCTCCTGACTCACGCTCATGGAGCAGAGGTCACAGACAGAGTTTCTCTGGTAGGAAATATTAGAGCACCATACCGAAAAATAACTTGAAATCTGTGGCTGAAGCTGATGAGGAGGGAGTTAATAACTGGTAAGGACAGCTCTTCCTCCATACCAAGTGCTCTTGTTAGCGTGGCAGTTAAAGGTATTTCTCCGTTCTCATTAAGTTTGAATTTGCCACCTTGTATTTACTATTTACTCCTTTTCCTTCCTATCTCGGAAGCTGCGTGCTTCCCCTGGCCAACAAGTTGATACTGGATCCAACTCCAGCCTGACCTCATGGGGGTATTGCTGGCCTAAACCATGCAGGACTGAGCCCAAGGTGGTGTGTCTGGTGGGATGTGGGGCCTTTGGGGCATGGAGTGGTGGGTAAGGGCCCCCTGAGTCCCATGTTCCTCCCTCTGCTCTGTAGTACCACAGGAGATGTTCTATCCCAACTTTTGCTGCTGTGCTCAGAGGTGGGTGTCTGTCCAGCCTCCGTGACTTTTTAAACTGAGCAGAGACTGATGGGAGTTGGGCTAATGTGCATATTGATGTACCCTCTAGCTTCTGAGATGATGAAAGAGCATATTGCTTATTTCCACAACAACAGCTAGGAAATATTTACAACAACCCTGCTTTGCTACCTGGGGAATTTCTCCCCAGGTGATGAAAGGAAGGAACATCTGATTTTACTTTTTTTTCCCAATGCAAATTAAAAATTATCCTCCTCCCCACCCCAATAAACCAGAGTTGTTAGAGCAAAGATGCCTCTTCCACCAGCACATAGATATGATATAGCCTTAATTTGTATTCATCTTGTCCTTTGGGGCTAGAAGATGGAGGAGCTATTATGAAACCCCCTTTTTTTTTTTTTGAATTTGCTTTATTCCCTGTTTACTATGCTGGGCTGACATGATATGATTTGTGCATTGCGGGGTCACAACAAGCTACTTGCAGGACAATTTGCTGAATCAAGAGGGTGATTGTGTCTGGTGCCAGTCAGTCGCAATTAGGGCCAGGATCAGGGAGGCCCAGAGCTTGTGTATCGTCTTGGGCAAACCTCATAGAAATCAGCTCACCTGAAACTAATTGTCACAACAGAGACCTTATGCAAATGAGCCCTAGGGTTAGCGTGGGAAAAGAAAAACTGTCGCAAAGATAGGTGACCTGCTGAGCAGGGGGTCTGTTGCTGGGGAAATCTTTGTTCAATGAGTTAAAAAAATGTTCTCATTGTTCCAAATCCAAGAAAAACGTAGCAGATCCTCTCCCTAAGAAAGTGTGGCAAGCACACTCATCTGAAAGTCCAATAAAGTGGCAGCCAGCTTTTGAGCTGGTAATAAATTGGAAGTCTTTATTCTGTATAAGGGCTGCAGCAGGAAAATTATTTTCCTTTGCAAAAGGGCCTTTAAAGTTTAGCTGCTTGCAGTTAGCTGGCACTTAAAACTTCACTGTCTGCTGAAGCTTTCGTCTGTCTAACCTGTTGGATCCCAGCAGATTTCCTGACCCGAGGTTTTAGCAGCTGAAAAAACCCTCCTTCTGGCTCCCGGAGCTGCTTTTTGGAAGGTCTGGTTCTTGTATTGCAGCGAGCTGTTGGGTTTGGAGGGCACGAACAAACAGGGAGCAGATCCGAGGAGATTCTCCCATAGAAATCTCTGGGGATGTTCGAAGCTCTAACTTTGAATGCTTCTTCTCTCAGAGCCTTCCAGAGCAGCACTTGCTAGCAAGATGGGCAGGTTCGAGTGTTAGAAACATAATTGTGAATTAAGCATATTTAACAACAGGAGCTTTGACGTCTGCATACAAAAACGGCTGTTTCTGACATGCTTTCCCTCGCTCTTTTTCTCCTCTGCCTCCAGCCCAGGCAGAGAAAAGCATAATTTTCAGCTAGCACATTACACAAGATTTGTCTTGTTCACTCCTTCCTCTTTAACAATTTTTATGGGGGCTGCTCAACACATTCTAAAATAGGAATGGAGACGATATAATAAAGTGCTGAACTCATGATATATGTGGCAGTTTATGCTGTCAATGGCAAATTCAAAAGAAAGGGATGTAGCATGCTCCAAGTGAAGAAATGTAAGCCCGTGCCCTATAAGCACATAGAGTGAGAGGCAGCCAGGGTATTTTTGCACATGAGGTTTTTCCAAGAAGGCTGACGGAGACAGAGCTGAGATTAATTGCACTAAAAGATACGGGACAAATTTCAGAGATAGGCACTTCTTTGCACTATCATTGAAGTAAAAAAAATAGTTATTTTGTTTGGTTAATAATTAGAGCTGCACTTTTGATGGTGCTGTTTTAAAGGGGTGAAATGCAGATGATATCAGATCGGCAAGTTCGGAAATTAACTTCCTACTCACCAAACATAATGAAATAAGGATGGCTTAAAAGTAATTCAGATTAATCACCAACTTTTTTTGATCTCTTTTGTCCCTTTACCACTGTCTGAAATAATTTCCACAAATAGGAGACGTTTCACAGTGGGTATGAAGTGCTCAGCTTTCACTCATCAAACTTTAATCGGAACTGCATTTTAGTTTTTGAATAAAGAACACTTAAAAAATTTAGATGCAAATTATTTTGCATTATTCATGCTCTAAGTGTCCTTGTAGATTTAAACACTTCTGAGGCCACCTTGATTCAAGTAATTACCTAGGCCCTCACTGCTCCATCATGAATAAGGTATTTTGTACAAGTAAAGTATGCACCCGATGAGCTTTTAAAGTGGCTTTACACTGAACTTGTGTATTGCTTCTTGTGCATGAGTGATTCGAACATGCGTCGCAATCTGTCTCAGGTGGGAAATCCTGGCAGAGCATCCAGGAGTGACGGAAGGAAGCCTACCAGCCTCAGTGCACACTATTTCTTTGTCTTCACAGAAGAATCTCAAAGTGATTCTCTCACTCGAGTCTTGTGGCTCCTCTTAAAAGTCTGTGGAAGCAGTAGCTGCTAGCAGGGAGAGAAATGACAGTCATTTATCATTTAACCCTCTGTTTCCCATCCTGGTCCCCCTTTGCCTGCTGCCTGCACTCAGTCATTTAAGGCATTTGTGTAAAATAAGTCTTTCTTCTTTTATGCAGCACTGTACATCTGCCTCTCCATCTGTCTGCTCAACCTCCCTCACACACAAGCACTCAGTAGGTACCTGAGCAGTACCACCTGAGAAGATTTTTCACAAAGCAGAGCCAGCCCAGCACCTAGCATTGCGGCTGAGAACTTCTCCTAACAGAAGTGGCTGTTGGAGGGCGAGTTAAACATATCTCTACACAGATATTGTTAGCCAAATGAGCTTGCAAGAGTTAAATTTAACTGGCTGAATCTCGTAGTTGGCATTTGTTGCAAAGTGCCCATGATTTTTTTCTTTTCCAGCTACATTGCTTTGAAGAATTATAGGAATTTTATGATGTGCTATTGGAGTTCCACTGGCAGAGATTACAGTAAAGGGGTTAAAGTTGGTTTATGTTTAAAAAATTATGCAGAAACCAATAAAAATAAACACACTCCAGTAGACTAAACTTGCTGGGCTTTTAGTTTTAGCTTAACAATAGAAGTTTAGATGAAATCCAACATTGCAGCTTTTAGAAAATTAGTTGATGCTCACAGTTGATCATCTTTACTACACAGCGGTATAATTAATATTTAAACATTCTAATAATGCAGCTTGCTTTGCATGCACTTTTCAGCCCCACCGCTGTATATTTTATCAGGAATACTGCTAGCATTTTCTTAGGTAATGTCATTTTTAAAAGTTATATTTAAAATAGGATATTGGCTTCTCACTCACTGCAGAAGGAATATCAATAGGCCAATAGGCAGGCTTCATACATCAGTTTATGATTAAAGTGTGTCTTTACTGAAGACAATAGAAAATATATAAGGGGCTACTTCATTGCCATCATCATAAAATAAATATACCCAGAGACTATCAGTTTACAAAACTGTCTTGAGTTGTTCATTTTTCTTCATGTTATCTATAATAAGAGGAACTTTTAATATCTAGATGCAGAGCAAAATCAGGCAGTGACGCACAGATCTGTGAAATAGTGCACCTCTGACACCCACTCATTTACAGCCAGAGAGCATTTAATAAAGAAGTCAGGCAAGTAAAAAAAAATCAAGCCAGAAGTTTTCACGTGAGTGTTGTCAGGGTTAAGGCTTCTGTCTGCCTGGCAATTTAGTAAAATGGCAAGAAATTGTCAAAATGGAAAAGGACTGTGCTGGTTTATTTACTTAGGCAAGCCCTCTTCCTCTCCCAGTCAAAGTGGGAAGGAAAAGTTGTTTCAGGTGCTTTGCTCATCAACTTAATCCCCCTGATTAGTGCAAGGTGCCCTTTATTCCCAGTATTATAACTCCTAGCAAGACAAGCTGTTTTTTTCTGAGCTGATTTGGACCCTCTTCTAGGCCTTTCTCCTACAGCCATTCACATGCATAAGTCCTTCTGATGTCAACTAGAGGGTTGGCACTTGTGTGGCTATTATTAACCACTGTAGATGTGTGGGCATGACTGTCAAAAGCCATCCCCATGGCTCCTCTGGTCTTATCCAAGGAGGAGAAAAAAAGAAAATACCCAGGCAGATCTTACACACCCATTTTGGCTGCTATGTAATGCAATGAGGATCTCCTGAATTTCCCAGCTGGACAAAGTGTCCTGTGAATTGAGTGCTCCATGTAGCTCCCAGCCTTGGAGGTATTTAGTGGTGTGTCAAGGGGTAATTCTTTTTTTTCCGCAGGAGGTGGGATCTGGGGGGATACAGCATCAGGTGGGGCTGCAGTGGGTTGCAAAGGTGCCTGAAGCTCAGCTGAGAATCTGGCCCTGGGTTTTGTCACGTTTCATTGCAAGTTTGAAAGTAGGCCCACTTCTATTAATACTGTTAATAAAAGACACATGTTTTGTCAAGCAAACCCACCCTTTCATTAAAACAGAGCATAATTTTATGGTTTGGGTTGTTGGTTTGTTTTTTTTTTCTTTGTGTTGGGTTTGGTTGTTTTTTTTTTAACATTCATGCAAAAACAGCCATGTCCCCAGCATGTCCCAAAAAGCAAAGCTGGAGAGTGTGTGCAAGATTTCACCAAGCCACAAATATCTTCATGCCAAATACCACTAAGCGAAAACGCTCAGCGTCTCACTGCTTTAAGCTAGCCCCAGGGCCTCAGCCTAATTGCCTAGGAGGCAATGGGCGTTTTTAATTTACTTAAAAAGTAGCAGAAATGGGCTTTAAAAATTTTGTGTGTGCAATGACTGTATGACTGATGCCATAAGATTCATAGCATGTGTGAAAATAGATTGCATATTGCTGAGAGGTTTCTCTGGGCTCTGCCATAGATTGTCTTTCATCACGTGAGTCTGCAAAGAATTTGGGGATATGGTTGAGACTGAAGACGTTGCAGCGGGTAAAACAAAGTGCCTTGTGTTGGCAAAGGGCACGTGGGAGCTGCTGTGCCATGTGTGCTCTGTCCGTAGGGCAGGGGTGGGAGTGGGAGTTTTAAGGAAACAGATAAACAACAAATAGAAAGTGCTTAAAAATAGGGCCATAACTTCTAGCCTTGCTGTATTGCAACCAATGTGCGTGGTTATGGGTGAGAGCTGCTCTGACTCCTACTTTTTCAAGTGAAAATAATGCTGTGAGATGCTGCGATAGAAACATTTGTGTTTGAAGTGGGAGCAAACCTCCTCAAATGGTGGGGCTTTCTCCTTCTTTATCAAGTTTTGTCCAGCACACCTTGGTTGCAAATAACTAGAAGAGTGTGATCTATTTTAAACCTGCTGCTGAGGTGGTAAAGAAGAGACAAGTTGAAACCTAGCTGCCATCTTGCTTGTGTATTTGACACATATGTCCAGAAATGGATAAAATTAAAAGCATTTTTCATATGCTAATAGCAACCTGGACAAGGAAAATGAGTAAGGGGAACAGAGCTGCTAAGTCAAGAGGTTTCTATCGCAACTATATTTCTCCCATTATCTAAATTACAGGACTTCTTTCCCCAAACTGATATACATATTTTTACTGTGTCTAAAAGAAAACTCTATAGTGGAGTTTGATTTCAGCATCAACCTTATGGCAGCCATGTGGGAGTGAGATTATGGGACATGTGAAACAAAAGTCTTCCAGCCAGAGGAGGCCTTCTGAGCATAATGATTCTTATTTAAATTAGTCTATGTTTTATTACTCAGTTGGGAAGGGGAGAAGGAAACCAGGGAAAAGAATATTTCTTTAAAACCATGGTCACCTGAATTGTAGATGAAGAGAAATTAAGTAGTTTTCAGCCTATAAAATGGACAAATATTTTCATATCATAATAATAATTTCAAGCAATCCTCAATTTTATTTTTTTTTTTAATTTTACATTTAAACTTGTTTTTCCTGTTGGCATGCCTGCTGATTCATTTGTAAATGTGCTTTAAATTCCTTTGTATATTACAATGAATGCCACCTCTTTAAATGCTCCTAGTAATTTAGCGAACTTCTTTGCCAGTGGGTGAAAGTACAGTATTGTACATGCATAAGAAAAGGTACATTCATTATGCTTCACATATGAAAAGGTATATTAGGAACGGTTTTGCTTAAAGTGGAGGGGTGAATGGAGGAGCCCCTGATCCATCATAGCACTTTTGCATGTGTGAGAATGTGTCTCTGTGAGCCCAATGTTCAGAAATGCTGGTCGGGAACTTACCGGCAAATGTGTGCCTGTGAAACCTGAGAAGATTTATAACAAGTAGGTAATCGTTTCAGGCCTATGTGAGGGGAGCAGGAACTAAAAGCTCACGCTGGGGCCGAACAGGAGTTTTAGGGAGAGAGAGAGAGAGAAAAGAAAAAAAACCTTGGGATCTGGTTACTTCTGTCTTCCTCCATGGCTGTCATAAGGCACCGTGCAGTGCAACAGGAAAAGGGTCATGCAAGGAGTAGGCTTGAGATCCTCCTGTGATTTTGAAGCTTGTTTTGGGGTTAGGGCTGCCTCCCCAAGCTTGCCATGTGACCCATTTGTGGTGTGCAATAAGTAGAGGGGCAGAAATGAGGTGACCCCAGGAGCCTGGATTTGAACTCCTTCCTATCGCCTTTAACCCAGCTGGGATTACTCCTGACTCTCTTGGTGTGAACAGGGAGGTTCAGTTACTAGCATTTTCCTTCACATACACTGTGTGCCACAATGACAGGTAAAGCGGAGAGAATGTTGAGGCATTGTGGGCATGACCAGAAAGGAAGAGAGCAACATCACAGTGGGCCAAATCCTGCTCATCACCTTCCCTTTCTTCTTGGTGCTGTTCACTTCAGCAAGGTGAGCTGGATTTATGCTGCTTACTTGGCTTTTCTGTGAAGAACAACCACAGCATTATGGAGATGGTTGGTCAGGTTATGGCAAATAAACGTAAGAGCTGAGAGGGTTTCAATGAAACATTCTTCTCCAAACCAGAGGTCATTCATTTTGCACTTATTCCTTTATGTGGTTTCTGAAAGTTTAATTTTAAGGAGAGGATGTGGGTATGTTCTGTTTATTTTCTTTCTTTTTCTTTCTTTCTGTGCTCTTTACTTCAAATTAATTTCATGGAAATGCATGTGAATGCTTTCCAGTGGCATGCCAGCTGTCATTTTTCGATCGGGGAGGGAGCCTAGAGTTTTTTCATGAGATGCAATTTTAAGCTTGATTCATTGTAATATGTGTCACTGTAAGGCAGGAGAAGGAGAGTTAGCTTTCATTAACATTCTTCAATTCTGCAGCCCATCAGGAGGTAGATAAGGTACCACCGGGTCTGTCCACCTCCCAGACCACAGGAGGACAATGCCAGGAATGTTTGCAATGTGTTTCTATTTTTGTCACACCTATGTGTGGCCATCCATCTGGTCTTAATCAATCAGTCTCATCCCAGAGCTTTGCTGTTCTCCCAGCTGAAATAATATACTTCTTCAGCAAGAGCTACGCCTCAAGGAGGGTCACTACTCACCATTCCCCAGACAAGACATATTAACAAGGCTTACATATTTGTAAACATAGGTAAACCCAGGAGGGGTGGTTGGGAAGGAACATTTTGAAATATGAATATTTTATGAATAAACCACTGTGTTGTTTACTTAGTGATATTACACAGGAAAACTTGATGAAGTACTAGAGGTAAATTTGTTTTAGTAAAAAAAACCCATAACCCCTCAGAAGCACTGAGACAAAGATAAATGATGAGAGAGTGAATGATCCACCACCCTATTTAAACAAGGTAGCATATATAAAATATGCTTCTGAAAGAGCAGAGAAGTGGGTGGTGAAGACTGTAAAGTGTGCCATTTATTTATTTAGATTGCACATCAGGAGATAAAACAAATGAAAACTGACTTGTTAATAATTTAGATTTAAGTGGAAAATTCTTACATGCTGTTAAGATACCTCTAAGACCTTACACAGAAAACACAAATAATTTACATTCTTTGTGCACACACAACTTCGCTTGTCTGAAAAAAAAAAAAAAAAATCAAATATGTGTTCAGGAGGCAATGAAAACCAGGATACATTTACACTCTTATAATTGCATTTATTAATTTCGGATGCCTCTTTTGAAATATTTATGGGTCTGACCTTCCCATTCATCAGGTGTTCCTGGCTGAGAATCTGCTGGGCCATACCTCACAACCTAGGAGGTAGGAGATGCAGAGAGGAGGGATTTCTTTTCAGTAAGCAGCACTATTACTTTTCCCCCTAACAGCTTATGCAAAAAGTTTTGTGGGGGATAAAAAAGCCCCAGAAAAAAAAAAAAAAAGGAGTGTGCATAACAATAACTACCTCTGTCCCTTCTGTTTTTGTTCTTTTCATGTCAGGGAACTTTTTAGCCATGCTGCCTGGGTAACTGCTCTGGAAGGTTGGAATATCTCTTGTTGAAGGAGGTTTGTGATTGAGGGCCCTCTGACACAACCTTTTGTTGCTCTGAGGTGTTTGATCCTCTTTCCCTTTCTTCTAAAACCAATCCCATCCCTTTAAAAAATGGATAACCAGCACTTCTTTTACTTATTGTCAGCTTTTGGAAAGTTACTGTGGGGGGTTGTAGAAGTTTAACTAGTTAACCCCTTGCATACTGATAGTGGGTTGCTATTAGTACTTCTTTTTCACTCCTTCCCTGATGGGGAATATTTCCATAGCTGCGTCAGGTATGCAAATCCTCTTTTATAGGGAGCCATGTGATGGGTTGGCTTCTGGACGGTTTGCTTGCTGATCTTTCTTTTCCCTGGCTTGGCAGAACTTACTTAGGAAAACCATGCTTAGGCAAGAGCTTCGAGCATGAGCAGGGGCTGAGGAGTCAATGCCCGAATCAGGACGGTCGCTATTCAATTGTGCTGAAATTTCAAAATGAGTCATAATTTGTAGCTGCTGATTTTCAGTTCAAGTTCTTTCCTTGAACTGAAACCTGTGAGAGTCACCACAGGCGTAGGCTGATATGATACACTTATTTCTTTTTTTTTTCTCTCTTTGAGAGCAGCTCTGAATAACAAGAATTCAGAGTCGCTCTTCAAAAATATGTGGCCAAATCTGAAAGTAACAAAGGAAGACCTTAAAATGAGACGTGTAATAAGAATGCTCACTCAGAGCCTTGTGATTAAAAATGGGACTGTTGTTTAGGGTTTTTTTTTTTGTTTGTTTGTTTGTTTTTTTTCCAAAGTGAAGGGACACAACCCAGGCCATAGGAAAAAAAAGCAGTTTATATGGATTATTTAACCAAAAGCAACTTATAGCTCCTAGTTAGTGACCTACATTTTGCACACAATGATGATGTTTTACAGTGGTGATAGGGTTAATAACCTAACATCATTCATGTAGTGTTTTTTGAAAATTGAATTTTACTGCTACAAAGTAAATGTAACAGCCCTCTGGAGACAATATTACAGGCACTTTATTGTTTGCTAAGCTGATGTCATCTTTCTACAGACTGACTTTAAAACAAAGGCAGAACATTTATTACAAATATCACTGTGTGAAAGGAAATCTACTGAAATATTGTTTAGAAGGTGGACTGATAAAAGTGTATTAATACTTGGCTTTGATTATCTGCAAAGTTATGCCTGTGGAATGCTTTCTTGCGTGATCTCTGCTCAACAGAAGTGTTCATCTTAGATACTACACCTAGTTTTACTTTAATGCTATCCATCTTAAAGCATGTGTTACTTTTAAAATGTGTTTTATAATGTACTCTTTAGCTCATTTATAACTTCGCAGTTTCTTTGTAAGAATGTAAATGAAGTTTTGATCAAAACCTAAAATATTTCCCTTCAAAGCTTTTTCATGTAAACAGGGATGTGTCTACCTCACTGAAATCACTGCAAATGCTCATGTGAATACTTCATTTAGGGACATATTTCAGGTCTGATTTGTCTTTTGCTGTGAATTTTCCCAGGGACCACAGTCTGTGTAGCCTATGGACCTAGTAAGGCCCATATTTTTCAAACTGAATTGCCAGTCAGGTGCCTACATCAGCATTTCCTGGTGTTGCAAAGATGTTGGAGACCAAAGATTCAGTGCCTATAAGTTGCATGGGTAAAGTTAAGTGGCATTCAGTATTTGGAGAACCACACCATGAGTCTTAATGAAATTACCAGGTTTGAAAATTTTAAGCTAGTTGTAGATGACCCTGAGCTTTGAGTTTTTTGTTCCCATGTAGACTTTCTAAGTAGATTTCAAGCGAACAAATTCCATTTGTCCCTTTTGAGAAGAGCAAACGATTCATTTGCAAATAATTTAATATCCATTAAAGTTTAAATTTCCTTTGTTTACTCACTTGCAGACTAAATCAATGACCATTTCAAAGCAATAAGTAGAATGAGGGAAAAAGTTTTCCTGTGTCACAGTATCACTGTTGTGGCTTTTGCAGGTGAAGCATAGAAAGATGTGAACAGCTTTATGAGCACTGGTGTCTAAGCAACTGATTATCTCATCTATATTGAAGGAAGACTGAAAGAGAAGTGTAGGAAAGAAGGACAAATTTAGAAAGTGAGTAGCAGAGTTAGCAGTAAAACTAGTAACTTAGCAGGAGTCTGTGATATTAGTATAACTTCTGAAGTCTGCTTACATGTAATGCACTTCGCAAAGGTGGACATCAACGTACGCTCCCAAGCAGATGTTTATATTCATACCCCTTTGTTACACATATAATGCTGACAGGTTGTGGCAGCTTATATCACTGGGATTAAAACTGGCAATTGGAGGATAACAATTTACTTTTAATATCCTCAGAGCAAAGTTTTCAGATTGCCAACAATTATCAAAGGGTGTCTTGCTTGCTTCGTTAATGCTAATATTCTTAGATGTTTGAATATGATTTTGCATGTCAAGCCAATCTATCTTGCATACTGCTGGACATCCTTTGACTGGTGCTGTGTGGCATTTTTTGTTTGATCTTTGGTGTTGCTCAGATAAATTTAATCCTGACATAAGCAATACTCATTTTGACATCAGTAGGACCTGCACATAGGTAGAGCAGAGACAGCAGGCTCTGCTGGAATGTTGGAAAGAAGTTTGACAATTTAAAAATATAATCAAGAACAGGTTATTAACCTTTGGCTTAACTGAGAAGTAGAGTTTTGTCTTAACACAAATGTCCTTGTGTTTCTATAGGAAATGTGTTTTAGAGCCTTTATTCAGAAACACTAGGTGGGTCTGACACAGATCCTGCAGAAATCACCTCAGTGGCTTCCAGGGTAGGTGTCCCAAACAACCTCTTCAGTCAAGCCTTGAACTGAGCCTAAAATTCACAAGTGTTAAAGATTAGAGGAGTCTTGGACTCTCTGTGTGAAGTCTAAGACTACTTTCTCTGACAGACTGTCTTTTCTGTAAGAGTTAGAGTGGAAGGGATGGAGGGTTCCTGGCTTGTATCATTTGGTTCTTCCTAATGAAAATCAATTGACTCGTGACCATTGATGCCAGCTCTGAATTTGACTCATATTGGTCACTATTCCCAAGGTCTGCAACAGAATTATATATAACTACAATATATAATGGTTGCTGTTAAATGAATCAGCTTCACAAATGGATGCACTAGACATCTCCTCTCTGTCTCATGTACTACAATTGTTTCAATTGTTTGAAGCCAAGAGCTTGACGCCACTGAGAAAGAAGTCTCTGTAATGTCTCCCACAGTAGATAATACCAGTTGTAGTGAAAATAAAGGTGATTATTGAACCCTGGACACAGACAGGACCTGTCTCTAGCTGCTTGACTGGAATAGTGCAGCCCTAAGGTCACCGTGCAAGTGTCTGAGCACTGGCCTGGAGTTTGTAGTCCAGGAAAAGAGCCCTAAACCACAGTGCAAATCCACACAGAAAGGGAAAATGGGTACCTTCTTTGCAGGGGAAATGTTGAAACAGTATGCCTGGTTATGCAATTGGCATTTCTTCATTATTTTAGTTGTACTAGGATTCAGAAAAGGTTTGGGCTTAAAAAAATTATCTCAGCAGCAGCAATATGTATAATCACACATTTGAACACAAGAATTAGTTTTATGTGGTGTGCTAGAAAAAATCAAAATCTTGAGAACACTTTCAAAATAACCAGAGAAAAAGAAACCATTCCTTATGTCAGTCTTGTTAGAGAGGGATTAAGAAACTGGCAATTATTTTGGCGACCTTAATTGTTGCTCTGCAGGAAAATATGTAATTAGAGCACGTTCGCAGGCCTGCACACCTGCAGCACATCCTACAGTATAATGTCAGCTTTCAGTGCTTGCTGGTGCCAGGTTCTATCACAACCAGGCACAGTGATGCTCTGAGAACATTTCGGACTCGTGTAATGTAGCTTCTGTGTATGAAAGAAGCAGGCATTTACACTGCCATACAATGGAGTGCATTACTGCAACACTGGTTTCATTATTTTCTAACGCCTACCTTCAGCACTGCTCTGGTTTACTCAGTTTGAGGTTTTATTGTTACGGTATAATAGTCCTGTACATTTCTGAAATTCCCTTATTATTCAGCTTATTAATACAGTACTGGCTTGATTATCAGGCTGCAGTTGTGAAGGGGAAGATTCAGCATGCTAGCAAAGTCAGAAGCTGGGTAAATTCCTGGTATAATGAGAACAATTGTTTGACATGTTTTAGCCTGGCTCTCTGTGTGCATATAGCTGTGAATGCCAACGTACATATGTGTGTGCATGGGACATCTGCACCTCAAAAGAGAGTGAGAAATGTTGGAGGCCAGTTTTGATTTTTTGATAGAACAGGGGAAAAATCCTCTTTGCAATGCTCCTTGCCTTTGCCTCTTCCCCGCATTGCTCCTCTGGAAAGCTGGAAAGTGAATTGAAATAAAGGCGCAGTAGACAGAATAGCTGTCTTCCAGCTAAATTCAGTAATCTGGCATGCTGATAGTTAACAGACTTCTCCCCCTAAGGGAGATACACTGTATTTTGCTATCTGACATGTTGTCATATATAAAGAAATCAATTGGTAATTAAATGATGCACCTTGTGAAGATGACAAAAGGCATTTGGTTGCGAAAAGAGAACTGGGTTGTGAGGGGTTTGTAATGAAGGCCTAATGACTATTCATAAGAGATTTTCAGTCCGTTGATCCACTTGACTGGAAAGTTCTGCCCTGGAGAGTTAGTGCTGTCAGATTCTCTCACCTCAGAAAGCCGCCGCGATCGACGGTGTGGAGTATGAGCGAGAAATTATCTAGTTGTTGCTTCAGGCCTGTCTTAGGTCACATGCAGAAGGCACACATCTGGCTTCCTGTAGGTGCAACCTCGGGACATAAACTTTGACTAATTTTTAAACTATAAATATGTAAGGCTGACACTGAATAAGTTACCTTTTATTCATGTTTTCATAATTTTCTAGTGCTTTAAAGCCTTTAGTGGAGCTACCATTTTGGACTTTCCAGCTTCTGCTTTTCTTGAAAGAATTTCATTTTCCTTTCCTCCAACAAATGACACCTTAAGAAATTTTTGCAGTGCAGAAACTACCCATGTTACCTCCTGTCTTCTTGACTGCAACCGATAGACTAGCCAGAATTGTTTTGGTAGGGTCACCTACAGAGAGGACCTGGTAAAGGTGTCAAGAGGCATTACATGGTTGCAACGCAGATTTTACCCCCAGTGGAGCTTTCTCTTGGGATGTATTTCTGTGGTCACTAGCACTCAGGATAACTGTACAGACCATCGAGAGCCTCCTCTGAGATAATTCCTGATCTCTTCCATTTAATGGAGATTCTTCTGATAGAGATTGCTTGGAGGTGGCACACCAGGAGGTAGATACCCACAGCGTCCTACTTAAAGCAAGAGCTGTACCCTAATTGCAGAAACTAGAGATATGAGCACCTTTTTCACTTCCATCTCCAATACTGCATCCTCTTGAGTGAATAAATCTCTCTCTAGCGAATGGTATTTTATAATTAAAACTGAAAAGGAACAAATTGATTTCAGGAAGCTATTCCAGAGTGTGTAGACATTGCCCCTATGCTGATCAAATCCAGCACAGCTCCTGGGTGAGAGCCCTGAGCTTCTGTACATGTTTGCTTTTGAAAAGTGGTAATCCACCTTATCTTATCAAGCAGCTCATCTTATCAAAGGTAAACATATTTACCACCTCGTTAAAGGTTCTTTGCACCAGCACTTGAAAGCAACATTTGTGGACAAAACCCTGTCAAAGTCATTGTTTAAGATGGACAGGAGTTATGGCAAACTTTGGAGGTTTCCTTCTGTCAGTAATGGAGCAGCAAAGTAATTCAATGCATTAGACATATTTGAGATGGCCTCATTGGTGTTTCCTTCTTGTATATTGTGGTTACTGAATTTTGCTGATGTGTTTGCCGGAGCTGACAAGGTAGACCAAATGAATGGACAAATGCCAAAAAACCAATTATGTTTATTAATGTACATTGATTGCTTGTTTAGGGTATAAAACAAATTAAAAAATATATTAGTATTTAAACCTTCTTTTTATAGCTGGCCTAATCACTACGCATAATATAGTGTCTAGTAAAGGACAATCTTCACTACCTATAACTCCTGGCTTTATTGTCATATTATTTGACGTGGATTTAAAAAGATGTTTCTCTTGTCATTTCTTTAAATGACAATCTGTTGGGGTTTTTTAATATATAATCCTAAAGTAAAATCATTAAAGTCAGAAGCAGATATTCTCATTTACTTTAAACCCAGTATTGACCTCAGCTGTGAGCATCCCCTTATTTCACCCTACCTATGCCCTCTTGGCCCTGGTAAAAGCATGATAGGTCTGCACTGGCGCAGGGAAACAACTTGCCCGAAACCCAGCATCTTCCTGTCACTCTGCTTTCCCCAAGGAAAGACAGCATCACAAGGAGATGGGGCAGGCAAGCTCAAACCTTTATTAGCTGATGTTGTCACCACTTCCACTGTCCCCTAACATGTCTGGGAGGCACAAGGTTGTCAGCAGTCTGAGCCCTTTGAAGGAGAAGAGGCACACGCTTGGTCTTCTCTTCACCCCGTTGCCATCTACATAACCAAGACTCATCACACATCCACCATTAAAATGCAGTATTTAATGGGGAGCAGATACGTAGGAAAGGACTCTGGGTTTACATCCCGATATTGTTTATGGCACATGAAGTTACTAAATAATTTTACAGTATCTCTTTTAAGTCTGGGCAAGAAAGTTATGGCACTTTGAGGGCAACATCATTCAGTATGGTCTTAGAAGTACTGCCAAATAGCAAAGTGAAAGCCATAAAGTAAACATGACTTAGCGACACCTGGACCTTTCAGATTTTATAGCAATTGTTTATAATGTTGAACTGGCCTCTAAAATACTTCTGCAGAAATGATGATGGAGCTTTATTTTACCTAACTTGCTCACTTTTTATGTTTTACTCAGGTTCTACCCTTCATTATTTGCACTTTCTTAAGGAGCCCTGCTGCCTTCTCTTGCTTTCTTACTTGGCTTTTTATTCACTAGCTGAGGTGGTGAGGTAGATTTAGCGTTTTCCACGTTTTAATGGGTGTCTTTTGAAATTCCTCAGCATCACCAGCACGTGGGGCTCAGAACATGGCTAAACTGGCTCCAAAGGACATTTTTACCATTTTGGGGGTTTTCTTCTGTAAAGAAAAGCAGAGGTGCTGTTGTCTCAAACAGCAGCTCAGATTTTTTTTTTTTTTTTAAAGAATTCATTCCAAATCCACCAAAGTTCCCATAAAATGCTGTTGTGTTTTGTGGTTTTCTTTTTTTCCCAGCTCTGTTGGAAACTCTTCTTATACAATGCCCCTATAAACCTATCTTGCTAATACCAGGTCCTATTGGAACTAATGGGGCTTGACAGTTCTTCAGTTAAAAATTATACATGAGGGCCACTTTCCCTTAAATTATCTATTGTATGCCAGCTGTTCACAACTACAATGGTCTCACTTTCTTCACATTGCCTAAAATGGTTAGCTTCACTGCAAAGCTGTCGCAACTCTTACTGTAGATAGCTTTTAAAGGCGCTACTTCATCTTAAGCAACACCTTGATGGCACTACTAATTTCAGATAGATTTTTATCAGTTCCAGGGAATGTTTGGAGCATTCATTTTGCTTGTTTCGTGTCACAACACTTGAGTTATATCATAATTTCTCATTTGCTGTACAACTTTATTCTATTTTTATGCTTCTGAGTGATGCTGCTTTAAGTACCCGTGAGTGGTACTTCCGGACCATAAGCACTATCAGAGGCAACCTCAGGCAGATAAAACTCCTTGTCTTTTTGTTGGGAAGGGGAGAAAGGGTCATCGTCAAGTGCTGGGTTTTGGGTTTTAGATTTTTTTTCGCTCTTCTTTTTCCCTCTTGCCTATTATAACTGAAGTTACTGCAGCTTTTTTTTTGTGAAGGGAGACTACACTGGGGTCATGCTTATTTCAGAATCAAATCTCTCATTCTCAAATGCTTCTCATTACTTGCTAAAGTCTGCAGTAGTCATTTTTAGGCTGTAATTAGAAAGCCTGACACCTTTAAATGATACCTTTAGAATGCAATATTCCTCAAAGTTTTTGGGTTTGTGGTTGTTTTCTGTTGGGTAGTGGATGGGGGGGCTGTCCTGATTTGAAAATGAAAAGCAACTAACTTGACTGGTTTGCTTGGTATAAATCTGCCACCCTTATTTCCATAGACTAATGAATAGCAGAAAATACGTGGCAAAGGTTTATGCTCATACTCTTCCCTGCCTTATCAGGGGCATTTTTTTAATTATAAGATAAGTGTGATTTAGTAGGGTTTTTTGCAGCCTGGTGGAGCCACCACATTTGTAATGTTGTTTGATTTTTAGTGTACACCAGCTTTTTGATGAGCCAAGCTTTGCGTATCTCCAAGCCTATAGGAACACAACTAAATTGCAGTCAAAACCTGGTGCAGCTGCATATCAATGCTTATTATTAATTTAGTTAAAAACCTGGTCACTGATCCACAGGCTACAGCAGCTGGACAAGATCCCATATTGGTTGCAGTTAACACGTTTCTCCCGCTACATTATGTGAACTTTCAGGGGTTGGGTGCATTAATATGCAACTGTTCTGTTTTCTTTCAGCTGGCTTGTAAACCCTTTAACCAGTCAAACAGAGTTTGCAATTGTTGCGAGGTTGAGTGGGTGGAAAGGAGCCGGGACTGCAGCCTTGTCCAGTTGTAGATAGAATAAAATTGACAATGATGCAATGGAGCTGGCATCTGGACAACTCCGTGGGATGAATGGCACTGCTCTCGCAGTCCCTCCGGTGGTTGTACGCCTTGTAATAGCTAGCGTAGGAAGGGTGGTGAAAATTGATATGCACTATTACTACATGTATAAAACTTAACACTGGGGCCATAGCACAGGTGGGGGGTTCCTGTTTATTGATTTTTATTACTTGGTTAGAACATACAGCTAATGCTTTTATACTCCAGGAGCTCTGGGAGTGCTCACCTCAGGTAATAAACCTCTCCATACTTTGCAGTAGTTCACAATTTACATGTGAACTTACATTACGCTATACAAAGCCATCCTTCTCCCTTTTGTTATACACAGCTGAAAGGGAAAAGAAAGCAACTTACAGTGTTTATTTCAAATTTGGAAAACTATCTGTTCCTGTGATGGAAATGGTCCCTTATTCTAATTACTCATATTTCCAAGAAAATTAGTCACACAAACTTATGTTATGTGTTGTCTCAGAGGTTGAAAGCAAATTAGGTTTCCAATAAGACAGTACATCAAACAAAGTAGCATGTTCTTGATGCAGATGACTTTTTTTTTAGAATTATGGTTGGACACTTTTGGCAGACAGATTGTCTTTTACTCTATCAAAATGACAGTTTCTTTTGTAACTGCTACATTCATAATTAGAAGGAGAGAAGCAATCTGCCCAATTTAATATACTAAAAGAAGTTTAGTGTCTTGTGCTAGTAATTTCATTATTTTAAAATATGAATTAATTGTCTTAAAATAATATTGTTAGAAGTATGACTAGTAGGATTATGGAGCTAATTCTCTTAAAAAAAAAATCAAAGCTCCTATTAATGCTTCAAGATAGATTAGGAGTTTTAAGTTCATATCAGGTGTTCAGTTCAAAGATTCAGGGAACAAGCTGGAGGTGGGGAAAGTGAATCCTTAATGTGAAATTCCTCTGTACAAAACCCAAGCTCTCCCAGGTTTACTGTAAGCTTGCAAAGCTTAACTTGGGGTAATGAATGAGGGAACTAGATGGTTTAGAAGCCTGTGGGCAGAAGAAAAGGCCTTTCACCTCAGGTTCATATGATTTTCTTAGGGAGCTCAGTGGCAAATGGGCTACCTCTTTGTTACTTGGGTGGTTGTTAGAGGATTTTCACAAATAGTCCCTGAGCTTGCTTTGTTCCTGGTGTTGAAATAATGGTTATTCTATTGTCCAAAATTGTGCAGGATTGCAAACACAGGGTCTCCAGTCCCCATCAAAATTTGCAGGTGTAAGATGTAAGTCAGCAAAAAAGGCATTCAAAAAACCTGATTTATACTTTTTTTCAGAAACAGTATTAACCTTGGAAGTTTAGCTTTCTCCTCTGAAATTTAATCCTCACGCAGGCCGTACCTTTTATTTCTTCAAAAGAATGAATAACTTCAAATTTTAAGTAAGTTCTTTTTTGTTAAAAAATCATGCTATCCTTTCATTTCAAGGTAGTCACCAGCTGAAACTTGAACTCACTCAGTGACCACCAAAGGACATTCGTATCTCAAAGGAATGAGCTGAGGGTTTCAGGCAGGTACCTGGTGTGGGAAGGAGCACATCCTCTGGGATAACTGGTGTATATTTTGTTATGTTAATTAGCGGACAAGGCCATTCTGTCTGGCCAGGCAGGACCCCTGCCAGAGAGGGAATTGGTGAGAAAAAGGGGAGTTTCTTCCCCTTGGTACTGGAGAGGTCCTGGAGCAGCCTGAGGCACCCACACTTTGCTAGAGTGGAGGCTGTAGCTGGGGAGCTGCTAGTAATACTATGTTTAAAAAAGGGAAAATACAAAAGGTTGAAAGAAAGGGAAAATACTTGAAGGCTTGAGGTCTGAAACCTCATTCTGCATCCCTTATTTCACCTCTTAATCACAGGCAATGCCTCTGAAGTTTACACACTTGAAACAATAAAAATAACACATTTTTAACAGAGATGTTTTCTCTGCTGGGAGATCCCTCTTCTTGCTTCTCTTCCCTTTTGCTTGGCATCAGCTAGGCCCTTGCCTTTTGCCATCAGCTCTATAGGAAAACAGCTGCAGAAAGCCTTATCCCAAACAGAATAAAATCATTATGACACAGCAAACCCGAATATGACATGTGGTTTCAACAGCCTCTTACGCCCAGTTCTGCATTTCCTTTTGGCTGTGAGGATAAGGTTGGGGACCAGCCTAATAAGAACATTTTAGCTGACCGGGAGGTACATGTAGATATGAAAAACTCAGAACCATTTTAAGCTCAAAGTCTGGTGGGAAGCAGGCTCTGGAGGTGGTGTTACTCCACATGCACACACAAACACACTGGCAGCCAGTAGTTTCTCACGTGCACAGCAGCAAAAATTTATGCTGAAAGAGCACCAGTTTCAACACCAACTGGAGTAATTCTAGTGGTGCAAGGTGTGAATTTTGCCCTTTTTGCATTGATTAAGATATACTGAGTGAGACACCTGATAGAAGATGGACAAAAAACAAGAAAAGGAAAGTAGACCACAGGCATCCTGTGCTCAATGGAGGGGCAGCCAGAGGAGCATGGCTTATTTCTTGATGCTCTTTTCAGGTGTCTCACAAAGGAGCAGGAAACTTCAGGTAAAGAATGCTGGGGGAAATCTCATACAGGCGCATGGCTGGGGCCAACCTCTCCTCTTCCTCTTCCTTCTCCTCCTCTCTGTGGCACTTCCCATTCGTTCCTGATGCACTCTTATGACTGTGCTGCAGATGTGAGTACTGGCACCAGGATGAGCTTGGCTGAAGGAGGAATGGTTGCCATTATTAATTTGTTGTATTATTGCCATTCTCTTGAGGAACTTGAGCAGCAAAAGGCTTCTGGGCATTTAGGAGTCGCTATCTCTGCAAAACCCAAGACGAACACCATGGTCATGTAGAAGGTATCCTTCAGCCCCAGGACATTGCCCCTACCATGTTTTGAAGGCTCACTCTGAACAATGGAGGCTTTAAAGCTGGTTAGAAAGGACAATCGGATATTTTTTCCCTAATGGAAAATGCTGGTGGTTTAGATATATGGGTCACTGTTAACTCTCCCTTTAATACTTTCTGCTCAATACATACCAAAGGGGAAAGCAGTACGAGGCATGTCTGTCCTTGGGATGGAGCCAAGTGCTCATTTCAGTAATGCTGTTTACTGGGAGACATCTTGATTAACAGGGTTTAATACTATGTGAAATCACTACCAGTTATCTAGTTCTAGTAATACCTGTGCTGTTGGTACTTTCTGATTTTGGTTTTTTTTTTTAAGCATTTCTTCCCATAATCGTTAGCTCCTGTCGGGCATCGCGCCCATCCCTAGGACATCAGCTGAGCCAGCCTCTGGCTGCATCCCACACACTTTGCGAGCCAACAGGCATCGTAACCCGACATGAGATAGATCAGACACTGACTCAGAGTGCCGTTCTTACCTGTCTTTAAAGCTGATTTTTTTTTTTGCATGTATCTCAAGAGTTTCACATCTACCATCTAATGTGGGAAAGAGCAAAGTAGCCTGGGTACTTTTTCATTTCTCATTGGCACGAAGCTGCTTGGCTAAGTGTTAGATGACATACTCATTTCTGTAAATTCAGAAGTCTGCACTGGTGGTGCATTTTTTCACACAGCTTCTTCAGTGACCCTTAACATCTGCCTAACCCTTAAGCGTACACAAACCATTTCTGACTTGGGTTAGAGGGCAGAGGGATATTTTTGCCATGCTCTTTTGGAAAGCATGTTTGTTGTAGCTCTAGGCTAATAACTTTTTTCCTAAGCATTTTTATCTAGTGGATTTATGTACTCCAAGTGTCATGTTTTTGGTGTCTGGTCTTTTTTTTTCTAGCACACAGTGCTGGATTTCCCCTCAATATTGAATGCATCCGAGGTTGGCTCTTTTATCACTCCTTTTCTTCTTGGGGACTCAGAGTTTCAGAGTCTTCCTCCTTTGTCTCAGAAAGGAGCAGCACTGAAAGCATTTCCACCTGGATGTTTAAATTATTTAAGTTGCAGGAACCAGACCTTTTCCCTCCTGAGTAGTTGTGGGATTTAAAGGCTAAAATTGCTTCATCATGCCAAAGTGAAAGTATGCATAAATTATTTAGTTAAACCTGAGAAAATACAGACTTTTCTCAGTGATCTGTCAAGGGCTGCCTACTTAAATTTCAGAAGAATGGGCAGGAGTTTCTCTCTCTCTCTCTTCTCTTTCTTTCTCTTGAAAAATATTTTAAGTACCTATTCAGCCTTTTCTGAGATAAAGCTGTGACCAAAAATTGGAGGGCTAGGTTTTGAGCAAGTGTTTATAATAGAAAGGAAAATGCTGTAGAAATCCTAAGTACCCCTACTTCATCACGAACTTATGAATTCTCTCACCAGAGCAGGTAACAGGCAGTCACGCCTGCTCCCGATGCCAAGCCAAGGTTTGTGTCAGCATTTCTACCATGGCCTCTGTTTATCGGGAGTAGTTTATAGCACAACTGTGAAAGTACAGTGGAGAAATTTTTAACTTAATTTCAGCTTTTTTTTTTTTTTTTAATTAATTTTGGCCCAGATTGTGGTTTTCTTGGTACTCTACCCAACAGAAATGTCTTGCTGTCTGTAGTAAGGCTACATAAAGTGTTAGAGCTCCTTCTCTAACAGAATCCATCCCTTTTTGTTTGTAATGATGCTGGTATGAAAGTTAATGTGAAAGCTCCCTTGGGTTACAGTGGAGAAGGACTGGTGTTTAAGCCTTCTTTAGACCATCAGAAGGACCCACCAGCACGGGACCTGGTTCTGTCAACACAGCAGAGTTTACAGGACTCATCTCCTGTGTAAAGAAACCTGATCTTTCTCCAGCTGATGTCAATATTTCTGTCACTGCCTGTGGGATCTAGATGAGGGTCAGATATAAGGATGTAAAAGAGAGGTGGGAAGAAACAACATATTTCCCCATCAAGACAGTTATTTATTTTACAGTGTTTTCTAATATAGTCTGTCTCCGGGGGGAGGGTGGGGTGGGGTGGGGGGTGAGAGGAAGGAAAGGAGTAAAAACATACTCTGAAAAGAAATACAGACCCCATTCTGTGGCTGATGCTAGAGGGAACTCTGCTGCAAATTGTGAGGAGTTATCAGAGGGATAAGATTGCTGTAGGATCTGTTTCTTCATTTTGCAAACAATTAATTTGGCCTTGTTGAAATTAAAATTAATAAAGAAAGAAAGAAATGCATGCTCTGAACTAAAAGCCATGGTTTGAAGGAGGTGGCTGGTGGGGTGGGCAGCCAGCCCCTTGCCCTTCCGCTGGAGTAAGGAACACAGCTAGGAGCTGGAGGGCACCCTCGGGAGGGTGAAGTGTCAGGATTCCAGTGAGCTCCATCAGCCGGTGATTCATTATGCAAGAGACACCGACACCGTGCACGGCAGCGACTTCACATTTAGGGGATTGTGGCATGCCTTGCTATGAATATGTATTTTCAGAATGAATGTATACACTAAAATCCCTTCAGTTTTTAGTCAATGGAGCCCTTACAATCAATCAGGTAGATGATACCATATGTGCAGAACCAATAGAGATCATAAAAATACATATTTATCCAAGCTGGCCCTTCAAGCTGTTGTGGTAAGTCAGATAAATTTTGCATATTTTCAAAACTGGAGCAGTGATGAGCAGAAATATGGGAAGGGTGTTAGGAGCTATTTCCTAATATAAATCCTGCTTAGCTGCTAGAAACTCCTCATAGTTTCTCCTACCAACTCTCATCTACTTTAATCAACAGTTTGGGGG